>NC_133324.1:983137675-984440175 GCF_042186555.1 Aquarana catesbeiana | reverse complement strand
AAACTCACTTTTGCTTCAAGTAAAAGTAAGATTGGTATGGACTGGATATACTGTGTGTGAGGTTTATATGTGGGCAGAGAGTGGCTTTTGCTAATTGATTGGAGAATCCAATTGGCCAACACACAGGAGCTGCTGATTAACATATGACTGGAGACTTTGGAAAGAGATCTAGAAGGGTGGAGCAGGTAGGTCCATATCAACCCATATCAATGGGGATTGTTTATTCTGTTTTGTTGTATGGAGGGTTGAAACCTAAGCCTGAAAATAGGTAATCTGAAGGATTTTAATAACTATTATCTAATAAAAAATTATTATTATGTATTGAAAATTTCAAAAAATCAATCCACTACATTCCAAACATTCAAAAATGTTGAAATCAAATACATTGACACGCTTTAACTATAATTCTATGTTTTAAAATCATGTATAAAAACATCTGTATTAGTAAACACATTCCTTCTTCCAGATATAGATCATAAATACAGTATACAATCATAAAAGTAGCATAGAACTATATTCATCTTAGAGACTAAAAAAAAGGGGGGACCAATATAAACTGCCATAAAATGTTGAAATTCTTTGTAAATGGGCCCTGAATTTGAAGTTATTATTTAAACAACAAAGATTCTCGATCACCAAAAGCTTCATGAATGCTTTGCAGACTCTTGTGGTGTACACTAATCTTATACAAGGAGAGGATTTACATATAAAGTTTGAGGATAAAACACATTTTTCTGCTATGGTGCTGCATTACTAGTCATTTTTAGTAGAATGGAACTGCTAAGAATCCCCCATGTGCTCCGACATTTATATGTTCATTGGAGAGATCTGAAGGAACTTTCCTTGAAATGATCATATTTGTATCTTTACTGTCACATTGTATTTTTTGTATTTTGTTTCCACAATCTGTCCACGTTACTCTAATGCCCTGTACACGTGGTCGGATCTTCCGACGGGAAAAGTGCGATCGGATTGTGTTGATGGAAATTCCGATTGTGTGTGGGCTCCATCGGACTTTTTCCATCGGAATTTCAGACACACAAAGTTTGAGAGCAGGCTATAAAATTTTACGACAGCAAAATCCGATCGGTTAAATTCCGATCGTGTGTACACAAATCTGACGCACAAAGTGCCACGCATGCTCAGAATAAATTAAGAGACGAAATCTTTTGGCTACTGCCCCGTTTATAGTCCCGACGTACGTGTTTTACATCACTGCGTTCAGAACGATCGGATTTTCCGACAACTTTGTGCGACCGTGTGTATGCAAGACAAGTTTGAGCCAACATCCGTCGGAAAAAATCCTAGGATTTTGTTGTCGGAATGTCCGATCAATGTCCGATCAATGTCCGATCAATATCCGATCAATGTCCAATCGTGTGTACAGGGCATAAATGTTCACTTTGATATCACAAAACAAAAAATAGAGAGTGTGCCATTGTGGCAGACCCAGATCACATTGGGGGGCAAATTCTTTAAAAAGAAGAACATGACATGGGTAAAATGCATAGTACTTCTGTCTCAGTCTGATTTAATGGTTTCTGACATTGTGTTTGTTCGATCCCAGAATTCTCGAACAATCTTGGTGTAATTATTAAAGGTGTAAATTTCTTGTAATCAGCAAAGTACAACAAGATGGGGACAGCGAATAAAAGGAAGACAAGCAATCACCATATCACAGTAACGTGAAACATAATAAAATACATTTCTTAATAGTACAATAGTATAATAATAATAATAATAGTACAAGACACCATTATTCTGATTGCACAACTGCCATGATCACTAATGGGCGGGTGAGAAATGGACAGTTACCACTCATATTTGGAACCAACCAATCATAAGATGGTAAACGTGAGGTGGGGAGGTAACAATTCATCAGTAGGATTGCACCCCATAAAAGCGGAAACGCACATGATTTGTAACCGCGGACCAAACACCCACACGCTGATACACTCCCTGGACGAATTTGAAGCTCGTAATTCTTTGGAAATCTTCCCCTTTTTAACCATTTAAATACAGGGCACGTATACCCCCTTCCTGCCCAAATCAATTGTCAGCTTTCAGCTCTCTCACACTTTGAATGACAATTACTCAGTCATACAACACTCTACCCATATGAAATTTGCATCCTTTTTCCACACAAATAGAGCTTTCTTTTGGTTGTATTTAATCACTAGTGGGTGTTTTATTTTTTGTGCTATAAATAAAAAACGACCAAACATTTTGTGAAAAAATGTCTCTTTGTTTCTGTCATAAAATTTTACAAATTAGTAATTTTTCTTCATAAATTTTGCCAAAATTTACACTGCTACATATATTTGGTAAAAACACCCCAAATTAGTGGATATTATTTGGTCTTTGTGAAAGTTATAGAGTCTAAAAGCAATGGTGCCAATCTCTGAAAATTGATCACACCTGATGTACTGAAGGGCCTGTCTTATTTCTTGAGACCCTAACAAGTCAGGACAGTACAAATACCCCCCAAACGACCCCTTTTTGGAAATTAGACATTCCAAGGTATTAAGTAAGTAGCATGGTGAGTTTTTTGAAGTTGTAATTTTTTCCCACAATTCTTTGCAATTTTTTTTTTTTTTTTTACAAAATTGTCATATTAACAAGTTATTTCTCACGCACAGCATATGCATACAACAAATTACACCCCAGTAAACATTCTACTACTCCTCCTGAGTATAGCGATATCACATGTGTGAGACTTTTACACAGCCTGGCCACATACAGAGGTCCAACATTGAAGTAGCACCTTCAGGCATTTTAGGAGCATAAATTGCACATCTCATGTCTCAACCACCTATTACACTTTTGAAGGCCCTGGAGCACCAGGACAATGGAAATGCCAACAAAATGACCCCATTTTGGAAAGAAAACACCCCAACGTATAATCTGAGGCATAATGAGTCTTTTGAACGGTTCATTTTTTTTGCCAGAAGTTTTTGGAAAATGTGGAAAAAAAAATGAAAACATATTTTTTTTTACACAAAGTTGTCCATTTATAAGATATCTCCAAAACATAGCATGTACATAGCATAAATGATACCCCATAAAAAGCAACCAACCAAAATAATTCTGCCCCGATCTTGGAGAATTTTTTGGTTGGTTGCCTGTGTATTTTTCACAATTAAGTATCTATAAGGTGTTGACATTGGATATTACGGACATAAATTAAGCTGTGGGACTGGACTGGACTACCGCTCAGCGCTTGTGGAAACCATCCGGTGGGGAAGGCCCGGCACATTGGGACATCTCTTCAGGCTCCAGTCATCAGGATACTTCTCCAACAGGATCTCGGATCCAACAAGCCTTGTATGACCCCCCTGAATAAGGGCGGTCACTGGCTTTCTGGTAAGCCTCCTGTCTCTCTGTGGTGGTGGTCTCATGTGGTCAAGTCTATCTCATGTACCACGATCTATGATGTTTACATTCCTTGTAATAGGAATAAAAGTGATCCATTTTTTTTTTGTAAAAGAACAGTGTAAAAATAAAAAAATTAAAAGGTAAAATAAGAAAGTTTTTTTTTTAAAACGCATCCTGTTCCGGCGACCTCGCGTGCAGAAGCGAACGCATACGTGAGTAGTGCCCGCATATTAAAACGGTGTTCAAACCACACATGAGGTATCGCCGTGATCGTTAGAGTGAGAGAAATAATTCTAGCCCTAGACCTCCTCGGTAACTCAAAACATGCAACCTGTAGAATTTTTTAAACGTCGCCTATGGAGATTTTTAAGGGTAAACATTTGTCGCCATTCTACACGCGGGCACAATTTTGAAGCATGACATGTTGGATATCAATTTACTCAGTGTATCATTATCTTTCACAATATAAAAAAATGGGCTAACTTTACTGCTGTCTTATTTTTTTTATTCAAGAAAGTGTCTTTTTTCCCAAAAAAGTGTGCTTTTAAGACCGCTGCGCTAATACGATGTGGCAGAAAGTATTGCAATGACCGCCATTTTATTCTCTAGTGTTAGAAATACATATATATATATATATATATATATATATATATATATGTGTGTGTGTGTATATATATATATATATATATATATATATATATATATATATATATATATATGTATGTATGTGTGTTGAAGCCGTATCTAGGGGAAATTGGGTATAGACCCGCATTGCAACTAAATCAGCTATTGTGGTCCCAGGAAAATTGTCTATGGTCCACTCTAAATTGGCAGATTCTTAGAAGTTAGAACTTATTTCAAATTTGGTATTATTTATCTTTTGGCTCCTCAAGATATATTTCTGTCCTTTCTTTTGGCCGGAGAAAGTCAGAAAGTTGTCTTATGAGCAACAAGAGATATTAATTTTTAATAGTTTCAGACACGGTTAAACACCCCCTTTTATAGTTGGTTGGGGCTGTCCCGGGGTTATTTTACATTTTTAAGAGAAATATTTTTATTGTTGTGTTGATGTCTTTGATTATGTGATGAAATATTAATCGCCAGAAATTCCAATTTTGTATGAAGTTGTTTAATTTATACTTGTATATTAATAAATTCTATATACTTATTAATTGAATTGATTAACAAACTCAGGAAATTATTGTGGTATACTACTGATTGTCTAAACAAAATTCATATTTTATTAAGTTATTTATTAGTTGCCGTAATAGGCTGGAGGCACTGCGAAACACTTTACTTTTATTCAGACACTAGTTTTTTTTTAGAATTTACCCTTTGCCAAAACACTAAATTTTTATTTTATTAAAATTCCTGATATTTATTATCATCAAAATTCTATACCACACTCGCAACAATGGCAGCCGGTTCGACAGAAGCCAGTCATTTGGTTGACTTCTTTTGGACGAGCATGCTGGAAAACCAGCGGCAGACCGGATCTCAATCAGCACTTTCAGCCAATGACTGAGAGCCCTGACCGGAGTGTTCTGGTGGGGGGGGGGCTGTCCCCCTATCAGAACACAATAGCTCGGTGGGGGAGATCGCTCTACTAACATTGGATTGTTAGAACAGTGGCTCTGGTCGGAGCTGTCAGGTTTTTTTTTTTTCTGTTCAATTCACAAAAAAAAACCTAGTGGTGTATACCAGGCTTAAGGAGTATATTTACATTTAGCATCACATACAAATTAATTGTTTTTATGTTTAAACACTACAAAGTAGGTAAGTATGAGCTACAAAGCAGCCGTTTCTAGCAGATGGAGCACATGGTTTCCAAGTAATTACATTAAAACTTTTCACTAACAAGTAGAGATAATGCAAAGAAAAGAAGTAATTGTAAAATAAATAACACAAAAGGTAACCAAAAAACATAATATTTTTAAACTATTAGTCTGAGACTGGAGTATTCAGTACACCTAAGGTGTTGAAGCATAGACATTTACCATAACAATACGATCTACCCTGAACAGTTTCAGTCTACACCCAACAAACAATATATAGAGGAGGAACTGAGAACAATGGTGACAGGATTTAGTAATTACAAAAAACAATCAAACAATTGTAGAGGTGATACCTCTACATACCTAGACAAACATTTGACAATGGATTCCAATTCCAACACCCAAAAAATAGTAGAGGTGATCACCTAGACAATGGCTTCCATTTCCACCAACCAACAATGATCTACCAATGGTAATCTTGATCAGCTTGAAGCCCCCAATAATAACCTCCCAAAAGCAGATCTAGAGGTTGTGGTGAAGGTATTGTCAGACTGGTATAACTTGTGGTAAAAGGATGAGACACTTAAGTGAAAGTCCATCCACAAGATTGAACAACAAGCATTGATAGCTTCAAGAAACTATTAGATAATCACCTGAATGACCACAATATACAGGGATATGTAATGTAATACTGACACATAATCACACACATAGGTTGGACTTGATGGACGTGTGTCTTTTTTCAACCTCACCTACTATGTAACTATGTAAGAACCTGCATATGGCAATCCAGCAATCTATTAATATACAATGTAATTATCAGTCATGTTATATTAGCCAGTCTAATAGAGTAGCTGGTTATTTCCTGCATTTCCTCCACATCTGGTCTATGATTCTCTATGCCTTGTTCAATAAGATCTGGCAGCATGGAGGTACACTGGTGAGGCCACCTCTTTATCTTGACCCCCAAAAAGGCTTTGGATTTTATCCATGTGAAGGGATTTATTAACTTCTTCAGTTAAAACAATTTGGCTCCCAATGTGATCTGGGTCTGTCACAATGGCACACGCTCTGTTTTCTGTATTGTGATGCCAAAGTGAACATTTAGAGTAAAGTGGGGCAGATTCCGGGAAACAAAATGCAACAAATACAACGTGACAGTGAAGATACAAAGATCATAATTTCAAGGAAAGTTCCTCCAGATCTCTCCAATGAACATATAAATGTCGGAGCACATGGGGGATTCTTAGAAGGTACATTCTACTAAAAAATGACTAGTAATGCAGCCCTCAAACTTTATATCTAAATCTTCTACTTATATAAGAGTAGTGTACACCACAAGATTTTGCAAAGTATTTGGGAAGCTTTTGGAGTTTAAGAATCTTTGTTAAGCCTCGTTGTTTAAAGAATAACTTCAGATTCAGGGCCCATTAACAATGAAGAATTTCAAACGTTATCCATTATTGGTTTCCCCATTTTATAATTCTATATTAATTTGAAGATTGTATGCTGTATTTATTATTTATATCTGGAAGCATGTATGTGTTTACTTATACAGATGTTTTATACATGATCTTAAAAGTAAAACTCTAATAGCCTAGATCACACTCATGTAGTGACTATTATGAGATCACTTTTTATAGTTCGTAGACTTATAGCCTCTCGTTGGGTTCCACCCCACCATCGTACCCTTGGGGATTGGATTTGGGAAATGGACAAGCATGTAATGTTTTGAAAAATGTTTGAAAAATATACTTACATTCAATATAATGCTTCTTAAAAGTTTGTAAAGATATGGAGAAATTGGATAGATACATCACTTTCTAATCTCAATCTTAACATCTTCAATACCGAGCACTTTTACCCCCTTCCTGCCCAGGGCCAATTTTCAGCTGTCAGCACTGTCACATTGTAAATGACAATTCTGCGGTCATACAACATTGTACCCACACTAAAGTATCATCATTTTCCTCACACATATAGAACTTCCTTTTGGTGGTATTTAATCACCACTGGGTTTCTTGTTTTTTGCTAAATAAATGGAATAAGTGAAAATTTTGCAAAAGAAAATACAAGTTTTTCTTTGTTTCTGTTATAAAAATTTGCAAATAAATATTATTTCTTAATTAATTTAGACCAAAATATATTATGCTACATTTGTGTGGTGAAAATAACCCAAATCCGTGTATATTATTTGATCTGTGGGAAACTTATGGGATATATCTGAAAAATCAATCAATCCTGAACTCTAAAAGGCCCAAAAATGCCAGGACAGTACAGATACCCCTCAACTGACCCTCTTTGGAAAGTAGACAGTCCAATGTATTTAGTAAGAGGCATGGAGAGTTTTTTGAAGTTGTAATTTTTTGTTAAAAATTATATATATATATATATATATATATATATATATATATATATATATATATATATATATATATATCACACTTTGACCAAAGCAATATAATGTTACCATAGTAACTTTTTAATACTCTGGGGAAGTGATCAGTTAAATTAGAATAAAGGTATTTCTGAATATCTTTGAATATCTCTGAATGTTTTTTGAATGTTTTCAAATATTTAGAAAAATAGAATAATTTTGAATATTTTTGAAAACTAGATGACAATGTATTAATTATGTGGATGTTATTACTATTTAAACACTTACCGCGAGATCACCGTTATCGGCGGTGGGAGAGGTGCCACCCCCCTCCCGCCGCTCTCCCGCGCCCTCCGCCGCCCTCCGCCGCTTACCGAAGCCGTCGGTAGCGGCGGAGGCGATCGGGACCTGTCACTTCCTGGGTATGGAGACGAGTGACGCTAAGATGGCCCCCACCCATCTCCATACCATAGGAGGGAGGAAGCGACGTCATAACGTCAGCTCCGCCCATATGTCTTAAAGGCATATTTTGTTTGTCATTTTTTTAAATGACTTTTTTTTTTTCGCATTTAAGTCCAAATATGAGATCTGAGGACTTTTTGACCCCAGATCTCATATTTAAGAGGACCTGTCATGCTTTTTTCTATTACAAGGGGTATTTACATTCCTTGTAATAGGAATAAAAGTGATCCAAATTTTTTTTTTTTTTTAAATCTGTGAAAAAATAATTAAAATGAAGTAAAATAAATAAGAAAAAAAACATTTTAAAGCACCCTTTCCCGGTGAGCTTGCGCGCAGAAGCGAACGCATATGAAAACGGTGGTCAAACCACACATGTGAGGTATCTCCATGACTGGTAGAGTGAGAGCAATAATTCTAGCCCTAGACCTCCTCTGTAACGCAAAACATGTAACCTGTAGAATTTTTTAAACATCGCCTATGGAGATTTTTAAGGGTACAAGTTTGACGCCATTCCACGAGCGGGCGCAATTTTGAAGTGTGACATGTTGGGTATCAATTTACTTGGCGTAACATTATATTTCACAATATAAAAAAAAAATGGGCTAACTTTACTGTTGTCTTATTTTTTTATTCATAAAAGTGAATTTTTTCCAAAAAAAGTGTGCTTAGAAGACCGCTGCGCAAATACGGTAAGAAAAAAAGTATTACAATGACTGCCATTTTATTCTCTAGGGTGTTAGAAAAAAAACAATATATAAGGTTTGGGGGTTCTAAATTATTTTCTAGCAAAAAAACCTGTTTTAAACATGTAAACACCTAAAATCCAAAACGAGGCTGGTCCTCAAGTGGTTAATATGGTAACTTGACCTAGGTTTGTATGTTTGTTTTTGTTTTCTTTTCTTTGTTGTTTTTGTTATTAGATGTTTATTTTTTGTAAAAATATTAAAAATAAAAAAATAAATACAAAACAATTAAAACAAAAACTTTACATGGTTAAAGTGTGCCAATGTATCTTACTTCAGAATGTTTGGAATATAGCGGTTGATAAAAATGTTCATTACATAATATTTATTACAATCAGTAAAGTTACTTGGTTTCAGGCTGAGGTTTCAACCCTCCACACAACAAAACAGAATACACAAACCCCATTGATATGGACCTACCTGCCCCACCCTTCTCAATCTCTTTCCAAACTCTCCAGTCTTATGGTAATCAGCAGCTCCTGTGTGCTGGCCAATCAGAATCTCCCATCAATTAGCAAAAGCCACTTCTCTCCTCCCATATAAACCCCACATATATCCAGCCTTACTTCCACTTATCTTATTATTACTTGAAGCAATAGTGAGTTTATTTTTCCATTGACTATTTCATATTGCAACTATTCCAAGAAAAATTGACAAGTTGGGAAGATTCCATTAGTGAAGACCGAGTGGGAAACCATCTGCAACTTCATTTTCTAAGGTTTGTCCTTTAGAGCAGTATAGTTTTTCCCTCTAAAATTATAGGATTTTTCTTTTTGAACCTGCAGTCTACAGATAACTTAGCATTGAGATAAATAAAGAAACTATTTAATGTTCTTTAAATTTAAATAGATTTTTTTTATTTCACTTGCCATGTCAGAGTAGAGATCCTTCTATGGCTATTTTACAACACTGGCTGTTAGTGTATTGTATGGTTCTTGGTGTAGATGTTCAGGGGCCACCACCACCTATTGACACATAGGTGCAAATATGCTACTTGATATTTTTTTTATTGATTTTATGAATTTGATTTTAAACCTTGCAAAAACAAAAATCTTATTTTTACTTCTATGAGTGTTGTGTGCCTATAAAGTCCATGGACTGCGGTCCAAAACTGAATACTTTTTTGTTTCTTTAAATCTATATCGATTTTTATTATTTCACTTGCCATTTATGGTCAGTAGAGATCCATATACAGATTGGAAATCCACAATATGTTGCAATACTTATTTTTTTAATACAACCAACCTGATACATGTAGATGATCTGTCTTCATATATCTATGAAGAAAAAATAAAATGTGAAATCTTAGATTGTCTGATAATTCCATGATCCATCAGTTGGGTGTGAAAGCACAATCCAATTTTTTTAATATATATTTTTTTAATAGTACTTTGGGTTCCAAATTCCACCATTCCAATTTGTTTTTAATTTACACAAAAGTGGTCTAATTTCTCTTATACCTTATTGTTACAATACCAGTGACATTCACACCTCTATTTGTGACTAGAATGTTGGTCATTCTAACCAGCCGATCTCTACAAGTCTTGTAGTTTAGAGATCAGCTTCAGCCAAAACCCATTTCTTGGTTAGTAATCTCTGTCAGCTTTATTTTTATTAAATTCTCATTTAACAAAGAAAAAAGATACAAAAACAGAAAGAGAAGTAGAAGATAAAATGGGAGAATACAAAAACCCTTCAGTATCAATATTTCCTCTTTCTTAAACATAACCATGTATAAAGTCTATTCCTATGTATTTCTATACATGCCTATATATCTTTCCTCCCCGTCTTATACAAATACTAATATCATTATTTTTCCTAAAACTCTATTGGACTCTCTTAAAACATAAATCTCAAAATCTCTGTCTGCTTTTAATTGTCATGTGTCCATGTTGGTGAGACTTCATTGGCAACCACACAGAATATGTCATCTCCCCAACCGGGACCCATATGGTTATAAAATACTGACCCTAGATGCTGGGCAATATTCAGAGGGATGTTTAATGCTTTTTTTGTTGTGATTCTAGAATGGCTTCTAACATCCATGAAGTTACCAAGAACACCGCAAGACATGTCCTCCAACTCATCACCCAGACGTCCGAAAATCTGAAGATGATGGAGGTTTCAGAGCACTTTGACCCCATCCAAGAACTTGGGACGGGGTCATATGGAAAGGTCCTCCTGGCCAAACATCGGAGTTCAGGTAAATGTTATAGCCTAATTCATCTAAGGAAATTCATTTCTTAGTATTAGTCATGCTTTTGAATCATATTAATTTAATGGAACTAGTGTAACAAAAATGCTAAATTGCCAGCAGGTAGAAGAGACTTGTATGTTTGTTCTGGAAAAAAAATGCAGAGTCTGACATCCAAGATCCAAGAATCAATAGAATTGCTTATCTGTAGACAATCAGTAGGACAACTTTGAAGCCACGTGTACACACAATTTGTTTAGCTTGTGAATATTATCCTGAGCATTGTGTTGTTAGGTTCAACTTTTAAATAAGTTGCTTATAGTTTATATTGCTTTGTCTAATTATTGCTTCATATAGGAATTAAGACACAGAGTCAGGTATGTCTGTATCAAAGTTCTGAGCATAATGGACTGCTGCTCTTTACTTCTTTCAAAGGCCTTTTATAGGCAATTATACAAACAATAGCATCAGCACAGCCCCCCCACAAAGGGCAAGGGTAAACAACAACAGGAGTCACCTGGGCTACGAACACAAGCTTCAACACCATGGCAATACAGTTACAAGAAAACAAAAGCAGCTTCAATTGAGTTCAACAGCCAAAAAGTTACATTCAAAACAGATTTACATGTAGGCATCATATTAAGTGAGAACTCTAAATTAAATCCCTGACCTTATCAGTGTACAGGAAACAATCACAAAGCATTAACCTTGCTTTAAGCAGCCTTATTTTAAGTTCCTAAAGCTGCTTCCAAGTACCTTTTCAAAGTAAGTTCTTAAAGCATCCCTCACTTCCAGTTTTAGGGCGATGATTATGTAACTTAATGAGTCACTGCTGTAGATTTAATCAAGCATTTAGCACACTTTAAAAGGCTTTTAGCAAGTTTCTGCATCTGTTTATGTTACTAATTCTCTTTTCTCTCTCTCTCTGTTTGACAGGTCAGTTAGTGGCTGTGAAGCTGCTTAGCAAACAGAAGGTCCCAATGGACAACTTTCTGGTTGAATATGGGATGTCTATCAGCCTCAGCGGCCATCCCAACATCATCAGAACCCATGAAGTTGCCTTTCATACAAACAGAGACTACGTGTTTGTCCAGGAGGTGGCGACAGCTGGAACTCTACATTCCTTAATACAGCCAAATGTAAGTTTGTATGAAAAATGAAAAATCCTTACATTAAGAAAAGATTTCATCTCTGCTCTCAATATCTTTAAAGTATTTCTGAGGTTTAAGGACTCCCCACTCATTACAGTGAGTTGAGTCGGATATTGTATCATTTGATTTATAGGCTTGATTTTAGATATGTAACTTTCTCAGCTGTGAAGCAAGGTTAAGAAAGATAGTCCTGGATCTTGCACCATCAATGGTGATTCTCATATTTGTATACCAACAGGTTTCCTTTAAGCATCCTTTCAAGTGTATTGAGCTAATATTCTATGTCCCTGTATGATGGATAAGATAGGCTTCTTATTTGATTACATTTTGCCATGGTGGTGTCTAGTGACTAATTTTGTCCTGTTTTCTTCTTGTTATAGGTTGGTTTAAATGAAGAGACAGTAAAGAAGTGCGTTCCTCAGATAGCCAGTGCATTGCAATACATGCACAACAGAGGGATGGTCCACTGTGATATCAAGCCAGACAATATCCTGCTAATGGACTTTGAATGTAATACTATCAAAGTGGCAGACTTTGGACTGGCAAGGCTCCAGGGAACCGAAGCACCATCCTTGTCCGGGTTCATACCCTACACAGCTCCGGAACAGTGTAACTTGAAACCAGGAGAACAATTGCTTCTACACCCGAGCATTGATATCTGGGCCTTTGGGGTCATGGTTTACATCGCTATGACTGGATACTTTCCTTGGCTAGGAGCAGAGGGTCATGATCCAATGTACAGAGAATTTGCTTGGTGGCAAGTCGGAAAGGATCTGACCTTAGCACCGGAAAAGTGGAGGAAATTCTCTCTTGAAGCCAGGAAAATGTTCTGGGACCTTTTGGCCCTCAATGCGTCCGAGGGGTGCTCAGCCATGGACATTCTAATATATCTTCATGTACCATGGAAAACAGAAATACTTTCAGAAAATTATACAAGGAACACTGCAATACATATGGCCTACAGAGAACATGATGTACATTCCAGAGCTACAGCAAGTGCCGCCTTGTGTCTTCTACCTGATCACGAGACAACTTCACTTTCTATAGGAGCTGAGGTGGAAATTTCATAAAACATTTTGATCACCTGGTAATCAAGGGACCAAATAGCTGAATGCACGCTGGGGATTTGTAAAAGTGACCTAGTTGACGGTAAGAACGTAGAAATCGTAGAACACTGTTGATTTTTTTGTTCACATGATTGCTTATCTACAGTATTGTTTTTTGGGAATTATGGATCAAAGCATCATAAAACTGTAAGATGGCCCTGGAAGTGATATGTTTCAGGAAAACAAAAATCATAGTGTGGGCAAAACGCTATATGATAGGTAGGGTAGAGTCAAACGTTAGGTCCGAGCATAAGTTCAAATTGAACATTCTCGGTTTGGCTGTTTTATAGAAGATCTGAAATTTAAGGATATTTCCTCCCACCAAAATGTCCCCCGATGCATTTCTTTAGCTAACGCTGGCCAAGGTCATATACTTGACCTCTAGTCAGGAGCAAGATGTCAGCCAATGTTGGGTCACAGAATAATTTCAGCCCACACACTGTAAAGGCTGACATTGCAGCACCCTTTTGTCAGTGTGTTGGTGAATTTAGTGTGAGTGAAGGACAACTGACATTTGTTAAAGTGATTGTAAGCCCTTACAATCCACTTTGTACTACAGGTAAGCCTATAATAAGGCCTAGAATAAGGCTTACCTGTAGCTACCCTGGATATCTCCTAAACCTGCACAGTTTAGGAGATATCCCCTGCATCAGCATGTGCCGACATCATCGGCACATGTGCATTGAAGCAATGGCATGTTTTTGCCGTTGCTTCAGCTAGTGTGCCGTTACTGGCGGCTCCCACGTGCATGTGTGGGAGTGACGTCATTGTGGCTTAGGCCAATCACAGCGCCAGAGCCTGCGCGATACCCGGAAATAACTCCTGGAGCGATGTCACCGGCCGGAGCTGTGTACTGGGACCGCTTCCGGGGCTTCCATCTAAGGTGAGTATTTCATAATGAGCTTGTATGCTATGCATACTAGCTCATTATTTCTTTGTCTTGCAGGTTATTGTTTTTTGTTTTTTAGTGGGTTTACAACTACTTTAAAGGGAAAGACGGGTTAGTGTTGTGTGCTTTCAGTATGGTGCTTTAAACTGTATTCAGTGTTATATGTATTAGTATATTGTATGCTGTATACAGTTTTCTATTGATGCTTTTATAGTAAATTGCAGTATCTGTGGCTTTGGAGAGTGGAGTGTAATCCCCTTGTATTCACTGCAATATAAAAAGACCCAATAGTTCATTTTAGGAATGCTTTTTTAGTTTTGTGGAGTTACTTAACATTTTGTTAATAGTAGCTAGTCTGTTTTCTTTTAAATTAAGCCTAAAAAAGTTTAGGTTTTGTCTTAGTGTTTTGAGTGGGAGTTTTTAGGTTTATTTTGTTTTGTTTGGGTCATTTATTTATATAACCAACCCCAGCATTAGGTTTGAGCCAAACTGCCCTGGGTTATGTTCAAACAGGGTTTGGGGAACTTCAAAGAAGATCAGATGGCAAACCTGAACCCCATTGAAATCAATGGAAGCAGAATCTGTCAAATTAAACATGGCCATTTTCTGGGCTAACGGGCAAAGGGTTTTAAAAAAAAAAAAACAAAGAAAAAAACAAACAGCATGGGGGCCTGTCTTGAGTAACATTCACAAATTCAAAAAAATCCATTGGACTAATATTCACAAAAGGAAAACTGTGTTACATTGCCATTTCCTTTGCTATTTAACAAAAAAGTTTGCAGACCCCCCTCCAAAGGTCCCCAAAAATAGTATCCTCTTCCATCATTTCCATTCTCAATATTTCTCCTCCTCCATCTCTATTCTAACTCCTCCTACATCTCCATCTTCATTTTCACTCCTCATCCTTTATCTCCTTTCTCACTCCTCCTCTTCTCCATTCCCACTCTTCCATCTCCATTCCCACTCTTCCATCTCCATTCTCGATACTTTCCTCCTCCTCCTCCTTCATCTCTATTGTAATTCCTCCTCCTCCTCCCCATCTTCATTCTCACTCTTCCATCTCCATTCTTGCTCTTCCTTCTCCATACTTCTCCACCTCCTTCATCTCTGTTCTAAATCCTTCTCCCTCCCCATGTTCATTCTCACTCTTCCATCTACATTCTCAATACTTCTCCTCCTCATTCATTTCTAGTCAAATTGCTCCTCTTTCTCCATCTTCTTTCTCACTCCTCCATCTGCATTCTCATTCCTCCTCCATCCTCATTCCTAGTCATGGAAAGGTGTTCCTTACAATGGTGGTATTTACTTGTCTACCTTGATACCATATATCTTTGTATGACTTTACAATAATCACTGGTGATTTTTTTGTACTGATGACTTTATTAGATAGTTACTGAAGCTAACTTCTGCTCTTTCTACTTATTTTTACTACTTCCGAGTGTCACAACCCGGGACAACAAACATCAGTGCCAAGTCTCCAGACATTACATCATCAACGTAGAAATGAAGAATATATCCAGACAACGAGAAATTCCAGCAAAAGACCCAGAAGCTATCAAACATCACCACCGATCGTCGCCACCACCTTATTGTCACCAGCATCTTATCAATCGTCACAAACATCTGACAGATGACCAAAGACTGAACACCTTGCATCTTTTCTCTTTTATATACTTATGTCAAATCTGTAATAAATAGAGACTTTTTCAGCATATACTTGGTGTTTTGTCTGATCTCTTATACTCCAGTATGTGCCTTCAAGTTAGGCCTCACTGACTAAGATAACTCCACAACTCTCCTCCCCCCCCTCTATTCTTACTCCTCATCCTCCATTCTACCTCCTCATCCATTCTCAATTCTCTTCCTCCTCCTTTATTCTTAGTTCTCCTCCTCCTCCTCTATTTTCACTCAACCTCCTCTATTCTCAGTCCTCCTCCATTCTTAGTCCTCCTCTTTCAGTGCCACTTCTGCTCCTCTTCCTCCTTCTCCCCCAGTTTCATTCCTCCTCCTCATCCATTCTCACCCCTGTTCAAGGGCGTTGCTAGGTGGCAAAAAGACCATTGGCTTCAGCCTGAAGTCCAAGGCCAACACGGGGGTCGGGGGGCTCTAGGGGCGCAGGGTTTTTTTTTTTCATTTTTGCCTGTTTTCTGTTCTTGAAATTAATTCTGGACATATATCTAAGCAATATCTTTAAATATAGTTTCAATATTCCTTACTAAAAAAGTTGATATACATACTGAAAGACAGAACAACTTGTCTTTGAGATAAAAAGTTGCATTGCAATAAATAAAGATCCAAAATGATAAGCCTTCCGTATCATAAAAAAGAGAAGGAATTACCATTACACACAGTGATATCGGACATATAATAATAAAGAAGGATGAAATTGTAAAGAGCTGTGCAAACTGTTGGCGCTATATAAATCCTGTATAATGATAATAATTTGGCTATAGGTGCAACAATTGGAAAATTGGACAACATAGTTAATCAATTATTATAACAACTGTATACTAATAATAATAATTTGGAAAGAGGTAAGGGAAAAAAAGAGATAAGGGGGATAAGATCAACATGTATGAATACATAAGTGGCCCATATAGTGAACTTGGTGTAGCGTTATTGACCTTAAGGTCATGCGACATCACGTGATGTCAGAAGGGGCGGTACCACCGGATGACATAGCCTGGTTGCCCCACCCCCTGCCTATATAAGAACTGTCAAAGCGCACAGCGGGCAGTTGGCTGGGAGGCGTCCCAGGAGGTGGAGTGGGGTTTTTTTTTTCTATTTTTCAGGTCTGTTAGGTGTCCTGATTGACGATGGATTACATTGAGGGACTTTTTTTATTTTTATTTTTTAATAAAGGATTTGTCAAAAATTTGTCTTGTGGTTTTTGCTTTTTGACACTTTTTTGGTGAATGGGTAATGGTATGATGTACCCGATACCCATTCACATGGGGGGCGGGATCTGGTGCCCCAGATTCCAATAAGGCCACCATCCACAGACCCCGACAACCACAGCTAAGGGTTGTTGGGAAGAGGCCCTTGTCCCCATCAACATGGGGACAAGGTGCTTTGGGGCATGGGGCTCTGTCCCAAAGCATCCCCCCAATGTTGAGGGCACGTGGCCTGGTATGGTTCAGGGGGGAGTTGCTCGCTCGCCCTCCCTTTTCCTGACTTGCCAGGCTACATGCTTGGATAAGGGTCTGATATGGATTTTGGGGGGACCCCACGCCATTTTTTTTAGAAAAATCTGGTATTGGGTTTCCCTTAAAATCCATACCAAACCCGAAGGGCCTGGTATAGACTGGGGGGGGGACCCTACGCCATTTTTTTATTTTTTTTTTTTTACAGGGATTCGGCAATACGTTACAGCTGCAAGCAAGTTTAAATTTAATTTTTTTCCTTTAGAAATGTCATTATTTCTGCAGCATGTTCTATACATTGAAAAGATGCACCATTTTACAGGCAGACTATGGGGAACCTCCAGGCACAGTATTTAAAGGAATTTTTCATTTTTATTGTTTCACTTTAGGCATCTTTAAAATCACTGCTCCTTAAAAAAAAAACAATTGTTTTAAAAACTTTTTTTTTGCATTGATACATGTCCCCCAGGGCAGTACCCGGGTCTCCATACACTTTGTGTGGCAATAACTTGCATATTAGCCTTTAAAATTAGGACTTTTTATTTTTCATGTTCGTGTCCCATAGACTTTATTAGAGTTTGCATGTTCGCTAGAACTTTTTGCCTGTTTGAGATGTTCTGCTGTGAACTGAACGGGGAGGTGTTTGGCCGATCCCTACTCCCTTGTTATCTCTCGCCTTGACTAATGCAACTCCATTCTCATTGGCCTACCTCTCCATAGGCTATCCACCCTTCAGTCTGTCATGAATGCTTCTGGCAGACTTATCCACCTTACCAACCACTCAGTGTCTTCCAACCCTCTCCTCCAATCCCTACGCTGGCTCCCGATCACCCAGCAAATTAAATTCAAAATACTAACCACAACATACAAAGCCATTCACAACTCTGCCCCGAGCTACATCACCAATCATGTCTCCAAATATCACCCAAATTGCCCTCTCCGCTCCTCTCAAGACCTCCTACTCTCAAGCTCTCTTGTCTCCTCCTCCAATCTGTGTGGCCATCTCCTACTCCTGCAGGCAATCCCTGAAAACTTATCTCCTTAGGGAAGCCTATCATTCCTCCAACTAATCTTTTACCACTTCCATCAGCTCATTCCCCACAGTTACAACCTTTTGTACCACCTGCCCCACCATATTAGATTGTAAGCTATTCTTGGCCTCGTAATCCTCTTGTATTTTATTGTATTGTAATGGTATTGTCTCCCTGTTAATGTAAACTGTTGGCGCTATATAAATACTGTATAAAAATAATAATAATAATAATAATAATGATACCTTATTCATATATGGCAGTAATTATATGTAGAAACATCCAACAGGCTGGTTCTACACAAGACAATCGATAGATCGACTTGGGTATAGATCGACTGAGGTACAATCAGCCTGCCCTTACATGGATTGAAAACTCAGGCGGTCCCTGCTGAATCAGCCTGATTGTGATCCATGTACTGGAATATTCCGTACACAGGATTTCAGACACAAACTTTATAATAACAATGGTATCTGCCCTGAATAATCAGAGTCTACACCCAATAGACAATAGACAGGAGATATGGTGGACAATGGTGATGGGATAGACTACAAACAGTTAACATACAATGGACAATAGTACAGGTGAACCCTCCCAGGCAGACAATAGGAACAGTAAACAATGACAGTATGCCAATAACTACCAATAACTACCGAAAACCAATTCAACAGAAATACCGATTTTTTTTACCACAAATGATTCTGCCTTTCTGAAAAAAATACAGTGCATTTAGTGGAAGCAAAATCTAAATATTAAAATATATCAAATAAAAAAAAATCATTGTTAAGGCTTTTAAAAGTAACAAAAAAAAACAAAACAAACTTTTTTTTCTTTATAGCATAAAAAAAATCTGAAAAAAATCAAACTGTAATGCCCCGTATACACGGTCGGACTTTGTTCGGACATTCCGACAACAAAATCCTAGGATTTTTTCCGACGGATGTTGGCCCAAACTTGTCTTGCATACACACGGTCACACAAAGTTGTCGGAAAATCTAAACGCGGTGACGTAAAACACATACGTCGGGACTATAAACGGGGCAGTGGCCAATAGCTTTCATCTCTTTATTTATTCTGAGCATGCGTGGCACTTTGTCCGTCGGATTTGTGTACACACGATCGGAATTTCCGACAACGGATTTTGTTGTCGGAAAATTTTATAGTCTGCTCTCAAACTTTGTGTGTCGGAAAATCCGATGCAAAATGTGTGATGGAGCCTACACACGGTCGGAATTTCCGACAACAAGGTCCTATCACACATTTTCCGTCGGAAAATCCGACCGTGTGTACGGGGCATAAGGCTTTTTACAAAACAAAAAAATATGCCTGATGACAATAAAACCAAACTGAAAAGAAAAATCCAAGAAAATAAAGCATGTTGTGTCTTTCTCCTCTCTCCTCTCTCTCTTCTCTCTCTTCTCTCCCTTCTCTCTCTCCTCTCCCCTCTCTCCTCTCTCTCTTCTCTCCCTTCTCTCTCCTTCTATCTAGATAAAGGAAGGCCCGTAGACGTGGTGTATCTGGATTTTGCAAGAGCATTTGACACAGTTCCCCATAAACGTATACTGTACAAAATAAGGTCCGTTGGCATGGACCATAGGGTGAGTACATGGATTGAAAACTGGCTACAAGGGCGAGTTCAGAGGGTGGTGATAAATGGGGAGTACTCAGAATGGTCAGGGGTGGGTAGTGGGGTCCCCCAGGATTCTGTCCTGGGCCAATCCTATTTAATTTGTTCATAAACAACCTGGAGGATGGGGTAAACAGTACAATCTCTCTGTATTTGCGGACGATGCTAAGCAGGGTAATAACTTCTCTGCAAGTAGATCTGACCAAATTAATGGGGTGGGCAACTACATGGCAAATGAGGTTTAATGTGGTAAAATAATGTATTTGGGTGGTAAAAATATGAATGCAATCTACTCACTGGGGGGGAGAACCTCCGGGGGAATCAAGGATGGAAAAGGACCTGGGGGTCCTAGTAGATGATAGGCTCAGCAATGCTAAGCTGTGGCAAACAGAATATTGGCATTAAAAAGGGGATTAACTCCAGAGATAAAGCGATAATTCCCACTCTACAAGACCCTGGTCTGGCTGCACCTCCTTTTGTGACAGGTACTCTTTATGGAGAGATCTGGGGTCTATAAGACTCCCAATCCCTCCTGTCCTTAAAAGCATTCAATTGGTGTGTTTGAATGCTTTTGATTTTTGAAAATGGTGCCATCTCAGTATAACCACTTGAAGCCTAGCAATGTATGTGTATGTCGCTGGTTGGCACACTTCATTGGGCTTTTAGCAAGCTTCTGCATTTGGATTGTGTTACTAATTATCTTCTCTCTCGGTTTGACAGGTCAGTGACTTTGCAGCTGCTTAGGAAGGAGAAAGTTCAAATGGACAACTTCTGGTAGAATATGGGCCTCAGCGGCCATCCCAACATTATCAGGACCCATAAAGTTGCCTTTCATACAAGCAGAGACTATGGGGTTGATTTACTAAAGGCAAAATCAATGTGCATGGCAAGTGCACTTGGAAGTTCAGTTGCTGTAGATCTCAGGGGAATATCTGAAATGAGGGGAGGCTCTGCTGATTTATATCATCCAATCATGTGCAAGCAAAAATGCAGTTTTTTGTTTCCCTTGCATGTCCCCTTCAGATCTACAACGGCTGCACTTTCAAGTGCACTTGTAGTGCAAAGTGGATTGCCCTTTAGTAAATAAACCCCTATGTGTTTGCCCAGGAGGTGGGCGACAGCTGGAACTCTTTATTCCCTAATAAAGCCAAACGAAAGGCTTGTTTTTTTGTTTTTTTGTTTTTTTTTATTATAAAAAAAAACTTTGTTTAAAAGATTTAATCTCTTTCAAATATTTTTTTAGGCTTAAGGACTCCCCACTCATTACAGTGAGTTGGGATACTGCAAAATGATAGGCTTGATTTTAGGTAACTTTCTCAGCTGTGAAGCAAGGTTAAAGCGGGGGTCCACCTATCTATCGTTTTTTTTTTTTTTTTTTTAGTTCATTCACAAACTTTTCTTCTCAGCATTACATACTCACATATTGTGTGTAATATGTCCACCTGTGTCAGATTTTGTCGGAAAGAATAACTTATATTATTCACTGCAGGCGGTTTCCATCTTCATTGTGGGCATTTGAAGCCCACAAGCATTTATTTCCTGGATGTGGTGAATGCTGTGCTCCCAGCATTCACTGCTCGTTCCCGCACATGCTCAGTGGCATCCTGGGAAGCCTGAGACTAGCTCCCAGGAGTCTGGGAGAGGCTAGAAACACACCTACTCCCACAGGAGGAGAACCAGGAAGTGCAAAGAAGAATAGAAAAATAAAAGGTAATTACGGCGATTTAAATTTTTTTAAACAGCATGTCAGCATCTAGGCAAGGAAGAGAATACATACAGATATTGTTCAAAATTTGGGTGGAACCCCGCTTTAAGGGTGATGGTCCTGGATCTTGCACCATCAATGGTTACTCATATTTGTATACCAACAAGTTTACTTTAAGCATCCTTTTGAGTGTATTGAGCTAATATGTTATGTCCCTGTATGATGGATGAAATAGGCTTCTTGTTTGAATAGAATTTTTTCCATGTCTAGTTTATTTATTTATTTATTTATTTATTTATTATAGGTTGGTTTAAATGAAGACCGTAAAGCACAGCATTCCTCACATAGTGAGGGTGTTGGAATGCATGCACAGCAAAGGGATGGTCCACCATGACCTCAAGATGGACATTGAATGTAATATCAAAGTGGCAGATTTTGAACTGGTAAGGCTCCAGGGAACGGAAGCGCCATCCATGTTCTGGTTCATACCCTACATGGCTTGAACTGTGTAACCTGAAACAAGAACAATTACTTCTAGGCCCCAGCATTGATGTACAGTATGGGCCTTTGGTGTCATGATTTGCACATCTATGACTGGATCATTCCCTTGCAAAGGAGCAGAGGATCGTGACCCAATATACAGAGACTTTGCATGGTAGCAAGTCAAAAAGTTTTTACCTTGGCACCGGAAAAGTGAAGAAAGTTCTTTTGAAGCCAGGCAAATGTTCTGTGACTTGTTGGCCCTCAATGCCTCCAAGGTGCTTGGCCATGGACTTTCTAAAATCTCTTCATGTGCCATGGAAAGCATAAATGCTTTCAGAAAACCATACAAGGAGTACTGTAATACAAATGGCCTACAGAGGAAATAATGTCCATTCAGGAGCTACCGCAAGTGCCGCCTCGTGTCTTCTGCCTGATGAGATAACTTCACTTACTCTAGGAGTTGAGGTGGAAATTGCATAGGTCCTTTTGTTCACCTGATAATTAAAAGACAGGCGATATATGCACTCTGGGGAATTGTACAAGAATAGTGTCCTAGACATCTTAGAAAATCTTGATGTGATTGCTTATCTACAATATTTTTTTAAATTATGGATCAAAGCATCATAAAGATGTTAGATGACCCTAGAAATAATATGCTTCAGAAACAAAACAATTATTGCATTGGCAAAACTCTATATGATAGGTAGGGTAGTGCTAAACGTTAGGTCTGAGCATAAGTTCTAACTGCAAACACTCTGTTTGACTGTTTAGAGAAGATCTGAACTAAGGATGTTTGGTTTGAATTCCTCCCACCAAATGTCCCCCAATGCATTACTTGAGGGATCGTTGGCTCAGGCAATGTTCATATACTTGACCTCTAGTCAGGTGAAAGATGTTGGCCAATGTTGGGTCTCAGTAAAGTTTCAGCCCAAACACTATAAATGGCTGACTTTGCAGCATCCTTTTGTCAGTGCGTTGGAGAATTTAGTGTGAGTGAAGGACAACTCACATTTGTTAATAGGAAAGACCGGTTAGTATAGTGTGCTTTCAGTATGGTGGCTTCCACCTATTCACCTGCATCTGAGAACAAAGGGTGACCCTAATTATGATGCGCAACATTTGGCTTTCACATAATAATCAAGGAACTAACAGGAGAGCCTTTGTCTTTCTTCAGAGACAGTTGTTAGTCTTAAAAAAAGTTCTTCACACATCCATACTTAGGTCCATATCTCATATAAACCCATATTAATAGATAAATCTCATTTATTCCCTACAAATACTGACTTTATTGGACAATGACATTGCTTAAAGTACACCTCAAAAGGCAATCTAAACTTTTAATAACAAAACAAAAAAAATGCAAACCTCTATCTGATTCACTGATTACATATAAAAAGCTATATACCCTAGAACATATTATTCATGCACAGAAAGATAAAAAAAACTGGCATCGACTCCCCTAACACACCCCCCCCCCAGCAGCCGGCGGGAGAGCAGAGGAGGGAAGTTCAGCAATGTTGGGGAAGGCAGAAGAGGATCGGTGTCTGCAATAAGGCAGTACAGCCATCCCTCCTGCTAGTAAAGGCCCCTGTTATGAACTGATGAGGCTGAGTCCCGGTACAGGAGGGTCGACCGTACTGCCTTATCAGTGAGCCTGGTTGAACACATATCTCGCAGTAGTGATGAATGACACATATATAGAGCATTGTCCCATAAATGTCTACTGCATGCTTCCTGTGTATCTCCCTCTATTGGAGACCATTTTTTTAGCTCAATCAAGCTCCACAAAGGTACAACCAAATGTGTGCTCCTTTCCACTAATTATCTGTGAAATATTTACCAAAGAACTAATTTCTCTAAATTTCATTGGCAAAAAAACAGTGGAGACTTCTCATACTAACTCTGTGGATGAGCAAATTTCCCCATGTCCACCCACTGCTTGTATAAGATTCATGGACACCACAAGAGTCTTTTAGAGAGTTTTGAGCATCTTTGTTTAAGACTTTGAAAAGTAACCAGTAAGTCCCAGGACCCATTTACACCTAGATATCCCAACATGGTTTAGGAAGCCAATTGATATACGGTATATTACCTACTTTATAGTTTCTGAGGTGGATAGAGTTTAGTGCTGAATTTTGAGATTATATATATATATATATATATATATATATATATATATATATATATATATATATTATATATATATATATATATATATATATATATATATATATCTCAGCATCTAGACACTGGTTTCCTTAATTAAATCATTTGAAATTAGTTTCAGGGTAACTTTCCCACCCTCAACACACTGGCACAGTATAAACAAACCCCATTCTTATGGACCTATTGGCCACACCCTTCTAGAGCTCAACCCAAAGTCTCCAGACACACATATAGACCTCCATTCCTTACTCAGTGAATCTCATTTTGCTTGTAGCAAAAGTGATTTATTTTCTCCATTGACCACTTCCCACTGGAATAGCTTTGGAAAAGACCATATAGACTTCCTCAGTGATACCAACTTGGAGACATCTTATATCTTCATTGTTTAAGGTAAGTCATACAGAACCCCAAAGATCTATAGACCTGATAGTTTTATGCTTTAAAAAGTTGGGATTTTTCTCTGATTGAGGAGATGTATTTAGCAGGAAATGGAATAGTAAAAACTTTTTAATATTCTAAAGGGCCTTTTTTTTAGAGATGGATATATTGACTGAATATTCCCATTATTTTACAATAGTTTATTTTAAAAATATTTCAAACTCATGCTTTACATTCATTCTTCATGTACCGTCAAAAGTAAATTAAACAGTTTCATCTTAGGTTGTCTTAATTTTTGCCATTCCTGTAATTTTGCTATTCCTGTCTGTCTTTTTTTTGGACATAGCAAGTATTTTCATATTTTCCTCATTTTCACTTTCACCATATTTTACAATGACAACCTAACAATACAGATGTCTTAGCAGAAAGTTAAGTAGAAAAGAAAACTAAACCTTTTTGTTTTTATTGTTCCCTGAATTAAAATGATTTAAATTATTTTTTCCTTTTTCCACTTGCCTGTTGTGGTCCTTCATATGGGATTAGATTCTTTTCTTTTGTTCAGAGATCCATAGATTGATTGAATATCTACATTATTTTGCAATATTTTGATTTTAGAACCCAACCAACCTCATACATTCCATTCAGATTTTCTATCTTCATGTACCCTTTAAATAAAATTAAACAGCTCCATCTTAGGATGTCTGTTAGATGGTAGATTAGCAGTTGCATGTTAAATGCAATTCAAAATCAAAAGTTTTTCATCTTTCACCATATGTTACAATGACAACCTAACAATACAGAAATCTTAGCAAAAAGTTGAAAAGAAAACTTTTTTGTTTTTAATGGTCCCTAAATGTAAATTATTTAAATTATTTTCCCTTTTTTCACTTCGCCTGTTGTGCCTCTACAAGTGGGATTAGATTATTTTCTTTAGATTTGAGATCCATATATATTGATTGAATATCCACATTATTTTTGCAATATTTTGTTTTTAGAATCCAACCAGCCTCATGCATTATACTCAGATGTTCTTTCTTCATGTACCCTTGAAATAACATTAATCAATTCCATCTTAAGTTGTCTGTTAGATTGTATATTAGCAACTGCATGTTCACCATCAAAAGTTCTCTGTCTTTTTTGTACTTCCAAGTGTTTTTCCTAATTTCACCCCGACAAAGTTTTTAATGTTCCCTGAATTTAAATCATTTTTTCTTTATTTCACTTGCCTGTTACTGCCCTACAAGTGGGATTAAATTATTTTCTTTTGCTTAGAGATCCATATATTACTAAATATCCACATTATGGGGGGCGAGACCGGAAATGGATGATGTCCACCTCACTCCCACAATATGGATGAGAGCCCATCTCCGATTGCGTAACAAAGGAGCAAGCTAACAGTACCTTTGGTGGTGTGCGCCGAGCCCAGTGCCTGATTTGCAGACCCTCGCGCCTGATTGCTGCCCGCATCCCGTGATAACATCTCAGCGAACGGCTACAGGAGCCGAGGAGGTGTGCTGCATCCCCCTCTACCCCTCTGAGGTTCCCGGGAGTCTTCGGAGGAACTCGGTCCTGAGAAGTCCTGAGAGGAAGTCAGGTGGAGGCACGCTCTCGCAGGAGTACGATCGAGGAGAGCTTTCTCGATAGCCCAGGAACTGACGTCGGAGTGTCAGCAACGGAGGCCCCTGAGAGAAACTATAACACCAGACCGAGAAGCGGAGGTCTCCGAGCCCTCTCCGAAGCGGTGGCGTCCAAACGAAGCCTGGGTAAGTGAGCAGACATTTGAAATTGAATTGATTTGACTAACAGACGGTGGAGAGAGAGGGCTGCCTAAGGCTGTCTAAGGCTTGTACATATCATCTTTATTAACAGAGGGGGACCTATAAGTGTGGATTGGACTTTCCTAAGGTTGAACATAGTTACCCAGCGGTGACTTTTTAAAATAAAAAATGTCTCTTATTAGTGATATACTGAAAACTACTTTAAAAAAAAAATAAATAAATAAACCCTTTCCTTCCCAGGCATTCAGTCTAAAGTCTATGCCAAGTATCCGTTATATCCATTATATTGCTTTGGAAAATAAATAAATTTACGAGAGGAAAACGGGGAAGAAACTATGTCTGCAAGGAGGAAAGGAGATGAGCACACCAGCCAGGAGAGTATGGGGGTCCAGTCCTTGCGGTCAGCCAAAGACAAAGGGATTCCGTTCACAGTGGCAGGGGTAACAGCAGCGGCAGTTGCAGCAACTGCTAAACTGGAAAAAATGATTAATGTAGCCGACCACACTCCAACGAAAAGGGGGCAGCAGGCACAGAGCAAGATAACAGCAGACAGAAAGAGCCAGGGGGGCTCAAGTACACTTGTTAGCGGTACCACAGCAAAGAACCTACCAGCTAAAGGAGTAGGAGCAGCAGGGAAAATGATGGAAACAGCTATTACCCAGAGTCAAGTACCAGAGGGGGAGCCATCTCTGAAAGACATCCTTTTAGCAATTAATGCTTGTAAACAATCCTTGGGTGAAATGTCAGGCCAGATGCAAGACATTAAAGAAGAACTAGCCCTGGTATGCCATGATTTAAAAAAAACAGCGGAGAGAGTGACAGAAATAGAAGGGAGAGTAAGCCTGATAGAGGATGAGCTATATCCTATGAAACAAAAGGTCAAGACCCAGGAAGAACAGTTAAATAGGCTCACGGAAAAAATGGATGAGATGGAAAATAGGCTGCGCAGAGACAATGTGAGGGTAGTGGGACTGCCAGAGAAGAGTGAAGGCGCAGATCCAATAGGATTTTTGGAAAAATGGCTGATTGAAATCTACGGAAGAGAGACATTCTTGCAGCAGTTCTCTATTGAAAGAGCACATAGAGTTCCGTTTAGCCCCCCCCTCAAGGAAATCCCCCAAGAGCCTTATTGCTGAAATTCTTAAATCATAGGGATAAAATAAATCTTCTACGCAGGGCTAGAGAGAAAGGGAACATATTCTATAATGGAGCAAGAATATCAATGTACCCTGATTTCTCCCCTGGACTGCAAAAGCGTAGAGCGGAATTTTTAAAAATTAAACGTAGTCTCCAAGGGTATGATGTCACATATGCACTTCGTTATCCTGCCAGGCTGCGGGTGAATGCACTTGGAGGAAGTCAGATTTTTGACTCCCCAGAGAAGGCGCTGTCATGGTTTGAGGATAAGAAGGACCAGTTGCCACTGAAATAAAAAGGGAATTGGGCAGAAAGAGTACAGAGATGGGGAATAAATATAAACACATAATATAAAGATATATATAATAAAATTGGAAACACTTTGAGTGGAGGGGAGTGGGGTGGGGAATACACATGGTTAGACTGAATCAGAAAATAAGTTTGTATGTGAATGGAGGAAGGGTGGGATGGGTAGAGTGTAAGGGTAAGGAAGACAGGGGTGTGTGTAGAATTGGTTCTGGAATGAAGGGGGGGTATGAGATGGTCACTAAAAAAGCCTCTAATGGTAACCTAGAATGGTGTGGGGGGGAGGGTTTTGGGTGGGGAGGGATGGGTGAAGGGTACGGGGGAGAAAGGACACAGAACAAGGGAGTATATAATGCATAAGATTGTAAGGAAACACTTTGTACACTATTTATTTTCTCACAGGACAGCACATTAGGCACAAGAAAATAAATATAGTTATGATAAAATACATTAAGGGGAAACATGTGTATAGGTCAAGGGTTTGAGATATGAGTTTAAAATATTTAGTTAAAGTTATGCCGCGTACACACGGTCGGACTTTTCGTCTACAAAAGTCCGACAGCCTGTCCGACAGACTTCCGGCGGACTTCCGGCGGACTTTCGGCGGACTTGCAGCAGACTTTCTAACGAACGGACTTGCCTACACACGACCACACAAAAGTCCGACGGATTCGTACGTGATGACGTACACCGGACTAAAATAAGGAAGTTCATAGCCAGTAGCCAATAGCTGCCCTAGCATGGGTTTTTGTCCGTCGGACTAGCACACAGACGAGCGGATTTCGGGGTCCGTCGTAGTTACGACGTAAAGATTTGAAGCATGTTTCAAATCTAAAGTCCGTCGGATTTGAGGCTGAAAAAGTCTGCTGAAAGTCCGGAGAAGCCCACACACGATCGGATTACCAGCCAGCTTTAGTCCGTCAGCGTCCGTTGGACTTTTGTAGATGAAAAGTCCGACCGTGTGTACGCGGCATTAGAGTAATTTCTAGTTGTCTTATTAATAGGGATAGGAAGTGTTGAGCACTAAGTGTTGTTGCACAAATTAATGGGATATAAAGTATTATTGTTCTCTATTGTATTCTTCTTGGTAAGACTGGTAGAACTTAAAATCCCCTTTCCAGTAAGGACCATGGACAGTAAAAATTAGGTTAAGTGATGATGCTGAATATTCGATCGTGGAATGTTCGGGGGTTGGGAACCCCTGTTAAAAGAGCAGCGATATTTGATGGTTTGGATACATATAAAGTAAGAATAGCCTGTCTGCAGGAGACGCACCTAACAAAGGATACTAAAGGATATATGAGGAATAGGAGGTATAAGTACCAGTTTCATTCTGTGCATACCTCCTATTCGAGAGGGGTTTCGGTATTAATTGACGGGGAGGTGGTATTCTCTTGCAGACAGTGCATATTGGATGAAGAGGGGCGATACATTTTTATGCATTGTATAATAGAGAGTCAAGAATGGGTGTTAGCTAATATATACATTCCCCCTCCCTTTAGAATGGAGGTATTGTATAACCTATTGGAATTTATAATGGATAAGCCTGGCTTACCAGTTATAGTGGTCGGGGACTTTAATGTAGTCATGGATAAAAAAATAGACAGATTCCCCCCAGGGAAACAAAGTCAGGGAGCACAAGAAAACCGGATGTGCCAATATCTACAAGAAGCGGGATTATCCGACATTTGGAGATTACGGAACCCGGGAACATTACAGTACTCATGTTACTCGAGTTCCTATTCTACCTTATCAAGGATAGATATAGTACTGGGTAACGAATTAGCAGGACAGGTAATACAAAATATAGATTATCATCCTAGAGGGGTGTCAGATCACTCCTTAATGACAGTTGAAGTAAACCCAGGAAATAAAAAAGAAGGTAGAGTATGGAAACTAAACCCGGCCTGGTTGGAAATTATGGAGGATTAGGAAGGGATGGTATCTGAGTTGGACGAATTCATAAGGTTCAACTCGGATACTGCCTCAAGGGGGGTGATGTGGGATACATTAAAGGGGACTATTAATTCAGAAAGTGTCTAAAATCAAAAAAGCATCACGGGATTGGGAGGATAAGACTAGGGGAGAGTTAATGGAGGCAGAGAAGGAGTATGTGAAAGAACCCTCACCCGATAAACAAAAAGTGTGGGAGAACAAACAACAAAGATATAAAGATGCAATACTTAGGAAGGTAGAAAATAAAAGGCTGTTTCAGAGACAAATTATATACGGGGAAGGAGAAAAAGTAGGGAAGATGCTGGCTTGTATTGTAAAAAACAGTCCCCCCCCCCTCCACGGTCTCAGCAATTAGAACTATGAGAGGTGAATTATTGATACCTTTAAAGAATATTACAAGGATTTATATAAATCCCGAGGGATTATGGAGGGAGAGGAAATGGACTCCTTTTTTTAGTAAGATAAGTATACCAGCAATTGAGGGGGCAGATAAGGAGGAACTAGAGCGACCGGTCACACTGGAAGAAATCAAAATGGCAGTAGCAGAAATGGCCAATTATAAGTCTCCGGGGCCAGACGGGCTGCCAATTGAAATATATAAAAGCTATGGGGAAATACTACTTCCGGAACTCCTTAAGGTATTTAACTGGGCGAAGGAGAAGGGGAAATTACCTACATCAATGACAGAAGCCACAATTATTGTATTGCATAAGGAGGGGAAAGACCCCTTGGAACCAGGGTCTTATAGACCCATATCCCTACTCTGCTCTGATGTTAAAATCTTAGCAAAGGTCCTGGCGGGGAGGTTAAGAAAAATCATTCATAAAGTAGTTCATCAAGACCAAACAGGATTTATTCCAAATAGAGCAACAAGTATGAACATCAGGAGGGTTTTTCTGAACCTTCAGATACCCACAGATAATATGGGTTCGAGAGCAGTTATGCTGCTAGACTTGGTAAAAGCGCTTGACAGCGTAGAATGGGAGTACATCTGGCGGGTACTAAGGGAGTTTGGGTTTGGCCCCTCTTTTATTAATTGGGTAAAAATACTCTATAATGATCCCAAAGCAAAAGTAAGAATGAATGGTGACTACTCAACCGAGTTCCAACTAGAAAGAGGTTCAAGGCAAGGCTGCCCCTTATCCCCCCTGATATTTGCTCTGGCAATGGAGCCATTAGCCATAGCAATAAGGCAGAATAGGATAATAGAAGGATTCCGGAGAGCAGAGGGGGAAGAGCGGATCGCATTGTATGTGGACGATGTTCTCATATTCTTAGGTGATATGGGGGGATCCCTCAACCAGGTGTTGGAAATACTCTCAAGCTTTGGAAGATTATTGGGTTTATCCATAAACCAGAAATTGGTGCTGCTGCCAATAGATCCTATGGGAGAGAACATCTCAGTAAGCAATATACATATGGAAATAGTAGAGTCGACAAAATACTTGGGTATAAAGATAACAAAAGATCCAGGGGAATATTTAGATAATAATTTGACCCCCCTGCTGAGGAAATTTAAAAGTAAGATTGAAATTTGGAGAGGTTTGCCTTTGTCAGTGGCGGGGAGGTGCAACTTGATTAAAATGTTGTGGCTCCCCCAGCTAATGTACGTTATGCACAACTCGCCAATATGGATAAGTTGGAAATGGTTTAAAAAAAAATAGATACTCTATTGAGAGATCTCATCTGGAAAGGGAGACCTCCTAGGATAGGACTACAAACCCTACAACTTCCATCGCAAGAAGGGGGATTAGCAGTGCCTCACCCGAGGGGCTATTTTTTGGCAGCACAGATGCAGCACCTGGGGAGAGGCTCTGGTCCTAATGGCCATAATAGGAGGGAACTGATGATTACGGGAGCACCCCATGGGACAGTGGTGGAAGTATTAGAGGCAAACTCCTTTTTGTATAGAACCCCTACGATTAAATTGATGATAAAAGTATGGAATACTATTAAGGCCATGAAGGGAATGGGAGGTCTGATGAAGTGCACCCCACTGTGGAACAATAAGAAGTTAGAGGAATTAAAAGAAATGGGGAAAATAAAAACATGGGAAATAAGGGGGATAAATAATTTAGCCCAGTTGTATAATCAGAACACCTTAAAAACATTTGGATCACTGAAGGAGGAATTTGGTATCCCAGACCATTCATTTTTTAGTTACCAACAAATTAAACACGCTCTGAGTAAACAGTTTGGAGGACAAGGACCAGCCTGGAATAGGTCTATCCTATTTCAAAAACTAGGCGAGGCGGGTGGACATGGTGGGCCCATAGCCGAAACATACTCATATATATGTAAAAGTATTATAGAGACTCCAGGAAAACTAAAATGTAGAGCTAAATGGGAAGAAGACCTGGGTGCAATCTCGGATGAACAATGGAAAGAGATATTGGCAGGAGGACACCAAGTTTCAATTTCACCAGCTCAGAAAGTCTCACAATTAATGCTATTACATAGGACATACTATACCCCTAAAAGGTTATTTTGGTTTGGGGGGAGGAAAGACGATAAATGCCCTAGATGCCAGGAATCGCGGGACCTAATGCACATGATATGGAAATGCCCGAAGTTATTTCGTTATTGGTATGAAGTGGTGGAAACGTTAAATAAGATCCTCACTTTAGAACTTAAAATAGAGCCGAAACTATGTATCTTGGGAGTGGAGGGAAACATAAATAGAGGTAATTTTAAAATCAAAATAGTAAGAAGATGTCTATTCCAAGCAAGGAAGTTAATAGCTCTAAGATGGCAGGCAAGAACCCCCCCCCTACGAAGGACGAATGGATTAAGATGGTATTAGAAACAATGTGGAAGGAAAAAGTAGTATATACAAAGAGAAAAAATCTGAAAGAATTTAAAAGACTTTGGAACCCTTGGCTAGAAGAAATGGGATACTCAATGTAAGGGAACGATAAGAGAGGCGGCCTTATGGTAGTTAAATTAAAGCGGGGGTCCACCTATCTATCGTTTTTTTTTTTTGAGTTCATTCACAAACTTTTCTTCTCAGCATTACATACTCACATATTGTGTGTAATATGTCCGCCTGTGTCAGATTTCGTCGGAAAGAATAACTTATATTATTCACTGCAGGCGGTTTCCATCTTCATTGTGGGCATTTGAAGCCCACAAGCATTTATTTCCTGGATGCTGTGAATGCTGTGCTCCCAGCATTCACCGCTCGTTCCCGCACATGCTCAGTGGCATCCTGGGAAGCCTGAGACTAGCTCCCAGGAGACTGTGCGGAGTCTGGGAGAGGCTATAAACTCCCACGGGAGGAGAACCAGGAAGTGCAAAGAAGAATAGAAAAATAAAAGGTAATTACGGCTATTTAAATTTTTTTAAATGGCATGTCAGCATCTAGGCAAGGAAGAGAATACATACAGATATTGTTCAAAATTTGGATGGAACCCCGCTTTAAGGAAGAATAGAGATGCATGGTTGGGGGAGGGGGGGAGGGGAGGGGGGATAGGGTGGGAGGAGGGTGGGGAAAATACATGGGGAAAAATGATTAGAGTATACCATTTCTGCTATAGATATATGTGTACATAAATGTATATATAGTAGATATATTTAAAACTTGGTATGCCTGTTTTTAAAATTTTGAATAATGTGAAAAAAATAAAGATTATATGAATTAAAAAAAAAAAATATCCACATTGTTTTGCAATATTTTATTGTTAGAATTTAACCAACCTAAAAAAATGCATTCAGATCTTCTTTCTTCATGTTCCCTTGAAATTAAATTAAACCATTAAATTGTCTGATAGAATATAGATTAGCAGTTGCATGTTAATAAAAAATTTAACTTCAAACATTGTTTATTTTCTGCGTTCCAAATTTCTCTATTCTTGAATGTCTTTTTTGTACTTGCAAGTTTTTTTTCCTAATTTTTTTTCCTAATTTCAACCCTAACCGTACAGATGTCTTACCAGAAAGTTATACAGAAAAAAAGTTTTTTTATTGTTTCCTGATGTTTGGGGGTTCTAAGTAATTTTCTAGAAAAAAATACTGATTTAAAATTTGAAACAAAACGTTTCAGAGAAGGTCTCGTCTTCAAGTGGTTAAACAATTCAACATCAAAAGTTGTTTTGTTCCAAATTTCACCATTTCTGTCCGACTTTTTTTGTACATTCAAGTTTTATATTACCTAATCTCAACCCAAACAGTATAGATGTCTTACCAGAAAGTTATAGAGAAAAGGGTTGTAATGTTCCCCGAATTTAAAAAATTTTTCTTTATTTCACTTGCCCTTTAATGCCCTACAAGTGGGATTAAATGTGTTTTTTTTAGAGATCTGTATTTTAATTGAATATTCGGGACCTTTTTTTAGCATATAACCACCCCATGCATGCATTGAGGTGTTCTTTGTTCATGTATTCTTGAAATAAAATGAAACAGATCTTCTTAGGTTGTCTGTTACAATTTTCAGTTGGGTTTGAAAGAAAATAGTATTTTTTTTGCTATATATTTTTATTTGAATTAGAAAAAGAGAGCTATACTTATTACATACATGAGCAAAAATAGGTATAGTAAATACATTACTCAGTAGTTTGTACATACATAACTCTTGATAGAAGAGCAATAAGGAATTTTAGAAAGCAAAAACAACAAAAACAGGGAATATTAAGTAGAAGACTTTCAGATATCATATTAGCATCCTAAAAGGTACACAGTACTGAATATCAGAATAAGATTAACATCTAGGGAACACCAAAACAATATCACTGAGCCCCTTCCTGACATCTATTGATATGCTAAATCTGGTGGAGAGAGTAGATGGAAATGTTATATATGTGCAGTAAGTACAGTCCGGATGGGTCATACATGCCACTGTTTACAGAGGGGTTCAAGTTTCCATTTTTAATGGCAAACATTAATTCAAATTGTGTTTGCAAATTGAGATTTTGTAAGATTTATTTATCAGGGAAGACTGTTTGTAAATGTTTTAAAAAAAAAAAAAATCAGTAGTCGGGTTCCAAATTTCACCATTCCTATATGTCTTTTTTTTAGTGCAAGTGTTGTCCTATTTTCTCTTTCACTATATTGTTACAATGATAGAACATTGACATTGACTACATTTTTTGCAATTCTGAACAGTCACTCAATACAAGTGCTGTAGTTAGAGACCGGCTCCAGCCAAACCCATTTATTTGCTTGATTTATGGATGAAGGTTATAACTTCTGTTTTTATTACCCCCTGTGTCCTTATTGGAGAGATTCACTGGTGACCACTAGGGATGAGCCAAACACCCCCCGGTTCGCACCAGAACCTGCGAACGGCCCAAAAATTTTTGCGAACTTTAGAACCCCATTGAAGTCTATGGGACTTGAACGTTCGAAATCAAAAGTGCTCATTTTAAAAGCTAATTGGCAAGTTATTGTCCTAAAAAGAGGTTTGGGGACCTGGGTCCTGCCCCAGGGGACATGGATCAATGCAAAAAAAGTTTTAAAAACAGCCATTTTTCGGGAACAGTGATTTTAATGATGCTTAAACGTGAAAAAAAAGTGAAATATTCCTTTAAATATCGTACCTGGGGGGTGTCTATAGTATGCCTGTAAAGTGGCGCGTGTTTCCCGTGTTTAGAACAGTCCCTGCACAAAATGTCTTTTTTAAAGGAAAAAAAGTCATTTAAAACTGCTTGCGGCTTTAATGTAATGTCGGGTCCTGGCAATATGGATGAAAATCAGTGAGACAAACAGCATGGGTACCCCCCAGTCCATTACCAGACCCTTTGGGTCTTGTATGGATATTAAGGGGAACCCTGCATCCAAATTAAAAAAAGGAAAGGCGTGGGGCCCCCAGGCCCTATATACTCGGAACAGCAGTATACAGGTGGTGCAAACAAGACAGGGACTGTAGGTTTGTTGTTAAGTAGAATCTGTTTGTAATTTTTAACTGGTACATTTTTAAAGTGTAGCTCCAGCTAAAAAATCTATTTTTAAGCTTTTTGGAAAACATAGGGAAGGGTTATCACTCCTGTGACATTTGTTTTGCTGTCTGTGCACCTCTTCAGAAGATTTCACCTCACTTTCTCTCCCAATGACAAATGTTTTTTGACAATTTGGGGTTTTTAGTGAAACAAGGATTGGTGATAAAGCATTAGTGGAGAGGAGACACATTTTTCCCATATTAACTCTTACAGGAGAGAATTTCCCTTCCTAGGGTTAGATTTCATCTCACTTCCTGTTGTCTCCTTCCGTTTGCAAGTAGGAGTCATTTGTAAGTTGGATGTTTGAAAGTAGGGTCCTGCCCTATATACTCAGCAGAAATTTGGGCCTTAGATGTTGGTGTTGGCACAACACTGTAAGCCCTAACAGGGCCCTGCTGTGAAATATTAGATCAAGAATTGTAATTACATGTCCCTGTTGAACAGGGGCAGAAAAATTGGGCCTTATGGGGCGTACACACGGTCGGACTTTTCGGCTACAAAAGTCAGACGGACGCCGACGGACCAAATCCGGCAGACAATCCGATCATGTGTGGGCTTCCCCGGACTTTCAGCAGACTTTTCCAGTCGCAAATCTGACAGACTTTAGATTTGGAACTTGCTTCAAATCTTTACGTCGTAACTCAGCCGGACCTAGAAATCTGCTTGTCTGTATGCTAGACCGACGGACAAAAACCGACGCTAGGGCAGCTATTGGCTACTGGCTATCAACTTCCTTACTTTAGTCCGGTGTAAGTCATCACGTACAAATCCGTCGGACTTTGGTGTGATCGTGTGTAGGCAAGTCCGGTCGTTAGAAAGTCTGCCAAAAGTCCGTCAAAAGTCCATCGAAAGTCTGTCAGACAGGCTGTCGGACTTTTGTAGCTGAAAAGTCTGACCGTGTGTATGCCCCATAAGGCACTGGTGCCACAACACTGCAACCCCTCACAGATACTCTAGTTGAGTGCAGCAACGAACCCTCCTGCAAAATATTGCATCAAAAATTTTAATTACATGCCCCTGTACCCTGTTAAACAGGGGCTGAAAAATTGGGCCTTAGCCACTGGTGGCTTCGCCCAGAACCAAAAATATTCTTCCAAGCTATCAGCATGATCATTGAGGAGGAAGAGGATAGTCACTCAGCATAACAGGATAGTCACTCAGCATCAGCATAGGCAGTCTTGAAGGGATCTGACATTTCAAAAAAAAAAATATTCGGTTACATCAGCATCAGGTGCTTGGTATCTGGTGGTGATCCAAGACTGATTCATTTTTATGAAGGTCAGTCGATCAACCGAGTTGGTGGACAGATGCACCCTGTGATTGGTTACAAAGCCTCCAGCAGCACTGAATGTGTGTTCCAAAAGAACGCTGGATGCAGGACAGGCCAGTAGCTCAACTGCATACTGTGCAAGCTCTGGCCAGTGATCCATCCTCAAGACTCAGTAACCCAGAGGATTTTCGGTGGGAAATGTGTCCAAGTCAGATCTTGCCCCTAGGTATTCCTGCACCATGTAAAACAGACAATGGCGATGGTTGCTGGAACCGATCATACCTTGGGGCTGCGGACTAAAAAATTGTCTGAACGCATCGGTCAGATGGCCACCTTCTCCACCGCTCCTTCTTTGACTGACCCTAGCCTCAGAAACACGTTGTCCAGGAACAGGAGTTTGTAACCTCCCAGTCTCTGGGAACGTATTGCACAGACCTTTCTGCAAGGCCTCCAGAAGATGTTTCATCCTCTGCTCCCTCTGCGACGGCAAGATAAGGTCTGCAACCTTACCCTTGTAACATGGATCAAGGAGGGTTGCCAGCCAGTAACAATCCCCCTCCTTGATACCACGAATACGAGGATCCTTCCGCAGGCTTTGCAGGATCAGGGAGGCCATGCAGCGTAGGTTTGCTGAGGCATTCGGTCCCGAGTCCTCTGGGTCACTAAGGACGACATGATCCGCAGCCACCTCCTCCCAGCCATGTACAAGTCCATGGGTTTCTTGAGACTGTAAATGATCCCTTAAAGACTGCTGCTGATGCAGGCTCCACCTCCATGCTGACACAATCCTCCTCCTCCTCTTCCTGTGTGATCGGCAGGCACGCAAGAACACTGTCTGGATAAAGGGGGCCTTGAGAGCTAAGGAAGTCCTCCTCTTCCTGCCTCTGTTCTGCTTCAAGTGCCCTGTCCATTATTCCATGCAGCCTGTGCTCCAACAGGTGGACAAGGGGGACAGTGTCACTGATGCATGCACTTTCACTGCTCACCATCCTCGTGGCCTCCTCAAATGGTGACAGGACAGTGCACGCATCCCTGACCATGGCCCACTGGCATGGGGAAAAAAAACAAGCTCCCCTGACCCTGTCCTGGTGCCATAGTCGCACAGGTACTCATTGATGGCCCTCTGCTGTGTGTGCAGCCGCTGCAGCATGGCCAACATTGAGTTCCACCTGGTGGGATGTCACAGATTAGGCGGTTCCTGGGCAGGTTAAATTCCTTTTGGAGATCAGCCAGCCGAGCACTGGCATTATATGACCGGCAGAAATGCACACAGACTTTCCTGGCCTGCTTCAGGACATCCTGTAAGCCCGGGTACCTGCCCAAGAACCGCTGCACCACCAGGTTAAGGACGTAAGCCAAACAGGGCACATGGGTCAGTTGTCCCTGTTAGAGGGTGGAAAGGAGGTTGGTGCCATTGTCGCAAACCACCATTCCTGCCTTAATCTGGCGTGGCGTCAACCACCTCTGAGCCTGCCCCTGCAGAGCTGACAGAATATCTGCCCCAGTGTGGCTCCTGTCCCCCAAGCACACCAGCTCAAGCACTGCATGGCATCTTTTAGCCTGCATACTTGCGTAGCCCCTTGAACGCCAACAGAGCACCGAGGACAAAGCACAGGAAGAGGCCATGGAGGAAGAAGAAGATGAGGGGGTGAAGGAGAGAGGTGTGTCAGAATCACCAGTAATAGCATTTTGGAGGCATGGTGGTGGAACAACCTCCAACACTACTGCACCTTGTCCTGCATCCTTCCCAGCTTCCAGCAGAGTCACCCAATGCGCCGTGAAAGATAGGTAACATTCCTGTCCATGCCTGCTGGACATGAGTCAGCGGTAATATGCACCTTACCGCTGACCGCCCTGTCCAGCGAGGCCAAGACATTGCCTTCCACATGAGAAAAGGTGGCGTTTGGGAACCTGCCACTGAGGAACCACACATTCCACAAACTCATGGAAGGGGGCAGAGTCTACCAACTGAAAAGGCAGCAGTTTAAGTGCTAGCAATTTAGCCAAGCTAGCATTCAAATGCTGGGCATGTGGATTGCTGGGAGCGAACTTCTTTCGGCGGTGCAGCAGCTGGGGCAGGGAAATTTGCCTGGTACAATCTGACGTCAGTGTACCGATAGCAGATTGCCCACAAGTACTTGGCTGTGACACACCTAATTCTACACCTCCATTCCTCTCAGTGCAGGTCTCAGAGAGGACTGAAGGTATAGTGGGGTTGAAGATCCCAGCTGATGAGGAGCAAGGAGAGGCCCTCTTTGTTCTTTGGTGTGGGTCTTTTAGGTACGCTTGCCAATGAAATGCATGGCAGGTCAACATATGTCTGATCAAGCATGTGGTGCCCAAGTGGGTGATGTTTTGGCCAAAAAAGCCCCACACCAAAGAACTTTCAGAATAACGCGCAGAGACAGCAGCGCCCTGCACATGCGGAGCTCTGCGGTGTGATGCAGTCGGTGTGCTGCCCTTAAGCTGGCCCCTGGAGGGCATCCTGCCTTCTTGGTGATGTGCCTCCTCCTCTCTCCTATCAGGCATCCACATGGAATCAGTGACCTCATCATCCCCTCCCTCTTGATCATTGGAGCAAACCTGGCAGTATGCTGCAGCTGGGGGAACATAACTGCCAGATTGCTGTCCTTCTTGGGCACCCCCTCTGTCTGGGATAACGTTACTGCCTTCCTCTAGCTGAGTTCCATCATTGGAGCTTTCAAAACGCTGGGCATCCTCCTGGAGCATGTACCCAACACTGTGGTAAAACAGTTCCAGGGACTCCTCAGTAGGCATGAGCTTCGCGTTCAAGTGGAATCCATGTTCGACTCGAACATCGTCTGTTCGATCATTCTCCGAATTACGAACGATATGGGCTGTTCGTGCCAAATTCGTGTGGCGCGTCACAGCCCATAATTCACTGTGGCATTGCAGTGCATTGCTGGCTGATGATTGGCCAAGCATGCACTATGACCCGCATGCTTGGCCAATCACAGTGCCATCAGTAGAGAGAGCTGTAATTGGCCAAAGCCACGGTGGCTTTGGCCAATTATGGTTCAGGGGTTTAGAACACGCCCCACACTATATAAGGCCGCCGAGAGAGAGAGAGATTTCATTTGAGTTAGATAGATTAGGCAGGACAGTCAGTGAGTTAGCTGCACTTAGAGTGTATTGTGTATATATATGCATCCCAGGTGTTGTATATATATATATATATATATATTTCCTGGACCTCCCCATGTCAGCCTACTATGGGTCAGCTCCGCTCCCTCTGACCCCTCCAGGACCACCTCTTTTCTAGCCCATAAAGGGCGGCTGGCTGCCCACACTAGTGTTCTTTTTTCATCCTGGCTATGGACGCCTTTTAAAGTTTATTTTTATTTATTTAATTTATTTATTTTTTCTCTTCTCCATCCATCCATCCTGTCGGGTTAAGCCTCTCCCGATTCAGAAGACCCCCCCCCCCATATAGGCTGTAAATCTCCTGAGGAGGTGGGTTTGCATGGTGCTGGGATTGTATGTTACAATATAAATGACTGTGTATTACTGGCAAAGGTCACTGACAGTATAAATGACTGTATATACCTTCGTTAGGCAGGTGCTGGCACTCTCTCCTTCCATGTTTTTGTGTGTTCATGGTTTGGGTTCAACTCCTCCACATGTACTCCTTTCAGGAAGCTCAAGGTTGCGCAGGTGAGGTCAGAGGTAGCTTCCTCTTTGGGTTGTCTAGCAAACACCAGAATGCTCACTGCTAATTGCTGATTCTGTCCTCTCTAGGCTAATCTCAGCCTCCAGCTGGTCAATCTGCTTCTCTGCTCTGCTCTGGTAAACTTACTTCCAGGTACTTTCTGCTGTTACTTGTCTGTCAGAGTATTTTTATTATCCTGTACCTTCTAGGACTGGGGAATTATGCCTGCCTGCCTGCCTGCCTAGCTGCCTTAAGCACTGAAGATATTGGATGGATAAGTTTATTTTAATTGTAGTTTTTTATTTAATTTATTTATTGTTTATTTATTTAAAAAAAAAAAAAAAAAAAAAAGCACATCCTCTGTTTTACAGAGAGAAGGGCCCACTGCGAGAAACTCCCGCAAAGAGGTTCCAAATCAGCATTCCAGTCTCAAAAGAGGAAAGAAGGGACTAGACATGACAAATCGCAGAGTCGCATACAGCTGGATAGATGCCTGTTGTCACAGCATTCCAGATCTCACTTGCTCTTACCTCACTTCAGTCGCTCGGACCCAAGCGAAGAGACGTCAAGACATCAGACGGCTCAGAACAATGATGCGAAAGCACGCCAGGTAAATCCTACATTAAGCATGCAGTCAAGGAAGGGTTAAAGAGTGTTTGAAAGGAATCCTCATCCTGCTGTATTTTCACCATCTGCAGATTCAGATCATGTGTTTTCAGTGCGTTTTAACTCTGAAGTCGATAGCGATTCGGATCCATCTAAGGCTGAGATGGTCTCAGAAGTGCATACGTTTGATTTTTGCACTGGTTCACCTCTTAGTGGAGGCTGTTAAGGAAAGAATTTTCACCTCCAAATAAACAGCAAACATACTTCCCATATTTAAAGAGATCGTTACCCTCCTTCCCATTTCATTTCTGAAATTAAAAAAGTAATTGACGATGAGTGGGGGGGGCTGAGAAGAAGCTCAATGTGCATAATGGAGTATCGAAGCTGTACCCCTTGAGACACTACGCCTAAGGTGGATGCTTCATTACGTATATTCGCCCGCCACATTACGCTTCCGCTGGAGTATTTGGTCTCTTTTAGGAATCCTATGGATCGCAAAGTAAACGCAGACATAAAAGGTCGTATAGTTTGGGCAGCAGCCTGCAGACCAGTGGTAGCACTCACTCCTGTGGCAGCAGCACTTGGGCTGGGTTCGCACCTGCACGTTTTTTGGTGCTTTTTGCGGATCTGCACCACTGTCCATTTGTCATGGCCTCCTATGGGACACGTTCTGTGGTGTGGTTCTCCGGGATGCGCTGGGAGTGCATGGGTGTGAATCCAGCCTTAGTGTGTGGGTAACAGAGCTGGTGGATGGAGGTTTGGATGAAAGTCTGGGAAGTGACAGTTCTTGCAGACTGCTGTAGAGTTGTGGCTGTCGACCAGGTCAAGATGACAGCAAAGATAATGGCTCTTTAAGACACAGCAGCCCTTTCGGTTTAACAAGAGATCCAAAGAAGGATTCAGAGAGGCCAGGGCTTACAGACAATTTTTCAGACAGTGGAGAGGAGCTGGTTCAACCTTCCAAGCCCAGGGCCAACAAAGCTCCTGGGGCTGTTTCCACTGCTGCATCCCCAGAGTCGTGCGATTTACACTGCGACTTTGCTGTGACACTGACTTTTTTTGGAGTTGCTGCGACTTAAGTCACACCAATTAGGATGGGGACCATTGAAATACATGGGTTTTGACTTGTCATGCGACTTTGCTTGTGTCAGGTCGCACAACAAATTGCAGTAGTGGGGACAGCGCCTAAGGCTTCAAATAAGTCCTTCTGAACCTGTATCCGCTTAACCCCCTCAAGTACTAGCAAGACTAACCCCATTCAGGGGGGGTTTGGGCGGACAAATGACATGATGCCTAGATTGTAGCCATCATTCGATCACGTTATCGTTTCGAGTTCAGAACAAGGCCCCCTCAGACCTTGTTCATAGAAACTGGACTTCCTACAGATTTGGAAAGGAGGCAATGTTTGTAAGGATATATAGGGGAGTTCTGAAACTATTTATCTACCTCTTTAGCAAATTAAAGCATGCATGCCATGAAGTGATCAGACTCTGACGCTTAGTTCAGAATGAAAAACTTCTAATTTATTTCCGCTTTTACAGTGAGTTTTATACCCTTGCAAAAGAGTACAGTATATGCAAAACCTTCTGGTTCTAAGGCATGAATTGGGTCAAAGAGTATGTTCCCCCTCTGTTTTTGGTCCCAGAGGCTTCAGGGGGTTTCAGACCAGTTTTTGACCTCCAAAGTCCTGAATTCTTAAATTTAAGGTTCCACCATTCAAAATTAATTGGAAACGATTGTTTCGGTTGTGGAGTCATTCCATCTGACGGACGCGTATCTTCATATCTCTATAGACCAGTGTTTCTCAACTCATTCCATCTGACGGACGCGTATCTTCATATCTCTATAGACCAGTGTTTCTCAACTCCAGTCCTCAAGGCGCCCCAACAGGTCATGTTTTCAGGATTTCCCACAGATGAAACAGCTGTGGTAATTACTAAGGCAGTGAAACTGATCAAATCACCTGTGCAAAATAATGGAAAGCCTGAAAACATGACCCGTTGGGGCGCCTTGAGGACTGGAGTTGAGAAACACTGCTATAGACACATCTCACCATTACTTTCTCAGGCCTTTCGTGGAAGGCTTTCATTTTCATTTTTAATCTCTCCCATTCGGTCTCTGCACGACTCTGAGAACGTTTTTTAAAGCTACTGTCTGCTGTTGTTGCGACTCTCAGGGTCAAGGGGGTGCAAATATTTCATTATCTAGGTGACATGCTACTTCTGGGTCTGTCAAATGAGATCCTTCTAGTTCATGTGAATTCACCTGCAAAGCACTAACTCGTTTCGGTTGGTTGATCAACTTTCGGAAGAGCCAGATGCATCTGACCCAAATGTTGGAGTATTTGGGAGTACAATTCAACACGGATCGCATCATGTTTCTCTTCCTCAGAGGAAGGTCCAGGGGATCCAGTCTCAGACAAAGCAGTGATGGCCAGGCCTTCTATGATGCTGAAGGAATCCATGCAGTATCTGGGGGTTTTATCAGCCACAGGTCCAGTAGTCCTGTGGGTCAGGTGGCGCAGAAGGAGGATTTAATGCAACTTTCTTCAGTGGGATCATCTGCCAATTCTGATAATCTTGTCCCTGGTTGGTGGTCAGTAGCTCGCAATCTTTCCAGTGGAGTTCCGTTGAAGGCCTCAGAACCAATAGTGGTGTCGACCAATGCCAGTCTGGCAGGCTGCAGGGCACACTGCCTGGGACAGCAGGTTTAAAACCAATGGTACCTTTTGTGGGGCGAAGAGTTCAAATTTCCTGGGATTGGATGCTGTCAGACGCGCTCTTAGTGTTCCAACCTATGTTGCAAGGTCGAGCAGCCAATATTCTTTTGGACAACAAAACTACGGTGGCTTATGTGTCTCATCAAGGGGGCACAAGAAGTCACCCTCTCCTTCAGGTGGCATGTCAATCTTCCTCTGCACAGAGAAGAATCTCGGCTCTCTTACAGCATCTTAACTCCCAGGGCCTGGCAATGCTTTAGCAGATCGCTTGAGTCAAGGCTTTGGGGATCACAACAAATGGGGCCTCAACCCCAAGTACCTACGCAAGATCTTCAGGATCTGGGGGACGCCTTTGATAGATCTTATGGCATTGGAAAATTGTCAACTGCTTTGCTTCTTCACCCGGACCTAGCATCCACAGGCATTAGGTCAGGGTGCTCTGTCCAGATCTTGGAACTTACCCTTGGTGTATGTGTTCCCGCCGCTTCTGTTGGCTCTCAAAATCCTGCTGAAGATTCAGTAAGAAAGGGTCACAGCAATAGTAGTCCTACCTTACTTGCTCAGGGAACTTGGTTCCCTCTGGCTTGGAGGATAAAGTTGGGCTCACCAATCCCTCTGCCTCCTTGTCAAAAACTTCTTCTGCAGAGTGGGGCCTGACACCCGAACTGCAGGAGGATATCACCGAATCTGAAAATACTATGGAAAGGGGTTGGGACCTTGGATCTCCTTCAGTATCTAACATTTTGGAGTTTCTGTAGAGTAGTCTCCAAGGGTTAGCTTATAATTCCCTGAAGGGTCAAATCCCTGCCTTGTCGGCTATGTCGTGTACAAGATATGCTCTACATCCATTGGTGATCTGATTTTTTTTTTTTTTAGGTGCAGCCATAGAAATCAGACGTCCATTGAAATCGTTTTTTCCAAAAGAGGACTTAACACTAGTTTTGGGAACATTGCTGGTTCCTCCGTTTGATCAAGCTTTCTCTTGTTCATTATTTCTTTTAACAGTTTTTTGTTTTTTACTAGCCGTGGCCTCACCCAGAAGACACTCCAAGTCGTGCACCTTCTCGTCTAGAGAGCCATATTGTTTGGTGCTCCCAGACAAGATAGTCCTTAGGCCGATACCGAGCTTTCTACCTAGGTGGCCACATAATTTCGTATGAACTGGGAGGTCATTTTTCCCAGCCTTTCCGGCGGATACAGCTGATGATGAGTGGAGTAGGTTAGAACTGGTCTCTGCGGTTTCAACCTACCTGAAATGGACTAAAAGCTTTGGCAAACAAGATCAGCTGTAGGTTTTCCCAATGGGGCCTAAAAGGGTATGCCAGCAACATCCAGAGTTGGGTCTTCCTGGTTTGTCAAGACCATGCATATTGCATACAGAACGCTGGGCCTTCCTTCTCCTTCAGAGATCAAAGCACATTCGATGAGGGGTATGGCAGCATCCTGAGCATACGTGAAGGTCGCCCCTGAGGTAGTTTGCAGAGCAGCAAGCTGGAGCGTGCCCAACACCTTTTTTATTAGGCATTACAAGCTTAATATGGCTTGTCCGCCTGAGGAAACATTTTGGCTCTACGGTATTACGGCGGCTGTTGCGCATTAAAAGTTTTGAGTAGCATTGCATTGAGGGTTTGGCTTATTTTTTATTTTTTGTCTTCCCTCCCTTCTTAATAATGCTTGGTACATCCCATAGTAGGCTGACATGGGGAGGTCCAGAAAAAGGAAAATTGTTGTCCATACTTACCGTAATTTTCCTTTCCTGGATCCTCCCCATGTCAGCTGGAGGATTACCACCCAGTTTTTCTGTCGCAAGGCGCGGTTTTTTTGAACACTGGTGTGGGCAGCCAGCCGCCCTTTATGGGCTAGAAAAGAGGTGGTCCTGGAGGGGTCAGAGGGGGCGGAGCTGACCCATAGTAGGCTGACATGGGGAGGATCCAGGAAAGGAAAATTACGGTAAGTATGGACAACCATTTTCCCTAATACACTGTATTCAGTTTAGCTAGATCCGTTCCTGTTATCTTCCTACTGATAGGCAGGCTTGTCTTGTTACAGTATTTACAGCTACCTGAAGAAAATTGCTGGCCTTCTTTTGATCCTATTAGTACCATAGTTAGGCAGCTAGACTATTTACAGTTAGTGTAGTGTGTCCTCCTCACAGTGTTCAGTTAAAGCTACAAGTTAGTTTAGTGTGACCTCTGCACAGTGTTCAGCTAAACTACAAGTTAGGGTAGTGCATCCTCCTCGCAGTGTTCAGCTAAAGCTACAAGTTAGTGTAGTGCGTCCGCCTCACAGTGTTAAGCTAAAACTACAAGTTTTTTGTGAGCTCTGCACAGCGTTCAGCTAAAGCTACCTGTAGAAGGTTGGTGGTGTTCTCATACTACAGGCAGACAGTTGATTTTGCTAGCTGCAGGCCATTAGTATGTCTGGAAGGCCAACAAGGAGAGGCAGACAGTCACAAGCCAATAAAAAAAAGAAAGAGGGCAAGCAGGCTCTGTGTCTAGAGGCAACAGTGCTGGTCATGGAGACGGTGCATCCTCATCAGCATGTGGCCGTGGGACACGCTTGGCATTTTTTTCAGCAGCTGGTCATGTTGAGCCGCAACATGCGGAAGACTTGGTCGAGTGGATGACCAAGCCGTCTTCATCCTCCTTATACTCTCTCACCCATGCTCAGGGTACTTTGTCTGGCAAAGCAGCTGCCAGCATGGCCTCTTCCCTCGGCTCAATGGCATCAGTGACTCCTTCCCTAGCCCCACCATGTCCTCCTGAGGAGTCCCTCGAACTGTTTTACCACAGTGTTGGGTACATGCTCCAGGGGGATGCCCAGCGTTTAGAAGGCTCTGATGATGATACTGAGCTCGATGAAGGCAGTAACGTGAACACGGACAGAGGGGGTGCCCAAGAAGGACAGCAATCTGGCAGTCATGCTCCCCCTGCTGCAGCATACTGCCAGGTTTGCTCCAGTGATGAGGACGGAGGGGATGAGGTCACTGACTCAACGTGGGTGCCTGATAGGAGGAGGAGGAAGCACATCACTGAGGCAGGATGCCCTCCAGGGGCCAGCCTAATGGCAGCACACTGACTGCATCACACCCCAAAGCTCCACATGTGCAGGGCGCTGCTGTCTCTCCATGTTATGCCAAAAGTTCTTTGGTGTGGGCCTTTTTTGAGACGAGTGCATCAGATCGCACCACTGCTATTTGCAACATATGTCTTAAGCGTATCTCGCGTGGCCAAAACCTCTCCCACTTGGGCACCACATGCTTGACCAGACAAATGTTGACCTGCCATGCAGTTCATTGGCAAGCATATCTAAAAGACCCACACCAAAGAACAACGAGGACCTCTCCTTGCTCCTCATCAGCCGAGATCTCAAACCCCACTATACCTTCAGTCCTCTTTGAGACCTGCACTGAGAGGAATGAAGGTGTAGAATTAGGTGTGTCACAGCCAGGTACTTGTGGGCAATCTGCTTTTGGTACACTGACGTCAGATTGTACCAGGCAAACTTCCCTGCCCCAGCTGCTGCACCGCCGAAAGAAGTTTGCTCCCAGCCATCCACATGCCCAGCGGTTGAATGCTAGCTAGGCAAAATTGCTAGCACTTCAACTGCTGCCTTTTCAGTTGGTAGACTCTGCCCCCTTCCGTGAGTTTGTGGAATGTGCGGTTCCTCAGTGGCAGGTACCCAAACACCACTTTTTCTCACGGAAGGCGATTCCGCCTCTCTACCGGCATGTGTAAGGCAATGTCTTGGCCTCGCTGGACAGGGTGGTCAGCGGTAGGGTGCATATTACCGCTGACTCATGGTCCAGCAGGCATGGACAGGGACGTTACCTAAGTTTCACCGCGCATTGGGTGACTCTGCTGGCAGCTGGGAAGGATGCAGGACAAGGTGCAGTAGTGTTGGAGGTTGTACCACCACCATGCCTCCAAAATGCCACTACTAATGATTGTGACACACCTCTCTCCTCCACCTCCTCCTCTTCTTCCTCCATGGCCTCTTCCTATGCTTTGTCCTCGGAACCAGCAGTGCTCCACAGCCGTTCAAGGGGCTACGCAAATATGCAGGCCAAAAGATGCCATGCGGTGCTTGAGCTGGTGTGCTTGGGGGACAGGAGCCACACTGGGGCAGAGGTTTTGTCAGCTCTGCAGGGGCAGGTTCAGAGGTGGTTGACGCTATGCCAACTTAAGGCAGGAATGGTGGTTTGCAACAATGGCACAAACCTCCTCTATGCCCTACAACAGGGACAAATGACCCATATGCCCTGTTTGGCTCACGTTCTTAACTTGGTGGTGCAGCGGTTCTTGGGCAGGTACCCGGGCTTACAGGATGTCCTGAGGCAGGCCAGGAAAGTCTGTGTGCATTTCCGCCGGCAGACCTCCAAAAGGAGTTTAAGAACCGCCTAATCTGTGACATGCCCACCAGGTGGAAATCAACGTTGGCCATGCTGCAGCGGCTGCACACCCAGGGGGCCATCAATGAGTACCTGTGCGACTATGGGACCAGGACAGGGTCAGGGGAGCTTGTTTTTTTTTCCCCACGCCAGTGGGCCATGATCAGGGATGCATGCACGGTTCTGTCACCATTTGAGGAGGCCACGAGGATGGTGAGCAGTGACAGTGCATGCATCAGTGACACTGTCCCCCTTGTCCACCTGTTGGAGCACATGCTGCGTGGAATAATGGACAGGGCACTTGAGGCAGAACAGAGGCAGGAAGAGGAGTACTTCCTTAGCTCTCAAGGCCCCCTTTATCCAGACAGTGTTCCTGCGTGCCTGCCGATAACACAGGAAGAGGACGAGGAGAGGGGGGAGGAGGAGGAGGATTGTGTCAGTATGGAGGTGGAGCCTGGCACTCAGCATCAGCAGCAGTCTTTAAGGGATCAGTCCCAAGAAACACATGGACTTGTACGTGGCTGGGAGGAGGTGGCTGCGGACCATGTCGTCCTTAGTGACCCAGAGGACTCCGGACCGAATGCCTCAGCAAACCTACGCTGCATGGCCTCCTTGATCCTGGAAAGCCTGTGTAAGGATCCTCGTATTCGTGGTATCAAGGAGAAGGACCAATACTGTCTGACAACCCTCCTTGATCCACGTTACAAGGGTAAGGTTGCGGACCTTATCTTGCCATCGCAGAGGGAGCAGAGGATGAAACATCTTCGGGAGGCCTTGCAAAAAGGTCTGTGCAACGTGTTCCCAGAGACTGGGAGGTTACAAACTCCTGTTTCTGGACAACGTGTTGCTGAGGCTTCGGTCAGTCAAAGAAGAAGAGGTGGAGAAGGTGGCCGTCTGACCGATGCATTCAGACAATTTTTTAGTCTGCAGCCCCAAGGTATGATCGGTTCCAGCAACATCGCCAGCGTCTGTTTTACACGGTGCAGGAATACCTAGGGGCAAGATTTGACTTGGACACCTCTGAGTTACTGGGTCTTGAGGATGGATCACTGGCCAGAGCTTGCACAGTATGCAATTGAGCTACTGGCCTGTCCTGCATCCAGCGTTCTTTCGGAACGCACATTCAGTGCTGCTGGAGGCTTTGTAACCAATCACAGGGTGCATCTGTCCACCGACTCGGTCGATCGACTGACCTTCATAAAAATGAATCAGTCTTGGATCACCACCAGCTACCAAGCACCTGATGCTGATGTAACCGAATAATTTTTTTTGATATCTCAGATCCCTTCAAAGACTGCCTATGCTGATGCTGAGTGGCTATCCCTGAGTAATTATCCTCTTCCTCCGCAATGATCACGCTGATAGCTTGTAAGAACATTTTTGGTTCTGGGCGCCACCACCAGTGCCTAAGGCCCAATTTTTCCGCCCCTGTTTAACAGGGTCGTGTACTTACAATTTTTGATGCAATACTTTGCAGCAGGGCTCGTTTCTGCGTTCCAACTAGAGTATCTGTGAGGGGTTGCAGTGTTGTGGCACCAGTGCCTAAGGCCCAATTTTTCAGCCCCTGGTCAACAGGGGCATGTAATTACAATTCTTGATCTAATATTTCACAGCAGGGCACTGTGAGGGCTTACAGTGTTGTGGCCACAACAACACCTAAGGCCCAAATTTCTGCTGAGTATATAGGGCAGGCCCCTACTTTCAAACATCCAACTTACAAACAACTCCTACTTGCAAACGGAAGGAGACAACAGGAAGTGAGATGAAATCTACCCCTAGGAAGGGAAATTCTCTCCTGTAAGAGTTAATATGGGAACAACTTTTTTCCTTTCCACTGATGCTTTATCACCAATCCTTGTTTCACTAAAAACCCCAAATTTTCAAAAAACATTTGTCATTGGGACAAAGTGAGGTGAAATCTTCTGAAGAGGAGCACAGACAGCAAAACAAATGTCACAGGGGTGATAATCCTTCCCTAGGTTTTCCAAAAAGCTTAAAATAGATTTTTGGCTGGAGCTAAACACGTTAAAAATGTACCAGTTCAAAATGACAAACAGATTCTACTTAACAACAAACCTACAGCCCCTGTCTTGTTTGCACCGCCTGTAAACTGTTGTTCAGAGTATAAAGGGCCTTTCCTTTTTTTAATTTGGGTGTGGGGTTCCCCTTAATATCCATGCAGGACCCAAAGGGCCTGGTAATGGACTGGGGGTACCCATGCCGTTTGTCTCACTGATTTTCATCCATATTGCCAGGACCCGACATTACATTAAAGCGACAAGCAGTTTTAAATGACTTTTTTTCCTTTAAAAATGTTATTTTGTGCAGGGACTATTCTAAGCATGGCAAACAAGTGCCACTTTACAGGCATACCATAGACACCCCCAGGTACGATATTTAAAGGAATATTTCACTTTTTTTTTTCTTTAAGCATCCTTAAAATCACTGCTCCCGAAAAAACGGCCGTTTTTAAGTTTTTTTTTTTTTTTTGCATTGATACATGTCCCCTGGGGCAGGACCCGGGTCCTCAAACCCTTTTTAGGACAATACCATGCAAATTAGCCTTTAAAATGAGCACTTTTGATTTCGAACGTTCGAGTCCCATAGACGTCAATGGGGTTCTAACGTTCGTGCCAATTTTCGGTCCGTTCGCAGGTTCTGGTGCAAACCGAACCGGGGGTGTTCGGCTTATCCCTACTCCTCAGGAGGACGTGGTGGGGCTAGGGAAGGAGCAACTGATGCCTGCCTGTGGTATTAATAGGATCAGAAGAAGCACACCAGCACTTGTCTTCAGGTAGCTATAGGTGCAACTGTGCAGGGTACACAGTACACTAACTGCAAATAATGTAAAAACACCTGCCTGCCTGTCAGTATATTAGAGAATAGCAGGGACGGATCTAGCTAAACAGAATACAGTGTGTGTGTATATATATATATATATATATATATATATATATATATATATATATATATATATATATGTATATATATGTATATATATATATATATTTACAACACCTGGTATGCATATATATACACACAATACACTGTAAGTGCAGCTAACTGACTCACCTGCCTACTTTATCTAAATTAAATCAAATGACACTGTGTCTCTCTCTGTCTAATTCTCTCGCAGGCGGCCTTATATAGTGTGGGGCGTGTACGAAACCCACTGAGCCATAATTGGCCGAAGCCACCCTGGCTTTGGCCAATTACGGCTCTCTGTTCAGATGGCGCTGTGATTGGCCAAACATGCGGGTCATAGTGCATGCTTGGCCAATCATCAACCAGCAATGCACTGCGATGCCGCAGTGAATTATGCGCTGTGATGCGCCATTCAAATTTGGCACGAACAGCCTATAACGTTTGCAATTCGGCGAATGGTCGAACACACGATGTTCGAGTCGAACATGGGTTCGACTTGAACTCGAAGCTCATCTCTAGTGAACACCTAGGAAGTGATCTCTCCTCCACACATCACAATAAAAACTTGATGCAAACAGGAGCCCAAGTGCTCTAACTCACTGTTTCTCAACTCCAGTCCTCAAGGCGACCCAACGGGTCATGCTTTTCAGGATTTCCTGCAGATGAAACAGCTGTGGTAATTACTAAGGCAGTGAAATCACCTGTGTAAAATAATGGGAAGCCTGAAAAACATGACCTGTTGGGGCGCCTTGAGGACTGGAGTTGAGAAACACTACTCTATCTTGTCCTATGTCACGCTCAAATCATTTATTGTACTTTCACTCTTTAAATGAAAGAAAAATTAAAAAATTATATTTTGGAATGAATATTCCCCAGTATTGGAGTAAGTGGAAGAAATAGTAATCAATCATTGGTGGCAGTATTTATATACCGTGTGTGTGTGTATGTGTATATATATGTGTGTGTGTATATATATATATATATGTGTGTGTGTGTGTGTGTGTATATATATATATATATATATATATATATATATATATATATATATATATAAAACCCAATAAAGGTGTTTATTCTTCCCTCACTTGTGCCCTCTTTTGTTGACCACACATATGAAGTGAGGAGGGAGAACCTTCCCACTGACATTGGGAATGGCAATAAAAAGTTCACAGATGTTCTAACCTGTTGTGTGTTTTTTTTTTTTTTGTCCAAATTCTTGGGTTGGATTTGTTCCTGAAGTTTAGGGAAGTCATGTATTCGACTCTCTATGAGGTTTTAGTAACTTTACTAAAGGAAAGTAAAACTGGGAACTTTGTAGGATGGCATTATAAATTTAAAATATAACTATATAAAAAAAAAATCCAAATGTATCAGTCACATCATACAAAAGTTTAAAAGATTCACGCATGATGCTCAATACAGAAACTTTTGTATGATGTGACTAATCTTTGGAAATATTTTTGTAGATTTGATTTGTATATGTGTATATGTTTTGAATCTATATCTCTGGGTGAAATGGTAGAAAGTCCCCGGTTGTTACTTTGTTGTAGACATTTGTTGGATTGGAAAAATGGTGCTCTAGGTCCTTTGCCCAGTGTCATTCTGCCTCCCTCATCTCGCTCTTTTAAGTATATTAAATAATTGTATTTATTATCTACAATTGTATGTATCTCCAAAATCAGATTAAGGTCTTGTGTAAATAGAATGACTTTGATGTCCATTTAAGACCCTTCTAAAATAATTTAGAATGTGTTGACTGGTGAATTTACAGTTGCTTCAAGAGGGTTTTGCATTACCATAGACTTATATAGAAATGCAATAGCCACTTGCTGGAACAAAAGCCCATCTCTATAGGCCCAAAATGTACGTAATAAGAACTGTAAGCATATACCTTGCTTAAAATAACTGTTTTTAGTTACAGAACTATCATTACCCTCTAATGAAGGTTACAATTAATAGATGTTGGGTCATATCCAGAGGGATGTTACATAGTTGGTAAGGTTGAATGAAGACACCAGTCCATCCAGTTCAACCTATGTTGGTTTGTGTATGTGTTTATGTCACTACCATTTTCTTTATCCCTGTATATTACTTTCTTTAATATGCGCATTGAAGAGTTTTTTTTAAATTATCAACACTGTCTGCTGACACCACCGATTGTGGAAGGGAGTTCCAATCCCTTTCCACTCTGACAATAGAGAAACCCTTATGCAGTTTTAGCTTAAATTGCTTCTCCTCCTTTCATTACATGGCCATGTGTCTTCTTAAGCTACCCGAGAATGAATAGTGCTCCCCTATGCTAGAATCACCACTGAGATATCTTTATATTGCCATCATATCTTCTCTTAAGCATCTCTTGTCCAGGAAGAATACATTTATTGTTTGTAGTTGTGTCTTATAACTGAGTTCCTCCAGCCCCCTTATTAACTTGTTTTCCTTCTCTGGACTCTCTCCGGTTCCAGCACATCCTTCCTAAGGACTGGTGACCAGAACTGGACAGCATACTCCAGATGTGGCTGAAACAGAGTCTTTTAACATGCTAGAATTATAGTTGTATCTCTTGTGTTCAATGCTGTTTATTATATATTCATGTCAAATAAAACAAATTTGTATTTTCTGATGTTGTGATTCCAGAATGGCTTCCAACATTGAGGACGTGACCAAGAACACCGCAAAGAATCTCCTTGAGCTCATCTCCGAAACCTCTGAAAATCTGATGATGATGGAGGTGACTGACTTCTTTGACCCCATTAAAGAGCTCGGGAGTGGATCGTATGGAAAGGTTCTGCTGGCCAAACATCGGGGGTTCAGGTAAACTTTGTAGCTTAATTCATGTAAAGAAAATATTTTTATTTTAATAATTTGTGTTTCTAAATTAGTGGAACAAATCGAAATAAAAAATAACTAGCAGGTAAAGTTTCTGTGGTGATCAGGGGACCTTGCATCACTAGAGGAGGGCAAACAACAGTGAGCAAGTCTACTATAATGTGCAAGTATGATATTTCGAGAGTATAGTCAATGTTCTGGGGCTACTCTGGGGATTTAGTTCTATTTAGTGCAAAACATCAAGAAATTTTGAGCAGATGCCTAGAGGGTCTCTACTTCTAAACTGAGAATCTAAGAATCAACAGAATGGTTCAGCTGCAGAAAATTTCCAATGCTTTGAGCAGCATTCTTTAAAGTTTTCCAAGCAACCCCTCACTTCCAGTTTTTAAGTGATGATTATGGATCCTAATAAGTCAGTGCTTTAGATTTACACAAGCTTTTAACTAAATTCAGTAGGTTTTTAGCGTGCTTCATCATTGTTGGGTTTATGATGCTCATTATCTTTTTTTCTCCCTCTTTCCAACAGATGAGTTGGTGGCTGTAAAACTGATGAGCAGGGAGACAACTCCAAAGGACAACTTCCTAATGGAATATGGAATGTCTCTTAGTCTCAGCAGCCATCCAAATATCGTTGCAACCCACGAGATTGTTTTCCATACCAGCAGTGACTATGTCTTTGTCCAGGAGGTGGCTCCAGCTGGAGATCTTCTCTCAATAGTAAAGGAAAGGGTAAGTTTGTATCAGAAATTGAATGATATTTAAAAAGTTATAATTTCTATCCATTGCTCCTTTAAAGCATGTCTGAGGTTTAAGGAATCCTCTCCCAGTGCAGTGAGTTGGTGGGACCTAAAATAACAATCTTATGCTCATTATAGGTATGTGACTCGCTCAGTTGTGAACAAAGTTAATAAGGATGGAGTAAGGTGGGTTAAGATGGATCTTGCACCATTAATAGAAGCTCCCACTTTGCATGCAGGTTTCATTTAAGTATACTCCTTGTGTATGCAGCTAATGTATCTTCTGCTTTCCTGTGCAAGAGATGAGATGAGTTTCATATTTGGGTAACATTTTGCCATTTGATGTTTAGTAAATAATTTTTTTATTTTTTTTTCTACAGGTTGGTTTGACGGAAGATATAGTGAAGAGCTGTGTTCTGCAGATCGCGAATGCTTTGGACTTTATGCACAGCAAAGGAATGGTCCATCGGGACATTAAATTGGACAACATTTTGCTCATGGACATCCAATGTAATAATGTCAAGCTGGCAGATTTTGGACTGACAATGCTCCAGGGAACTCAAGCACCCTTTATGCCCTGGTTTATACCGTACTCCGCTCCGGAAGTGTGCACCCTAAAACAAGGGGAAAAGTTGCTGCTGCACCCGAGCATTGACATCTGGGCCTTTTGGGGTCATGATATACACAGCTATGACAGGGTCCTTCCCCTGGAGAGAAGCAGGGAGTAATGACCTCAAGTATCAGAAGTTTGCTTGGTGGCAAACACAGAAGGATCTGACCTTGTCACCAAGAAAGTGGCAACAATTCTCTATTGAAGCCAGGAAGATGTTCTGGGGCATGTTGGCCCTCAATGCCTCTGAGAGGTGTTCTGCTTTGGATGTTTTAAAATATGTCCACCTGCCTTGGAAAGCAGAAATGCCTCCAGAGAATCTATCCAGGAATACGGTAGTACATGTGACATAACTGAGTGCATGATGTCCATTATGGAGCCTTATCAGGTGCTGTGTTGTGTCTTCTTCTAGATCAAAAGATAATCCCCCTCAATATTGGAGGAGGTGGAAATCATTTAACACGCTTTTGGTCACCTATTAATTACAAGACGGATGTATTGGATGTACTCTGGGACTTGTACAAGCCTCATGTCCTATGTGACAGTAAGACAATTTAGAAGACTGTAGACTTTTTTTCTGTAAATCTATAACTGCTAGATATATCTGCACAAATTTTTTTTTTTTTTTTTTTTTTTCATTTTTGTTGGTTTTCTACACTCTTTTACTATTCATTGTCAAGTGTAATAAAATGTGGGTTTTGCAATTGATCTATAGCAGGCGTGTATGGTAAGTATATTATTGTCATGATTGAAATAAAGATCTTAATTACTCTGTTGCAGCTGACTGAGGAATCGTTGGATACATTGATGGAATAATTAGGTTACAGAGCCTGAGATCAGCAAGTCCCCCCCAACTGCATAGTGTAGTAACTTTTACTATCCTGTGGTTATTCCTCCTGTGCATTGGGTGGTGCTCTTGTGCTTCTTCACCTCTAGTTTATTGAATATTACATAATTATGTTTTAACAGCCATATGACTATTTTTTTTTTTTTTTTTTTTGTTATTTTGTTTTGTTTCAAAGTTATTATTAAGGTTTTTCAATGTACAAGAATAAAAACAATGATCAGTTTACAGTCGTACAGAAATGATTGATTCCATTCATAAACAAGATAGTAATATCCACAGAATCCTGGTGGTGCATAAGATTAAGGAACCATTTGGGTCTAACCCAAAGGAAAGTAAGGTGAGACATGTGGGGGACTGTGTGTCGGACTGATAGAGAACCCGGGCATGCCTCCGAGGCACCCAAACACCCCTATTGAGAACAAACTGTGAGTGGGTGAGGGCAATTATAGCCAAAATTTGTCTCTTTATTCCTTCCAGTTCTCCAGGGAGTATATTCGAGTCACTCTCTGTCACATTTTAAATTTATCTGCATGGATGTGCCGTGAGGGGGAATCCCCTGGCACTATGTTAAAGTGGAGTGTTGTACATTTTAGCTGGTGTAGCTCTAAAGCCTAATGTTGAACCTTAGTTTCTGTTATTTGGGAGGGGGGGATGCTGGGTGAGGTGAGTGAAATGTGAGTTGATTAGCCAGACCAGGTATCCAGAATATTGTGAGAGCCCCCAGGTCAAGCTATTGAGATATGTTCAATAGACTGTGGAATTCTACAGATTCTGTGAAATGTAACCAGCAGGCCCAGACTTTATGAAATTTTGTCATGGTCTCTCTCGCCTTGTGTACTAGGTCTTCCATTTCCGCTATTCTCCCAACTCGTTGAAGTTGAAGCCATTCTGAGATGCTGGGGAGTCTGTCCTTCCAATGTAGGGGAATACACATTTTAGCTGCATTAATGAGGTGAAGGGTGAAAGATCATTTGTAAGCTGATTGTGGTATGGAAGGTTGGTGAAGCAAGTATTGCGCTGGTGTGAAGTCTGGGGAGTAGGTGGTTATATGGGAGGTAAGGCGGTGTATTTCTTTCCAGTATGGTTGTAACAACGGACATTCCCACCATATGTGGAGTAGGTAACCTCAGGCCATGTTGCATCTCCAAATTTGTCAGGAGGCACTGGGATGATATTAATGAATTCTATCTGGGGTCCTGTACCACCTGGAATAGATTTGTACCCATTTTCCTGTGTGTTAATGTTGATTGACCCTTTGTGGATGTAAGTGTGGATTTTCTCTCAATCTTCCTTTAACAGATCTATTGCGAGTTCTTTTCCCATTGTTGGCTAGTCACGTTTTCTTTGGGATTGCTATTGGAGCATATGACTTTTATTAGTACTACCAATATTTACTACTACTTTACTACTACATGTCTGGAAGACCTATACTTCTATAATGTTCCAGTGTACAGATTTGGATTCTACTGTTTTTTTTACTGTTTATTAGCTTCCATTTAAAACAACACTGTATTAGCTAGCAGGTGCAATGATGGGCTCCAGTGATCGATACTTACCACCTGTTCCAGATTTGCTTGGACAGTCCTACTTTTTGGTCAGTTTTTCCATCACAGTTATGTTTGGGTTGTGTCCTGTGATGACAGCGTGAGGCTCTGATGGTTTCAGTGGTAGCAGCATTAATATCAGTGTCGGCCACTAGTCCTATTTCTTGTTTGCCCACATTCTCAGCAGCGGTAGCAGCTGTGCCCACTGGTCCCACCCTCTACAAACTCACATTCCTACCCCCAGATTGCAATGCCAGTGTATTGCATGCTGTGCCAGATGGTCCTTCTACCCAAATTGCCAAAAAGCAGCTAATCTTGTGGAGGCTCTGACGGACTTCATGGTTGTGTCTTCCAAATAAGACTTGGAGACCATCTGAAGGATATTTACAATCTACAAGCAAGGTGCTGACTTAAGTGGTCAATCAAACATATGGGGTGTGAGCCACACACATTAGGCTAGTGTCATGGAGGAATACCTTGCATCCTAGGCTAACCTAAGGAGAGCCTTTACCTTCTTATCCATTAGGGATAAGCTGGCAATTCGATCTGAACTTTGGTTGTTTAGTTGAATGCCCAAACCATCAAGCATCATAATTAGAAGCAGTATTTCTACAACTTCTATATATGACAGGTTCCTGCTGTCACTGGTTCTTAGGAACCACTGTCATCACTGGGAATTTCTGGCCATGTGGGGAGGCTGACATCTGGGGGCCCCTTATTCTTAAATGGGGATTTCAAATTCTAATAAGTCCTACCCTGCAGAACCCCACAACAACCAGCCAGGGTTGTGAAGAAAAGGCCCTTGTCCTTATCAACCTGGGACAAAGTGCTTTATCAGGGGCCCCCCTGACAACACTCCCCTCATGTGGCCTTGTCTGGTTCAGAAGGGGGCACAGCATACACCTCTCCACCCTCTTTCCTGGGGAGCCAAGTTGGAGGATCAGATTAAAGGTCTGGTCTGGATTTCTAGTGAGACTTTTTTGTGTGTGTAGTCCTCCCTATCTGTACCAGACCTTTAATCTGAGCATCCAACTTGGTTGGCCAGGATAGGGGGGAGAAAAGCATGCAGTGCCCCCCTCTGAACCATAACAGTCCACATGCCCTCAACATTGAGGGATGCTTATACAAACACTTTTGTAGGTGGGGTACACCCTTTAAAGCCAGACCCAAAGGGTATGATATAGATTTTAGGGAAGATTCTACACACTTTTCATTCTTGCTGTAGGATATGCTACAGAAGGAGTGACATTTAGAAAAAAAAGGCAGCACACAGACCTCTTCAAAGGTCCCCCAAAATACAAAGTCCCATGAAGGAATCTGCATGCTGTCTGTTTTTAAACAAAAGAAGCCTTTAATGCATAGTTGCCAAAAGGGATGAGCTTTGCGGCAAATTCAAGTGCTCCATAATACACTGCAAGACCGCAGTGCATTGCTATATGATGATTGGCCAAAGCATGCAGGTCAGGTGTATGCTTTGGCCAATCACAGCACGCTCCTCAGCGAGAGCCATAATTGGCCAAAGGCAGGGTGCCTTTGGACAATCATGGCTTAGGGGGACTAAATCCACGCCCCACAATATATAAGACTGCTAACACAGCACCCGTATAGTGTATTAGACGGAGATAGAGAGATTGAGCTAGATCAGACAGGTTAGTTAGTGGCAGTGTATTTGATATATGTATACAGTCAGACTAGTGTAATATATATACAGTGCATTCAGTGGTGTACAGTTTCTAATACAGTGCAGGCTGTGTACACAGTATATAATACAATGTAGTGCGGTGTTAGAAAAAAAAAAATACTCATCATGTCCGGAAGACCTCCAAGGAGAGGCAAACGCTCACAGGCCACTAAAAGAGGGCAAGCAGCCTTTGAAATAATATTTAACAGCAGGGACCGTTCCTGCACCCAACAAGAGTAACTGTGAGGGGTTATAGTGATCTGCCACCACCAACACCTAAGGCCCAATTTTTTAGCAGAGTATATAGTGCAGTCCGTATAGTATATATATACTACAGTTCACAATATAAAGTGCCCTCAGTGTAGCATATATATAATACAGTGCAGGGTATATAGTGCAGTGTACACTATATAATATAGTGTATTGAAGTGGTTAAGGGGAGCCCTATGACAGAATTGAGAAAAAAACAGCACGTCACGCCATGACTCCCACGCCATTTAAAAAAAAATATGGTGTGGAGTTCACCTTAATATCTATACCAGACCCGAAGGGGGGGAAACCCACACTTTTTAAAAAATAAAAAAATTATGTATATTGCTGGGGTCCGGCGATACATTACAGCCATGAGCAATTTTAAAAGACATTGTTTCCTTTAGAAATGTCATTTTCCTAACGCATCATGGCAGCACACACTGGGTTGTGACTCCGCCCCCACAACCTGATAGGACTGGTTAGCTATAAAGGTGTTGAAGAGTATTGAAGAGTGGCGGCCTCGATCGGCTTGGCGGGGCGACCAGAAGTGACGCAAGTGTGTTTCTCCCCTCGCTAGTCTCAAACATGGCGGTGGTTGCCGCAAGTCGATAGGGTGCATGCGGTGTGCTTGCATCACTTCTGCTGTGACACCAGGCTATTTAAAAATGGCTTTTCTTGCATATGCAGCCTCTCAGGTGACTGCACATGCTCGCACTCTGCAAAATACCTCAGTTTTTTCTACTACCACTGACACCTAACCCTCCTAACCTGATAAGACTCCCTTCCCTTCTATTAATAAGTGTATATCCTGGCTGGGCTACATTGGGAATAACCTTCTTTCCCAGGTACACTCTATCTTTTACTCATGGAGGCCGCTGCCCCAGCAGACCATCCTCAGCCATTAAGGTAAGAGGCATCATGTGTTGGTAAGTAGTGAAGAGGAGTAAAAGAGATCCATGGCACTAATATCACTTTATCCTGATAGCCCTGGCAGGTCATCAAGATCATCTCACTCAAAACGCAGGGAACGTTCACCTTAAAGGCATTCACACTCCAGAAGCCAGTCAAGAACGTCCTCCCACCACCACAGTAAATCATCATCCTCTCACCAAGCGCAGTATAGCCAAACTGCAGCTAATGCTTGCTGGGTGTGTGGAGCGCAAGCCCTCCCGAACAAATTAGGTTGCCAGACATGCGCTGAGGAAGGGATCAGGGAAAAGGAATCGGATGCATTAGAAGTGTCAAATATAATCAGAGAATCTGTAAAAGAATCAATTCTGCAGGTGTCAGCCACAGAACCAATTAGACCAGTTCAAAGCACATCAGGGACAATCTCCTGCGTACCGCAAGAATCATACGACTCATCAGCTGAAGAAGATTCTCCAGTGTCAGTCAGTTTTGACTTTCCTTTAATAGACCCCTTTGCAAGGTCAGTAAAGGAGGCGATTGCTTGGAAGGAACCAAAGGAAAAGCCCCAGAATTTGACACCAATGCCAACACGGTGGGTCTCCCTCAGGAAAAAATAAGACAGTTGGTCCAGAAAATAAGAAGATTAATGGAAGCAACATACTTATCTGCCAGGACATCCCTCAGCATATTGGGATCCATGTCTGCCACCTTCCCGATGGTCCGGTGGTCCCAGTGGCATACGAGGACATTCCAGTTCTCGTCCCTGAAACAATGGAATGGAACATCAATGAATCAACGAATCTTCATCAACAAATCAGTAAAACAATCTGCACGGTGGTGGACGCAAGTCAACAACTTAAAACGTCATCGACACATTGTGCCCCCTCAGCATGAAATAATCACATCGGATGCAAGCCTCCAAGGTTGGGGAACACATTACCGAGATCAGGCGGTACAGGGCCGTTGGTTTTTTCGCCCTTAGGGCATAATATCGAACATCCTGGAGCTCAGGGCCGCCTTTCAGGCTCTTCTAGCATTCAGGCCATCCCTCACAGGGAAGAGTGTATTAGTACGCATGGACAATACAGTGGAGCAAAATTACAACTGGAGGCAGGGGAGCACCCGGAGCAGCGCTCTCATGCAGGAGGTGCGTCCTATCCTCGACTGGGCCCAAATCCATTTGGAAGACCTGAAAGCGGTGTACGTCCTAGCAGTAGGGATGAGCCGAACACCCCCCTGTTCGGTTCGCACCAGAACATGCGAACAGGAAAAAAGTTCGTTCGAACACCCGAACACCGTTAAAGTCTATGGGACACGAACATGAATAATCAAAAGTGCTAATTTTAAAGGCTAATATGCAAGTTATTGTCATAAAAAGTGTTTGGGGACCTGGATCCTGCCCCAGGGGACATGGATCAATGCAAAAAAAAGTTTTAAAAACGGCCGTTTTTTCAGGAGCAGTGATTTTAATAATGCTTAAAGTCAAACAATAAAAGTGTAATATTCCTTTAAATTTCATAGCTGGGGGGTGTCTATAGTATGCCTGTAAAGGGGCGCATGTTTCCTGTGTTTAGAACAGTCTGACAGCAAAATGACATTTTGAAGGAAAAAACTCATTTAAAACTACCCGCGGCTATTGCATTGCCGACAATACACATAGAAGTTCATTGATAAAAACGGCATGGGAATTCCCCAAAGGGGAACCCCGAACCAAAATTTAAAAAAAAAATGACCTGGGAGTCCCCCTAAATTCCATACCAGGCCCTTCAGGTCTGGTATTGATATTAAGGGGAACCCCGGCCAAAATTAAAAAAAAAAAAAATGACGTGGGGTTCCCCCTAAATTCCATACCAGACCTGATTTTAAGGGGAACCCCGCGCCAAAAAAAAAACGGCGTGGGGTCCCCCCAAAAATCCATACCAGACCCTTATCCGAGCACGCAACCTGGCAGGCCGCAGGAAAAGAGGGGGGGACGAGAGTGCGCCCCCCCCCTGAACCGTACCAGGCCACATGCCCTCAACATTGGGAGGGTGCTTTGGGGTAGCCCCCCAAAACACCTTGTCCCCATGTTGATGAGGACAAGGGCCTCATCCCCACACCCTGGCCGGTGGTTGTGGGGGTCTGCGGGCGGGGGGCTTATCGGAATCTGGAAGCCCCCTTTAACAAGGGGACCCCCAGATCCCGACCCCCCCCTGTGTGAAATGGTAAGGGGGTACAAAAGTACCCCTACCATTTCACTAAAAAACTGTCAAAAATGTTAAAAATGACAAGAGACAGTTTTTGACAATTCCTTTATTTAAATACTTCTTCTTTCTTCTATCTTCCTTCATCTTCTGGTTCTTCTGGCTCTTCTGGTTCTTCCTCTGGCGTTCTCGTCCAGCATCTCCTCGGCGGCGTCTTCTATCTTCTCCTCGGGCCGCTCCGCACCCATGGCATGGGGGGGAGGCTCCCGCTCTTCTCTTCATCTTCTTCATCTTCTTCTCTTCTTCTTTTCTTCTCTTCTTCTCTTCATTTTCTTCTCCGGGCTGCTCCGCACACATGCTGGCATGGCGGGAGGCTCCCGCTGTGTGACGGCACTCCTCGTCTGACAGTTCTTAAATAACGGGGGGGGGGCCACCCGGTGACCCCGCCCCCCTCTGACGCACGGGACATGACGGGACTTCCCTGTGGCATTCCCCGTGACGTCACAGGGAAGTCCCGTCAAGTCACCGTGCGTCAGAGGGGGCGGGGTCACCGGGTGGCCCCGCCCCCCGTTATTTAAGAACTGTCAGACGAGGAGCGCCGTCACACAGCGGGAGCCTCCCACCATGCCAGCATGGATTGCGGAGCGGCCCGGAGAAGAAAATGAAGAAGAGAAGAAAAGAAGAGGAGAAGAAGAGAAGAAGATGAAGAAGATGAAGAGAAGAGCGGGAGCCTCCCCCCATGCCATGGGTGCGGAGCGGCCCAAGGAGAAGAAGATAGAAGACGCCGCCGAGGAGATGCTGGACGAGAACGCCGGAGGAAGAACCAGAAGAGCCAGAAGAACCAGAAGATGAAGGAAGATAGAAGAAAGAAGAAGTATTTAAATAAAGGAATTGTCAAAAACTGTCTCTTGTCATTTTTAACATTTTTGACAGTTTTTTAGTGAAATGGTAGGGGTACTTTTGTACCCCCTTACCATTTCACACAGGGGGGGGGCCGGGATCTGGGGGTCCCCTTGTTAAAGGGGGCTTCCAGATTCCGATAAGCCCCCCGCCCGCAGACCCCCACAACCACCGGCCAGGGTTGTGGGGATGAGGCCCTTGTCCTCATCAACATGGGGACTACCCCAAAGCACCCTCCCAATGTTGAGGGCATGTGGCCTGGTACGGTTCAGGAGGGGGGGGCCGCACTCTCGTCCCCCCCTCTTTTCCTGCGGCCTGCCAGGTTGCGTGCTCGGATAAGGGTCTGGTATGGATTTTTGGGGGGACCCCACGCCGTTTTTTTTTTTTTTTTTTGGCGCGGGGTTCCCCTTAAAATCCATACCAGACCTGAAGGGTCTGGTATGGAATTTAGGGGGAACCCCACGTCATTTTTTTAAAAAATTTTGGCCGGGGTTCCCCTTAATATCCATACCAGACCTGAAGGGCCTGGTATGGAATTTAGGGGGACTCCCACGTCATTTTTTTTTAAATTTTGGTTCGGGGTTCCCCTTTGGGGAATTCCCATGCCATTTTTATCAATGAACTTCTATGTGTATTGTCGGCAATGCAATAGCCGCGGGTAGTTTTAAATGAGTTTTTTCCTTCAAAATGTCATTTTGCTGTCAGACTGTTCTAAACACAGGAAACATGCGCCCCTTTACAGGCATACTATAGACACCCCCCAGGTACGAAATTTAAAGGGATATTACACTTTTATTGTTTGACTTTAAGCATTATTAAAATCACTGCTCCTGAAAAAACGGCCGTTTTTAAAACTTTTTTTTGCATTGATCCATGTCCCCTGGGGCAAGACCCGGGTCCCCAAACACTTTTTATGACAATAACTTGCATATTAGCCTTTAAAATTAGCACTTTTGATTTCTCCCATAGACTTTTAAAGGGTGTTCCGCGGCATTCGAATTTGCCGCGAACACCCCAAATTGTTCACTGTTCGGCGAACTTGCGAACAGCCAATGTTCGAGTCGAACATGAGTTCGACTCGAACTGGAAGCTCATCCCTACCTAGCAGTGCATAGCCAACTTGCAGACGATCAAAGAAGAATGTTCATCTCGAACAACGAATGGTCACTAAGCCATCAAGCCTTTTCCCTTCTAACACACAAGTGGGGCATTCCCAATATCGACTTGGCAGCAACCCCAATGAACAAGTGTGCCAAGTTCCTGGCGAGGGTCACCCATCCAACAACACTAGGGGTCAACTGTCTCCATCACCAGTGGAGGTTCTGTCTAGGTTATGTATTTCCTCCAATCCTCCTAATAGCCAGATTCCTGACCAGACTGAGGAACTCAACATCCACTGTGATAGCGGTAATCCCATTTTGGCCAAGGAGGCCGTGGTTCACGACCATCCTACAACTGAGTACAGAGGGCCCATTACCCCTTCTGGCAACTCCGGATTTACTCTCACAGGGCCAGTTCCTACATCCAGCAGCAGAAAGACTACACCTAATGGCTTGGAAGTTGAAAGGGAGAGGCTACTAGATCAAGGTTGCTCTCTAATGCCCTGTACACACGGTCGGACATTGATCGGACATTCCGACAACAAAATCCTAGGATTTTTTCCGACGGATGTTGGCTCAAACTTGTCTTGCATACACACAGTCACACAAAGTTGTCCGAAAATCCGATCATTCTGAACGCGGTGACGTAAAACACGTACGTCGGGACTATAAATGGGGCAGTAGCCAATAGCTTTCGTCTCTTTATTTATTCTGAGCATGCGTGGCACTTTGTGTGTCGGATTTGTGTACACACGATCGAAATTTACGACAACGGATTTTGTTGTCGGAAAATTTTATAGCCTGCTCTCAAACTTTGTGTGTCGGAAAATCCGATGGAAAATGTGTGATGGAGCCTACACACGGTCGGAATTTCCGACAACAAGGTCCTATCACACATTTTCCATCGGAAAATCCGACCGTGTGTACAGGGCATAAGAGTGGTGGCTACCTTGCAACAGGCAAGGAAGAAGTCGACTAACAGCACTTATAACAGAATTTGGGAAAGATTCACTACATTAGTACAACCACTTTCTCCTACAGTGTCACAAATTCTTGAATTTTTACAACTAGGCCTGGAAAGAGGTCTAAGTTCAAGCACCCTAAAGGTCCAAATATCTGCCTTATCAGCCATGATGGGAATCACATGGGCCTTCAATCCCCTCATAATTCAATTTCAAAAAGCATGCTTGAAAATAAGACCACTTAGGAAGCCGACCTTCCCAACATGGGACTTATCAATAGTTCTAGAGACCTTATCAAAAGAACCCTTTTTTCCTTTGGAGTCGATATCCTTATGGGACTTAACGCTCAAATTAGCCTTTCTAATGGCAATAACTTCCGCAAAGAGAGTGTCCGAGCTGCAAGCACCATCAATGAAAGAACCTCATTTGATTTTCTATCCTGATAGAGTTGTTCTAAGACCTTCTGAACAATTCATACCTAAGTTGGCATCTGCTTTCCACTTCAATCCAGAGATCAATTTGCCAGTGTTCCTCACTAGCCAAGAGGACCCACATCCATTGGATATCAAGTCAGTTATTTCTTTATATCTGGACGCTACTAACCCATTCAGGAAAGCAAAAAACTTGCTAATCATACCACACAGTGCTAAGAAAGGCCAGGCAGCTTCTTCCAGAACAATAGCCTCTTGGTTAATAAAGATCATTAAGAGAGCGTATGCAATCCAGCTCCTTCCAATACTCAACGACTTGAAGGCTCATTCGACCAGGCCAGTGGCGACATCTTGGGCAGCGTATTGTAGAGTGTCGCCGGAAACTATTTGCAAGGCAGCAACTTGGTCTTCTAGAACCGTTCATTTCTTGTTACAGAATAGACCCGGCTCGGTTAACAACGTTTGAATTTGGAAGATCGATAATTAAAGCTAATTCTTCCATATCTTGTGGATAGAAATAAAAATCTTTGAAAAGCACCCACCCATGTAGCGAGTTATTTCCCAGTGTGTGTGCTGCCATGATGCGTGAGAAAAGCCGAAAATTGTATGCTCACCTTTCCGTAATTTTCCTTTTCTGACGCATTCCATGGCAGCACACAGATACCCACCCAACTAAGGTAATAGATACTGAGAATGTAGCGGTGGACACCTCTTCAACACTCATAGCTAACCAGTCCTATCAGGTTGTGGGGGCGGAGTCACAACCCAGTGTGTGTACTGCCAGGAGATCCGTCAGGAAAGGAAAATTACGGAAAGGTGAGTATACAATTTTCCGTCTTGCTGCAGTACTTTTCTAAACAAACATGGGAAAAATTTGCTACTTTACAGGCAGACTAAAGGAGACCCCCCAGGCACAATATTTAAAGGAATATTTAATTTTTATTGTTTCACTTTAAGCATTCTTAAAATCACTGCTCCCAAAAAAAGTCAGTTTTAGAAACTTTTTTTTGTATTGATCCATGTCCCCTGGGACAGGACCCGGGTCCCCAAACACTTTTAATGGCAATAACTTGCATATAAGCCTTTAAAATGAGCAATTTTGATTTTTCACGTTTGTGTCCCATTGGCTTTAACGGTGTTCGCATGTTTGCTGACAATTTTTTGTCTGTTCCCAAATTCTGGTGCAAACCGAACCGGGGGTGTTCGGCTCATCCCTAGTTGCCAACTGTCCCGTATTTCCTGGGACATTCCCGGTATTTAGACCTTTGTCCTGGTCTTACTGTGTCCCGGGAAATCAGCATTTTCCCAATTTTTACCGCCACTAGAGGTCCATGGCCGGCACTGGTGAATTGTCTCTGCCGGCCGCCATTTTACAGAAGACCAGCTATCGTAAGGAAGAAACAAGAGGCAGAATTCAGGCTCCCCCTCTTGGCTCTTCCCTTCTGCCTCCACGAGCTTGCCTTCTGTAATGGCACGGAGACCAAATCACCAGTGGTGTCGCAGTTGTGGCTGATGTAAGAAGGACACCTGATGTAAGGAGGGACTCCGCTGGGGACACTTGTGATGTAAGGAGGGACTCTACTCAGGGCACCTGATGGCATCTGATGACAGGCAACATGGCGTAGAGCAGGGGTCTCAAACTGGTGGCCCTCCAGCTGTTGCAGAACTACGATTCCCATGAGGCATTGCAAGGCTGATAGTTACAAGCAGGACTCCCATGGGCAGAGATATGATGGGACTTGTAGTTCCGCAACAGCTGGAATGCGGCCAGTTTGAGACCCGCGGTGTAGAGCCAATAGTAGCCTTCCAGAGTTGCTTACAAACCCTAATTGGCTGACCCCAGATTCCATAGCATCCGTTATCCCCCCATTCACAGCCCAGGCTGGGGTTCTGGTCAGAACAGCCAACTTAATAATGACCTGTCACTTTATTTAGCTGTTTTTCACCAAAGACCTCTATAATTTAATTGTGGACCCCAGTAATGTTTATGCCCAACAGTACAACCATATCCATACCTTGCAGGGCCATTCGAGTGGAAACCTATCACAGTTTTCAAATATTGAATTTCTTTGGGCCTAAACCTTAACAGTACAAAAAAAATGAATTGCGGTAATATTAGTTGCAGCACTGATCTGTGTATCCTGACAGCAGCAGGGTGCTGCTCTCAATATACATACTTCAGTGCCTGCAGCACTGCAGGAGGAAATTTCTCCATCTGCAGTTAAAAAACGAAGGTGTATGCCCAAGCATTAGAAGTGTGGGGTGGTAGCTCCTATGCTTAGGCATATACTTTTTTTCTGACAGAGATTTCTTTATCCACATTGATCAATGTGAATGGAAGAATCTGCCCTCAGGCTGAACAACAAAGGAACAGTATATGTGTGCCCAACATTAGAAGAGTGGGTGGATGTGTGGTGGAAGCTTCTAATGTTGTGCATACACTTTTTCTGGCAGAGATTTCTTCACACTGATCAATGTGAATGGAGGCGGTTAGTTTTTGTTTAAAAAAAAAAAAAAAAAAGATTATACAGTATACCCAAAATTAGAAGACTGGGTGGATGTCTGTTGTATGGTATGTTGGGCATACCATACACTTTTTCTGGCAGAGATTCCTTTATCCACATTGATCAATGTGAATGGAGGAACTTGTTAGGTCTCATGTACGCCCAACGTTAGGAGTATGACAGAAACTTCTAATGCTGGCCATTCATGTAATGTTAGAGGCCCCAAAATGCCAAGACAGTCGAAACACCTCCCAAATGATCCATTTTTGGAAAGTAGACAACCCAATGTATTTGCTGGGAGGCATATTGAGTCCAAAGAAGATTTTATTTTTTGCCCAAAAAATTATAATTTTTTTTTTTTTTTTTTTTACACAAAGTTGTCACTTTAATGAGATGTTTCTCACACATGCCGTGGGTATACATGGAACTGAACCCCAAAATACATTCTGCTGCTTCTCCTGAGTATGGGGATACCTCATGTGTTAGACTTTTTCTGTTGCTACCACACCGTAGTGAACTGTTAGTCTAGAGCAGGGCTCTCAAAACTTTCTAAACAAAGGGACAATTTACTGTCCTCCAGAATTAAGGGGGGGGGGGTGGACTGTGGCCATTTGGAGTACAAAATGTCCCAGCAACGGTGGGAATAAACAAACCCCATCATTGGTGTCAGTGGGAGGAATTGTGCCCCATCGTTTGTGTTATTGGGAGGAATTGTGCCCCATCATTGGTGTCATTGGGCCCCATTGTTGGTGTTATTGGGAGGAATTGTGCCCCATCATTGGTACTATTGGGTCCCATTGTTGGTGTCATTGGGAGGAATTGTGCCCCATCATTTGTGGTATTGGGCCCCATTTTTGTTGTTCTTGTCAGGAAAGGTTCCACCCGCTGATGACACTATCTGACATCTGGCACGCAGTACTAATGTCCACCAGCAGGTATCTCCTGGCAGTTTGGAACTGTCAGGGGAGATTTCCCCTGCTGGTGCTATGTGATCTTTGAGCTGCAGTACTGGCGTCCACCAGCGGGTGCTTCCTGGCAGTATGGAGCCGATATCACCTCCTGCAGTCAGGCATCACCTGAGCCTGATTGCAGGAAATGGTATAAGTACCCAGCAAGCTCACACACACCTTGCCTTGGTGTCGTCCTTGTGCCCTGACCTGAAAGCTCTGAACCTGATCCCAGTATCCTGATCCTGAACCTGTATTTTTACCTGTTCTGTATCCCTGTATCCTTGCCCTGCAGCCTGATCCCTTCCACCTTCTCCCTGTCTGTCTTACTCCTTGTCCCCCATCTGCTGAGCTCCCGTTTATGACCCCGGCCTGGCTAAAGATTATGATTCTGGCATTCCCTTTTGCTGTATATTCTTGTCTGATTATTGCTATTTGTGGGTCTTGTTTGATATTGGTTTGTTGTGCACTGTGTGATATTGGAGGTGGTTGTATTTATATATCGTTCACTTATCTTAATAAATTACTTACTTTTTAACCTACATACATTTGGTTCACTCTGTTACAGTCCACACAGCTCTGGTCACACCTGATATGTGACAGTCCTTGGGAGGAACTGTGCTCCATTGCTGATGTTACTGGTAGGAATTGTGCCCTTCATTGTTGTCAGTGAATAAAATAGCACCTCAAGGGCCACATAAAAACAAGCGAAGGGCCACATCTGGCCCCCGGGCCACAGTTTGGAGACCACCGGTCTAGAGAATAGCACAGGACAGTCCTGGGTACAGTACACCACACAATTCTGTAAAAAAGGGTCTCTAAAGATGTCAGGCAGTTAGGAAACTGTCTCACATTTTAAGAGACCCTAAAATCAAAGGCTGGCAAGATCATTCTTCTGAAAAGGCAAGTTACACAAAAAGTAAAAAAAAAAAATTATATGTTATATCATTGCTCTGATATTGTTAGATGTTGTTGTTGTTTGCTTTGCAGAAATGCCAATCAGCTGCAGCACTGATCTGTGTATTCTGACAGCAGCAAGGTGATGCTCTCAAAATACATATGTCAGTGCCTGCAGCGCTGCAGATGAAGATTTATCCATCTGCAATTAAAAAAAAAGGAATATCCAGCATCAGAAGTGTGGGGTTTTTCAGTGAGTGGTAGCTCCTATGCTTAGGCATATATTTTTCACTTTTTTCTTGCAGAGGTCTCTTTATCCACATCGATCTGGAGGAATCTGTTAGGGTAAACAAAAAAAGATAACATTATATGTAAGCCCAACATTAGAAGAGGGGGTGGATGTGTGGCCGAAGTGTCTAATGTTGGGCATACACTTTTTCTGGTATAGATCGCTTCGTCCACATCAATGTGAATGGAGGAATCTTTTAGGTCTCATGCATGCCCAAAATTAGGAACATTGCAGAAACTCCTAATGCTGGCCATAGACATATTTTTAGTGGCCCTAAAATGCCAGGACAGTTGAAACACCTCCCAAATTACCCCTTTTTGGGTACATACTCCAAGGCATTTGTTGAGAGGCATGTTATGACAAAAAAATAAAATCTTTTTTGGACTTAAGGGTTTTTGTCACTTTAAGATAATTCTTACACATGCCATGGATATACACCCCAATATACGGCCTCTTCTCCTGAGTATGGGATACCATACTCAGTGTGGGACTTTTTGGAAGACTAGCCATGTATGGGGACCCAAAATCCAATGAGGACCTTCAGGCTTTCAAGGAGCGTAACTTGCACTTTTAATTTCCTGACTATGACCGTTTTGGAGGCCCTAAAATGCCAGGATAGTACAAACACCCCCTAAATGACCCCTTTTTGGAAAGTGGACACTCCAAGCTATTTCCTAAGAGGCATGGTGAGCATTTTGCAGGTCTCATTTGTTGCCACAAGTTTTTGGAAAATAAAGAAAGAAAACGAAAATGTAAAAAAGAAAATCATCCATGGACTCAGCATGCCTCTCAGAAAATACCTTGGGGTGTTAACTTTACAAAAAAGGGGTCATTTGGGGGATGTTTGTACTGTCCTGGCATTTTAGCACCAGAAGTAATGTGATAGGCAGTCAGAGCTGTGTAAGTTCCAGTATATAGCCCGTAGTTTGTAGACACTATAACTTTCTCACAAACCAATTAGACATGTGCAATTTGTTTTGTTCCAAATTAGTTTAATTAATTCATTTAGACAAATTTGTTAAATTCAGAAAAATATCTAAATTAATGAAAACCCATTTAGCTGATTCTTCCGAATATTTGAAAATTCGTAAATCCCAAAATAGGAACAAAAATTCAAAATCTGAAATAATAACTAATAATACCTTAACTATTAAATTATAGGTATTGGAATTTCCCTTCAAATTTGGCTGTTATAGAATGTAAAGAATACAAATTTATCCAAAGTTACGAATTATTCAAAATAACAAATGCAGTATCTAAACGGATGGAACGTAACTAATTAATAATAAAAATTTATTATTATTATTAATTCATTACGTTCCATTTGTTTAGATGCGGCATTCGTTATTTAGGATAATTCGTAGCTTCAGATAAATGCGTATTTGTTCCATTGACTAACAGCCAAGTTTGAAAAGAAATTCCAATACCTATAATTTAATAGTTATTTCAAATTTTCTGATTTTCTTTCCTATATTCGAATTTCTGAAGTCATGATAACGAATGACCCGAAAAAAAAAAAAAAAAAAAAATTTTTGCACATGTCTAAAACCAATTATACATTATTATTGGGATATTTTTTTTTACCACGGACATGTAGCAGAATACATTTTGGCCTAAATTTATGAAGAAATTTAATTTTATTGGATAGGTTTTATAATAGAAAGTAGATAATAGTGGCAGTGCTTTTCTAAAATTGTTGGTCTTTTTTAATTTTGTATATTAAAAATTAAAAAACCCAGTGGTGATCAAATACCACCAAAAGAAAGCAATATCTGTGTAAAAAAAAAAAAAAAAATCTACATTTCATTTGGGTACAGTCAGGGGCGGACTGACAACTCATGGGGCCCCCGGGCAATAGGAGATTATGGGGCCCCCAAGCAATCAGAGATTATGGGGCCACATAGTATACACACACAGTATACACATATATTTACACACAGTGTACACAGACATGTTTCTATTGGCTGTCCCAGGTCCATACTGTCTATTGGCTGTCCCTGGTCCATACTGTCCATGGTTTTACTGAGGCTGGCAACCCTGATGGGGCCCCCTAGTGGCCCAGGGCCCTCGGGCAGTGCCCGAGTGACTCAATGGTCAGTCCGCCCCTGGGTACAGTATTGCATGGCTGCGAAATTGCCAGTTAAAGTAGTGCAGTGCTGAATAGCAAAAAATGGCCTGGACCTGGGGGTCAAGTGGGTAAAGGAATTGGGCATTTTTAATTTGTTCCACTTTTAGCATTTAAAAAATAAATAAATAAATTACTGCTCTTAGCCCAATGGAATTTTTTAAAAATGTTTGCATCGGTACGTGTTCCCCTGGGCAACCTCCGCCCCCTTGCCCAGAAAACGACAGATTTGGATTATATTGATTTTCAATAGGGTTTGAGTTCATCATCCAAACCAATTCACTGATCCCTACATGAACTAAACCCAGGGTAGTTCGGCTCATCCCTAATATCCATTGGACCCTTGATGGATTCTGATTTAGCAAAGGAAACATCTGCATACCTGGAATCTTACAACAAGGCCACATCTAACTTTGAGCATTAAAACAACAAAAAACTCTTCTTCCTCCTTAGTGAAAGAACTTTCTCTTCCAGGTTCTGATTTTTTTTCTCTGGTTCCTTCTACTGATTGAGTATTAGCATACCTCCTAATAGACATGTGCAGAACGAAAACATTTCATTTAATTCGTTTTCCGGGATTCGTTTTGTTTATTCTAATTCAAATTTTCAGAATTCGAATAGTTTTTGAATTAATTTCCAATAGTTTTCAAGTTCGAATTGTTTTTCAATTTCCAAAGAGACTAAAATAGAATAGAAAATAAAAGGAATGGAATAGAACGTAATATAACAGAAAATAAAAGAATAGAATATAGTAGAGTAAAACAGAATAAAATAGAAAAGCAAATAAAAGAACAGAATAGAAACTAATAGAATTAAAAAAAAGAATAAAATAGGATTCAACCATCTTCTGAAATTTGAAAAGAATAGAATAGTCTACAAAAAAACATTAGGATAGATAGAATATCATCCTATTCTGATCTATTCAAAACCAATTGATTCTATTTAAATTTTGGGAAATGATTATATTCTTTCCATACTATTCTGTTGTTTTTTTTATTCTATTCTTTGTTTATTCTATTATTTTCTATTCTATCCCTTTCTATTTTTTCTATTTCATTATATTGTTTTTTTTCTTCTATACTGTTATTTTCTATTCTATTCAAATTGGAATTTATTCTCTTTGAATTTTGGAAAATGGTTATAATCTTTATATACTATTCTATTGTGTTTTTAAGTTTTCGTTTTTAAGTTTTTCTAGTCTTTGTTGTTCTATTCTTTTCTATCAATTTATTTTCTATTCTATTCTATCCCTTTCTATTCAAAATTTGAAAGATGGTTATATTTTTTTCTATTCCATTCTATTGTTTTTTTTCTATACTATTCTGTTATGTTCTATTCAAATTGGAATTGATTCTATTTGAATTTTGGGAAATGGTTATATTCTTTCTATTCTATTGTTTTTATATTATAGTCTATTCTATTATTATTTTCATTCTTTTCTTATGTTTTCGAATTCAAATTTATTCTAATTGAAATTCAAATTTCAGAAGATGGTTATATTCATTTTTATTTTATCCAATTTTTTTTTTATTCTGTTCTATTCTTTTATTTTCTATTTTCTTCTGTTTTACTTCATTATATTCTATTCATTTATTTTCTGTTATAATAGAAAATAATACATGTTTTTCTGTTCTATTCCTTTATTTTCTATCCTATTTTATTCTCTTTGGAAAACGATTCAAATCGATTCACATTGAAATTCTTTTTCGTTATTTCGGATTCACTGACATTCGGTACTATTGTAATTTGGAAATTACATCCGAATTTCCAAAAACATAAAATTTGTCAGAATTTCAATTCAGAACGAAACAAACTGCACATGTCTACCTCCCAACTTTTTGAGATGGGAATGAGGGATACCGATTAGAAAAAGTAGGTAGGCCCAGGACACACCCCCTGCCACGCCCCTTAAAAGAGTTATACAAAAAAAATGATTATCTAAACCCACAAGTGTTTTATTATACACATCTGTACAGATCAGACCAAAATGAGGGGCAAACGAGGAGGAAAGAGGGACTTTGTTACAAATCAGGACAATTGGGAGCTATGAATAAGGTCCTTCAAGGATTGATGGGAAGACTCTCCTCTTTTGGTCTTGTAATCATGCAGGACTCTAAGGGCACAATGGAGATAAAAGTTTTGTCCAGTAGGGGTCCTGTTCACACCACAGCACTGGTGTCCTGGGCACACATGTTCCAATTTTTCTACACAGAAAACAAATGCACATGACGCCGATATCGGGGTGTGAACAGGACACATGAAAAGAAATCGTTTTCTTTATGTCCATGCAGAGATCGTTATTAGACTGGGACAGAAATATAACCGTCATTTAGACATGTGCAGAACCAAAAAATTGGTTTTGTTTTTTACATAAATTCATTTAGTTAAATTAGTTTCAATCGTTTTCGAGATTCAATTAGTTTTCGAATCGGTTTGAAAAGTTTTTGCATCAATTTCAAAAAGTTTTTGAATTTGAAAACTATTCAAATATCGTCCATATTTGGATTTGTTTAAATTCGGCACTATTCTAATTCGGATACATCCGAATTTCTGAATAACGAAAATTAGTCCGAATTTCATTTAAAGTTTAAATTCGGAACAAAACGAACCGCACATGTCTAAGGTCAATACACATGGATGTGACGGAACCCATAAAGTACACCCAAAGCAACACCGTATCCAGAAATCCTTCAATAAAAGGGAGGAGGTAAGTGTTAGTGATGTCATCTCCACGGTGATCAGCGTTTTTAGCAGGATTGCGGCGGACAAATCGGACATCTGACATTTTTTTTTGGAAACCAGTGACATTATTATAGTAGACATGAGCAATTTGTTTTGTTCCAAATTCGTTTAAGGAATTTTGAAAAATTCGTTCATTCGGAAATATCCGAATTAACGAAAACCCGTTTAACAAATTTTTCTGAATATTCATCAATTCGTAAATCTGAAATAACTAAAACTAATAATAAAACGTAACTTTTGCCAACTATTAAATTATAGATATTGGAATTTCCTTTCAAATTTGGATGTTAGTGAACGGAACTAATTTATCCGAAGTTATGAATTATCCGAAATGACGAATGCCGCATCTAAACGAATGGAACGTAACAAAAAAATAATAATAATAAATAGTAATAATAATAAAAACGCTATTAATAATATCATAATACAAAAATGTTTATTATTTATTAATAATTTGTTCCATTTGTTTAGATGCGGCATTTGTTATTTCGGATAATGCATAACTTCGGATAAATTCGTATTTGTTCATTACTTTCACTGACAGCCAAATTTGAAAGGAAATTCCAATATCTACAATTTAATAGTTAGTTATTATTAGTTAGCAATTTAGAATTTTTTTTAGAATTTTCGAATTGTGATCAGAACGAATGACCCAAAAAATGAAAAAAACAAAACAAAAAACAAACAAATTGTTTGGCAGTGCACATGTCTATTACAGTGCTAAAAAATATGCACTGTTACTATACCAACACTGGCAGGGAAGGGGTTAACATCAGGGGGTGATCAAAGGGTTAAATGTGTGCCTAGCCGGTGTTTGCTAACTGTGGGGGAGGTTCTCTGGCTGGGTGAAGACAGAGATCGGTGCTTAGCAGGAACACAAATTATCTATCTTTTCCTCTGTCAGAACCACAATCTGCCTTGTTTACATAGGCAGATCACCATTTTGCCTCTACCGGGAACGATCGTGGGTGGCCGGCGGACCCACTGACTGGTACCCCCATGTCCAATCGGCACGTGATCACACCCCCCAGTGGCTATTGCATGAAATGACATACAGGTACGCGATTTTGTACAATAGTGCCGACCCGCCGCAGTAAATATGCGGTAGACAAGTGGGAAAAAAATAGTAAATAAAGAAAATAATAATCTAGTGTATACAATTACCACACAAGTCATATTGTACTTGAAGGCTATTAAAAAAATGACCTTTCCTTTTCAATCTGCAGCTCCGTCATTTTCTGTAAATACAATATGGCCACCTGGAGGGGTTCTGAACACAGAATGTGTAGAGAGCGCCCCCCAGAAACATCATTTCCTGCTCGTGTGATTGGCTCACTGATTTTCCCGGAAGTCTGCACTAAGATACGAGTCAGATTTCCGGCATCCCCTGCAGCAAAAATTTCATTTTTGGTCAGGTACTTTCATTAGGAAATGATGTCTAAAGGGATGCAGACCCTGCAGCTTTCCTCAGAGCCCTGCAGGTGCACAGCTGATTGATAATTATCAAACCACTCCCATTAGACTCACTTTCACACATGGACACAGAGAAACAAACAGGGATTTCTTCAGAATGAATAATAATAATAATAATAATAATAAGTAGGAATCTGTAAACAAAGGTTGTTCTAATCCTTGTAATGTCCATAGATCACCCCGAGGGGGAAGGTTTTTTTTTAACAAAAGTGAATTTACGCTTTTAAGGTCTTGTATATGTAAAGTTGCTCTGTCTGTGAAAAGTGAATTGATCATCACAGAGCAGGAATGGGGGACAGCCGACAGACATTCTGGAAGTGATACCGCCACCTCCCGAATGTTGTGGGTTTTCATGGACAGTGGAAGAAAATCTTCTCGGCGGGATCACGCCACAACGGTGAGCCTAATGTATGCCAGGCAGTTGCAGCACAGCTCTATTCTCTTGAATGGATCCCGTTCAGAGACAGTACTGCTCGCTGAATGCCATAGAGGGCGATCGTTTTTCCCCGTTCCACAATGCACTATGGCAGGTTTGTGCCCCAATATGGCTGCCTTTGCAGCTTAAGTGGAGTGGTAAAAATGCTGCTCAACCACCTATTTTTAATGCCCCCCTCCCAACCACAGGTGTCCCGGTCTTGGAAATACTTCTAGGAATCTTCTAGAACAGCTTGCGGTGTTGTTGGTGTTCATACATCCCCGTTCAGGCAGTCCCATTGGTGACAACTGGGATGCAGTAGCTGCACGGACACAGCCGCTGCTCCCAGTCTGACACCCGTGTTGGTGAACGGCTCCAAACACAGACCATGTGAGTTTGGGAACATGCGCCCCCATCCACACCGATGTCACATTGGGAGCAGCCTGCATGTGTATGGACCACCTGTGCGGGTAAAACACAGACTTGATGGACTACACCGTATGCCCATACCTATGTGAACGAGGCTTTACTATTGTTTTTTAACAATGTTATTTATATTATTTTATACTATTTTTTTGTACAACCCTGTTGTGTGGCTTTGATTAGAGATCAGCTCCAAACAGACCCCCAAATATCTCAAGATGGAGAAATGGACCGAGGACATGGTTTTCTCTGCAGCCTCAGCTGCATTGAAGATAAACAAACAAGTGGCGCTCTGTACAGAGGCTTCCTGTTCATTCACAGCTAGTAAGTAATGTTTACTATGCTTCAGTGATGAATGTACAGAGGAGCAATCAGTACTGATCCCTCACTGTGTTCATTCAAGATAGGAAGGGGGCTAGTAAACATGACAGCTTTACCAGAGCCCCGTTCTAAATCCTGAAACCAATTCCCTGATATGTGCCCCAGCAGCAGCTGACAGTCGGTGGGAGAGGGGGGGAGGGTAAACCGGACAGCATAAGTGCAGATAAGTGCTTCAGGGAGGCAAGCTTTCCAGGACAAGGAGGGGGGCAGAGCAGTAGTTGGGATTTTTTCTTTTTTTTTTTTACAGAGTTCAGTCCCCCTATGGATCCCCTGCAGCAGCTGAAGCTGGCGAGAGGGAGAGAAGCCGGGAGCAATGGGGACCCCAGGAGACCCGTGTTGTGGGGGGTTGTCTTATGAGTTTATGTAAAATCTCCATTAACCACTTCAGCCCCGGACCATTTCACTGGCCAAAGACCGGAGCACTTTTTGTGATTCGGCACTGTGTCACTTTAACTGACAATTGCGCGGTCGTGCGACGTGGCTCCTAAACAAAATTGACGTCCTTTTTTTCCCACAAATAGAGATTTCTTTTGGTGGTATTTGATCACCTCTGCGGTTTTTATTTTTTGCGCTATAAAAAAAAAAAAAAAGAGCGACAATTTTGAAAAAACGCATTTTTTACTTTTTGCTATAAATAAATATCCCCCAAAAATATATAAAAAAACATTTTTTTCCTCAGTTTAGGCCGACATGTATTCTTCTACATTTTTTTTTTTTTTTTAACAAAAATATCGCAATAAGCGTTTGATTGGTTTGCACAAAAGTTATCGAGTTTACAAAATATGGGATAGTTTTATGGCATTTTTGTTAATAATTTTTTTCTTTTTTTACTAGTAATGGCAGCGATCTGCGATTTTTATCGGGACTGCGACGTTATGGCGGACACATCGGACAATTTAGACACATTTTTGGGACCATTCACATTTATACAGCGATCAGTGCTATAAAATTGCACTGATTACTGTAAAAATGACACTGGCAGTGAAGGGGTTAACCATTAGGGGGCTAGTAAAGGGATAAGTGTGTCCTAGGGAGTGATTCTAACTGTTAGGGGGCGTGGCTAGGAATGACACGTCACTGATCACCGCTCCCGATCACAGGGAGCAGAGATCAGTGTCACTAGGCAGAACGGGGATATGCTTGTTTACATTAGCATCTTCCCGTTCTTCCTTTCCAAGAGACTATCGCGGGTCCCGCAGACATAGAGTCCGCAGGACCCGCGACCCAACTCACGGAGCTCCCGGCGGTTGCCCACAAGCCGCCGCTTAAAGGGCAACGTACAGGTACATGATTCTGCCTGTATGTGCCCTTCTGCCGCAGTATATCTGCGTCAGGCGGTCAGGAAGCGGTTAAATAGCTGAAAGTGTGTGTGATAGATATATATATATTACAATCGGGATAAGAAACAAGGATTGGTTTGTATGAAATATTGCTGGTAATGGATTAATAGTTATCTGTACACATGGGGTCGACTTTAGTTTCAGAACCAAATCCATATAACAGTTTCCTTTTAGATCTGCAGGAATGTTGGGTGTGATATGGGAGATGCTCTGCTATTTACCCCTCGTATGCGAGCAAAAGACACCATCCGAGATCAATACTTTATCAGAGACCCGACGGGGCCAAAGTACTTAGCTAGATAAAGGCCTTGTAGTCCTTTTGTAAAACAAAATTTACAAAACATTGTCAGTAAATGATATATTTCTCACAAATGCCATAGGTATATGTGGAACATATATATACATTCTGCTGCTTCTCCTGAGTACGGGGATACCACATATGTGGAACTTTTTGGGAGCCTAGCCCTGTACGGGACCCCAAAAACCAATCACTGCTTTCATGATTTCTAAGGGTGTAAATTTTTGATTTCACTCCTCACTACCTATCACAGTTTTGAAGGCCGTAAAATGCCAAGATAGCACAACCCCCCCCCCCCCAAATGACCCCATTTTGGAAAGTAGACACCCCAAGCTATTTGCTCAGAGGTATGGTGAGTATTTTTCAGCTCTCATTTGTTATTGAAAATGAAGAAAGAAAAAAAAAAAGAAAGGAAAAATGTATTTTTTTATTTTTTCAATTTTCAAAACTGTGTGACAAAAAGCGAGGTCTGAAAAAACTCACTATACCTCTCAGCAAATAGCTTGGGGTGTCTACTTTCCAAAATGGGGTCATTTGGGGAGGTTTTGAACTGTCCTGGCATTTTATGCACAACATTTAGAAGCTTATGTCACACATCACCCACTCTTCTAACCACTTGAAGACAAAGCCCTTTCTGACACTTTTTGTTTACATGAGAAAATATTTTTTTTCAAGAAAATTACTTTGAACCCCCAAACATTATATATATATTTTTTTTAAAGCAAAGGGCCTACAGATTAAAATGGTGGGGTTTCATTTTTTTTCACACATTATTTGCGCAGCGATTTTTCAACCCTCATTTTTTTGGGAAAACACACACTTTTTTTAATTTTAATGCACTAAAACACACTAAATTGCCCAAATATTTGATGACATAAAAAAGATGATCTTAGGCCAAGTACATGGATATCAAACACGACATGCTTTGAAATTGTGCACAAAATGTGCAGCAGCGACAAACTACATACATTTTTAAAAGCCTTTATAGGTTACCACTTTAGATTTACGGAGGAAGTCTACTGCTAAAATTACTGCCCTCCGCGATTATAACTCAAATGCATGGTGCAATTGCCGTTTACATATGACACCAGAGCGACACTTGCATTCACCTTTGCATGAGAGCAGGCGCGGGGGGGGGGGGGGATGGGGGGGAACAGGGGTCCCCTTTCATTTTTTTTTTTTTAGCATTTTTATTGTTATCTCAGAGAATGTAAATATCCCCTATGATAGCAATAGGTAGTGACAGGTACTCTTTTTTGAGAAAATTGGGGTCTATTAGATCCTAGATCTCTCCTCTGCCCTCAAAGCATCTGACCACACCAAGATCGTGTGATAAAATGCTTTCCCAATTTCTTAATGGTGCTGTTCACATCCGGCGAAATCTAAGTCATGAAATGCTCGTAATTTCCGGTTTCTTAGGCCATAGAGATGAGTGGAGCCATTCTGCTCTCTGATCAGCTCTATGGTCAGCTGGCGGAACCACCGGCTGCATTCTCAGGTTCCCTGTTGGGACAGGAGAGCCAGAGAAAACCATGGAAGACGGTGGGAGGGGGGAGGCATTCCCTCCCACTGCTTGTAAAAGCAGTCTAGAGGCTAATTAGCTGCTAGGATTGCTTTTACATGAAAGCTGACTGCTGGCTGAAAAGAATGATATCTAAACCCTCAGGCATTATTCTGGTATAACTATGAAACATCCAGCAACATACCAGTACGTTGCTGGTCATTGTTGGGCATATATTGTAATCTTTTTTTACCCATGCAGCCTGTGGGCTGAACAAAAAAAAAAAAAAAAAAAAGGAAGGAAGAGATTGATCGGTGAGTATGCCCACCATTAGAATACCTCCCTTCATCTACCCACTTCTAAATGATGGGCATACAGGCACCATTTTGTTTTTAACTGTGGTGGTGAAATCACCTCCTACAGTGCTGGAGTCACAGCTTTATGTATCGTGGGAGCAAACACTGTTGCTGTCAAGATAAATAAATCAGTGCTGCAGCTGAATGGCCTAAAAAAAAATATAGGCCGAAGCATGGGGGCATCCGCCCCAAAAAGTTAGGAGCATAATCACTCCTCCACCCCTGCTGCCCTATGCTTCGGCATATATGCCCTTTTTAATGTGGTGGTGAAATCACCTTCTACAGTGCTGGAGTCACGGCTTTATGTATCGTGGGAGCAAATGCTGTTGCTGTCAAGATAAATAAATCCATGCTGCACCTGAATGGCGTACCTGAAAAACAAAAAATGGTTAACAATAAATTCACAGTAAACAGTAAAGTATAAAAAAAATTACATACCTGAAAAGCAAACATGATAAAACATAACAATAAAACATTGCAGAATAGAATACAGTAAAAAAAAAGAGCAGAACAATAGAGAGAGTATAGAGAGAGAACAATAAAAACGACAACTATTTGTTTAATATTTTTTTTTGTGTTATTTTTTTTATTGTAACGGTTCCAGGTTCGGGTCTCTCAAAATGCGATGGCATCTTAGGCGACTCTGTGAAAGTGTGCCTAGTCTTTGCAGTGCTGTACCCTACGCTAATACTCAACTAGTGTATGGTAGCGTTCAAAACATTCACCAATGCAAGGACCAGGATTGTCAGGACAGGAGGGACAATAATAGCGGGTGTCACGCCTATATCCGCGCTTTCTACAGACACATTTTCTTTGGACTTTGGGTAGGGGCACTCGGGAGGACATACGGAAAATGCCTCTCATGCAGCCGGCTTACTGCATTTGGATTGGGAAGGTGAGGTGGAGCACCGTCTGGAAACAGAAGGGCTCTGACGATCTCTTCCTGGAATTTAAAGGAAGTATCCAGTCCATCCTGAAGCTCTGTATAGCACATGAGCGTTTAGCAAAGTCTATTGGATTAAATAAACAGATAGTTTCTTGTACCAGCGTTTGGCCTTATGGGCAACTAGGTACGGCGCCAACAACTGGTCGTTGAGGTCCACCCCTCCCATATTTTGGTTATATTCGTGGACACAGAGGGGTTTCTCCACAACACCAGTCGCCGTAGAAATTTGGACCATCGTGTCTGCATGAAGGGAGGAAAGAACAAAACATTCTTATCCCTCCACTTCACAACGAGCAAGTTATTACACTTAAAGCAGGCTCTCTCCCCCAGCCTAAGATGGGAATCTACAAGCTGCTGGGAAAAGCCCTGGCGATTAGAGCGCACGGTGCCACATGTGCCAAACTGATGATCAAACAAGGGACTAAAAAGTGGCACACTCGTGTAATAATTGTCCACATACAAATGGTACCCCTTTCCAAATAAGGGTGACACCAAGTCCCACACAATCTTGCCAGCCTTCCTAATCTGGGCAGTTTGTTGGCTCTACGTGACCATCTTTGCCCTCGTAAACCATAAATCTACATGTATAGCCTGTGGCCCTGTCACAGAGCTTATACATCTTGACCCCGTATCTGGCACGCTTGCTGGGAAGATACTGTTTGAATGACAAGCGGCCAGAAAATTTAATCAGGGACTCATCAACGCAGACAACTGGATGGGGAGTAAACAAGACTGCAAAATGTTGGTTGAAGTGGTTTACAAGGGGCCGAATGTTGTAGAGCCGATCGTATCCAGGGTCTCTACGAGGACGACAGAGTTCATTGTTGTTGAAATGCATGAACCGCAAGATCTGCTCGTATCGTGCCCTGGCCATGGAGGCAGAAAACACAGGCATATGGTAAATTGGGTTAGTGGACCAATATGACTGCTACATACTCATTTTAACTATGCCCACATCCAGGGATAGGCCAAGAAAGGTCTTAAATTCGGAAACCGTAATTGGGTTCCAATCTCTGGCAAGGGAGGACTTGGAATTAGTGGCAATGAATTGACCAGCATACAAATTACTTTGGTCCACAAAAGATTTATATAGATCTTCCGTGAAAAACAGCGAATAAAAATCAAGTGACAGAAAATCAACTGTTTCCACCTGAATTCCAGGTTGGACAGTGAATGGGGGATGTATGGGTGCTGCAGAAGTTGTGGGCTCCCAATTAGGATTGGCGAATGCAGCAGGAAGGGCACTATGGGCTCGATGGGACTGTCTTTGGCTTCTTGGCGGTAGCGGGACACTACTTGCACTTGCCACCTCGCCAGTTTGAACTTCAATTATGGGACTCACCACGTCACCACGTGATACTGCAGTGCTGGTATGACTACGACCAGGGTGTACTAGGCCACTGGTTCACCAGAAGGATGAGCGGCACTAGTACTTCTCTGTTCCATACGAGAACACTGCGGTTCTTGCACCTCAGCAACAGCAGAAGAAGAAGTTCGGGGTCTGGAACGCCTGACCTTGGCACGGACCACAACTCTGTCATCAGAGCTATCTGTCATGGAGCCGCTGTCGTCTACAGGATCGTATTCCGAGCCCGAATCTGACAGATGAGTGACTTCCTCTTCACTATCTGTCATGCTCAGAAACGTGTAGGTCTCTTCACTAGTGTATGTTCGATTTGACATTTTGGGCTCTAAATTTACTGGTACAGTAGTGAGACTCACAGGTAAAAAAGCTGCTAGGCTGTCAGTAACTGTATCAAACGCTAGAAAAAAAACGGTAGCGATCGCAGGGATCAGGCCTGACTTTGCGAACGCTGCAGTTATGCGTTTAGTGTTTTGTAAGTGACAGTGATCAATCGATACTGCACTTGGGTGGGCTGGGCTGGACAGAGGGGCTAAACACAAGTGCTAGCAGGTATCTGGACTGAAACTTCTGGGGACGCTAGTATAGATCTGATAAGATCAGATATCGATCTGTTCAGACACTATACCACTAAAGAAGGTGTATGCTGCATGCGAGGGTGTTAGCGCTACTGGCACTAATTTGACGCTGCCTGGGGCTAGGGATGAGCTTCAAGTTCAACTCGAACATCGGCTGTTCGCCAGTTCACTGAACAGCAAACAAATGGGGTGTTCATGGCAAATTCAAAAACCGCAGAACACCCTTTAAAAGTCTATTGGAGAAATCAAAAGTGCTAATTTTAAAGGCTTATATGCATGGTATTGTCATAAAAAGTGTTTGGGGACCCGGGTCCTGCCCCAGGGGACATGTATCAATGCAAAAAAAGTTTTAAAAACTGCCGTTTTTTCGGGAGCAGTGATTTTAATAATGCTTAAAGTGAAACAATAAAAGTGTAATATTCCTTTAAATTTCGTACCTGGGGGGTGTCTATAGTATGCCTGAAAAGGGGCGCATGCTTCCCATCGGGTGACCCTATCCCCCTCTGACAACACAGGGAAAGCCACAGGGAAGTCCTGTGAATTCCCCATGCGTCAGAGGAGGGCGGGGTCACGGGTGACCCCACCCTCCGTTATATAAGAAATGTCAGAAGAAGCAAAGCGTCACACGACTGAAGGCTCCCACTGAGGCAGATCGTGCAGATGGAGCAAAGAAGAAGCCTGGAGGAAGATGCTGGACGAGAAGAACAGAGGAAGAAGAGCCGAAGAAGAACCGAAAGAACAGCAGAAGAAAGAAGATGGAAGAAGAAGCTGAAAGAAGAAGAAATTAATAAAAGGACTTGTCAAAAACAGTCTCTGTGTTTTTTAACCTTTTTGACACTCTTTTGTAAAATGGTAGGGGTACATTCGTACCCCATTACCAATTCACACGGGGGACCAGGATCTGGGGGTCCACTTGTTAAGGGGGCTTCCAAATTCCGATAACCCCCCCTGCCCATAGACCCCCATAACCACTGGGCAAGGGTTGTGGGGATGAGGCCCTTCTCCCCATCAACATGGGGACAAGGTGCTTTGGGGGGCTACCTCAAAGCTACCTCCCAATGTTGAGGGCATATGGCCTGGTACGGTTCAGGAGGGGGGGCGCTCCCTCATCCCCCCTCTTTTCCTGCGGCCTGCCAGGTTGCATGCTCGGATAAGGGTCTGATATGGATTTTTGGGGGGACCCCACGCCATTTAAAAAAAAAAAAAAATTGGCTCTGGGTTCCCCTTAAATCCATACCAGGGAGTGAGCATGCGCAAGGGATCCATGATGGCCACTTGATCATGGAGCTCCACGCCACCCTGGACCAAACGGCACCCACAGCATCCGCCCGAATCACTTACTACCTGCGATTCCGAGGTGTTTGGACCCCGGGACACCCCTGCAGATTACCCGCCGCATGTTATCTCAGGCTCCCATCCGAAACCTGGAGCCGGCCTTCTCAGCATCCACTCGGCCTGAGTGTACCAAGATGGCCGCCTCAGCAGATTCAGCAATCCTGCCTCGTATCTCCCTCATGGATGGCCACCAGGAACACAGGCAAGTCATCTTTCCAGCCCACCTACACTTCCCCCCCGGGCCGCACGGACAATGCCAGCAGGATATGGTTCCCTCATACACATTTGGGGATCAAGCCTTCTCTTGGGGATGATTTGTTGATTCACCTGCGTTTTAACTTCTGTCTCCCTGCATCCACGCATGGTTTTCAGTGGGACATTCCATGTCATTTGTTTCCCACTCACCGACAGGATTTTATTCACCTATATTGAGAGACTTACAATTTTTTTTCACTGTTATGTTTATTATTTGTGGACATTTGTTTTTTTTTTTTTCTTGATTGAAGACTTGATTTTTTGTTTTCTTGATTGAAGACTTTTGGCACCATTTATGTGCTTATGTGCTACTTTTTATTTCATTTTCACATGTTTCTTTGGTTGTTGTCACCTTGTAAGTAGCTGCTCCGCACCATATATTTTTTCAATTTAGCGCAGTGTACACTTTTATTATATTTGATCAAGCCTTCTCTCCCGCAGGGCCTGCAATAGCTCCATACACTGACTTCCCCTTCATGATGCCCAGGTCCAAGATTATCCTTTTAATATAGAGGATCTCTACCTCAAATTTTCTGCTCTCCTGGATAGGGGGTTAGCATCCACAGTGGCTAAAAATCACTGGGGGGATTAAAGCAGACCTCCAGAACAGAGCTCCAGGATGGAAGCAAAAGAAACCAAAATTGAGCAGACTGCTGCAACCTCACATCAGAATTCTGATCTCATTCACACCCTCCAAGATCAATTGGACACTGCTATGTCCCGCATCGCCGATTTAGAGAATAGATCCAGGAGGTACAACTTCAGGATCAGAGGCTTACCTGAATCCATCCTGGATGTCACCTCGGTGACACAGGATCTCATGAAATCACTGATCCCGAACATCCAGTCCCACCGTCTGAAGTTGGATAGGGCCCATAGAGCACTTGCGCCCCCCCCCCCAGGAAGGATAGCTCCCCTAGGGCAGTGTTTCTCAACTCCAGTCCTCAAGGCACACCAACAGGTCATGTTTTCGGGATTTCCACTATTTTGCACAGGTGATTTGATCAGTTTCACTGCCTTAGTAATTACCACAGCTGTTTCATCTGAGGGAAATCCTGAAAACATGACCTGTTCGTGCGCCTTGAGGACTGGAGTTGAGAAACACTGGCCTAGGGACATTATAGCCAAACCCCACTTTTACACAGTCAAGGAGGTGATAATGAAGCAGGAATGAGCCCTACCCCAGGTGACTTGCCAAGGTCACCCTGTGCAAATTTTTGCCGACCTTGCACCTTCCACTATCCAACGCAGAAGGACTGAAGCCACTCCTCCAAGCCCTTGCACAGAAAGACATTAAGTATAGATGGGCCTTTCTGTTCGCAGTTTAATTTACATTTAAGGGTCAGAACCACTCCTTCAACTTCACCATGGGCGAAAATCTTCTCCTCAGCCTGAGGATAATCTCCCAGGAGGCAGATATGGAAACTTCTGCGCCTTCCACAGGCTAAAACAATTGCCCGCCACCAGTGAGCCCTCAGAATTCCCTTTGGAATAAATACAAGACCCGCAGAGCTACCCACACTGGCAGTCTGTGACTTTTGGCATGAAGCTGAATATTTATCCTGAATAAAGACAGCCCTCAAAGATTGACTGATCTACTGTTGGCCAAATTTGGCCCTCTCCCGTTCCTCAGGAAAGGCTTTATTTACAGCTACGATGCTCACTAAACTTCTTCTGTTTATTCTAGCAACATAACTCCCGGAGACACCTCTTCATACCCGAGTGATAAGGACACACCAGCCTGAACTACACAGTGTCCCCTCCTCTGGAATCGGACAGGGAGCCTATTGAGCTCCCACCCTTGTTCCTTCTAACGGAATGGGGGAGTGACCAGGGGGTATATATGGATCTGCTGAAGTCCCCTTTCGATTTCTCTGGGTCCCTCCCTGTTTTTGTTCATAAGTTGTCTTTAACCTGTTAGCCTCAACTCCATGCAATAGGGTTAATCGAATGTTTAGTGTTTTGTACATTCCTTCCCGTTCCAGGGTGCCCTGGTCTGGGGTGGCACACATGTGCCTCCTCCTATCCCTCTGAATCCTCTCGGTTTCTGGGGGATAGGATCTCCAGGCCTTGTTTGGCATGGAGCTTTTTGCTCTCGTAACCTCACTCACTCCTAAATGTGAGAGGTCCTCTAGGTTGCTTTTCTCCGCCCGGGGTGCCTACACACCCAGGGGGAGAAAACTCCCTCCTCCTCCACCCCCCTGTCTACTCTCTCTTTATCTTCTTCTTTAGAGCATCAACTAACCTTCCTCTACTTTTCAGTATGGACGATCACCCAGCCTACTCACCCAGAGACACCTAATCGAAGCAGACCAGAAACCCCACTCATCTCCTCCGGCAGGAACAGACTTCCAGAGGTAAGTGGTGGTGGGCATGTTTGCACCCCTCCCCAATGGGCCCATTGCTGACCACTCCAATAAGGCTTTAAAGATAGCTACCCACAATGTCAAGGGCATGAATTCCCCTCTTAAGAGGAGAAAGCTCTTTAACCTTTTTAAATCTTCCAGGCTGGACATTGTAATGCTTCAGGAAACTCACTTCCCGGTCAGGTATAACCCCAAATTCCACCATTCTCACTTCCGCAACTTCTTTCTAGCGAGTGCGGAAACTTAACCACTTAAGGACCAGCCTCGTTTTGGATTTTAGGTGTTTACATATTTAAAATAGGTTTTTTTTGCTGGAAAAATTACTTAGAAAAAAAAAACATATATAATGTTTGGGAGTTCTAATACCCTATAGAATAAAATGTAAAGTTAGTCCAATTTTTTTTATATTGTGAAATATAATGTTAAAGTAAATTGATACACAACATGTCACGCTTCAAAATTGCGCCCGCACGTGGAATGGCGTCAAACTTTTACCCTCAAAAATCTCCATAGGCAACGTTGAAAAAATTCTACAGGCTGCATATTTTGCGTTACAGAGGAAGTCTAGGGCTAGAATTATTGCTCTCGCTCTACCGGTCGTGGCGATATCTCACATGTGTGGTTTGACCACCATTTTCATATGCGGGCGCTACTCGCGTATGCGTTCGCTTCTGCGCATGAGCTCGTCGGGACGGGGTTTTTTTTTTTTTTTTTTTTTTTAAACATTTTTTTTATTTTTATTATTTATTTTACATTTTTTTTTTAAATGTGTAAAAATAAATAAAATAATGTGTCACTTTTATTCCTATTACAAGGAATGTAAACATCCCTTGTAATAGAAAAAAGCATGACAGGACCTCTTAACCCCTTCCCGCCAAGCGTACGCAGATGTGCGTACTCAGCTTTCCGGGGTTATACCGGGATGATACCCGCAGCTGCAGACATCATCCCGGTACCGTTGTTTACAGCGGGCGATCGGCTATTCAGATATAACAACCGATGCGGCTAAAAGCCGCTCAGGTGTTATACCGGAGGAGCGAGAGGGGACGTCCTCCCCCCTCAGGCCGCCTCCCGCCGTTCTTACCGGGCCTCCCGTGCCATGGAGAGGCCCGGTGACCAATCGGGTGCCTCCGGTGGCTGACACGAAGCTGTGGGCGGCTTCGTTCCAGCCCCCCAATTGTAAACGCGGAAGAGACGTCATAACGTCACTACGCGTTTACTCGGCTGCCAATGGCGCCGGTTTTAAAAAGATACACAGTATTCAGAATTGCCGTGAAGTGCAAAGGAGGGATCGGGGGTCTTTTGGACCCCCAATCTCTCCATAAAGAGTACCTGTCACCAAATATTACTGTCACAAGGGATGTTTACATTCCTTGTGACAGCAATAAAAAGTGATCAAAAAATATTTTTTTTAAACACAAATTTATAAAAATAAATAAGAAAAAAAAATATTTTTTAAAGCGCCCCCGTCCCCTCGAGCTCGCACAGCAAAGAAAACTCATACGGAAGTCACGCCCGCATATGTAAACGGTGTTCAAATCACACATGTGAGGTATCGCAGTGATCGTTAGAGCAATAATTCTAGCACTAGACCTCCTCTGTAACTCTAACCTGGTAACCGTAAAAAAAAAAATTTAAAGTATCGCCTATGGAAATTCTCAGGTACTGTAGTTTGTCGCCATTCCACGAGTGCGTGCAATTATAAAGTGTGACATGTTTGGTATCTATTTATTTGGCATAACATCATCTTTCACATTATACAAAAAAAAAAAAAAAGTGTAACTTTACTGTTTGGATTTTTTAAAATTCATGAAAGTGTCCCTTTTCCCAAAAATTTGCATTTAAAACACCGCTGCACAAATACCGTGTGACATAAAATATTGCAACAATCGCCATTTTATTTCCTAGATTCTCTGCTAAAAAAATATATATAATGTTTGGGGGTTCTAAGTAATTTTCTAGCAAAAAATACAGATTTTAACTTGTAAACACCAAATTTCAAAAATAGGCTTATGCCCCGTACACACTGTCGGATTTTCCGATGGAAAATGTGTGATAGGACCTTGTTGTCGGAAATTCCAACCGTGTGTGGGCTCCATCACACATTTTCCATCGTATTTTCCGACACACAAAGTTTGAGAGCAGGCTATAAAATTTTCCGACAACAAAATCCGTTGTCGGAATTTCCGATCGTGTGTACACAAATCCAACGCACAAAGTGCCACGCATGCTCAGAATAAAAGAGATGAAAGCTATTGGCTACTGCCCCATTTATAGTCCCGACGTACGTGTTTTACGTCACCGCGTTCAGAATGATCGTATTTTCCGACAACTTTGTGTGACTGTGTGTATGCAAGACAAGTTTGAGCCAACATCCGTCGGAAAAAATCCTAGGATTTTGTTGTCGGAATGTCCGATCAATGTCCGACCGTGTGTACGGGGCATTAGCCATGAAAGGGTTAAATATGAGATCTGGGGTCAAAAAGACCGCAGATCTCATATTTACACTAAAATGCAATTTTAGTCGAGTCATTTAAAAAAAAAATGACATTGAAAAAAATATGCCTTTAAGAGGCGTGGGCGGAAGTGACATTTTGACGTCACTTCCGCCCAACAATGTCATGGAGACGAGTGGGTGCCATCTTAGCCTCACTCGTCTCCAGGCACAGAAGGGAGACAGACGCGATTGCCTCCGCCGCTACCGACGGCTCCGGTAAGCGGCGGAGGGCACCGGATCGCGGCGAGGGGGGGCCCTCTCCCATCACCGATAAAAGTGATCTTGCGGCGAATCCGCCGCAGGGACCACTTTTATCAGAAAGCCAGCCGCCGCGCGAAAACGGGGATACTGGGGTTATGGCAGCTAGCTGCTGCCATAATAACGATATCCACCGGCAAAGTTTGGACTACATCGGCGTGCGGCGGTCCGGAAGTGGTTAAACTAGAGGTGGCCATCATTGTTGCAAAATCCTGAAATTTTCACTGGACCTCGGATGCAAAGGACCCAGAGGGCAGATATATCCTAGTTAAAGGAACGATTGAAGGTCATCTTTATTCACTCGTTTCTTACTACGCCCCTAACAAGGGTCAAGCTGCCTTTTTTAAGCACCTATTTGAGTCCCTATCCCCCATGCTGGAAGGTACAGTTATTTTCAGAGGGGACTCCTTTTCTGCCTTCGATCAGTGACTAGATAGATCTAGACCTCCTGCCTCCCAATTGACTCCCCACCAAAGAGAGCCGTAAGATTGCCAAGCTCATTCCTGCCTATGGCATGGCTGATGTTTGGAGAGAATTAGATCCCACTAAACGGGACTTTTCCCACTTCTCCAGCCCTCACAATTTATATGCCAGAATTGATCACCTAGTCCAGTCCCACACCATCCCTCTCATCACCAATTCACACATCCAAGACACGGTATTGTCAGACCACTCCTTAGTCACCATGTCCCTACCTCTGCGACTTTCGAGACCAGGTCAGGGTCACTGGAGATTTAACAAATCTCTTCCCTCAGACCCAGTGAGAGTCACCATGCTTGATAAATCCCTGAAGGAATACTTCACGCTTAATGTAGCTGAGCACACCCCACAGCAGAAATATTGTGGGCAGCCCACAAAAACGCACATCAGAGGGGAAATCATCAAGATGTCCACACAAATTAAACACGAGGACAGCCGACCTAAAGAGGTTAGAAGAGGAATACACATCATTACGTTCCCAGCACAAACACCCCTCTCCCTCGTTACTGGCTCAACTTGACAAGGCCAGGCTGGAGCACAACCTTGCCCTCACGGCTAAAGCTGAAAAACAAATATGCTGGGGCAGAAATAAATTTTATACCCAGGGGGGACAGATATCTTCCAGATTCCGATCCTTCGTAATGCCCAAGATTATAATCCCTGGACAGGGCACCTCAGCCAATCCCGCAAAAAACCTTGAGGCCTTTCATGACTTCTATACCAACCTCTTTGGTCCCCATAAAGCCAAAGATAACGCTATCATCTCTGACCATCTAGACAGTCTTCCCATCCCTTCTCTATCCACTGAACACCGAGAAATATTGGAAGCCCCCCTTCTCAGAAGAAGAGGTTCAGGCAGTAATCAAAGCCCTTAAAGCAGGATCAGCCCCTTCCCCAGATGGTCTCCCTAATCCCTACTACAAGACATTTATTAATACCCTGACCCCCATTTGACAAAATTCCTTAACACAAAGACGCAGGGAACCCCACTTGATCCTCACCTCAACACTGCCTATATAGCAGTTATCCCTAAACCGGAAAAAAACCCAGAAGAGGTTAGTAACTACAGACCCATCTCCCTCATCAATTGCGACTTAAAAATCCTCACCAAAATTCTGGCAAATCTTCTAGCTTCATTTAATAATTCCTATTTACAGAAGTATCAGGAGGGGTTCATCCCAGGACGGCAAGGTCCCGATCAGATTAGGAGGGCCATAGATATAGTTTTAGTCCTCCAAACAAACTGGGCAGGGGGCCTCAAACAATCAGGCATGCTTCTCTCACTTGTCCTCCAAAAGGCCTTTGATTCGGTCTCCTGGCCATACATTTTTGCGATCCTTGAACGCTGGTGTTTTGGCAACAGATTCCTGGGCCTGATGCATGCTCTTTACTCAAATCCTAAAGCTTACATCAAACTCCAGGGACACTACTCCAAGCCTATAACTATAGCTAAAGGCACTAGGTAAGGCTGTCCACCATCTCCGCTTGTTTTTTCACAATAGCAATTGAGACACTCGCTATTGCCAAAACCATAGCACACAAGGAGTTACTTGTGGTTCTCAGAACCATAAATGTGGCCTCTTTGCAGATGACATTCTCCTATTCCTCACCTCCCCCATAATCTCCCTCCCCAATTTGTGCCACACCTTAGATGAATTTGCCAAGATCTCGGGTCTCCAGGTAAATTACTCCAAATCTCAAGCCCTTAACATCTCCCTTCCGACTGATACCATTGCCCTCTTGCAAAAAAAGCTTTAAATTTTAATGAAGTAATTCCTCGATTAGATACCTGGGAATTAATATCATGGCAAAAACCGAGGCTCTCTATGATTGTAACTATCCCCCCCATGTACCGAAAGCTGGAGTCAGATCTCACATTGTGGGCACAACACAACCTATCATGGCTTGGGAGAGTCAATTCTGTAATAAAATCATTTAAAAATAAAATCCATACCAGACAGGTCTGGTATGGATTTTGAGGGGGACCCCCACGCCATTTTTTTTCTTTTTTTTTTTAATTTTGGCGCGGGGTTCGCCTTACTATCCATACCAGACCTGAAGGGCCTGGTATGGAATTTAGGGGGACCCCCACACCATTTTTTTTAAATTTTGGTGCAGGGTTCCCCTTAAATTCCATACCAGGCCCTTCAGGTCTGGTATGGATATTCGGGGACCCTCACGCATTTTTTTTTGTTTTTTATTTTGGTTCGGGGTTCCCCCGTGGGGAAATCACATGTCATTTCTATCAATGAACTTTTATGTGTATTGTCGGACCGACAATTCATTAATAGCCACGAGTAGTTTTAAATGACTTTTTTTCCTTTTGAAATGTCATTTTGCTCTCGGACTGTTTTAAACACGGGAAACATGCGCCACTTTACAGGCATACTATAGACACCCCCCAGGTACAAAATTTAAAGGGATATTACACTTTTATTGTTTTACTTTAAGCATTATTAAAATCACTGCTTGGGCGATCAGGGGGTTAAACCTTTATTGGGTACCAAATGGCGGGTATAAAAGACAAACTAACCAGCATCACCCATAACACTTATATGGTGATCACTGGTGAAAGGGTTAACTAGGGGGCAATCAGGGGATTAAAACCTTTATTAGGTAGTATATGGGGGTACCTGATGCTACAAAAAGCTGACGGTGAACCTAAATACCTACCTGGCTAACCAACGTCACCTGTGACACTAATACATTGATCAGAAAAAAGATTGCTTAGTGACACTGGCGACAGGGGATGAAAGGGTTAACTGGGGAGTGATCAAGGGGTTAAACCTTTATTGGGGGGTATCCTAGACCTAAAGGGGCCTACCACTAACTGCCCTAACACTTATAACAGTCACAAATGCAGTGATCAGTAAAAAATAAAAAAAAAAAACTGCTATTGGTGTCACTGTGACAGGGGGTGCAGGGGTGGGGGGGTGAGTTTTATCTGCCTATGTGTACTAGTGTTAGTGCAAACTTACATTGATGTCTTCTCTCCTCGGGCGCAGGAACAAAAAGGATCCACGAGGATCCTCTGCTTCTGTTTACAGTTCAGAAGCAGAGGAAGCTTCTTATTCGTCAGGAACGATCGCGAGGTGGTGGCCATGAATCAGTGGCCTCCCCTCACCACGGATTGCTCCGTGGTGAGGGGAGCAAGTGGTTAAAGAATGAACATAAATAAGTAGAACTCTAAAGTCTCCTAAAAAAGCAATTTAACATGAAAAAGTATTTCACATATAATAAATATGTAGTTGTAAATGTTTCAATACATGTAACGTTACAGAATAGCGGACGTTACTCTGTAATACTCATTCAAGACAAGAAAAAAAAAAAACGAGGAACAATAATTGTAATAGAAATAAATATCTGTGTGCTTTAATTTTAGATTTAAAGTAACATGAACACCGATCATACCAAGCAAAGGAGATCTATTTGTTCCATTCTGTGATGTGTTTGTGTCTTCTATATATATAGGAAAATGTAACATTGTAAGACAATCCTGACCATAGGAAACCTTGTGTGTCCCAAATGATGGATGTGTTCCATCGGGATTACAAAGTTCATGTGGAATGTGATGAGGAAATAACCTCTGATCCGGGAAAGGTTCTGAAAGTTTATTTAGAAGAAGAGTTACAAAGTAAAAGTAAAGATTAGAAAATAGAGAGATGAAGATGTGCGGAGATCCTTAGACATGGCAGGTGGACCAAGGATCTGACCTCTTCATCATACGGGAGGCTTTTACCCTCCAATCCTAGACAGTTGTCATGGAGGATCGTCCCAAACATCAACATTTTACAGATGGAATCATTCATTGAAGAATTTGTACAAGCAGCACATCATTACAAGAGACATTCATTTCTGTTATCTCTGAACACCTTATCAGCTTGTCCCACCTCCAGACTCCCAAATCCCTCATTGTAGAAGGAGACCAACTGTCTCTATGTTCCCCAACAAGACCTTCCAAGGATCCGGAGAACAACAATTTGTTATAACAACATCTTTCTGTAAAGTCCTTCTAGACAGAGAACCTGTTATTATATAAAGAACCTAACATTAGCATATAAGCGCTTAGTCATGTCATTTCATCATTAGTAAATCATATGATAATTATTTCTTTTTATCAGATGAATAGGGCCATAGAGGAAATGGAACAATTGCTCGGCTCCATAAGGATCATAGAGGTGCCGGGACTGAAGGGGTTAACGGTGATTGTAGTCATCGTCTAAACCCTCCCATCATTCTATCTATATCCAATCATTGATCAATATTCCCATATACAGAGCTGAGGATTTCCACTTCCTGAGACTGTATACCCCCTGTCACCTGTCCACAATCCCCGCCCCCACTACATCATAACCAATAGGAACAAGACTAGCACTGGCTTTATTCATAGTGATAATAAATCACAGTGAGGGGGAGGAGCAATCACAGATCCATGAATTGGTCATGTAAAGGAAGCTGTGAGGACAGGAATGTAGGAATTCTCATTGTGGATATTAAAGTGTGTGTCTAGACAAATCATATTGTTCTAGATTTGGATGGAGTGGGGGAGGATTAGAACCCCTGTCAGGTTATTACTGCTATCCGGGGTTCCATTAGAGAGATTTCCCCTCACTTCCTGTCCTGGTGACAACGTTTTATCAGACAAGAAATTAAAGAAAACCTACAACAGGGACACAGACAGAAATAAAAACCTGATGGGTTCTGATCTTTCCCCTAATCTACTAAAGAAAGGAATTCTATATCTGTCTCTGTTGCTGAGTTCCCCTCACTTCCTGTCTGGTGAAATGTTGTCAAAGGGACAGGAAGTGAGGGGGAAAAAAAAAAAAAAATGCTCTAATGTAGCACTGGATAGCAGTAAATACCTGACAAGGGTCCTAAACAATCCCCACACATACAAAACAAACAATTTTTTTACCTATAGATACACTTTAATGGAGTGCCTCCAGGGCTGTCACTTAAATTTTGGCTACACTATGTAGTGTGTCACTGACCCAGAACAAGCATGCAGCCAGTGAAGGCTGAACAATCTGACCTCCTGCATGCTTGTTCCTGGTCAATGACACACTAGGTAGTGAAGTGAGGTTTAGGATGAAGATGACGGCCCTGGAACCTGCAGCTTTATAAATAAATCACTCATGTTTCCTGTCCTCTGCTTCCTCCTATTGGATGAGTATTCCACCAATCACCAATCAGATAATCCACCTTGTGATGTCTCTGGGCAGATCTCTCACTTCTGATTCCCCCCACATATCTTTATACAACCTCCCCCTACCCATACCCCAGCATGGAGGGGCTCAGTGAAGGTGGTGGTGAAGGTGTGGAGATGTCGGATCGGGTGACACAGATCATAAAAAGAGATCCACCCGGCCTCATAATCCAGATCTATCCTGACTCTCCTACTGGAGACACCGCCGGGTAATGGGGTCTTATTACTGTCATGTATCACTGAGTACTGATTATCCCACTCCCACCACCCCCTCTCCAAACACCAGGACTTCTCATTATATCCAATCCCTGACTGATATCCTCTCCTGTCTATACTGGGGTAACACATCCCGACTCTCCAGTAATCTGCCCCCCCGACATCCACTTCCCAGTAATGTCTCCCTGAGGAGAACCTCTGACTGCTCATCACCTGAGGACCCTGAAACTTCTCTGGTGTTTTGGGGCGATTCTGATGTGCTGATGACCAGGATGCAGTTTTCCGGTCATCTGATATATATAGAAGATGGCCAGCTGTCCTCACATCCAGTAAAATGTCTGTAACCCCCAACATCCTCGATGTTTGCTGTACAGCCCCAATATTTGGTCCTCCAGCCTGGAGGTGTGAGTGTTGGATGGACCATTTCCTGTTCTCCAGGGAAGTGGTGGGGTCACATAAGACGTGTTCTGGTGACTTGCTGTGGACTATCAGGTGATTGTCACACAGAGAAGCTTCACACATCAGACAGGATATCACAGCAGGGACAGGAATGTGAAGACAGTAATTACAGAAGACCCCGGACTTCTTCTGATCTGGCTGAGCAGACAGGAAATTCTCCACTATGTTACGTAGTGTTATGTTCCTGTGCAGTGCAGGCCGATCCTGGAACTCTTCTCTACATTCAGGACAGGAATAACCTCCAGACCTCTCCTGTGTATCCCACACATGACCAATACAGTCCCGGCAGAAGTTATGTCCACATTTCAGGGTTACAGGATCTGTATAAATGTTCAGACAGACGGAACATTCCAGCTCCTTCCTCAGATCAGCAGACGCCATCACTGAGAGCAGAAGAGAAAATGACAGTGAAAGTATCTGACACTCATTATAACCAGTTCTGTACATTCCTAGGCAGGGCGAGGTGACCAGCCCTGTACATTCCTAGGCAGGGCGAGGTGACCAGCCCTGTACATTCCTAGGCAGGGCGAGGTGACCAGCCCTGTACATTCCTAGGCAGGGTGAGGTGACCAGCCCTGTACATTCCTAGGCAGGGCGAGGTGACCAGCCCTGTACACTCCTGCACAGGGCGAGGTGACCAGCCCTGTACACTCCTGCACAGGGCGAGGTGACCAGTTCTGTACATTCCTACACACATAGGTGTACGCAGGGGGTGTGCCTGGGCACACCCTAATGTGTCCCTGGAGATCTGTTGTAAAAAGCTGCAATAGACTGTATAGGGAGCTGCCTGTGAGACAGTTGCCATTGAGCAGTCAGGGAGGCGTGCAAGAGCCGCTCTGTGTGCGAAACTAATGTAATGTCACTGCTTGCAGAGGGGAGCTGTCAAAACTCAGCGCTGATGTAGGGGGTGGGTGGGACCAAACAGCTAGCCTATCAAAAACAAGCCAATGGGATAGGGGGCTGGGCAGGCTGCAACGTGTATGTGGCTCCACCCCCTTTCTATCAGCATTCATACACCAGTCATTGATTGGACTGCTTAATAAAAGGGGGCAGAGCCACATACACAGAGCGGCCTGCCCAGCCCCTATCCCGTTGGCTTGTGTTTGATAAGCTTGCTGTTCAGTCCTGCCCACCCCCAACATCAGCGCCAAGCTTTGACAGCTCCTCTCTGCAAGCAGTGACATTACATTACAGTTTCACGCACGGAGCGGCTCTTACATGCCTCCTTGACTGCTCAATGGGAAACTCCCCCTCTCCTAGATCAGTGCCGGCTATCAATGGGACCCATTAGTGCTGCCAACCAGTGCAACCTGTCAGGCAACACTGATTGTCACTGATGGTGCACAGTAAAAAAAAAAAAAAAAAAAAAAAAGTAAAAAAGGGTGCAGCGCTAACTTACGGATCAATAACTTAATGGTGGAATCCTCTAATGCCTCCTATAGATATTTGCCATATAGATTAACTTCAAATTGCAATAATTCCAGTGATATGCGATTTCACGTGTAATACACATCAGGAGGAGAATAAGACCTTTTTTTAAACTTAGCAGGGATGGTGGAAAACTCTGTACAGATAATTGCAATACAAATTAACTTCAAGTGCAACAACTTTTTAGTTGGGAGGTTCCCACCATTATAGCACTTTGGAATTTTTATTTTTTAGATTGTTGCACTTAATTTTCTATATTTAACTACTATTAGAATGTGAATTTTTGCACTTGAAGCTAATTTTCCACCACCCTTGCTAATGCAATGTCTTTATGGACCTTGCTTTGTGCACTGGTGGGCAGTCATGTTGGAACAGGAAGGGGCCGTCCCCAAACTGTTCCCACAAAGTTGGGAGCGTGAAATTGTCCAAAATGTCTTGGTATGCGGACGCCTTAAGAGTTTCCTTCACTGGATCTAAGGGGCCAAGCCCAACCCCTGAATAACAACCCCAGACCATAATCCCCCCCCCCCCCCACCATAACCCCCCTCCACCAAATGATTTGGACCAGTGCACAAATCAAGGTCTATAAAGACATGGATGAGCGAGTTTGGGGTAGAGGAACTTGATGGGCCTGCACAATAAAGTGGAGACTGCAAGCCAAGCCTTCTCATCCAACATCAGTGCCTGACCTCACAAATGTGCTTCTGGAAGAATGGTCAAACATTCCTATAGACACACTCCTAAACCTTGTGGACAGCCTTTCCAGAAGAGTTGAAGCTGTTATAACTGCAAAGGGTGGGCCAACTCAATATTGAACCCTCCGGACTAAGACTGGGATGTCATTAAAGTTCATGTGTGTGTAAAGGCAGGCGTCCCAATACTTCTGTTAATTTAGTAATATACACACGTGTGTGTGTGTGTGTGTGTGTGTGTGTACACCCTAATGCAATAGGCTGTGCACGCCTATGCCTACACAGGGCGAGGTGACCAGTTCTGTACATTCCTACACAGGGCGAGGGGGACCAGTTCCGGACACTCCTACACAGGAAGGGGATGAGACTCGTATAGAAATCCACATACAGAAGAACACAGATCAGATTCCTGACAATAATCTCCCTGTCTGAGGGAAAATAAAAGGAGGTTTATTAAGTTGTGGAAACATTGGGGTTCATCTAGTATAGGGGTTGCCAGACATCCCCGGATTTGTCCCCAGATTGCAGTGGCATGGAGGGGGGGCATCTGGTACTCTCGCCCCGGGTGCAACATTTGACGGGGGTGCAAAATCATGTGACCCCCTAAGTGTGCTGTGTTGCCCCCCCGACCAGGAACTCCTGTAGTCTAGCCTGCCCCCCCCCATGATCCCTCTGGTGTGGGCGGCCCATGTGTGAGAACAGCGGAGGGGAGGGGCGGTGTAGAGTGTATAGCGGCTATTGGAGAAGCTCTTGGCAGGGAATACTGGGGAGCGGCTGGGTGTTGGGAACAGTACCTGGTGCTGGTGAGAGCCCTGCTCTGATAGATTATCATGGAGGTCATTGAGAGGTGAGCAAAATCAACCGATATACACGGTTCATGTAGGGAGGGGGGGTGTAGTGTAGAAATCAGGTAGGTCAGTGTAGAAATCAGGCAGGTCAGTGTAGAAAAGTGCAATGGTCAGGTAGGTCAGTGTAGTGTCAGTGCAGAAATCAGGTAGGTCAGTGTAGGAATCAGGTAGGTCAGTGTAGGAAAGTGCAGTGGTCAGGTAGGTCAGTGTAGTGTCAGTGCAGAAATCAGGTAGGTCAGTGTAGGAAAGTGCAGTGGTCAGGTAGGTCAATACTACTATACTAGTGGAAGGGACTCGGAGTGCTAAAATTCTGGCAGGGGGGGGGGTTGAACTTTCTTGCCTTGTCCCGGGCACTGACAACCCACACTACACCAGTTTGAGGAAAGTATGCAGATAAAATAGTTTACCATTTACCAATAAAAAAAAAAAATGTCCCGAGATTTCATTTAAAAAAATCTGGTCACCTTATTCTAGTAAGAATAAGGAGAAGCAATATATGGTGGACTCCTAATTGAAACAACTACGACTTCAATGTGGAGAACAGAGAAGCACCATCAATTAGGTGATCATCTACCGCGTTTCCCCAAAAATAAGACCGGGTCTTTTATTAATTTTGGATACAAAAAACACATTAGGGCTCATTTTCAGGGGATGTCTTATTTATGTACAACAATCCACAATATATTCCCCCCCCCCCCCAGGAATAAAACGTTTAAAAATATTATATATATCCTCTGGCAGTAGTCGCAATCTACACAATTTAGTCTCCATTCCTCTTCTTTCCAACGCCAGCTTCCCTCTCTCCTGTGCCCTCTGGAACGCCCGCTCTGTCTGCAACAAACTCACTGCTGTTCATGACCTCTTTGTCACTAATTCCTTTAAAGCTCTCACCGAAACCTGGCTCCACGAATATGACACACCTTCTCCTGCTTCCCTCTCCCAGGGTGGCCTTCACTGGACTCACTCCCCCAGGCCTAATGGATGCAAGGGAGGTGGAGTGGGATTCCTCCTATCCCCCCAGAGCACTTTCCAGGTTATTCACCCTCCTCCCTCTTTTTCCCTCATCATTCGAAGCCTACTGTATACGTCTATTCTCTCCTACTTCCCTAAGAATTGCTGTGATCTACCGGCCCCCTGGACCATTATCGACTTTCCTTGATGAGTTTTCTGCCTGGCTACCCTACTTTCTCTCTTCGGATATTCCCACAATCCTTCTGGGCGATTTCAACATCCCTGCTAATACAAAACACTCCTGCTACTTCTAAACTTCTTAGTCTAACCTCTTCATTTGACCTGAAGCAATGGGTACAGGCTTCTACGCACTCTGATGGCAACACCCTTGACCTTGTATTCTCCCAACCTATGCACTCCGTGCAACTTCTCAAACAATCCTTTTCCTCTCTCCGACCACCACCTTATTAGTTTCTCTCTCCCCCTGTCTTCCACCACCTTTCCCTCCAATCGCCTAACCATCACCCATAGAAGCTTTCGCAACTTCAACTCCTGTCTCCTCTATTCTGCTACTGACCACCTCTATGACAAAATCTCTCTCCTGTCCTGCCCCAACCAAGCCACTTCCATCTACAATAAATCCCTGTCCTCCACCCTGGACAAGCTCGCTCCCCTCACTACACGCAGAATCAGGCCTCGACCCCTACAACCCTGGCAAACAGATGACACTAAAATTCTCAAAAAACGTAGTCGCGCTCTTGAGCGTCTGTGGCACAAGACTAAGTCTCTCAAAGACTTCAACCAATACAAATCTGCCCTCCAAATATACTATTCTTTCCACCACACTGCCAAGCAAACCTATTTTACAACTCTTATTAACACCTTCTCATCCAATCCCCGTAAACTCTTCTCTACCTTCAACTCTCTACTTTGTCCTCCACTGCCTCCACCCACTGACTTACTCACTGCCCAGGAAATCGCTAATCACTTCAAAAACAAGATTGATACAATCCGTGATGAAATCTCCATGTTACAGGTATCTCCCTTAGCTAAGACCCCATGTCAACAGGTACAACTGACACTCCCCCTATTCAAATCTACTACTACAGATGAAGTTGCTAAACTCCTTTCTATCACCCACCTAACCACCTGTCCCCTGGACCCTATTCCCTCTCAAATGCTACGGTCACCCTCTGACCCCATTCTACATTCTCTAACCCACATCTTCAATCTCTCCCTCACCCCTGGCATCTTCCCCGATGCTCTAAAACATGCACTGGTCACCCCCATACTCAAAAAGCCGTCCTTGGACCCCACCAATCTTAACAACCTACGCCCAATCTCCTTGCTCCCCTTTTCCTCTAAACTCCTTGAACGCCTGGTTTACAACCAACTGAGTGACCACCTCATTAAAAACAACCTTCTTGATCCCCTTCAATCTGGATTTCGCCCACAACACTCCACAGAAACTGCTCTTTTAAAACTCACAAATGACCTACTAACTGCAAAAACCAACGGACACTATTCTGTACTCCTACTTCTGGATCTTTCAGCTGCCTTTGACACGGTTGACCACCCCCTCAAAAAAAACTTTACTCCCTCGGTCTCCGTGACTGTGCTCTCCAGTGGCTCTCATCCTACCTATCCCAACGCACCTTCAGTGTCACTAACAATTCTAATTCCTCCACTCCTCTTCCCTTCTCTGTCGGGGTCCCCCAAGGTTCTGTTCTTGGACCTCTTTTATTTTCAATATACACCTCTTCCCTGGGTCAGCTGATAGCCTCTCACGGCTTTCAATATCATTTCTATGCTGATGACACACAAATCTATCTCTCCACCCCTCAACTCACTCCATCAGTCTCCTCACGCATCACTAACTTACTAACCGACATATCTGTATGGATGTCACACCACTTCCTCAAACTCAACTTGTCCAAAACCGAGCTTATAATATTTCCTCCCCCACATTCCTCTTCCCCCGACTTCTCTGTCAAGAGCAATGGCAAAACCATCCATCCGTCCCCACATGTCAGGGTACTAGGTGTTATCCTGGATTCTGAACTCTCCTTTCAGCCCCACATCCAATCACTTTCCAAAGCTTGCCGCCTCAACCTCCGCAACATCTCTAAACTACGTCCCTTTCTAACCAATGAAACCACAAAGCTCCTGATTCACTCCCTGGTTATCTCTCGCCTTGACTACTGCAACTCACTCCTCATTGGCTTACCTTTAAACAGACTATCCCCCCTTCAGTCCATCATGAATGCTGCTGCCAGACTCATCCACCTTACAAACCGCTCAGTGTCTGCTACGCCTCTCTGCCAATCCCTCCATTGGCTACCACTCGCCCAACAAATTAAATTCAAAATACTAACAATAAGTTACAAAGCCATCCATAACTCTGCCCCCAGCTACATCACTAACCTAGTCTGAAAATACCAACCTAATCGCCATCTCCGTTCCTCCCAAGACCTCCTGCTCTCTAGCTCCCTCATCACCTCCTCCCATATCCGCCTCCAGGACTTCTCCCGAGCCTTGCCCATCCTCTGGAATTCCCTACCCCAATCTGTCAGACTGTCTCCAACTTTATCCACTTTTAGGCAATCCCTGAAAACTTTCCTCTTCAGAGAAGCCTATCCTGCCTCCATCTAACAACTGCACTATTTTCTCCATTAGCTCATCCCCCACAGCTATTACCCTTTTGTATAACTTGACCCTCCCTCCTAGATTGTAAGCTCTAACGAGCAGGGCCCTCTGATTCCTCCTGTATTGAATTGTATTGTACTTGTACTGTTTGCCCTAATGTTGTAAAGCGCTGCGTAAACTGTCGGCGCTATATAAATCCTGTATAATAATAATAATAATAATAATAACACACATTCCTGTATCCCCCGTCTTCTCTCCTCCTCCTTCCCTGTCATCTCAGGATCAACATCTCTGTAATACCCAAAATAAACCCGAGTTAAAGTCCTTGTAAAATCTTGTAATCCGCTGTGTGAAAGGATTATATAAAAATGTCCAGTGTGTGTCTTTATAGAACATTGTAGAAAATACTTTATTTACAGCACCGCTGGCCTCTCACCTGACCCATCGGAGCTCTTCTTCCCCGCTCCGAGCACTGCAGAGGGAGGGGCCCCGAGATCCCAGCACTGCGGCGGGAGGGGCCCGAGATCCCAGCTGACGCCAGCACTGCGGCGGGAGGGGCCCCGAGATCCCAGCTGACGCCAGCACTGCGGCGGGAGGGGCCCCGAGATCCCAGCTGACGCCAGCACTGCGGCGGGAGGGGCCCGAGATCCCAGCACTGCGGAGGAGAGGGAGCCGAGATCCCAGCACCACAGAGGGAGGGGCCTGAGATCCCAGCTGATGCCAGCACTACGGCCGGAGGGGCCCCAAGATCCCAGCTGACAACAGCACTGCAGAGGAGAGGGAGCTGAGATCCCAGCACCACAGAGGGAGGGGCCTAAGATCCCAGCCGACGCCAGCACTGCAGAGGGAGGGGCCTGAGATCCCGGCTGATATAATCCTTTTACAGCGTGGATTAGATGATTTTACGACAACTTGAACTAGGGCTTATTTTTAGGGTAGCGCTCACTGCAGCTATCCTAGAAAATTGAGATAAGATCTATCCTGAAAATGAGGCCTATTTTCAGGGAAACACGCTATTAGTAAATGTCAAGTCAGGATAGTCACTTTTCATTACAGAAATTGCTAATCGTGGTCCCTATAGGGCGTAGAACTGCAGGATTTAGCCAAGATCCCATTTGTGTGTAAAAAGAAACAATTAGCAAATGTGGGTGATCGTAAAGAGATTTATTTTCTTTCCTGTTTGTAGTGTTTTTTTACATGTTCTGCACACTAATGCATTTTTAATGAATGTTACAGAGCAATGCATACTTTTTTTCTAATGTTAAATATATTTTAACTAGGCATGAGCTTTATGTTTGGGTAGAACATGAGTTCGACTCGAACATTGGGTGTTCGCCCGGTCATAGAAAAACGAACATTGTGGGGCATTTGCGCCAAATTTGAGCGCCGCGTAACTCCCCATAAATGCACTGGTGTTGCTGTATGATGATTGGCCCAAGCATGCACCATGACCTGCATGCTTTGGCCACTCATGGCTCAGGGGGACTAACTCGACGCCCCACACCATATAAGGCTGCCTGCACGTCGGCCCCGTGTAGTGTGTTGCTGGAGTGGACAGAGAGTGTCTGTCTGTCTGTCTGTCTGTCTGTATGTATATAACTGCATCCAGTGTAGCCAAGCCTATATCCGACTGCAGGCCATTCCTGGTGTACTTTTTCTAATATACTTCAGACGGTGTACACAGTACCGTGCACCCATAGTGCAGTTGCTGCTACTTTTCTGGTGGTGTACACAATACAGTGTAGTGTGGTGTGGTTTTGCTAAACAGAATTTACAGCATGTCCGGAAGGCCAACAAGGAGAGGCAGACAGTCACAAGCCACTAAAAGAGGGCAAGCAGGCTCTCTGTCTACAGTCAACAGTGCTGGTCGTGCATCCTCAGCACGTGGCCATGGGGCACGCTTGTCCTTTTTTCCTGCAGCTGGCCGTGTTATTGAGCCACAACATGCAGAAGAGTTGGTGGAATGGATAACAAAGCCGTCCTCATCCTCTGTCACCCAGGCTCAGAGTAGTTTGCCTGCCAATGCAGCTGCCAAAGCAGCCTATTCTATCAGCTCCATGTCAACAGTCACTCCTTCCCTAGCCCCATCATGCACGGAGGAGTCCCCCCAAACTATTCGACCACAGTGTCAGGTACATGCTGCAGGAGGATGCGCAGCAATTTGAAGGCTCCGATTATGGTACCCAGGTTGAGGAAAAGAGTGGTCGACGCCATGCCAGCTTCACCCAGGAATAGTTGTATGCGACAATGGCACCAACCTCCTCTCTGCCCTCCAACAGGGACACTTGACCCATGTTCCCTGTTTGGCTCACATCCTGAATTTGGTGGTGCAGCAGTTCTTGAACAGGTACCCAGGCTTACAGGATCTCCTGGGGCAGGCCAGGAAAGTCTGTGGTCATTTCCGCCGGTCATATAATGCCAGTGCTCGGCTAGCCGACGCCCAAAGGGAATGCAACCTGCCCAAGAAGAGCCTCATTTGTGACATGCCCACCAGGTGGAACTCAACATTGGCAATGCTGCAGCGGCTGCACATGCAGCAAAGGGCCATCAATGAGTACCAGTGCGAGTATGGCACCAGGACAGGGGAGCTTGGATTTTTTTCGCCACGCCAGTGGCTACCGATCAAAGATGCATGCACTGTCCTGTCACCATTTGAGGAGGCCAAGAGGATGGCGAGCAGTGACAGTGCATGCATCAGTGATACTGTCCCTCCTCTTCCTGTTGGAGCACACGCTTCGTAGAATAATGGACAGGGCACTTGAGGCAGAACAGGACTTCCAGGAGGACGAGGACTGTGTTAGCATGGAGGTGGAGGATAACACTCAGCATCAGCAGCAGTCTTCAAGGGATCATTTTCAGTCCCCAGAAACCCATGGAGTTGTACGTGGCTGGGAGGAGGTGGTTAAGGATCATATGATCCTTAGTGACACAGAGGACTCAGGATCGAATGCCTCTGCAAACCTACACTGCATGGCCTCCCTGATCCTGCAAAGCCTGCAAAAGGTCCCTAGGATTTGTGGTATCAAGGAGAGGGATCATTACTGGCTGCGAACCCTTCTTGATCCACGTTACAAGGGTAAGGTTGCAGAACTCCTCTACTCCCTCTGCAAAGGCTGGATGATGAAACTTCTTCGGGAGGCCTTGTAGAAAGGTTTGTGCAATGCATTTCCAGAGCCTGGGAGGTTACAACTTCCTGGTGCTGGACAACGTGTTGCGGAGGCTTCGTTCAGTCACAGAAAGAGCAGTGGAGAAGGTGGCCAGCTGACCAATGCCTTCAGACAATTCTTCATTCCTCAGCGCCAAGGTCTGATCTGTTCCAGAAACCAATCGCCAGAGTCTGAATTACATGGCGCAGGAATATCTAGGGGCAAGATCAGACTTGGAGACCTTTCCAACAGAACATCCACTGGGTTACTGGGTCTCGAGGATGGACCACTGGCCAGAGCTTGCTCAATATGCAATTGAGCTACTGGCCTGTCCTGCATCCAGCGTTCTGAGCGCACATTCAGTGCTGCTGGAGGCTTTGTAACTGATCACAGAGTGCACCTGTCCACAGACTCTGTTGATCAGCTCACATTCATAAAAATGAATCAGTCTTGGATCACCAGCTACCAAGCACCTGATGCTGATGTAACCGATTGATTTTTCTATGAATGTGGGATCCCTTGAAGGCTGCATATGCTGAGTGACTATCCTATTCTTCCTCAATCTTCATGATGATAGCTTCTAAGAATAGTTTTGGTTCAGGGCACCATCACCACTGCCTAAGGCCCAATTTTTATGTCCCTCAAAATATTTAACAGCAGGGCTTGTTTCTTCGCTCAACAAGATTATTTGTGAGGCTTTACAGTGTTGTGCCACCATCACCTAAGGCCCAATTTTTCTGCCCCTGTTTAACAGTGGCATGTAATTACAATTCTTGATATAATATTTCACAGCAGGGCCCATTCCAGAGCCCACCAAGAGTAACTGTGGGCTTACAGTGTTCTGGTACCACCAACACCTAAGGCCCAATTTTCGGCAGTGTATAGGGTAGGTCGTATAGTATATACAGGTGGTCCCCCATTTTCAAACATCCGACTTACAAAATGACCATATACAAATAAAATTAAATGAGCAGCGTTTTCTTTAGATGTAATAGAAAAAATAATCCACAGCAGGTTTCAAGGTCCAGATATTCAGCCTTAAAATGTCCACAAATAAAAGACAGCTCGATGTAAACTCTGTATGTGATAACCCTTACCGGAACCTGTGGACCCCCTAAAGAGCGGGGTCATACGAGCAGACAGATATAGCCCTCTGCGGGGACACTTGAATCCTCTGGTATCTCGAGTCCTTTGGTTGCCTTGAGCGGTCCGCGAGGATTTTGCCAGATAGCAGTAAATGCTTAGCAGCTGGATGTCCCCTTATCTGAAAAGAGAAGCACACTCGGACTCCCAGCCACGAGTGAGCAGACAGAAAGGGACTCCAGTCGTGTAGTAAGTTAAAATTCAAAACTTTAATGTTAATTAGATAAGCAAAAGCTCATAAGACAACATGTACAGAGGTAATGTACAGGGATATTGCACAGAAAAATTGTATAAAAAAGGTGCATTAATAGATAAAAAGCCAGGTAGCTAAAACAATAAAAAGCACCCGTGTACCGGGTCACATGTGGCGTGATTGCGTCAGCACAACGCACAGCCCTACATGTTTCGCAATACCTTGCGTCTTCCAGCCCCCAGGAAGATGCTGTCTTTTATTTGTGGACATTTTAAGGCTGAATATCTGGACCTGGATACCTGCTGTGGATTAGAACTCACATATTTTTTCTATTACATCTAAAGAAAACGCTGCTCATTTTATTGTATTTGTATATGGACACTAATGGTCTTATGGACATTGTTTTTTCATTTATTGATTGATGTGCACATGATTTTTTTCAGCTGTCGCTATTTTGTTTATTTCACAATTCATTTATGTATACATCACCTAAAGGAGTTTAGGATGCTCAGGATGTACTCTTGATTCGGGTGTGTCCTGGTTTTCTGTATGGTATTGGTTCACATCATTTCTTGCATAATAAATATTTAATGTAGCGCAACTTTTCTTACTTTGACATTTATTAGCACCATTAGGTATTAGATGGTTTATTGTTGCTGCTTTTTTTGCTGATTTTGTTTTTGTCTTAGCACGGTATTTACACTTTATTTAACTGTTCGCATGTTCTGCCGTGAACCAAACAGGGGGGTGTTCGGCTCATCCCTAATTGTAATGGACCTCCGTCCTCAACAGGAGTATGTTTGCCGTAAATGCTTCCTTTGTCCAGAACCAGCTCTATCCAAGACCCCTTAGCTCACCCAGTCACTATGCATAAGTCAATGTAGGGTGAAAACAGACTACTTATTCAAACACGTGTAACAGATATACAACTCAGGGACACTCCCTCCCCCCTCCCTTGGATTCAGGGCGGGGTAAACTGTCCAATAACAATAGACACACAGGTCAGGTGTATTCAAGCTTCTCATCAGTAAACAGTCTCATCATCAGTGAGGGGCTGCTGGAGGTTCCCCCCCCCAGGAGACATACATCCCATAATATACTTTTCTTCCAAGGCCGACAGACACAATAAAAACAATGGAATACAACCACACTCCAAACGACCCAAAGAGTCCACAACAGTATGAGACAATATACTGTACAATATATACAATATTCCAGTGTGGCTGTACAGCGAGTCCGACTAGCACAGATCAGACTGGGGTTCTCGGGCACCCTACCCAAAGTGACTCCTGTGACGGGAGTCACTAATAGGGGCACAGGGTGAATAGGAACCCCACTATGATCTGTGCTAGTCAGAGACTCAATGCTGTATATATGTGTATATATAATGTGTACTGTTTGCTGTGCTAGTTTGGGGTGGGGCTGTATTCCAATGTTCTATTGTGTTTGTCTGCCTTGGATCACAGGATGTGTATTGCTGTGAGGAAAGAGGGAGGGGGGATTCCTCCAGCAGCCCCCGTTAAGACTGTTTACTGATGAGAAGTTAAGCACACCTGACCTGTGTGTCCATTGTTATTGGACAGTTTAACCCACCCTGTTTTCCAAGGGTGGGGGGGGGGGGATGTTTTGAAGTGGGACCTGTATAACATGTGTTTTTGAATAAAGATTCATTCCTATTTGAAACCTGAAGACAGCCTTGTCTCGTTTTTGGGGTGGATTATTTGTATGGGTTCCTTGTTCGGCTGATTGGAGTGTTCGGTAGCTGCCTTTGTGTTTGGGTATGAAATGTCCTAAACGACTTTAACCCTTTCATACTCGGTGTGTCGTTACACTGGTGGCTAGCAGCGGGATCATTCCCACAGCCCAGAAGGACAGCTACAAGAGGACACAGGCCAATGGAAGCACAGTATGAACGGCTAAAGCGCTCTACCCTCAAGGACTTACTGGAGAACCGGGGCAGACCGGCCAACAACTGTAAGAAGGAGGGACATTATCGCAGAACTAGTCGAAATGGATAGAGCCGAAAGACCCAACATAGCCGAAAGACCCAGCATAACAGACAGGACACCCTAAGAGGCAAGTTTTGATCGGGCTGTTAACATAAGACTGGCACATTATTGCCCTAACCCTACAGCGGAGATCATAGACCGAGTTATAGCAGCTGTGGAGGCAAATAGGCTACAGCAAAGAGGTGCTGCAGCAGCGGGAGTCACAGCAGCACCAACTGAAAGGAGAAAGGTACATTTTGCTGCTTTTAAAAATTTCAATGAAGCAGAAGGGGAGATTGATGGGTACCTTGCAGATTTTTAATGGCAATGTGCCCTACACTGGGTGCCCACAGAGGAATGGGTTACCATTTTGTCTGGGAAATTGTCCGGCCGGGCCAGTGAAGCTTTCAGGGCCATCCAAGATGAGGATATGAAGAACTATGGGCTTGTAAAAGAAGCACTTTTGGCCAGGTATGCCGTCACACCAGAAGCATACCGGAGGCGGTTCCGAGAGACGAGCAAGCAGACTGGAGACTCATATGCCAAGTGGGCATGCCGCCTACACCGCATGGCATCCCACTGGGTCGCTGGATGCCAAGCAGTATCCGGGGAAGAGGTGCTGCAGCTGTTCCTGCTGGAGCACTTCTTTGACAAGCTGTCCCCAGAAGTCAGAGAGTGGGTCCGGGACCGAAAACCTTTCACCTTGCCGAAAGCAGCTCGCCTGGCGGTCGAATACACAGACGCCCGTAAACTGGATAACCCTGTGGTCAAGACAATAGCTCGGGTGGATTATCGATCAGCGGCACCCCCTCCAGCTGGCACCTACCAACCACAGTCGTACCGCCCTACAACACCACCTCCAGCGGCCACTTATTCTCAGCAGCCCAGGTTCAACTTCCAGAACTACTCACAACCCCGGTGTTTCGGGTGTAAACAGCTAGGGCACAAAAAGCCAGACTGTCCGTTGAATTCAGCCAGGCAGTCCCAGTCGTGGAGAAAGCCAGCAGGGGGGAATCCCCGCACATCCATACCTGCGGCTCACTGCGTTGAGGAGGAAGAACATTGGGGCGTCCTGCACAAGGCTGATCCAGTACAAGCAGCTAACCAGGACAACAGGCAGCAACACAAGCAGACCTTCCGGGTTAATGGAAAGGTAGCTAATGGCCTATGTGATACTGGCACCACCATGACCCTACTACGGAAGAACCTCATCCCAGAGAGCCAACACACCGGGGACACGGTAGCCGTAAGAGTAGCAGGAGGCACTATTTTCCGGCTACCCGTTGCCCGTGTTCACCTGGACTGGGGGGGGTTGGCTCGGGACATGTGAATGTGGGGGTGATGAAGGATTTGCCAGCGGATGTACTACTGGGGAATGATTTGGCCCCCCTCTTTTCTGCTTATGCCCCGATGGGCCCCGCTGAAGCCAACCCAGTGACTACCCGTGCTGTTGGAACCGGCCCGCTTGCTACTGAGACCCAGGTAAGACAATCTTCCCCGACATGTACCTTAGATTAGGCTCCCCTAGGTTGGGATACCCCATAAGCATTCGGGAGGGAAACCCGGGAGGACCAGACCTTACACAAGTATAGGGCTAAGGCAGATACTCAGGAAAAGGGAATAGATGGGGAGCTTTATGAATGGGTGGGGGATAGACTGTATAGGATCCCTAAGCCATCCCCGGGAAATAAAGTCCCTTTGCAGAAACGACAGCTGGTGGTACCTAAGAAATACCAGCTGGAGATTCTGCGAATTGGGCATGATGTACCACTAGCAGGACATCTAGGGTCCCGCCGCACAGCCCATAGAATTACACAGAATTTCTTCTGGCCCACTTTTAACCAGGATGTGCGACAGTACTGCAAAATGTGTGACACATGTCAACGGGTAGGTAAGCGGGGGGACCACCCTAAGGCCAGACTTATGCCCATGCCTATTATTGGGGAGTCCTTTTACCGCATAGCCGTTGACATTGTGGGTCCCTTGGCCAGGCCTAGTCCATCCGGGAAGAAGTATATTCTCACCGTGGTGGACTACGCCACCCGTTACCCAGAGGCAGTAGCTATGTCCAACATTGAAGCAGAGACAGTAGCTGATGCCCTGGTTAAAATATTTGCTAGAGTGGGTTTCCCTAAGGAGATTCTCTCTGACCAGGGAACCCAGTTTACTGCTGTGCTCACCCAGCAGTTATGGAAGGTATGCAATATTAAGCCCTTGCTGAGCTCACCCTACCATCCCCAGACTAATAGTCTCTGCGAGCGCTTTAACGGGACCCTCAAGCAAATGCTGAGGACCTTTTCGGACGCTTGCAGAGACTGGGAGAAATTCCTGCCTCACCTGTTATTTGCGTACATAGAGGTACCCCAGGAATCTACTGGGTTCTCTCCCTTCGAGTTACTCTATGGGAGAAGAGTCCGCGGACCCCTCGATCTCATTAGGGGACACTGGGAGGGAGAGACAGAGTGGGAGGGGACCCCCATAGTGCGCTATGTTCTGGAACTCAGGGGCCGCATGACGCAACTGTCTCTGATGGTAAGGGAGAATATCCAGGCGGCCCAGGGGAAACAGAAGAGACGGTACAATCGGGGGGGCCCAACAGCGTATCTTCCAGGTTGGGCAGAAGGTCTTAGTGCTCAAGCCTGTGAAGACCGACAAGATGCAGGCATCTTGGCAGGGCCCATATAAAGTAGTAGCCCAGGTATGTGATACTAGCTATGTTATTGCCAGCTGTGCAGATGAAAGAATCCAGCGAACCTTTCATGTGAACATGCTGAAGGAGTATCAGGAACAGCAGGAGGATGTGGCTGCAGTATGTGCCCCTGCTGCGGACGACTCTGAAAGTTTACCCCTCCCTGACTTACTAGAGAGAGACCCCCAGACCGACCTCATTAGCCTTGTACAGCTAGGGGACCGGTTAAGCCTCACAAAGAAGGAACAGGCTAAGCGGCTTCTGTGGGAGAAACAGGCGACTTTCTCCCAAAAACCGGGCTACACGACCCTGGCTGTGCATAAGGTAGAGACCCCTGGACAATCACTCCTTCATCAGCCCCCCTACCATATCCCTGAAGCAGTCCGAGAAGGAATGCGGAAGGAGATACAGGAGATGATTCAGTTAGGAGTCATTGAGCCCTCTGACAGCCCTTGGGCCTCGCCTGTAGTCCTGGTGCCTAAGAAAGACAGAACTACCCGGTTCTGCGTGGACTACAGGCGACTCAATGAGAAGACCACCACTGATGCCTACCCAATGCCCAGGGTAGACGAACTGCTAGATCGTATAGCCAGGGGACGTTATTTAACTACAATAGACCTGTGTAAGGGCTATTGGCAGATTCCCCTGGCCGAGGATGCTATCCCCAAGTTGGCATTTGTTACACAGTTTGGCCTGTACCAGTCTAAGGTCATGCCATTTGGGATGAAAAATGCCCCGGCTACCATCCAACGTATGGTGGATCGGCACCTCGATGGCTTTCAGGATTTTGCATGTGCATACCTGGATGACATTGTGATCTACAGTGGGTCTTGGGAGGAGCACCTGGTTCACGTAGGGGTGGTTCTGGACAAGATTCGGGGCGCAGGCCTGACCTTGAAACCAGACAAGTGCCATCTAGGTATGGCGGAGGTGCAGTACCTGGGACACCGAGTAGGGTGTGGGAACCAGAGACCAGAGCCAGCCAAGGTAGAGGCAGTAGCTAACTGGCCCACACCCCGTACTAAGACCCAGGTATTAGCCTTCTTGGGGACTGCCGGCATTTTGTCCCCGATTACAGTGCTATTGCCAAGCCCCTGACTGACCTGACGAAAAAGAATTTACCTAGGCAGGTCCTGTGGTCTCCAGCTTGTGAAGCCGCGTTTCTATCCCTCAAGCAAGCACTTGTAAATGCCCCTGTCTTGGCTGCCCCAGTACTTAACAAACGTTTCCTTGTCCACACAGATGCTTCCATGTTTGGACTGGGGGCTGTGCTGAGCCAAATCGGGGAGGATGGAAGAGAACACCCTGTCGCATACCTGAGCAGAAAACTATTACCCCGGGAAGTGAGCTACGCAGCAGTGGAGAAAGAGTGCTTGGCCCTGGTTTGGGCCCTTAAAAAGTTGAACCCTTATTTGTACGGACAGGAATTTTCATTAGTCACTGATCACAACCCATTGGTCTGGCTTAACCGGGTCTCAGGAGACAATGGCAGGTTGCTGCGGTGGAGCTTAGCCCTGCAACCTTACAATTTCACCATCAGCTACCGACCCGGTAAGCAAAATGGCAATGCTGATGGGTTGTCCCGGTAAGCTGACGTCACTCCGGCCTCCTAGTTCTGGACATCCCCAAGTTGACCCGAGAGGGATCAAGCCGGGTCTGCCGGAGTGTTCCACAAGGAGGGAGCCATGTGACGGGGGTCACTAATAGGGGCACGGGAAAGCAGCCACAACGGTAGAACAGGACCTATCTACATACGACCTACGAGCGCTTCATTGGGGCTATGGAAGGATATATTATCGACATTATCCCCCCTTACTAGGGATGCACTGACAATCTGGTACCGCAAAAGAGACACACTCTCACTATCCTCGGAACCTAGCCCCCTTACCTCCTTGTTTGACAACCCAAACCTTCCTGAAGGACACTCAACCCACTCTTTAGACGTATACAATAGAGATTTATGGCCCACTGCCCGCCAATTTGTCGACTGCACCCTAGGCACCTTTCTATCCACCCCCACAGACGTCTACTCCAAGATAACATGGCTCACTCGCGGACACCTAAACTCCTATTGTAAGACCCTACATGATTCCAGACAAACACATAGACCCTTGACTGGGTTTGAACAACTATGTACCCTCCCCGAAACTCCACGACACACCTTATCATTGATATATAAATCAATTATAGACCATACCCACGAAGCTCTACCTAACTATACTACTAAATGGTCAGCGGAGGTCGGGAAAGATATAACTGAGGCGGAATGGGGGAAAGCCTTCCTCTTCACGAACAAAACCTCCATATCAAGTTATACACAAGAGAAAAACTACAAATTGATGTCGAGGTGGTATCGGGTCCCAACTACTCTCAGGATCATGTTCCCATCTAACTCAGACAGATGCTGGAGATGCAACACAATGGAAGGTACTTATATACACATCTGGTGGGAATGTGATGGTATTCTCCAATTCTGGACTCAAATTTTTCAAATTTACTCTGAAGTCTATAACAAGCCATTATTACCATCACCCTCTATAGCCCTCCTATCCATCCTCCCAGGGACAATCAAATCGCAAAAAAACGGCCTTCTGAAATTTTTTGTTAGTGCTGGTAGACAACTCATACCCAGACACTGGAAAACTACTACGCCCCCCTCCTTAATAGAATGGGTCAGAGAGGTAAACAATTACATGCTAATGGAGGAAATGCAGGCCCAAGCCCTAGACAAGTATGCCAAATTCTCTTTTGTCTGGAGTATCTGGAGGAGTTACTCTACCTCAGACAAACTCAAACAAAGACTCTCGGCTAAGAACCCCTCATAAGGACTGAACAACCCTTACCCATTATACTCTTTATTTATAGTAAAGACCATATATATATATATATATATATATATATATATATATATATATATATATATATATATATATATATATATAGACCGAAGCTCGCTGTCTCCTTACCCCCCACCCCTTTCTATTCTATACCCATTCCGCCTTTTTCTACTCTGTCTTTCCTACCTTTCCCCTTTTCTAGATCTCCGATATAATCTTTTTAGATGCAATATAAATATAGGATCTCCCATGGAAATGGAGATCCAAATCTTTGATACTGACCATACCGATGTAACCTATGCACACGTTGATTATTCTAGACTACCTATGTTTAGGGGTGCAGCAGGCTCCCAAAGGGGCATCCCAACATAGAGTAGTTAATGCTTATATATGTTAACATACACCTGTTGTACGGGTTTAAAGTATTACTTCACCTATAACAACCCTGATACCTGTAAGCGTTTGCACTATTTCAATATTTAAAAGATATAACTGTTTATTAGGAGACTATATGTCAGGTAACTGACACTGTTTACACTCCTTTATTCTGTCTTTTTTTTCGATGTTTATATTCTTTATATTCTTGCAAAAAAACATCAATAAAAAAACTTATTGAATCATAATAGGGGCACGGGGTGAATGAGAACCCCACTATGATCTGTGCTAGTCAGAGACTCAATGCTGTATATATGTGTATATATAATGTGTACTGTTTGCTGTGCTAGTTTGGGGTGGGGCTGTATTCCAATGTTATATTGTGTTTGTCTGCCTTGGATCACAGGATGTGTATTGCTGTGAGGAAAGGGGGAGGGGGGATTCCTCCAACAGCCCCCTTTAAGACTGTTTACTGATGAGAAGTTAAGCACACCTGACCTGTGTGTCCATTGTCATTGGACAGTTTAACCCGCCCTGTTTTTCAAGGGTGGGGGGGAAATGTTTTGAAGTGGGACCTGTATAACGTGTTTTTGAATAAAGATTCATTCCTGTTTGAAACCTGAAGACAGCCGTGTCTCGTTTTGGGGTGGATTATTTGTATGGGTTCCTTGTTCGGCTGATTGGAGTGTTCGGTAGCTGCCTTTGTGTTTGGGTATGAAATGTCCTAAACGACTTTAACCCCTTTCATACTCGGGGTGTCGTTACAACGACCATCACATATATCTATAAAATAACAGTTATATCTCTTAGTATGACATTTTATATCAAATTCAAATTTTATTAGAATATCTAATCTTATAGAGCTTAATTCACTATACTACTATATATTCTAGGTAATACTACAGGTAGTACAGTGGCTTAGTGGTTAGCACTTCTGCCTCACATCACTACGGTCGTGGGTTCAAATCCCAACCATGACATCAGAGTCCTGTGTGTTTTCCAGACATGCACATGGTGCAAAAAGCTGTAGGTGGGCTATAAGATGTCTCTCACTGTAACAGAAATTCCCCCTCCCCCACTTCATTTGGCCAGCCTGTCTCTTGTGTGTGCATTTAGTTTATTAATTGTCACACTGAACGCGGCTTTGAAATCGAGCGACTTCATGTGAACTCACACCATTTTAAAGCAGAATTTCAGTCAAACTTTGGGGGGGGGGGACTTCAAAGACATCCGTGTGGCTTCATGCACAGATGAGGTCTATTGAAATCGCTAGCGAAGTCACCAAAAGTAGTGCAGGAGCTACTTTTGGGAATTGGTGAGGCGTCGCACGATTGGGACGCTCCTATTGCCGGCAATAGGCTGCAATTTGAAATTGCACACCACATGCAGTCCACTGCGTTTTTTTCTGCATCAAAAACTTATTGGAAGAGTAGGTTATATGGTTTCCAATGGCATCGTTCACACCAGTGTGGTCAGTTCCAGAAAAAAACAAAAAAAACAAAAAAAAAAAAAAAACCCTGTTGCATTTTTTCTGCAATGGACTGTACTGGAACACAGTAAAACATCAAAAATGCACCGGAAACGTATATAAAAAAAAAAAAAAATGCACCGGACCTCAGTATAGTGACTACCCTGACCTGAGCAGCAGTGGTCTCAGCACCCTTGGCTCCTCCAGGAGTCTGCACTTCAACTTCCTCTCCACCCCCAACTGAGAAAGCAAAAGGAAGACAGGCTGACCAGGCTGAGGGTCCAGAGGATGAGGACAGGTGGGAGGTAGGTGCATCACACACACCTACCCATGGACGGGGGGCACAGAGCTGGGGGGGGTGGAGGTGTCTCTCACACTGACCAACAGGTGACAGCAAGTCAGTTACTTATTCCATTCCACCCAACCCCCCCCAAATCACCGCCCCTGAACCCCCCCCAATCACTGCCACTGATCCCATCTGCCTAATGAAGGATTTTAGGTCCCAGAATGAACCCCTGAGATCTAAGGAGTTACATCCTTAGATCTCAGGGATACATGCTGGGATTTGTGGTCCTTTACTTTTTGGGGGATGTGACCCCCCAAAAGTGAAGGGCTGCAGGTCCCAGCATGAGCCCCTCGGAGCCGAGGATGTGACCCCCCCCCTCCCAACTTGTTAAGGACTGCAGGTCCCAGCATGAACCCATGAGACCTCAGGGATTCATGCTGGGACTTGTAGTCCTTCAATTTGAGGAAGTCACATCTATTAAACAGGAAGGGGTGGGGCAAACTTACATGGGGGACCCCGATTTTGGTGTTGACTAGGACAGCAGAGAAAAAAAAAAATTACCGGATTGTGTAAAACGGGACATCGATCCCACACAGTCACTGCTGCTAAGCACTGACCACCAGTGCCACCTACCAGTGCCCACCAATGAGGGAGAAAAACAACAGTGGTGATTAAATACCACCAAAAGAAAACTATTTGTGTGAAAAAAAAAAAAAAATATGATAAAAAAAAATAAAAAAATTGTCATTCAAAGTGTGACAGCGCTGAGATCTGGCCTGGGCAGGAAGGAGGGGTGCCCAGTATTGTAGGGGGGGGGGGGGGGGGGAGTGCCCAGTATTGAAGGGGTTAAACCTACTTGGCTACAAAGTCATTTTATTCTGCACACATGGAAGTCATTAAATAGAGAAATAAGTGTACATCCAAAACAAAAAAAAAAAAAAACACCACACACAAAAATAAAAAAAATCTTCTATTTGCTCCAATGCAGATCCAATCACGGGCCCCAGTGATTGGTGGGGGGATGGTCTCGGTAATCTATTGAACATTTCATACTTGGTATTAGTTTTCTCTAATCAGCAGTTCCCATCCCATGAACACCATTTAGTGAAATAATCATAGTGATGACTGGTGAGAAGATGTAGAGAATGGGAATTTCCCGCACATAGATGGTCACAATGGCGCACAGAACTGTTGCTCGGGCTGCTTGTAGTTGTCAGTGAGATGACTTTCTTCTCATGAGGAGATGTTCCTGATTTGGAAGGTAAGTGTGGGAGATGTCTTCATGTTCCCGGGGTTTGATGTGTGAAATGTTGTGTTTAGTGATCCTCAGCACACACATCACTTCCTGTTTCTATACACAGGAGACTTCCTGGATTTCTACATCTTCCTGTATATACAGTGTGGGAAGTGTATATATTATATATACATTTTATCCAGAGCTCCACAAAGTGTTGTGTAAAATAAAATCCTGTATAGTCCTAATGACCTCTCCGCACGTCACCCAGCAATCCTCACCCCTCCCCCCCATACATACTTGTCTGGTTTTTGGTGGCCTCATCCTGGTGGGGTTCACATGTCACCCCATCAAAAGTTCTCCATTCACAGAAAATGTCACCGATGAGTCCTCTCTGGTCACATTTGTAACCGTTTTCCCTGACAGATGAGTGTCTCCATATGTCACCATTAAAGGCCAAATCCCCTCCCCCCCTATGTACTAATATACCATTAATGTACCTCTGCTGCAAAATCTACACAATTTCTGTACCTGAGAGAAGAAGACCTTCCCTGCGTATTTCCTATAACACCTCATCTCTTGCTGGTCTGTAGATATCAGACTGAGAAGCCAATAAGACACAGGAAGGAAGTCAGCTGACCTCATTAGTACACACCTGTGTCTCCCCCCCCCCAGCAGATCACGCCCCTCCCCCCTCCGAACAGATCACACCCCTCCCCCCAGCAGATCACACCCCTCCCCCCTTACAACATATCACACCCCTTCCCCCCCAGCAGATCACACCCCTCCCCCCTCCCAACAGATCACACCCCTCCCCCCAGCAGATCACACCCCTCCCCCCCAGCAGATCACACCCCTCCCCCCCAGCAGATCACACCCCTCCCCCCAGCAGATCACACCCCTCCCCCCAGCAGATCACACCCCTCCCCCCAGCAGATCACACCCCTCCCCCCAGCAGATCACACCCCTCCCCCCAGCAGATTACACCCCTCCCCCTCCCAGCAGATCACACCCCTCCCCCCAGCAGATCACACCCCTCCCCCCTCCCAGCAGATCACACCCCCCCAGCAGATCACACCCCTCCCCCCTCCCAGCAGATCACACCCCTCCCCCCAGCAGATCACACCCCTCCCCCCTCCCAGCAGATCACACCCCCCCAGCAGATCACACCCCTCCCCCCAGCAGATCACCGATTCTCTCTAAATACAGAGATTTGATCCCATCATTCCATCTTGCATAGATATGTTGATCTGTAGAGTGGAGGAGATGAGAGATCAGATAGCAGTCTATGTGGATAGAGATGTAGTATTGGAATCAGGAGAAACGTGTCCTGAGTTCTGTAAAGCTCAGCATACACTATACAATCTGATTGTACAATCTCCATCAATTATGTAGTACAAGGGCCTGCCTGATTGGATACACAGTGATCGGAGAGCTGGTGTGTCCTCCCATTATATAAGTTTTGGTAGATCTGAAGGAGATTGTACAATCAGATTGTATAGTGTATGGACACCTAAAATGAACTATTTGCTAATGACTCCCAATCCTTATTTGCTTCATGTCAGGAAATACAACAACATTTTCTAAATACAAACCCACTTCAGTAACATTTAAGCCTCATACACACGATCCAGATTTATGGCCATAATTATCTGACGGACGTGTTGGGTGGGATAATCTGACCGTGTGTATGCTCCATCAGACAATTATTGGCTGAATTAACAACAACAAAAGTTGGCTCTTCATGCTCACCAATTGTTGGGCAATAAATCTGTTACGTCGGTTTATCCGATCATGTGTACGCAAGTTGGTCCAACTAAAATCCGATGTACAAACACGCATGCTCAGAACCAATGTTATACATCAGCCAACAATAGCAGAAGTTGCCCAAAGGGTGGCGGTAAAGAGCTGAAAAACCACGTGGTTTGGTGAATGTTGGCTGAAAATGTTGTGCAGTGTGTATGCAGAACAAGTTCACGGCCAATGCCCTTCAGACTAAAATCCATGGAAAAGTTGGTTGGAAGTCGGATCATGTGTACGAGGGTTATTAAAGTTAGTAATTGTGCTGCCTGCCCCAAGGGGGGTAACAACACAAATCTGATTGGTAAATAAAATCAGTGTGGGCCCCTCCCCCAATCCAGGCCACGCCCCTAGGTCTCTATTATACCATCAATCTTTTTATTGTGTAAATAGAATTGAATTAGAATGTTGTCTTCTAGTTATAGATGTTGCTCCTTTCATCACAGTCCTCCTATATATTCTTCTTCTAGATCTGATCAGCACAGTGGCTGAGTGGTCAGCACTCCAGACTAGCAGCACTCAGGTCACAGGTTCAAATCCAGACTAGCAGCACTCAGGTCACGGGTTCAAATCCAGACTAGCAGCACTCAGGTCACAGGTTCAAATCCAGACTAGCAGCACTCAGATCATGGGTTCAAATCCAGACTAGCAGCACTCAGGTCACGGGTTCAAATCCCAACCACAGCACCACCTACCTGGAGTTTGTCCTGGTGAATGGAAAAGTACCATCCAATAGGCAAACACCTAAAGCAGGTTCACACATGTCCAATATGAATGGAGCGTTTCCTAAGCAGCGGTTCAGATGTAAACCTTTGGAGTCGGTGGCCTCCGGCATCTTTAACATTGGCAGCAATAAAAAAATCTAGAAAGGAAAAACAAAAAAAAAGTTGGGGGGTACACCCCAATCCTTACCAGGCCCTATTGTGTCTGTTATGGATTTTAAGGGGAACCCCCATGCCAATTTATTTTTTTCAATGACGAGGGTACCCCCTCAAATCTATACCAGACCCTATAGGCCTCTTTCAAACTTGTACGACCTGAAAGTAGTGCGACTTTGATGCGAATTGACATGTCTGTGTAATCTTGAGTAGGGATGAGCTTCGTGTTCGAGTCGAACCCATGTTCGACTCGAACATCGGCTGTTCGATCGTTCGCCGAATTGCGAACGTTATGGGCCGTTCGCGCTAAATTCGTGTGGCGCGTCACGGCCCATAATTCACTGCGGCATCGCAGTGCATTGCTGGCTGATGATTGGCCAAGCATGCACTATGACCCGCATGCTTGGCCAATCACAGCGCCGTCAGTAGAGAGAGCTGTAATTGGCCAAAGCCAGGGTGGCTTTGGCCAATTATGGCTCAGGGGATTTAGTACACACCCCACACTATATAAGGCCGCCTGCACGGCGGCCCTGTGTAGTGTGTGTTCCGGTGTGCTGAGAGATAGAGAGAGAGAGAGACAGTGTCATTTGATTTGAGTTAGATAGATTAGGCAGAACAGTCAGTCAGTTAGCTGCACTTACAGTGTATTGTGTATATATATGCATCCCAGGTGTTGCATATATATATATACACTGTATTCAGTTTAGCTAGATCCGTTCCTGTTATCTTCTATCTAGACTATTTACATTTAATGCAGTGCGTCCTGCTCACAGTGTTCAGCTAGATCCGTTCCTGTTATCTTCTAGACTATTTACATTTAGTGCAGTGCGTCCTGCTCACAGTGTTCAGCTAGATCCGTTCCTGTTAAATTCCTACTGACAGGCAGGCTTGTCTGGTTACAGTATATAAAGCTACCTGAAGAAAATTACAGGTGTTCTATTTGATCCTATTAGTACCACGGTCAGGCAGCTAGACTATTTACATTTAGTACAGTGCGTCCTGCTCACAGTGTTCAGCTAGATCCGTTCCTGTTATCTTCCTACTGACAGGCAGGCTTGTCTGGTTACAGTATATAAAGCTACCTGAAGAAAATTACAGGTGTTCTATTTGATCCTATTAGTACCACGGTCAGGCAGCTAGACTATTTACATTTAGTACAGTGCGTCCTGCTCACAGTGTACAGCTAGATCCGTTCCTGTTATCTTCCTACTGACAGGCAGGCTTGTCTGGTTACAGTATATAAAGCTACCTGAAGAAAATTACAGGTGTTCTATTTGATCCTATTAGTACTACGGTCAGGCAGCTAGACTATTTACATTTAGTACAGTGCGTCCTGCTCACAGTGTTCAGCTAGATCCGTTCCTGTTATCTTCCTACTGACAGGCAGGCTTGTCTGGTTACAGTATATAAAGCTACCTGAAGAAAATTACAGGTGTTCTATTTGATCCTATTAGTACCACGGTCAGGCAGCTAGACTATTTACATTTAGTACAGTGCGTCCTGCTCACAGTGTACAGCTAGATCCGTTCCTGTTATCTTCCTACTGACAGGCAGGCTTGTCTGGTTACAGTATATAAAGCTACCTGAAGAAAATTACAGGTGTTCTATTTGATCCTATTAGTACCACGGTCAGGCAGCTAGACTATTTACATTTAGTACAGTGCGTCCTGCTCACAGTGTTCAGCTAGATCCGTTCCTGTTATCTTCCTACTGACAGGCAGGCTTGTCTGGTTACAGTATATAAAGCTACTTGAAGAAAATTACAGGTGTTCTATCCCAGCTTAGTGCAGCTACAGGCCATTAGTATGTCTGGAAGGCCAAGAAGGAGAGGCAGACAGTCACAAGCCAATAAGAGAGGGCAAGCAGGCTCTGTGTCTAGTGCTGGTCGTGGAGACGGTGCATCCTCATCAGCACGTGGCCATGGGACACGCTTGGCCTTTTTTTCGGCAGCTGGCCGTGTTGAGCCGCAACATGCGGAAGACTTGGTCGAGTGGATGACCAAGCCGTCCTCATCCTCCTCATCCTCTCTCACCCATGCCCAGGGTGCTTTGTCTGGCAAAGCAGCGGCCTCTTCCCTCAGCTCAATGTCATCAGTGACTCCTTCCCTAGCTCCACCATGTCCTCATGAGGATTCCCTCGAACTGTTTGACCACAGTGTTGGGTACATGCTCCAGGAGGATGCCCAGCGTTTGGAAGGCTCTGATGATGATACTGAGCTCGATGAAGGCAGTAACATGAGCACGGACAGAGGGGGTGCCCAAGAAGGACAGCAATCTGGCAGTCATGCTCCCCCTGCTGCAGCATACTGCCAGGTTTGCTCCAGTGATGAGGAGGGAGGGGATGATGAGGTCACTGACTCAACGTGGGTGCCTGATAGGAGAGAGGAGGAGGAGGAGGAGGAGGAGGAGGCGGCGGCACATCACCAACGAGGCAGGATGCCCTCCAGGGGCCAGCCTAAGGGCAGCACATTGACTGCATCACACCCCAAAGCTCCACATGTGCAGGGCGCTGCAGTCTCTGCGCGTTATTCAAAAAGTTCTTTGGTGTGGGCCTTTTTTGAGACGAGTGCATCAGATCGCACCTCTGCTATTTGCAACATATGTCTCAAGCGTATCTCGCGTGGCCAAAACATCTCCCGCTTGGGTACCACATGCTTGACCAGACATATGTTGACCTGCCATGCAGTTCGTTGGCAAGCGTATCTAAAAGACCCACACCAAAGAACAAAGAGGATCTCTCCTTGCTCCTCATCAGCTGAGATTTCCAACCCAACTAGACCTTCAGTCCTCTCTGAGACCTGCAGTGAGAGGAATGAAGGTGTAGAATTAGGTGTGTCACAGCCAAGTACTTGTGGGCAATCTGCTTTTGGTACACCGACGTCAGATTGTACCAGGCAAATTTCCCTGCCCCAGCTGCTGCACCGCCGAAAGAAGTTTGCTCCCAGCCATCCACATGCCCAGCGGTTGAATGCTAGCTTGGCAAAATTGCTAGCACTTCAACTGCTGCCTTTTCAGTTGGTAGACTCTGCCCCCTTCCGTGAGTTTGTGGAATGTGCGGTTCCTCAGTGGCAGGTACCCAAACGCCACTTTTTCTCACGGAAGGCGATTCCGGCTCTCTACCGGCATGTGGAAGGCAATGTCCATGCCTCGCTGGACAGGGCGGTCAGCGGTAAGGTGCATATTACCGCTGACTCATGGTCCAGCAGGCATGGACAGGGACGTTACCTAAGTTTCACGGCGCATTGGGTGACTCTGCTGGCAGCTGGGAAGGATGCAGGACAAGGTGCAGTAGTGTTGGAGGTTGTTCCGCCACCACGCCTCCAAAATGCTGATTGTGACACACCTCTCTCCTCCACCCCCTCCTCTTCTTCTTCCTCCATGGCCTCTTCCTCGGAACCAGCGGTGCTCCGTAGTCGTTCAAGGGGCTACGCAAGTACGCAGGCCAAAAGATGCCATGCGGTGCTTGAGCTGGTGTGCTTGGGGGACAGGAGCCACACTGGGGCAGAGGTTTTGTCAGCTCTGCAGGGGCAGGTTCAGAGGTGGTTGACGCCACGCCAACTTAAGGCAGGAATGGTGGTTTGCGACAATGGCACCAACCTCCTCTCTGCCCTCCGACAGGGACAAATGACCCATGTGCCCTGTTTGGCTCACGTCCTTAACTTGGTGGTGCAGCGGTTCTTGGGCAGGTACCCGGACTTACAGGATGTCCTGAGGCAGGACAGGAAAGTCTGTGTGCATTTCCGCCGGTCATATAATGCCAGTGCTCGGCTGACGGACCTCCAAAAGGAGTTTAACCTGCCCAAGAACCGCCTAATCTGTGACATGCCCACCAGGTGGAACTCAACGTTGGCCATGCTGCAGCGGCTGCACACGCAGCAGAGGGCCATCAATGAGTACCTGTGCGACTATGGCACCAGGACAGGGTCAGGGGAGCTTGGGTTTTTTTCCCCACGCCAGTGGGCCATGATCAGGGATGCATGCACTGTCCTGTCACCATTCGAGGAGGCCACGAGGATGGTGAGCAGTGACAGTGCATGCATCAGTGACACTGTCCCCCTTGTCCACCTGTTGGAGCACACGCTGCGTGGAATAATGGACAGGGCACTTGAGGCAGAACAGAGGCAGGAAGAGGAGGACTTCCTTAGCTCTCAAGGCCCCCTTTATCCAGACAGTGTTCCTGCGTGCCCGCCGATCACACAGGAAGAGGACGAGGAGGAAGAGGAGGAGGAGGAAGATTGTGTCAGTATGGAGGTGGAGCCTGGCACTCAGCATCAGCAGCAGTCTTTAAGGGATCAGTCCCAAGAAACACATGGACTTGTACGTGGCTGGGAGGAGGTGGCTGCGGACCATGTCGTTCTTAGTGACCCAGAGGACTCCGGACCGAATGCCTCAGCAAACCTACGCTGCATGGCCTCCCTGATCCTGCAAAGCCTGCGTAAGGATCCTCGTATTCGTGGTATCAAGGAGAAGGACCAATACTGGCTGGCAACCCTCCTTGATCCACGTTACAAGGGTAAGGTTGCGGACCTTATCTTGCCATCGCAGAGGGAGCAGAGGATGAAACATCTTCGGGAGGCCTTGCAGAAAGGTCTGTGCAACGCGTTCCCAGAGACTGGGAGGTTACAAACTCCTGTTTCTGGACAACGTGTTGCTGAGGCTTCGGTCAGTCAAAGAAGGAGCGGTGGAGAAGGTGGCCGTCTGACCGATGCGTTCAGACAATTTTTTTGGTCCGCAGCCCCAAGGTATGATCGGTTCCAGCAACCATCGCCAGCGTCTGTTTTACATGGTGCAGGAATACCTAGGGGCAAGATCAGACTTGGACACCTTTCCCACCGAAAATCCTCTGGGTTACTGGGTCTTGAGGATGGATCACTGGCCAGAGCTTGCACAGTATGCAATTGAGCTACTGGCCTGTCCTGCATCCAGCGTTCTTTCGGAACGCACATTCAGTGCTGCTGGAGGCGTGGTAACCGATCACAGGGTGCGTCTGTCCACCGACTCGGTCGATCGGCTGACCTTCATAAAAATGAATGAGTCTTGGATCACCACCAGCTACCAAGCACCTGATGCTGATGTAACCGAATAATTTTTTTTGAAATCTCAGATCCCTTCAAAGACTGCCTATGCTGATGCTGAGTGACTATCCCTGAGTAATTATCCTCTTTCTCCTCAATCATCACGCTGATAGCTTGTAAGAACATTTTTGGTTCTGGGCGCCACCACCAGTGCCTAAGGCACAATTTTTCAGCCCCTGTTTAACAGGGGCGTGAAATTACAATTTTTGATGTAATACTTTGCAGCAGGGCTCGTTCCTGCATTCCAACTAGAGTGTCTGTGAGGGGTTGCAGTGTTGTGGCACCAGCACCAGTGCCTAAGGCCCAATTTTTCTGCCCCTGTCTAACAGGGGCGTGTAATTACAATTTTTGATGCAATACTTTGCAGCAGGGCTCGTTCCTGCGTTCCAACTAGAGTGTCTGTGAGGGGTTGCAGTGTTGTGGCACCAGCACCAGTGCCTAAGGCCCAATTTTTCTGCCCCTGTCTAACAGGGGCGTGTAATTACAATTTTTGATGCAATACTTTGCAGCAGGGCTCGTTCCTGCGTTCCAACTAGAGTGTCTGTGAGGGGTTGCAGTGTTGTGGCACCAGCACCAGTGCCTAAGGCCCAATTTTTCTGCCCCTGTCTAACAGGGGCGTGTAATTACAATTTTTGAAGCAATACTTTGCAGCAGGGCTCGTTCCTGCGTTCCAACTAGAGTGTCTGTGAGGGGTTGCAGTGTTGTGGCACCAGCACCAGTGCCTAAGGCCTAATTTTTCAGCTCCTGTTCAACAGGGGCATGTAATTACAATTCTTGATCTAATATTTCACAGCAGGGCCCTGTGAGGGCTTACAGTGTTGTGGCCACAGCAACACCTAAGGCCCAAATTTCTGCTGAGTATATAGGGCAGGACCCTACTTTCAAACATCTAACTTACAAACGACTCCTACTTGCAAACGGAAGGAGACAACAGGAAGTGAGATGAAATCTACCCCTAGGAAGGGAAATTCTTTCCTGTAAGAGTTAATATGGGAAAACAATTTCTCCTTTCCACTGATGCTTTCCAATCCTTGTTCCACAAAAAAACCCAAATTTTCAAAAAACATTTTTCATTGGGACAAAAAAGTGAGGTGAAATCTTCTGAAGAGGAGGAAAGACAGCAAAACAAATGTCACAGGGGTGATAACCCTTCCCTATGTTTTCCAAAAAGCTTAGAAAAGATTTTTTGGCTGGAGCTAAACACGTTAAAAATGTTCAAAATTACAAACAGATTCTACTTAACAACAAACCTACAGTCCCTGTCTTGTTTGCACCGCCTGTATACTGCTGTTCAGAGTATATAGGGCCTGGTGGCCCCACACCTTTCCTTATTTTAATTTGGGTGCGGGGTTCCCCTTAATATCCATACAAGACCCAAAGGGCCTGGTAATGGACTGGGGGGTACCCATGCCGTTTGTCTCACTGATTTTCATCCATATTGCCATGACCCGACATGACATTAAACCCGCAAGCAGTTTTAAATGAGATTTTTTCCTTTAAAAATGACATTTGGTGCAGGGACTGTTCTAAACATGGGAAACATGCGTCACTTTACAGGCATACTATAGACACCCCTCAGGTACAATATTTAAAGGAATATTTCACTTTTTTTTTTTTACTTTAAGCATCATTAAAATCACTGCTCCCGAAAAAACGGCCGTTTTTAAAAGTTTTTTTTGCATTGATACATGTCCCCTGGGGTAGGACCCGGGTCCCCAAACCCTTTTTAGGACAATACCATGCAAATTAGCCTTTAAAATGAGCACTTTTGATTTCGAACGTTCGAGTCCCATAGACGTCAATGGGGTTCTAACGTTCGTGCGAACTTTCGGTCCGTTCGCGGGTTCTGGTGCGAACCGAACCGGGGGGTGTTCGGCTCATCCCTAATCTTGAGGTCTATGGACATCAAAGTAATACAAGGACTACTTTGAAGTCGCACAGATATGAACGGTATTCATTGGAAATCATGGGGTACAATTTGTCATGTGACTTTGCAGTCTCAAGTCACAGGACAAGTCACATACGTGTGAAAGGGGCCTTCTCCAAACATGCAGCCTGACCGGCCAGAAAAAGGGGGGGCGAGCAAGCTCCGCCCCCTCCTAAACCTTACCAGGCCACATGCCATCAACATGGGGGGGGAATCTTTCACCAAAAAATCTAATAATAATAATATAATTGGCATTTATTGAACATTTACAGTTACATCTCTATTATATTAATTTGTATTTTATGGGAATATATATATATATATATATATATATATATATATATATATATATATATATACTATTAGGGGAGATATATACTATTAGAGGAGAGATATACTGTATATACTATTAGAGGAGAGATATACTTTATATACTATTAGAGGAGAGATATATACTGTATATAATATTAAAGGAGATATATATACTGTATATACTATTAGAGGAGAGATATACTGTATATATTATTGGAGGAGGTATATACTGTATATATTATTAGAGGAGAGATATAGTGTATATATTATCAGAGGAGAGATATACTGTATATATTATTAGAGGAGATATATACTGTATATATTATTAGAGGAGAGATATACTGTATATACTATTAGAGGAGATATATATACTGTATATATTATTAGAGGAGATATATACTGTATATACTATTAGAGGAGAGATATACTGTATATATTATTAGAGGAGATATATACTGTATATATTATTAGAGGAGAGATATACTGTATATACTATTAGAGGAGATATATACTGTATATACCATTAGAGGAGATATATATACTGTGTATATTATTAGAGGAGATATATACTGTATATATTATTAGAGGAGATATATACTGTATATACTATTAAAGGAGATATACTGTATATATTATTAGAGGAGCGATATACTGTATATATTATTAGAGGAGATATATACTGTATATAATATTAGAGGAGATATATATATATACTGTATATACTATTAGAGGAGAGATATATTGTATATATTTTTAGAGGAGAGATATACTGTTCATATTATTAGAGGAGATATATACTGTATATACTATTATAGGAGAGATATACTGTATATATTATTAGAGGAGATATATTGTTTATTTTATTAGAGGAGATATATACTGTATATACTATTAGAGGAGAGATATATACTGTATATACTATTAGAGGAGATATATACTGTATATAATATTAAAGAAGATATATATACTGTATATACTATTAGAGGAGAGATATACTGTATATATTATTAGAGGAGATATATACTGTATATATTATCAGAGGAGAGATATACTGTATATATTATTAGAGGACATATATACTGTATATATTATTAGAGGAGAGATATACTGTATATACTATTAGAGGAGATATACTGTATATATTATTAGAGGAGATATATACTGTTTATATTATTAGAGGAGATATATACTGTATATATTATTAGAGGAGATATATACTGTATATACTATTAGAGGAGATATACTGTATATATTATTAGAGGAGCGATATACTGTATATATTATTAGAGGAGATATATACTGTATATAATATTAGAGGAGATATATATACTGTATATACTATTAGAGGAGATATACTGTATATATTATTAGAGGAGCGATATACTGTATATATTATTAGAGGAGATATATACTGTATATAATATTAGAGGAGATATATATATTGTATATATTTTTAGAGGAGAGATATACTGTTCATATTATTAGAGGAGATATATACTGTATATACTATTATAGGAGAGATATACTGTATATATTATTAGAGGAGATATATTGTTTATTTTATTAGAGGAGATATATACTGTATATAATATTAGAGGAGAGATATATACTGTATATACTATTAGAGGAGATATATACTGTATATAATATTAAAGGAGATATATATACTGTATATACTATTAGAGGAGAGATATACTGTATATATTATTAGAGGAGAGATATATTGTATATATTATCAGAGGAGAGATATACTGTATATATTATTAGAGGAGATATATACTGTATATATTATTAGAGGAGAGATATACTGTATATACTATTAGAGGAGATATATATACTGTATATATTATTAGAGGCAATATATACTGTTTATATTATTAGAGGAGATATATACTGTATATATTATTAGAGGAGATATATACTGTATATACTATTAGAGGAGAGATATACTGTATATATTATTAGAGGAGATATATACTGTATATATTATTAGAGGAGATATATACTGTATATAATATTAGAGGAGATATATATACTGTATATACTATTAGAGGAGAGATATATTGTATATATTTTTAGAGGAGAGATATACTGTTCATATTATTAGAGGAGATATATACTGTATATACTATTATAGGAGAGATATACTGTATATATTATTAGAGGAGATATATTGTTTATTTTATTAGAGGAGATATATACTGTATATACTATTAGAGGAGAGATATATACTGTATATACTATTAGAGGAGATATATACTATATATAATATTAAAGGAGATATATATACTGTATATACTATTAGAGGAGAGATATACTGTATATATTATTGGAAGAGATATATACTGTATATATTATTAGAGGAGAGATATATTGTATATATTATCAGAGGAGAGATATACTGTATATATTATTAGAGGAGATATATACTGTATATATTATTAGAGGAGAGATATACTGTATATACTATTAGAGGAGATATATATACTGTATATATTATTAGAGGAGATATATACTGTTTATATTATTAGAGGAGATATATACTGTATATATTATTAGAGGAGATATATACTGTATATACTATTAGAGGAGAGATATACTGTATATATTATTAGAGGAGATATATACTGTATATACTATTAGAGGAGATATATGCTGTATATACTATTAGAGGACATATATATACTGTATATATTATTAGAGGAGATCTTTACTGTATATATTATTAGAGGAGATATATACTGTATATACTATTAGAGGAGAGATATACTGTATATATTATTAGAGGAGATATATACTGTATATACTATTAGAGGAGATATATACTGTATATACTATTAGAGGAGATATATATACTGTATATATTATTAGAGGAGAGATATACTGTATATATTATTAGAGGAGATATATACTGTATATACTATTAGAGGAGATATACTGTATATATTATTAGAGGAGCGATATACTGTATATATTATTAGAGGAGATATATACTGTATATAATATTAGAGGAGATATATATACTGTATATACTATTAGAGGAGAGATATATTGTATATATTTTTAGAGGAGAAATATACTGTTCATATTATTAGAGAAGATATATATTGTATATACTATTATAGGAGAGATATACTGTATATATTATTAGAGGAGATATATTGTTTATTTTATTAGAGGAGATATATACTGTATATAATATTAGATGAGATATACTGTATATACTATTAGAGGAGAGATATACTGTATATACTATTAGAGGAGATATATACTGTATATATTATTAGAGGAGAGATATACTGTATATACTATTACAGGAGAGATATACTGTATATATTATTAGAGGAGATATATACTGTAATATATTTGTAGAACTGACAATATTTGTTTTTAAATATTTGTAATGCTGTAAGGTTAATAAATTGGTATATGGCGCCATCTAGCGGCCAAAATATATATAATTACAGCACATTTATATTTATTTTATTGTTCAGAAGTTTGACATGGATGTATTTTGTTTGTTTACATCTGGACATTAACTTGACCTACCCACAATGCTCAGTGACTCCCACAAATCATAGGCAACAGAACTGCATTGTGGGAAGACTATAAAAAGGCTGGGAGCCATCTTAGTTCTCTTGTTCCTGGGACGCGTGGCCAGCAGCAGGGCTCTGTGGGTGTGTGTGTGTCCCACAGGGTTGTGGCCTATCCTGTGAAGAAGCGGAGCAGCAGCCAGCGATCCTGCCATCGATCACAGTGTGCTGGAGCAGCAGAAGTGATTGTTCGGAGACCTGTGAGGGAGGTAACCGAGGACTCCCGGTCATGAGTAACCGGAACAGTGGAACAGCGTGATTGTAACTCCATACAGACTGAGAACTTGCGGAGCAGAGATACCCATCTGTCTGGATCCAGTGCGGTGAGAGGGTAACGCCCAGAAGTTTCTTCCACATTACACACATTCAGAGTTATTAGAGAGTGTTGCTGGGACTGATAGTCCCACAGAACAATTCAATTGGGAAAATCCCATTTGCACAGACTTACAATCAGATTTCATCATCCAGGAATTGATAGTGGATGTTTGTTCCCTTCAAGTAATTCAATCAATTTGCCTGATTCTAATGACTTTTCTGCACCACCTTGCACTGAGCAATTGGCCAAAGGGAAACCTTGTGGATTAGAAATATTGATTTTTTTAGCTAGCAGAAGACTGAAGACAACAGGACTATTTCTTCCATGGCGGGGCTCCGCATTTAGTCATAAAAGAGAGTGACTGTCAAAGCAGGGGGACCCCCGTAGTGTCTACATTGTGGGGTATTTATATTCCTGTGTCTTTGTATTTGCTACAGTGTGCTGGAGGTGGGAAGGTGTCCGGAGATAAGACAATTTCACTTTGAACACTGGTCCCACATGGAGACACACCAAGAGGGGATCTATTGAAGAATATATATATATATATATATATATATATATGTGTATGTGTACAAAGAGATTGGTGAATATTTACTGTACTGTTGCACTACGTTGGTGTGATAGTCTAGTCACTGCAATAACTTTTAAATACCATTTCAGTAAAAGAAATCAAGTTTGTCAAATCACAAATATTCGTGTGCAGTGTTGTCTTTCTCCTGCAGGTGGAGCCACAAACACCCAGGTAGAGGTATATGTGTATAATTGTGAGTTATCATCTGTATTAATATCACTACAACACTGAATTACAGCCGTGTCAAGGGGATTGAACAGGTTTAAGGGGTGTAAAATATCAGAGAACAGACCCCATCAAAATCAGCAGCTCCTTCGGGGGTAATTGCTACATAATATATTCTGGTTATACAAAAACAAAGTCTTCCTTCAAATAAAAATGTAATTTTAAGAACGTTTGTTCGATTTTCTGATCGTTAGTCAGGTCAAATCGACGTTCGTTTTCATCCACAGTGAGGGGAAAATGTAGGAATAATAGAAAACTTCTCAGTGAAAGGAATTCTCAGACAGTGGATGTGATTTTCATTCAGAAATTACATTCTTGAACCAAAAAAGAACCGATTTGTGTTAAAAAAAAGGTCCCAATCGTTTCCAAATATGCAGCGGCTGAAAAAAATCCTGGATGTGACCGCGTCCCATAGGAAACCATGTTATATGAGCTGTAGAGCGTTTCAGCTAAAAGCACCAAAAAACACATCGATGTGACCCAGGCCTAACACGTTTAGTAATATAATGGGGGTAAAAAACTAAAATGAGACCTTTAAAGAACAAAAAGAGAAAATAATCACTACTGTAAGGGAGTCATTTATTTACTGTGAAAGTAATACTACCAAACACAATTATTTTTGGTACAATGGAGATTTTTATCTCCAACAAAAGGGGGTGGCCATGGGGGCCAAATTCACCCCGAGTTTGGCAAATATTTTTATGGCACATTGGGAGGAGGATGTCGTCTATGCCCTAGACCCCCCCGGAATTGGTTCTTTGGGCTAGGTACATAGACGACATCCTCCTCCTATGGAAGGGTAGTGTTGATTCTCTACACTCTTTCCTCACTGCATTGAATGCTAATAATATTGCCATCAATTTAAAATATTAAGTATGAACCTGGAAATAACAGTTGTTAATGATCATTTGGAAACTAAAACGTTTTTCAAACCTACCGACCGGAATGGTTACATTCCGGTCGATAGTTGTCACCATGCCACTTGGTTGAAATCTGTACCTCGCAGCCAACTTACCCGTATTAGACGCAATTGTAGTAACCTCTCCGATTATTTTCACCAAGCCCATATCCTGAGATCTAGATTTATAGATAAGGGTTATGATTCAATGGATATAGATGAAGACATCAAAAAAATCTCTTTAGTTGACAGAAATTCTTTATTGTCTGAACAACCGAAACACGTACAGGATAACAAATATGAATGGTCTTTTTTGACCAAGTTTTCAGTGCAGCATAAGCAGATAAAAGATATTATATCCAGGCATTGGAAAATTTTAAAAAGTGATCACATATTAGGCCCCCTACTCCCTGAATGTGGAGGGGTCATATATAGAGGTGCACCATCAATAAAAGGTCAGATTGCCCCTAATATTATTGACCCTCCGATCACCCGGTCCTTTTTCCATAATATGAAGTGATTCTTCCCCTGTCGCAGATGTGCTGTATGCGTGCATAACGTCTGCTGACGGAGGAGAACTGAAACTTTTTTCTCCACATCTATGGGGAAGGAGTACCAGGTTAAGCATTTTTTGACATGCCAAACACGGTATGTCGTTTACTTAATTACGTGCCCGTGCGGGAAACAGTACGTAGGCCGCACTGTACATACATATTCCGTGAGAGTAAACGAACATATAACTAACATTAAAAAGGGACGTACTAACCATAGCGTCCCCAAACATTATCTTCAGTGTCACAATCAGAATCCAGCGGGGACAAAGTTTCAAGCTATAGACAAGTTTGTCCCACACTGGAGGGGCGAGTCACTCAAGAGGGGTGTGTCTAAGCTTGAAACTTTTAGGATACACCAGTTAAAATGTTATATTCCCCATGGCCTCAATATAGATTGGGACATTAACGCATTTATTAATCAATCTTGAATATTTTGTCTGTTTTCTCTCTTCCTCTTTTTTGGGTTAGGTCGATGCATTTTAAATGTTAATTCCTCTAACATTTATTTTGTACACTCTATTCATTTTTTTGTTGTTTATTTCATTAATTATATGATTATATGATTTTTTTAATACATTCATTTATTATAGGTATTTATTTATTATTAATTTTGTCTGGCTGATTATACTTTTATCCTCTATTTGTTATTATATATCGGAGATTCACCTTCCTTGCAGGGGAGTTGATATTCTATGGACAGGGTTAATATATGTTTTAGAGAATATTCACATTTTATTCTGTATTTGTATATAACTAGGAAATATATACGCTGTTGTCGCTATGTGAAGTTTTTTACTTTTGGATGCTGTAGCCAATAATTTCACTGCTCTTCAGGTTTAATTCAATAACTGCCCATGAAGTTCTATGTAAAACCTTAATGTCTAATTAGTATTGAGGTCCTTTGTGAGGCTTGTATCGCAGATGCGTTCCAAGTTCTCTTACTCTTTTATTTCCTGTTTCCGCCAGCACGTTCTAAGAGATCATTAATGATGGCTCTCGCAGCTTGCGTGGGGTCATTTACGCTGATGGATTTAGTGGATAAATATGCTGTGACCGGCCTTTTTGATAGGCCGTCATGGCGGTATCAGGTGACCCCCTCCTGGTTGTTCTGATTGGCCTAGGGGCCGTCTATTGGTGTTCACGTGCTGCATTTGTGACTGTTTACGTCCGGTAGAGGGATAAGACGGTATCCTATAGGCCAGCCAGATTAAGGCTTGGTTACCTATCCACTTCTCATTCGCCTATCATTACCCTATGATAATGACACAAACGCCATTTCTGCGAACCCGGAAGTTACGCTTCACATGGCGAAAACAGGTGTTTTAGGTTTGTTATCATTTTTTATATATAAGCATATCAGTGGCAAGCAGACATATACCCCAGTTGAAGTCCATGCGGACGAAATGCGTCGGGTCGGATATGCCTGCTGAGCCACAATTTATTTAAGTGCTTTTTTATACTCTCAATCTGTACCTGGTCCCTGTTTGTTTGGGAGTCAGAGAATTTTACTGAAAATTTTATTAAAGTCCTCTTGAAGCGGATTTACACCATGTGGAGGTATTTTTTTCATTTTTCCTTCTGAGGGACATACCCCTTATGTGATGACCTGCAACTGGAGTTCATAAATCATCACATAGCTGTTTGCATCATGGAGGTCCCAAGTCTGTGAGATTCCGATTGGGACGATCGGTGAGTCATTACCATAACTCTTCATCGATCCTGGATACAGCTCCCTATCCATCCTCTCTGGGACAATCATCCCTACAGGATCTTGACATAAGCCTGTCTGACTCTCAGCCCTTGGCTAGTGAGTCCACCTATTCCGGTAAGGGTATTTCAACCTTTCCATACAACTACTAGATATCCTTGTGTCATGCCACCTCAAGGTTCATCCTAGCTTCGGTATATTGATGAGATTTATCTTACTGAAGGCATTGAAGTTGTTTCCCTATCAGTATTTGAGATACGCTCTTAAGAACATTTGTTGGACACTTTAATTTATTGATGTGTTGGGAATGTATCACACATTTTTTCTCCTTTAGAAGTAGTACTCACTATTGTTCACACAAATGTATATTATATGAAGGTATTACCTTTGTTGTTACTTTTTGTATATCGTTTTAGGAGTGTATACACCATATTATATTAGTTTATCATTATTGGGAGTCATTTCACTTATTTTTTGTGATGTAGTAGCGTATTGCACTAGTCACTCATTTATGCACAAATATTTGTTATGTCCAATATAGGCGGATACCTTGCCCATGCACACATATATATTTAGATACACTTTTTATATCTACAACTTCTGACACTCATTCAACTGGGATAGGAGAAGGGTTTCTGAGATGCTCTTTGGTTTCTTTCTGATCTTTTCCTTGCCTCACTTGCAAAGACTTATAGCATTGTGGGTGATAGTGATTCAAAACTGAATGATTACTTTATCAGGGAAGATGGAAGTAGATTTTTTGATAGAGAATAATTGATAAAGAGTCACTCTGAATAACGTCTTTATCTGCAGAACTTTCTAAGAACAGTCTGTATCTCTAAATGTGCTTTCAGCTTTACCGCCACCTTTTTACCACTACTTCCCTTCTGCATGGTACTTCCTAGTTGAGCTAAAGAAGAGATTACTCTGAATAATTCCTCCCGCTTGACTGATTGGAATCCCGGGGCATTGCTGAACCCAAAGTCACAGGCCACAACCACCTGTCTCACTGACTTGCGTACCAACATCCCTCAGCCCCTGGACAGTACCCTTCACTTGGGCTTTTCACTCACTTGATCAATAGCCTGTGTGTCACTCATAAGCGACCGATCACCCAGTTGTTTTCCGCTTATTTGCTACTTCTTCTGAATGGTTTCTCAATCCCTTTTCTCCTTTCTTGCTGTATGGTGTCACTAACTCCACTCCAGGTGACGGTTCCCCACCCTCCTTACCAGGGAGGGCTCCGTTGGCTCCCCGGAGGGGAACCTCTCCCCTCCGGGAACCAGGCTGGGCTGCTCTCACTCGAACTGGAACTCCAGACTCCCCATGTGACTCGGCTTTTATATGAGAGTCCCGCCTCCTGCCAACCAAATGAATGATTGGCCAGAAGTCACATACAAACTACCTGTCACTTAAGTATCAAATAAACAAACAGGCCTTTTGTAATGGTACAAGCCTGCCTAAATTTTACCTGAAGTTATAAACTAACAAAAAGGTCACCTACAGAAAAGTAGGTGCCCGCTACATAACTGATTGATTGTTCTATGGATGTGGGATCCCTTGAATACTGCCTATGCTGAGTGACTATCCTATTCCTAATCAATCTTGATGATGATAGCTTCCAACAATATTTTTGGTTTAGGGCACCGCTACCACCACCCAAGGCCCAATTTTTCTGCCCCTGTTAAACAGGGGCATGTAATTACAATTTTTGATATAATATTTCAACGCAGGGCCCATTCCTGCGCCCAACAAGAGTATCTGTGAGGGCTTACAGTGTTGTGGCACCACCACCACCACCCAAGGCCCAATTTTTCTGCCCCGGTTTAACAGGGGCATGTAATTACAATTATTGATATAATATTTCATAGTAGGGCCTGTTCCTGTGCCCAACAAGCATAACTGTGAGGGCTTACAGTATTGTGGCACCACCACCACCAAAGGCCCAATTTTTCTGCCCCTGTTTAACAGGCATGTAATTACAATTTTTGATGTAGTATTTCACAGCAGGGCCCGTTCGTGCGCTCACCAAGAGTAACTGTGAGGGCTTATATTGTTGTGGCACCACCACCACCAAAGGCCCAATTTTTCTGCCCCGATTAACACAGACATGTAATTACAATTTTTGAAATAATATTTCACAGCAGGGTCCGTTCCTGTGCTCACCAAGAGTAACTGTGAGGGGTTACAGTGTTCTGGTACCACCAACACCTAATGCCCAATTTTCTGCAGAATATATAGGGCAGGCCGTATAGTATATATACTTCTGTTCAGAGTATATAGTGCCTGGGGGCCCCCACGCCATTTTTTTATTTGGGTGCGGGGTTCCCCTTAATATCCATAACAGACCCAAAGGGCCTGGTAATGGGCCAGGGGGAGAGGACCCATGACGTTTTTTTCAATAATTTTCATCTATATTACCGGGACCCGACAATACATGACCAGTGCAAGACCGATATCCCCAACTTTCCATAACTCCCTTTTTACCTTGTTAAACCCCTTTTTCTTTTTCCTCCTTTTATCTATAATGAAATAGACCACACACAGGAGTTTGGAGTAAAAACTGGCCATAGCAGCCTCCTTTTTATTAATAAACTATAAAACCAATATTAACCGGTTCAATACAGGGCATTTTCACCCCCTTCCTTCTCAGACCAATTTTTAGTTTTCAGCGCTGTCGCACTTTAAACGACAATTGCGCGGTCGTGCGACACTGTACCCAAACAAAATTGATGTCCTTTTTTCCCCACAGATAGAGCTTTCCTTTGGTGGTATTTGATCACCTCTGCGGTTTTTACTTTTTCCGCTATAAACAAAAGAAGAGCGACAATTTTGAAAAAAACACAATATTTTTGCTATAATAAATATCACAATTTTTTTTTTAAAAACTATTTTTTTCCTCAGTTTCGGCCGATACGTATTCTTCTACATATGTTTGGTAAAAAAAAAAATCGCAATAAGCGTATATTGGTTTGCGCAAAAGTTATAGCATCTACAAAATACGGGATAGATTTATGGCATTTTTAAAAAATGTTATTTTTTTTTTACTAGTAATGGCGGCTATCTGCGATTTTTTTTGTGACTGCGACATTATGGCGGACACATCGGACACTTTTGACACATTTTTGGGACCATTCACATTTATACAGCGATCAATGCTATAAAATTGCATTGATTACTGTATAAATGTGACAGGCAGGGAAGGGGTTAACCACTAGGGGGACACGAGGGGTTAAATATGTTTCCTAGGGGAGTGATTCTAACTGTAGGGGGAGGGGACTCACAAGGGGAGGAGACAGATCGGTGTTCCTCTGTACTGGGAACACAGATCGGTCTCCTCTCACCTGACAGGACGTGGATCTGTGTGTTTACACACACAGATCCACGGTCCTGCTCGGTTAACGGGCACACGCACCGGGTCCTGAGCAACGCGGCGGGCGAGCGCCCCCGAGATGGCCGGGAAGCCCAGGACGTCATGTAACGGCCACCCAGGATGGGAGATCCCATCTGAGGCCGTTATGACTATGGGTGGGTAATGAAGTGGTTAAATAACTTTTTAATCAACATATGTATAACTATGTACAACGCTTTTTACCGACAGTTTTTTAACTCCCAATCTTTTGGTCTTCTGATGGCACCCCGAACTTCACGTTCTCCACTTTAAACTTTCCACCACCACCAGTTCACTGCGGGACCATACCAGGCCTCCAGCCGTATTAACAGAGACAACCCCCTTTCCGCAGTGCAAACGTTTCCTTATTCCAGCCTACCCTTCCGCTTGAAAAAACACACCAGAGGGGCACATACCACTGAAAGAGCCCCCCACCATTTCCATCACATCTGTTTTGTACCCCCATCAGAGACCAAAGATACCGTTGATACATCACTGCTATGAGGACCCAGATCCAGCGAACCTGAAAGAAAGAAAACAACAAAGAAGACCCACACAACAACAAAAGGGAGGGTGGGTGGTCAACTTCTTCCTAACTTCTGTCTCTCTCCCACTGCTCCTGAAAACCCCGCCTCCTTCTTTTATATCACTCCACCCTTTTAGTTAATTTCTACCTCCTCCCCTTTACTTCCTTCTCCCATTAACCCTATGTTGTCTCACTGCTCCACACTTGTCATGTCCGGCCCTTCATTATCTTTTCATTCTTTCCTTCCATTCCGGGCCTCACTTTAAAGCCACAAGCAGTTTTAAATGACTTTTTTTCCTTTAGAAATGTCATTTTGCTGTGGTATTGTTTTAAACACGAAACACTGGAAAACTGCGCCACTTTACAGGCATACTATAGACACCCCCCAGGCATGATATTTAAAGGAATATTTCATTTTTATTGTTTCACTTTAAGCATCATTAAAATCACTGCTCCTGAAAAAACAACCGTTTTTAAAACTTTTTTTGCATTGACCCCAAACATTTTTTATGACAATAACTTGCATGTAAGCCTTAAAATGAGCACTTTTGATTTTTCACGTTCGTGTCCCATAGACTTTAATGTTGTTCGCGTGTTCGAACAAACTTTTTGCATGTTCACATGTTCTGCTGCGAACCGAACCGGAGTGTGTTCGGCTCATCCCTTCTGGGCAATTTAAACTGAACTAGTTTTGCACATAGCATTTTGCGGTTTACTAAATATATTGCTAGCTTCTGCTATCCAAAAGGTGCCCACTAAGTTTCACAATTACTGTGAGCAGCTAACTTCCTCTTATCTGTCTGACAAACAGCTATTCGTGGCATTTACAGGAAAAGAAGGAGGGGGAGGGGTTGATGTAGGTGTTATTTGAAGTTCTCTACTCCTTGCAAGTAAAATAACATTTAATCTGAAACAACAAATTTTGTTACCTTCTCCATCTTATTCAAGTTCAGCCATATCACTTAAACTGGGCTGCTATCACAGCGCTGCTATAACAATTCTAGGCACCTGAGTTGGTTTTGTGCTAATTTTATTATTGTTATTTCATTTGAAATGTTATGTGTTTACATTTTAAGCGGCTGCTGTGATATTACTGATATACAGTGCTGACATTTACTGTGACAACTATGGAAGCTCTATATATTTTATGAAATTTGATATATCTATAGCGCTGAGATAGTGAAAGGAGGCCTAGAATTCACTGTAGATTTTCAGATATAGTGACTGCAGGCTCCTAGGGAGACCAGATATAGTACCCCAAAATTGTCCCAACCAGAAGGGGACCAAAAAGAAAAGTGGGGCTCAAAGGAAAGTCAATCTAGATGGATGTGTATAATCAAATAAGTGTTTATTAAGGTACAAAGATATAAAACGTGGAGATAAGAGAGCATACATCGATAATTACATAGCCCTGATAAAATTGATCGGTAACATAGAATCGATCAATACTAACACACAGACAGGGGGGACATAACAACATGTAAAGACTAACAAACAAAAACGTCCTTTTTGAATCTCCTTGTGTCTCTCTGGTTGATTTGAGGGACAGGGTTGTGGATCATCGCATGTGGTCAGGACCCGTGGGCATAGACGTGTGATCTTTGTAACCCATGTATATAATTTTCCCTGTATCTGTCATATTCAGGGATACCAGGGACCATCATGGGCCATCATAGACAATACACATCCAATCATGCCTACACGGAGAATGACGACTATTATGTGGATGCACATCCCTGTCCCTCCTCCCTGTCCCCTTTCCCTTCTAAAACTCCCATCCCTCATATTCCCTTTGTCCTTATCCTCCCTATCTGACCTAACCTGGTTGGTGTTCTATATGTATCCCCTATTCAAGTATTGTCTGGCTATGGGCTATGTTTGATAGATGGAACAAAATTGGTCTATACTTATATATAGTTACATAGTTACATAGTAGGTGAGGTTGAAAAAAGACACACGTCCATCAAGTCCAACCTATGTGTGTGATTATATGTCAGTATTACATTACATATCCCTGTATGTTGCGGTCATTCAGGTGATTATCTAATAGTTTCTTGAAGCTATCAATGCTCCCCGCTGAGACCACCGCCTGTGGAAGGGAATTCCACATCCTTACCGCTCTTACAGTAAAGAACCCTCTACGTAGTTTAAGGTTAAACCTCTTTTCTTCTAATTGTAATGAGTGGCCCCGAGTCTTATTAAACTCTCTTCTGCGAAAAAGTTTTATCCCTATTGTGGGGTCACCAGTCCGGTATTTGTATATTGTGGGGTCACCAGTACAGTATTTGTAAATTGAAATCATATCCCCTCTCAAGCGTCTCTTCTCCAGAGAGAATAAGTTCAGTGCTCGCAACCTTTCCTCATAACTAAGATCCTCCTCCTTATGTCAGATATATTGAATAGATGTTATACTGCAGGGAACACGGACATCAATCGTATTGATTATCTGCTTCACCATGCTTACTATCTTCACTAATGCCTCTAATTGTTGGCCACACACCAAAGTGATCGGATGCCAGGGTCTTTACTACTATAAAAAGAAACTGACCACACATATGAAACGGCAAACAAACAATGGGCAACAATCTGGACACACACAGCACGGGTGTACCTTTATTTAGATCAGATGGGTGGGCGTGTATGAGGAACGGAAGGCAATAAGAAGGAGCCCTCGCACGCCACCTACACGTCCAGACGAAGCTACACATCTTGGTTTTGTGAAACGCGTTGACGTCACTGCGCCTGGACGTCACGCCTGCTGTCATCCCCCGTTGGGGCTAGCTCACCTACTGAGAGAGCGTTCCGCTCTGTTGCTTGGAACAGCCGTGGGAGCGGTAACAGGCGCACCTAGATGGCCGGCCATCCACTCACTTGAAGAGTGTCCTTAGGATTGTGGAGATCTCCCAGGAAGCATCCAGTATCGTGTGCGGTGACCAGTGGTGCAGTCCACAGCACAGGGGACATCGCACTTCGGAAGTACCTGTGGATCCCCGTACAGGACCCGGCAGTGTTAACGTACTTAGCCACCTGTTCTGTGTGTTGCTGCCCATACCAGCCACTGTCTGATTCACCTTAACAGCACGCATCTGGTTATATCAAACATACCACCCTGCATATTCTAGCATTCTGCTATATACAATCCTGGACTTCCGCTACCCCAGTTCAACTTTAACATGTTCATGGCCTACATACCTCCATCCACAGGTTGATTGATGTCTGATTACAGGTCTTACATCAGCGCCCCACTCCACGGCTCCTGACTCTCTCCTTTGTCTTATCCCCTTTCTCTCTCCCACCTTCCCTTCACCCCACTTCCTTCCATTTTTCCCTTCTTTTTTCCCCATACCTTTCCCCGATTTGAGCCGCTCCCCCGGGGGGATTGATGTCTGCTTTACAACCTCATTCAGCAAAGCTGAACACTTCTCATTGTAGTAGGTTGCGCAGACATCAATAGCCTAGACGTCCAAACGTTTTTGTTTGTTAGTCTTTACATGTTGTTATGTCCCCCCTGTCTGAGTATTAGTATTGATCGATTCTATGTTACCGATCAATTTTATCAGGGCTATGTAATTATCGATGTATGCTCTCTTATCTCCACGTTTTATATCTTTGTACCTTATTAAACACGTATTTGATTTTACACATCCATCTAGATTGCCTTTCCTTTGAGCCCCACTTTTCTTTTTGGTCCCCATCTGGTTGGGACAATTTTGGGGTATAGTTGTTTAGGGGCTGAAGGGCAATCACAGATTTATGGTACACATACATGGTTAAACAAGCTTCATTACTTTTCACTTGATTTAAGACCAGATATAGTGACTGCAGGCTCCTGGGGAGACCAGATATAGTGACTGCAAGCTCCTGGGGAGACCAGATATAGTGACTGCAGGCTCCTGGGGAGATCAGATATAGTGACTGCAGGCTCCTGGGGAGAGCAGATATAGTGACTGCAGGCTCATAGGATGAGCAGATATCGTGAATGCAGGCTCCTGGGGAGATCAGTAGGTGAAAGCAGGCACCTGGGGAGACCAGATATAATGAAAGCAGCCTTCTGGGGAGAGCAGATATAGTGACTGCAGGCTCCTGGGGAGACTAGTAAGTGTAAGCAGGCTCCTGGGGGGACCAGATATAATGAATGCAGGCTCCTGGGATGAGCAGATATAGTGAATGCAGAGTCCTGGGAGATCAGATATAGTGACTGCAGGCTCCTGGGGAGACCAGATATAGTGACTGCAGGCTACTAGGGAGAGCAGATATAGTGAATGCAGGCTTCTGGGGAGAGCAGATATAGTGACTGCAGGCTCCTGGGGAGACCAGTAGGGGAAAGCAGGCTCCTGGGGAGACCAGATATAATGAATGAAGGCTTCTGGGGAGAGAAGATTTAGTGACTGCAGGCTCCTGGGGAGACCAGATATAGTGAATGCAGGGTCCTGTGGAGACCAGATATAGGGACTGCAGGGTCCAGGGGAGACCAGATATAATGACTGCAGGCTTCTGGGGAGAGCAGATATCGTGACTGCAGGCTCCTGGGGAGAGCAGATATAGTGAATGCAGGCTCCTGGGAAGAGCAGATATAGTGACTGCAGGCTCCTGGGGAGAGCAGATATAGTGACGCAGGCTCCTGGGGAGAGCAGATATAGTGAATGCAGTCTCCTGGGGAGATCAGATATAATGACTGCAGGCTCCTATGGAGACCAGATACAGTGACTGAAGGCTCCTGGAGAGAGCAGATATAGTGACTGCAGGAACCTGAGGAGAGCAGATATAGTAAATGCAGAGTCCTGGGGAGATCAGATATAGTGACTGCAAGCTCCTGAGGAGATCAGTAATAGTGACCGTAGGCTCCTGGGGAGAGCAGATATAGTGAATGAAGACTCCTGGGGAGACCAGATATAGTGACTGCAGGCTCCTATGGAGACCAGATATAGTGACTGCAGGCTCCTGGGGAGAGCAGATATGGTGACTGCAGACTCCTAAGGAGAGCAGATATAGTGAATGCAGAGTCCTGGGGAGATCAGATATAGTGACTGCAGGCTCCTGGGGAGAGGATATTTAGTGACTGCAGGCTCCTGGGGTGAGCAGATATAGTGACTGCAGGCTCCTGGGGAGAACAGGTATAGTGACTGCAGGCTCCTGGGATGAGCAGATATAGTGACTGTAGGCTCCTTTGGAGACCAGATATAATGACTGAAGGCTCATGGGGAGACCAGATATAGTGACTGCAGGCTCTTGGGAGAACAGGTATAGTGACTGCAGGCTCTTGGAAGACCATATATAGTGACTGCAGGCTGCTGGGGGCATCAAATATAGTGACTGCAGGGTTCTGGGGAGATCAGATATAGTGACTTCAGGCTCCTGGGGAGACTAGTAGGTAAATGCAGGGTCCTGGGGAGACCAGATGTAGTGAATGCAGGCTCCTGGGGAGACCAGATATAGTGACTGAAGGCTCCAGGGGAGATCAGATATAGTGACTGCAGGCTCCTGGGGAGACCAGATATAGTGACTGCAGGCTCCTGGGGAGGGCATATATAATGAATGCAGACTCCTGAAGAGAGCAGATATAGTGAATGCAGACTCCTGAAGAGAGCAGATATAGTAAATGCAGGCTCCTGGGGTGAGCAGATATAGTGACTGAAGGCTCCTGGGGAGAGCAGATTTAGTGACTGCAGGCTCCTGGGGTGAGCAGATATAGTGACTGCAGGCTCCTGGGGAGAGCAGATATAGTGACTGCAGGCTCCTGGGGAGAGCAGATATAGTGACTGCAGGCTCCTGGGGAGAGCAGATATAGTGACTGCAGGCTCCTGGGGAGAGCAGATATAGTGGCTGCAGGCTCCTTTGGAGACCAGATATAATGACTGCAGGCTCATGGGGAGAGCAGATATAGTGAATGCAGGGTCCTGGGGAGACCAGTAGGCGAATGCAGGCTCCTGGGGAGACCAGATATAGTGAATGCAGGGTCCTGGGGAGACCAGATATAGTGACTGCAGGCTCCTTGGGACAACAGCTATAGTGACTGCAGAGTTCTGGGGAGACCAGTAGGCAAATGCAGGCTCCTGGGGAGACCAGATATAGTGAATGCAGGGTCCTGGGGAGACCAGATATAGTGACTGCAGGCTTCTGGGGAGACCAGATATAGTGACTGCAGGGTTCTGCGGTGAGCAGATATAGTGACTGCAGAGTTCTGGAGGGACCAGATATAGTGACTGCAGGCTCTTGGGAGATCACATATAGTGACTGCAGGCTCTTGGGAGACCAGATATAGTGACTGCAGGGTTCTGCGGTGAGCAGATATAGTGAATGCAGAGTCCTGGGGAGATCAGATATAGTGACTGCAGGCTCCTGGGGAGAGGCTATTTAGTGACTGCAGGCTCCTGGGGTGAGCAGATATAGTGACTGCAGGCTCCTGGGGAGAACAGGTATAGTGACTGCAGGCTCCTGGGATGAGCAGATATAGTGACTGTAGGCTCCTTTGGAGACCAGATATAATGACTGAAGGCTCATGGGGAGAGCAGATATAGTGAATGCAGGCTCTTGGGAGAACAGGTATAGTGACTGCAGGCTCTTGGAAGACCATATATAGTGACTGCAGGCTGCTGGGGGCAGCAAATATAGTGACTGCAGGGTTCTGGGGAGATCAGATAAAGTGACTTCAGGCTCCTGGGGAGACTAGTAGGTAAATGCAGGGTCCTGGGGAGACCAGATGTAGTGAATGCAGGCTCCTGGGGAGACCAGATATAGTGACTGAAGGCTCCAGGGGGAGATCAGATATAGTGACTGCAGGCTCCTGGGGAGTGCAAATATAGTGAATGCGGGCTTCTGGGGCGAGCAGATATAGTGACTGCAGGCTCCTGGGGAGAGCAGATATAGTGACTGCAGGCTGCTGGGGAGAGCAGATATACTGACTGCAGGCTCCTGGGGAGACCAGATATAGTGACTGCAGGCTCCTGGGGAGGGCATATATAATGAATAAAAAACAAAAAACAACGACTCCTGCATGCTAGCTGTCGGTACACTATATGTTGTGCCTCCTCCATTTACTGCTTGTGAGTCGTTTCATTTTATCTTTTTATATTAAATAGTTTTTTAAAAAGTTAATGCACAAGGCTGGTGCGCCCTTGTTTTTCTTTTATTCATATATAATGAATGCAGACTCCTGAGGAGAGCAGATATAGTGAATGCAGGCTCCTGGGGTGAGCAGATATAGTGACTGCAGGCTCCTGGGGTGAGCAGATATAGTGACTGCAGGCTCCTGGGGAGAGCAGATATAGTGACTGCAAGCTCCTGGGGAGAGCAGATATAGTGACTGCAGGCTCCTGGGGAGAGCAGATATAGTGGCTGCAGGCTCCTTTGGAGACTAGATATAATGACTGCAGGCTCATGGGGAGAGCAGATATAGTGAATGCAGGGTCCTGGGGAGACCAGTAGGCGAATGCAGGCTCCTGGGGCAACCAGATATAGTGAATGCAGGGTCCTGGGGAGACCAGATATAGTGACTGCAGGCTCCTTGGGACAACAGCTATAGTGACTGCAGAGTTCTGGGGAGACCAGTAGGCGAATGCAGGCTCCTGGGGAGACCAGATATAGTGAATGCAGGGTCCTGGGGAGACCAGATATAGTGACTGCAGGGTTCTGCGGTGAGCAGATATAGTGACTGCAGAGTTCTGGAGAGACCAGATATAGTGACTGCAGGCTCTTGGGAGATCACATATAGTGACTGCAGGCTCTTGGGAGACCAGATATAGTGACTGCAGGCTGCTGGGGGGAGCAGATATAGTGAATGCAGGCTCCTGAGCAGACCAGATATAGTTACTGCAGGTTCCAGGGGAGACCAGATTTAGTGACTGCAGGCTCCTGGGGAGAGCAGATATAATGAATGCAAACTCCTGGGGAGACCAGATATAGTGACTACAGGCACCTATGGAAACCAGATATAGTGACTGTAGGCTCCTGGGGAGAGAAGATATAGTGACTGCAGGCTCATGGGGTGAGCAGTTTTTGTGACTGCAGGCTCCTGAGGTGAGCAGATATAATGACTGTAGGCTCCTGGGGAGACCAGATATAGTGACTGCAGGCTCCTGGGGAGACCAGATATAGTGACTGCAGGCTCCTGGGGAGAGCAGATATAGTGACTGCAGGCTCCTGGGGAGACCAGATATAGTGAGTGCATTCTCCTAGGGAGAACAGATATAGTGACTGTAGGATTCTGGGGAGATCAGATATAGTGACTGCAGGCTCCTGGGGAGACCAGATATAGTGACTGCAGAGTCTTGAGGAGACCAGATATAGTGAATGCAGAGTCCTGGGGAGAGCAAATATAGTGACTGCAGGCTCCTGGGGTGAGCAGATATAGTGACTGCAGGCTCCAGGGGAGACCAGATATAATGATTGCAGGTTTCTGGGAAGAGCAGATATAGTGACTGCAGGCTCCCGGGGAGAGCAGATATAGTGAATGCAGAGTCCTGGGGAGTTCAGATATAGTGACTGCAGGCTCCTGGGAAGAGCAGATATAGTGACTGCAGGCTCCTGGGGAGATCAGATATAGTGACTGGAGGCTCCTGGGGAGAGCAGATATAGTGAATGCAGGCTTCTGGGGAGAGCAGATATAGTGACTGTAGGCTTCTGGGGAGATCAGATATAGTGACTGAAGGCCCCTGGGGAGACCAGATATAGTGAATGCAGGCTCCTGGGGAGAGCAAATATAGGGACTGCAGGCTCCTGGGGAGACCAGATATAGTGACCGCAGGCTCCTGGGGAGAGCAGATATAGTGAATGCAGTCTCCTGGGGAGACCAGATATAATGACTACAGGCTCCTATGGAGACCAGATACAGTGACTGAAGGCTCCTGGAGAGAGCAGATATAGTGACTGCAGGAACCTGAGGAGAGCAGATATAGTAAATGCAGAGTCCTGGGTAGATCAAATATAGTGACTGCAAGCTCCTGAGGAGATCAGTAATAGTGACCGTAGGCTCCTGGGGAGAGCAGATATAGTGAATGCAGACTCCTGGGGAGACCAGATATAGTGACTGCAGGCTCCTATGGAGACCAGATATAGTGACTGCAGAGTCCTGGGGAGATCAGATATAGTGACTGCAGGCTCCTGGGGAGAGCATATTTAGTGACTGCAGGCTCCTGGAGTGAGCAGATATAGTGACTGCAGGCTCCTGGGATGAGCAGATATAGTGACTGTAGGCTCCTTTGGAGACCAGATATAATGACTGCAGGCTCTTGGGAGAACAGGTATAGTGACTGCAGGCTCTTGGAAGACCATATATAGTGACTGCAGGCTGCTGGGGGCAGCAAATATAGTGACTGCAGGGTTCTGGGGAGATCAGATATAGTGACTTCAGGCTCCTGGGGAGACTAGTAGGTGAATGCAGGGTCCCGGGGAGACCAGATGTAGTGAATGCATGCTCCTGGGGAGACCAGATATAGTGACTGAAGGCTCCAGGGGAGAGCAGATATAGTGACTGCAGGCTCCTGGGGAGAGCAAATATAATGACTGCAGGCTCCTGGGGAGACCAGATATAGTAACTGCAGGCTCCTGGGGAGGGCATATATAATGAATGAAGACTCCTGGGGAGACCAGATATAGTGACTGCAGGCTCCTATGGAGACCAGATATAGTGACTGCAGGCTCCTGAGGAGAGCAGATATAGTGACTGAAGGCTCCTGGGGAGAGCAGATTTAGTGACTGCAGGCTCCTGGGGTGAGCAGATATAGTGACTGCAGGCTCCTGGGGAGAGCAGATATAGTGACTGCGGGCTCCTGGGGAGAGCAGATATAGTGACTGCGGGCTCCTGGGGAGAGCAGATATAGTGACTGCAGGCTCCTGGGGAGACCAGTAGGCGAATGCAGGCTCCTGGGGAGACCAGATATAGTGAATGCAGGGTCCTGGGGAGACCAGATATAGTGAATGCAGGGTCCTGGGGAGACCAGATACAGTGACTGCAGACTCCTTGGGACAACAGCTATAGTGACTGCAGAGTTCTGGGGAGACCAGTAGGCGAATGCAGGCTCCTGGGGAGACCAGATATAGTTACATAGTTACATAGTAGGTGAGGTTGAAAAAAGACACAAGTCCATCAAGTCCAACCTATGTGTGTGATAATGTGTCAGTATTACATTACATATCCCTGTATATTGCGGTCCTTCAGGTGATTATCTAATAGTTTCTTGAAGCTATCAATGCTCCCCGCTGAGACCACCGCCTGTGGAAGGGAATTCCACATCCTTACCGTTCTTAAATGTGAATTGCAGGTGAATGCAGGGTTCTGGGGAGACCAGATATAGTGACTGCAGGCTCCTGGGGAGACCAGATATAGTGACTGCAGGGTTCTGCGGTGAGCAGATATAGTGACTGCAGAGTTCTGGAGAGACCAGATATAGTGACTGCAGGCTCTTGGGAGATCACATATAGTGACTTCAGGCACTTGGGAGACCAGATATAGTGACTGCAGGCTGCTGGGGGGAGCAGATATAGTGACTGCAGGGTTCTGGGGAGATCAGATATAGTGACTGCAGGCTCCTGGGGAGACCAGATTTAGTGACTGCAGGCTCCTGGGGAGAGCAGATATAGTGATTGCAGGCTCCTGGGGAGAGCAGATATAGTGACTGCAGGATTCTGGGGAGATCCTATATAGTGACTGCAGGCTCCTGGGCTGAGCAGATATAGTGACTGCAGGCTCCTTTGGAAACCAGATATAGTGACTGCAGGCTCCTTTGGAAACCAGATATAGTGACTGCCAGCTCCTGGGGAGAGCAGATATAGTGACTGCATGCTCATGGGGAGATCAGATATAGTGACTGCATGCTCCTGGGGAGAGCAGATATAGTGACTGTAGGATTCTGGGGAGATCAGATATGGTGACTGCAGGCTCTTGGGGAGATCAGATATAGTGACAGCAGAGTCCTGGGGAGACCAGATATAGTGACTGCAGAGTCCTGGGGAGACCAGATATAGTGACTGCAGGCTCCTGCGCTGAGCAGATATAGTGCTGCAGGCTCCTGCGTTGAGCAGATATAGTGCTGCAGGCTCCTGGGGAGAGCAGATATAGTACTGCAGACTCCTGGGTTTAGCAGATATAGTGACTTCAGGCACTTGGGAGACCAGATATAGTGACTGCAGGCTGCTAAGGGGAGCAGATATAGTGACTGCAGGGTTCTGGGGAGATCAGATATAGTGACTGCAGGCTCCTGGGGAGACTAATAGGTTAATGCAGGCTCTTGGGGAGACCAGATATAGTGAATGCAGGCTCCTGGGGAGACCAGATTTAGTGACTGCAGGCTCCTGGGGAGAGCAGATATAGTGATTGCAGGCTCCTGGGGAGAGCAGATATAGTGACTTCAGGATTCTGGGGAGATCCTATATAGTGACTGCAGGCTCCTGGGGTGAGCAGATATAGTGACTGCAGGCTCCTTTGGAAACCAGATATAGTGACTGCAGGCTCCTTTGGAAACCAGATATAGTGACTGCCAGCTCCTGGGGAGAGCAGATATAGTGACTGCAGGCTCATGGGGAGATCAGATATAGTGACTGCATGCTCCTGGGGAGAGCAGATATAGTGACTGTAGGATTCTGGGGAGATCAGATATGGTGACTGCAGGCTCTTGGGGAGATCAGATATAGTGACCGCAGAGTCCTGGGGAGACCAGATATAGTGACTGCAGAGTCCTGGGGAGACCAGATATAGTGACTGCAGGCTCCTGCGTTGAGCAGATATAGTGACTGCAGGCTGCTGCGTTGAGCAGATATAGTGCTGCAGGCTCCTGGGGAGAGCAGATATAGTACTGCAGACTCCTGGGTTTAGCAGATATAGTGAGTGCAGGCTCCTGGGGAGAGCAGATATAGTGAGTGCAGGCTCCTGGGGAGATCAGATATAGTGACTGCAGGCTCCTGGGGAGAGCAGATATAGTGAGTGCAGAGTCCTGGGGAGATCAGATATAGTGACTGCAGGCTCCTGGGGAGAGCAGATATAGTGCTGCAGGCTCCTGGGGAGAGCAGATATAGTACTGCAGGCTCCTGGGTTTATCAGTAATAGTGACTGCAGGCTCCTGGGGAGAGCAGATATAGTGACTGCAGGCTCCTGGGGAGATCAGATATAGTTAGTGCAGAGTCCTGGGGAGATCAGATATAGTGAATGCAGGCTCCTGGGGAGACCAGATTTAGTGACTGCAGGCTCCTGGGGAGAGCAGATATAGTGATTGCAGGCTCCTGGGGAGAGCAGATATAGTGACTGCAGGTTTCTGGGGAGATCCTATATAGTGACTGCAGGCTCCTGGGCTGAGCAGATATAGTGACTGCAGGCTCCTTTGGAAAACAGATATAGTGACTGCAGGCTCCTTTGGAAACCAGATATAGTGACTGCCAGCTCCTGGGGAGAGCAGATATAGTGACTGCATGCTCATGGGGAGATCAGATATAGTGACTGCATGCTCCTGGGGAGAGCAGATATAGTGACTGTAGGATTCTGGGGAGATCAGATATGGTGACTGCAGGCTCTTGGGGAGATCAGATATAGTGACAGCAGAGTCCTGGGGAGACCAGATATAGTGACTGCAGGCTCCTGCGTTGAGCAGATATAGTGACTGCAGGCTGCTGCGTTGAGCAGATATAGTGCTGCAGGCTCCTGGGGAGAGCAGATATAGTACTGCAGACTCCTGGGTTTAGCAGATATAGTGAGTGCAGGCTCCTGGGGAGAGCAGATATAGTGAGTGCAGGCTCCTGGGGAGATCAGATATAGTGACTGCAGGCTCCTGGGGAGAGCAGATATAGTGAGTGCAGAGTCCTGGGGAGATCAGATATAGTGACTGCAGGCTCCTGGGGAGAGCAGATATAGTGCTGCAGGCTCCTGGGGAGAGCAGATATAGTACTGCAGGCTCCTGGGTTTATCAGTAATAGTGACTGCAGGCTCCTGGGGAGAGCAGATATAGTGACTGCAGGCTCCTGGGGAGATCAGATATAGTTAGTGCAGAGTCCTGGGGAGATCAGATATAGTGAATGCAGGCTCCTGGGGAGACCAGATTTAGTGACTGCAGGCTCCTGGGGAGAGCAGATATAGTGATTGCAGGCTCCTGGGGAGAGCAGATATAGTGACTGCAGGTTTCTGGGGAGATCCTATATAGTGACTGCAGGCTCCTGGGCTGAGCAGATATAGTGACTGCAGGCTCCTTTGGAAAACAGATATAGTGACTGCAGGCTCCTTTGGAAACCAGATATAGTGACTGCCAGCTCCTGGGGAGAGCAGATATAGTGACTGCATGCTCATGGGGAGATCAGATATAGTGACTGCATGCTCCTGGGGAGAGCAGATATAGTGACTGTAGGATTCTGGGGAGATCAGATATGGTGACTGCAGGCTCTTGGGGAGATCAGATATAGTGACAGCAGAGTCCTGGGGAGACCAGATATAGTGACTGCAGGCTCCTGCGTTGAGCAGATATAGTGACTGCAGGCTGCTGCGTTGAGCAGATATAGTGCTGCAGGCTCCTGGGGAGAGCAGATATAGTACTGCAGACTCCTGGGTTTAGCAGATATAGTGAGTGCAGGCTCCTGGGGAGAGCAGATATAGTGAGTGCAGGCTCCTGGGGAGATCAGATATAGTGACTGCAGGCTCCTGGGGAGAGCAGATATAGTGAGTGCAGAGTCCTGGGGAGATCAGATATAGTGACTGCAGGCTCCTGGGGAGAGCAGATATAGTGCTGCAGGCTCCTGGGGAGAGCAGATATAGTACTGCAGGCTCCTGGGTTTATCAGTAATAGTGACTGCAGGCTCCTGGGGAGAGCAGATATAGTGACTGCAGGCTCCTGGGGAGATCAGATATAGTTAGTGCAGAGTCCTGGGGAGATCAGATATAGTGAATGCAGGCTCCTGGGGAGACCAGATTTAGTGACTGCAGGCTCCTGGGGAGAGCAGATATAGTGATTGCAGGCTCCTGGGGAGAGCAGATATAGTGACTGCAGGTTTCTGGGGAGATCCTATATAGTGACTGCAGGCTCCTGGGCTGAGCAGATATAGTGACTGCAGGCTCCTTTGGAAAACAGATATAGTGACTGCAGGCTCCTTTGGAAACCAGATATAGTGACTGCCAGCTCCTGGGGAGAGCAGATATAGTGACTGCATGCTCATGGGGAGATCAGATATAGTGACTGCATGCTCCTGGGGAGAGCAGATATAGTGACTGTAGGATTCTGGGGAGATCAGATATGGTGACTGCAGGCTCTTGGGGAGATCAGATATAGTGACAGCAGAGTCCTGGGGAGACCAGATATAGTGACTGCAGGCTCCTGCGTTGAGCAGATATAGTGACTGCAGGCTGCTGCGTTGAGCAGATATAGTGCTGCAGGCTCCTGGGGAGAGCAGATATAGTACTGCAGACTCCTGGGTTTAGCAGATATAGTGAGTGCAGGCTCCTGGGGAGAGCAGATATAGTGAGTGCAGGCTCCTGGGGAGATCAGATATAGTGACTGCAGGCTCCTGGGGAGAGCAGATATAGTGAGTGCAGAGTCCTGGGGAGATCAGATATAGTGACTGCAGGCTCCTGGGGAGAGCAGATATAGTGCTGCAGGCTCCTGGGGAGAGCAGATATAGTACTGCAGGCTCCTGGGTTTATCAGTAATAGTGACTGCAGGCTCCTGGGGAGAGCAGATATAGTGACTGCAGGCTCCTGGGGAGATCAGATATAGTTAGTGCAGAGTCCTGGGGAGATCAGATATAGTGAATGCAGGCTCCTGGGGAGACCAGATTTAGTGACTGCAGGCTCCTGGGGAGAGCAGATATAGTGATTGCAGGCTCCTGGGGAGAGCAGATATAGTGACTGCAGGTTTCTGGGGAGATCCTATATAGTGACTGCAGGCTCCTGGGCTGAGCAGATATAGTGACTGCAGGCTCCTTTGGAAAACAGATATAGTGACTGCAGGCTCCTTTGGAAACCAGATATAGTGACTGCCAGCTCCTGGGGAGAGCAGATATAGTGACTGCATGCTCATGGGGAGATCAGATATAGTGACTGCATGCTCCTGGGGAGAGCAGATATAGTGACTGTAGGATTCTGGGGAGATCAGATATGGTGACTGCAGGCTCTTGGGGAGATCAGATATAGTGACAGCAGAGTCCTGGGGAGACCAGATATAGTGACTGCAGGCTCCTGCGTTGAGCAGATATAGTGACTGCAGGCTGCTGCGTTGAGCAGATATAGTGCTGCAGGCTCCTGGGGAGAGCAGATATAGTACTGCAGACTCCTGGGTTTAGCAGATATAGTGAGTGCAGGCTCCTGGGGAGAGCAGATATAGTGAGTGCAGGCTCCTGGGGAGATCAGATATAGTGACTGCAGGCTCCTGGGGAGAGCAGATATAGTGAGTGCAGAGTCCTGGGGAGATCAGATATAGTGACTGCAGGCTCCTGGGGAGAGCAGATATAGTGCTGCAGGCTCCTGGGGAGAGCAGATATAGTACTGCAGGCTCCTGGGTTTATCAGTAATAGTGACTGCAGGCTCCTGGGGAGAGCAGATATAGTGACTGCAGGCTCCTGGGGAGATCAGATATAGTTAGTGCAGAGTCCTGGGGAGATCAGATATAGTGAATGCAGGCTCCTGGGGAGACCAGATTTAGTGACTGCAGGCTCCTGGGGAGAGCAGATATAGTGATTGCAGGCTCCTGGGGAGAGCAGATATAGTGACTGCAGGTTTCTGGGGAGATCCTATATAGTGACTGCAGGCTCCTGGGCTGAGCAGATATAGTGACTGCAGGCTCCTTTGGAAAACAGATATAGTGACTGCAGGCTCCTTTGGAAACCAGATATAGTGACTGCCAGCTCCTGGGGAGAGCAGATATAGTGACTGCATGCTCATGGGGAGATCAGATATAGTGACTGCATGCTCCTGGGGAGAGCAGATATAGTGACTGTAGGATTCTGGGGAGATCAGATATGGTGACTGCAGGCTCTTGGGGAGATCAGATATAGTGACAGCAGAGTCCTGGGGAGACCAGATATAGTGACTGCAGAGTCCTGGGGAGACCAGATATAGTGACTGCAGGCTCCTGCGTTGAGCAGATATAGTGCTGCAGGCTCCTGCGTTGAGCAGATATAGTGCTGCAGGCTCCTGGGGAGAGCAGATATAGTACTGCAGACTCCTGGGTTTAGCAGATATAGTGACTTCAGGCACTTGGGAGACCAGATATAGTGACTGCAGGCTGCTAAGGGGAGCAGATATAGTGACTGCAGGGTTCTGGGGAGATCAGATATAGTGACTGCAGGCTCCTGGGGAGACTAATAGGTTAATGCAGGCTCTTGGGGAGACCAGATATAGTGAATGCAGGCTCCTGGGGAGACCAGATTTAGTGACTGCAGGCTCCTGGGGAGAGCAGATATAGTGATTGCAGGCTCCTGGGGAGAGCAGATATAGTGACTGCAGGATTCTGGGGAGATCCTATATAGTGACTGCAGGCTCCTGGGGTGAGCAGATATAGTGACTGCAGGCTCCTTTGGAAACCAGATATAGTGACTGCAGGCTCCTTTGGAAACCAGATATAGTGACTGCCAGCTCCTGGGGAGAGCAGATATAGTGACTGCAGGCTCATGGGGAGATCAGATATAGTGACTGCATGCTCCTGGGGAGAGCAGATATAGTGACTGTAGGATTCTGGGGAGATCAGATATGGTGACTGCAGGCTCTTGGGGAGATCAGATATAGTGACCGCAGAGTCCTGGGGAGACCAGATATAGTGACTGCAGAGTCCTGGGGAGACCAGATATAGTGACTGCAGGCTCCTGCGTTGAGCAGATATAGTGCTGCAGGCTCCTGCGTTGAGCAGATATAGTGACTGCAGGCTGCTGCGTTGAGCAGATATAGTGCTGCAGGCTCCTGGGGAGAGCAGATATAGTACTGCAGACTCCTGGGTTTAGCAGATATAGTGACTGCAGGCTCCTGGGGAGAGCAGATATAGTGAGTGCAGGCTCCTGGGGAGATCAGATATAGTGAGTGCAGGCTCCTGGGGAGAGCAGATATAGTGAGTGCAGAGTCCTGGGGAGAGCAGATATAGTACTGCAGGCTCCTGGGTTTATCAGTAATAGTGACTGCAGGCTCCTGGGGAGAGCAGATATAGTGACTGCAGGCTCCTGGGGAGATCAGATATAGTTAGTGCAGAGTCCTGGGGAGATCAGATATAGTGAATGCAGGGTCCTGGGGAGAGCAAATATAGTGAATGCAGGCTCCTGGGATGAGCAGATTTAGTGACTAAACCACCTGTGAGAGATGTATGAGAAGGGCAGGAAGGTTACAGCCGGTGTCCATGAGGTGTGGGGGGGGGGCAGGACATGTTTGTGAAAAGGAGCTGTGTGCTGTTTGCTGCTGAGACACAGCTGACTCCTTGGACTCCTGGAGCAGGTGGGGACTTTGAACAATGTTATTGGACAAGGGTAATGCTGGCGGTGAGCCAAAGTTTTATTTCTACCAGAGTAGATGGACCATTTGGATTATTTTTAATGATGTAATACATTTTTTCTTTTACTTTTTTCAAAATAAATTTGCTTTATCCCAACATGGCTGCCTGGTGATCCGGACTCCATATTATCACTGTATCCACTGAAGTATGCTATAAGTAAGTAATTTTCATTTTGCAGAGTAGAGTAGGGACTGGCCAGAGAGGGATTCGGCTCCATGAGCACTAGCTTATTTTTAAGCTCCTAGCAGATGCTTTGTTACATAGTTACATAGTAGGTAAGGTTTAATAAAGACAATAGTCCATCCATTTCAAGGAAAAGGACACAGCGCCTCTAAGTGAAGTATTAAGGAACCATTTAGTGATAAAAGCAATTAACAAACTACTCACAAAGGGAGCATGAATGTACGCATTGTAATCAATAGTAATCCTGCAGTAGGATCCGGGGGTGGTCACTCCTGGATGTCCGTGTCTCTGGGGTGCAGCTGGCAGCTCGCACGGGTGGATTTCAGCACTCGCAGCCTATACAAAATGCAGGCAGATCGGGGGGTGACGTCACTTCCGGGTGCAGGGTGAAAGGAGGTGACTTCGTGTCCGGAGCATGATGGCCTGAGGAAGGAGTACGCATGCCCTGGAAGCGAAGTCTCCTCCTTTCATCCCATACCCGGAAGTGAACATTCATGCTCTATTTGTGATTATTTTGTTAATTGCTTTTATCATGAAATGGTCCCTCAATACTGCACTTAGAGGCGCTGTGTCCTTTTCCTTGTTGCCTTGCAGAGACTGCTTCTAGCTCTTCACACTGGCTGCCCTTAGTGCTGGAACATGGATTCTCCTCCTTTCATAGACTTCTACTATGTACATTGTCCCTCTCACTGAGAGACATTTTTAATCCCTTTTTTGGTTTCCTATATCTTACCTCGTGGTCTGTGTACACCTCCAGGGCGCCTTCCCATACGAGCGCTGAGTCCTATTTTTGTTAGTCCATCCAGTCCAACCTGTGTAGGTGTACGTGATTCAGTGTCGGTAATCATTTCCCATATCCCTGTATATTGTGTTCAATATGATGCATGTCCAAGAGTCTTTTAAAAATATCCATACTTCCCACTGACACCAATTGTGGAAGAGAGTTCCACATCCTTATTGTCCTTACAGTGAAAAAGCCCCTACATAGCTTAAGGTGAAACTTCTTCTCCTCCAATCTCATTTTGTGGCCCCGTGTCCTCTTACACTTCCTGAGACTGAATCATTTTTTTCCTGCGCTGGGATGACCATTGAGATATTTGTAAATCCCTATCATATCTCCTCTTAAGCGTCTCTTCTCCTGTGAGAATACATTTAGTGCTTGTAGTCGTTCCTCGTAATGGAGATCCTCCAGTCCCCTTATTAGTTTTGTTGCCTTTCTTTAGACTCCCTCCAGCTCCAGCACATCCTTCCTGGGGACTGGTGACCAGAACTGGACAGAATGCTGCACATGTGGCCTAACCAGAGTTTTATAAAGTGGTGGGATTATTCTTCTATCTCTGGAGTATATCCCCGTTTTTATGTATGCTAATATTCTGCCGTCTTTGGTAGGTGCAGCTTGGCATTGCATGCTATTGCTCAATCTGTCTTCTACTAGGACCCCCAGATCCTTCTCCATCCTTGATCCCCCCCAGAGGTTCTCCTCCTAGTGAGTAGTTTGCATTTATGTTTTTAGCCCTCAAGTGCATCACTTTAAATTTCTCCACATTAAACCTCATTTGCCATGTAGTTGTCCACTCCATTATTTTATTCAGATCCTTCTGTAAAATTTCCCATATCCTGATGTGAAGTTGTTGCCCTGCTTATCTTTGTGTCGTCTGTAAAAACTGAGCTATTTATCCCATCCTCTATATCATTTATGAATAAGTTGAATAGACTTGGTCCCAAGACAGGACCTTGGGGTACCTCACTTACCACTCCAGACCAGTCTGAGTACACTTTATTTATTACCACCCTTTGGACACCAATTTTCTACTCAAGAACAAAAAGTGAAAATGTCCTTCGCGCTATTCTGAGAAATGATGGAATGGTGACAATAAAATAATCTAACTTGAAAATTAGTGTTCAACTTAAAGCGGTTGTATAGTCATTTTATTTACTTTTACCTACAGGTAAGCCTATAATAAGGCTTACCTGTAGGTAAAAAAAAATCTCCTAAACCTTTACGGTTTAGGAGATATTCCCCTTGCGATGAGCCGCTAACTGCAGCGGCGCATGCGCACAGGGGATTCTCGGCTGAAGGCCGGCAACTGCCGGACCTTGCCGAGTAAGAAATCTCCCGCGCGCATGCGTGGGAGTGACGACATTGCGGTTTCAGCCACTCACAGCGCTGGAACCGCAATACCCGGAAGACATGCCGAGGCAACATGACAGCTCCCTCGGCGTGGACCAGGTAAGATACCGACGCCTCGTTCTAAGGTAAGTATTTCATAATGAGCTAATATGCGGTGCATACTAGCTCATTATGCCTTTTGCTTTACAGGGGTAGAAAAAAAAAAAATTTTTGCGGGTATACAACCGCTTTAATGTGATGATGTCTTCTATGAGCTGCAGCAAAAACAAAAGTGTTCACATTGCACTCTAGTAATATGGAAATGGAGAGATTTTGCGCATCAAATCTATCACCTTATGGTGTGAACCGTGATGAATACATATAATGTGAAATAAAATATACTAAACTAATAAATAGATAAATATACCAGTGACGTGATATACGATAAATATTAAAATGAAAAATTCATAATAAAAAGTTCATAATAAAAAAGTGGATCAATTTGTGTCCAATGTGTAGAAAAAATCCGTGGATAATATGTGCAACTAATTATACAAAATCAATGAATAAATATGTCAGTGATGTGACAAAAATAAAATGAAATAAAAATAACAATGTTCATAGTATTAAATGAATTGGCTGTGTCCAATATATGGGAAAAATATGTAGATCATATGTGGAAAGTCCCGATCTTAGCAGGCTCCCAGAACTCTCACCTTAAGATAGGTTAATACAGGCATCGATGGATATCTTTAGATTGGCACTGTGTGATATAACGTGATGGTGTCCTGGATTGGGCATCTGCTGATGGCTGAATAGTCCTCTCAGTATGTGTAGGGTATACCTATTAGAAAGATTTCCCACCAGTCCTTGGTCTTGTAGTAAGCGTCCTTACAAATGCAAATCCTTTATATCCAACATCAGGGATGAGCAGCCATGCTCCTAAATGTCTTCTCACATGGAGACACACGTCATGGGAGCGATTTGCCAGCACAAAAGAAAGCTGACAGCTCCTAGAAGTTCTTAAACACTGCTAACAGCTCCTAAGCACCATTTGTTTGTCTTAGCTTGTGGCCGCCTGGCATCCTTAATAACCAGTGAATAGCTATTTGTTAAAGTGGTTGTACACCCTAAACCCCCCCCCCCAATAAAACCTGCAAGACAAAGGCATAATGAGCTAGTATGCATAGCAAGCATGCAGCCTGGCCGGCCAGGAAAGCTTGCTTTTCCCTCCTCCTAAACCTTACCAAGCCACATGCCCTCAACATGGGGGGTGCCCTCCCCCCCAAAAAACACCCTGTCCCCATGTTGATGAGGACAAGGTCCTCTTCCCCACAACCTTGACCGTTGGTTATGGGCGTCTGCGAGCAAGGGGCTTATCTGAATCTGGAAGCCCTTTATAACAATTGGCCCCCACATCCTGCCCCCCATGTGAATGAGTAGGGGGTACCTCTATTCAGTCACCAGTAAAAAAAAGTGTGGTGTAAATAAAGACAAAAGGCAGTTTTTGACAAGTCCTTTATTAAAAAAAAAAACAATGTCCTTCAGTGAAGATCCATTATCAATCACAATGAATGCCGGCCGCCAACCCAGAAAAGGGAAAAGCCTCCCAACTCTAAATAAACTAAGGGGAGGGGCCACCTGACAATGTCACTGAGTGACCCCACCCCTTGTGATGTCATCAGCTGGGGAATGCTGGTTTGAGGATGTCACAGGGGGATACCTCTTGGTATATTTAGCAGCGGGAGGTGGTGGAGCTGTCAGATGATGAGAGTCTTCATTGTGTGCAAACTTTTTTTAATCTGGGTTGACAGCCGGCGTTCATCGTGATTGATGATGGATCTACACCAGGGGACATTGTGTCTTTTTATTAAAGGAATTGTCAAAAACTGCCTCCTGTCTTTATTTACGCTACACTTTTTTTGGTGAATGAACAGGGGTACTGTATGCCCTCTAATTATTCACATGGGGGTTGGATCTGGGGGCAACCTTGTTAAAGGGCGCTTCCAGATTCTGATAAGCCCCCAGCCCACAAACCCCCATAACCATGCCACCTTGAGCCTGTTGAACCAGGTAGAACTCAACTTTGGCAATGCTGCAGCGGCTGCACATGCAGCAGAGGGCCATCAACAAGTACCTGTGTGAGTACGGCACAACAACAGTCTCAGCCTGGCTCTGTTTTTTTTTTCCACGCCAATGGCTGCTGAAAAAGGATTCATGCACTGTACTGTCACCATTTGAGGAGGCAACAAGGATGGGGAGCCATGACAATGCATGTATCAGTGGCACAATCCCTGTTGTGTTCCTCCTGGGCAGATTCTGCATGGTATTATGGACAGGACACTCGAGGCAGAGCAGCGGAAGGAAGAGGAGGACTTCCTATCCTATCAAGGCCTGTTTTATGCAGACACCATTCTTGTGATGCCACAGAATACACAAGAGGAGAGGGAGGAGGAGGATTCTGGCAGTTATGGAGGCATTGAAGCAGAGGAAGACATACCTCAAACCTTAAGAGATGGTTTTCCTTCCCCAGAACCCTTGGGAGTAGTACGTGGCTGGGAGGAGGCAGTTCTTGATACTGTAATCCTCAGTGACCATGAGGACTCTGCTTCTCACGCCTCTGCAAACTAGCAGTGCATGGTCTCCCTCATTCTTCAAAGCCTGCGAAAGGACCCAAGAATTTGTGGCATCAAGGAGAAGATTCACTATTGATTGGCAACCCTCCTTGACCACCGTTAATGGGAAAGTCTTGCAACTCATCCCGTCCCCATAGAGGGAGCAAAGCATAAAATATCTTTAGGACACCTTAAGTAGGAGTTTATGTAACACCTTTCTAGACTCTGGTAGGTTACAGTCTGGTGGAAAACATAGTTTTGAGGCTTCTGCTGGTCAAGAGAGGAGCGGTGGAGATGGAGGCTGCTTCAGTGATACATTTCCAGTCCTTGGTACCCAGGGCTGTCAGCTTCCACATCCCATCAGCATCATCTGCATCATATGGTAGGAAATTATCTAGGGGCAAAAACAGACATGGAGAGCTTTACAGTTTATGATCCACTCTGTTTCTGGGTCATGAGAATAGACCACTGGCCAGAACATGCCTAGTATGCAATTGAGCTGCTGGGCTGCCCTACATCCAGCGTGCTTTCAGAGGGGCATTCACTGCTGCTGGAGGTTTTGTGACAGATAAAAGAGCATGTCTGTCCACGGACTATTAATCAGCGCTGGCTGGTTGCCCAATAACTTGCATATTAGCCTTCAAAATGGGCACTTTTGATTTTTCCAGTTTGAGTCCCATAGACTTTAATCAGGTTTGTTGTTAAGCTTCTAAACACGGCAAAAACACTGGCAAAAAACGCTAAATATCAGCATTTTTTTATCCAATGTATTTTCACCCATTTTTGAACATCTACTGTGCATGGAGCCTTACTATGACGTAGTCCTCCAGCTATATCATGTATTGCAATGTATGGGAACTATAAATTCCTGTGTTCATGTAAAGTTTGGTAGAAATGTGTAAGAATGTATATCAGAGTGCAGAGGTGTTGGGTTCCTCTGATAATACCCCGAGGGGGGTAAATCTTCCGCAGACTTCTGTGTCTCTTCTGATGGATCAGATCTCTACCAGAAGACACAAGAGGGAGGCGGCTGAACTGTAGCCAATCCCAGGATAACAAGTACATACCTAGAGAAAATGAAACTAGCCGATCACACGCTCTCATTTCTCACCAATCACATGATTGTTTTTTCAGGAACCCGAAACTGGAAGGTTTCCATATAGTTTAACCCTTTGGCTGCCAGGCCCTGCACTCCACTTTTTAAACTCGGCTGGTCGGACCATTTTGCCAATTTTTCCATAGATTTTTTATTTTTTCCCTTCCAGCTATCAGAGTTTGTGAAAGACCCCCCAAACCAGACATTTCCTGAAAGCACATGACCCGTAGCATAAAAAGAAGGAGCTACTGTTTTTTTAGGCAATATTTGCGCAAACTATAAATGCACATATACCGCGCTGTCTAAAGAACAAGGAAAATAGCAGCCAGCACAGCAGTAGATCAAGTTACAAAAAGTGACAAAAAGGTAAAAAAGTGCAGCGCTAACAAGTGAAAGGTCATTAAACCAATACAAATAATAAAGGTAAACTGGTAATGTAAACTTAGTGAAAAAATGTCCAACAATTTGTAATTGAAACACATAGGGGGTTATTTACTAAAGGAAAATCCACTTTACACTGCAAGTGCACTTGGAAGTTCAGTTGCTGTAGATCCGAGGGGGACATGCAAGGAAAATAAAAAACAGCATTTTAGCTTGTACATGATTGGATGATAAAATCAGCAGAGCTTCCCCTCATTTCAGATCTGGCCCATAGATTTAGAGCGACTGAACTTCCAGGTGCACTTGCAGTGCAAAGTGGATTTGCCTTTTCGTAAATAACCCCCAAAATGTCTTTAACCGGTTGCCGCTCGCTGTCATATGACGTGATGGACTTTGAGCGGGGATATGTGAATGATGGGTGTAGCTACAGACATCATTCAGATATTACCGTTTTCAGCCGGTGATTCCCTACACCATAAGAGATGTGGGGTCTTATTGACCCCACATCTCACTGTAAAGAGGACCTGTCATGCCATATTCCTATTACAAGGGATGTTTACATTCCTTGTAATAGGAATAAAAGTGATCAAATTTTTTTTTCAAAAAAGTGTCAAACTAAAAAAAGAAAGTATAATTAACAATAAAAAAAAAAATTTAAAGCGCTCCTGTCCCCGTGTGCTCGCACGCAGAAGCGAACGCATACGTAAGTCCCGCCCACATATGAAAACGGTGTTCAAACCCCACATGTGAGGTATCAACGCGAACGTTGGAGCGAGCGAAATAATTCTGTCCCTAGATTTCCTCTGTAACTCAAAGCATGTAACCAGTAAAAAAATTTCAAGCGTCGCCTATGGGGATTTTTAAGTACCGAACTTTGGCGCCATTCCACGAGCCTGTGCTATTTTGAAGCATGACATGTCAGGTATCTATTTACTCGGCGTAACTTCATCTTTCACAATATGTAAAAACATTGGGCTAACTTTACCGTTTTTTTTTTTTAAAGCACGAAACTTTTTTTACCCCAAAAAACGCGTTTGAAAAATTGCTGCGCAAATACCGTGTGAGATAAAAAGTTGCAACAACCGCCATTGTATTCTCTAGGGTCTTTGCTAAAAAAACATATATAATGTTTGGGGGTTCTATGTAATTTTCTAGCAAAAAAACAATGATTTTTACATGTAGGAGAGAAATGTCAGAATTGGCCTGGGTGGCAAGTGGTTAAAGAAAAAGAGAAACTTCAAAGTGCAATGTCCAAAAAGATCAGTGACAATCTTCAACTTCATATGTGATCATCAAATATGGTACTAATTTGATCGTTTGATAGTAGATCCACCACCAGAAACACCAAATGCTTACCGGAGGGATTGAACTCAAGTAGGTGTACACCTAGTGAGTCCATCAAACTTTGTGGTATAATATACCCAGAGGACATCAGGTTCAGGATCCGGATATAACCTCCAGGTGGATATTGGATGTAAGTAGGTTCAGATGAATCGGGCATTCAGCCCCACCAATAAAAGAAGAAGGAAGGCATATAGTGTAATTCCGTTGAGAAAATTTAATGTATAAAAAAACAGAGGAAATACACTCACGTTTATGTAGTAAAAAAGCGCTTGAATAAAAAGTGACAGTGGTCTCAGCATGGCCATCCGACGCGTTTTGACTTATAAATCATCATCTGGGGTGCTGATCCACTGTGGTCACTGTGTTTTTATATATGCTAAGTACCCCCATAATGAATAGCAGCTCCGTCTGATTGGTAATGCAATTCTAAGGTTACTTCCTGGTTCGGCCAAGATGGCGCCATAGCGTGCGTCCCAAGCCTCGTTCTGACATGCGGAAGCGGATATGACGTCACACTACACCATATCAGGCGTTGACAACCAAAAAAATGGCCCCGCTGTCAGTGGGACAAAAACGTAACGCGGTCATCAATCCTGGTTACATTCAATCCTGGTTACATTCCGTTCCTCGCAGCCAGTTCCTGAGACTGCGTAGGAATTGTTCTGACGTAAACACTTATTTGGTTCATCAACACTGAAAGAACGATTTAAAGAGAAGGGATATGATCCAGTACTGGTAACTTCAGAACTAAATAAAGGGGCAGGGATTGATAGGAGTTCTTTGTTGGTAAAGAAACCTCCTCGGGAACAAGATAATTCCTTTAAATGTTCCATGCTCACCACATTTTCACTCCAACATAGAGAAATGAAAAACATCATCCGTCATCATTGGGATAGACTCAGAAATGATCGTGTACTGAAAACTGTACTTCCGGAACAACCGAAAGTCATTTTTAGAGGAGTGTCTTCATTGCGAGGAAAGATTGCCCCTAATACGATCAATCCTCCGACACGATCTTCATTCTTTCACTATCTAGTTGGATATTTTCCTTGTAGGAAATGTACAGTATGCCAATATAATTCTTGTGGGGGACGTAAAAGTCTTGAATACAAATCTAATGTCACCAATCGGGTATATCCCATCTAAACATTTTGTACCTGTGCCACCACACATGTCCTTTATATGATCACTTGCCCTTGCGGCAAACAATATGTGGGTCGTACGATCCGTGCGTTTTCCATCAGGGTAGGTGAGCATATCGCTAAAATGAAGAGTGGTGATGTCCAACATAATGTGCCCCGACATTATAGAGAACACCATAGTGGAGACCCCCAAGGGTTCCCAATTCCTTATCATTGACAAATATATCCCCCCTTGGAGGGGAGGAGCCATGACACGTGGGGTCTCATGTCTGGAGACTTATTGGATTCACCAATTACAGACTTATTCACCTTTTGGATTAAATATTGAATGGGACATTAATGATTTTATCAGCCAGGCATGATGTTCTGCTATTCTGGATATTATTGGGTGCAATCGGTACATATGGAATCATTTGTGTATCCATGTGCTCTATGTATATTTCATATCAGTTTCTGTTCTATTTGTAGTGATTTAATGACCTTTCACTTGTTAGTGCTGCACTTTTTTACCTTTTTGTCCATATTTGCACAAATGTTTATCAAATTGCTATTTTTCCTTCGGGTCTGATATGGAAATTAAAGGGAACCCTGCGCCAAATTTAAAAAAAAAAACGTAGGGGTCCCCCCCAAAATCCATGCCAGACCCTTATCCGAGCACACAACCTGGCAGGCCACAGGAAAAGGGGGATGAGAGAGCACCCCCCTCCTGAACCGTACCAGGCCACACACCCTCCACATGGGGAGGGTGCTTTGGGGTAGCCAGGCACAATATTTAAAGGAATATTTCATTTTTATTGTTTCAATTTAAGCATTAAAAAAATCTCTGCTCCCAAAAAAACGCCCCTTTTAAAAACTTTTTTTGCATTGATCCATGTCCCCTGGGGCAGGCCCCGGGTCCCCAAACAGTTTTTATGACAATAACTTGCATATAAGCCTTTAAAATTAGCACTTTTGGTTTTTCATGTTCTTGTCCCATAGACTTTAATGGTGTTCTGGCGGCTTTCGAATTTTCCCCGAACATCACATATTATTCTCTGTTCACAGAACAGGAGGGGGCTTTGGAGGGGGCTTTGTAGAGACATCAGGGGTCTAAACAAACATCTAATGTCTCTTTCTGGACTATCTGCAGTCCCTTTCTCTGCACTGTAGATGAATGGATAGGTGTCTGTATAGAGGCTCCATTTAATTCACAAACTGATGCATAGTAAACACGGTTTAGTATGCTTCGGTGAAGAATGAATATAGAAATGATCAGTAATGATCGCTGACTGTATTCATTCAAGAATAGAAGGGGGCTTGTAAAAACATGATTATCACCCCCCCCGCTCTGCATCCCGGCAGTGATCTCCCACCCCAGTAGAGGTTGCAGCTGATGGGAGGGGGAGCAAGGAAATCCAGCCAACAGCTGCACAGAGGGGGCATCTGGCCATCAGTGAGGTGGGGGGCACTGAAGGGGGGTCAGAGCAGCGGGGGGGGGATTTATTTGGACAAGTAGATCCCCCTGTGACTGCCCTGCAGCACCCAAATCCAACAGGAGGATGGGGGAGGGAAGTTGGCAGCTGCAGGGTGACCACATAGGGATCAGTGCTGGGGGGATCAGTGCTGAGGGGGATCAGTGCTGGGGGTGACCAGTGCCGGGGGGAAGTGCTGGGGGCATCAGTGCTGGGGTGATCAGTGCTGGGGGGATCAGTGCAGCGGGGGGATCAGTACAGCAGGGGGTGAAGTTGCAGGAAAGGGGGCATTAGATTGGAGGTGGAGGGAACTTCAGATGTCAGTAAAGGTGGGTGAGGGGCGGAAGACACGGGGCAGAGATATCAGTTTCTTCATTTCAATAGGGAGGAGCGTTTTTTGTTTGTTTTATAACTGACCAAATATGCACCAAAAATGCAGCAAACAGGATTTCTAACTCCACAAGGGAAGTGCATTTAAATTCATGAAATCATACATGTATGAATGTGAGTATACATAAAAAAAAAAGTGAAAAAAGAAAAACTAAAGCAAGGTCCCATCAAGAAACAAGTCCGTAGATTCTTATAAAACAGAGTCCATCTAGATGAGATTAATTGCAGAAAGGAAATTGTGACAAAGTTTAAATTTTAAATCGTTTAAATTCGGTACGATTCTAATTTGGAAATTCGGATACATCGGAATAATGAAAATATGTCTGAATTTTATTTCGGAATGATCCGATCCGCACATGTCTAATTCCAGGGACAGGAGAGCTCCCAGCACTACACTCAGGATTATACTTCTACTGAAGACTTCCTGTCTGGAATCTAGTTACCCTTCACATCCCAGAGGGAGGTTCTCACCCAGATTTACTGTCCTCCATTACAGTTTATTACACATTTTGGAGTATCCCAAAACTTCCCCTCCCCCATCCCAGTTTTTTAAGCAAATAAACTACAAAAGTACATCCAAGGCCTGATCTATGACTTGATGGTGGAAATGCGTTGTGCCTGGCTGCTCTGGGCCTATCAGGGAATAGAACCTGGGACCAAGCAGCAGGACCAGTCTCGGGTCTGTGCTATTCTAGTAATAGTCCAATCTGTCTGATTGTTATATCTATATCCAATCATTGATCAATATTCCCATATACAGAGCCGAGGATTTCCACTTCCTGAGACTGTATACCCCTCCCCCGTCACCTGTCCACATTACCCCACCCCCACCACAATCCCCGCCCCCTCCAAATCATAACCAATAGGAACAAGACTAGCACTGGCTGTATTCATAGTGATAATCATCACAGCCAATCACAGTGAGGGGGAGGAGCAATCACAGATCCATGGATTGGTCATGTAAAGGAACCTGTGAGGACAGAAATGTCGGAATTCTCATTGTGGATATTAAAGTGTGTGTCTAGACAAATCCTATTGTTCTAGATTTGGATGGAGTGGGGGAGGATTAGAACCCCTGTCAGGTTTTTACTGCTATTCGGGGCTCCATTAGAGAGATTTCCTCTCACTTCCTGTTCTGGTAACAACGTTTTATCAGACAGGAAATGAAGGAAAATCTACAACAGGGACACAGACAGAAATAAAGATCTGACAGGGGTTCTAATCCTTCCCCTACTCTACTAAAGATAAGGATTTTTATTTCTGTCTGTGTTGCTGTTTGAGAGTTCTCCTCACTTCCTGTCTGGGGAAATGTTGTCACAGGAACAGGAAGTGAGAGGAAATCTCTCTAATGGAGCCCCAGATAGCAGAAAAAAAATCTGACAGAGGTTCTAATCCTCCCCCACTCCATCCAAAGCTGAAAATACCCCTTTCTTCTATAGATAGACAGTGATGGTGGAGACCCCAGGGCCGTCATCCTGATCCTGGCTACACTATGTAGTGTGTCACTGACCCAGAACAAGCATGCAGCCAGTGAAGGCTGAACAATCTGACCTCCTGCATGCTTGTTCCTGGTCAGTGACACACTAGGTAGTGAAGTGAGGTTTAGGATGAAGATGACGGCCCCGGAACCTGCAGCTTTATAAATAAATCACTCATGTTTCCTGTCCTCTGCTTCCTCCTATTGGATGAGTATTCCACCAATCACCAATCAGATAATCCACCTTGTGATGTCTCTGGGCAGATCTCTCACTTCTGATTCCTCCCACATATCTTTATATAACCTCCCCCTCCCCCTCCCCATACATATACCCCAGCATGGAGGGGCTCAGTGAAGGTGGTGGTGAAGGTGTGGAGATGTCGGATCGGGTCACACAGATCATAAAAGGAGATCCGCCCGGCCTCATAATCCAGATCTATCCTGACTCTCCCACTGGAGACATCACCGGGTAATGGGGTCTTATTACTGTCATGTATCACTGAGAGCTGATTACCCCACCACCTCTCCAAACTCCAGGACTTCTTATTATCTCCAATCACTGACTGATCTCCTCTCCTGTCTATACTGGGGTAACACATCCCGACTCTCCAGAACCCAGACCCCCCGACATCCACTTCCCAGTAATGTCTCCCTGAGGAGAACCTCTGACTGCTCATCACCTGAGAATCCTGAAACCTCTCTGGTGTTTCTGGGCGATTCTGATGTGATGATGAGGATGCAGTTTTCCTGTCATCTGATATATGTAGATCATTACCAGCTGTCCTCACATCCAGTAATATGTCTGTAACCCCCCTCTCTACATTTACCCCAGACATGATATCAGATAAACCTGTGTGTAATGTGTGTGAGATCCCCCCCACATCCAGATCCCCCCCATCATGGAGGAGTTCATCATGTCTCTCTCTGTCCTCATCATCTCCATCCTCAGTATCACACAAGTCACCTGTGTCTGATTCCTGTAGGACAGTCAGTGGATCCGTCATGTTACACAGCTCCTCAATGTCCCCCATCTTCCTGGACAGATCCTCCTTCTTTATTTCCAGATCCTGGACCAGATCATTGATTATCCCGGAGATCCGCTCTGCCTGCCCGGAGATTTCCCTCAGGACTCTATTCTCCAGATCTTCCAGACGTCTCCTGAGGTCTCTGAACAGGACAATGACTCTCTCTGTTTCATCATCTGCTTCTCCTTGTACTTTCCTCCTGTGTTCCTGCAGACTCTGGACTCTTTTCTCCATCTCCTCTCTCTCTGTCATCAGTTTCTGCAGAACATTCCTCAGTTTCTTCTTCTTCATCTCAGAGGCCTCACCCAGAGTCTCCACCTGGTGTCCCCAATGTTCTCCATCCAGCCTGCAGGACATACAGATACAGGTGGAGTCCTCAGTGCAGTAATACTCCAGGATCTTCTTATGGACGGAGCATTTCCTGTTCTCCAGGGAAGTGGTGGGGTCACATAAGACGTGTTCTGGTGACTTGCTGTGGACTCTCAGGTGATTGTCACACAGAGAAGCTTCACAATGCAGACAGGATATCACAGCAGGTACAGGAGTGTGAATACAGTAAGTACAGAAGACCCCGGACTCCTCCCGATCTGGATGGGTGGACAGGAAATTCTCCACTATGTTCCGTAGTGTTATGTTCCTGTGCAGTGCAGGCCGATCCTGGAACTCTTCTCTACATTCAGGACAGGAATAACCTCCAGACCTCTCCTGTGTATCCAACACACGACCAATACAGTCCCGGCAGAAGTTATGTCCACATTTCAGCATTACAGGATCTGTATAAATGTTCAGACAGACGGAACATTCCAGCTCCTTCCTCAGATCAGCAGACGCCATCGCTGAGAGCAGAAGAGAGAAATGAAACTGAAAGTATCTGACACTCATTATAACCAGTTCTGTACATTCCTACACAGGGAGGGGCTGAGACTGAGACACGTAGTCATAGGAACTTTTATACAGAAGAACACAGATAATATAGTATCTCACAAAAGTAAGTACACCCCTCACATTTATGTAAATCTTTTCTTCTATCTTTTCATGTGACAACACTGAAGAAATGACACTTTGCTACAATGTAAAGTAGTGAGTGTACAGCTTGTATAACAGTGTAAATTTGCTGTCCCCTCAAAATAACTCAACACCATTTTTGTCTAAACCGCTGGCAACAAAAGTGAGTACACCCCTAAGTGAAAATCTCCAAATTGGTCCCAATTAGCCATTTCCCCTCCCCGGTGTCATGTGACTCGTTAGTGTTACAAGGTCTCAGGTATGAATGGGGAGCAGGTGTGTTAAATTTGGTGTTATCGCTCTCACTCTCTCATACTGGTCACTGGAAGTTCAACATGGCACCTCATGGAAAGAACTCTCTGAAGATCTGAAAAAAAGAATTGTTGCTCTATATAAAGATGGCCTAGGCTATAAGAAGATTTCCAGGACCCTGAAACTGAGCTGCAGCACGGTGGCCAAGACCATACAGCGGTATAACAGGACAGGTTTCCCTCAGAACAGGCCTCGCCATGGTCCACCAAAGAAGTTGAGGTCATGTGCTCAGTGTCATATCCAGAGGTTGTCTTTGGGAAATAGATGTATGAGTGCTGCCAGCATTGCTGCAGAGGTTGAACCGGTGGGGGGTCAGCCTGTCAGTGCTCAGACCATACGCCGCACACTGCATCAAATTGGTCTGCATGGCTGTTCTCCCAGAAGGAAGCCTCTTCTAAAGATAATGCACAAGAAAGTCCACAAACAGTTTGCTGAAGACAAGCAGACTAAGGACATTGATTACTGGAACCATGTCCTGTGCTCTGATGAGACCAAGATAAACGTATTTGGTTCAGATGGTGACAAGCGTGTGTGGTGACAACCAGGTGAGGAGGACAAAGACAAGTGTGTCTTGTCTACAGTCAAGCATGGTGGTGGGAGTGTCATGGTCTGGGGCTGTATGAGTGCTGCCGGCACTGGGGAGCTACAGATCATTGAGGGAACCATGAATGCCAACATGTACTGTGATATACTGAAGCAGAGCATGATCCCCTCCCTTCAGAGACTGGGCCGCAGGGCAGTATTCCAACATGATAACCACCCCAAACACACCTCCAAGACCACCACTGCCTTGCTAAAGAAGCTGAGGGTAAAGGTGATGGACTGGCCAAGCATGTCTCCAGACCTAAACCCTACTGAGCATCTGTGGGGCATCCTCAAATGGAAGGTGGAGGAGCGCAAGGTCTCTACCATCCACCAGCTCGGTGATGTCATCATGGAGGAGGGGAAGAGGACTTCAGTGACAACCTGTGAAGCTCTGGTGATCTCCATGCCCAAGAGGGTTAAGGCAGTGCTGGAAAATAATGGTGGCCGCCCAAAATATTGACACTTTGGGCCCAATTTGGACTTTTTCACTTAGGGGTGTACTGACTTTTGTTGCCAGCGGTTTAGACATTAATGGCTGTGTGTTGAGTTATTTTGAGGGGACAGCAAATTTACACTGTTATACAAGCTGTACAATCACTACTTTACATTGTAGCAAAGTGTCATTTCTTCAGTGTTGTCACATGAAAAGATAGTATAAATTATTTACAAACATTTACAATGATTACAAAAATGTGACTGAGGGGTGTACTTACTTTTGTGAGATACTGTATATATGGACACATATATTGTTTATATACTAGTATCAGTATTAATTAACTCTCTCCACTAGATAAAGATAAAGGAAAACCTGCAAACATGGCCTGTTGGGGGTACTTGAGGACAGGGTTGAGAAGCACTGATCTAGGTCATCTCCTGTCCTCAGGACCCACTAACAGGCCAGATTTTAAGTATTACCTTGGGGGAGATGCAGACTAGAATACTGCAATCACTGAGCAGCAAATGATATCACCTGTGATGTGTTTCAGTTATCTTGCAGACCTGACCTGTTGGTGGGTCCTGAGGACAGGAGATGAGAACCTCTGATGTAAGTCACATGACTTGAAGCAATGCCTGTGTAATGTTGGGTCTATGGACCTCCAGTCACATCAAAGTCTCACCAAAGTAGTGCAGGGACTAATCTGAAGTCGCACAGATATGAGCGGTGCTCATTGGAGATCATGGGGGACCACTTGTCATGTGACTTTGCACTAGGGTTGTCACCTCATCCCTTTAAACCCGAACACATAATAATTACCCGGGTTCTGTGGCTGATTAAGGTGGTAATTAAACTCACTTGGTGCCTTATCTGCATTAAATTATCCTCAGAACCCGAGTAATTCATATGTGTTCGGGATTAAGGGATGAGATAAGAACCCAACCTACAGTCCCAAGTCACACAAGTGTGAAAGGGGTCTAATGGTTCTGTGACCAACTGAAATCTATTCTTCCATTATTCTCTATGGACGTTCCTTTCTGTCATTCCTTGTAGTATGTCCCCATATCCAATACATCCCGACATCCTCTCCATAGTCAGTGGGGATATTTAATATTGAGATGAAGTGGGATTATTATTGTTTTCTATGGAATGACAGAAGGGAACGCCCATAGAGAATATTGGGAAGTAAAATAGAAACTCATTTTCAGGCAAATCTCAGAAGCTCAGCAGATTGTCCGCCGACGCCATCGGTCACAATGCCATACTATACCATGCTGACTCTCCGATTTGACTCTTCTGGTATTTTTTATGTACGGAGGAGCCACAGACTCCGCCTCTTGCGGAATGCCCTGGGTTTTCTACCCGAGCCTCCATACCTCGAAAATGAGACGTTTTAAAATATGTGCGAACGACCGGGCGACCGCCAAGAGGAGCTTCGCCCACCACAGTTTCCTCCTTTGCTAGTGTTTTGCTTTTTTCTCCTTTGCAGCTTTACCACAAGGAACCTCGCCTGGTCCCTTTACCTCAGGCACCGTAATCTGCCTTCTGGCCCCTGTGATAGCGGTCCCTATGCAGTCATCATCGTGAACTGAATACAGCGCATGGACGCGCCTCCATAAGACACGTAGGGAGAAGCTCGATTTTGCGCAAATGTAGACAAGGGTGTGATATCATTTTTTGGCCCAGTCACAAATTTTTGCGCCGTCCGGCGTTTGCACAAGGAATTTTTAATTGAAATGTTTGCATTCCTGGCTGCAGAGGTGCAAACAGCCACCAGGTGTCATAAAGGAGTTGGTTTTAGTTGTCATTTCAAATAGCAGCCACTAGATGTCACTGTTGTATTAACTTTCATTTGATTGTGTTGTAAGCACTAGAAAAGACTCAAATACTTTTTTTAAAGATTGATGAAATGTTATCAAGTCCTGAACTGGTCAGTATAAAATTACATCTGTATGATTTATCATTTTGTGTTTAGAGGGTTTGGTTCATTTTGTCATTTAGTTCATAAAAATGTTACATTTCTATTTTTGGTTGATCGCATATATTATAAAATATTATTTACTGTTCCTTATTTAGTGTAACTATTCCTTATGTTTAGTGATTACACAACCACTCATTGCTTTTCTGTATGTTTTTGCTAATGTCTAATCTACTTTTACTGCCTGATCAAAAATAATCAATAAATATTATATCTGAGAAAAAAAATATATATATCTTTTCTTTCATACTTGCAGAAGATGAAAACTGTTTGCCGATGGCTTGTGGATTTCACCTGGACATGAAGATATATTGTGTACAGAAGTATAAAGATGAACTTTCATTAATGTTAGAATAAAGATAATATTCTGTATATTGTATTGGAATGATATGAAGGGGAGACATCATGCATGGGAGAGTATACAAAACCTATAATGGTAGTATAGTATAATAATATGAACCCGGAACATTTGGGAGCATAAAGGTGAGCTGTCACCTAGGGAGAATAAAGAGAACATGTCATGTATAGGACTATAAATAGCACTTGTAATGTATAAAAAAGTCTTATATCTTGAAAGCCAGAAGACTCTAAAATATTTGATCTCTTCCAGAACCAAAAAGGACTCAGGATTTGGGGCAGTACAGTATCTTTGTGATCAGCACTACTGCCATGCAGCCCTAAGGTTCCTGGTGTGGAGTGAGGATCTTCATTCCCCACATCCAGAGGAGTAGCTAGTCTAGAACCTTCAGTGCCGAGACCCCATGAAAGGCCCCCCTGACCTCGGACACCAGGGACCTTTCCACCAATCCCTTTACTCCTGTCATGGGGCCCTTTATTACGGACCCGCAGAAGGACCCTTTCACATGTCCTGCAGCAGGCCCCCTTTCTGCCATCTTGGGTAGGGATGCCACCCTTTCATCAAGTCAAACCCGAGCACTTTAGCATCTGTCAGGGATACCACATGGAGGTATCCAGCAAGGATGACCTGATTGGTAGGCTGTACCATAAGATATCATGAATCAGGCTGAAAGAAGTTAAGTGAGGTTTATTAGGACAAATAACACAATTCTGACACCAACACCAGTAAACCATCAACAATATAAGTGACACTGAAACATGAAAGTGCAGCAACCCAAATAACAACCTAACTGGCTATGTAGGTCACAACTGGCACAATAAACAGGGATAGCAGGGAGCCTCTTGATTGACTCTAGCCTCTCGGTGCTGCTGGCCTTTGACTCTAGCCTCCTGGTGCTGCCTGCCTTTGACTCTAGCCTCTCGGTGATGCCTGCCTTTGACTCTAGCCTCTCGGTGCTGCCAGCCTTTGACTCCAGCCTCTCGGTGCTGCCAGCCTTTGACTCTAGCCTCTCGGTGCTGCCTGCCTTTGACTCTAGCCTCTCGGTGCTGCTTGCCCTTGACTGCAAGCCTCTCGGTTGACTCTAGCCTCTTGGTCTGCCTGCTCTTGACTCCAAGCCTCTCGGTCTGCCTGCTCTTGACTCCAAGCCCCTCTGCCAGCCTGCTCTTGACTCAAGGCTCCCCTCCAGCCTCCCCTTCGCTCACCAAGCTGAACTATGACCCTTAAGCCCGCAGGCTGAAATAAGTTAAATGAGGTTTATTAGGACAAATAACACAATTCTGACACCAACACCAGTAAACCATCAACAATATAAGTGACACTGAAACATGAAAGTGCAGCAACCCAAATAACTGGCTATGTAGGTCAGAACTGGACAATAAACAGGGGTAGCAGGGAGCAAGGTACTTGGAGCCGGAAGAAGGGAACAGGGTGCAGGGTACAGGGAGCCGGAAGAAGGGAACAGGGTGCAGGCTACAGGGAGCTGGAAGAAGGGAACAGGGTGCAGGGTGCTGGGAGCTGGAAGAAGGGAACAGGGTGCAGGGTACAGGGAGCTGGAAGAAGGGAACAGGGTGCAGGGTACAGGGAGCTGGAAGAAGGGAACAGGGTGCAGGGTACAGGGAGCGGGAAGAAGGGAACAGGGTGCAGGGTACAGGGAGCTGGAAGAAGGGAACAGGGTGCAGGGTACTGGGAGCTGGAAGAAGGGAACAGGGTGCAGGGTACAGGGAGCTGGAAGAAGGGAACAGGGTGCAGGGTACAGGGAGCTGGAAGAAGGGAACAGGGTGCAGGGTACAGGGAGCGGGAAGAAGGGAACAGGGTGCAGGGTACAGGGAGCTTGAAGAAGGGAACAGGGTGCAGGGTACAGGGAGCGGGAAGAAGGGAACAGGGTGCAGGGTACAGGGAGCTGGTCACAGATGCAGGTACAAGAGAAGTACTCAGGAGCAGGTCCAGAAACAAGGATCAGGCAGGGACCAGCCTCACAGGAAGAACACTGAAGAACTGAACTCCAGTTAAGGGCACAATTGTATACCTTCCATCAGCACTTATTTACTGGGGCATAAAGCAAACAATGAGAAGCTACATCCTCCTTTCCTCCTTCCCATCAAGGGAGGCAGCTTTGCATTCACAAGACCCCACATTTCTCAATGAAGCAGCCTTACAGTATCCCTCAGCTCTTTTTTGATAGTACAGATAGCTAGGGATGGGATTTATGTTCGGGTCGAACATGAGTTTGACTCTAACATTGGCTGTTCGCCCGTTCACCGAATAGCGAACCATTTGGGGTGTTTGCAGCAAATTCGAAAGCGACGGAACACCCTTTAAAAGTCTATGGGAGAAATCAAAAGTGCTAATTTTAGAGGTTAATATGCAAGTTATTGTCATAAAAAGTGTTTGGTCCTTCCCCAGGGGACATGGATCAATGCAAAAAAAGTTTCAAAAACGGCCGTTTTTTCGTGAGCAGTGATTTTAATAATGCTTAAAGTGAAACAATAAAAGTGAAATATTCCCTTAAATTTTGTACCTGGGGGTGTCTATAGTATGCCTGTAAAGTGGCGCGTGTTTTTTCCTGTGTTTAGAACAGTCCGAGAGCAAAATGACATTTCTAAAGGAAAAAAGTCATTTAAAAGTACTCGCGGCTATAATGAATTGCAATGCAATACACATAAAAGCCATTGAAAAAAATGGCATTGGATTCCCCCCAGTCCATTACCAAGCCCTTTGGGTCTGGTATGAATATTAAGGGGAACCCCGCTCCAAAATTTAAAAAAAAAATGGTGTGGCGGTTCCCCCCAAAAATCCATACCAGACCCTTATCCGAGCACGCAACCTGGCAGGCCGCAGGAAAAGAGGGGGGATGAGAGAGCGCCCCCCCTCCTGAACCGTACCAGGCCACATGCCCTCACCATGGGGAGGGTGCTTTGGGGTAGCCTCCCAAAGCACCTTGTCCCCATGTTGATGGGGACAAGGGCCTCATCCCCACAACCTTTGCCTGGTGGTTGTAGGGGTCTGCGGGCAGTGGGCTTTAACAAGCGGACCCCAAGATCCCAGCCCCCCATGTAAATTGGTAATGGGGTACAAATGTACCCCTACCATTTCATAAAAAAGTGTCAAAATGTTAAAAAAGACAATAGCTGGTTTTTGACAATTCCTTTATTCTTTCCCCGCTTCTTCTTCTTTCCCCGCTTCTTATTCCATCTTCTCCTGGTCTTACTTCAGTTTTATTCTTCTTCCTCCATCTTGCTCTTCCTCCGCTTCTTCCGCTATCCTCCTCTGCTTCATCCTCTGGTCTTCTCCTCCGGCATCTTCCTCCGGCTTCTTCTTAACCGCTTCGTCCACCGGACGATCCACCTCAATGGGAGTCTCCCACTGTGTGACGCTTCTGTTCTTGTGACAGTCCTGTTATAACTGAGGGCGGGGCCACACCGTGACATCCACCCGGTGACCCCACCCCCCTCTGACGTAGGGGACTTCCCTATGGCTTCCCCCGTGGTGTCAGAGGGGGACGGGGTCACCCATATAAACGGGTGACCCTGCCCCCTCTGGCGCCCCGGGAAAGCTTTGTTTGTCCAGGGAACAGCCTGAAAATTTCCATTAACTAATTTTTATAGGATGTCCAGCTTGGTGCACATAGATAATTGCAGTCCTGTACTGAGGAGCTTCATCCTCCCTATCTGCTTCTTCCCATCTAGGAAGCCAGATTCACACTCAAGGAAACAGCCTGAATATTCCCGAGAACTCATTTTTTGTAGGATGTCCAGCTTGGTACGCATAGCTAATTGCTGTCCTGTAGTCAGGAGCTTCATTCTCCCTATCTGCTTCTTGACATTTAGGAAGCCAGTTTCACACTCAAGGACTATTTTTGTCCAGAAAACAGCCTGAAAATTTTCCTTTACACATTTTTTATAGGATGTGCAGCTTGGTGTGCATAGCCAATTGCAGCCCTGCGGTCTGGAGCTTCATCCTCCCTATATGCTTTTCACCATCTAGAAAGCCAGTTTCAAACTCACCAGGACTATTTTTGTCCAGGAAACAGCCTGAAAATTTCCCTTAATTATTTTTTTATAGGCTGTCCAGCTTGGTGCGCATAGCTAATTGCTGTCCTGCAGTCAGGAGCTTCATCCTCCCTATCTGCTTCTTCCCACCTAGGAAGCTAATGTAACACTAATAAAGACTATTTTTGTTCAGGAAACAGCCTGAAAGTTCCTGATAACTAATTTTTTATAGGATGTCCAGCTTGGTGCGCATAGCTAATTGCAGCCCTGTAGTCAGGAGCTTCATCATCCTCATCTGCTTCTTCCCATCTAGAAAGACAGTTTCACACTCACATGGACTATTTTTGTCCAGGAAACAGCCTAAAAATTTCCTGTAACTATTTTTTTATAGGCTGTCCAGCTTGGTGAGCATAGCTAATTGCTGTCCTGCAGTCAGGAGCTTCATCCTCCCTGTCTGCTTCTTCCCACCTAGGAAGCCTATTTAACACTAATAAAGACTTTTTTTTTTCAGGAAACAGACTGAAAATTTTCATTAACTCATTTTTTATAGGCTGTCCAGCTTGGTGCGCATAGCTATTTACTGTCCTGCAGTCAGGAGCTTCATCATCCTTATCTGCTTCTTCCCATCTAGAAAGACAGTTTCACACTCACATGGACTATTTTTGTCCAGGAAACAGAGTAAAACATTTCCCGTAACTATTTATTTTATAGGATGTCCAGCTTGGTGCGCATAGCTAATTGTAGTCCTTTAGTCAGGAGCTCCATCCTCCATATCTGCTTCCCATCTAGGAAGCCAGTTTCACACTCACAAGGAATATTTTTGTCCATTAAACAGCCTGAAAATTTCCCTTAACTCTTTTTGGATAGTATGGATGGCTTGGCACAAATAGCTAATTGCAGTCCTGTAGTCAGGGGCTTCTTTTCCCACAATCGCTTTCCATCTGAGTAAGACTGCTTCATTTCTGTATTACTGGGGCATCGAGCTAACAATGGACAGCTACTCCCACTCCTCCAATGAGAAGATACAGCCTGCTTCCCATCAAAGGAGGCAGCTTGGCACCCACAAGGCCCCACCTTTCTCCATGATGGAGCCCTTACAATTTCCCTTAACTCTTTTTTGAAAGCACCTCCAGTTTGGCATGCGCAGTTATTTGAGGTCCTTCAGTCAGAAACTTCATCCAATGAGAAACTTCATCCTCCCTGTCTGCTTCCCATCTAGGGAGGCAGCTTCAACCTCACAAGGCCACACCTTGTGCCCCAGAAGTCACAGAGGTTTTTATGTTCCACACTGACAGCTGTATAGCGTTCTATTTTCTCACTAGCAGCTTGGAGACAAGTGTGTAAGTGAGCGTGTTGTGGGAGGATGACTTGGCGCTGCACGAGTGTGACGGGAGTGACCCCGATACAGCTCTTGGCTCGCAGAGTCATTGTTCTTCACCGCGGGTGTCACCGTTCATGGAATGTGGAGCTCAGCTGGAAAAAGCGAAAACCTCATCCATGTTCTATAGACAAGTGATTAACTCTGTAGGATCCATCCGCTTGCCTGCTGAACTATGCAGTCCTCTAAGGTGACCCTTCTCTGAGCATGACCAAATGTCCAATTCCCTCTTTTACAGAGCGAGTGCATATTGTTTTTATCCCTTTACTTTCCAACATTTACACTGTACAGGAAGCCAAGGATGGGTCCTGAACGGGGTGCTATGTGGCACCAGTGTTTAAGTTAGGATCCCTTTAAGGGAAGAGAAACTGATGAGATGGATTACCAGAGATGAAACGGTGGTGAATATCCGAGGTCTTGGCCCCAGGATGACAGAACTATGCTGGAAGAAATTTTCGATCAGTGGTGTTACCAACAGGCAGAAGGAGATCGCTTGGATGACCTTTCAGAGCTGTCTGCTGACTAGAGTTTTCCTGAAAGCAAGAGATCTGTGCAGAGTGGAGATGTGCCCGAGGGAAGGATGAGCCGATATGGAAACAGTGGAACATGCCTTGGTTGAGTTGCCTTTGTTCGAAGGGTGAGAAGAAGATTGGTTCCCTTTTTGGATGGGGTACTTGGTATTAAGGATGTGGACTTTAGTGGTTGGTTCTTTGGGTTGGTGGAGGGAGATCAAGACAAGCAAAGAAGAACATGGACTTTTATGGCGGTGTTGAGAAGTGATGTGGGACGTAAGGTGCTGGGAAGTAAGAGGGAAGCAGATGGTATGGAGTGAGGACTGCTTGGCTAAATTGTATGTGGCTTTGTTGGTGGATAGGAGATGGATGGGGGAGGAGGAAGCGGATGTGTTTTGAGGATGGGGGAGGTGGAAAGGATGGGGAGGGAGGGATTGTATTTTTATTATGTGATTTAGTATAAATTTTAGTGCCTTTTTTTTCCTGTAAAAAAGAAAAATACTGAGAGTTACAGGAATTTTACTTACCTGAATGCTGATTGAAGCGCAGTACTAGAAAGAATCGGAGGTTGGTTCTTGATGAAAGAATATTGTACACTGGAATCTGATGGGGGAAAAAAATCCATCTGTTTGCCTGCTGAACTATGCAGTCCTTTAAGGTGACCCTTCTCTGAGCATGACCAAATGTCCAATTCCCTCTTTTACAGAGCGAGTGCATATTGTTTTTATCCCTTTACTTTCCAACATTTACACTGTACAGGACGCCAAGGATGGGTCCTGAACGGGGTGCTATGTGGCACCAGTGTTTAAGTTAGGATCCCTTTAAGGGAAGAGTGTGGGTACTCGGGGGGTCACCATAGGTGGGTGAGGAATTTCTGGGTTAGCCATGTTAAGGAGAACTGACTCGCAGTCCTCTCTGTATTAATAGAGAGGTATTTGGGACCAGAGGTTTTGAGCCCCTAAAGTGACATTTCGGTGAGAAATAAATAAATTGGTTGGATAATGCACTAGGCCAGTGCGCCCCATTTTGTTTTTCTATTCTCACAAAAGGGCCTCCACCCCTGACTACAGGGACTCCAGTCTCCAAAGGTCTAGGAGCCTCTGGGAAGCAGCACTTAAACCAGAAAGTAGTATTCGGTGTGGTGGTGTGAGAAGGAGTTGGGGAGAGACACCTGTTTGGAGTAATAGGCAGACTGGGGCTGTGCTGAGCCCGGGGTAAAGTCCCATCTATGAACCGGGTTTCATTAGATTTTGTACTTTTGTAGACAAGCAGACTTTTTGTGTGTTGCACTTTGTTTTGCTGCTGGAAGCATTTCTTTGTGCTTGACTTCAGAAAAAGTAAACAGCTTTTAGTTTGAAGTTAAATGGCTTTGTACATGGCGCTGTGGAGCTACAACCCCCAAACTTTACAATGCTTAGATGGGGGGGCAGTTTTGTGTTTTCACAGCACGAGATCCACAGGAGATGGACCAGGTGTGACGAGCCACAATGCCCATAACTCTCTCAAACATTATTAGACAACCCTTGTGTTGGGAAGCTTTACCATTTTTGGTGACATTGTGCAACCAACCAGCCGGAACCACTTGGCCAGGGCAGCTGTTAGGCTGAATGGGTCCCCTTGATGTCTATCTGGCAGGACCCCCTCCCTCTACCCCAAAGCAGACAGTCATGAAGAAGGTGGTGGCATGGACTGTGTGCAATGAAGAACGATCTGTATTATCATCTTCTTCTATATTCGATTTCATTTCATCTGTTTATATTTACATTTCTAATTTATATGTGTGTTAGATGGTCAGCCTGGCTTTTGTTTGTTATTTGTGTGATTTATTATCTATTCCATATTGGTTTTATGCACCTGTTTATATTTTTGTTCTAGACCCTCTGGTGTGTTCATCTCACATTGTTACTTAGAACAAGTGCTGCTGTGCTTCTCAATCCCTATTTATTACAGTATGCAATAAGGCCAACCTAACGCTCAGAGCCTGGGTTCAGTTCCCTCCCCCCAACCAGACTTGCCAAGCACCTGGTTCTGAAGATTTCTTCTGTCTGGGGTCCTTGGGCAGTGCTTCTCCGGGGGCCCCTCCTGGAGCTGGGAGTCTGGGGACCATCCATAAGCTGGACCACATTTCATTTTGTAGTTGCAAGAAGCCCACAATTGTCTGTAGAATCACAAGCTCTTACAAACTGATATGAATGATTCTGAGTATGTTCTCTAGATCAGCCGTTTTCCCCCAGAGTGCCCTGGCAAAATATTTACCACAAATGTATACAGGCCAGCAGGTGGAACAAGCCTGCCTTATAGTGAAATAAAGCCACAGGTTCTCATTGTGCACCATTACCACCTTCTAGCCACCGGAGTCCTAACAACCAATCATCCTCCCTTTGCCCCTCTCTGTAAGCGCTGGGGTTACATTAGCTTAGCGATGGAGAAAAACTGAGGGAGAAGAGAAACTTTGGAATACTAGTCAGTACCAGTGTGTAAAAGTATAGTGGATTTGGAAAAATACATCACACCCAACGTTGGGTGTCCTTCGTGTGTGGATGACGATGTGTTATGTAAAACTATTAGAATATTGTTTTACATTTTAGAATGGGGGGCCCCGAGACTGTTCATAATTTTAGAGGGCGCCTTGACTAGAAAAGAGGTTGAGAAGCAATGCTCTAGAACAGGGGTCTCCAAACTGCGGCCCGGGGGCCAGATGTGGCCCTTTGCTTGCTTTTATCAGGCCCTTGGGGCACTATGTCATCCACTGATACCAATAATGGGGCATAATACCCCCTCCCCACACTGAGACCAGTGAAGGGGCACACTTCCTTCCAATTATACCAACGATGGGACACAATTCCTCCCAAAGACACCAACAACTGGGCAAAATGACACCAATGATGGGACACAATTCCTCCAACTGTCACCAATGATGGGGCACAATTCCTCCAACTGTCACCAATGATGGGGCACAATTCCTCCCAATGACACCAATGATGGGGCACAACTCCTCCCAATGACACCAAAGATGACGCCATTGTTTATTCCCACTGACGTTGGGACCTTTTCTACTCTCAATGACCACAGTCCCCCTGCACCCCAAAGTCAGAGGAACAGTAAACTGGCCCCCTGTTTAGAAAGTTTGGAGACCCCTGCTGTAGAAGATCACCATTACTGTGAATATAGTTTATATGAGATTGTTGTTGCTTAGAAAGGCCACAAGATGTCCCCATTGTCTGCAGGATGATCTCTTGTGAGTTGAACAAAACCTCCTATGAACTTGTCTGCCCATTGTCTTAGGTTGATATTATTATGAATATACAGTTTATTTGATTTTGTAGTTGAAAACTGATGCCAAAAAAAGTCCACATTGTCTGCAGAATAATGAGATCTTACAAAGTCATACAAATGCATTTGAGCATGTTCTCTAGATTAACATCACTGTAAATGGAGTTTATCTGAACTTGTTGTTACTTAGAAAGGCCACAAGATGTCCCCATAGTCTACAGGATCAGCTCTTGTAAGTAAACCGTCTCATGTGACCTCCTCTGAGCATGCTCCAGCTTGTCATTACTATGAATACACCTTTTTATATGATATTGTAGTGTAAAAACAATGACAAATGAAGCCCACATTGTCTGCAGATTAATGAGCTCTTACAAACTCCTATGAATGCTTCTGAGCATGCTCTCTAGATTACTATTACTGTGAATGTAGATGACATGAGGTTGTTGTTGCTTAGAAAGGCCACAAGATGTCCCCATTGTCTGCAGGATGATCTCTTGTAAGAAAACAATCCCATGAGAACTGGTGTGATCATTACTATGAATACACAACCAATACAAAAAAAATGCATTGTCTGCAGATCAATGAGCGCTTACAAACTCCTATGAATACATCTAAGCATGCGCTGTAGAATGATTACCATTTATAAGAACTTGTTGTTACTTAGAAAGGCCACAAGATGTCCCCATTGTCTGCAGGATCAGCTCTTTTAAGAAAACCAAATCCTATGAACTTGCCTGAGCATGCTTTCCATTGTCATCACTAGAGATGTCACATTTCCGGGAATTCTGAAGCTTGGAAAACAAAACAAAACAAAAAAAAAAAGAAAAAAACTTTTTCCGTTTTTTTTTGGGGGGGGGGGGGATTTTTTGGAAAAAAAAAAAATTGCTACATTAGCACTTTTTTGTCTTTTTAAGATTGAAAGTCATTCTGTTACTTTAGGAACATAAAATATGACTATGGACAATTTGACTTGGCATAAAATGATCACAACTAGCATATTAAATATATAGTGTAGCCAAACAATTATCACAAACAGAATTTACTTTTTTATAATATTTATTTGTAACAAAGGGAGCGACAATCTCCTGAACTGATTACTAGTTTATGTGGAACAGCCAAAAATCCTCCAAAAAACAATTTTCAAAACCTAAAGTAACAATTTGTCATATTTCCTCTCCACAGTAATAACCACTTGACGACCGCCTCACGCCGATGTACGTCGGCAAGGTGGCACGGACAGACAAAATCACGTACATGTACGTGATTTGCCTTCCGCGGGTGGGGGGTCCGATCGGTCCCCCCCCGGTGCCCGAGGCGGTCGCCATTTCTTCCCGGGCAATGAGAGGTGAGGGGGCGGCCATCCATTGTTGGCCACCCCCTCCCGATCGCTCCCGGCGAATGAAATGCTTCCTTTCCCTCTGTAATGTAAACAGAGGGAAAGGAAGTGATGTCATCTCTCCTCGAGCCAGTCTTTTCGTCGCCGCGCCGAGGAGAGAAGACATCCAAGTAAGTCTGCACAACACTACACATTCAGTAGAACACACCAGGCACACTTGTCACCCCCCATCACCCCCCGATCACCCCCTGATCACCCCTCTGTACCCCCTGTCACTCTGACACCAATAGCATTTTTTTTTTTTTTTTGCATTGGTGTCAGTTTGTGTCAGTTAAAAGTTTTAGGGCAGTTAGGTTAGCCCCCTTTAGGTCTAGGGTACCCCCCCTTAGGTCCAGGGTACCCCCTAACCCCCCCTAATAAAAGTTAACCCCTTGATTACCCCCCGTCACCAGTGTCGCTAAGCGATCGTTTTTCTGATCGCTGTATTAGTGACACAGGTGACGCTAGTTAGGGAGGTAAGTATATAGGTTCGCTGTCAGTGTTTTATAGCGACAGGGACCCCCATATACTACCTGCTAATGGTTTTAACCCCCTGATTGCCCCCTAGTTAACCCTTTCACCAGCGATCACCGTATAAGTGTTACGGGTGACGCTGGTTAGCTAGTTTGTTTTTTGTAGTTTATTACAGTTTATTACAGTTTATTATAGTTTATTATAGTTTTAGGGCACCCGCCGTTTATTACCCTATAAAGGTTTAACCCCCTAATTGCCCGGCGGTGATAGAAGTTAAGTTTTTAGGATCTGATAAGGTCTGCGTCACCCCAGGCAGCGTCAGGTTAGCGCCAGTACCGCTAACACCCACGCACGCAGCATACACCTCCCTTAGTGCTATAGTATCTGAGCGGATCGATATCTGATCCGATCAGATCTATACTCCCCAGCAGTTTAGGGTTCCCTGAAACGCAGTGTTAGCGGGATCAGCCCAGATACCTGCTAGCACCTGCGTTTTGCCCCTCGGCCCAGCCCACCCAAGTGCAGTATCGATCGATAACTGTCACTTACAAAACACTAAGCACACATAACTGCAGCGTTCGCAGAGTCAGGCCTGATCCCTGCGATCGCTAACAGTTTTTTGGTAGCGTTTTGAATCAGTCGCCAACAGTCAGGAGCTTTTTTGCCTGTGAGTCTCACTAGTGTACCCCTAAATTTAGAGCCCAAAATGGCAAATAGAAGGTACACTAGTGAAGAGACCTACACGTTTCTGAGTATGACAGATAGTGAAGAGGAAGTCACTCATCTGTCAAGTTCAGGCTCAGAATACGATCCTGTAGAGGACAGCGGCTCCATGACAGATAGCTCTGACGACAGAGTTGTGGTCCCTGCTAAGGTCAGGCGTACCAGACCCCGAACTTCTTCTGTCCTTGAAGTGCAAGAACCGCAGGGCTCTCGTATGGAGCAGAGCAGTACTAGTGCCGCTATTCCTTCTGGTGAACTGGCAAGCACCAGCGGCCTAGTACACCCTGGTCGTACATCCAGCACTGCAGTATCACGTGGTGACGTGGCGAGTCCCATAAGTGCAGTTCAAGCTGGCGAGGTGGCAAGCACTAGTAGTGTCCCGCTGCCACCAAGAAGACAAAGACAGGCCCGTCGTGCCCATAGTGCCCTTCCTGCTGCATTGGCCAATCCGAATTGGGAACCTTCCACTTCTGCAGCACCCGTACTTCCCCCTTTCACTGGCCAACCCGGAATTCAGGTGGAAACAGTTGACTTTACGCCACTGGATTTTTATTCGCTGTTTTTCACCGAAGATCTCTATAGATCTATTGTGGACCAAAGCAATTTATACGCTGGTCAATACATCGCCACTATGCCCCAGTCCTCCCTTGCCAGAGATTGGAGACCAATTACGGTCTCCGAATTTAAGACCTTTCTGGGCCTTTCCCTCCTCATGGGGTTGAATAAAAAGAGTGAGTTGCGGTCATATTGGTCCACTGACCCAATTTACCATATGCCCGTGTTCTCTGCTTCCATGGCCAGGGCACGATACGAGCAGATTTTGCGGTTCATGCACTTCAACGACAATGAACTCTGTCGTCCTCGTGGAGACCCTGCATACGATCGGCTCTACAAAATTCGGCCCCTCGTAAACCACTTCAACCAACGTTTTGCAGACTTGTTTACCCCCCATCAAGTTGTCTGCGTTGATGAGTCCCTGATTAAGTTTTCTGGCCGCTTGTCATTCAAACAGTACCTTCCCAGCAAGCGTGCCAGATACGGGGTCAAGATGTATAAGCTCTGTGACAGGGCCACAGGCTATACATGTAGATTTATGGTTTACGAGGGAAAAGATAGTCACGTAGAGCCGACAAACTGCCCTGACTACATAGGAAGCGCTGGCAAGATAGTGTGGGACTTGGTGTCACCCTTATTCGGAAAGGGATACCACTTGTACGTGGACAATTATTACACGAGCGTGCCACTTTTTAGTCACTTGTTTGATCAGCAGATTGGAGCATGTGGCACCGTGCGACCTAATCGCCGGGGCTTTCCCCAGCGGCTTGTAGATTCCAGTCTTAGGCTGGGGGAGAGAGCCTGCTTGAAGTATAATAATTTGCTCGCTATGAAGTGGAGGGACAATAAGAATGTTTTCGTTCTCACCTCCCTTCATGCAGACACGACGACCCAAATTACTACGGTGACTGGTATTGTGGAGAAACCCCTCTGTGTCCACGAATACAACCTTAATATGGGAGGGGTGGACCTCAACGACCAGTTGTTGGCGCCGTACTTAGTTGCCCGTAAGGCCAGACGCTGGTACAAAAAAGTGTCTGTTTATTTATTTCAATTGGCTTTGCTGAATGCTCATGTGCTATACAGAGCTTCAGGACGGTCTGGATCCTTCCTTAAATTCCAGGAAGAGATCGTCAGAGCCCTTCTGTTTCCAGACGGTGCTCCACCTCACCTTCCCAATCCAAATGCAGTAAGCCGGCTGCATGAGCAGCATTTTCCTTATGCCATCCCGAGTACCCCTACCCAACGAGCCCCCCAAAAAAGATGTCGTGTCTGCAGCAAGCGCGGATTTAGGTGTGACACCCGGTCTTATTGTCCCTCCTGTCCTGGCAATCCTGGTCTTTGCATGGGTGAATGCTTTGAACGCTACCATACATTAGTTGAGTATTAGCGTAGGGTTCAGCACTGCACAGACTAGGCGCACTAACACAGGGTCTCCCAAGATGCCATCGCATTTTGAGAGACCCAAACCTGGAACAAAAGTTACAAAAGTTAAAAGTTACTAAAAAAAAGTGTAAAAAAAAAAAATTTAAAAAAAATTTAAAAAAATAAAAACACAAAAAAAAATATAAAATAAAAAAACCAAAAATAGTTGTTGTTTTATTGTTCTCTCTCTCTCTATTCTCTCTCTATTGTTCTTCTCTTTTTTACTCTATTCTATTCTGCAATGTTTTATTGTTATTATGTTTTACCATGTTTCCTTTTCAGATTTTTCATACTTTACCGTTTACTGTGTTTTGTTGGTAACCATTTTATTGTTTTCAGGTACGCCATTCAGCTGCAGAGCGGATTTATTTATCTTGACAGCAACAGCGTTTGCTCCCACGATATATAAAGCCGTGACTCCAGCGCTGTCGGAGGTGATTTCACCACCACAGTTACATACTTCAGCATATATGCCGAAGCGTGGGGGCAGCAGTGGGTGGAGGAGCAATTTGCTCCTGCCTTTTGCGGGAGGATGCCCCCATGCTTCGGCATATATAAATGGTGCATGTATGCCCATCATTAGAAGTGGGTGGATGAAGGGAGGTATTCTAATGGTGGGCATACCCACCGATCAATATCTTTTTTTCGTTCAGCCCACAGGCTGCATGAAAAAAAAGTTTACAATATATGCCTAACAAGGACCAGCAACGTACTGGTATGTTGCTGGATTTTGAGTGGTTATACCAGAATGATGCCTGCAGGTTTAGGTATCATCTTGGTATCATTCTTTTCAGCCAGCGGTCGGCTTTCATGTAAAAGCAATCCTAGCGGCTAATTAGCCTCTAGACTGCTTTTGCAAGCAGTGGGAGGGAATGCCCCCCCCCTCCCCCACCGTCTTCCATGTTTTTCTCTGGCTTTCCTGTCCCAACAGGGAACCTGAAAATGCAGCCGGTGATTCAGCCAGCTGACCATAGAGCTGATCAGAGACCAGAATGGCTCCAAACATCTCTATGGCCTAAGAAACCGGAAGCTACGAGCATTTCATGACTTAGATTTCGCCAGATGTAAACAGCGCCATTGGGAAATTGGGAAAGCATTTTATCACACCGATCTTGGTGTGGTCAGATGCTTTGAGGGCAGAGGAGAGATCTAGGGTCTAATAGAGCCCAATTTAAAAAAAAAAGAGTACCTGTCACTACCTATTGCTATCATAGGGGATATTTACATTCCCTGAGATAACAATAAAATTAATTTAAAAAAAATAAAAATGAAAGGAACAGTTTAAAAATAAGATAAAAAAGCAAAAAAATAATAAAGAAAAAAAAAAAAAAAAAAAAAGCACCCCTGTCCCCCCCTGCTCTCGCGCAAAGGCGAACGCAAGCGTCGGTCTGGCGTCAAATGTAAACAGCAATTGCACCATGCATGTGAGGTATCACCGCGAAGGACAGAACGAGGGCAGTAATTTTAGCAGTAGACCTTCTCTGTAAATCTAAAGTGGTAACCTGTAAAGGCTTTTAAAGGCTTTTAAAAATGTATTTATTTTGTCGCGCAATTTTAAAGCATGTCATGTTTGGTATCCATGTACTCGGCCTAAGATCATCTTTTTTATTTCATCAAACATTTGGGCAATATAGTGTGTTTTAGTGCATTAAAATTTAAAAAAGTGTGTTTTTTCCCCAAAAAATGCGTTTGAAAAATCGCTGCGCAAATACTGTGTGAAAAAAAAAAATTAAACACCCACCATTTTAATCTGTAGGGCATTTGCTTTAAAAAAATATATAATGTTTGGGGGTTCAAAGTAATTTTTTTGCAAAAAAAAATAATTTTTTCATGTAAACAAAAAGTGTCAGAAAGGGCTTTGTCTTCAATTGGTTAGAAGAGTGGTCGATGTGTGACATAAGCTTCTAAATGTTGTGCATAAAATGCCAGGACAGTTCAAAACCCCCCCAAATGACCCCATTTTGGAAAGTAGACACCCCAAGCTATTTGCTGAGAGGCATGTCGAGTGGAATGGAATATTTTATATTGTGACACAAGTTGCGGGAAAAAGACAAATTTTTATTTTTTTTGCACAAAGTTGTCACTAAATGATATATTGCTCAAACATGCCATGGGAATATGTGAAATTACACCCCAAAATACATTCTGCTGCTTCTCCTGAATACGGGGATACCACATGTGTGAGACTTTTTGGGAGCCTAGCCGCGTACGGGACCCCGAAAACCAAGCCCCGCCTTCAGGCTTTCTAAAGGCGTAAATTTTTGATTTCACTCTTCACTGCCTATCACAGTTTCGGAGGCCATGGAATGCCCCGATGGCACAAACCCCCCCAAATGACCCCATTTTGGAAAGTAGACACCCCAAGCTATTTGCTGAGAGGTATAGTGAGTATTTTGCAGACCTCACTTTTTGTCACAAACTTTTGAAAATTGAAAAAAGAAAAAAAAATACGTTCTTCTTGTCTTTCTTCATTTTCAAAAACAAATGAGAGCTGCAAAATACTCACCATGCCTCTCAGCAAATAGCTTGGGGTGTCTACTTTCCAAAATGGGGTCATTTGGGGGGGGTTTGTGCCATCTTGGCATTTTATGGCCTTCAAAACTGTGATAGGCAGTGAGGAGTAAAATCAAAAATGTATGCCCTTAGAAATCCTGAAGGCGGTGCTTGGTTTTCGGGGCCCCGTACGCGGCTAGGCTCCCAAAAAGTCCCACACATGTGGTATCTCCGTACTCAGGAGAAGCAGCAGAATATATTTTGGGGTGTAATTCCACATATTCCCATGGCATGTTTGAACAATATATCATTTAGTGACAACTTTGTGCAAAAAAAAAAAAAATTGTCACTTTCCTGCAACTTGTGTCAAAATATAAAATATTCCATGGACTCAACATGCCTCTCAGCAAATAGCTTGGGGTGTCTACTTTCCAAAATGGGGTCAATTGGGGGGGGGGTTGTGCCATCTGGGCATTTTATGGCCTTCAAAAATGTGATAGGTAGTGAGGAGTGAAATTACAACTTTACGCCCTTAGAAATCCTGAAGGCGGTGCTGGGTTTTCGGGGCCCCGTACGCAGCTAGGCTCCCAAAAAGTCCCACACATGTGGTATCCCTGTACTCAGGAGTATCAGCAGAATGTATTTTGGGGTGCAATTCCACATATGCCCATGGCCTGTGTGAGCAATATATCATTTAGTGAAAAAAGAAAAAAAAATACGTTCTTCTTGTCTTTCTTCATTTTCAAAAACAAATGAGAGCTGCAAAATACTCACCATGCCTCTCAGCAAATAGCTTGGGGTGTCTACTTTCCAAAATGGGGTCATTTGGGGGGGGTTTGTGCCATCTTGGCATTTTATGGCCTTCAAAACTGTGATAGGCAGTGAGGAGTAAAATCAAAAATGTATGCCCTTAGAAATCCTGAAGGCGGTGCTTGGTTTTCGGGGCCCCGTACGCGGCTAGGCTCCCAAAAAGTCCCACACATGTGGTATCTCCGTACTCAGGAGAAGCAGCAGAATATATTTTGGGGTGTAATTCCACATATTCCCATGGCATGTTTGAACAATATATCATTTAGTGACAACTTTGTGCAAAAAAAAAAAAAATTGTCACTTTCCTGCAACTTGTGTCAAAATATAAAATATTCCATGGACTCAACATGCCTCTCAGCAAATAGCTTGGGGTGTCTACTTTCCAAAATGGGGTCAATTGGGGGGGGGGGTTGTGCCATCTGGGCATTTTATGGCCTTCAAAAATGTGATAGGTAGTGAGGAGTGAAATTACAACTTTACGCCCTTAGAAATCCTGAAGGCGGTGCTGGGTTTTCGGGGCCCCGTACGCAGCTAGGCTCCCAAAAAGTCCCACACATGTGGTATCCCTGTACTCAGGAGTATCAGCAGAATGTATTTTGGGGTGCAATTCCACATATGCCCATGGCCTGTGTGAGCAATATATCATTTAGTGACAACTTTGTGCAAAAAAAAAAAAAAATTCTCACATTCCCGCAACTTGTGTCAAAAAATAAAATATTCCATGGACTCAACATGCCTCTCAGCAAATAGCTTGGGGTGTCTACTTTCCAAAATGGGGTCATTTGGGGGGGTTTTGTGCCATCTTGGCATTTTATGGCCTTCAAAACTGTGATAGGTAGTGAGGAGTGAAATCAAAAATTTATGCCCTTAGAAATCCTGAAGGCGGTGCTTGGTTTTGGGGGCCCCGTACGCGGCTAGGCTCCCAAAAAGTCCCACACATGTGGTATCACCGTACTCAGGAGAAGCAGCAGAATATATTTTGGGGTGCAATTCCACATATGCCCATGGCATATTTGAGCAATATATCATTTAGTGACAACTTTGTGCAAAAAAAAAAAAAAAAATTGTCACATTCCCGCAACTTGTGTCAAAATATAAAATATTCCATGGACTCAACATGCGTCTCAGCAAATAGCTTGGGGTGTCTACTTTCCAAAATGGGGTCATTTGGGGGGGTTTTGTGCCATCTTGGCATTTTATGGCCTTCAAAACTCTGATAGGTAGTAAGGAGTGAAATAAAAAATTTATGCCCTTAGAAATCCTAAAGGCGGTGATTGGTTTTCGGGGCCCCGTACGCGGCTAGGCTCCCAAAAAGTCCCACACATGTGGTATCCCCGTACTCAGGAGAAGCAGCTGAATGTATTTTGGGGTGCAATTCCACATATGCCCATGGCCTGTGTGAGCAATATATCATTTAGTGACAACTTTGTGCAAAAAAAAAAAAATTGTCACATTCCCACAACTTGTGTCAAAAAATAAAATATTCCATGGACTCAACATACCTCTCAGCAAATAGATTGGGGTGTCTACTTTCCAAAATGGGGTCATTTGGGGGTGTTTTGTGCCATCTTGGCATTTTATGGCCTTCAAAACTGTGATAGGTAGTGAGGAGTGTAATCAAAAATCTATGCCCTTAGAAATCCTGAAGGCGGTGCTTGGTTTTCGGGGCCCCATACGCTGCTAGGCTCCCAAAAAGTCCCACACATGTGGTATCCCCGTACTCAGGAGAAGCAGCTGAATGTATTTTGGGGTACAATTTTTGTAATTTTTTTTTGTCATTATTTAATCACCTGGGACAAAAAAAATAAATATTCAATGGGTTCAACATGCCTCTCAGCAATTTCCTTGGGGTGTCTACTTTCCAAAATGGGGTCATTTGGGGGGGTTTGTACTGCCCTGCCATTTTAGCACCTCAAGAAATGACATAGGCAGTCATAAACTAAAAGCTGTGTAAATTCCAGAAAATGTACCCTAGTTTGTAGGCGCTATAACTTTTGCGCAAACCAATAAATATACGCTTATTGACTTTTTTTTACCAAAGACATGTGGCCGAATACATTTTGGCCTAAATGTATGACTAAAATTGAGTTTATTGGATTTTTTTTTATAACAAAAAGTAGAAAATATCATTTTTATTCAAAATTTTCGGTCTTTTTCCGTTTATAGCGCAAAAAATAAAAATGGCAGAGGTGATCAAATACCATCAAAAGAAAGCTCTATTTGTGGGAAGAAAAGGACACAAATTACGTTTGGGTACACCATTGCATGACCGCGCAATTAGCAGTTAAAGCGACGCAGTGCCAAATTGTAAAAAGTGCTCTGGTCAGGAAGGGGGTAAATCCTTCCGGGGCTGAAGTGGTTAATATCCATACAAGACCCAAAGGGCCTGGTAATGGACTGGGGGGTACCCATGCCATTTGTCTCACTGATTTTCATCCATATTGCCGGGACCCGACATTACATTAAAGCCCCAAGCAGTTTAAAATGACTTTTTTTCCTTTAAAAATGTCATTTTGTGCAGGGACTGTTCTAAGCACGGGAAACATGCGTCACTTTACAGGCATACTATATACACCCCCCAGGTACAATATTTAAAGGAATATTTCACTTTTTTTTTTTTTACATTAAGCATCATTAAAATCACTGCTCCCAAAAAAACTGCCATTTTTAAAAGTTTTTTTTGCATTGATACATGTTCCCTGGGGCAGGACCCGGGTCCCCAAACCCTTTTTAGGACAATACCATGCAAATTAGTCTTTAAAATGAGCACTGACTTGATTTCGAACGTTCGAGTCCCATAGACGTCAATGGGGTTCTAACGTTCGTGCGAAGTGCAGTACCTTTGCAGGTTATGGTGCGAACTGAACCGGGGGGTGTTCGGCTCATCCCTACTGCAGAGGTTGAAGGGTTGTGGGGTCAGCCTGTCAGTGCTCAGATCATACGCCGCACACTGCATCATATTGGTCTGCATGGCTGTTCTCCCAGAAGGAAGCCTCTTCTAAAGATGATGCACAAGTAAGCCTGCAAACAGTTTGCTAAAGACAAGCAGACTAAGGACATGGATTACTGGAACCATGTCCTGTGGTCTGATGAGATAAACCTATTTGGTTCAGATGGTGACAAGCGTGTGTGGCGGCAACCAGGTGAGGAGTACAAAGACAAGTGTGTCTTGCCTACAGTCAAGCATGGTGGTTGGAGTGTCATGGTCTGGGGCTGCATGAGTGCTGCCGGCACTGGGGAGCTACAGTTCATTGAGGGAACCATGAATGCCAACATGTACTGTGACATACTGAAGCAGAGCATGATCTCCTCCCTTCAGAGACTGGGCCGCAGGGCAGTATTCCAACATGATAACCACCCCAAACACACCTCCAAGACCACCACTGCCTTGCTGAAGAAGCTGAAGGTAAAGGTGATGAACTGGCCAAGCATGTCTCAGACCTAAACTCTATTGAGCATCTGTGGGGCATCCTCGAATGGAAGGTGGAGGAGCGCAAGGTCTCTAACACCCACCAGCTCTGTGATGTCGTCATGGAGGAGTTGAGGAGGACTCCAGTGACAACCTGTGAAGCTCTGGTGAACTCCATGCCCAACTTTGTGGGAACAGTTTGGGGACGGCACCTTCCTGTTTTAACATGACTGCACACCAGTGCACAAAGCAAGGTCCATAAAGACATGGAGAGGTGGTGGAAAATGTACTTCAAGTGCAAAAATTCACATTATAATAGTAACTAAAACATATAAAATTAAGTGTAACAATCTAAAAAATAAAAATTCCAAAGTGCTCTAATGGTGGGAACCCCCCAACTAAAAACTTGTTGCACTTTAAGTTAATATGTATAGCAATTATCTATAGGAGGGGTTTCCACTATCCCTGCTAAGCTTCATTTTATACAGTATGTCTTATTCTCAGTGTGATGTGTATTATATGTGAAGTTGGGAATCAGAGAGATCGGTATTGTGGTAATATTGAAGCTTATTGAGATTTCCATACATTAGAGGATTCCACCATTATTGTTAAGTTATTGATCAGTAATGCCGTGTACACACGACCTGACTTTTCAACAGCAAAGGTCTGACGGAACGAATCCGCCAGACAATTCGATCATGTGTGGGCTTTATTGGACCTTTTCTGTCGAAAAAATGAATGACTTTAGAAATAGAACATGTTTCAAATCTTTCCGATGGACTCGACTCCTATCGAAAAAAACATTAGTCTGTATGCTAGTCTGACGGACCGAAAACGACGCAAGGGCAGCTATTGGCTACTGGCTATTGAAATTTCTTTTCTAGTCCTGTCATACGCCATCACGTTCGAATCAGTCGGATTTTGGTGTGATCATGTGTAGGCAAGTCCGTTTCCTTGGAACTCAGTCGAAAAGTCCTTCGGAGTTCAGTCCGATGAAAAGTCCGCTCGTGTGTACGCAGCATTAGTTAGCGCTGCACTTTTTTTCGTGGTGTGGGAACACATAACAGTGCTTAGCGGCAGGCCTTTTACTGACACTTTTTTATTTTCCCTCCAGTAGTTTATTGTAAATAGTAGTGTGGTGATTACCTATTATACTAAAGATCGGCACGTGGCATTAATAAACATCAACAGATTTCAGTTGTGCCCCACCAGGCGCCCCTCCCACCATGACCAATGTGCCTCTCTGCAGAGTTCATCTCCCCATCCCTGCACTTATTGCACTGATTGGCAACACTGATAGGCAGCAATGATTGGCACTGATAGGCGGCACTGATTGGCACTAATAGAAAGCACTGGTACTGGCAGGTGGCACTGATTGGCACTGACAGAGGAGAGGGAGTTTCACACTCAGGGGATATTGACACTTAGTGAAACTGTCATGTAATGTAACTGCATGCAGAGAGAGATCAGCTGTCAAAATTCAGCGTTGATGATGGGGTAGGCGGGACCCAGCAGCTATCAAACACCAGACAATGATTGGGCTGCTTAAGAAAGGGGGCGGGGCCACATACACACTGCGGCTAACCCAGACCCTATCCCATTGGCTGGTGTTTGATAGCTGGTGGGTCCCGCTCACCCCCGACATCAACGCTGAATTTTGACAGCTGATCTCTCTCTGCATTCAGTTACATTACATGTCAGCTCTGGCAAACGTCAATATCAGCTCAGTGTGATACTGTCTGACAGGCAGCAGAGACTGCACACTCATTGGATGCAACCTTTCACAGCAGTCCCACAGGCAGTTCTCGGGAGACACCCGGCACAGGTTATCAGGGTGTGCCCAGGCACACCTGGCACACCACGTGCACACGCCTATGAACGGTAGGCTTTTACCCTCCAATCCTGGACAGTTGTCATGGAGGACCGTCCCAAACATCAACATTTTACAGATGGAATCATTCACTGAAGAATTTGTACAAGCAGCACATCATTCATTACAAGAGACATTCATTTCTGTTATCTCTGAACACCTTATCAGCTTGTCCCACCTCCAGACTCCCAAATCCCTCATTGTAGAAGAAGAAGGAGACCAACTGTCTCTATGTTCCCCAACAAGACTTTCTAAGAACAACAATTTTTTCTAATAACATCTTTCCGTAAAGTCCTTCTAGACAGGGAACCTGTTATTATATAAAAAACCTAACATTAGCATATAAGCACTTAGTAATGTCATTTCATCATTAGTAAATCATATCATTACTTTTATCCAATGAATATGTCCATACAGGAAATGTAACAATTGTGCTGCCCCATAAGGATTATAGAGGTCCCGGGACTGAAGGGACAATAGTGATTGTAGTGTAGTGCCCCTCAGTGGGCTACTAGTGTTAGGTAAATGTAGTTTTTGGCCTCCCTGTAATCAGGGGGAGCGGTGATCGTTTGTTAGTGCCTGTTCTAGGTTCTGCTGACATAAATTTGAGATTAAATATCTGCTACAGAAAAGAGGTTTCCCCCATTCAATGGGACTTTATAGGCTCAGAGAGGAAACATAGATTTATAAACTGAAGCTTTATTATTAAAGAATTACATACAAAAGGTAGTAAATATATCAGAAATAGTACACAGTAAAAAGAAGGGGTACACAATGGCACAATGCAAAATCACACAGTATCAGTATTGGTATCTACATGCAGAGATTGCATAGGCATATCCGACGCGTTTCGGAGTCACTTGGCTCCTCCCTCAGGGATAGCTCTGTAGATAGTGTGGATATAGTAAAGTGACCCAAACTGTCACGCCAGTAAAAACATCAAAGTTATTCAACTGTCATAACATCCATAACCTCCCCATATTCCCACCTGGATGTGGAGCAGGCAGGGAGGGTGGGAGCCTCAACCAAACGGGGGTCAGTTCAGCGAACACTGAGACCACCTAATGTGGATGTGCCTGTAGTATCCAGATAGGGAGCTGTTTAAGACAGGTGAGAAATACATAGGTGACCACCAATAAACAGAGGTATATGAGCACACCAGGGGGCATCTAACACAGCTCTAATTATTGGACTCCTGCACCATGTCACACCGTACATCTAATGGTCAGCTGGTGCAGGATCACTTTCCCCGCATCCCACTGAATTCTGAGATATAGGGGGTGGCGGAACTTAGACCCTGGCCGGTATATTCATGCCTCTTCAGCCGATCCCTGTCAGGAGAGTGAGTGACCAGCAGGGGGCTGAGAGGGGTATAAATAGGCTGGAGCTTGGAAGGGCTCTTTCTTGTTCCTGGAGGAGTAAGACCCATCCTGAGGGCTGTGGTATCCCTGGGAGAATGCCTGTGGGGTCCTGGCTCCTGCTTGGACTGGAGGACCTCTGGCCCAGCCTCCCGAAGGAATGCAGAAATCACATCTGAGGATCCAAGACACAGACAACACGTACAGAAGATGACTGATACTGCAGGTGGCAACACAGCATACAGGACACCGTGAGGACCTACCATGTGGATTCCAGGTAGACATGTGCAGAACAATATCATTTGTTTAGTTTCGATTAGTTATTTACATACATTTGTTTAGTTACATTTTTTTTATTCATTTAATTTGTTTTCGGGATTTGTTTGGTTTATTCGTTTTTGAATCAATTCGAAAAGTTTTCAAATCAATTTTGAATCGTTATCGAATCAATTTCAAATAAATAGTTTTCGAATTTGAAAAGTTTTCAAATTCGAAACGTTTTTGAATTCAAATCGTTTTCCAATTTCCAAAAAGAATAAAGTAGAAAAGAAAATAAAAAAAACATTGTTTTTTCTATTCTATTTCTTTATTTTCTATTCTATTTTATTCTCTTTGGAAATTCGAAAACTATTTGAATTTGAAAAGTATTCGAAAACTACTCGAAAACGATTACATTTGAATTTTGTTATTTTGGATTCGTTTAAATTTGGTACTATTCTAATTTGGAAATTTGGATACATCCGAACTTCCGAATGATGAAAATTTGTCTGAATTTTATTTCAGAATGAAACGATCCGCACATGTCTAATTCCAGGGACAGGAGAGCTCCCAGCACTACACTCAGGATTATACTTCTACTGAAGACTTCCTGTCTGGAATCTAGTTACCCTTCACATCCAAGAGGGAGGTTCTCACCCAGATTTAGTGTCCTCCATTACAGTTTATTAGACATTTTGGAGTATCCCAAAACTTCCCCTCCCCCTATCCCATTTTTTAAACAAATAAACTGCAAAAGGACATCCAAGACCTGATCTGTGACTTGACAGTGGAAATGTGTTGTGCCTGGCTGCTCTGGGCATACCAGGAAATGGAACCTGGGACTAGACATGTGCAATTCGTTTGGTTCCGAATTCGTTTTTTAACAATTTTGACAATTGTTAATTCCGAAATTTTCGGTTTTCTGAATTTTTCACTTTCCGAAATTTCCAAATTTAGAATTTCCGAATTTTGAACTTGTGAATTTTCAAATTTCTGAATTTTCACATTTCCGAAAATTCGAAATGTAGGAAATTAGGATATTCGGAAATTAGGATATTCGGAATCTTGGAATTTCGGAATTCGGAAATTCGAAAATTCGGAAATTCAGAGATTTCGGAAATTAGGAAATTCTAAAATTTTGAAATTTGAAAATCCAAAAAGAAGAATGAAAATCTGAAGATTCAAAAGAAAGAAAATCCGAAAATTCGAAAACCAGAAAATCTGAAATAATAACTAATAACTATTAAATTATAGGTATTGGAATTTCCTTTCAAATTTGGCTGTTAGTGTACATAACCAGTACCAATGTATCCAAAGTCACAAATTATCTGAAATGCTTGGAATATAACAATCTAATAATAAATATCAATAATAATAATAAAACCTTTTTATTATTATTATTTATTATTAATTTGTTCCATTCCATTTGTTTAGATTGTTATTTCGGATAATTTGTAACTTCAGATAAATTTGTATTCGTTATGTTCACAAACAGCCAAATTTGAAAGGAAATTCCAATACCTATAATTTAATAGTTAGTTATTATTTTAAATTTTACAGATTTTCATTTATTTTTCATTCTTTTTCAGATTTTTGAATTTTCGAATTTCCGAATTTTCGAATTTCGAAAATTCAAAAATTCAAAAATTCAGAAAATCGAATTTCAAAAATTCGGGAATTCATAAATCCGGGATTCGAAATTCGGAATTTGAAAATTAAAAAAATTAAAAATTTGAAAATTCGAAAATCTGAAAATCGAAAATTCAAAAATTAGAATTTACGAAAAAAGCAAAAAAACGAATAAAATTAAAATGAAAACAAACAATTTTTTTGTCAGTGCACATGTCTACCTGGGACCAAGCAGCAGGACCAGTCTCGGGTCTGTGCTATACTAGTAATAGTTCAATCTGTCTGATTGTTATATCTATATCCAATCATTGATCAATATTCCTATATACAGAGCCGAGGATTTCCACTTCCTCAGACTGTATACCCCTCCCCCGTCACCTGTCCACATTACCCCACCCACACCACAATCCCCGCCCCCTCCACATCATAACCAATAGGAACAAGACTAGCACTGGCTGTATTCATAGTGATAATCATCACAGCCAATCACAGTGAGGGGGAGGAGCAATCACAGATCCATGGATTGGTCATGTAAAGGAACCTGTGAGGACAGAAATGTAGGAATTCTCATTGTGGATATTAAAGTGTGTGTCTAGACAAATCCTATTGTTCTAGATTTGGATGGAGTGGGGGAGGATTAGAACCCCTGTCAGGTTTTTACTGCTATCCGGGGCTCCTTTAGAGAGATTTCCCCTCACTTCCTGTCCTGGTGACAACATTTTACCAGACAGAAAATGAAGGAAAATCTACAACAGGGACACAGACAGAAATAAAGATCTGACAGGGGTTCTAATCCTTCCCCTACTCTACTAAAGATAATTTTTTTTATTTCTGTCTGTGTTGCTGTTGGAGAGTTCTCCTCACTTCCTGTCTGGGGAAATGTTGTCACAGGAACAGGAAGTGAGGGGAAATCTCTCTAATGGAACCCCAGATAGCAGGAAAAAAATCTGATAGAGGTTCTAATCCTCCCCCACTCCATCCGAAGCTGAAAATAACCCTTTCTTCTATAGACAGACAGTGATGGTGGAGACCCCGGGGCCGTCATCCTGATCCTGGCTACACTATGTAGTGTGTCACTGACCCAGAACAAGCATGCAGCCAGTGAAGGCTGAACAATCTGACCTCCTGCATGCTTGTTCCTGGTCAGTGACACACTAGGTAGTGAAGTGAGGTTTAGGATGAAGATGACGGCCCCGGAACCTGCAGCTTTATAAATAAATCACTCATGTTTCCTGTCCTCTGCTTCCTTCTATTGGATGAGTATTGCACCAATCACCAATCAGATCATCCACCTTGTGATGTCTCTGGGCAGATCTCTCACTTCTGATTCCCCCCACATATCTTTATACAACCTCCCCCTACCCCCCATAAAAATACCCCGGCATGGAGGGGCTCAGTGAAGGTGGTGGTGAAGGTGTGGAGATGTCGGATCGGGTCACACAGATCATAAAAAGAGATCCGCCCGGCCTCATAATCCAGATCTATCCTGACTCTCCCACTGGAGATACCGCCGGGTAATGGGGTCTTATTACTGTCATGTATCACTGAGAACTGATTATCCCTCCCCCACCCCTTCAAACTCCAGGACTTCTTATTATTTCCAATCCATGACTGATCTCTTCTCCTGTCTATACTGGGGTAACACATCCCGACTATCCAGTACTCTGCCCCCCCGACATCCACTTCCCAGTAATGTCTCCCTGAGGAGAACCTCTGACTGCTCATCACCTGAGGACACTGAAACCTCTCTGGTGTTTCTGGGCGATTCTGATGTGATAATGAGTAGGATGCAGTTTTCCTGTCATCTGATATATGTAGATCATTAGCAGCTGTCCTCACATCCAGTAATATGTCTGTAACCCCCCTCTCTACATTTACCCCAGACATGATATCAGATAAACCTGTGTGTAATGTGTGTGAGATCCCCCCCACATCCAGATCCCCTCCATCATGGAGGAGTTTATCATGTCTCTCTCTGTCCTCATCATCTCCATCCTCAGTATCACACAAGTCACCTGTGTCTGATTCCTGTAGGACAGTCAGTGGATCCGTCATGTTACACAGCATCTCAATGTCCCCCATCTTCCTGGACAGCTCCTCCTTCTTTATTTCCAGATCCTGGACCAGATCATTGATTATCCCGGAGATCCGCTCTGCCTGCCCGGAGATTTCCCTCAGGACTCTCTTCTCCAGATCTTCCAGACGTCTCCTGAGGTCTCTGAACAGGACAGTGACTCTCTCTGTTTCATCATCTGCTTCTCCTTGTACTTTCCTCCTGTGTTCCTGCAGACTCTGGACTCTTTTCTCCATCTCCTCTCTCTCTGTCATAAGTTTCTGCAGAACATTCCTCAGTTTCTTCTTCTTCATCTCAGAGGCTTCATCCAGAGATTCCTTCTTATGGCCGATGTGATCTCCAATCAGACAGCAGGACACACAGATACAGGTGGAGTCCTCAGTGCAGTAATACTCCAGGATCTTCTTATGGACAGAGCATTTCCTGTTCTCCAGGGAAGTTGTGGGGTCACATAAGACGTGTTCTGGTGACTTGCTGTGGACTCTCAGGTGATTGTCACACAGAGAAGCTTCACACAGCAGACAGGATTTCACAGCAGGTACAGGAGTGTGAATACAGTAAGTACAGAAGACCCCGGACTCCTCCTGCTCTGGATGGGTGGACAGGAAATTCTCCACTATGTTACGTAGTGTTATGTTCCTCTGAAGGACAGGGCGTTTCCTGAATGTTTGTCTACATTCAGGACAGGAATAAAATCCAGACCTCTCCTGTGTATCCAACACACGATCAATACAGTCCCGGCAGAAGTTATGTCCACATTTCAGGGTTACAGGATCTGTATAAATGTTCAGACAGATGGAACATTCCAGCTCCTTCCTCAGATCAGCAGACGCCATCGCTGAGAGCAGAAGAGAGAAATGAAACTGAAAGTATCTGACACTCATTATAACCAGTTCTGTACATTCCTACACAGGGAGGGGCTGAGACTGAGACACGTAGTCATAGGAACTTTTATACAGAAGAACACAGATAATACAGTATCTCACAAAAGTAAGTACACCCATCACATTTTTGTAAATCTTTTCTTCTATCTTTTCATGTGACAACACTGAAGAAATGACACTTTGCTACAATGTAAAGTAGTGAGTGTACAGCTTGTATAACAGCATAAATTTGTTGTCCCCTCAAAATAACTCAACACACAGCCATTAATGTCTAAACCGCTGGCAACAAAAGTCAGTGCACCCCTAAGTGAAAATGTCCAACATGATAACGGGTCCCAGGAAGCACAGTTGACATCGGCCCTCAGGACCAGGATGTCTTTTGCGGACATCGCCGGTGGCCGTGTCCAGCTGGGGCATTTTTACAATCAGCATGAGCCCATGGCCTTCAGCTGAGCCGCTGCGGCCATAGCATGGACCCGTGCAACCAGGGGTGCGGAAAGGAGGAGACGCAATGTTATACAATTGCGTTGGCAGGAGGGCCTTGCTTGTGCTCCGAGGAGGGGCGAGGTGTTGGATATGGTTCTGGCCTTGGGGTTCAAGGTTGCAGAAATCTTTGCCATTATCCACCCCTTGAACTCCTCGGTGTACGACATAGGTTTCCTGACCCCCATACTTATGGAGTCCTTCCTGTCACGTTATGAGGTGGTCAGGGGCCGCCCGAGTTAGAAATCCTTTCAGGTGATCCCTCTGTCCCGTCAGGATGAGGTCAAGAAAGTTATGATTCTTGTGAGGAATGAGTTGGTCCCCTCGGAGGATATTGTAACATGGCTGGGCAGATTTGGGCAGGTAATGGCCCCCCAAAAAAGAGGTTGATACACGGGGCATATGGACAGGGAGCTGGACGGTTCCTGTCAAGCTCTGCAAAATCAGCCTCTCTGTAACCCATATACCAGCTTCAGGTTACATAGGGAGGGACCGGATTCTTGCTTTTTATCAGGGGCAGCCCAGACTCTGTTTTAAGTGCAACACCCCCCTGCACTACAGTACAAATTGCACTGAAACCAGGTGTGCCAAATGCAACAAGGTAGGGCATTCAGCTGAGTGGTACCCCCGGATACAGTGTAACCTGTGTGTTATAATGGGCCACCCCTTAATTCTGTGCCCTGCAGCCTTTAGGGGCAACCCGTCATCTGAGGTTGGTGGTGCCCCGGTGACTCCTACGACCTCTGCTGGGCCTGCAGGTCCCAGGTCAATTATCGCATCGGCCATTGCCCTCCAGACCGATGGTAGCCCACCGGACCAAGGCAGAGGGTTCGTGGTGGGATCTGGGAGGCGGCCCCCTTCTGGTCGTTGGTCAGGCCCATCGCCCAAGGGAAATAAAAGCCCCTCAAAACTGAGTCGACTGGCCAAAAGGAGGGAGAGGAACCTGCCCCTGGTAGAGGGTGGTGATCAAGAGGGATCTCGGGAGGGTGCAGAGGTATGTGTACCTCATGCGGCAGTAGCCCCCCAGACCCAGGTGCCAAGCACATCCTCAGGAATCCCTAAAAAAAATAAACCACGTCCAGAGCCTAGGGTGGTGCTTAAGCATCTAGGTGACTCACAACCGATCCCAATGTGGTAGCAGGACCCTGCTCCCCTGCCCCCAGATGGCATGCAGCTTGGTAGCTCTAAGGTCCTGGACCCTCCAGAGGCGAAGCCTTGGTCCCAAAGAAGAGGGAAAAGGACAAGGAAGAAGTCTGTTCAGGGGACTCAGCCTGAGGAAGGGCTACCCCCCAGAGCAGAAAAAAAACACAGGGATGAAGGTTGGAAGACAGTGAAGTGCTGAGGCAGAAACAAAAGTCCTTCCCCTTCTATGGCTGTTGGGGATCCAGTGCTAGACACTGGTATGACCCCAGCAACACCACAAACTTTGTTGAACAACAAATTTGCGGTCCTTGATCCCGCCAACATGGATCTCCCAGGCAATCAGCCTGTTGAAAGGATGGAGGAGGAGGTGGGTTGTGGGGTTTGATGTGTTTTTGTGTGTGTATGTAACAGACCAATCGTTAAAGAATCTACTTTAACGATTGAGAATGGCGATACCCCCTCTAATCAAGCTTGCAACCATTAATGTTGCAAGCATAAAATCTACAAGGGCTCGTTACATGGCGTTCACTTTTCTCAGCCAAATTGAAGCTGACATTTTATTTTTTCAGGAGACCAGGTTAACATCTACGGCAGAGATGTTTCTCGCTAAAAGGGAGTGGAGATGGGGAGCCTCCCTCTGGTCTCTTGCGGCCAAGCCGTATAGTGGAGTGGCAGTTCTCTTTAAAACTGGGTCGGTAGTTTGCCGACGAGTCATTGAAGTAGAGATTGGAAGGTGCTTAGTGGTTGACGCCATCGTGAGGGGGCAATTCCTCAGGTTAATGAACTTTTATGGCCCTCAAAACAAGAGGGACAGGAAGAGCCTCCTTACGATGGTCAAGCCTTATCTTTTTTTCATCCCAGCAGGTGGTCTTTGGGGGTGATTTTAACACAGTCACTAGGCCCAAAGACAGGGTGGGCGCCGGAGGCCCCCTGGGATATGATAGTATTTTTCTAAATAGCATAGCAAGGGATGCTGGGTTGGTGGACGTGCACATTCGTCACCTCCCCAACCACACAGGCTTCACTTTCTCTAGGGGTAGAGGTAGGTTTGGAATAGACCTACTACTTTTTTTTAAGTTGGGACTCTGTCTTTGCGGCTACCGAGCTACAGGTAGTGGAGTTCTCTGATCACTTCTGTCGGTAGTTCTGAATGTAGCAGAGACCCCTCAGAGAGGCCAAGGTCTGTGGCGTCTGAATGTGACGCTCCTTGAGGGTACTGTAGTTAGGGAGGCCTTTTAGACATTCTATTTAGACCAAGCCATGCTCCTTGAGAGTGGCTGCTCCCACCTGGAATGGTGGGAAGCAGTAAAGAAAAGGTCGGAGGGCTTTTTCCGGGATGTCTCAAAAGCACCGGGCTGTTTCCAAGTTCAGAAGTTGAGGGGACAATTAGATCGCCTAGTCTCTTCTGGTGGCTCTCAGAAAAAGGTGTCTGACCTGAAGCTTCGGTTAAGGGAGCTCCAGTATGACCACCTCCCTTCTCTCATTTTTGAGAGGGATTACAGGAAGTTTTGCTCCCCGGACCCTTACAAGAATTGTGGAGAATTGACGGGTTTGAAGGTCATACATGGCCTTAGTGATGCCTCTGGGTCCCTGGTGAGGTCCAAACCAGGTATCCTGGGCGTTGTTGGGGAGCACTTTTCTGAGCTTCTGTTATATTTTGTACATATAAGGCTGTAAGGCCTGAAGATCACCGTTCTGTTAGTGTATTGGGGTGTTGCTAGTGTCTTGAATTTTTGTGTGTGTGATAAGGTTGTGCTTGGCTAAATCAAACGTCAATCCTGGTGGCAAAGTCCTGGATAATTGCCAGATGACGTATTTTTGCTACCATGCAAAGTCTGCTTGTATTTTAAAGTTGCAGTTACTAAATAAAAAAAAAAAAATATGGCCTCTGCCGCGTACACACGATCAGACTTTCTGGCATACTTGGTCTGGCACACTTTCCGACGGACTTTGTCCGCCAGGTGCGCCGGACTTTAAAACGGATGGACTTGCCCACACACGACCGGACTTTCCGGCGGGCTAAGTCCGCCCGTCTTTCCGACGAACTTTTGCCGGAGTTACGGTGGACTTTCAGAATGAACGGACTTGCCCACACATGGACAAGTTCGTTCATTTTGAACGTGACTCAGGTACGACGGGGCTAGAAAAGGAAGTCAATCTTGCCGCTTTTATCGGCGAGATTGACACCTTGCGAGCCCCGTCGCGGGTCATACCAGGCCCTTAGGTCTAGTATGGATTATAAAGGGAAGCCCCTATGCCGAAAAAACGGCGTGGGGTCCCCCCTAAAATCCATGCCAGACCCCGATCCGAGCACCGGGGTGATGTTGACCATACCCCCTAAAACGTCACAGTCCCAGCATGCCCAGGGACTGACATCATATGGGGGCGGGGTCTCAGCCTATATAAGTCACAACGGAGCCCTCAGAGAGCAGTCCAGCCAGAGAGACCGTTGTGTCAACATCTGGAGAAGAGAAGAGGGAAGAAGACAAGAAACCAAGAAGTCCGGACCTCCGCTGGCAAGAGAGCGGCCTGAAGACAGCAGAGGAGCTGGCCGAAGAACTGGAACACCGGGAGAAGAGGCCGGAGAGAGCGGAGAAGAACCAACCGGACGCCGGGAGAAGAGGAACCGGAGGGACCCCCGAAGCCAGAAGAAGACCCCCCGAGCTGTTTAATAAATTATTTTAAAAACCTGTGTAGTGTGTTTTTGTAGAATAATTATATTAATTCGGCTTTATAATCAAGATCTGTAAGTATGCAGTCTGGGTCCCTTTTAAGCTTTGACTTTGAAAAAGCTCTCTCAGCTCAGCATAAGACAAATCTTGAAATAGCTAGGTTGTGTGCGTGTCATTTTTTGTATCGGTTGTCCTGCATGTGCAGAGTTAATGACTAAGAGGTCAGTAGGTCAGTGGTTTCACAGATAAGAATATACTCAGTATATCTGTCATAGACTTTATTGTAAAGATCTTTTTAAAGGTAAAAACATATATTATCCATAATATAGTTAGTTATTTGATATAGTTATTTAATTAGTTAGCTAGATTGAGTTTGTGTGAAGTAATATATATTTATATATGTATCCAATTATAGTTTAATATGCATTTGTAAGGTTTGGTACAGAATTGCATTTCTGTAGCTTAAAAGATATCCATTACAAGAATTCGGCCATTTGGAAAGGTCATTCACCTTTAGTTTTTTATAAGAATCTGCTGTGTGTTACTGACAATCAAGAAGTTTAAGAGACGTGTTAGCTCATGGGAAAGAGAATATTTAGAAGAATCACGAATATGATCATTTCATTTTTAGTTCTAGCCGTATATGGCTATGGCTTTAGTCTGCTGACTAGTTGATTTGAAATAGTATAAAAACAGAGTGACACTTCACTTCTGGGCGCACACACTTCACTACACTTCACTACACTTCACTACACAACACACACAACACATGTCCTACACACACACACAGAAGGACTTCATTACTTTTTCACATACACAAAGAAGAACACACGCATTCTTATGCCGCGTACACACGGTCGGACTTTTCGTCTACAAAAGTCCAACGGACGCTGACGGACTAAAGCTGGCTGGTAATCCGATCGTGTGTGGGCTTCTCCGGACTTTCAACTGACTTTTTTAGCCTCAAATCCGACGGACTTTAGATTTGAAACATGCTTCAAATCTTTACGTCGTAAGTACGACGGACCCCGAAATCCGCTCGTCTGTGTGCTAGTCCGACGGACAAAAACCCATGCTAGGGCAGCTATTGGCTACTGGCTATGAACTTCCTTATTTTAGTCCGGTGTACGTCATCACGTACGAATCCGTCGGACTTTTGTGTGGTCGTGTGTAGGCAAGTCCGTTCGTAAGAAAGTCTGCCGCAAGTCCGCCGAAGGTACGTCGGAAGTCTGTCGGACAGGCTGTCGGACTTTTGTAGACGAAAAGTCCGACCGTGTGTACGCGGCATTACTCTACAGAAGACATTAGGCCTAAATACAGCCTACCTCACAAACAGCTGCTAGAGCGGACATCTCTCTGACATAGAAAAGCACAAACGGAGCTGAGACATCTCTTGAACATTCTTGATACAAGTTTTTGTTCTTATTATTTTGTTTTACTACATCAAGCTGTAAGAAGAATTTAACTTTGTATATTTTCAAGTTGTTTGCCAAGTGTGACCAAATAAACTCACACTTTGTTTTAAGACAGCCTGGCTACTGAACTTTTGAACAAAACGCCTAAGACACTGTTGAGATAACACGTGTCTGAGAGGAGAAGGTATTTTTACACCCTCTCTACAGTTTTACAGTTTTATTATTGACACTTTTTTCCCCTAGGTGAATGGGTAGGTGTACCATGTACCCCATACTCATTCACATAGGGTGGGGGGCCGGGATCTGGGGGCCCTCTTATTATAGGGGGCTCCCGGATTCCAATAAGCCCCCCCGCCCGCAGACCCCGACAACCAACGGCCAGGGTTGTCAGGAAGAGGCCCTTGTCCTCATCAACATGGGGACAAGGTGCTTTGTGGTGGGGGGGCCCTGCAGGGCGCCCCCTCCCCCAAAGCACCCACCCCCCATGTTGAGGGCATGTGGCCTGGTAGGGTTCAGGAGGGGGGGGCGCTCGCTCGTCCCCACCCCCTTTCCTGACCGGCCAGGCTGCGTGCTCAGATCGGGGTCTGGTATGGATTTTAGGGGGGACCCCACGCCGTTTTTTCGGCGTAGGGGTTACCCTTTATAATCCATACCAGATCTAAGGGCCTGGTATGCCCCGCACTTGCCGCAATAGGAAAAATTGTTTTTCCTATTGCAGCGAGCGCGAAATGCAATACCCTGCCCTTGCGTCGTAATTGGTCCATTGGACCAGCATACAGACGAGCGGGCTTTCTGCCAGACCAGCACACAGACGAGTGGACATTCCACCAGAAACTGAGTCCGACGGAAAGATTTAAAACACGTTTCAAATCTAGGTCCGGCGGGCTTTTGGGAAAAAGTCCACCGGAAAGGTCCGCCGGAGCCCACACACGGTCGGATTGTTTTCAGAACTCTGCATAGAAATCCATGCACTAGCAGACAGAGTGCTTCAAGTGGAGACAGTAACAGAAAGGCATGACACAGTCATCCGCCGAGCCACCAGAAAGATTGATGCCCACACCCTTCAGCTCAGGAGATATGCAGCGCCACGTGGAGGACCTGGACAACAGGGGAAGGAGGCATAACTTGAGAGTGAGGGGAATGCCGGAATCTATTGAAGGGTAACAAATCTCACAGGCGGTAACCAGCCTTTTCAACAGCCTGCTCACCCGACCGTTACAAGATGCGATTGGTATGGGAAGAATCCACCGCGCCCTCAGACCCAAGAGCAGGGACACGGATCCCCCCAGAGACATAGTCCACTAAACAGCAGACTATAAACTTAAAGAATGGATCCTGAGACAAGCAAGGGGATGACAACAAATCACATGAAACGGCAACCATTCAAATTTTTCAAGATTTATCTGGCATCACGTTGCAACACAGACGTGATCTGAAACCCCTGCTGGATACCCTTCATGCTAAGGGTATCCATTACAAATGGAAGTTTCCTTTCTGCCTGTCTGCCACGCTTCAAGGCCGAACTGCATTGCTCAAAGTGGCAGAAGATCTGCCTCATTTCTGTCATACCCTGTGAATCCCCCTTGTGGAAGTTCCTAACTGGTATGCTAGCTTCAGACGCGCAGTTAGCATAAGAGATAAGCCACCGGAAGAACCCATGGAAGCTCAGGATACCGGGTACCAGAGGCGACGATCCCCATCGGGTCACAGAAACCACACCATGTCGCGCAACCCGCACCAGGATCACAGCCCTTCCATCTCTCTGAGATCCAGGAGAGCACGCCGGGATCGTTGATTTCCCGCGCAAAATGTTTCATCAATGAAAGTACCGTTAACCCCGTTCAGACCTTTTAAAACTCAGTTTATTCCCAGTTATATGATTCTTGTGTTATACTACATGACACTCACCGAGGACGCTTTTTGCCTTCCTAACATTCTCTATGCCTACTACTACCCAGCAACACTGGACTCAGCAAGGTGCCTGCATGACTGTCAAGCTGGGCTCACAGATCTCCCACTCCTTGACAAACAAACTACAACTCCCATAACACCCTGCGGTTCTCAACTTGAGATGGAACGGAAGCCGCAACTGATCCCACCACACTTCCGGCAGGAACTCCCAGGACACACCCACAGCTGACGCAAAGTGATGATGCCTTCTGAAGAATATTATTAATATCTAATATTCTTGTATCTCAGAGGCGCTTCCGGATGAAATAGCATTGATAGCAAAACTGACTTAAAACAAAGTGTGAGTTTATTGTCACACAATTGGCATCATAAATACAATGTAAAAAATATAATAGTTCAGTTCAATGTAGGTAAAAATATATGAAATAGGAAAAAGAGTTATAAAGCTGTAATAGCTTATGAAAGCATGTATGCTTCATGGCTGCTGTCTTTCTCCATGCTGTGTGTCCTTCAAGAAGAAACAGGAAATGACGTTCTTAGTCTTCTGGCAGAATTGACAGCTGTCCCAACTTGTCAAAGTGTCTTGTAAACATGTCAGTATCTATCCTAGTAGCTGTGTGTGTGTATCTGTGAGTGTGTCTGTCTGTGTGTCTTCAATATGGAAGCATTGGCTTTATATGTTACATGTGAACGTGTGAACGTCATAACCTCACACCAATTTAGAACCTTGTATGGCACATATTCATTTCTGCTAGCTTCAGTATGCACTCACAGTCATATATGGCATACGATTGACAAGCCCACATGTAACACTCCATATTTGAAGTAATATGCTGATCATGTAATGTCGTATAACCAAACATCTATATAATATGAACACATATTATCAACTTTACATTAAATAACTATATACTAGTACTTATTAATATGACTGGAACTACAAACTAACTTAACTTAACAGGATATAATCCACAATGTATATTCCTTTAGCTATGTGGACACATGTCTATTTTCGTCTTCTCATGACATTCTACACCAAGATACCTTAAATGTCATACTCAAATTGGCTACACCAGAAAAATCCAGCAATGCTCCGCTTTAGAAGAAGAATCATGTCAAATCTATTGATCAAGGTCATTCACACATACTCTATTTATCATGATTAATCATAAAACCAAATATGTTTTGCAAGCTTGCCATGAATATAATATAACACCTATAAGTGCCGAATTATGAATTTGGAATAATATTCTAACAATCCCCCCTGAATTATGATTAATCATATCAAAATATTCTAATACACTCAAAACATCATTCGTGTCACATTTACACATCCTTGTATCAAATGATTGAACACAATATTCCTCAGAACTGAAGCAGCTAGAAATAACTTTCCTTCTAATCGTTTTTTTCTTTACTTTAACTCCTCTTAGATCTATCTATTCAAAATCTTAAAATAATTATATAGAATTTAAAAATGTATAACATAATGATGACTCATGTCTATAATTACTATTATTAATAATAATAATAACAATTATTATTATTATTAAAATAAATTATGCAATAATATATTTCCATATTTGTGCTCAAATAATATTTAGCTTTGGAAATATACTTTACACTCTAAAACTTGTCATAACTTTCCATAGTTCTATGGAGTGATATGTTTCTTAAGTTATGAACAAAAGATGTTCTATAAACTAAAATGAGTGTACAGTTGTTACCTAAAAATATTCAATATATGAATAAGGAAAATAAATAAAAATAATAATGATAATCCTAACTTAATATGAACATTAATATCAGAATAATCTGATTATCAAAAAATGTATATGTGGACAAATGTTTGAGTCCCAAATTTTTATCTATAGTAGATAAAGTTTCTTCTGATTAATTTTTTCTTCATGAAATGTCTTTAAAGTCTCTTCTTCAAGTTCTGTTAGATTAGAAAAATCTTGTTGAATAAGATAAAACAGTCATAAATCTGAAGTATAAATCTTTTGTCCAATATTCGTCCCTAGAGGATTCCTTCTTTAACTTTGAATTTTCCTGATATTCTCTTTTCTCTTCATATGAGCTTGTTATCTTCCATATTTATTTGATTTTAGATGCCATTTCTGTAAAAGAAATGCAGTATCATTAATCAGGCATAAAATATTTTCATTAAATTCTTGTAACTTTTTTCCAACAAATGTTAAAACATTATGAGACAATAACTTGTGCATTTGTTAAACTATATGTAAAATAACACTATCTTATATTTTCCTTCAAAGAGAACTTCTGTATGACAATGTACTGTCCTTATCCTATCTAAGATGGCCTAAACTATAAATCATATGTACTGTGAAGTTTAGGTATGACAGGACGCAACACCTCCTTTGGTCATGATACAAATCTCTGTTTTCACAAACAAAAGAAAAGTTTTGTACCACCCAGAGATGACAATGGACTATGCCTTTGTTCTCATCTCTAAAAGATTAGAAATGTGCGTAACTGTATTCTGTGTTGAAGCTCTTATTCTAGTGTTAGACTGTTCTGCAGTAACAAATACTGGCTCTATGTCCTTCTCTGTTCTTATGCTGGAAACCTGAGATAGAGACTTCTCAGATGCAGCTGTATAAACATGTGCTGGTGTACATTCCTGAAGATGTCTTCCTTTTACATCTATCTGAATGTGTTTGGATGATAAAGCTCTGAACCATAGAGGATATGTTTTACGACATTCTTTAAAACTATCTTCCTCAAAAATACCTTTTAGTGAGCAGTCAGGTGTCTGTACAATGATTTTGTTTGATTTCACTATTCTCTCTGTAGCTTTAATTGCATAGTAAACACTTAGCAGTTGCTTTACACCTGACTCAAAAGTTTTTTCCAAAAATGATAAAACTCTGGAGAAATAGGCAATTATTTTCTCCTTACCTTCTTGTAATTGAGACAACGTTACTGAGATGGCATTCTCAGATACATGAGTTTTCAAAACAAATGATGCTTCAGAACAAATCTCTATTGTACTTAATATTGGAGCATTCTGCAAATCTTTTTTCAACATTTCAAAGGCATTTTTCTCCTTTGGACCCCATTGGTCAACTATATTACCTTTATTTCTCAAAAGATTATATAGTGGATTAACTTTTTCTGCGAAACAGTGTACAAACTCTTTGCAATGATTTATTCTATGCAAAAATTGACGCAATGCCTTATGAGTTGTTGGAGGTGGGATTGCAGTGATCTCTCTAACTGTTTCTTGCAACAGTTGTCTCTTTCCTTGACTAATTTGCATGTGAAGGTATTTCACTTGACTTTTCATCAGCTGAACTTTTGTCGTGTTTAATTTTAAACCTTCAGCTTGTAACATCATAAACAACTCAGACAAAAGAGCCAAATGTTCATCGATATTCTGAGTACTCAGCAGAATCGTATCCACATACTGACAAATACAGTCTGGCCTAGAAAATTTTGAAAGTATTTTTGCTATAGTTTCATGAACTATACCATCACCAATACCTAGGCCAGGTATTAATCGAGTGAACGTATAAGTCTCTTTTCTGAATGTGAATGCGAATTTGTACTGGCTGCTATTCGCTAAAGAAAGGGAAAAATGGCTATTCATAATTTTTAATACAGAGAACACTTTGTCCTCAGCATTCAAATTTAACTTTAAGTTAGATTTATCAGGAAGAACTGGGTTATTTGTGATATGTTTATTCAATGTCCTTAAGTCAACTGATAAAGAATATGAATTATCAGTATTTTTGATAGGCCAAATACAGTTATTTACCACTGATTTAGCTTTCTTTACAATTCCAAGTTGTAAAAACTCTTGAATAATGGCAGAAAGTGGACCAACTGATTCTAGTGGTAACTCATACTGATTAAGGGGTTCTGGATCTTTTCCCTCAATATTCAATTCAGTATTTTTCAAAGTTCCAATGTCATTTTTGAACTTTGACCACAAACTTGGAAAACGTTGTACCACTTCCTTTAGAGCACAATTACCATCAACATCAGGCCATTTTTGTTCTGTAGACATATTGGTAATGGAACCAACTTTACTGTATACAGAGGGATCAATAAGCACTGATTTGGGCCTAGATGGATCTTTCCAAATACTTTTATTAGCCAAATCAATCACCCATTTTTGTTCATTGATTACATCAATGCCAAGTATATTCTCTGCTTTGTGACATACCCAAATGTTAATGTTAGTTTTGACTAATCCAGGTACTTCAAATGTTACATTAGATACCTGTCTAGCAGTGGAATTACCTGTATTATTAAAACCCACTATATTACACATAGGAGAATTTGGTTTCACAGGTATGTTTTCTTTGGTAAGGCTAATCTCAGATCCACTATCAATGAGACAATTAATATTTTTACCATTCAGCAAACATTGTATATATGGCCTACCATTCTCGTCCAAAATAATTGGTGCTACATATTGTAATGGCAGAGAAATTGAATCCTGATGTGATTCTATTTTTGGCAATGGCAATAAACCCTCTTTTTCAGTGACAGTGTTGTCTGAACTGCTGCTAACAGTCAAATTACTGATCTGTTTGACTTCTGTGGCATAAGGCAATTCAGTCAAAATGTTATCTTGACATGAAAAAACAGGTTGTACAAAAGCTGATTTTTCATTCTCCATATCTTTAGTTTTTATTTGTGAGTCTCTCTTAAATTTACAGCAATGTTTTCTCATATGACCAGATCTATGACAGTAAAGACACGTGATAGGCTCTCCTTGCCTCACTTGTCTGCAGCTGTCCTTGTCATTCCTGCCAAGATCTGTCGTTTCTGACATGTCTGCAGCATGACTATTTTTGTCACATTGAATTATAGCTATCTCTTGTGTGAGATTGCTTTGATTCAATTGTCTCCTAATTTTATCAATGAAACTGACTATATCATTTAAATTTTGACGTTCCTGCGCTATGGCTACTGAAGTTGGGTCAAGGTATTTAAATTTTTTTATGAAAGCTGTTTTTAAACCTGGGTCATTGTCATCATCTACTCCAAATATCATTTCATAAACTTTGCAAAATTTAATTCTAAAGTCAATTGGACTTTCTTCTGCAGTAGTCTGTAAAAGATCTAACATTTCTATGGTCGGTATTTGCTCACCAGTCATATATAGCAATAATTGTCGCAGTCTATCTGTCGCGTCATTTTGTTTTTCCTGACCTTCGTCATCAATAACAGGTGTGTTAATTCGTTTAGCGAAATTTACAGGAACCCACAACTGAAATATGTAATTGCGTTGATCATTTGACAGATTAAAACGATCCGCAAACATTTCAAATAAATCCCAATTGGAAAATACAGTTGCCTCAGTGTCATAAATAGGAAAGTCTTTTAAAACTTTCATAAGTTGGTCATGTATTTGCAACTTTAGTTTTGCAGTTCTACATAATAAGTTTTTATGTTTCATTTCTTTTTCATCAGTAGCATCAACATTCTCCATATCCGAACTTTCCGGAATATAAGAGGATTGTTGCTTACATTTAGATTCAGTCTTTTTGTCATCTGTAGTTATTACAGCAATCTGTGTCAATCTACTGTCATTCTGAAGTTTTTCCAAAAGATTTGTTTTAGAGTCAATTTGTTTCTCAAGATTCTCTATATAATTACAAAAAATCTCACAGTTTGGACAATTAAGAGAATCTTGGGACACATTTTCATGTTTCCCTGTGTTCTGTACAGTGTTACATTCTGTCTGCTGTAATGTACACACATTTTTAGCAGGTAAATCAACATTAATAATCATTTTGTCAAATATTCTCACTAAGCTTAAGATATTAGCTATCTTTTTACATAATTTATGTACAGTGAACCTGGATTTATCAATCTGTGTATTGGCATTTAAGCATTCATTGTACATATATTTCCACAAGTGACTGTCATTTGGATATAAAGACACATCTTTAAACTCTAGTTTGCTTTCTCTCGCTATTTCATCAATAAATTCCATAACTTTTACTCACCGTATTTAGAAGAATTTCTCGTCTTCAACCGTCTGTTGCTGGACTGTTGTCCACATCTGATGCACACAAACGCCTCTTGGTTGATAGGTTCTGAACCGTCTTTTTTCTCGAGACTTGAATATTCGCAAAACTGCGCTAATCTCTCCCCCCTCAGCAAGGATCGAGATTTCCGTAAAAATTGAGAAATGACGGCAGTTGTCTGGCTCGCCAAAATGAAGAATATTATTAATATCTAATATTCTTGTATCTCAGAGGCGCTTCCGGATGAAATAGCATTGATAGCAAAACTGACTTAAAACAAAGTGTGAGTTTATTGTCACACAATTGGCATCATAAATACAATGTAAAAAATATAATAGTTCAGTTCAATGTAGGTAAAAATATATGAAATAGGAAAAAGAGTTATAAAGCTGTAATAGCTTATGAAAGCATGTATGCTTCATGGCTGCTGTCTTTCTCCATGCTGTGTGTCCTTCAAGAAGAAACAGGAAATGACGTTCTTAGTCTTCTGGCAGAATTGACAGCTGTCCCAACTTATCAAAGTGTCTTGTAAACATGTCAGTATCTATCCTAGTAGCTGTGTGTGTGTATCTGTGAGTGTGTCTGTCTGTGTGTCTTCAATATGGAAGCATTGGCTTTATATGTTACATGTGAACGTGTGAACGTCATAACCTCACACCAATTTAGAACCTTGTATGGCACATATTCATTTCTGCTAGCTTCAGTATGCACTCACAGTCATATATGGCATACGATTGACAAGCCCACATGTAACACTCCATATTTGAAGTAATATGCTGATCATGTAATGTCGTATAACCAAACATCTATATAATATGAACACATATTATCAACTTTACATTAAATAACTATATACTAGTACTTATTAATATGACTGGAACTACAAACTAACTTAACTTAACAGGATATAATCCACAATGTATATTCCTTTAGCTATGTGGACACATGTCTATTTTCGTCTTCTCATGACATTCTACACCAAGATACCTTAAATGTCATACTCAAATTGGCTACACCAGAAAAATCCAGCAATGCTCCGCTTTAGAAGAAGAATCATGTCAAATCTATTGATCAAGGTCATTCACACATACTCTATTTATCATGATTAATCATAAAACCAAATATGTTTTGCAAGCTTGCCATGAATATAATATAACACTTATAAGTGCCGAATTATGAATTTGGAATAATATTCTAACACCTTCTCACAGGACAGACGCCACTTCACCCCACAGCCCCTCAGCTACTGGTGTAGCGGTACCCCCGTAAGGGCTGCTGATTTGGTTGTAGCAATCCTCCAATCACCCCACTGCCATACTCCTAAGTTCACCATTAAAATAAAAGAACAGTCAATCCTATAGTTTTCTGCTAAGTTTATTTTCAGTATTAGAACTTGAATAGGGAAAGGTTAGCATGAGATGCTTTTTTATGCACTACATGTAGTAAATAGTTGTTCATTGGCCATGGCCTTGTAGGAACACCAAGTACACTCCTCTCTTCTAGTTGCTTTTGTTTCAGTCATTTCCTCTGCAGACTATTACTTCTTTAACTTCTAGGTATAGTGCTTAGTACTAATGTCCTTTTTCTCTTCCCTTCCAATTGGACAATGAAAAGTCACTCTGAATAACTCTTCAAAGTTAGACATTGATGGGATCATCTCTGTGAACCAAAGGCCAGAAACTGTCTCCGCTTCTTCCTGACGTTCCAGAGAATTAAACACCCACATAGTCTTTGGAAGGCACAGTCATTATGCTAACCAGGCCGGAGATGACTCGGTATCCCCACACGATGACCTGACATATGGCCGTGAACGGACTATTGCTTCTCCTCAGTCCAGCATTACCAATACTGTGTTCCTTGGCTCTCGCATTCTACACGGCTCTGACCAATTCCTCTTCTTATGTTACACTGACCTTACTTTCCCAGAACAGTTCTGTGTCCCCGGTCACAGAATGCTGCTCTTTTCTCCTCCGCTTTACCGCTACTTCCTCGGCTTGATCTTCTTTACATCAAAGCTCTGTGTTCCCCGGTCACAGCAACCCGATGTCTCCATAAAAGGTGAAGATCCTTATCTTCAACTTCTCTTGATGGCATCTCCATCCCTCCTCTGCGCATGGCGCATCACCGCATGGGGATGCCCAGAACAGCACCTACTACTCCATGCTGTTTTTCTGTAACTTCCACCTCCTCCCTGGAAGCATGTGACCCCAGCTTATATGAGAGGCCTGCCCCTTGCCAATGCAAGTTAATGATTGGCCAGGGCTCCTCACATGAGCTGCCTGCCACTCAGATCTCAAGTCCAACCTTTCTTCCAGAACAATATCTCTGATGCCACGTACACACGAGCAGACTTTTCAACTGGACTGGTCAGACGGACAATCCGACCGTGTGTGGGCTTCATCGGACCTACAGCGGACTTTTTATTTTGGAACATGTTTTAAATCTTTCCGACGGACTCGAATCCGGTCGAAAAGTCCGCTCGTCTGCATGCTAGGTCTGATGGACAAAAACCGATGCTAGGGCAGCTATTGGCTACTGGCCATCAACTTCCTTATTTTAGTCCGGTCGTACGTCATCATGTACGAAAACAGTCGGACTTTGGTGTGATCGTGTGTAGGCAAGTCCGTTCGTTAGGAAAGTCCATCAGAAGTCCGCCAAAAGTCAGTTGGATCGACCGTCGGACCACTCCGGTCGAAAAGTCTGCTCGTGTGTACGTGGCATGAGTCAGAGTGTAGGTGGCCACACCCCCACTACACTGATCACTCCCAGTCCAAAACCATCACAACCAGATCCAACCTAATGCACAGATCTGGTCAGATTTAACTATGCTTAGGCCCTTAAACTGGAAACACTACTCTAGCACCTACCTTTAGGTAGAGGGTGCTACACTGGTATCAATGGATAAGATCACCATCGGAACAGCTAACTCGGGAACAGCCAACGCAGGAGCAAAGGCTTCCGTGTGCCAGGTGAGGAGTTTTACACTCTTTCTTCCTACCAGTACAAGCCACCTGTGGACTTGACCCGTATATCACTGACTGTACATAGGAGATAGGCGGGACTATAGATATATAGAAGCTACACAGCGATCTGCTCCTACTGCGTACCCCTCACGCATGGCTACCTCTTCACTCCCAACCCTCTCCCCTCCATACCAACGCAACCTACATAAGGCAAGAGATTCACCACAATCCCGCAGCAGCATAAGGCAGGGCATCCGGAACCGACTTTTCTCCCTCCTCACTAATTTGACCGCTGTCAATACCCACTATATGGAAGGAAAGCACAACAGGCAGAGTCACTCTGGGATCCAAAAACCATCTTCATCTGCAAAGACGAAATCTTCATACCCCCCTGATTATCCTGTGGCTCTAACGTACTATCTTTCCCTACCCGCAGCACAAGCAGTTGGAATGAAAGATACTCGCTGGCTTATCGCAATTCACACAGACATTTGCAAGATGTCCTCTCGTTAGCTCCTGGAATACAGAAGTATGCTCCCACTCAATTTAACTCACTTTAGTGACTATTCAACAAAACCGGAGTCCCCCCTCTCTCCTTACAGACATTCCTCGTTCTGCAATACAGGGACTTTTGTAGTAGGTATATGTAAAAGACACCCCGAGTATGAAATGGGTTAAAGCCATTTAGGACATTCCGTTTCCGAACACAAAGGCAGCTACCGAACACTCCAATCAGCCGAACAAGAAACCCATACGAATAACTCTCCCCCCCAAGTATGAGACGAGGCACTGTCTTGAGGGTCAAACAGGAATCAGACTCTTTATTGAAAAACATGCAGGCTCTTTTTATACACTTGAGAATACTGCAGGCACCACAATGAACAATGACCCGGATCCACCCACAACATCACACAATGGTTACATAACGAGCCCCCAATACACATTATTCTGAGTGTCAATACCTTTCCTAGCGAGCAGCAGGCGAGTTCATTAGCACACTTAATAATTGGTGAAGGGAAAGCTGCCTCAGACAAGATTAATACAATTTACTTATCCAGACAAAAGCAACATCGTTAAGCAATAGACGGTCGGTCTCTTACATTGAACTTCCTGGAATGCCCATATTAGGAGTTATACTTCCTGGCCATAGACCTCACAGTGTACAGGAGATAAAATCTTCATATTTCTTGAGAGATATTGTTAATGAATATTGTGACGAACGCGGGTGTCAGATCCCTGCCCTCCTCGCTAACTTGCAACGAAGGACCGGCCTACCTCACACCACGCTGTCGCTTACATAACAATGCCACTCTTAGCTGCGTCCAGCACAAAGATTTTCCAGCTTGCGGGACCACAATCTAGGTGCGATTGTCACTGGGCTAATTACACAATTAACCCTTTAACTGCCACCACCCCCGTTTAAAAGACCGAGCCGGGGGAGACTCGAAATTTTAGCAATACCAATTATAATTTTAGAATAAGCGTCTGCCACACACACTGCCACCACAGACAGGTCTGCTCAGAGTCTTACTCCACAACAGTAGCGCCCTTCAAGAGGCAGGTTCGTTTATAGCTTGCATTAAGAGCTTTAGAGACAAGATTAACACTTTTCAACATAAGGGTTTATTATAAAAAGGTCAAAGTTGATGCAAATAAAACATTTACAGAAAAAAGATGTTTCAAACGATAAAGACAATTAAGTTAGAGGGGTTTTTAAACTAGGCGATGGGGGGGAGGGTCCAGAGACAGAGATAGCCAGCGCAAAAGATATTCCAGAGGATAGTATTGGGGGCATTAATGGTAGGTTAACCAAAGCACAAAAACACAAGGCGAGTATAGTAGCAAGTCCTAGTTGCAATCTTGAAACACCCAATACGAGGACAATATGCGACCGGTCTAAACTATGTGGCATGTTCACCAATGCCAGGAGCATGGCGGACAAGATGGGTGAACTAGAGATACTGTTGTACAAGGAGGATTTGGAATTTGTGGGAATTTCAGAGACCTGGTTCAACAGCTCTCATGATTGGCTGGCAAACATTCAAGGGTATACCCTATACTGCAAGGATAGAGAGGGTAAAAAAGGGGGAGGGGTATGCCTATATATCAAGAATAATGTACAAGCGAATGTGAGAGATGACATCACTGAGGGAGCTAGAGGGGAGGTGGAATCCTTATGGGTAGAGCTCCAAAGGGATGAACCTAAGGGGAAAATAATACTGGGAGTATGCTATAGGCCCCCTAACCTGAGGGAGGAAGTGGAGACGGATCTCCTATCACAAATTGGATTAGCAGCAAGGATGGGAAGTGTTATCATAATGGGGGATTTTAATTATCCAGACATAGACTGGGCGGAGGGAACCGCACATTCATTTAAGGCTCGCCCGTTCCTTAATGTCTTGCAGGACAATTTTATGGGTCAGATGGTAGACGCACCAACTAGAAATAAAATATTACTGGATCTACTGATTACCAACAATACAGACCTGATCACGGATGTGGAAATACGGGGCAATTTAGGTAACAGCGATCACAGGTCAATTAGTTTCAGTATAAATCACACAAATAGGAAACATGAAGGGAACACAAAGACACTGAATTTCAAAAGAGCCAACTTCCCTAAACTACAAACCTTGCTAAAAGGCATAAATTGGGATAAAATATTAGGAACAAAGAATACGGAGGAGAGATGGGTTTGCTTTAAGAGCATATTATATAAGGGCATTAGCCAATGTATCCCATTGGGTAATAAATGAAAAAGAGCGAACAAAAATCCTGGATGGCTTAACTCCAATGTAAAAATGCATATAAAAGCAAAGGAGAAGGCCTTCAAAAAATACAAGGTTGAGGGATCATCCTCAGCATTCAGACTTTATAAAGAATGCAACAAGAAATGTAAGGGTGCAATTAGGACGGCTAAGATAGAACATGAAAGACACATAGCGGAGGAGAGCAAAAAAAATCCCAAGAAATTCTTTAAGTATGTAAACAGTAAAAAAGGGAGGACAGACCATATTGGCCCCATAAAGAATGAGGAAGGACATCTGGTTACAAAGGATGGTAAGATGGCGAAGGTATTGAATTTATTCTTCTCCTCAGTCTTCACGAGTGAATCGGGGGGCTTTAGTAACCAAAACTGCAGTGTTTATCCTCATGACACAACACAGGAAGCACCTCCATGGTTAACAGAGGACGGAATTAAAATTAGACTTGAGAAACTTAACATTAATAAATCACCGGGACCAGATGGCTTGCATCCGAGGGTACTTAGGGAACTCAGTCAAGTGATTGCCAGACCGTTGTTCCTAATTTTTACAGTCTATTGACTGGAATGGTACCAGCTGATTGGTGAAAAGCCAATGTAGCACCAATATTTAAAAAGGGCCCAAAATACATCCCTGGGAATTACAGACCAGTTAGCCTAACATCAATAGTATGTAAACTCTTAGAGGGGATGATAAGGGACTATATACAAGATTTTAGTAATAAGAACGATATCATTAGCAGTAATCAGCATGGATTCATGAAGAATCGTTTTTGCCAAACCAATCTATTAACCTTCTATGAGGAGGTGAGTTGCCATCTAGATAAAGGAAGGCCCGTAGACGTGGTGTATCTGGATTTTGCAAAAGCATTTAACACAGTTCCCCATAAACGTTTACTGTACAAAATAAGGTCCGTTGGCATGGACCATAGGGTGAGTACATGGATTGAAAACTGGCTACAAGGGCGAGGGTGGTGATAAATGGGGAGTACTCAGAATGGTCAGGGGTGGGTAGTGGGGTTCCCCAAGGTTCTGGGCTGGGACCAATCCTATTTAATTTGTTTATAAACGACCTGGAGGATGGGATAAACAGTCCAATCTCTGTATTTGCAGACGATACTAAGCTAAGCAGGGCAATAACTTCTCCGCAGGACGTGGAAACCTTGCAAAAAGACCTGAACAAATTAATGGGATGGGCGACTACATGGCAAATGAGGTTCAATGTAGAAAAATGTAAAATAATGCATTTGGGTGGCAAAAATCTGAATGCAATCTATAGACTGGGGGGAGAACCTCTGGGGGAATCTAGGATGGAAAAGGACCTGGGGGTCCTAGTAGATGATAGGCTCAGCAATGGCATGCAATGCCAAGCTGCTGATAATAAAGCAAACAGAATATTGGCATGCATTAAAAGGGGGATCAACTCCAGAGATAAAACGATAATTCTCCCGCTCTACAAGGCTCTGGTCCGGCCGCACCTGGAGTATGCTGTCCAGTTCTGGGCACCAGTCCTCAGGAAGGATGTACTGGAAATGGAGTGAGTACAAAGAAGGGCAACAAAGCTAATAAAGGGTCTGGAGGATCTTAGTTATGAGGAAAGGTTGCAAGCACTGAACTTATTCTCTCTGGAGAAGAGACGCTTGAGAGGGGATATGATTTCAATTTACAAATACTGTACTGGTGACCCCTCAATAGGGATAAAACTTTTTCGCAGAAGAGAGTTTAATAAGACTCGTGGCCACTCATTACAATTAGAAGAAAAGAGATTTAACCTTAAACTACGTAGAGGGTTCTTTACTGTAAGAGCGGCAAGAATGTGGAATTCCCTTCCACAGGCGGTGGTCTCAGCGGGGAGCATTGATAGCTTCAAGAAACTATTAGATAATCACCTAAATGACCGCAACATACAGGGATATATAATGTAATACCGACACATAATCACACACATAGGTTGGACTTGATGGACTTGTGTCTTTTTTCAACCTCACCTACTATGTAACTATGTAACAATATACAGCCACAAAGCAATAAGGTAGAATTGGGAAGGAAGAATACCTGCAATTAATGTCCGAGGGTTGATCAGAGTTCGATCGATGAGCTAGGTAATCGGTTCTCAACTTGGCAGATGTTTCTTCCTGGATGGTAAAAGGAGAACTGACCATTGTCTTGGCATCTCCTCTTTTCTGTCAAATCAAAGGGGGGGTTGACAGCGACCAGTAACCAATCATCTGGTCATCTTGTTTAGGGGTTGGTTGCTGGGAGGTATCTACACTTATGACCATGTCCCAGGTAGATTTTGTGATACATATTCATATATCTGCATCTATAGTGTTTACAGACTGCAAATATCCATATTATTATTCAGTGTGAGATTTCCTTCAAAACAAATCTAAACATGCCATATCTCCAGTGTATAGTCTACTTAGGAGGAATAAGGGGTACCAGTAGTTTCCCATATGACCTGACATAGGGGTGTCTGGACTTGAAACGTTACATATTATCTGAGGAAACTAAATATGTCCATATTATGGCTGTGCTATTACTAAGTCGGAAGTTATGAAACATGCTAACATTTCTTACTTATTCCACTGTTTTAAGCTGGATGTGTATTCAGACATTTTACAAACGGGGCTTGTTGGGTCTCTGAATGGAGTGGGTGACAGTTTTACAACAGGCCTGAACACTCTGCCCTTTCAACAAGCTGTTTTTTACTGACCTAGCCGGGTTCGGTTTTCTCTGTTGAGATAACCTTTTCTGTTGAACTTAAAAGGCTTTAAATTCCTAAGACAAGGGAGGAGGGAGTTCAGATTTCTCTGTAATGTACACAGTTAACCAAGCTGTCATGGCTGCATTCCAAACAACATGGCAGCTAGCTACAGTGTTTCATGTCCAGTACGTGATATCGTTACAAATATTACTGTCCCATTTGAAGTAATGCAATCTTATTCTCAGGGTTCATTATTTTCTTGGTCACTCTGTGCCCAAAAGTGACTCCTGTCACAGTATATAACACATGTGTTAGAATTGTCAGGAAATGTGAGGAACCTCGGTTACTAGTTACTTGGTACTATTCCAACTATATCAATTAGTAGTGTCTGGTTTAAAAATTGTTCTATCTTGATGTTACACTTGTTCGCACAGACGTATGGGGCATGACTTGAACTCCATATAGACACCCTGTCCCCCTTCTGGTCTACCCATACCGATACACGGTGGATACTCCAGCAATGGGACACGCGACAGAGGACTATCAGTGTACCGAGTCTATACTTAATGCATCACACCCATTACAGCTCAGACTTTCAGTGAACACACCCTCCCCCCTACCTGGTATATTCTTATTCTCACACTGTATATTACCCTCCCCTTATCTTCACCAGAGGATGTACCTCCTCACCTGGGGTGGCGGGCCAAATCCTGGGGTGGCGGGCCGACTCATACTTATACTTATTCACTTATCTATACTTGGAACCTCTTCATAGCTTCGTACTTGCCAACCCCCACACAGTAGCGTATGGTGGTGCGAGCGCGCCGGCTGGCATGCACTCACCCTCTGCACCTCTCCGATCTGATCCCCACTTTGAGACGGTTGGACATTCTCCTCCCCCTCATCGGGATATTTATCACAATCAAAACACTATACTGACCTCTAACGCACATTAAGACACCCCCTCCTTTTGTTTTTCTGATTCAACCCAACCCCCAACTCCATGCTCGTAACAATGGCAGACAACGCCAACCCTTTCAGGTTACCCCACCAGCGTACACAACTTCCAATACAAATTAAACTATACTCATTGAACATTTGCGGACTCAACACCCCTGAAAAACGATCACAGCTGCTCTATACTCTCCTGAAAGCCAAGACACACATTGCTCTTATAAAAGAAACTCACTTCAGTGTGGATAGTATCCCCAAGCTCCAGACCTACCATTTTCCGACAGTGTACCACGCGGCCAATGAGGCGGCAAACTTGAAAGGAGTCTCTATCTTAATATCAAAGCATTGCCCTATTCAGGTATCGGAGGTCCAGAGAGACATACAGGGTAGATATCTCTTCATCAAAGGAACACTTCACGGCAAACCCATCACTATCGCAAACATATATGCCCCGAACTCGCAGCAAATTCCCTTCTTTCTCAAAACCTTTCAACTCGCCGCTTTTCAATCAGGCACTCTAATTGTAGGTGGGGATTTCAACGTTCCACTGACACCTTCTCAGGTCACGTCCAAAAGGGTCCTCCTGCCTAATGTACAGAGCCCTTCGAGCCGTAAAATCCCAACTTACCACCTTGACTCTACATGACCCCTGGCGCACACTATACCCCAATGTGAAATACTACCTTCTTCTCCCCTCCGCATAATAAATACTCCAGAATTGATCATTTTTTCATTACACAAAGGACCTTACAATGTTCTCGGAGGCCAAAATTGAACCCATGCTACTCTCGGACCATCACCCCATCACAATGACTTTAACGCCCTCGCTAATGTGCAATAGATCCGTGAACTGGCGCCTAGACGACTCCCTGCTATTAGATCTGGATAATGCCCTAACTTTAGCCGAGCATCTCACTCCATATTTCACAGAAGATATCACAGGGTGTACTTCACCTACGGTTACATGGGCCGCCCATAAATGTGTCATTAGAGGTGTTCTAATTTCTTTAGCGGCCAAAAGAAACAAACTTGGGAAGGCCCGTATTGAGGGACTGTCTGCCCGTATAAAAACACTCGAACATGCACACAAACTGTCCCAAGCTAAGAATTCTCTCACTGACTTGCTGGAAACAAGAAAGGAATTATTTCAGGAACTTCAAAAGACACTGAAACGCAAACACGCTCTAACCCCCAAACTATTTTATGACTTTGGCAATAAGGCAGGGAAACTACTGGCCAGAGCCCTACAACAGAAAAAAATCAGCTAGCACCATACATGCTATCAAAACCCCATCAGGAGTGAATATAGCTAATACAGATGACATAGCTAGCTGTTTTGTGACCTACTTCTCAAAATTATATAGCTTGCCCAAAACATGCACAAGCGACCCTTCCCCTGACCGATCTAGGATCATAAATGACTTTTTATCCAGATATAGCCCGTCCCCGCTGAACTCAAACAAATTGACGGATTTAGACCTACTTATCTCCATAGAGGAAGCCCTCAAGGCCCTGAAACAGTTAAAGGCTGGCAAGAGTCCGGGCCTATCGACGAGCTATTATAAACCTTTTTCTGACATATTAATTCCATAGTTTGTCTTGGCCTTTTAATGATCTACCCTCCTCTCCCCAAACCACTAAAGATATCCTGGAAGCCCACATTACACTAATACCAAAACCGGGTAAAGACACTACAATAGTCTCTAATTATCGCCCCATCTCCCTACTCATCGTAGATGTGAAACTCCATGCTAAAATTTTGGCAAACCGTCTGCTCCCCATACTCCCCAGATTAATCTCAGTCGATCAGGTCGGCTTTATCCCTGGCAGGGAAGCCAGGGATAACACCACAAAGGCCATAAACATACACCACTGGCTAACGTCCACTGCAACCAAAGGTTTCTTTCTTTCCCTTGACACGGAGAAGGCGTTCGACAGAGCGGCCTGGGACTATATGTCCGCCACACTACAAGCACTAGGACTCCCCGCATGCCTCTTACAAATGATCATGGCCTTGTACTCATCCCGTACTTGCCAGGATCAAAAGTTAACAGCCGACTGTCGAGCTCCTTCTCCATTGCCAGTGGCACCAGGCAGGGTTGTCCACACTCACCCCTCATTTTTGTTCTCACTATGGAACTCTTCCTCCGCAGACAGAGAGAACCCAGATATTAAAGGGATTAACATCCAACACAAGCAATATAAAATAGCTTCCCTTTAGACGTTAATACGAAACGTACGTCAGAGCGGTACCTTGTCACGTGATCTCCTCATATTTCCGAGTTTCTGATTGTTGTTTTCATAGGGTGGGACGCACCCCGACTAGGGAAGTGGTGTCATGGCATCCATGCTGAGATCCACCACAGAGCGAGCAGCCCCAGTGCCGGGTAGGCACCCACTCATAAGTTTTTTTTTGCCTAATGCCATCCAGCCTCCCTATGTGAGCAGGCACAATCCTGCAAAAGCACTAATGACTTTCTTTTTAATTAAAGAAGTCATTGGCATCTGGTAAGCAGATTATCCACCGACCACTGTGGGGTGTACTGAATTCTTGGTGAAGGAATTTACACTTTTCATATAGAAGATTTCACTTATATTGAGAAGATCACCTCTTTATATCTGCCATTCAACTGTGGCTGTTGTGTTTTTTATTGGGACTTTTATCACTATCACTATTGTTTTTTATTATGCGTGTTGTCACTTTTGTTTTACACAACATTGTTTATTTATTAGTTTGGTTTTTTTTTAGATTTTTTGATATTTTTCCTGCTATTGTAACATTGTTGTATCACTAGTGTTTACCAATTAGCTATAGCCACTAGCGCCCCCTATATACTACCAATTCTCTATTGATCTTTTTGTTCAAACAGGGGAGCAGCTTATTATTAATATTCTATTCACCATTTATTTTTGATTTTTATTAATATTGACTTTTTTATTTTTGGTTTTTCACCATTGCACTTTAATATAAAATAGCTGCCTATGCAGAGGACATCTTACTATTCCTCTCGGATCCCATTACCACCATCCCCAACCTCCTCGATGCGGGAGCTGCGATGCGCTCTGAGGATCCTCCCTCCCCTCCCCTTTGGGAGGTCTGGGCGGGTGCCTCTCGGCGCATCGGCGCCACGTCCCCTACGTCATGCGCGGGACGTTGAATTCGACGTCACCGCGCCGACGTCTGGAGTACCAACTGCGTGATCGCCATGGGGGAGGGTCGTTCTGGCGCCTAACACCGAGCGATCATCTAGCTCAGGTGCGCACGCCGCTCCCCTCCCACCGCAGGCCTCACGCACGTGGCGCTGGCGGCATGTACTTATAGGTCCCCCAGTGGCAGCGTGGCTGCTTACACGGCCAGCCTCCTCTGTTGGTTTCTGCACACTAGCTGCTTCCACCTTGCTAGTTGTGCATGACATGTAGCATCAGGTAAGCACTCTCTGTCTACACCAACTTTCACTGTCATGTTTCTATCTTGTCACAATTTATTTTTTGCACTAGTTCTCTACAATCCTTCACATCACCCCCCCTTTTTTTACTGCTCACTCACACATTTAGATTTTTCACCAGTCATTTCCTTCATTAGATTCCCCTTACCACACGATCTCCACTACATCACTCACCTACACTCTGCATAATTTATACCTTATACTTTATTTTACGTAATCTTTTGATTCTTATTTAATTAACTTATATTCACACATTACTTCCAGTATTTATTCCCAGATATCCCTGCTCTTTCTTCTGACAAGGCCATGTTACATTGTTGCTTCTATAAATACATTCAGACCTTTTTTTTTTTTTTTTTTTTTCATTATAATTTCCACTATACTAGCTACCAGTACTCTCCATTTATGAGTATCTCTGGGTATATTATCTACACATTACTCAACGTAATCTAATCATTTAGCTATTTTTATAATCTATACTGATATATTATTCTTTAACATCCATTCCCAGATTTTCTCTCTTTCTGACAATTCACGCTTCATCAACGGAGATCGTCTCACTACTCATATAGTGTCACCCCACTACCTGATGCCATTCAGACACTACATGCTGCCTCAGCTCCCGCCGCGGGGCTTGCTGCCCCCGGCCTACTCCATGCCATCCGCCATGCGCTGCGCTCAGTATCAGGGTTGGACTATTATGCATCATCTCCTGATGAGTGGAAAACATCACCCACGAAACGCGTCGAGCTATAATTGATGCCTACTCTATCCACTGTACTTTGATGCCATCATTGTTCAATATTACGAATACATTATCCCTATGTGCAACTTTATTATCAGTCAGCAGGCATGCCATCATTGGTACCCATGCTATGGTCCACCAATACCATTTTGACTACCATCTACTTTGTGAAATCATGTATTCAACTGTGTGTACTTGCCCACCGATTATGTCTATATTTCTGTACCAATTATCTGTACATGTGTATATATATGAAATTCCTTTATTATATCTACTATGATTAATAAATGTACAATTTTAACCCTCCTCATTTTAACTGCTTCATTTTAAAGTCCCATGTCCTTTCTATATATACCTGTCGGTATTACCGGGATGGAGGCGACTAGTGCGCCTCATATAAAGTCCCAATTCCCCCTCCATTGTACTCCTTAAAGTGGAGGGTCACCCTGAAAAAAAAAAAATTGCACCAAAAATCCTAAAAAAAAAAAAAAAAAAAAAAACATTTGAAAAAAAAAATGTAAACTTACCTGAACCCTTGTTGCTAGGCAGTCTTCCTAATCTGCCTGTTCCTATTCCGCGGCGTCTTCTGCTCCTAGCTAAGCGGCCCGTTGCCTTCTGGGAACTGTGTGTGTTCCCAGAAAACCACGGGGCCATTCAGAGATCGCCGCGCCGCTCGCGCATGCGTGCGCAGTAGGAAACTGGCAGTGAAGCCGTAAGTCTCTACTGCCTGTTTCCCTTAGTTAGGATGGCGATGCCGGGACCCGAGAGCCGAGGGACGGGTCGGCCTCAGGCGGCCGACATCGTGGGCACCCAGGAGAGGCAAGTCTACTTATTTAAAGTCAGCAGCTACAGTGTTTGTAGTTGCTGACTTTAAAAATTTTTTTTAGCTGGCCGCAATCCCGCTTTAAGGACTTCTCTTTATTTAAAAAAAACTGTCCAACTTACAAATCAATTTTGAGAAATCCAAAGCCCTCAACATAACACTCCCAACGGTAACAATCTCTCAGTGCCAAACCAATTTCCCTTTTTAGCTGGGAGCCACATGAAATAACCTACCTAGGCATTAAACTCCCCACCAAACTGATTGATCTGTACGCAAAAAAAAAAACTTTCTACCCACACTACAGAAAATACAGGGAGACTTAAACAATTGGAATAAAGGTCCTTTTTCATGGTTTGGTAGAGCAGCAATTTTAAAGATGAACGTCCTCCCCAGAACACTATTTGCTGCAAGCAATCCCAATCAAAAACTCCCCCCCCGTCCTTTTTTGCTTCATATAAACGAATGTGCAGAAACCTTCTATGGTCCACACAACCTCCCAGGTTAAGCTGGGAAAAGTTGATCCTTCCTAAGCAGAAAGGGGATATAGGGTTACCAGATATACACACGTACTATAGGGCGAGCCAACTCACAAGAATAGTGGATTGGCAGGTTCACAAAAGTAACGAAGACTGGATACATGTAGAGAGCGCCTTCACGCAAATACCACCCTCTCATCTTCCCTGGATCAATCGAAAATCAGTACCTAAAGAATGTTCCGCTCACCCATTAATAGGTCCAACATTATTTAACTTCAGAGCATCGTGCAAACCTTTGGTCCATGGAGCCAATGACGCCAGTAACCCAAAATCCGGAGTTCACGCCAGGCTTGCTAGCACATGACTGCCCCTCCCAATGACCCCCCTCCCCGGTCAGAGCTCATCAGTTCTTCAATGGTGATACTCTCCTCTCACACACACATGGCCATGTCCTCTAAATTTCCTGAGCTCAACATATCGCTTTTTTTAAAATTTCTCCAACTCAGGCATTTTTTTTCAGAGCACCCATCCACTATCTCAATGGCACAGGGACTTAGTCCCCTTTGCACACATCTGTAATAGCACAGAACCCCAGAGCCATTGGATCCCAGCCATCTCTACACTCTTAACCTCAAACAAAACTCCCAACCTTCAGACAAACCGATGCTGGGAAACAGACTTAGCAACTGAGCTGTCTAAAGACGGTTGGGAACGAATATATGAACACACACACATAAGGGGTCCACCAACGTATCTGCGCAAGAGAATAGATACAAAATTTACCCTGGATGGTATTGCACAACTGATAAGATACATAGATTCTTCCTGACCATGCCCCCTCAACATGTTGGCGATGTAACTCCACCCTCGGCTCGCTCAACCATATATGGTGGGAACAGGGGCGGACTGACAACTCATGGGGCCCTCGGGCAATAGGAGATTATGGGGCCCCCAGGAAATCAGAGATTATGGGGCCAGACAGTTTACACACACAGTATATAATCACACAGTATACACATACATGTACACACAGTATACACAGACATGTTTATATTGGCTGAGAAGGTACTGGAGAGGTGGGGCAGCTATAATCTTGGAATTTTTAGACCAAAAGGATGTCAGTAAGGGACATTTCAGAGACAGGTGTAAAAAAAAACACTGATTTTTACATACTGTCCCTGGTTTTACTGAGGATGGCAACCCTAATATGGCCCCCTAGTGGCCCGGGGCCCTCGGGCACTGCCCGAGTGGCCGAATGGTCAGTCCGCCCCTGGGTGGGAATGCCCATTAATTCAAACATTCTGGTAGGAAGTACATGGCCTCATGGTGAGCATTACCTCCTACACCCCGGACTTCACTCCTGCACAGTATCTCCTCCACCACACATCCCTGCCGTGGTCAGCATACCGGAGAAATCCCTCTCCTTGCACCTCATTAACGACGGCCACTCAATGCATACCTGTCCATTGGAGAAGTTCTAACACACCTACTATTACTATTACTAACGGCTTTGCAGAGTAGATAAAACGGCAGAAATGGAAAGGCTTATTCACCAAGCTAAAGACAATCACACTAAATACAGAAACAGTTGGGCTTGCTGGATACACTACAGCAGGGATATGCAATTAGCGGACCTCCAGCTGTTGCAGAACTACAAGTCCCATGAGGCAAAGCAAGACTCTGACAGCCACGAGCATGGCACCCAGAGGCAGAGGCATGATGGGACTTGTAGTTTTGCAGCATATCCCTGCACTACAGAGACTCCACAGTGACTAACACCCCTCAGATCACATCTGTACCCTCAGCAGGGGAAAACCAAGTACAGTGGAACCTCGGATTATGAGCATGATCTGTTCCAGGAGAATGCTCGTAATCCAAAGTACTCGCATATCAAAGCGAGTTTCCCCACTGAAATCAATAGAAACTAAAATAACTTGTTCCGCATTGACTTCAATGGCCGATAATCGTAATTATTGAACATTCTCGTTTTCCATTGTAACGAAAATTTGGATCCGAAATTCGTCAACGGTATTTCGTGCAAAGTTCGGAAGCATAGCAATTTGTATTTCGAATCCTCACGAATGTACGAATTTATGAAAATTTGTACGAATTTTCGATTCGTACAAAACTAATGGCACATGTCTACGGATGCCCACACTGGACCACCAGGGAAGCCCCCAGCATGTGGATGTCCAGGTATGTACTCCATGGCCATCCACATATAAAAAAAATATGCCCAATACATGCCAATCAGTGCCCACAAATGGGCACTGACTGGCAACATTATGGATCAGTACTGACAAGCGATGCCCAGCAATGCCACCCATCAGTGTCATCAGTGCCACCCATCAGTGTCCAGTGCCACCTCTCAGTGCCCATCAGTGCCCACCTATCAGTGACCATCAGTGCCCATCTGTACCACCTATCAGTGCCACCCATAACTACCCATCAGTGCCACCTATGAGTGCCCATCAGTGCCACCTATGAGTGCCCATCAGTGCCGCCTGTCAGTGCCCATCAGTGTCACCTATCAGTGCCACCCATAAGTACCACCTATGAGTGCCCATCAGTGCCCACCTATCAGTGCCCATCCGTGTCACCTATCAGTGGCACCCATAAGTACCCATCAGTGCCGCCTATGAGTGCCCATCAATGCCCATCAGTGCCCACCTATCAGTGACCATCAGTGCCCATCCATGCCACCCATAAGTACCCATCAGTGCCACCCATAAGTACCACCTATGAGTGCCCATCAGTGCTGCCAACAAGTGCCCATCAGTGCCCACCAATCAGTGCCCATCAGTGCCCACCTATCAGCGACCATCAGTGCCCATCCGTGCCACATATTACGGTGGCTGCTCTTAGAAGTCCCGTGCACATATTTCGTGATCTTCTGCGAGAACTACGCTACCTGCATGGCCCAGAGCGCTACAAAAACACTGCTGCATGCAAATACATTCGGGAGCAATTCAGAAAGTACCAGAGGGATGCTTTGATGCTGGTGGGATATCCAGGTCTTCACTACCTGCTGCCTATCATAAGTACACAGAGTGACGCTTCAGATCCATGTCCATCTGGCTTCTAGTTTATTCAACTAGCTTATTTAACCACTTCCCGCCTGCCCTATAGCGGATTGACGTCCGGGAAGTGGTTCCGTTATCCTGACTGGGCGTCATATGACGTCCAGCAGGATAACATGCCGCGGCGCGCATCGCGGCGATCGGTGGAGCGGTGTGTCAGCCTGACACACCGCTCCACCGATCTTGGTAAAGAGCCTCCGGCGGAGGCTCTTTACCACGTGATCAGCTGTGTCTAATCATGGCTGATCACAATGTCAATAGGAAGAGCCGTTGAACGGCTTTTCCTCACTTGCGTCTGATAGACATGAGTAGAGGAGAGCCAATCGGCGGCTCTCCTGACAGGGGGGTCTGTGCTGATTGTTTATCAATTTTATCAGTGCCACCAGTGTCATCAGTGCCACCTGTCATTGCCCATCTGTGCCCACCTATCAGTGCCCATCAATGCCACCCATAAGTACCCATCAGTGCCACCCATATGTACCAATCAATGCCACCTATGAGTGCCCATCAGTGCCGCCTATGAGTGCCCATCGGTGCCACCTATGAGTGCCACCTATCAGTGCCCATCAGTGCCGCCTATCAGTGCCCATCAGTGCCGCCATATCAGTGCCCGTCAGTGTCGCTGTATCAGTGCCCGTCTTTGAAGAAGAAAATGTACTTATTTACAAAAAATTTTAACAGAAACAAAGAAAAACTTGTTTTTTTAAAAAAATTTCGGTCTTTTTTTATTTGTTGCGCAAAAGATAAAAACCGCAGAGGTAATCAAATACCACCAAAAGAAAGCTCTATTTGTGGGAACAAAATGATAAAAACAATGTTTGTGTACAGTGTTGTATGACCGCGTAATTGTCATCCAATTTGCGACAGCGCTGAAAGCTGAAAATTGGCCTGGGCGGGAAGGTGTCTAAGTGCCCGGTATTAAAGTGGTTAAAGCGGAGGGCCACCCGTAAAAAAAAAATTACACCAAAATTCCTAAAAAAATTAAAAAAAAACATTTGGAAAAAAAAAAAGTTTTTTACTTACCTAAACCCTTGTTGCTAGGCAGTCTTCCTAATCTGCATCTTCCTATTCCGCGGCATGTTCTGCTCCTCAGTAAGCGGCCCCGTTGTCTTCTGGGAACTGTGTGTGTTCCCAGAACACCACGGGGCCATTCACAGATCACTCGCGCGTGCGTGCGCAGTAGGAAACTGGCAGTCTGTCTGCCTGTTTCCCTTACCTAGGATGGCGGTGACGGGACCTGAGAGCCGAGGGACGGGTCGGCCTCGGGCGGCCGACATCGCGGGCACCCAGGACAGGTAAGTCCACTTATTTAAAGTCAGAAGCTATAGTGTTTGTAGCTGCTGACTTTAACATTTTTTTTTAGCTGGCCGGAATCCCGCTTTAAGCTTGCTATTTGGTAAGCGTGCACTTCAGGTGGTGGAGGATCACTATGATGGGTGTTAACTTATTTTCCCCCTTTTCACACCAATCCTTATGAACAGCGATCAAGGGCCTCTTCCCACTGCCTAGTGGACTATCTGTCTATTTGATTTATGGACTTGGTGTTTCAACTTCGTTCTCACTATATGCTTTTTTGTATTGATTTATATACATCTGTTAACAGTTATACACCAGTTTGATTTTTCATAAATTTCACCCCACCAAGGATTCTATATTATTTGTCAAATATGTTCACATATATGTTTTTTAGGGTACAGCGCAGTTCCTTTTTCCTTTTCACCACCTATGAGTGCCCACCTATCAGTGCACATCCGTGTCACCTATCAGTGCCACCCATAAGTACCCATCAGTGCTGCCTATGAGTGCCCATCAATGCTCATCAGTGCCCACCTATCAGTGACCATCAGTGCCCATCCGTGTCACCTATCAGTGCCACCCATAAGTACCCATCAGTGCCACCCATAAGTACCACTTATGAGTGCCCATCAGTGCCGCCAACAAGTGCCCATCAGTGCCCACCTATCAGTGACCATCAGTGCCACCCATAAGTACCCATCAGTGCCACCCTTAAGTACCACCTATGAGTGCCCATCAGTGCCCACCTATCAGTGCCCATCAGTGCCCATCCGTGCCACCTATCAGTGCCACCCATAAGTACCCAACAGTGCCGCTTTATCAGTGCCCGTCATTGAAGAAGAAAACTTACTTAATTACAGAAACAATGAAAAACTTTTTTTTTTTTCCTAAATTTTCGCTTTTGTTATTTGTTGTGCAAAAAATAAAAACCCCAGAGGTGATCAAATACCACCAAAAGAAAGTTCTATTTGTGGGAACAAAATGATAAAAATATCATATGAGTACAGTGTAGCATGACCGCGCAATTGTCATTTAACCAGTTGCCGACCGCCGCACGACGATGTACGTCCTCAGAGCGGCACGGGCAGGCAAAAGGGCTTACAGGTACGTCCTTGCCTGCCCGCGGGTGGGGGGTCCGATCGGACCCCCCCTGGTGCCTGCGGCGGTTGGCAAATCCTCCCCGGCGATCGGTGGTGAGGGGGAGGCCATCCATTCGTGCCCCCCCCCCTCGCGATCGCTCCCAGCCAATGGGCTCCTTTCCCTGCCTCTGTATTGTACACAGAGGCAGAGGAAATGATGTCATCTCTCCTCGGCTCGGTATTTTCCGTTCCGGGCCGAGGAGAGAAGACTGGAATGTGAGTGCACAACACAAACACACACAGTAGAACATGCCAGGCACACATTACACCCCTGATTACCCCCCGATCCCCCCTCCCCCCTCCCTGTCACAAACCGACAACAAGCAGTTTTTTTTTTTTTCTGATTACTGCATGGTGTCAGTTTGTGACAGTTAGAAGTGGTAGGGCAGTGAGTGGTAGCCCCCTGTAGGTCTAGGGTACCCCCCTAACCCCCCCAATAAAGTTTTAACCCCTTGATCACCCCCCCTCACCAGTGTCACTAAGCGATCATTTTTCTGATCGCTGTATTAGTGTCGCTGGTGACGCTAGTTAGGGACGTAAATATTTAGGTTCGCCGTCAGCGTTTTATAGCAACAGGGACCCCCATATACTACCTAATAAATGTTTTAACCCCTTGATTGCCCCCTAGTTAACCCTTTCACCACTGATCACCGTATAACTGTTATGGGTGATGCTGGTTAGTTGGTTTATTTTTTATAGTGTCAGGGCACCCGCCGTTTATTACCGAATAAAGGTTTAGCCCCCTGATCGCCCGGCGGTGATAAGCGTCGCCCCAAGCAGCATCAGATTAGCGCCAGTACCGCTAACACCCACGCACGCAGCATGCGCCTCCCTTAGTGGTATAGTATCTGATCGGATCAATATCTGATCCAATCAGATCTATACTAGCGTCCCCAGCAGTTTAGGGTTCCCAAACACGCAGTGTTAGCGGGATCAGCCCAGATACCTGCTAGCACCTGCGTTTTGCCCCTCCGCCCGGCCCAGCCCACCCAATTGCAGTATCGATCGATCACTGTCACTTACAAAACACTAAACGCATAACTGCAGCGTTCGCAGAGGCAGGCCTGATCCCTGCGATCGCTAACAGTTTTTTTGGTAGCTTTTTATTGAACTGGCAAGCACCAGCGGCCTAGTACACCCCGGTCGTAGTCAAACCAGCACTGCAGTAACACTTGGTGACGTGGCGAGTCCCATAAGTGCAGTTCAAGCTGGTGAGGTGGCAAGCACAAGTAGTGTCCCGCTGCCACCAAGAAGACAAACACAGGCCCGTCGTGCCCATAATGCCCTTCCTGCTGCATTCGCCAATCCTAATTGGGAGCCCACCACTTCTGCAGCGCCCGTGCTTCCCCCATTCACATCCCCAACCAAATGCAGTCGGCTGCATGAGAGGCATTTTCTTTATGTCCTCCCGAGTACCCCTACCCAACGAACCCCCCCAAAAAAGATGTTGTGTCTGCAGCAAGCGCGGATATAGGCGTGACACCCGCTATTATTGCCCCTCCTGTCCTGACAATCCTGGTCTTTGCATTGGTGAATGTTTTGAACGCTACAATGCACTAGTTGAGTATTAGCGTAGGGTACAGCATTGCACAGACTAGGCGCACTTTCACAGGGTCTCCCAAGATGGCATCGCATTTTGAGAGACCCGAACCTGGAACCGGTTACAGTTATAAAAGTTAGTTACAAAAAAGTGTAAAAAAATATATATATATATATAATAAAAAAAAAAGTTGTCATTTTATTGTTCTCTCTCTCTCTCTCTCTATTGTTCTGCTCTTTTTTACTGTATTCTATTCTGCAATGTTTTATTGTTATTATGTTTTATCATGTTTGCTTTTCAGGTATGCAATTTTTTATACTTTACCGTTTACTGTGCTTTATTGTTAACCATTTTTTTGTCTTCAGGTACGCCATTCACGACTTTGAGTGGTTTTACCAGAATGATGCCAGCAGGTTTAGGTATCATCTTGGTATCATTCTTTTCAGCCAGCGGTCAGCTTTCATGTAAAAGCAATCCTAGTGGCTAATTAGCCTCTAGACTGCTTTTACAAGCCGTGGGAGGGAATGCCCCCCCCACCGTCTTCCGTGTTTTTCTCTGGCTCTCCTGTCTCAACAGGGAACCTGAGAATGCAGCCGGTGATTCAGCCAGCTGACAATAGAGCTGATCAGAGACCAGAGTGGCTCCAAACATCTCTATGGCCTAAGAAACCGGAAGCTACGAGCATTTTATGACCTAGATTTCGCCGGATGTAAACAGCGCCATTGGGAAATTGGGGAAGCATTTTATCACACCGATCTTGGTGTGGTCAGATGCTTTGAGGGCAGAGGAGAGATCTAGGGTCTAATAGACCCCAATTTTTTCAAAAAAGAGTACCTGTCACTATCTATTGCTATCATAGGGGATATTTACATTCCCCGAGATAACAATAAAAATGATTTAAAAAAAAAAATGAAAGGAACAATACATTGAGGTGTTTAAAAAAGTTGTGTTGGATGAGATCAAAGACTTGAAAGTCAAGAAGAGAGAAGACCCCAAGCACATTAAGAATGGGATACGGAAACTGATGAAGAGGAAGGATATTGTGATCCGGCCAGCGGACAAAGGGGGAGGCATCGTCATCCTATCCAAAGAGCAATACCATAAATCAATGATGGATATGCTAAACGACGTAAACACCTACACGAAACTATTAAGCAATCCGATGTTTAGATGTAGGAAAGCGCTCGAACAAATAGTTCATCTTGGAGCTAAAAAGAACATCTTAAGTAAAAAAGAAGCAAGGTTCCTCGTACCCGACTCATGCCGCACCCCTATCATATACTCATTACCCAAAGTCCATAAGGACGGGATCAATCCACCCCCAAGGCCCATAGTAAATGAGATCGATTCATTGACATCTAGGATAGGGGAATACATCGACTTCTTTCTGCAACCAGTGGTTCAGAATACAAAGGCATACCTACGAGATACTAAACATATCCTGCAAATTTTAGATGAGATCCCCCAGAACCAGAAGAAATGCATCATGGCCACGGCAGACGTTGCATCCCTATATACGGTTATACCCCACCATTTGGCATGTGAGGCTGCCAAATGGGGCCTGAGGAGATATTCCGAGTTACCATGTTTACAAAGAAGGTTCCTGGTGAAATGTCTAGATTTTAGCTTAAAAAACAATTACTTCTGGTACAACAATACGTATTACCACCAGCAAACGGGAATAGCTATGGGAGCAAAATTTGCTCCCAGCATAGCTGGGCTTTTTATGGCGAAGTGGGAAGAAGAAGCTGTTTTTAATAATCGACCAGAAGAACTTTTAATCTATAAACGATACATAGATGATATTTTTATAGTATGGGAAGGCGATGCACACCAGTTACACAACTTTTTAGATAAACTTAATTCAAACGATGTAAACATTCGATTAACATGGGATATAAGCAAGGAAAAGGTTACATTCTTGGATCTGGATATCTTACAGGAAGATTCAAGATTCTATACACAAACGCACTTTAAAAATGTTGACCGTAACAGCTACCTCCCATTGGAAAGCTGCCACCATAGGAATTGGCTTTACAATATCCCAAAAGGCCAGTTGATGCGGCTGAGAAGTACAAAACTCCAAGTCTTCTATGAACAGGCAGAGAAGATCGAAGCAAGGTTCACTGCAAAAGGATATGACCAAAAACATCTAAAGAAGAAAACCGCAGAAGTCGCAGTAATGGATTGCAATACAAGACAAAACCCTACAGAAACGCTCTATGGAGGGACCAGCGCTTATCCTCAACTACAACGCACAATACAAGAAAATAGAAAGAATAGTCAGACGTCACTGGCATATTCTAATGACAGATCCGCAGCTGAAAGAAAGACTGCCAAAAAACCCTAGATTTATCTACAAAAGGGCACCATCAATTCGTGACAAACTGGTGAAAAGTGTGATAGAGCCTCCAAGGAAACCTTTCACGTTTTGTTCTGGGAAAGGACTTTTCCCATGTAAAAGATGTTACGCATGTTTAAGAACCAGACGCCCCAATGAGAAAGTGTTCCACTTTTCATCCACATCAACGGGGGACATCTATGAAGTTCGCAACTTTGTCTGTTGTAACACAGAAGGGGCCGTATATGCCTTACAATGTAGCTGCGGCCTGCAATACATAGGTCGTACTAAAAGACCGCTCAAAGTCCGCATCAAGGAGCATGTAAAAAATATATATCAATGGATACGATAAGCACAGCGTATCAAAACACTTCTTAACCACTTAAGGACCGCCTCACGCCGATGTACGTCGGCAAGGCGGCACGGGCAGGCAAAATCACGTACATGTACGTGATTTGCCTCCCGCGGGTGGGGGGTCCTATCGGACCCCCCCCCGCCGCCCGAGGCGGTCCCGTTTTGTCCCCCGGCGATCGGAGACGAGGGGGAGGCCATCCGATCGTGGCCCCCCCCTCGCGATCGCCGCCGGCCAATAGGAACACTCCTTTGCTGCTGTATGCTAAACAGCAGCAAAGGAAGTGATGTCATCTCCCCTCGGGTCGGTAGTTTCCGTTCCGGCCCGAGGAGAGACGACATGTGAGTGAGTGCACCAACACTACACACACAGTAGAACATGCCAGGCACACTAAACACCCCGATCCCCCCCCCCCGATCGCCCCCCGATCCCCCCCCGATCACCCCCCCCCCTGTCACAAACTGACACCAGCCGTTTTTTTTTTTTCTGATTACTGCATAGTGTCAGTTTGTGACAGTTACTGTGTTAGCACAGTTACTGTTACCCCCCTGTAGGTCTAGGGTACCCCCCTAACCCCCCCTAATAAAGTTTTAACCCCTTGATGACCCCCTGTCACCAGTGTCGCTAAGCGATCATTTTTCTGATCGCTGTATTAGTGTCGCTGGTGACGCTAGTTAGTGAGGTAAATATTTAGGTTCGCCGTCAGCGTTTTATAGCATCAGGGACCCCCATATACTATCTAATAAATGTTTTAACCCCTTGATTGCCCCCTAGTTAACCCTTTCACCACTGATCACCGTATAACCGATACGGTTGACGCTGGTTAGTTTGTTTATTTTTTATAGTGTCAGGGCACCCGCCGTTTATTACCGAATAAAGGTTTAGCCCCCCGATCGCCCGGCGGTGATATGCGTCGCCCCAGGCAGCGTCAGATTAGCGCCAGTACCGCTAACACCCACGCACGCAGCATACACCTCCCTTAGTGGTATAGTATCTGAACGGATCAATATCTGATCCGATCAAATCTATACTTGCGTCCCCAGCAGTTTAGGGTTCCCAAAAACGCAGTGTTAGCGGGATCAGCCCAGATACCTGCTAGCACCTGCGTTTTGTGCCTCCGCCCAGCCCACCCAAGTGCAGTATCGATCGATCACTGTCACTTACAAGGCACTAAACGCATAACTGCAGCGTTCGCAGAGTCAGGCCTGATCCCTGCGATCGCTAACAGTTTTTTTGGTAGCATTTTGGTGAACTGGCAAGCACCAGCCCCAGGCAGCGTCAGGTTAGCGCCAGTAGCGCTAACACCCACGCACGCACCGTACACCTCCCTTAGTGGTATAGTATCTGAACGGATCAATATCTGATCCGATCAGATCTATACTAGCGTCACCAGCAGTTTAGGGTTCCCAAAAACGCAGTGTTAGCTGGATCAGCCCAGATACCTGCTAGCACCTGCGTTTTGCCCCTCCGCCCGGCCCAGCCCAGCCCATCTAAGTGCAGTATCGATCGATCACTGTCACTTACAGAACACTAAACGCATAACTGCAGCGTTCGCAGAGTCAGGCCTGATCCCTGTGATCGCTAACAGTTTTTTTGGTAGCGTTTTGGTGAACTGGCAAGCACCAGCCCCAGGCAGCGTCAGATTAGCGCCAGTACCACTAACACCCACGCACGCAGCATACGCCTCCCTTAGTGGTATAGTATCTGAACGGATCAATATCTGATCTGATCAGATCTATACTAGTGTCACCAGCAGTTTAGGGTTCCCAAAAACGCAGTGTTAGCGGGATCAGCCCAGATACCTGCTAGCACCTGCGTTTTGCCCCTCCGCCCGGCCCGGCCCAGCCCACCCAAGTGCAGTATCGATCGATCACTGTCACTTACAAAAGACTAAACGCATAACTGCAGCGTTCGCAGAGTCAGGCCTGATCCCTGCGATCGCTAACAGTTTTTTTGGTAGCGTTTTGGGGAACTGGCAAGCACCAGCGGCGTAGTACACACCGGTCGTAGTCAAACCAGCACTGCAGTAACACTTGGTGACGTGGCGAGTCCCATAAGTGCAGTTCAAGCTGGTGAGGTGGCAAGCACAAGTAGTGTCCCGCTGACACCAAAAAGACAAACACAGGCCCGTCGTGCCCATAGTGCCCTTCCTGCTGCATTCGCCAATCCTAATTGGGAACCCACCGCTTCTGCAGCACCCGTACTTCCCCCATTCACATCCCAAACCAAATGCAGTCGGCTGCATGAGAGGCATTTATATGTCCTCCCGAGTACCCCTACCCAGCGAACCCCCCCAAAAAGATGTCGTGTCTGCAGCAAGCGCGGATATAGGCGTGACACCCGCTATTATTGTCCCTCCTGTGCTGACAATCCTGGTCTTTGCATTGGTGAATGTTTTGAACGCTACTATACACTAGTTGAGTATTAGCGTAGGGTACAGCATTGCACAGACTAGGCGCACTTTCACAGGGTCTCCCAAGATGCCATCACATTTTGAGAGACCCGAACCTGGAACCGGTTACCGTTATAAAAGTTAGTTACAAAAAAAGTGTAAAAAAAAAAAAATATATGAAATAAAAAAAAATAGTTGTCGTTTTATTGTTCTCTCTCTCTCTATTCTCTCTCTCTATTGTTCTGCTCTTTTTTTACTGTATTCTATTCTGCAATGTTTTATTGTTATTGTTATTGTTATTGTTATTATGTTTTATCATGTTTGTTTTTCAGGTATGTAATTATTTATACTTTACTGTTTACTGTTTATTGTTAACCATTTTTTTGTCTTCAGGTACGCCATTCACGACTTTGAGTGGTTATACCAGAATGATGCCTGCAGGTTTAGGTATCATCTTGGTATCATTCTTTTCAGCCAGCGGTCGGCTTTCATGTAAAAGCAATCCTAGCGGCTAATTAGCCTCTAGACTGCTTTTACAAGCCGTGGGAGGGAATGCTCCCCCCCCCGCCCCACCGTCTTTCGTGTTTTTCTCTGGCTCTCCTGTCTCAACAGGGAACCTGAGAATGCAGCCGGTGATTCAGCCAGCTGACCATAGAGCTGATCAGAGACCAGAGTGGCTCCAAACATCTCTATGGCCTAAGAAACCGGAAGCTACGAGCATTTCATGACTTAGATTTCGCCGGATGTAAATAGCGCCATTGGGAAATTGGGGAAGCATTTTATCACACCGATCTTGGTGTGGTCAGATGCTTTGAGGGCAGAGGAGAGATCTAGGGTCTAATAGACCCCAATTTTTTCAAAAAAGAGTACCTGTCACTACCTATTGCTATCATAGGGGATATTTACATTCCCCGAGATAACAATAAAAATGATTAAAAAAAAAAATATGAAAGGAACAGTTTAAAAGTAAGATTAAAAAAGCAAAAAAATAATAAAGAAAAAAAAAAAAAAAAAAAAGCACCCCTGTCGCCCCCTGCTCTCGCGCTAAGGCGAGCGCAAGCGGCGGTCTGTCGTCAAACGTAAACAGCAATTGCACCATGCATGTGAGGTATCACCGCGCAGGCCAGATCGAGTGCAGTAATTTTTCCAGTAGACCTCCTCTGTAAATCTAAAGTGGTAACCTGTAAAGGCTTTTAAAGGCTTTTAAACATGTATTTATTTTGTTGCCACTGCACGTTTGTGCGCAATTTTAAAGCATGTCATGTTTGGTATCCATGTACTCGGCCTAAGATCATCTTTTTTATTTCATCAAACATTTGGGCAATATAGTGTGTTTTAGTGCATTAAAATTTAAAAAAGTGTGTTTTTTCCCCAAAAAATGCGTTTGAAAAATCGCTGCGCAATTACTGTGTGAAAAAAAAAAATGAAACACCCACCATTTTAATCTGTAGGGCATTTGCTTTAAAAAAATATATAATGTTTGGGGGTTCAAAGTAATTTTTTTGCAAAAAAAAAATAACTTTTTCATGTAAACAATAAGTGTCAGAAAGGGCTTTGTCTTCAAGTGGTTAGAAGAGTGGGTGATGTGTGACATAAGCTTCTAAATGTTGTGCATAAAATGCCAGGACAGTTCAAAACCCCCCCAAATGACCCCATTTTGGAAAGTAGACACCCCAAGCTATTTGCTGAGAGGCATGTCGAGTCCATGGAATATTTTATATTGCGACACAAGTTGCGGGAAAGAGACAAATTTTTTTTTTTTTTTTTTTTTTTTTGCACAAAGTTGTCACTAAATGATATATTGCTCAAACATGCCATGGAAATATGTGAAATTACACCCCAAAATACATTCTGCTGCTTCTCCTGAGTACGGGGATACCACATGTGTGGGACTTTTTGGGAGCCTAGCCGCGTACGGGACCCCGAAAACCAATCACCGCCTTCAGGCTTTCTAAGGGCGTGAATTTTTGATTTCACTCTTCACTGCCTATCACAGTTTCGGAGGCCATGGAATGCCCAGGTGGCACAAAACCCCCCCAAATGACCCCATTTTGGAAAGTAGACACCCCAAGCTATTTGCTGAGAGGTATAGTGAGTATTTTGCAGACCTCACTTTTTGTCACAAAGTTTTGAAAATTGAAAAAAGAAAAAAAAAAATGTTTTTTCTTGTCTTTCTTCATTTTCAAAAACAAATGAGAGCTGCAAAATACTCACCATGCCTCTCAGCAAATAGCTTGGGGTGTCTACTTTCCAAAATGGGGTCATTTGGGGGGGGTTTGTGCCACCTGGGCATTCCATGGCCTCCGAAACTGTGATAGGCAGTAAAGAGTGAAATCAAAAATTTTCACCCTTAGAAATCCTGAAGGCAGTGATTGGTTTTCGGGGTCCCGTACGCGGCTAGGCTCCCAAAAAGTCCCACACATGTGGTATCCCCATACTCAGGAGAAGCAGCTAAATGTATTTTGGGGTGCAATTCCACATAGGCCCATGGCCTGTGTGAGCAATATATCATTTAGTGACAACTTTATGAAAAAAAAAAAAAAAAAAAAAAAAAAGTGTCACTTTCCCGCAACTTGTGTCAAAATATAAAATATTCCATGGACTCAATATGCCTCTCAGCAAATAGCTTGGGGTGTCTACTTTCCAAAATGGGGTCATTTTGGGGGGTTTTGTGCCACCTGGGCATTCCATGGCCTCCGAAACTGTGATAGGCAGTAAAGAGTGAAATCAAAAATTTACACCCTTAGAAATCCTGAAGGCGGTGATTGGTTTTCGGGGCCCCGTACGCGGCTAGGCTCCCAAAAAGTCCCACACATGTGGTATCCTCATACTCAGGAGAAGCAGCTGAATGTATTTTGGGGTGCAATTCCACATAGGCCCATGGCCTGTGTGAGCAATATATCATTTAGTGACAACTTTTTGTAAAAAATTTTTTTTTTTTTTGTCATTTTTCAATCACTTGGGACAAAAAAAATAAATATTCAATGGGTTCAACATGCCTCTCAGCAATTTCCTTGGGGTGTCTACTTTCCAAAATGGGGTCATTTGGGGGGGTTTTGTACTGCCCTGCCATTTTAGCACCTCAAGAAATGACATAGGCAGTCATAAACTAAAAGCTGTGTAAATTACAGAAAATGTACCCTAGTTTGTAGACGCTATAACTTTTGCGCAAACCAATAAATATACGCTTATTGACATTTTTTTTTACCAAAGACATGTGGCCGAATACATTTTGGCCTAAATGTATGACTAAAATTTAGTTTATTGGATTTTTTTTATAACAAAAAGTAGAAAATATCATTTTTTTTCAAAATTTTCGGTCTTTTTCCGTTTATAGCGCAAAAAATAAAAACCGCAGAGGTGATCAAATACCATCAAAAGAAAGCTCTATTTGTGGGAAGAAAAGGACGCAAATTTCGTTTGGGTACAGCATTGCATGACCGCGCAATTAGCAGTTAAAGCGACGCAGTGCCAAATTGGAAAAAGACCTCTGGTCCTTAGGCAGCATAATGGTCCGGGGCTCAAGTGGTTAATTCACCACAACAAAGATCCTTCCCAGCTAAAATTTTGGGGCATTGAACCCTATGTGAGGCACTGGCGGGGGGGACACAAGGTTAGGACTTTGAGCCAAATGGAGTCCAGGTGGATTTTTACCATGGACACCTTCTCGCCAAGAGGCCTCAACATAGAATTTGACTTAAATTGTTTCCTGAGTAATTTTTAATTCTTAATGTTCAATTTTTAATTTTTAATTCTTCTACTGTGAGAAGCTTTTTATATACCTTTTCTATATCTCCTCTACATACGCCGCCAGCATCCCCATACAGTGCTGACATGTAGGCGCATGGTGGAGATCACACCTTGTAGAGAATCCCACCACTACAAAATAGAGAGGCATTTGCTATACACACCCACCGCTCTTTCTAGATCCCTAGGTATATTAATGTATGGATTACCTCCCTTTGCCACATACGTCCACACATCATTAGTAGTCGTATATCTGTACCTGGTATCAGCACTTTTGTATGATGAGACTATGCATATGTTAGTTTGGATCCATTTTTATATTGTTCTAGTGTGTCTAGATGCCTGTCCCAGACCGTGTGGCTTTGTATATATTTTATATACAATCATTTCAAATTCCCCATTCCATCTTTTTAATTTTGCTAATTTAATCATATTTTTTAATAAAATATAAGTTTTTTTATATATATTTTTTATGGACATATTATATAGCCATTTAATGTATTTACATATTTCTATTTTTTACCTTAATCTGTTTTTAACATGTCTTAATTGCAAAACATGTTTGAAGCTCCATGTCCCCTGCCCGATTAACGATCTGTGTAGGCTGATGAGATATCCACCGCCATACACAGACGATCGGTCACTTGGCTGGCCGGTATTGTATGCCTATTTTCCCCTCTGCTGACAGTTACAAGGGATGTGTATGTGGGCTGGCCAGATGAGGCGGGGCTGCTACTGTGAGGCGCCCGCCCCTGTTACTGTGACTGGCTGACCAACATCCCAGCCGCGCCCACTAGTCCCAGGCAAAATGGCCGCCGGAATACTTCCTGGCGGCTCTGGGAAAATGGCCGCTCATTATAGTCTATGGGGAGCTATTTAAAGACATCTACAGTGCCTCCCTGTATCCCCTGAAGAAGTCACGTGACCGTGACGTCACGCGTAGGGACGGGACAGGCACTCTCTGACAGTTATTGCATTACGAGCTCGCCGCTCGTTGGATCTCCACCCGGTTTTTAAACGTTTTATGTGAGTACTGAATTTTATATTGTAATAAAAGTGATATGCTTCCATACAATACTACACTATTGTGGGCTTCCTTTCTTAATCTATCTGGGTGACCCCGGGACTCTACTTGAAAGGACCAGACGCCCCTACAAGAGAAGTGATTAGGATAGGACCACATTTCTACCATCTTCCATAGCAGATTATACCCATGGTCTCTGCAATGGCCGCCATGCCTCTGAGTGGCTAAACGCGATTACCCCATTACCCTCAGGAAAGGGGCCACTGCCCACCAATGTTGCATGAAGACTGACCACTATTGTCACCCATGTTTAGCAAGGAAGTCATTACACGTTTTATTTTGATTAATTGTTTTTCGCCGCAAAGAGCACTGCACCTGATAATATTTTGCATGCAAGAACTGCATGCATACTAATGAACTTTTAGCACTTAGCCACATTTAATTTGCACTGGATGCACTTTGGTTATATATGCACTTATGAATGTGTTGATTTATATTTAATTAAGCGAGTTGGCGACTGTTGATAGTTTTGAGCCAGCTGCTATCTTTATCTATGTTATATTTATTCACCCATATATTTATGTTTGCTACCATGATGTTCAAGCACTAATCACTTTGCACGTTATATTTTTTTAGTATTTATTGTGTATCTATACTACGATTATTTGATCATATACACCATCAGCACATAATTTATACAACTGTCACATTAGGTCATCTTTCACTGCTCTGTTACAGTTGCAAAGATTAAATTTGGGTGCACTATAAGATACTCACGAGTATTGAGCCAATACACGCCTATCTCATTGGGATTAGCGCAGCACCACACTCTATTTCATTTCTTTCTAACTGGGGACAGGCTGTACCCCATTCGGTGTAGGCTGCTTTTCCTTGTTTTATTGAGATTGGGTTTCCCTCCTCCTTTCTCCCTAACCCCGTTCACGATAGCGCAGGAATACCCCATAACTATTTTAAAACAGTTTAAAAATAAGATAAAAAAGCAAAAAAATTATAAAGAAAAAAAAAAAAAAAGCACCCCTGTCACCCCCTGCTCTCGCGCTAAGGCGAACGCAAGCGGCGGTCTGTCGTCAAACGTAAACAGCAATTGCACCATACATGTGAGGTATCACCGCAAAGGTCAGATCGAGGGCAGTAATTTTTGCAATTGTAAAGCATGTCATGTTTGGTATCCATGTACTCGGCCTAAGATCATCTTTTTTATCTCATCAAAAATTTGGGCAATATAGTGTGTTTTAGTGCATTAAAATTTAAAAAAGTGTGTTTTTTCCCAAAAAAATGCGTTTGAAAAATCGCTGCGCAAATACTGTGTGAAAAAAAAATGAAACACCCACCATTTTAATCTGTAAGGCATTTGCTTTAAAAAAAATATATAATGTTTGGGGGTTCAAAGTAATTTTTTTGCAAAAAAAAAAAAACTTTTTCATGTAAACAAAAAGTGTCAGAAAGGGCTTTGTCTTCAAGTGGTTAGAAGAGTGGGTGATGTGTGACATAAGCTTCTAAATGTTGTGCATAAAATGCCAGGACAGTTCTACCCCCCCAAATGACCCCATTTTGGAAAGTAGACACCCCAAGCTATTTGCTGAGAGGCATGTCGAGTCCATGGAATATTTTATATTGCGACACAAGTTGCGGGAAAGAGACAATTTTTTTTTTTTTTTTTGCACAAAGTTGTCACTAAATGATATATTGCTCAAACCTGCCATGGGAATATGTGAAATTACACCCCAAAATACATTCTGCTGCTTCTCCTGAGTTCGGGGATACCACATGTCTGAGACTTTTTGGGAGCCTAGCCGCGTACGGGACTCCGAAAACCAAGCACCACCTTCAGGCTTTCTAAGGGCGTGAATTTTTGATTTCACTCCTCACTACCTATCACAGTTTTGGGGGCCATGGAATGCCCAGGTGGCACAAACCCCCCCCAAATGACCCCATTTTGGAAAGTAGACACCCCAAGCTATTTGCTGAGAGGTATGGTGAGTATTTTGCAGACCTCACTTTTTGTCACAAAGTTTTGAAAATTGAAATAAGAAAAAAAAAAATGTTTTTTCTTGTCTTTCTTCATTTTCAAAAACAAATGAGAGCTGCAAAATACTCACCATGCCCCTCAGCAAATAGCTTGGGGTGTCTACTTTCCAAAATGGGGTCATTTGGGGGGGGGTTTGTGCCACCTGGGCATTCCATGGCCTCCGAAACTGTGATAGGCAGTGAAGCGTGAAATCAAAAATTTACACCCTTAGACATCCTGAAGGCGGTGATTGGTTTTCGGGGCCCCGTACGCAGCTAGGCTCCCAAAAAGTCCCACACATGTGGTATCCCCATACTCAGGAGAAGCAGCTAAATGTATTTTGGGGTGCAATTCCACATATGCCCATGGCCTGTGTGAGCAATATATCATTTAGTGACAACTTTGTGCAAAAAAAAAAAAAAAAAAACATTGTCACTTTCCCGCAACTTGTGTCAAAATATAAAATATTCCATGGACTCAACATGCCTCTCAGCAAATAGCTTGAGGTGTCTACTTTCCAAAATGGGGTCATTTGGGGGGGTTTGTGCCATCTGGGCATTTTATGGCCTTCAAAACTGTGATAGGTAGTGAGGAGTGAAATCAAAAATTTACGCCCTTAGAAATCCTGAAGGCGGTCATTGGTTTTCGGGGTCCCGTACGCGGCTAGGCTCCCAAAAAGTCCCACACATGTGGTATCCCCGTACTCAGGAGAAGCAGCTGAATGTATTTTGGGGTGCAATTCCACATAGGCCCATGGCCTGTGTGAGCAATATATCATTTAGTGACAACTTTTTCTGTATATTTATTTATTTTTCATTATTCTATCACTTGGGACAAAAAAATAAATATTCAATGGGTTCAACATGCTTCTCAGCAATTTCCTTGGGGTGTCTACTTTCCAAAATGGGGTCATTTGTGGGGGTTTTGTACTGCCCTGCCATTTTAGCATCTCAAGAAATGACATAGGCAGTCATAAACTAAAAGCTGTGCAAATTCCAGAAAATGTACCCTAGCTTGTAGACGCTATAACTTTTGCGCAAACCAATAGATATACGCTTATTGACTTTTTTTTTACCAATGACATGTGGTCGAATACATTTTGGCCTAAATGTATGACTAAAATTGAGTTTATTGGATATTTTTATAACAAACAGTAGAAAATATCATTTGTTTTCAAAATTTTAGGTCTTTTTCCGTTTATAGCGCAAAAAATAAAAACCGCAGAGGTGATCAAATACCATCAAAAGAAAGCTCTATTTGTGGGAAGAAAAGGACGCAAATTTTGTTTGGGTACAGCATTGCATGACCGTGCAATTAGCAGTTAAAGCGACGCAGTGCCAAATTGGAAAAAGTCCTCTGGTCCTTAGGCAGCATAATGGTCCGGGGCTCAAGTGGATATAGATACATTCTTTTTTCTTGAAGGTATTTTCTAGCCAAGATTTCTGGGACACTCTTGTCACCGCGCAGACACAGGCAGGTAGGTTAATTTTTAGTTTAAAAGGGAAAAAAAGGAAGGAAAAAAGAGGAACGAGATTTTCTTTTCCTATGTTGTTTACATACATGTGTGTGGTGTTGTGGTCGGGATTTGAACCAGCGATCCTCTTTACTATGATGTAAAGGTGATAAAAACTCCACCACTGTGCTGTCCATATGACTGTTACATGCAGGGCTGTCCTGATATCACTTTTTTGAGACTGAGTACAAAGTACCGATACTTTTTTCAAGTACTCGCCGATACAGATTACCGATACTTTTATTTTTAATGTCACGTGACAGTGGTTTTTTTTTGTTTTTTTTACAATTTTTTTTTTTTTTTACAATGCTTTCTTTTTCTTTTTTTTAGGGGGGGAGGGGGTGGACGGTGTCTGTGTTTTTTTTATTTAAATTTTTATTATTTTTTACAATATTTTTTTTTTATTTTTTATTGCAATACTTTGTGTTTTTTTTTTTAATCAGCCCTGTTGGGGGGCTTTGGTGAGATATCTTAACAGACCTCTGATATCTCCCCCTTGAGACAGAGAAAGAGACGGAGGATAGAGATTCCCCAGTCCCTTTCTCTGCAGCGTCAGCTGTACTGAGAATAAATGGAGAGAAGACAGCGGCTCCTCTCCATTCATAAACTGACACATTGTAATCACAGGAGGTTACAATGTATCAGTTATGTGAATGGGGAGAGTCAGCTGACTGTCCATATAGAAAAAAGGGAGGAGGACATGGAGGGGGACAGCAGAACGGAGAGGGACAGCAGAAGGGAGATGGACAGCAGAACGGAGAGGGACAGCAGAACGGAGGGGGACAGCAGAAGGGAGAGGGACAGCAGAAGGGAGAGGGACAGCAGAAGGGAGAGGGACAGCAGATTGGAGGGGGACAGCAGAATGAAAGGTGACAGCAGAACGGAGGGGGACAGCAGAACAGAGGGGGACAGCAGAACGGAAAGAGACAGCAGAACAGAGGGGGACAGCAGAACGGAAAGAGACAGCAGAACAGAGGGGGACAGCAGAACGGAAAGAGACAGCAGAACGGAGAGGGACAGCAGAACGGAGAGGGACAGCAGAACGGAGAGGGACAGCAGAACAGAGGGGGACAGCAGAATGGAGAGGGACAGCAGAATGGAGGGGGACAGCAGAACGGAGAGGGACAGCAGAATGGAGAGGGACAGCAGAACAGAGAGGGACAGCAGAACGGAGAGGGACAGCAGAACGGAGAGGGACAGAAGAACGGAGGGGAACAGCAGAACGGAGGGGGACAGCAGAAGGGAGAGGGACAGCAGAACGGGGGGAACAGCAGAACGGAGAGGGACAGCAGAAGGGAGAGGGACAGCAGAAGGGAGAGGGACAGCATATTGGAGGGGGACAGCAGAATGGAGGGAGACAGCAGAACAGGACAGCAGAAAAAAAGAGAGACAGCAGAACGGAGGGGGACAGCAGAACGGGACAGCAGAATGGAGGGGGACAGCAGAACGGAGGGGGACAGCAGAACGGAGGGGGACAGCAGAATGGAGAGGGACAGCAGAATGGAGGGGGACAGCAGAACGGAGAGGGACAGCAGAATGGAGAGGGACAGCAGAACAGAGAGGGACAGCAGAACGGAGAGGGACAGCAGAACGGAGAGGGACAGAAGAACGGAGGGGAACAGCAGAACGGAGGGGGACAGCAGAAGGGAGAGGGACAGCAGAACGGGGGGAACAGCAGAACGGAGAGGGACAGCAGAAGGGAGAGGGACAGCAGAAGGGAGAGGGACAGCATATTGGAGGGGGACAGCAGAATGGAGGGAGACAGCAGAACAGGACAGCAGAAAAAAAGAGAGACAGCAGAACGGAGGGGGACAGCAGAACGGGACAGCAGAATGGAGGGGGACAGCAGAACGGAGGGGGACAGCAGAACGGAGGGGGACAGCAGAACGGAGTGGGACAACAGAACAAAGGGGGACAGCAGAACGGGACAGCAGAATGGAGAGGGACAACAGAAGGGAGAGGGACAGCAGAAGGGAGGGGGACAGCAGAACGGAGGGGGACAGCAGAATGGAGGGGGACAGCAGAACGGAGGGGGACAGCAATACGGAGGGGGACAGCAGAACGGAGGGGGACAGCAGAACGGAGTGGGATAACAGAACAAAGGGGGACAGCAGAACGGGACAGCAGAATGGAGAGGGACAGCAGAAGGGAGAGGGACAGCAGAAGGGAGGGGGACAGCAGAACGGAGGGGGACAGCAGAACGGAGGGGGACAGTAAAACGGAGGGGGACAGCAGAACGGAGAGGGAAAGCAGAACGGAGGGGGACAGCAGAATGGAGGGGGACAGCAGAAGGGAGAGGGACAGCAGAACGGAGAGGGACAGCATAACGGAGAGGGACAGCATAACGGAGAGGGACAGCAGAACGGAGGGGGACAGCAGAAGGGAGAGGGAAAGCAGAACGGAGGGGGACAGCAGAATGGAGGGGGACAGCAGAAGGGAGAGGGACAGCAGAACGGAGAGGGACAGCATAACGGAGAGGGACAGCATAACGGAGAGGGACAGCAGAACGGAGGGGGACAGCAGAAGGGAGAGGGAAAGCAGAACGGAAGGGGACAGCAGAATGGAGGGGGACAGCAGAAGGGAGAGGGACAGCAGAACGAAGAGGGACAGCAAAAGGGAAAGGGACAGCAGAACGGAGAGGGACAGCAGAACAGAGAGGGACAGCAGAATAGAGGGGGACAGCAGAACGGAGAGGGACAGCAGAAGGGAGAGGGACAGCAGAACAGAGGGGGACAGTAGAACGGAGAGGGACAGCAGAACGGAGGGGGACAGCAGAACTGAGAGGGACATCAGAACGGAGACAGACAGCAGAAGGGAGAGGGACAGCAGAATGGAGAGGGACAGCAGAAGGGAGGGGGACAGCAGAATGGAGGGGGACAGCAGAAGGGAGAGGGACAGCAGAACGAAAGGTGACAGCAGAACGAAAGGTGACAGCAGAACGGAGAGGGACAGCAGAACGGAGGGGGACAGCAGAACAAAGAGGGACAGCAGAATGGAGGGGGACAGCAGAAGGGAGAGGGACAGCAGAACGGAGGGGGACAGCAGAACGGAGAGGGACAGCAGAACGGAGAGGGACAGCAGAAAGGAGAGGGACAGCAGAAAGGAGAGGGACAGCAGAATGGAGGGGGACAGCAGAATGAGGTGGACAGCAGAACGGAGAGGGACAGCAGAATGGAGAGGGACAGCATAACGGATAGGGACAGCAGAAGGGTGGGGGACAGCAGAAGGGAGAGGGACAGCAGAAGGGAGACGGACAGCAGAAGGGACAGCAGAACGGAGGGGGACAGCAGAACGGAGAGAGACAGCAGAATGGAGGGGGGCAGCAGAACAGAGGGGGACAGCAGAACGGAGAGGGACAGCAGAAGGGAGAGGGACAGCAGAAGGGAGATGGACAGCAGAAGGGACAGCAGAACGGAGGGGGACAGCAGAACGGAGGGGGACAGCAGAACAGAGGGGGACAGCAGAACAGAGGGGGACAGCAGAACGGTGGGGGACAGCAGAACAGAGAGGGACAGCAGAATGGAGAGGGACAGCAGAACGGAGAGGGACAGCAGCATGGAGGGGGACAGCAGGACGGAGGGGGACAGCAGAAGGGAGATGGACAGCAGAACGTAGAGGGACAGCAGAACGGAGGGGAACAGCAGAACGGAGGGGGACAGCAGAAGGGAGGGGGGCAGCAGAAGGGAGAGGGACAGCAGAACGGAGAGGGACAGCAGAACGGAGAGGGACAGCAGAAGGGAGAGGGACAGCAGAAGGGAGAGGGACAGCAGAACGGAGAGGGACAGCAGAACGGAGGGGGACAGCAGAACGGAGAGGGACAGCAGAAGGGAGAGGGACAGCAGAACGGAGAGGGACAGCAGAACGGAGAGGGACAGCAGAACGGAGGGGGACAGCAGAACTGAGAGGGACAGCAGAATGGAGACAGACAGCAGAAGGGAGAGGGACAGCAGAAGGGAGAGGGACAGCAGAACGGAGGGGAACAGCAGAACGGAGGGGGACAGCAGAACGGAGAGAGACAGCAGAACGGAGGGAAACAGCAGAACGGAGGGGGACAGCAGAAGGGAGAGGGACAGCAGAAGGGAGAGGGACAGCAGAACGGAGGGGAACAGCAGAACGGGACAGCAGAATGGAGAGGTACAGCAGAACGGAGGGGGACAGCAGAAGGGAGATGGACAGCAGATTGGAGGTGGACAGTAGAACGGAGGGGGACAGCAGAACGGGAGAGCAGAACAGAAAGAGACAGCAGGACGGAGGGGGACAGCAGAAGGGAGATGGACAGCAGAACGTAGAGGGACAGCAGAACGGAGGGGAACAGCAGAACGGAGGGGGACAGCAGAAGGGAGGGGGGCAGCAGAAGGGAGAGGGACAGCAGAACGGAGAGGGACAGCAGAACGGAGAGGGACAGCAGAACGGAGGGGGACAGCAGAACGGAGAGGGACAGCAGAAGGGAGAGGGACAGCAGAACAGAGGGGGACAGCAGAACGGAGAGGGACAGCAGAACGGAGGGGGACAGCAGAACTGAGAGGGACAGCAGAACGGAGACAGACAGCAGAAGGGAGAGGGACAGCAGAAGGGAGAGGGACAGCAGAACGGAGAGAGACAGCAGAACGGAGGGAAACAGCAGAACGGAGGGGGACAGCAGAAGGGAGAGGGACAGCAGAAGGGAGAGGGACAGCAGAACGGAGGGGAACAGCAGAACGGGACAGCAGAATGGAGAGGTACAGCAGAACGGAGAGGGACAGCAGAAGGGAGATGGACAGCAGATTGGAGGTGGACAGTAGAACGGAGGGGGACAGCAGAACGGGAGAGCAGAACAGAAAGAGACAGCAGAACGGAGGGGGACAGCAGAATGGAGAGGGACAGCAGAACGGAGAGGGACAGCAGAACGGAGGGGGACAGCAGAACAGAGGGGGACAGCAGAACAGAGGGGGACAGCAGAACGGGACAGCAGAACAGAGAGGATACAAACAAACAGGTGGGGTTCTTGCGAGCCACAAGTGGACCAATGCCTCTAAGGAGTAAAACAACTATATTTAAAGCAGCAAACACTTCACCACGTTTCATTCCGTGTATTTGAATATAAATAAAATCAATTGTGCTCGCGCTAAAAATGTGAATTTAAAAAAATATGAATATATATAAACTGAGTATAAAATATAAACTAATTGTGCCGAAATATTAAACCATAATAAGTATGCTAATAAAAACATACATGTAAAAATATATATATATAATGTGCAATCCTTATATATAAAATTAACAAAGTGCATCCACATAAAAGTGCAATCCTTATATAAAATGCTGAAAGTGCATCATGCATGAATATAGACCTAATTAATAAGTGCAAATCCTGTGACAATCAAGTGTCCAAACAAAATACGATCAGCAGATTCAAACTGAAACAAAGAAGTGCAAGAAAACAGTGTCCATGAATGAAGTGTTCATCAAGCTTCTCCTGAAAAGTGTCCAAATCACAACAAGCTGGATGTGCTCTCCCGTGATCCCCCACTTGTGCTTGCGCTCACCTCTATTCGTGTGACACGGTAGTTAAACAGTGTCAAAACACGCATTGGGGCCACTCCTGGGCTCACTCAGGATGCAATGATGTATGTCCAATCCTCACAGGTAAAACATCATTCATAAAAGAGAAAAAGAAAGCTCCATGGTGTAATATAGTAAGGGATTTATTTAAAGTAAAAGAAGTTCCTCCAGGAGGGTACTCACAGTATGCAGGTGCTACAGTGCACCAAACTATACAGGTGTATTTCGTTTAGCAGCGGCTCGTATGGCGTGCGGTGTGGTGTATATTCCTCTCCTTCCCTGCTGACAGCTCCGTCCTACCCCTCCCCGACGCGTATTCGGCACAGGGATCACGTGCCTTCCTCTGGGGGATATACACCACACCGCACGCCATACGAGCAGCTGCTAAACGAAATACACCTGTATAGTTTGGTGCACTGTAGCACCTGCATACTGTGAGTACCCTCCTGGAGGAACTTCTTTTACTTTAAATAAATCCCTTACTATATTACACCATGGAGCTTTCTTTTTCTCTTTTATGAATGATGTTTTACCTGTGAGGATTGGACATACATCATTGCATCCTGAGTGAGCCCAGGAGTGGCCCCAATGCGTGTTTTGACACTGTTTAACTACCGTGTCACACGAATAGAGGTGAGCGCAAGCACAAGTGGGGGATCACGGGAGAGCACATCCAGCTTGTTGTGATTTGGACACTTTTCAGGAGAAGCTTGATGAACACTTCATTCATGGACACTGTTTTCTTGCACTTCTTTGTTTCAGTTTGAATCTGCTGATCGTATTTTGTTTGGACACTTGATTGTCACAGGATTTGCACTTATTAATTAGGTCTATATTCATGCATGATGCACTTTCAGCATTTTATATAAGGATTGCACTTTTATGTGGATGCACTTTGTTAATTTTATATATAAGGATTGCACATTATATATATATATTTTTACATGTATGTTTTTATTAGCATACTAATTATGGTTTAATATTTCTGCACAATTAGTTTATATTTTATACTCAGTTTATATATATTCATATTTTTTTAAATTCACATTTTTAGCGCGAGCACAATTGATTTTATTTATAAGCAGAACGGAGAGGGACAGCAGAAGGGAGGGGGACAGCAGAACGGAGGGGGACAGCAGAAGGGAGAGGGACAGCAGAAGGTAGAGGGACAGCAGAATGGAGGGGGACAGCAGAACGAAAGGTGACAGCAGAACGGAGGGGGACAGCAGAAAGGAGGAGGACAGCAGAACTGAGAGGGACAGCAGAATGGAGGGGGAAAGCAGAACTGAGAGGGACAGCAGAACGGAGGGGGACAGCAGAACGGAGGGGGACAGCAGAACAGAGGGGACAGCAGAAGGGAGAGGGACAGCAGAACAGAGGGGGACAGCAGAACGGAGAGGGACAGCAGAACGGAGGGGGACAGCAGGACGGAGAGGGACAGCAGAAGGGAGGGGGACAGCAGAAGGGAGGGGGACAGCAGAACGGAGAGGGACAGCAGAAGGGAGGGGGACAGCAGAACAGAGGGGGACAGCAGAAGGGAGATGGACAGCAGAAGGTAGAGGGACAGCAGAATGGAGGGGGACAGCAGAACGAAAGGTGACAGCAGAACGGAGGGGGACAGCAGAACGGAGGGGGACAGCAGAACTGAGAGGGACAGCAGAATGGAGGGGGACAGCAGAACGGAGGGGGACAGCAGAACTGAGGGGGACAGCAGAACAGAGGGGGACAGCAGAACAGAGGGGACAGCAGAAGGGAGAGGGACAACAGAACGGAGGGGGACAGCAGAACGGAGAGGGACAGCAGAACGGAGGGGGACAGCAGAACGGAGGGGGACAGCAGAACGGAGAGGGACAGCAGAACGGAGGGGGACAGCAGAACGGAGAGGGACAGCAGAAGGGAGAGGGATAGCAGAATGGAGAGGGACAGCAGAATGGGACAGCAGAATGGAAAGAGACAGCAGAACGGAGGGGGACAGCAGAACGGGACAGCAGAACGGAGAGGGACAGCAGAACGGAGAGGGACAGCAGAACGGAGAGGGACAGCAGATCCGAGATGGACAGCAGAAGGGAGAGGGACAGCAGAACGGAGAGGGACAGCAGAATGGAGGGGAACAGCAGAACGGAGGGGGACAGCAGAAGGGAGAGGGACAGCAGAATGGAGGGGGACAGCAGAACGGAGGGGGACAGCAGAACAGAGGGGGACAGCAGAACGGGACAGCAGAACGGAGGGGGACAGCAGAACGGGACAGCAGAACGGAGAGGGACAGCAGAACGGAGAGGGACAGCAGAACGGAGGGGGACAGCAGAACGGAGGGGGACAGCAGAACAGAGGGGGACAGCAGAACGGGACAGCAGAACGGAGAGGGACAGCAGAAGGGAGAGGGACAGCAGAAGGGAGAGGGACAGCAGAAGGGAGGGGGACAGCAGAACGGAGGAGGACAGCAGAACGGAGGGGGACAGCAGAAGGGAGACGGACAGCAGAATGGAGGGGGACAGCAGAAGGGAGACGGACAGCAGAATGGAGGGGGACAGCAGAATGGAGGGGGACAACAGAATGGAGGGGGACAGTAAAACGGAGGGGGACAGCAGAACAGAGGGGGACAGCAGAAGGGAGAGGTAAAGCAGAATGGAGGGGGACAGCAGAATGGAGGGGGGCAGCAGAACGGAGGGGGACAGCAGAAGGGAGAGGGACAGCAGAACGGAGAGGGACAGCAGAAGGGAAGGGGACAGCAGAAGGGAGAGGGACAACAGAAGGGAGAGGGACAGTAGAATGGAGCTGGACAGCAGAACGAAGGGGGACAGCAGAACAGAGGGGGACAGCAGAACAGAGGGGGACAGCAGAACAGAGGGGGACAGCAGAACGGAGGGGGACAGCAGAACAGAGATTGACAGCAGAACGGAGGGGGACAGCAGTACGGAGGGGAACAGCAGAATGGAGGGGGACAGCAGAACGGAGGGGGACAGCAGAACAGAGGGGGACAGCAGAACGGAGAGGGACAGCAGAACGGAGAGGGACAGCAGAACGGAGGGGGACAGCAGAACGGAGGGGGACAGCAGAACGGAGGGGGACAGCAGAACGGAGGGGGCATGGAAGAGGATGCGGGGACAGTCAGCGGTGATCGCGTGTGGGGGAGTTACAAGCACCGATCACCGCTGTATAGATTTCACTAAAGCAGCTGAAAGCCGCGGGGGGGGAAGCTTGTAACTCCCCCACTCACCGATCACTGCTGACTGTCCAGGTATCGGGTGAATCATCGGGAGCATTTTACCGAGTACAAGTACTTGGGCAAATGCTCGGTATCGGTGCTGATACTAGTATCAGTATTGGGACAACCTTAATTACATGCATTAATTTATGTATGGTCATGGGTATTTATTTGTTTCCCTTTATTATGTTATTATTGTTTTTGCATAGGAACCATTGTTTTTGATTGTTTTTGTTTGTTTTCTTTTCATATATATGACAATCGCTTTTATTGCTCCACAACAGTTGGTCTTACAATAGATAGTTGATAATTTATGGCCTTTTATGTCTATTGTGATGTTTATGAATTGTACCTCTCATATGGAGCTTTTTATAGCCTACCCCTTTATTACTGAGCAGTGAGGAGGTGACAATTATCCTCAGGCTTGTAATGATCTCTCTCTCTCTATATCTAGATTCTATTGCCATCCTGGCCATGACTTTGACAAAGCACATGCGAGAGAAACATGTAAGTCACGGCAACAGAAGAGTGGACACTTACACAACTGACTTCAGGACACCTTTCCCCTTCATCTCCGGCACAGCAGTGACGTCACAGAAGGTGCGCTGAGAATATCGACACTGCTTGGCTTGGTTGTCCCCTCTGGGGCCGTTTACATCACACAGGTTGTCTTTCTATCCATCCTGCTGACCACCATCCAGCCATGGCATCCACCTGGGGCTGGCAGGTTTTGCTAGCAGCCAGTACGCTCCCCCTCTGGGAACTGAATTTTCTCCCCTCCATTTCCTTGGATGGTGATTGATGTTCAAACCATCTCCAGGTAAGTCTCCCGGATGATTGTTTCCCCCCCTCTGAGGTCACTGGTAACGTTCACTACCATTTATATTAAACTTTGACTGTTCAATAATTTTTTAATTTTATGGAATAAATATCATTGTTTATGTATACAATACTATGTTGGAATTTATTTGATCATTCTTTCAGAGCGCTGCATTTTGTGTTTTTTCTACTACAGATGATGCACAAGAAAGTCCGCAAACAGTTTGCTGAAGACAAGCAGACTAAGGAGATGGATTACTGGAACCATGTCCTGTGGTCTGATGAGACCAAGATAAACTTATTTGGTTCAGATGGTGACAAGCGAGTGTGGGGGCAACCAAGTGAGGAGTACAAAGACAAGTGTGTCTTGTCTACAGTCAAGCATGGTGGTGGGAGTGTCATGGTCTGGGGCTGCATGAGTGCTGCCGGCACTGGGGAACTACAGATCATTGAGGGAATCATGAATGCCAACATGTACTGTGACCTACTGAAGCAGAGCATGATCTCCTCCCTTCAGAGACTGGACCACAGGGCAGTATTCCAACATGATAACCACCCCAAACACACCTCCAAGACCACCACTGCCTTTCTAAAGAAGATGAGGGTAAAGGTGATGGACTGGCCAAGCATGTCTCCAGACCTAAACCCTATTAAGCATCTGTGGGACATCCTCAAACGGAAGGTGGAGGAGCGCAAGGTCTCTAACATCCACCAGCTCCGTGATGTCGACATGGAGGAGGGGAGGAGGACTCCAGTGACAACCTGTGAAGCTCTGGTGACCTCCTTGCCCAAGAGGGTTAAGACAGTGCTGGAAAATAATGGTGGCCACACAAAATATTGACACGTTGGACCCAATTTGGACATTTTCACTTAGGAGTGTACTCACTTTTGTTGCCAGCGGTTTAGACATTAACCACTTCCCACCCGCCCACCGTCAAATGATGGCTGGGCAGTGTGGCTCTCGTTCTGGGTGGACGTCATATTATCATCAGTGCCCTGATTACAATTAAGTGCCCACCAGTGCCAGCAATGATTGCCCACCACTGCCAACAGCCAGCACTGCCAACCAGTGCCCACAATTGCCACCAATCTGTGCCCACAAGTGCCAGCAATCGGTGCCCACAAGTGCCAGCAATCAGTGGCCATAAGTGATGCCAGTCAGTGCTGGCTATCAGTACTGTCCATCAATGCCCATCACTGCTGCCCATCAATGCTCATCACTGCTGTCCATCAATGCCACCCATCCATGCCCATCAGTGCCCATTAGTGCTGCCTATCAGTGCCACCTATCCATGCCGCCTATCTGTGCCCACCAGTGCCACCCATCAGTGCCGCCTATCAGTGCTCATCAGTGCCACCTATCAGTGCCCATAAGTGCAGCATATTCGTGCCGCCTCATCAGTGCCGCCTCATCAGTGCCGCTTCATCAGCACCTATAAGTGAAGGAGAAAATTACTCATTTACAAAATTTACTGACAGAAACTAAGAAAAACTTTTTTTAAAAAAACCTTTGTTTTTTTGTTTTTTTTAGGAGAAAATAAAAGACCCATAAGTGATTAAATACCAATAAAAAAGCTCTACTTGTGTGAAGAAAATGATAACAATTTCACATGGATAAAACAAATGGGGGTTGGTGCTGAGCTGTTTAAAATAGAACCAAGTAATCAGAGAAAGAACACTGCTAAAGGTAGCAGTACAAATTAATTAACAGCGTAAATAATAATAACCACAGTGTGTGGTAAAGTCACTGGTAACAAAGTGAAAAATAGATAATGTGAAAACACAAAAATAATTCTTCTGTAGGAAAAAAAAAAGTGTACTGCTAAAGGTAGCAGTGCACATGCAAATGAATAAATAAATGAACAGAAATAGATCAATAATGTAAACAATATCCACAGTGGGTTGTAAAGTGACTAATTTCAAAGTGCAAATTAAATGATGTTGAAACACTAGAAAATTTCTTCTGTAAATACGATGAGTGCAGAAAGGCAATCCAGTCCTTTCTTCTGTGTACAAAGGACGTCAAGGTGCAAACACAAGGTGCCAAGGAATAGTCAACTCCTCTTCATACAAAAACACACACTGGTAGCAATGGGCTCTCACCTTGTGGTAATGAGGGAACCGCATGTGTGTACAAATCTGTAAGATTCACTTCTTCCTTCTACCAGAGTGCTGGGCCACTGAAGATCTAGAAATGTCTTTGTCTCTCAGTGGATACAAAGGAGATATCAGAAAAGAGACGGGTCCGGATTGTGGAGTATAGGGATGAGCTTCATGTTCGAGTTGAACCCATGTTCGACTCGAACATCGGCTGTTCGATCGTTCGCCGAATTGCGAATGATTAGCCGTTCGCACCAAATTCGTGTGGCGCGTCATGGCCCATAATTCACTGCGGCATCGCAGTGCATTGCTGACTGATGATTGGCCAAGCATGCACTATGACCCGCATGTTTGGCCAATCACAGCGCCGTCAGGAGAGAGAGCTGTAATTGGCCAAAGCCAGGGTGGCTTTGACCAATTATGGCTCAGGGGGTTTAGAACACGCCCCACACTATATAAGGCCGCCTGCACGGCGGCCCTGTGTAGTGTGTTCCGGCGTGCTTAGATAGAGAGAGAGACAGTATCATTTAATTTGAGTTAGCTAGATTAGACAGGACAATCAGTGAGTTAGATGCACTTACAGTGTATTGTGTATATATATGCATCCCAGGTGTTGCATATATATATATATATACACTGTATTCAGTTTAGCTAGATCGGTCCTGTTATCTTCCTACTGACAGGCAGGCTTGTCTTGTTACAGTGTTTACAGCTACCTGAAGAAAATTGCTGGTGTTCTTTTGAACCTATTAGTACCACAGTCAGGCAGCTAGACTATTTACAGTTAGTGCAGTGCGTCCTGCTCACAGTGTTCAGCTAAACCTACAAGTTAGTGTAGTGAGACCTCTGCACAGTGTTCAGCTAAAGCTACAAGTTAGTGTAGTGCGTCCTGCTCACAGTGTTCAGCTAAAGCTACAAGTTAGTGTAGTGCGTCCTGCTCACAATGTTCAGCTAAAACTACAAGTTAGTGTAGTGAGACCTCTGCACAGTGCTCATCTAAAGCTACAATTTAGTGTAGTGCGTCCTGCTCACAGTGTTCAGCTAAACCTACAAGTTATTTTTTTGCGAGTGCAGAGTGCACAGTGTTCACCTAAAGCTACCTGTAGAAGGTTGGTGGTGTTTTCCTGATCCTATCATTACCGCAGGCAGCTAAATAAGCTACAAGTTAGTTTTTTGCAAGCTCTGCACAGTTTTCAGCTAAAGCAACCTGTAGAAGGTTGGTGGTGTTCTCATACTACAGGCAGGCAGTTGATTTTGCTAGCTGCAGTATCAGTACATATATATATATATATATATATATATATATATATCCCAATTTAGTGCAGCTACAGGCCATTAGTATGTCTGGAAGGCTAACAAGGAGAGGCAGACAGTCACAAGCCAATAAATGAGGGCAAGCAGGCTCTGTGTCTAGTGCTGGTCGTGGAGATGGTGCATCCTCATCAGCACGTGGCCGTGGGACATGCTTGGCCTTTTTTTCGGCAGCTGGCCATGTTGAGCCGCAACATGCGGAAGATTTGGTCGAGTGGATGACCAAGCCGCCCTCATCCTCCTCATCCTCTCTCACCCATGCTCAGGGTACTTTGTCTGGCAAAGCAGCGGCCTCTTCCCTCGGCTCAATGTCATCAGTGACTCCTTCCCTAGCCCCACCATGTCCTCCTGAGGAGTCCCTCGAACTGTTTGACCACAGTGTTGGGTACATGCTCCAGGAGGATGCCCAGCGTTTGGAAGGCTCTGATGATGATACTGAGCTAGATGAAGGCAGTAACATGAGCACGGACAGAGGGGGTGCCCAAGAAGGACAGCAATCTGGCAGTCATGCTCCCCCTGCTGCAGCATACTGCCAGGTTTGCTCCAGTGATGAGGAGGGAGGGGATGATGACTCACTGACTCAATGTGGGTGCCTGATAGGAGAGAGGAGGAGGAGCAGGAGGAGGAGGCGGCACATCACCAACGAGGCAGGATGCCCTCCAGGGGCAGCACACTGACTGCATCACACCCCAAAGCTCCACATGTGCAGGGTGCTGCAGTTTCTGCGCGTTATTTAAAAAGTTCTTTGGTGTGGGCCTTTTTTGAGACGAGTGCATCAGATCGCACCGCTGCTATTTGCAACATATGTCTCAAGCGTATCTCGCATGGCCAAAACATCTCCCGCTTGGGTACCACATGCTTGACCAGACATATGTTGACCTGCCATGCAGTTCATTGGCAAGGGTATCTAAAAGACCCACATCGGGGGGCGTGGCTTGAAGGCTCGTGCGGATGGCTGCCTAGACTCACAGCTCCGCAGTATAACCGGCCACAGCAACTTCTCCAGCGGTTCCAGAGAAGGAGAAATTACCCCACAATCAGCCATAACACTCCCACACAGTGAGTGGCCATGCTGAAATGAAGGAAACCCTCCAAACTCCCCAGGAAACTGACGGATTACTATCCCTCGTCAGACCTGGCAAGCGGCCAAAATGGTGCCGGCAGCGGCCGAGAAACAACGGCGCGGCTCTCCTCCTCACATTCCAGTCAGAGCCCTGCGCTGTCTACAGGGCTCCACCGCTCATCTGACACACAGGGTGAGTGCTCTCCCCCCAACTCTTCCACTACGTCCAGCCCTGCTAAGACTAGGCTCAGAACGGATGAGCCTCAGCAATCCCTGCATGTCACAGCTCCCTGCCTGTTCTCTCTCCCCCCACCGCAGCCATCATCTGTATTAGATGCCTTCCCTGCCTCTGACCAGCCACTCTCTGAAAGCACCATGAAGAATATGCTGCTATCACTGAGGCAAACTCTATATACTGACTTATCCTCTGCTGTCTCCTCATTATCCATGACTGTAAATCAGCATGATCAAATTATTACACACATGGAAACTAAAATGGGAGACTTACTCTCTGCCCATAATGAACGTGTAGATGGATTTGCGAATCATGACGATGAACTCCAATTAATTAATCTGAAAATCGCAGACCTGGAAGATCGCTCCAGACGAAATAATATTAAATTCCGTAATATCCCTGAGTCGATCCAACAATCTGGTATCGTTTAATTTCTGCAATCCCTGATGCGGGCTCTTTTGCCTGACCTAACAACCCGTGACATGGAAATTGACAGGGCACACAGGCTCCCCAAGCCATCTCACCTCCCTGCCTCCACTCCCAGGGATGTTTTAGCCCGCATTCATTTTTTCACTACAAAGGAAAAAGTCATGTACGCAGCTAAACGTGCAACAAGACTCCCTGACCCTTTCACCAACATCGCACTGTATGCTGACTTATCCAAAGCAACAATGGAAAATCGCAGGCAGCTGGCGACTATAACTAAAGCGCTTCAAAACCATAAAATCCCTTACAAATGGGGCTTCCCCACTAAATTACTCATTACGCACCAAAACAAAACTCACACAGTGCGCACCCTCCCTATGGGTCTCACGCTCTTGAGAAACTGGCATATCATACCAGAGGAAGCACCGTGCCCTTCCGCTCACCTTCCAACCCTCATGGAGACAGGAGGAGAACCTCCAGATGCCTGAAGGCTGCAATATATATCCTTCTCTGCACAAGCCAAACGGCTGGGATACTGCAGCGGCTTTATCCAGTACCTGCCTGCCTGCTAAGAGATCCCTGTCCCACGTTGTGGACATAAGTTCTCTTTACCCCACCATCTGTTTGCAGTATTTTCTGCACATTGAGTCCAGGACCCCTTTGTTACTGGACTCTCCCTTTTTAATCAAAGACCTTTTACCCTAACCCAGCACCAGCATATCCCCACTAACCTTTCCGCCAAACTACACCCAAGTCTCTATTTCTTTACACAAGTGACAAATCACATTGTTCACACCAATTAGAGCAAGGCTAGCGATTTGATCCACACTAACCAATTGCCACCTTCACCTGGGATCAATCCACCTTAACTTTAATCCCCCAGAATGGCTTTCAAAATAGTTTCTATCAACGCCAGGGGCTTAAACTCTCCACAGAAAAGATCTGCACTTCTCAAAGAAGCCAACACTCAAAAAGCCAATATCCTCTTAGTGCAAGAGACCCATTTTGCCTCTGCTAAAACTCCCAGATTTATCCTGAAAAACTACGACCAAGTTTTCTCAGCTTCAGGCCTGAAGAAGAAAAACGGGGTCCTCACTGCCATACGGAATACACTACAATTTAAACTACATCAATCCACTGCAGACCCCCACGGCCGTTTCCTGATCCTCCTATGCGACATTAATCAAATCACCTACACTCTGGTCAACGTCTATGGACCAAACAAACAGCAAATACGATTCCACAAACAACTCTACAAAAAATACTACGACTCCGAAAGGGGAGGCTTCTTTTTGGAGGTGACTTCAACGTAATTGGAGATTCCACATTGGATACTACTTCCGCGAATAGAAACCATTGAACTGTTCTGAACCCCTTCCTCCAAGCAAACGATCTCTACGATCCGTGGAGATGCCACCACAGCAATGAGCATGACTTTTCCTACTTCTCCTCCTCTCAACTTTCCTACTCCCGTATTGACTTCTTCCTTGTTGACAAACTCACCCTCCAGGATGTGACGAACTCTGAAATTGGAACCATAACATGGTCGGACCATGCACCCATCTCCCTTACTGTGGGAAACTGCAGACCAAGACCACACCGAATATGGAGACTTGACGCCTCCCTCATTTCTGATCCTAGCATAGTTCAAAAACTCAATATCGAACACCATTCCTATTTCCAAACGAACAATCAACCGGAAATTGATAGGTTTGTACTTTGGTCAGCATATAAAGCCTACATGCGTGGCGTCCTAATTAAACTCCCTAGTAATGTTAAAAACCAGAGGTCTAAGCAAGTTGACGGGGTCATTTCCCAAATTACCCTTCTTGAAAACCAAAACAAACTGAATCCCTCCCACAAACTAGCCAGTGAGCTCTTAGAACAGCGACAAAAACTCTGCTCACTTTTACTCTTTAAATTTGAAAACAACCTTAAATTTACTAAAGCCAAATACTATGCCTTAGGCAATAAAGCTGGAGCCTTACTAGCCCAACAGACCAAAGCTCAACGCTTTAAACATAAAATATCTTCCCTTCACCATCCCACCACCAAACGACTCCTGACAAATCCACAGGATATTGCTAACGCCTTTAGCGACTATTACTCTTCTCTCTACAACCTTTCAACTGACACAACTACTCTCCAACCAACTGACCACTGCATACAAAACTTCCTATCCACTATTGATCTTCCGCTTATAACTCATACACAACTAGAAGGCCTTTCCCAACCATTCTCGGACGAAGAAGTCCTAACAGCCATCAAAACACTCCCTCTCCATAAGTCACCTGGGGAAGATGGCTACACTAACAAATTCTACAAAACATTTGACAAACTCGTCACCCCTCACCTCACTGACCTCTTCAACTCTGCTGCCACCTCTGGTTCTATACCGCTTGACATGCTGCGTTCAATCATCACCACCATCCCTAAACCAGAGAAAGACCCTACCTTCACTACCAATTACAGACCCATTTCGCTCCTCAACACAGACGTGAAAATATTTGCTAAGGTGATTGCTTCTAGATTGTCAAAATGTCTCCCCTCTCTAGTCCACACGGACCAAGTTGGCTTTATGATGAACAGGCAGGCCCCGCATGCAACTAGAAGAGTCATTGATTTGATTCACCAGGTCACCCACACACGAACGCCTTCTCTGCTTCTGTCTCTGGAAGCAGAGAAGGCGTTCGACAGGGTCCACTGGGGATTTCTGAGGGCAGCGCTATCCAAATTTGGAATCACTGGGTGGTTCCAAAAGGCCATACTCTCACTTTATTTAAACCCCACGGCTAGGGTATTAACTGATGGAACCCTGTCTAAACCATTCGAGATCTCCAACGGCACTCGCCAAGGCTGTCCGCTTTCCCCTCTCATTTTTGCTCTAATTATGGAGCCCCTTGAGGCAAAGATTAGAGGGGACAAGCGCATCTCAGGCATTAAACACAATGACGTTGAACACAAAATAAGCCCCTTTGCCGATGATGTCATACTTTTGATCACAAACCCAGCCCAATCCATGCCTGCAATTCAAGACATCATTACTCAATTTAGCTCTGCCTCCTTCTACAAAATCAATTCCTCTAAATCTCTGATCCTCCCGCTCAATCTAACACACACACAACAGTCCCTCATGGAAGGATCTCTTCCTTATTCTTGGACGAAGAACTCAATCCCATACTTGGGAATAAAATTAGCCCCCTCACTACCTCGACTCTATGACCTTAACTACCGTGCCTTCCAAAAAATGCTTCCCCAACTATTAAATCAGCTGCGCACAACAGGCCTATCTAAACTAGGAAGGATCGCCTCCTTTAAAATGCTAATTCTCCCCAAGCTACTCTACCTATTTCGCACAGTAATCCTACCTGTTCCCCATTCCTTCTTTACTTCCATACAAAAACAACTTTCCAGATATATATGGGAAACTAAACCACCTAGATGTGCTCATTACATCTTAACTAGACATCACAAAAAAGGAGGGGTAGGCCTTCCCCACATAAAAACCTACTACTATGCTTACATCCTGGACCAGCTCTACTACTGGTGGCACCCGAATCCCAATAAATCCTGGTCAACAATAGAATCATCGACTTTCAAACCAAATACACTGTGTGATATGCTCCTTGTCACCTCGGCAGGCCTTCCTCCTCACACACTGCCTACTCCCCCGTCAATTGCGGCCTCTCTGACAGTCTGGAAAAAACTCACCCAGACGACCACCTTAGACCACCCATGTCATATAATACAAATCCCTCTCAGAACACTAATGTTGCAATTACCAAATCTAAACCTGTTAAAATGGCAGAAACAAAAGATAACTAATATCTCAGACCTCTACAACACAAACAACACTCTAAAAACCTTTACGAACCTCCAAACTGAATACAACCTCCCCCACACGGAAGCCTATACATACCTGAGGATCTCCCACTTTCTTCAACGGTCTAAAATCTCTATTACGGCAAAAATTCCTGAACCAATCCACAACTTCTACGCACACACAACATACCCAAAACATGGCATCTCTACAATGTACTCTGCACTTAACGACAACCGGCCCTACTCCCAAATACCATCTCTCTCAAAATGGGCAGAAGAATTAAACATTACTGTCACCCCCAACATGTGGACACGTGCCTTTAAACAAACCTTTACGGCCTCCCACTGCTCCAATCACTGGGAATCATACCAAAAAACAATACACAGATGGTATCTCACACCCTACCGTCTCTCTAAATTCTTTCCTGGTCATCCTCCTACCTGCTGGAGGTCAAGTGGAAGTGCTGGTACTATAGCTCACATCCTATGGTTTGCAGATCCCTGAGCTCATTCTGGAAACAAATATTTGCCCTAATCTCCATCATATCGCAGGTCCCAATGACCCCTGATCCATCGCTAGCATTATTACACCTTGGAATAGAAAAATTCTCACCCAAGACATGAGTTGTAATAGTCCATCTACTACTCGCGGCAAAAATAAACATCACCAAACTCTGGAAAACCACAGATTCCCCATCCATTACCAACACACTTACAGATTTAAACCTTCAATGTGAAATGGAGAGATTAGTTGCTAGGAAAAATCTAAGAATGGAAAAGTTTCTGTATGAATGGCATACCTGGCTCACGCATCCAAAATGTACTGTAACCACATGATGTACTATCCCTGTTGTAACTTCCTCCCATTCTTGTATTTCCTATTTATTCTCCTATTTACTCCCATCTACTGATGTAAGTAAGTTACCTAACTAGCTGGTGCTTCCTCACCCTCACCACCACCCCTCCCCCCCGTCTGGAGTTGAGTTATGTTAAAATGTTAAAATACTGAGCTTGATTCCCCACTGTCTAGTTTAACTTGTAGGAATATCTCTACATTACCTAACTCTACTTTGTTGGTTTCAGTTTTACTTGCTCCAGTCGGAACATCCGACTTATTGTAACAAACGTATAACTTGTTCACTATGTTGAAAAAGAAATAAAGAAATATTGAAATTAAAAGACCCACATCAAAGAACAAAGAGGACCTCTCCTTTCTCCTCATCAGCTGGGATCTCCAACACCACTATACCTTCAGTCCTCTCTGAGACCTGCACTGAGAGGAATGAAGGTGTAGAATTAGGTGTGTCATAGCCAAGTACTTGTGGGCAATCTGCTTTCGGTACACCGACGTCAGCTTGTACCAGGCAAATTTCCCTGCCCCAGCTGCTGCACCGCCGAAAGAAGTTTGCTCCCAGCCATCCACATGCACAGCGGTTGAATGCTAGCTTGGCAAAATTGCTAGCACTTCAACTGCTGCCTTTTCAGTTGGTAGACTCTGCCCCATTCTGTGAGTTTGTGGAATGTGCAGTTCCTCAGTGGCAGGTACCCAAACACCACTTTTTCTCACGGAAGGCGATTCCGGCTCTCTACCGGCATGTGGAAGGCAATGTCCATGCCTCGCTGGACAGGGCGGTCAGCGGTAAGGTGCATATTACCGCTGACTCATTGTCCAGCAGGCATGGACAGGGATGTTACGTAAGTTTCACGGCGCATTGGGTGACTCTGCTGGCAGCTAGGAAGGATGCAGGACAAGGTGCAGTAGTGTTGGAGGTTGTTCCGCCACCACGCCTCCAAAATGCCACTACTAATGATTGTGACACACCTCACTCCTCCACCCCCTCCTCTTCTTCTTCCTACATGGCCTCTTCCTGTGCTTTGTCCTGGGAACCAGCAGTGCTCCGTAGGCGTTCAAGGGGCTACGCATGTACGCAGGCCAAAAGATGCCATGCGGTGCTTGAGCTGGTGTGCTTGGGGGACAGGAGCCACACTGGGGCAGAGGTTCTGTCAGCTCTGCAGGGGCAGGTTCAGAGGTGGTTGATGCCACACCAACTTAAGGCAGGAATGGTGGTTTGCGCCAATGGCACCAACCTCCTCTCTGCCCTCTGACAGGGACAAAGGACCGATGTGCCCTGTTTGGCTCATGTCCTTAACTTGGTGGTGCAGCGGTTCTTGGGCAGGTACCCGGGCTTACATAATGTCCTGAGGCAGGCCAGGAAAGTCTGTGTGCATTTCCGCCGGTCATATAATGCCAGTGCTCGGCTGGTGGACCTCCAAAAGGAGTTTAACCTACCCAAGAACCGCCTAATCTGTGACATGCCCACCAGGTGGAACTCAACATTGGCCATGCTGCAGCGGCTGAACAGGCAGCAGAGGGCCATCAATGAGTACCTGTGCGACTATGGCACCAGGACAGGGTCAGGGGAGCTTGTTTTCCCACACCAGTGGGCCATGATCAGGGATGCATGCACTGTCCTGTCACCATTTGAGGAGGCCACGAGGATGGTGAGCAGTGACAGTGCATGCATCAGTGACACTGTCCCCCTTGTCCACCTGTTGGAGCACACGCTGCATGGAATAATGGACAGGGCACTTGAGGCAGAACAGAGGCAGGAAGAGGAGGACTTCCTTAGCTCTCAAGGCCCCCTTTATCCAGACAGTGTTCCTGCGTGCCCGCCGATCACACAGGAAGAGGAGGAGGAGGAGGAGGATTGTGTCAGTATGGAGGTGGAGCCTGGCACTCAGCATCAGCAGCAGTCTTTAAGGGATCAGTCCCAAGAAACACATGGACTTGTACGTGGCTGGGAGGAGGTGGCTGCGGACCATGTCATCCTTAGTGACCCAGAGGACTCCGGACCGAATGCCTCAGCAAACCTACGCTGCATGGCCTCTCTGATCCTGCAAAGCCTGCGGAAGGATACTCTTATTCGTGGTATCAAGGAGAAGGAACAATACTGGCTGGCAACCCTCCTTGATCCACATTACAAGGGTAAGGTTGCAGACCTTATCTTGCCATCGCAGAGGGAGCAGAGGATGAAACATCTTCGGGAGGCCTTGCAAAAAGGTTTGTGCAACGCGTTCCCAGAGACTGGGAGGTTACAAACTCCTGTTTCTGGACAACGTGTTGCTGAGTCTTCAGTCAGTCAAAGAATGAGCGGTGGAGAAGGTGGCCGTCTGACCGATGCGTTCAGACAATTTTTTAGTCCGCAGCCCCAAGGTATGATCGGTTCCAGCAACCATCACCAGCGTCTGTTTTACATGGTGCAGGAATACCTAGGGGCAAGATCTGACTTGGACACCTTTCCCACCGAAAATCCTCTGGGTTACTGGGTCTTGAGGATGGATCAGTGGCCAGAGCTTGCACAGTATGCAATTGAGCTACTGGCCTGTCCTGCATCCAGCGTTGTTTCGGAACGCACATTCAGTGCTGCTGGAGCCTTTGTAACCGATCACAGGGTGCGTCTGTCCACCGACTCGGTCGATCGACTGACCTTCATAAAAATGAATCAGTCTTGGATCACCACCAGCTACCAAGCACCTGATGCTGATGTAACCGAATACATTTTTTTTGAAATCTCAGATTCCTTCAAAGACTGCCTATGCTGATGCTGAGTGACTATCCCTGAGTAATTATCCTCTTCCTCCTCAATCATAACGCTGATAGCTTGTAAGAACATTTTTGGTTCTGGGCACCGTCACCAGTGCCTAAGGCCCAATTTTTCAGCCCCTGTTTAACAGGGGCATGTAATTACAATTTTTGATGCAATACTTTGCAGCAGGGCCTCGTTTCTGCGTTACAACTAGAGTATCTGTGAGGGGTTGCAGTGTTGTGGCACCAGCACCAGTGCCTAAGGCCAAATTTTTCAGCCCCTGTTCAACAAGGGCATGTAATTACAATTCTTGATCTAATATTTCACAGCAGGGCCCCTTTCTGTGCCCACCAAGAGCGAGTGAGGACTTACAGTGATGTGGCACCAGCACCACCACCACCACCAAAGGCCCAATTCTCTGCCCCTGTTCAACAGGGGCATGTAATTACAATTCTTGATCTAATATTTCACAGCAGGGTCCTGTGAGGGCTTACAGTGTTGTGGCCCCAACAACACCTACGGCCCAAATTTCTGCTGAGTATATAGGGCAGGCCCCTACTTTCAAACATCCAACTTACAAACGACTCCTACTTGCAAACAGAGGGAGACAACAGGAAGTGAGATGAAATCTACCCCTAGGAAGGGAAATTCTCTCCTGTAAGAGTTAATATGGGAAAAACATTTCTCCTTTCCACTGATGCTTTATCACCAATCCTTGTTTCACAAAATACCCCAAATTTTCAAAAAACATTTTTCATTGGGACAAAAAGTGAGGTGAAACCTTCTGAAGAGGAGCACAGACAGCAAAACAAATAAAAATAAATAAACTGCGCTAAAACAAAAATTATATGTGTTGGGTGAGTTAATAGTGTGACCAAACCCCAACAAAATATAAAAAACAAGTCCAGAAAATAAAAGTCCAAATTCCCAAAGTAGTAAGTGTTCAGTATAAGTGTGGATGCTGTTCCAAAATGAGCTATGATTGCTCTTACCAGAAATCCAAAGATATAAGCAGATGGCAAAAAACCCTTGCCAGGGCCTCTGAGGTATTGGACCAATCAGCACCGTCCGTGGTCAGATCAAAATCCCCTCAATAAATGCAGGAGAAAAACAAACACAAGAAAAAACTGGCCATAGTGTAGTATGTTAAATGTTAAACATGGACAAACGAACATACCAATCACCCTGGTGTGCACATAAAAACAACCAAAAGAAAGGGGGGGAGGGAAGTGAAAAAAAACCCCACCACCGTGGCTGTAGATTGTGCTTACCAGATCACGATGATAAACAGATTCTTAGTAGGTTAGGAGCTGACATAAAGCACCTTGATACGTCCTCATTAACCCGAAGTTCACATCGTCAGTAAACCACCCAGACTCCTCTGCTGCCACTTCCAGCAATGTTTTCTCTCTAATTCACAGGGGTGATAACTCTTCCCTATGTTTTCCAAAAAGCTTAAAAAAGATTTTTTGGCTGGAGCTAAACACGTTAAAAATGTACACGTTCAAAATTACAAACAGATTCTACTTAACAACAAACCTACAGTCCCTGTCTTGTTTGCACCGCCTGTATACTGCTGTTCAGAGTATATAGGGCCTGGGGGCCCCACGCCTTTCCTTATTTTAATTTGGGTGCGGGGTTCCCCTTAATATCCATACAAGACCTGAAGGGTCTGGTATGGAATTTAGGGGGACTCCCACGTCATTTTTTTTTTTTAATTTTGGTTCAGGGTTCCCCTGTGGGGAATTCCCATGCCGTTTTTATCAATGAACTTCTATGTGTATTGGAATGGACTGTATTGGACTGGACTGTATTGTAATGGACTGGGGGGTACCCATGCCGTTTGTCTCACTGATTTTCATCCATATTGCCAGGACCCGACATTACATTAAAGCCGCAAGCAGTTTTAAATGACTTTTTTTCCTTTAAAAATGACATTTTGTGCAGGGACTGTTCTAAGCACGGGAAGAACGCGCCACTTTACAGGCACACTATAGACACACCTCAGGTACGATATTTAAAGGAATATTTCACTTTTTTTTTACTTTAAGCATCATTAAAATCACTGCTCCCGAAAAAACAGCAGTTTTTAAACCTTTTTTTTTTGCATTGATACATGTCCCCTGGGGCAGCACCCGGGTCCCCAAACCCTTTTTAGGACAATACCATGCAAATTAGCCTTTAAAATGAGCACTTTTGATTTTGAACGTTCGAGTCCCATTGAAGTCACTGATGAAGTCACTTTTTTTTTTTAGGGTTTACAACCACTTTAATGGCTGTGTGTTTAGTTATTTTGAGGGGACAGCAAATTTACACTGTTATACAAGCTGTACACTCACTACTTTACATTGTAGCAAAGTGTAATTTCTTCAGTGTTGTCACATGAAAAGATAGAAGAAAAGATTTACATAAATGTGAGGGGTGTACTTACTTTTGTGAGATACTGTATTATCTGTGTTCCTCTGTATAAAAGTTCCTATGACTACGTGTCTCAGTCTCAGCCCCTCCCTGTGTAGGAATGTACAGAACTGGTTAATGAGTGTCAGATACGTTCAGTGTCATTTCTCTCTTCTGCTCTCAGCGATGGCGTCTGCTGATCTGAGGAAGGAGCTGGAATGTTCCGTCTGTCTGAACATTTATACAGATCCTGTAACCCTGAAATGTGGACATAACTTCTGCCGGGACTGTATTGGTCGTGTGTTGGATACACAAGAGGGGTCTGGAGATTATTCCTGTCCTGAATGTAGACAATCATTCAGGAAACGCCCCACCCTTCAGAGGAACATAACACTACGTAACATAGTGGAGAATTTCCTGTCCACCCATCCAGATCAGGAGGAGTCCGGGGTCTTCTGTACTTACTGTATTCACACTCCTGTACCTGCTGTGATATCCTGTCTGCATTGTGAAGCTTCTCTGTGTGACAATCATCTGAGAGTCCACAGCAAGTCACCAGAATACATCTTATGTGACCCCACCACTTCCCTGGAGAACAGGAAATGCTCCGTCCATAAGAAGATCCTGGAGTATTACTGCACTGAGGACTCCACCTGTATCTGTGTGTCCTGCAGGCTGGATGGAGAACATCGGGGACACCAGGTGGAGACTCTGGATGAGGCCTTTGAGATGAAGAAGAAGAAACTGAGGAATGTTCTGCAGAAACTGATGACAGAGAGAGAGGAGATGGAGAAAAGAGTCCAGAGTCTGCAGGAACACAGGAGGAAAGTACAAGGAAAAGCAGATGATGAAACAGAGAGAGTCACTGTCCTGTTCAGAGACCTCAGGAGACGTCTGGAAGACCTGGAGAAGAGAGTCCTGAGGGAAATCTCCGGGCAGGCAGAGCGGATCTCCAGGATAATCAATGATCTGGTCCAGGATCTGGAAATAAAGAAGGAGGAGCTGTCCAGGAAGATGGGGGACATTGAGGAGCTGTGTAACATGACGGATCCACTGACTGTCCTACAGGAATCAGACACAGGTGACTTGTGTGATACTGAGGATGGAGATGATGAGGACAGAGAGAGACATGATAAACTCCTCCATGATGGAGGGGATCTGGATGTGGGGGGGATCTCACACACATTACACACAGGTTTATCTGATATCATGTCTGGGGTAAATGTAGAGAGGGGGGTTACAGACATATTACTGGATGTGAGGACAGCTGGTAATTATCTACATATATCACATGACAGGAAAACTGCATCCTCCTCATCACATCAGAATCGCCCAGAAACACCAGAGAGGTTTCAGTGTCGTCAGGTGATGAGCAGTCAGAGGTTCTCCTCAGGGAGACATTACTGGGAAGTGGATGTCGGGGGGGCAGATGAATGGATAGTCGGGATGTGTTACCCCAGTATAGACAGGAGAGGAGATCAGTCACTGATTGGATGTAATAAGAAGTCCTGGTGTTTGGACGGGGGGAGGGTGTTGGGTAATCAGTACTCAGTGGTACATGACGGTAATAAGACCCCATTACCCGGCGATGTCTCCAGTGACAGAGTCAGGATATATCTGGATTATGAGGCCGGGCGGATCTCCTTTTATGATCTGTGTGACCCGATCCGACATCTCCACACCTTCACCACCACCTTCACTGAGCCCCTCCATGCTGGGGTATGGGTAGGGGGGGTACTGGGAGATTGTATAAAGATATGTGGGGGGAATCAGAAGTGAGAGATTTGCCCAGAGACATCACAAGGTGGATGATCTGATTGGTGATTGGTGGAATACTCATCCAATAGGAGGAAGCAGAGGACAGGAAACATGAGTGATTTATTTATAAAGCTGCAGGTTCCGGGGCCGTCATCTTCATCCTAAACCTCACTTCACTACCTAGTGTGTCACTGACCAGGAACAAGCATGCAGGAGGTCAGATTGTTCAGCCTTCACTGGCTGCATGCTTGTTCTGGGTCAGTGACACACTACATAGTGTAGCCAGGATCAGGATGACGGCCCTGGGGTCTCCACCATCACTGTCTATCTATAGAAGAAAGGGGTATTTTCAGCTTTGGATGGAGTGGGGGAGGATTAGAACCTCTGTCAGATTTTTTTTCTGCTCTCTGGGGCTCCGTTAGAGAGATTTCCCCTCACTTCCTGTTCCTGTGACAACATTTCTCCAGACAGGAAGTGAGGGGAACTCTCCAACAGCAACACAGACAGAAATAAAAATCATTTTCTTTAGTAGAGTAGAGGAAGGATTAGAACCCCTGTCAGATCTTTATTTCTGTCGGTGTCCCTGTTGTAGATTTTCCCTCATTTCCTGTCTGATAAAACGTTGTCACCAGAACAGGAAGTGAGGAGAAATCTCTCTAATGGAGCCCCGGATAGCAGTAAAAACCTGACAGGGGTTCTAATCCTCCCCCCACTCCATCCAAATCTAGAACAATAGGATTTGTCTAGACACACACTTTAATATCCACAATGAGAGTTTAAGCTTGAATGCATGCCTGCAACGTTTGCAAGAAGTTTTATGATTGGATGCGTGTTTGAAATGATTGCAAGAAATTGTGCTTGGATGTGTGTTTGCAACGATTGCAAGACGTTCTGTTGGATGCGTACTTGCAACGATTGCAAGAAGTCATGGGATGTGTGCTTGCAATAATAGCAAGAAGTTATGTTTCGATGTGTGCTTGCAATGAAATGCAAGAAGTTGTGATTGGATGCGTATTGCGACGATTGAAAAAAAAAAAAAAAAAAAAAAAAAAAAAAAGTTAAAACTTGGATGTGCTGTGACTACGAGGGGGTATAGTAGCGAGGCGAAGGTTTCAACGAATCGGGACCATGACTGAGCTTCGAAGGAAGACGGGGTGTGGCCCCCCGCTGACCTGGAGGAAATGACAGATGAGAACCGTTGGAGGGTTTGACTACCTGGTTTGAAAGGTAAATTGTAACATGTTAAAGCGACAGGTGCATGGCATTAAATAAATGAGTGAACTGTTTGTGCCATGACAGAGGCACGAATCGGTGTGCCATGACTGCGCCAATGAGGCCACGCCAACTGGGGCTTGCCAGGATGAATCGATGTCTGACGGATGCCCTGAACTTGAATCGGGGCGTGGCATGCGACAACAAAATAAATGAAATGTTTGCCTTAGAGTGAAATGAATGAGAAATGCTTCGCCATGACAGAGGCACGAATCGGTCGTGCCGCAGCTGCAACTGACAGCGACCCGGACTCTGGAGTACGTACTGAAATGAGGCAAAAGAAACACTGGTGCATGCTGGAGTACATTGGTGCATCACGGATGCGACTGAATTTGAATTGGAGTGTGGTATGTAACCGTGAAATGTTTGCCCTGGCAAAGGCATGAATTGGTTATGCCGCAACTGATAGCTAACCAAGTTCTGATGCAGGTGTTGGCTGAGGCCCAAACGTTTTATTTATACTACTTTATTTATACACATATACACACACACACACACACACACACACACACGTTTTTTTTTTTGTATACACACATATACACATACATACATATATATATATATATATATATATATATATATATATATATATATATATATGTGTTTTTTTTTTTTTTTTTTTCTCGACTGCGACAAATGATGAGTCGGACTATGGAGTACGAATGAAATGAGGCCAAGACAACTGGGGCGCGCCGGGACGAATCGGTGCATCTTGGATGCTACTGGATTCGAATCGGGGCGCAGTACGTGACAGTGAAATGAGTGAAATGATGAAATGAATGAAATGATTATCATGGTAGAGGCACGTGCCATGACAGAGGCACGAGTCGATCATGTCGCGATTGCAACTGACAACGACCGGACTCCGGAGCATGTACTGAAATGTGGCCGAAAATACCTGGGGCACGCCGGGACGAATCGTTGCATCATGGATGCGACTGGATTCGAATCGAAGCGTGATTCGTGACAGTTGAAATGATTCCCATGACAGAGGCACGAATCGGTGAGCCGCAAACTACGACTGACAACGAACCGGTCTCTGGAGCATGTCCAGAAATGAGGCCGGGCCCTGGGGCACGCCGTAACGAATCGGTGCATCGAAGATGCGACTGGATTCGAACCGGAGCGCGGTAAGTGCAGGTGTAACATTTGTTGCCATGACAGAGGCGCGAATCGATCATGCCGCTATAGTGACTGACTGCGAATCGGACTCTGGAGCATGTACTGAAATGTGGCCAATCCTGGGGCACGCCGAGATGAATCGGTGCATTTCCATGCGACTGAATTCATGTCGGAACGTGATACGTGGTAATGAAATGATAACCATGACAGAGGTACGAATGACTGATAAAACGTAACTCTGGAGCATGTATAGAAATGAGGCCATAATAACTGGGGCACACCGGAGCGAATCGGTGCATCTTTTAGGTGCGACTGGATTCGAATCGGAGCGCGGTATGTGACTGAAATGAGAAATGATTGAAATGATTTGAAATGTTAGAAATGAGTTTAGAAATGTTTCAGAAATGAGAAATGATTGGTATCGAACTGACGTGGTTCGAAAAGATTTATGCATTTACGAATCGCTATGGCTGTCTGCTGACACATGTTTAACAATTAAGACCTGTCTGAAATGAAGCGGCGCTTGCGTCGCTATGGTTTCCTCAGATAACGCGAAATGGTAACATGACGACAGTGCGAGTAATACACATGCGGTTACGTTCGTGAAATTTTGCAAGTGATTCGTAATTCTGATACCACGGTTTAGTGACATGACAAAACGTACGAAAAAACAAAAATCCGAGGGGACCCTACCTGCGACAGCCCAGCCAGACGTGTGGTGCGAACGAATCGGTAAACGCGGACTTCAAAAACTCTCGGGCACGGAGATCACGAAATGCGGGAACTTGTGAGCCAAGTATTTGCGAACGCTGAAATCGGAATAGTCGGCCTAGTGACGTATATCGCGCACAGGCAACCGACAAGCATCACAGGTGAGCGGGCTGCTTAAATACCCCCCGGGCTCCTCCCATAAATTCAGGCCACCATACTGGCCTTCCTATATATATATATATATATATATATATATTTATTTCACACACACAAACACACAATTTTTGATTTTCATAAACCCTGGTAAGCCTTCAATCTTCCTAGGGTAAAGGGCGGTGTATTGCGGTGGAAGTCACAATATACACATCTGCAGTAAAATCACCAATTCATCACTTCACAACATTTAATATATGGACACTAGGGTTTATGAAAATCAAAAATGATATATATTTTTTCATTATTAATTCAAATTAATTTTTGTGATCACTTATTTGCTTATTTTGCATTTCTAAGTATATCACGGTATATTTATTCAGCGTTGCACATTTTTTTCTCCATTTTTTTCTATTTACGTTTGCATTTTTTTGAAAACATTTATATTTAAGTATATCACGGTATATTTATCCAGCGCTGCAGTTATGTGTTTAGTGTTTTGTAAGTAAGTGACAGTGATCGATCAATACTGCACTTGGGTGGGCTGGGCAGAGGAGCTAAACGCAGGTGCTAGTAGGTATCTGGGCTGATCCCGCTAACACGGTGTTTTGGGGAACCCTAAACTGCTGGGGATGCTAGTATAGATCTGATCGGATCAGATATTGATCCATTCAGATACTATACCACTAAGGGAGGTGTATGCTGCGTGCGAGGGTGTTAGCGCTACTGGCACAAATCGGATGCTGCCTGGGGTTACGCAGACCCTATCGGACACGAAAAACCTAACTAATATCACCCTCCGGGCGATTAGGGGGTTAAACCTTTATTGGGTAATAAACGGCGGGTATAGAAAAAAAACGAACTAACCAGCATCACCCGTAACACTTATATGGTGATCACTGGTGAAAGGGTTAACTAGGGGGCTAGTATATGGGGGTACCTGACGCTATAAAATGCTGAGGTGAACCTAAATACCCACCTGGCTAACTAGCGTCACCTGTGACACCAATACGGCGATCAGAAAAAAGATTGCTTGGTGACACTGGCAACAGGGGATGAAAGGGTTAACTGGGGGGTGATGAAGGGGTTAAACCTTTATGGGGAAATTAGGGGGGTACCCTAGACCTAAAGGGGCCTACCACTAACTGCCCTAACACTTAGAACAGTCACAAATGCAGTGATCAGTAAAAAAAAATAAAAAAACTGCTATTGGTGTCACTGTGACAGGGGGTGCAGGGGTGTGATCGGGGGGTGGGTTTTATGTGCCTATGTGTACTAGTGTTAGTGCAAACTCACCATTGATGTCTTCTCTCCTCGGGTGCCGGAACAAAGAGGATCCACGAGGAGAGATGACATCACTTCCTCTGCTTCTGTTTACTGTTCAGAAGCAAAAGGAAGCTTCTCGTTCCTCAGGAGCGATCGCGAGGGGGTGGCCATGAATCGGTGGCCTCCCCTTCAGCACGGATCGCTCCTGGAACGATGCTGACCGCCTCCGGCACCCATACCTTACTCTGCCTGCCCGTGTCATTCTGCCGCAGTATATCTGCATGAGGCGGTCGGCAAGTGGTTAAAGAATGAACATAAATAAGTAGAACTCTAAAGTCTCTTAAAAAAGGAATTTAACATGAAAAAATATTCCCCATATAATAGATATGCAAGTGTAAATTTTCTATACATGTAACGTTATAGAATAGCGGACATTACTCCGTAATACTCATTCAGAACAAAAACAAACGAGGAATAATAATTGTAATAGAAATAAATATCTGTATGCTTTAGTTTTAGCTTTACAGTAACATGAACACGGGTCATACCAAGCAAAGGAGATATATTTGTTCCATTCTGTGATGTGTTTGTGTCTTCTATATATATATAGGAAAATGTAACATTGTAAGACAATCCTGACCATAGGAAGCCTTGTGTGTCCCAATAAAATGATGGATGTGTTCCATCGGGATTACAAAGTTCTTGTGGAATGTGATGAGGAAATAACAATTTCTGTTCCCGGTGAAGGTTCTGGGAGTTTATTTAGAAGAGAAGAGTTACAAAGTAAAAGTAAAGATTAGAAAGTAGAGAGATGAAGATGTGTGGAGATCCTTAGACATGGCAGGTGGACCAAGGATCTGACCTCTTCATCAAACGGGAGGCTTTTACCCTCCAATCCTGGACAGTTGTCATGGAGAATCGTCCCACACATCAACATTTTACAGATGGAATCATTCACTGAAGAATTTGTACAAGCAGCACATCATTCATTACAAGAGACATTCATTTCTGTTATCTCTGAACACCTTATCAGCTTGTCCCACCTCCAGACTCCCAAATCCCTCATTGTAGAAGAAAGAGACCAACTGTCTCTATGTTCCCCAACAAGACCTTCCAAGGATCCCGAGAACAACAATTTGTTCTAATATCCTCTTTCTGTAAAGTCATTCTAGACAGAAAACCTGTTATTATATAAAGAACCTAACATTAGCATATAAGCACTTAGTCACGTCATTTCATCATTAGTAAATCGTATTAGAATTATTTCTCTTTATCAGATGAATAGGGCCATAGAGGAAATGGAACAATAGCTCGGCTCCATAAGGATCATAGAGGTGCCGGGACTGAAGGGGTTAATGGTGATTGTAGTCATCGTCCAATTCTTCCCATCATTCTATCTATATCCAATCATTGATCAATATTCCCATATACAGAGCCGAGGATTTCAACTTCCTGAGACTGTATACCCCCCGTCACCTGTCCACAATCCCCGCCCCCTCTACATCATAACCAATAGAAACAAGACTAGCACTGGCTGCATTCATAGTGCCAATCATAACAGCCAATCACAGTGAGGGGGAGGAGCAATCACAGATCCATGGATTGGTCATGTAAAGGAACCAGTGAGGACAGAAATGTCGGAATTCTCATTGTGGATATTAAAGTGTGTGTCTAGACAAATCCTATTCTAGATTTGGATGGAGTGGGGGAGGATTAGAACCCCTGTCAGGTTATTACTGCTATCTGAGGCTCCATTAGAGATCTCCCCTCACTTCCTGTCCTGGTGACAATGTTTTATCAGACAAGAAATTAAAGAAAAGCTACAACAGGGACACAGACAGAAATAAAAACCTGATGGGCTCTGACCTTTCCCCTACTCTACTTAAGAAAATAATTCTATATCTGTCTGTGTTGCTGTTGGAGAGTTCCCCTCACTTCCTGTCTGGTGAAATGTGGTCAAAGTGACCGGAAGTGAGGGGGAAATCCCTCTAATGTAGCACTGGATAGCAGTGAATACCTGACAGCGGTCCTAAACCATCCCCACACATACAAAACTGAAACAAATATTTTTGCCTATAGATACACTTTAATGGAGTGCCTCCAGGGCTGTCGCCTCAATTTTGGCTACACTATGTAGTGTGTCACTGACCCAGAACAAGCATGCAGCCAGTGAAGGCTGAACAATCTGACCTCCTGCATGCTTGTTCCTGGTCAGTGACACACTAGGTAGTGAAGTGAGGTTTAGGATGAAGATGACGGCCCCGGAACCTGCAGCTTTATAAATAAATCACTCATGTTTCCTGTCCTCTGCTTCCTCCTATTGGATGAGTATTCCACCAATCACCAATCAGATAATCCACCTTGTGATGTCTGTGGGCAGATCTCTCACTTCTGATTCCCCCCACGTATCTTTATATAACCTCCACTTACATATACCCCAGCATGGAGGGGCTCAGTGAAGGTGGTGGTGAAGGTGTGGAGATGTCGGATCGGGTCACACAGATCATAAAAGGAGATCCGCCCGGCCTCATAATCCAGATCTATCCTGGCTTTCCCACTGGAGACAATGCTGGGTAATCGGATCTCTTTCCTGTCATGTATCACTGAGTGCTGATTATCCCACCCCCACCCCCCCTCCAAACTCCAGGACTTCTTATTATTTCCAATATATGCCTGACCTCCTCTCCTGTCTATACTGGGGTAACACATCCCGACTCTCCAGTACCCTGCCCTCCTGACATCCACTTCCCAGTAATGTCTCCCTGAGGAGAACCTCTGACTGCTCATCACCTGAGAACACTGAAATCTCTCTGGTGTTTCTGGGCGTTTCTGATGTGATGATGACCAGGATACAGTTTTCTGGTCATCTGATATATGTAGAAGATTACTAGCTGTCCCCACGTCCAATAATATGTCTGTAACCCCCGACACCCCCGATGTTTGCTGTACAGCCCCAATATTTGGTCCTCCAGCCTGGAGGTGTGAGTGTTGGACGGAGCATTTCCTGTTCTCCAAGGAAGTGGTGGGGACACATAAGACGTGTTCTGGTGACTTGCTGTGGACTCTCAGGTGATTGTCACACAGAGAAGCTTCACACATCAGACAGGATATCACAGCAGGTACAGGAGTGTGAATACAGTAAGTAGAGAAGACCCCGGACTTCTTCTGATCTGGCTGAGCAGACAGGAAACTCTCCACTATGTTCCGTAGTGTTATGTTCCTGTGCAGTGCAGGCCGATCCTGGAACTCTTCTCTACATTCAGGACAGGAATAACCTCCAGACCCCTCCTGTGTATCCAACACACGACCAATACAGTCCCGGCAGAAGTTATGTCCACATTTCAGGGTTACAGGATCTGTATAAATGTTCAGACAGACGTAACATTCCAGCTCCTTCCTCAGATCAGCAGATGCCATCGCTGAGAGCAGAAGAGAGAGAGAGAGAGAGAGAAAATGACAGTGAAAGTATCCGACACTCATTAACCAGTTCTGTACATTCCTACACAGGGCGAGGTGACCAGCTCTGTACATTCCTACACAGGGCAAGGTGACCAGCTCTGCACATTCCTACACAGGGCAAGGTGACCAGCTCTGTACATTCCTACACAGGGCGAGGTGACCAGTTATGTACATTCCTGCACACATAGGTGTATGCAGGGGGTGTGCCTGGGCACACCCTAATGTGTCCCCAGAGGTCTGCTGTAAAATGCTGCAAGAGACTGTTTAGGGAGCTGCTGTGAGACAGTTGCCCATTGAGCAGTCAGGGAGGCATGCAAGAGCCACTCCATGCGTGAAACTGTAATGTAACATTACTGCTTGCAGAGAGGAGCTGTCAAAACTCTGCGTTGATGTCGGGGGTCGGCGAGACCAAACAGCTAGCTTATCAAACACAAGCCAATGGGATAGGGGGCTGGGCAGGCCGCTCCGTGTATGTGGCTCCATCCCCTTGCTATCAGCTATCATACACCAGTCAATGATTGGACTGCCTAAGAAAGGGGGCGGAGCCACATACACAGAGTGGCCTGCCCAGTCCCTATCCCGTTGGCTTGTGTTTGATAGGCTAGCTATTCCGTCCCGCCCACCCCCGACATCAGTGCCGAGTCTTGACAGCTCCTCTCTGCAAGCAGTGACATTACATTACATTACAGTTTCACGCACTGAGTGGCTCTTACATGCCTCCCTGACTGCTCAATGGGAAACTCCCCCTCTTCTAGATCAGTGCTGCCAACCAGTGCCACCTGTCAGGCAACACTGATTGTCACTGATGGTGCAGATCAATGGTGCCAATTAATGCTTCAAATCAGTGCAGGGATGGGGAGTTTTACTCAGCAGCCAGGCAAATTGTCCAGGGGGGACCTAGGGGGGCACAACTGAAATGCCACATGCCAATGTTTAGTAGAATAGGTAATCACCACACTACTAATTACAATAAACTGCAAATTAAAGTGGAGACTGCAAGCCAGGCCTCCTCATCCAACATCAGTGCCTGACCTCACAAATGTGCTTCTGGAAGAATGGTCAAACACTCCTAAACCTTGTGGACGGCCTTTCCAGAAGAGTTGAAGCTGTTATAGCTGCAAAGGGTGGGCCTACTCAATATTGAACCCTACGGACTAAAACTGGGATGTCATTAAAGTGTGTGTATATATGTGTGTGTATATATATATATATATATATATATATATATATATATATATATATATATATATATATATATATACACACATATACACACACACACACACACATATATACACATGCAGGCGTCCCAATACTTCTGGTAATTTAGTAATTATAATAAATTATATATATACACACATACACACACACACACACACACACACGTGTGGGTGTGTACACCCTAATACTAGGGATGAGCTTCGTGTTCGAGTCGAACCCATGTTCGACTCGAACATCGGCTGTTCGGTCGTTCGCCGAATTGCGAACGATATGGGCCGTTCGCGCCAAATTCGTGTGGCGCGTCACGGCCCATAATTCACTGCGGCATCGCAGTGCATTGCTGGCTGATTATTGGCCAAGCATGCACTATGACCCGCATGCTTGGCCAATCACAGCGCCGTCAGTAGAGAGAGCTGTAATTGGCCAAAGCCAGGGTGGCTTTGGCCAATTATGGCTCAGGGGATTTAGTACACACCCCACACTATATAAGGCCGCCTGCACGGCGGCCCTGTGTAGTGTGTGTTCCGGTGTGCTGAGAGATAGAGAGAGAGAGAGACAGTGTCATTTGATTTGAGTTAGATAGATTAGGCAGAACAGTCAGTCAGTTAGCTGCACTTACAGTGTATTGTGTATATATATGCATCCCAGGTGTTGCATATATATATATATATATACACACTGTATTCAGTTTAGCTAGATCCGTTCCTGTTATCTTCTATCTAGACTATTTACATTTAGTGCAGTGTGTCCTGCTCACAGTGTTCAGCTAGATCCGTTCCTGCTATTTACATTCAGTGCAGTGCGTCCTGCTCACAGTGTTCAGCTAGATCCGTTCCTGGTATTTACATTTAGTGCAGTGCGTCCTGCTCACAGTGTTCAGCTAGATCCGTTCCTGCTATTTACATTCAGTGCAGTGCGTCCTGCTCACAGTGTTCAGCTAGATCCGTTCCTGGTATTTACATTTAGTGCAGTGCGTCCTGCTCACAGTGTTCAGCTACATCCGTTCCTGCTATTTACATTCAGTGCAGTGCGTCCTGCTCACAGTGTTCAGCTAGATCCGTTCCTGGTATTTACATTTAGTGCAGTGCGTCCTGCTCACAGTGTTCAGCTAGATCCGTTCCTGCTATTTACATTCAGTGCAGTGCGTCCTGCTCACAGTGTTCAGCTAGATCCGTTCCTGGTATTTACATTCAGTGCAGTGCGTCCTGCTCACAGTGTTCAGCTAGATCCGTTCCTGCTATTTACATTCAGTGCAGTGCGTCCTGCTCACAGTGTTCAGCTAGATCCGTTCCTGGTATTTACATTTAGTGCAGTGCGTCCTGCTCACAGTGTTCAGCTAGATCCGTTCCTGGTATTTACATTTAGTGCAGTGCGTCCTGCTCACAGTGTTCAGCTAGATCCGTTCCTGCTATTTACATTCAGTGCAGTGCGTCCTGCTCACAGTTTTCAGCTAGATCCGTTCCTGCTATATACATTTAGTGCAGTACGTCCTGCTCACAGTGTTCAGCTAGATCCGTTCCTGTTATCTTCCTACTGACAGGCAGGCTTGTCTGGTTACAGTATATAAAGCTACCTGAAGAAAATTACAGGTGTTCTTTTTGATCCTATTAGTACCACGGTCAGGCAGCTAGACTATTTACATTTAGTACAGTGTGTCCTGCTCACAGTGTTCAGCTAGATCCGTTCCTGTTATCTTCCTACTGACAGGCAGGCTTGTCTGGTTACAGTATATAAAGCTACCTTAAGAAAATTACAGGTGTTCTTTTTGATCCTATTAGTACCACGGTCAGGCAGCTAGACTATTTACATTTAGTACAGTGCGTCCTGCTCACAGTGTTCAGCTAGATCCGTTCCTGCTATTTACATTCAGTGCAGTGCGTCCTGCTCACAGTGTTCAGCTAGATCCGTTCCTGCTATTTACATTCAGTGCAGTGCGTCCTGCTCACAGTGTTCAGCTAGATCCGTTCCTGGTATTTACATTTAGTGCAGTGCGTCCTGCTCACAGTGTTCAGCTAGATCCGTTCCTGCTATTTACATTCAGTGCAGTGCGTCCTGCTCACAGTGTTCAGCTAGATCCGTTCCTGGTATTTACATTTAGTGCAGTGCGTCCTGCTCACAGTGTTCAGCTAGATCCGTTCCTGGTATTTACATTTAGTGCAGTGCGTCCTGCTCACAGTGTTCAGCTAGATCCGTTCCTGCTATTTACATTCAGTGCAGTGCGTCCTGCTCACAGTGTTCAGCTAGATCCGTTCCTGCTATATACATTTAGTGCAGTACGTCCTGCTCACAGTGTTCAGCTAGATCCGTTCCTGTTATCTTCCTACTGACAGGCAGGCTTGTCTGGTTACAGTATATAAAGCTACCTTAAGAAAATTACAGGTGTTCTTTTTGATCCTATTAGTACCACGGTCAGGCAGCTAGACTATTTACATTTAGTACAGTGCGTCCTGCTCACAGTGTTCAGCTAGATCCGTTCCTGTTATCTTCCTACTGACAGGCAGGCTTGTCTGGTTACAGTATATAAAGCTACCTTAAGAAAATTACAGGTGTTCTATTTGATCCTATTAGTACCACGGTCAGGCAGCTAGACTATTTACATTTAGTACAGTGCGTCCTGCTCACAGTGTTCAGCTAGATCCGTTCCTGTTATCTTCCTACTGACAGGCAGGCTTGTCTGGTTACAGTATATAAAGCTACCTTAAGAAAATTACAGGTGTTCTATCCCAGCTTAGTGCAGCTACAGGCCATTAGTATGTCTGGAAGGCCAAGAAGGAGAGGCAGACAGTCACAAGCCAATAAGAGAGGGCAAGCAGGCTCTGTGTCTAGTGCTGGTCGTGGAGACGGTGCATCCTCATCAGCACGTGGCCATGGGACACGCTTGGCCTTTTTTTCGGCAGCTGGCCGTGTTGAGCCGCAACATGCGGAAGACTTGGTCGAGTGGATGACCAAGCCGTCCTCATCCTCCTCATCCTCTCTCACCCATGCCCAGGGTGCTTTGTCTGGCAAAGCAGCGGCCTCTTCCCTCAGCTCAATGTCATCAGTGACTCCTTCCCTAGCTCCACCATGTCCTCATGAGGATTCCCTCGAACTGTTTGACCACAGTGTTGGGTACATGCTCCAGGAGGATGCCCAGCGTTTGGAAGGCTCTGATGATGATACTGAGCTCAATGAAGGCAGTAACATGAGCACGGACAGAGGGGGTGCCCAAGAAGGACAGCAATCTGGCAGTCATGCTCCCCCTGCTGCAGCATACTGCCAGGTTTGCTCCAGTGATGAGGAGGGAGGGGATGATGAGGTCACTGACTCAACGTGGGTGCCTGATAGGAGAGAGGAGGAGGAGGAGGAGGAGGAGGAGGTGGCACATCACCAACTAGGCAGGATGCCCTCCAGGGGCCAGCCTAAGGGCAGCACATTGACTGCATCACACCCCAAAGCTCCACATGTGCAGGGCGCTGCAGTCTCTGCGCGTTATTCAAAAAGTTCTTTGGTGTGGGCCTTTTTTGAGACGAGTGCATCAGATCGCACCGCTGCTATTTGCAACATATGTCTCAAGCGTATCTCGCGTGGCCAAAACATCTCCCGCTTGGGTACCACATGCTTGACCAGACATATGTTGACCTGCCATGCAGTTCGTTGGCAAGCGTATCTAAAAGACCCACAAAGAACAAAGACGATCTCTCCTTGCTCCTCATCAGCTGAGATTTCCAACCCCACTAGACCTTCAGTCCTCTCTGAGACCTGCAGTGAGAGGAATGAAGGTGTAGAATTAGGTGTGTCACAGCCAAGTACTTGTGGGCAATCTGCTTTTGGTACACCGACGTCAGATTGTACCAGGCAAATTTCCCTGCCCCAGCTGCTGCACCGCCGAAAGAAGTTTGCTCCCAGCCATCCACATGCCCAGCGGTTGAATGCTAGCTTGGCAAAATTGCTAGCACTTCAACTGCTGCCTTTTCAGTTGGTAGACTCTGCCCCCTTCCGTGAGTTTGTGGAATGTGCGGTTCCTCAGTGGCAGGTACCCAAACGCCACTTTTTCTCACGGAAGGCGATTCCGGCTCTCTACCGGCATGTGGAAGGCAATGTCCATGCCTCGCTGGACAGGGCGGTCAGCGGTAAGGTGCATATTACCGCTGACTCATGGTCCAGCAGGCATGGACAGGGACGTTACTTAAGTTTCACGGCGCATTGGGTGACTCTGCTGGCAGCTGGGAAGGATGCAGGACAAGGTGCAGTAGTGTTGGAGGTTGTTCCGCCACCACGCCTCCAAAATGCTGATTGTGACACACCTCTCTCCTCCACCCCCTCCTCTTCTTCTTCCTCCATGGCCTCTTCCTCGGAACCAGCGGTGCTCCGTAGGCGTTCAAGGGGCTACGCAAGTACGCAGGCCAAAAGATGCCATGCGGTGCTTGAGCTGGTGTGCTTGGGGGACAGGAGCCACACTGGGGCAGAGGTTCTGTCAGCTCTGCAGGGGCAGGTTCAGAGGTGGTTGACGCCACGCCAACTTAAGGCAGGAATGGTGGTTTGCGACAATGGCACCAACCTCCTCTCTGCCCTCCGACAGGGACAACTGACCCATGTGCCCTGTTTGGCTCACGTCCTTAACTTGGTGGTGCAGCGGTTCTTGGGCAGGTACCCGGGCTTACAGGATGTCCTGAGGCAGGCCAGGAAAGTCTCTGTGCATTTCCGCCGGTCATATAATGCCAGTGCTCGGCTGACGGACCTCCAAAAGGAGTTTAACCTGCCCAAGAACCGCCTAATCTGTGACATGCCCACCAGGTGGAACTCGACGTTGGCCATGCTGCAGCGGCTGCACACGCAGCAGAGGGCCATCAATGAGTACCTGTGCGACTATGGCACCAGGACAGGGTCAGGGGACCTTGGTTTTTTTTCCCCACGCCAGTGGGCCATGATCAGGGATGCATGCACTGTCCTGTCACCATTCGAGGAGGCCACGAGGATGGTGAGCACTGACAGTGCATGCATCAGTGACACTGTCCCCCTTGTCCACCTGTTGGAGCACACGCTGCGTGGAATAATGGACAGGGCACTTGAGGCAGAACAGAGGCAGGAAGAGGAGGACTTCCTTAGCTCTCAAGGCCCCCTTTATCCAGACAGTGTTCCTGCGTGCCCGCCGATCACACAGGAAGAGGACGAGGAGGAGGAGGAGGAGGAAGATTGTGTCAGTATGGAGGTGGAGCCTGGCACTCAGCATCAGCAGTCTTTAAGGGATCAGTCCCAAGGAACACATGGACTTGTACGTGGCTGGGAGGAGGTGGCTGCAAACGTTGTTGTCCTTAGTGACCCAGAGGACTCCGGACCGAATGCCTCAGCAAACCTACGCTGCATGGCCTCCCTGATCCTGCAAAGCCTGCGTAAGGATCCTCGTATTCGTGGTATCAAGGAGAAGGACCAATACTGGCTGGCAACCCTCCTTGATCCACGTTACAAGGGTAAGGTTGCGGACCTTATCTTGCCATCGCAGAGGGAGCAGAGGATGAAACATCTTCGGGAGGCCTTGCAGAAAGGTCTGTGCAACGCGTTCCCAGAGACTGGGAGGTTACAAACTCCTGTTTCTGGACAACGTGTTGCTGAGGCTTCGGTCAGTCAAAGAAGGAGCGGTGGAGAAGGTGGCCGTCTGACCGATGCGTTCAGACAATTTTTTGGTCCGCAGCCCCAAGGTATGATCGGTTCCAGCAACCATCGCCAGCGTCTGTTTTACATGGTGCAGGAATACCTAGGGGCAAGATCAGACTTGGACACCTTTCCCACCGAAAATCCTCTGGGTTACTGGGTCTTGAGGATGGATCACTGGCCAGAGCTTGCACAGTATGCAATTGAGCTACTGGCCTGTCCTGCATCCAGCGTTCTTTCGGAACGCACATTCAGTGCTGCTGGAGGCGTGGTAACCGATCACAGGGTGCGTCTGTCCACGGCTGACCTTCATAAAAATGAATCAGTCTTGGATCACCACCAGCTACCAAGCACCTGATGCTGATGTAACCGAATAATTTTTTTTGAAATCTCAGATCCCTTCAAAGACTGCCTATGCTGATGCTGAGTGACTATCCCTGAGTAATTATCCTCTTCCTCCTCAATCATCACGCTGATAGCTTGTAAGAACATTTTTGGTTCTGGGCGCCACCACCAGTGCCTAAGGCACAATTTTTCAGCCCCTGTTTAACAGGGGCGTGTAATTACAATTTTTGATGTAATACTTTGCAGCAGGGCTCGTTCCTGCATTCCAACTAGAGTGTCTGTGAGGGGTTGCAGTGTTGTGGCACCAGCACCAGTGCCTAAGACCCAATTTTTCAGCCCCTGTCTAACAGGGGCGTGTAATTACAATTTTTGATGCAATACTTTGCAGCAGGGCTTGTTCCTGCGTTTCAACTAGAGTGTCTGTGAGGGGTTGCAGTGTTGTGGCACCAGCACCAGTGCCTAAGACCCAATTTTTCTGCCCCTGTCTAACAGGGGCGTGTAATTACAATTTTTGATGCAATACTTTGCAGCAGGGCTCGTTCCTGCGTTCCAACTAGAGTGTCTGTGAGGGGTTGCAGTGTTGTGGCACCAGCACCAGTGCCTAAGGCCTAATTTTTCAGCTCCTGTTCAACAGGGGCATGTAATTACAATTCTTGATCTAATATTTCACAGCAGGGCCCTGTGAGGGCTTACAGTGTTTTGGCCACAGCAACATCTAAGGCCCAAATTTCTGCTGAGTATATAGGGCAGGACCCTACTTTCAAACATCTAACTTACAAACGACTCCTACTTGCAAACGGAAGGAGACAACAGGAAGTGAGATGAAATCTACCCCTAAGGAAGGGAAATTCTCTCCTGTAAGAGTTAATATGGGAAAACAATTTCTCCTTTCCACTGATGCTTTCCAATCCTTGTTCCACAAAAAAACCCAAATTTTCAAAAAACATTTTTCATTGGGACAAAAAAGTGAGGTGAAATCTTCTGAAGAGGAGGAAAGACGCAAAACAAATGTCACAGGGGTGATAACCCTTCCCTATGTTTTCCAAAAAGCTTAGAAAAGATTTTTTGGCTGGAGCTAAACACATTAAAAATGTTCAAAATTACAAACAGATTCTACTTAACAACAAACCTACAGTCCCTGTCTTGTTTGCACCGCCTGTATACTGCTGTTCAGAGTATATAGGGACCTTTCCTTATTTTAATTTGGGTGCGGGGTTCCCCTTAATATCCATACAAGACCCAAAGGGCCTGGTAATGGACTGGGGGGTACCCATGCCGTTTGTCTCACTGATTTTCATCCATATTGCCATGACCCGACATGACATTAAACCCGCAAGCAGTTTTAAATGAGATTTTTTCCTTTAAAAATGACATTTGGTGCAGGGACTGTTCTAAACATGGGAAACACGCGTCACTTTACAGGCATACTATAGACACCCCCCAGGTACGATATTTAAAGGAATATTTCACTTTTTTTTTTTTACTTTAAGCATCATTAAAATCACTGCTCCCGAAAAAACGGCCGTTTTTAAAAGTTTTTTTTGCATTGATACATGTCCCCTGGGGTAGGACCCGGGTCCCCAAACCCTTTTTAGGACAATACCATGCAAATTAGCCTTTAAAATGAGCACTTTTGATTTCGAACGTTCGAGTCCCATAGACGTCAATGGGGTTCTAATGTTCGTGCGAACTTGCGGTCCGTTCGCGGGTTCTGGTGCGAACCGAACCGGGGGGTGTTCGGCTCATCCCTACCTAATACAATAGGCTGTGCACTCTTATGCCTACACAGGGCAAGGTGACCAGTTCTGTACATTCCTACACAGGAAGGGGCTGAGCCTCGTACTCATAGAAATCCACATACAGAAGAACACAGATCAGATTCCTGACCATAATCTCCCTGTCTGAGGGAAAATAAAAGAGATTTATTAAATTGTGGAAACATTGGGGCTCATTTAGTATAGGGGGCCAGACATCCCCGGATACAGTGCATCCATAGTTGCTATTAGACTTCTGGTGGTGTACACAATACTGTGCACCCCTAGTGCAGTTGCTACTACTTTTCTGGTGGTGTACACAGTACACAATACAGTGTAGTGTGGTTTTGCTAAACAAAATTTACAGCATGTCTGGAAGGCCACCAAGGAGAGGCAGACACCCACAGGCCACTAAAAGAGGGCAAGCAGGCTCTGCGTCTACAGTCAACAGTGCTGGTCATAGACACGGTGCATCCTCAGCATGTGGCCGTGGGGGGCACGCTTGTCCTTTTTTTCTGCAGCTGGCCATGTTATTAAGCCACAACATGCAGAAGAGTTGGTGGAATGGATAACAAAGCCGTCCTCAACCTTCTCATCCTCTGTCACCCAGGCTCAGAGTAGTTTGCCTGCCAAAGCGGCCTATTCCATCATCTCCATGTCAACAGTCACTCCTTCCCTAGCCCCACTATCATGCACGGAGGAGTCCCCCGAACTATTCAACCACAGTGTTGGGTACATGCTGCAGGAGGATGCGCAGCAATTTGAAGGCTCCGATGATGGTACCCAGGTTGAGCAAAGGAGTAACATGAGCCTAGAGAGAGGGGGTGCCCAAGAAACTGGCAGTCATGTTAACCAGCTGCAGCATACTGCCAAGTTTGCTCCAGTGACGAGGAGAGAGGGGATGATGAGGTCACTGACTACTTGGGTGCCTGGAGGAGACAGGATGCCCTCCAGGGGGTAGCTTAAGGGCAGCCACCCTATTGCATCACACCGCAGAGCTAAGCAGGTGCAGGGCGCTGCTGACTCCCCGCATATTTTGAAAAGTTCTTTGGTGCGGGCTTTGACACGTGTGCAGCAGATCGCACAGTTGCAGTTTGCAACATACGTCTGAAGTGTATCAAGCGTGGCCAAAACAGCAGCTGCTTAGACACCACATACTTGACCAGACATATGACGACCTCCCATGCAGTCCTTCACAATGTGCATGAAAATGAATATATAAGAATAAATATAAATAGTCAAATAAATCCAGCGGTGAGTAAAAATTCCTATAAAATCCAGCAATCAAAATAGTGTAAAATTATAAAAAATTAGTGACACCAAAATGTGTAAAAAATTCACATAAAAATAACTATATAGGGATGTATTCAGAAGGTTCAATTATACAGGTGTAGAATCCTGATTGGTATAGAGCTTTTGATCACTAGCAAAGCTGTTTAAAAACACTTGCTTAATTAAGGTGCTCATTGATAGTACCAATGTGTTTTTTGCTTCTATTCACAACCAATGTGGGAATCATAAACAGGCAGATAAGAGAAAAAAAACAATCATTGCGCAATAGTTAGGATACCAAGGTACACAGGCAAACTTCAATCCACTCACGTGTGCCTTATAATAAGGCATATGCAGGTTTTACTATAGCAGTCAGCCGCCTTAGACAGGAGCAGATTCAGTGCAGTACACTGTGTGAAACTGCTGATCTGCACAGAGCTTCCTTAACTCCTCCCACGCGTTACATCACAGTCACGTGACTTTTTCAAGGATCCTTGAAAAAGTCACGTGACTGTGATGTAACGCGTGGGAGGAGCCAAGGAAGCTCTGTGCAGATCAGCAGTTTCACACAGTGTACTGCACTGAATCTGCTCCTGTCTAAGGCGGCTGACTGCTATAGTAAAACCTGCATATGCCTTATCATTATAAGGCACACGTGAGTGGATTGAAGTTTGCCTTTGTACCTTGGTATCCTAACTATTGCACAATGATTGTTTTTTTTCTCTTATCTGCCTGTTTATGATTCCCACATTGGTTGTGAATAGAAGCAAAAAACACATTGGTACTATCAATGAGCACCTTAATTAAGCAAGTGTTTTTAAACAGCTTTGCTAGTGATCAAAAGTCCTATACCAATCAGGATTCTACACCTGTATAATTGAACCTTCTGAATACATCCCTATATAGTTATTTTTATGTGGATTTTTTATGTGAATTTTTTACACATTTGGTGTCACTATTTTTTTTATAATTTTACACTATTTTGATTGCTGGATTTTATAGGAATTTTTACTCACCGCTGGATTTATTTGACTATTTATATTTATTCTTATATATTCATTTTCATGCACATTGTGAAGCGCTTCAAATATCATTATTTATTCTTTTTAAGTGACTCTGAAAACACTCTCTTTTGATAGCAGCCTCACTTGGTTTCATGTGTAATTATCAGCTATTTAGCATCACAGCGCTTTGTGTTTTATATATATTTTCTCCCATGCAGTCCATTGGCAACAGCACTTAAAAGACCCACATCAAAGAACAAGACGGACCTCTCCTTGCTCCTCATCAGATGGGATCTCCAACCCCACTATACCTCCAGTCCTCTCAGAAACCTGCACTGAGAAGAATGAAGGTATAGCAATAGGTGTCCCAAGTACTTGCGGCCAATCTGCTAGCGGTACACCAACATCCGAATTTAGCAGGCAAAATTTCCCTACCCCAGGTGCTAAATCGTCAAAAGAAATTTCGGATCCAGCCATCCACATGCTCAGCGTCTGAATGCTAGCTCGGCCAAATTGCTAGCACTGCAACTGCTGCCTTTTCAGCTGGTAGACTCTGCCCCCTTGAATTTGTGGAAGGTGCGGTTCCTCAGTGGCAGCTTCCCAAACGCAATTTCTTTTTACGGAAGGTCATTCCGGCTCTCTACCAGCATGTGGAAGGCAATGTCTTGGCCTCGTTGGACAGGACGGTCAGCAGTAAGGTGCATATTACCCCTGACTCATGGTCCAGCAGGCATGGACAGGGACGTTACCTTTCTTTCATGGTGCACTGGATAACTCTGCTGGCAGCTGGGAAGGATGAAGGACAGGGTTCAGTATTGTTGGAGCTTGTTCCGCCACCACGCCTCAAAAAAGGCTAGTGGTGATTCTGCCACAGCCCTCTCCTCCACCCCCCCTCTTCTTCTATAGCCTCTTCCTCTGCAGATTTTTCCTCTGAACCAGCGGTGCTCCGTAGGCGTTCAAGGGGCTACGCAAGCACTCAGGCAAAAAGATGCCATGCTGTGCTTGAGTTGGCCTGCTTAGGGGACAGGAGCCACACTGGGGTAGAGATTCTGTCAGTTCTGCAGGGGCAGGATCAGAGGTGGTTGATGTCATGCCAGCTTCAGCCAGGAATGGTTGTATGAGACAATGGCACCAACCTCCTCTCCACCCTCCGACAGGAACACTTGACCCATGTTCTCTGTTTGGCTCACGTCCTGAATTTGGTGGTGCAGAGGTTCTTGAGCAGGTACCCAGGATTACAGGATCTCCTGAGGCAGGCCAGGAAAGTCTGTGGGCACTTCTGCCGGTCATATAATGCCAGTGCTCGGCATTGCAACCTCCGGAATGCAAACTGCCCAAGAACCGCCTCATTTGTGACATGCCCACCAGGTGTAACTCAACATTGGCAATGTAACAGCGGCTGCATATGCAGCAAAGGGCCATCATTGAGTACCTGTGTGAGTATGGCACCAGGACAGGGTCAGGGGAGCTTGGCTTTTTTTCGCCATGCCAGTGGCTACTGATCAAGGATGCATGCACTGTCCTGTCACCATTTGAGGAGGCCATGAGGCTGGTGAGCAGTGACAGTGCATGCATCAGCGATACTGTCCCTCTTGTCTTCCTGTTGGAGCATACACTTCATGGAATAATGGACAGGGCACTTGGAAGCAGAACAGCAGGAGGAAGAGGAGGACTTCCTTATCTCTCAAGGCCCCCCTTGAGGAGGATTCTGTCAGCATGGAGGTGAAGGATATCAATCAGCATTAGCAGCAGTCTTCAAGGGATTGTTTTCAGTCCCCAGAAACCCATGGAGTTGTATATGGCTGGGAGGAGGTGGTTGAGGATCATGTGGTCCTTCATGACCCAGAGGACTCAGGATCGAATGCCTCTGCAAACTTATGCTGCATGGCCTCCCTGATCCTGCAAAGCCTGCGAAAGGACCCTAGGATTTGTGGTATCAAGGAGAGGGATCATTACTGGCTGGCAACCCTTCTTTTTCCAAGTTACAAGGGTAAGGTTGCAGAATTAATCCAGCCTTCGCAGAGGCAGCAGAGGATGAAACATCTTCGGGAGGCCCTGTAGAAAGGTTTGTGCAATGCATTTCCAGAGCCTGGGAGGTTACAATTTCCCGGTACTCATGGACAATGTGTTGCTGAGGCTTCGGTCAGTCAAAGAAGGAGCGGTGGAGAAGGTGGCAGTCTGACAGATGCGTTCAGACAATTTTTTTAGTCCGCAGCCCCAAGGTCTGATCAGTTCCAGCAAACATCGCCAGTGTCTGATTTACATGGTGCAGGAATACCTAGGGGCAAGATCAGACTTGGGGACCTTTCCAACAGAACATCATCCACTGCGTTACTGGGTCTTGAGGATGGACCACTCACCAGAGCTGGCTCAATATGCAATTGAGCTACTGGCCTGTCCTGCAGCCAGCGTTCTTTCTGAATGCACAGTCAGTGCCGCTGGAGGCTTTGTAACCGATCACAGAGTGCACCTTTCCACAGACTCTGTTGATCGGCTCACATGCATAAAAATGAATCAATCTTGGATCACCAGCTACCAAGCACCTGATGCTGATGTAACCAATTGATTTTTCTATGGATGTGGGATCCCTTGAAGGCTGCATATGCTGAGTGACTATCCTATTCTTCCTCAATCTTCATGATGATAGCTTCTAAGAATGTTTTTGGTTCAGGGCACCATCACCACTGCCTAAGGCCCAATTTTTCTGCCCCTCAAATATTTAACAGCAGGGCTCATTCCTGCGCTCAACAAGAGAATCTGAGGCTTTACAGTGTTGTGCTACCACCACCTAAGGCCCAACTTTTCAGCCCCTGTTTAACAGTGGCAAGTAATTACAATTCTTGAAATAATATTTAACAGCAGGGCCCATTCCAGCGCCCACTAAGAGTAACTGTGAGGGCTTACAGTGTTCTGCTACCACCAACACCTAAGGCCCAATTTTCCGGAGAGTGTATAGGGCAGTCCATATAGTATATACAGGCGGAGGGAGACAATAGGAAGTGAGAGGAAATCTACCCCTAGGAAGGGAAATTCTCTCCTGTTAAGGCACGTACACACAATCAGACTTTTTGACAACAAACATGCAAATTAGCTGTTTTGGAGCAACATCCGACCGTGTGTACTCTCTATCGGACAAAATTTTTCTGTTTTCATTGGACTTTTGTTGGCTGTGCGAACGCACAAACTTTCTGGCAACAAAAGTCCGATGGAGCAAAGTCCGATCGTGTGTACACAAAACCATTGGACTTTTGTACAAACTACAGTACACAGCCATGAGAATGTTTCCAGCCCGATCCCATCGCGCTGGTTCTCGGCGACAGGGTACTGTACATCTCGCGCTGGCTGCAATAGGAAAAACACATTTTCCTATTGCAGCGAGCGCAAGAGGAAATTCCCCTCTGGGAGCATACCAGGCCCTACGGTCTGGTATGGATGCTGAAAAAACGGAGTGGGGGTCCCCCCAAAACCCATACCAGACCTTTATCCGAGCACGCAGCCCGGCCGGTCAGGAAAGGGGGTGGGGATGAGCGAGCGCCCCCCCTCCTGAACCGTACCAGGCCGCATGCCCTCAACATGGGGGGTGGATGCTTTGGGGAAGGGGGGGCGCCCTGCGGCCCCCCCCACCCCAAAGCACCTTGTCCCCAAGTTGATGAGGACAAGGGCCTCTTCCCGACAACCCTGGTCCTTGGTTGTCTGGGTCTGCGGGCGTAGGGGGCTTATCGAAATATGGGAGCCCCTTTTAATAAGGGGGCCCCCAGATCCCAGCCCCCACCCTATGTGAATGGGTATGGGGTACATCATACCCCTACCCATTCACCTAGGGAAAAGAGTGTCAATAAAAAAAAATTGAAAAAAAACAAACAAACAAAAAAAAAAAACACAACACACACTACACAGGTTTTTAAAGTCATTTATTAGGCAGCTCTGGGGGTCTTCTTCTGACTTCGGGGGTCTATCCGGCCTCTTGTCCCGATGTCCGGTTCTTCTCTGCTCTCTGGTTCTTCTGCCGGGCTCCTCCGCTATCTTCTGCTCTTTCGCCGCTCTCTTGCTAGTGGTGGCCCGGTCTTCTTGTCGTCTTCTTCACTCTTCTCTTCTTCCGATGTTGACACGATGCTCTCTCCCGCTGTAATGCTATGTGAGCGCCTTGCAATGATTTATATAGGTATTGGGCGTGGTCACCGGATGATGTCAGCCGGTGACCATGCCCGCTTATGACATCCCAGTCCCAGCATTCCCCTGGACTGTGACGTCATAAGGGGCGTGGTCACCGACTGACATTACCTGGTGACCATGCCCCATGCCTATATAAGTCATTGTGAGGCGCTCACACAGCATTACAGTGGGAGTAGCGGGAATAAATGACTTTAAAAACCTGTGTAGTGTGTTTTTTTATTGACACTTTTTTCCCCCTAGATGAATGGGTAGGGTTACGATGTACCCCATACTCATTCACATAGGGTGGGGGGCCGGGATCTGGGGGCCCCCTTTATTAAAGGTGGCTCCCGGATTCCGATAAGCCCCCCGCCCGCAGACCCCGACAACCAACAGCCAGGGTTGTCAGGAAGAGGCCCTTGTCCTCATCAACATGGGGACAAGGTGCTTTGGGGGAGAGGGGGCTGCAGGGCCCCCCTCCCCAAAAGCACCCACTGCCCCATGTTGAGGGCATGTGGCCTGGTACAGTTCAGGGGGGGGGGGTCGCTTGCTCATCCCCACCCCCTTTCCTGACCGGCCGGGCTGCATGCTCGGATAAGGATCTGGTATGGATTATGGGGGGGACCCCCACGCCGTTTTTTCAGCATAGGGGGGTTCCCCTTAAAATCCATACCAAACCGAAGGGCTTGGTATGCCCCTGGAAGGTGCCGTTTTTTGTTTTTTTTTTTAAATTTGGCGTGGAGTTTCCCCTCATGATTCATACCAAACACGGTCCCTTCCCTATGTTATCCAAAAAGCTTAAAAATAGATTTTTAGGCCTGGAGCTACACTTACAAAATGTACCTGTTCCAAATTACAAACAGATCCAACTTAAAAACAAACCTACCCATCTTGTTTGTAACCCGGGGACAGCCTGTATACTGCTGTTCAGAGTATGCGGGGTTCCCCTTAATATTCATACCAGATCCAAAGGGCCTGGTAATGGGCTGGGGGGGGGCCCATGCCGTTTTTCTCAATGATTTTCATCTATATTGCCGGGACCCGACAATACATTACAGCCGCAAGCAGTTTTAAATGACTTTTATTCCTTTAGAAAATGTCATTTTGTGCAGGGACTGTTCTAAACACGGGAAAAATGCACCACATTACAGACATACTATAGACAACCCCCAGGTACGAAATTTAAAGGGATATTTCACATTTATTGTTTCACTTTAAGCATAATTAAAATCCCTGCTCCCGAAAAATGTCAGTTTTTAAAACTTTTTACATTGATACATGTCCCCTGGGGCAGGACCTGGGTCCCCAAACAAAAAAAAAAAATGTATTTATAACAATAACTTGCATATTAGCCTTTAAAAATTAGCACTTTTGATTTTTCACATTCGTGTCCCATAGACTAATGGTGTTCGCATGTTCTGCCGCAAAGCGAACTGGAGGGTGTTCGGCTCATCCCTAATTGTAACAGACCCCGTCCTCAACAGGAGTAGGTCTGCTGTAAATGCTTCCTTTGTCCAGAACCAGCTCTATCCAAGACCCCTTAGCTCACCCAGTCACTATCCATAAGTCAATGTAGGGTGAAAACAGACTATTTATTCAAACACATGTAACAGATATACAACTCAGGGACACTCCCTCCCCCCTTAGATTCAGGGCGGGGTAAACTGTCCAATAACAATAGACACACAGGTCAGGTGTATTCAAGCTTCTCATCAGTAAACAGTCTCATCAGGGAGGGGCTGCTGGAGGTCCCCCCCACTGAGACATACATCCCATAATATACTTTTCTTCCAAGGCCGACAGATACAATAAAAACAATGGAATACAATCACACCCCAAATAACCCAAAGAGTCCACAACAGTATGAGACAATATACTGTACAATATATACAATATTCCAGTGTGGCTGTACAGCGAGTCCGACTAGCACAGATCAGACTGGGGTTCTCGGGCACCCTACCCAAAGTGACTCCCGTCACATATATCTATAAAATAACAGTTATATCTCTAGTATATGACATTTTATGTCAAATTCAAATTTTATTAGAATATCTATTCCTATAGATCTTACTTTTTGAAACACGATATTACTACTATATATTCTAGGTAAAACTATGGGTAGTACAGTGGCTTAGTGGTTAGCACTTCTGCCACTACGGTCATGGGTTCAAATCCCAACCATGACATCAGAGTCCTGTGTGTTTTCCAGACATGCACATGGTGCAAAAAGCTGTGGCTGGTGTAAGTGGGCTATAAGATGTCTCTCATTGTAACAGAAATTTCCCCTCCCCCACTTCATTTGCCCAGCCTGTCTCTTGTGTGTGCATTTAGTTTATTAATTTTCACACTGAACGCAGCTTTGAAATCGAGCGACTTCATGTGAACTCACACCATTTCAGTCGAACTTTGGGGGGGGTGACTTGAAAGACATCTGTGCGGCTTCATGCACAGATCATGTCTATTGAAATCGCTCCCGATGTCACCAAAAAAGTAGTGCAGGAGCTACTTTTGGGAATTGGTGTGGCGTCGCACCGATTGGGACGCTCCTATTGCTGGCAATAGGCTGCGATTTGAAATTGCACATCACATGCAGTCCAGTGCGTTTTTTTTCTGCATCAAAAACACAAAAAAGGTTATATGGTTTCCAATGGCATCGTTCACACCAGTGTGGTCAGTGCCAGAAAAAAAAAAAAAAGTTGCATTTTTCTTGCAATGGACTGTACTGGAACACAGTAAAAACACATCAAAAATGCACCGGAACGTATATAAAAAAAATGCACCGGACCTCAGTATAGTGACCACCCTGACCTGAGCAGCAGTGGTCTCGGCACCTTTGGCTACTCCAGGAGTCTGCACTTCAACTTCCTCTCCACCCCCAACTGAGAAAGCAAAAGGAAGACAGGCTGACCAGGCTGAGGGTCCAGAGGATGAGGACAGGTGGGAGGTAGGTGCATCACACACATCTACCCACGGACGGGGGGGCAAAGGGCTGGGGGGGTCTCTCACACTGACCAACGGGTGACAGCAAGTCAGTTACTTATTCCATTTCACCCAACCCCCCCAAATCTCCAACCCTGAACCCCCCCAATCACTGACACTGATCTCATCTGCCTAATGAAGGATTTCAGATCCCAGCATGAACCCCTGAGATCTAAGGGGTTACATCTTTAGATCTCAGGGATACATGCTGGGATTTGTGGTCCTTTACTTTGTGGGGGGATGTGACCCCCTAAAAGTGAAGGGCTACAGATCCCAGCATGAACCCCTCGGAGCCGAGGATGTGACCCCCCCCCAACTAGTTAAGGACTGCAGGTCCCAGCATGAACCCGTGAGATCTAAGGATGTGACCCCCCCCCAAAAATGAAGGACTGCAGGTCCCAGCACGAGCCCCTCAGAGCTCATGACACCCCCCTCCCCTAGCTAGTCAACTAGTGACGGACTACAGATCCCAGCATGAACTGAATAGACCTCAGGGATTCATGCTGGGACTTGTAGTCCTTCAACTTGAGGGAGTCACACCTATTAAATAGGAAGGGGTGGGGCAAACTTACATGGGGGCCCCCGATTTTAGTGTTGCCTAGGACAGCAGATTACCGGATTGTGTAAAACGGGACATCGATCTCACACAGTCACTGCTGCTAAGCACTGACCACCAGTGCCCATCAATGGAGGAAAAAAAAAAAAACTGTTTTTTATAGTTTGTTATAAAAGTTTGCAAATTCCCCCCATTTCAAAATGTTCGGTCTTTTTTTGTTTGTTTGGGAAAAAAAAAAAAGCGGTGATTAAATACCACCAAAAGAAAACTATTTGTGTGAAAAAACAAATGATAAAAAAACATTTCATATCTGTACAATGTTACATGACTGGGTAATGGTCAAAGTGTGACAGCGCTGAGATCTCGCCTGGGCAGGAAGGGGTGGGGGGTGCCCGGTATTGAAGGGGGGGGGGGTGCCCGGTATTGAAGGGGGGGGGTGCCCGGTATTGAAGGGGTTAAATGTACTTGGCTACAAAGTCATTTTATTTTGCTCACATGGAAATTAAAAATAGAGAAATAAGTGTAAATCCAAAACTAAAAAAATTAAAATAAATAAATATCTTCAATCAGCTCCAATGCAGATTTTGGGGCCCCAATGATTGGTGGGGGGATGGTCTCGGTAATCTATTGAACATTTCATACTATTCATTTTCTCTAATCAGCAGTTCCCATCCCATGAACACCATTTAGTGAAATAATCATAGTGATGACTGGTGAGAAGATGTAGAGAATGGGAATTTCCCGCACATAGATGGTCACAATAGCGCACAGAACTGTTGCTCGGGCTGCTTGTAGTTGTCAGTGAGATGACTTTCTTCTCATGAGGAGATGTTCCTGATTTGGAAGGTAAGTGTGGGAGATGTCTTCATGTTCCCGGGGTTTGATGTGTGAAATGTTGTGTTTAGTGATCCTCAGCACACACATCACTTCCTGTTTCTATACACAGGAGACTTCCTGGATTTCTACATCTTCCTGTATATACAGTGTGGGAAGTGTATATATTATATATACATTTTATCCAGAGCTCCACAAACTGTTGTGTAAAATAAAATCCTGTATAGTCCTAATGACCTCTCCGCACGTCACCCAGCAATCCTCACCCCTCCCCCCCATACATACTTGTCTGGTTTTTGGTGGCCTCATCCTGGTGGGGTTCACATGTCACCCCATCAAAAGTTCTCCATTCACAGAAAATGTCACCGATGAGTCCTCTCTGGTCACATTTGTAACCGTTTTCCCTGACAGATGAGTGTCTCCATATGTCACCATTAAAGACCAAATCCCCTCCCCCCCTATGTACTAATATACCATTAATGTACCTCTGCTGCAAAATCTACACAATTTCTGTACCTGAGAGAAGAAGACCTTCCCTGCGTGTTTCCTATATTTCCTATAACACCTCATCTCTTGCTGGTCTGTAGATATCAGACTGAGAAGCCAATAAGACACAGGAAGGAAGTCAGCTGACCTCATTAGTACACACCTGTGTCCCCCCTCCCCCCAGCAGATCGCACCCTCCCCCCTCCCAGCAGATCACTCCCCTCCCCCCTCCCAACAGATCACACCCCTCCCCCCTCCCAACAGATCACACCCCTCCCCCCCAGCAGATCACACCCCTCCCCCCTCCCAACAGATCACACCCCTCCCCCCTCCCAACAGATCACACCCCTCCCCCCTCCCAACAGATCACACCCCTCCCCCCAGCAGATCACACCCCTCCCCCCTCCCAACAGATCACACCCCTCCCCCTCCCAGCAGATTACACCCCTCCCCCCCAGCAGATCGCACCCCTCCCCCCACCAGATCACACCCCTCCCCCCAGGTGCACACTTACAATACAATTGATCACCGATTCTCAGTAAATACAGACATTTGATTCCTTCATTCCATCTTGCATAGATCTGTTGATCTGTAGAGTGGAGGAGATGAGAGATCAGATAGCAGTCTATGTGGATAGAGATGTAGTATTGGAATCAGGAGAAACATGTCCTGAGTTCTGTAAAGCTCAGCATACACTATACAATCTGATTGTACAATCTCCATCAATGATGTAGTACAAGGGCCTGCCTGATTGGATACACAGTGATCAGAGAGTTGGTGTGTCCTCCCATTATATAAGTTTTGGTAAATCTGAAGGAGATTGTACAATCAGATTGTATAGTGTATGGACACCTAAAATGAACTATTTGCTAACGACTCCCAATCCTTCTTTGCTTCATGTCAGGAATAACAACAACATTTTCTAAATACAAACCCACTTCAGTAACATTTAAGCCTCATACACACGATCCAGATTTATGTCCATAATTGTCTGACGGACGTGTTGGGTGGGATAATCTGACCGTGTGTATGCTCCATCAGACAATTATTGGCTGAAATAACAACAACAAAAGTTGGCTCTTCCTGCTCACCAATTGTTGGGCAATAAATCTGTTACGTCGGTTTATCCGATCGTGTGTACGCAAGTTGGTCCAACTAAAATCCGATGTACAAACACGCATGCTCAGAACCAATGTTATACATCAGCCAACAATAGCAGAAGTTGCCCAAAGGGTGGCGGTAAAGAGCTGAAAAACCACGTGGTTTGGTGATTGTTGGCTGAAAATGTTGTGCCGTGTGTATGGAGAACAAGTTCACGGCCAACGCCCTTCAGACCAAAATCCACGGAAAAGTTGGTTGGAAGTCGGATCGTGTGTACGAGACTTATGAAAGTTAGGAGTTGTGCTGCCTGCCCCAAAGGGGGGTAACAACACAAATCTGATTGGTAAATAAAATCAGTGTGGGCCCCTCCCCCAATCCAGGCCACGCCCCTAGGTCTCTATTATACCATCAATCTTTTTAATGTGTAAATAGAATTGAATTAGAATGTTGTCTTCTAGTTATAGATGTCGCTCCTTTCATCACAGTCCTCCTATATATTCTTCTTCTAGATCTGATCAGCACAGTGGCTGAGTGGTCAGCACTCCAGACTAGCAGCACTCAGGTCACGGGTTCAAATCCAGACTAGCAGCACTCAGGTCACGGGTTCAAATCCAGACTAGCAGCACTCAGGTCACGGGTTCAAATCCAGACTAGCAGCACTCAGGTCACGGGTTCAAATCCAAACTAGCAGCACTCAGGTCACGGGTTCAAATCCCAACCACAGCGCCACCTACCTGGAGTTTGTCTGGTGAATGGAAAAGTGCCATCCAATAGGCAAACACCTAAGGCAGGTTCACACATGTCCAATATGAATGGAGCATTTCTTAAGCAGTGGTTCAGATGCAAACTTTTGCAGCCTCCAGCATCTTTAACATTGCCAGCAATAAAAAAATCTTGAAATGAAAAACAAAAAAAGGCGGGGGGTACACCCCAATCCATACCAGGCCTTTTTGTGTCTGTTACGGATTTTAAGGGGAACCCCCCATGCCAACATTTTTTTACCAACAATGCGGGTATCCCCTAAAATCCATACCAGACCCTATAGGCCTCTTTCAATCTTGTACGACCTGAAAGTAGTGCGACTTTGATGCGAATTAACGTGTCTGTGTAATCTTGAGGTCTATGGACATCACAGTAATACAAGGACTACTTTGAACTCACACAGATATGAACGGTATTCATTGGAAATCATGGGGTACAATTTGTCATGTGACTTTGCAGTCTCAAGTCGCAGGACAAGTCACATACGTGTGAAAGGGGCCTTCTCCAAACATGCAACCTGACAGGCCAGGAAAAGGGGGGGCAAGCAAACTCCGCCCCCTCCTGAACCTTACCAGGCCACATGGCCTCAACATGGGGGGGGCAATCGTTCACCAAAAAATCTAATAATAATAATATAATATAATTGGCATTTATTGAACATTTACAGTTGCAACTCTATTATATTTCATATATGTTTTAAAGATTACTTTGTATTTTAGGGGAATATTGATTTCTATTTATATATATATGAATTCTTTAATCATGGTACAAATGTATATTCCATGGAGAATTGTACTCTGCACAGTGGCTTAGTGGTCTGCACTCCTCGCTGACAGCAGTTAGGTCATGGGTTCATCATAGGAAAACATAGCGTTTTCTTTATCTATGTTCAGTCGTTAATCATGGTACTACCGTATATTCTTCATCTAATTCTGCTCAGCTCAGTGGCTTAGTGGTCTGCACTCCTAGCTGGCAATACTCAGACCATGGGTTCAAATCCCAAACATGATATCGCTTGCTTGAAGCTTAAATAGTAAGCAGAAGAAAATGCTGAAAATGGGTGAATGCCTAATTGCCACATCAGCATGGTGGTTTCCATCGTTTGAATGGCTCGGAATGTATGCAATGTTATTTAGCAACAATATTATTTTTGTGTGGAATGTAAAGAATTACACGCAGGTTATTGGTTTACATTTATGCGTTTGCTTATGTGCTTGAAAAGTCACCAACGCAACATTAGGCGGGTGGTAGCATGGTTGGGATTTGAACGCACGACCTGAGTGCTTTTTGTTGCTGAGGGCAGACAACTAAGCCATTGTGCTGAATACAATTAAAGCTCCATAATACTTGAGTATGATTAAAGAATGAACATAGATGAACATAGATAAGTAGAACTCTAAAGTCTCATAATAAAGGAATTCAACATGAAAAAGTTTTTCACATATAATAGATATGTAAGTGTAAATGTTCAATACATGTAACGTTACAGAATAGCGGACATTACTCTGTAATACTCATTCAGAACAAGAAAACAAACGAGGAACAATAATTGTAATAGAAATAAATATCTGTGTGCTTTAGCATTAGCTTTACAGTAGCATGAACATGGGTAAAAGCAAGCAAAGGAGATATATTTGCTCCATTCTGTAATGTGTTTGTGTCTTATATATAGGAAAATGTAACATTGTAAGACAATCCTGACCACAGGAAGCCTTGTGTGTCCCAATAAAATGATGGATGTGTTCCATCGGGATTACAAAGTTCTTGTGGAATGTGATGAGGAAATAACAACCTCTGATCCCTGTGAAGGTTCTGGAAGTTTATTTAGAAGAGAAGAGTTACAAAGTAAAAGTAAAGATTAGAAAGTAGAGATGAAGATGTGCGGAGATCCTTAGACATGGCAGGTGGACCAAGGATCTGACCTCTTCATCAAAAGGGAGGCTTTGACCCTCCAATCCTGGACAGTTGTCATGGAGGATCGTCCCAAACATCAACATTTTACAGATGGAATCATTCACTGAAGAATTTGTACAAGCAGCACATCATTCATTACAAGAGACATTCATTTCTGTTATCTCTGAACACCTTATCAGCTTGTCCCACCTCCAGACTCCCTCATTGTAGAAGAAGGAGACCAACTGCCTCCATGTTCCCAAACATGACCTTCCAAGGATCCGGAGAACAACAATTTGTTCTAATAACCTCTTTCTGTAAAGTCATTCTAGACAGAGAACCTTTTTAATATATAAAGAACCTAACATTAGCATATAAGCACTTAGTCATGTAATTTCATCATTAGTAAATCATATGAGAATTATTTATCTTTATCAGATGAATAGGGCCATAGAGGAAATGGAACAATAGTTCGGCTCCATAAGGATCATAGAGGTGCCGGTGTCTTGCCGAATAAGTTCCTTCGGCGGATAGGTTCCCCCCTGTACTGCGCAGGCGCAGCGCCTGCGCAGTACGTACTACTGTTGGCCGCCGGAGATAGCCGAAGCTCAAACGCTTCGATCAGCTGTACACGGCGCCTGCGCTCTGGGTCCAGATTCCTTCCCCTCTATCCAAGTGGACCTAGAGGGGGAATCTAAAAGTGCCGAGCGCAGCGAGGCCGTGCCCGAAGCGTGGCAAGCGAAGCGAGCCCGCGAGTGGCCCTCTTACAGGCGCCGTGTACAGCTGATTTTCAGCTGTTCCGCTTCGGCTATTTCCGCCGGCTTCTACTGCGCATGCGCAGTAGAGGGGGGAACTAATCCGCCGGGCGGAACTTTCTCGGCAGAACACCGGGACAGAATGGGGTTAATTGTGATTGTAGTCATCGTCCAATCCCTCCCATTATTCTATCTATATCCAGTCATTGATCATTATTCCCATATACAGAGCCGAAGACTTCCACTTCCTGAGACTGTATACCCCGCATCACCTATCCACAATCCCCACTCCCTCTACATCGTAACCAATAGGAGTAATGCTAGCACTGGCTGTATTACATAGTTACATAGTTACATAGTAGATGAGGTTGAAAAAAGACACAAGTCCATCAAGTCCAACCTATGTGTGTGATTATATGTCAGTATTACATTATATATCCCTGTATGTTGGCGTCATTCAGGTGATTATCTAATAGTTTCTTGAAGCTATCAATGCTCCCTGCTGAGACCACTGCCTGTGGAAGGGAATTCCACATCCTTGCCGCTCTTACAGTAAAGAACCCTCTACGTAGTTTAAGGTTAAACCTCTTTTCCTCTAATTGAAATGAGTGGCCACGAGTCTTATTAAACTCTCTTCTGCGAAAAAGTTTTCTCCCTATTGTGGGGTCACCAGTACAGTATTTGTAAATTTAAATCATATCCCCTCTCAAGCGTCTCTTCTCCAGAGAGAATAAGTTCAGTGCTCGCAACCTTTCCTCATAACTAAGATCCTCCAGACCCTTTATTAGCTTTGTTGCCCTTCTTTGTAGTCGCTCCATTTCCAGTACATCCTTCCTGAGGACTGGTGCCCAGAACTGGACAGCATACTCCAGGTGCGGCCGGACCAGAGTCTTGTAGAGTGGGAGAATTATCGTTTTATCTCTGGAGTTGATCCCCTTTTAATGCCAATATTCTGTTTGCTTTGTTATTAGCAGCAGCTTGGCATTGCATGTCATTGCTGAGCCTATCATCTACTAGGACCCCCAGGTCCTTTTCCATCCTAGATTCCCCCAGAGGTTCTCCCCCCAGTGTATAGATTGCATTCATATTTTTGCCAAATGCATTATTTTACATTTTTCTACATTGAACCTCATTTGCCATGTAGTCGCCCACCCCATTAATTGGTTCAGGTCTTTTTGCAAGGTTTCCACATCCTGCGGAGAAGTTATTGCCCTGCTTAGCTTAGTATCGTCTGCAAATACAGAGATTGAACTGTTTATCCCATCCTTCAGGTCGTTTATGAACAAATTAAATAGGATTGGTCCCAGCACAGAACCCTGGGGGACCCCACTACCCACCCCTGACCATTCTGAGTACTCCCCATTTATCACCACCCTCTGAACTCGCCCTTGTAGACAGTTTTCAATCCATGTACTCACCCTATGGTCCATGCCAACGCACCTTATCTTGTAGAGTAAACGTTTATGGGGAACTGTGTCAAATGCTTTTGCAAAATCCAGATACACCATGACTACGGGCCTTCCTTTATCTAGATGGCAACTCACCTCCTCATAGAAGGTTAATAGATTGGTTTGGCAAGAACGATTCTTCATGAATCCATGCTGATTACTGCTAATGATATCGTTCTTATTACTAAAATCTTGTATATAGTCCCTTATCATCCCCTCCAAGATTTTACATACTATTGATGTTAGGCTAACTGGTCTGTAATTCCCAGGGATGTCTTTTGGGCCCTTTTTAAATATTGGTGCTACATTGGCTTTTCTTCAATCAGCTGGTACCATTCCAGTCAATAGACTGTCTGTTAAAATTAGGAACAACGGTCTGGCAATCACTTGACTGAGTTCCCTAAGTACCCTCGGATGCAAGCCATCTGGTCCCGGTGATTTATTAAATGTTAAGTTTCTCAAGTCTAATTTTAATTCTGTCCTCTGTTAACCATGGAGGTGCTTCCTGTGATGTGTCATGAGGATAAACACTGCAGTTTTGGTTACTGAAGCCCCCCGATTTATTCGTGAATACTGAGGAGAAGAATAAATTCAATACCTTCGCTATCTCCCCACCCTTTGTAACCAGATGTCCTTCCTCATTCTTTATGGGGCCAATATGGTCTGTCCTCCCTTTTTTACTGTTTACATACTTAAAGAATTTCTTGGGATTTTTTTTGCTCTCCTCCGCTATGTGTCTTTCATGTTCTATCTTAGCCGTCCTAATTGCACCCTTACATTTCTTATTGCATTCTTTATAAAGTCTGAATGCTGAGGATGATCCCTCAACCATGTATTTTTTGAAGGCCTTCTCCTTTGCTTTTATATGCATTTTTACATTGGAGTTAAGCCATCCAGGACTTTTGTTCGCTCTTTTAAATTTATTACCCAATGGGATATATTGGCTAATGCCCTTATTTAATATGCTCTTAAAGCAAACCCATCTCTCCTCTGTATTCTTTGTTCCTAATATTTTATCCCAATTTATGCCTTTTAGCAAGGTTTGTAGTTTAGGGAAGTTGGCTCTTTTGAAATTCAGTGTCTTTGTGTTCCCTTCATGTTTCCTATTTGTGTGATTTATACTGAAACTAATTGACCTGTGATCGCTGTTACCTAAATTGCCCCGTATTTCCACATCTGTGATCAGGTCTGTATTGTTGGTAATCAGTAGATCCAGTAATTTTTTATTTCTAGTTGGTGCGTCTACCATCTGACCCATAAAATTGTCCTGCAAGACATTAAGGAACTGGCGAGCCTTAAATGAATGCGCGGTTCCCTCCGCCCAGTCTATGTCTGGATAATTAAAATCCCCCATTATGATAACACTTCCCATCCTTGCTGCTAATCCAATTTGTGATAGGAGATCCGTCTCCACTTCCTCCCTCAGGTTCATAGTGACAATCATCACAGCCAATCACAGTGAGGGGGAGGAGCAATCACAGATCCATGGATTGGTCATGTAAAGGAACCTGTGGGGACAGAAATGTAGGAATTCTCATTGTGGATATTAAAGTGTGTGTCTAGACAAATCCTATTGTTCTAGATTTGGATGGAGTGGGGGAGGATTAGAACCCCTGTCAAGTTTGTACTGCTTCCTGAGGCTCCATTAGAGAGATTTCCCCTCACTTCCTGTCCTGGTGACAAAGTTTTAACAGACAGGAAATGAAGGGAAATCTACAACAGGGACAGAGACAGAAATAAAGATCTGAAAGGGGTTCTAATCCTTCCCCTACTCTACTAAAGAAAATTATTCTTATTTCTGTCTGTGTTGCTGTTGGAGAGTTCCCCTCACTTCCTGTCTGGGGAAATGTTGTCACAGGAACAGGAAGTGAGGGGAAATCTCTGTAATGGAGCCCCAGATAGCAGAAAAAAAATCTGACAGAGGTTCTAATCTTCCCCCACTCCATCCAAAGCTGAAAATACCCCTTTCTTCTATAGATACACAGTGATGGTGGAGACCCCAGGGCCGTCATCCTGATCCTGGCTACACTATGTAGTGTGTCACTGACCCAGAACAAGCATGCAGCCAGTGAAGGCTGAACAATCTGACCTCCTGCATGCTTGTTCCTGGTCAGTGACACACTAGGTAGTGAAGTGAGGTTTAGGATGAAGATGACGGCCCTGGAACCTGCAGCTTTATAAATAAATCACTCATGTTTCCTGTCCTCTGCTTCCTCCTATTGGATGAGTATTCCACCAATCACCAATCAGATAATCCACCTTATGATGTCTCTGGGCAGATCTCTCACTTCTGATTCCCCCCACATATCCTTATACAACCTCCCCCTACCCATACCCCAGCATGGAGGGGCTCAGTGAAGGTGGTGGTGAAGGTGTGGAGATGTCGGATCGGGTCACACAGATCATAAAAGGAGATCCGCCCGGCCTCATAATCCAGATCTATCCTGACTCTCCGACTGGAGACATTGCCGGGTAATCGGATCTTATTACTGTCATGTCTCACTGAGTACTGGTTACCCAACATCCCCCCCCCTCCAAACCCCAGGACTTCTTATTATATCCAATCACTGACTGATCTCCATTCCTGTCTATACTGGGGTAACACATCCTGACTCTCCACCATACTGACCCTGCCGCCTCTCCATTTGTCACAGCAGCAATAGTGTCCACCTTACTATTACCTTCAGAAATTTCTTTCTACGACCTTTATGGTGAGACTATCGCAGTCTATCCTGTCTGTGCTCCAGTCACCAGCACTCCGTAGTACGGCTCCCTCTGCCCATGGAGACACAGGTGGACAGAGTGGTTTAGTAGCAGGCATCCTGCACCAGTCACTGTCACCCACATCACATTGTGATCATTCATCCTCCATCATTTCAGCTGTTTTCCCCATTGTGTCCCACCTGATCAGTATCAGAGCTGTCCTGGACCCCCGCCGGCTCCAACACAGGGAGTCCTCGTGAGATTTCCAGGGACAACTCTGCGGCACCGCCTGTGGTTGCTATGGAAAAACCATCATCAACATTGTCAGAAATACATTCCTCATTATCATTCCTGACTCTCATAGGCTGTCCCAGCTCATTACCAGCTTGAGCCTGTGGGATATTTATTACATCACTTTTTACTTTATAAGACTCTCTCTCACCCGCCGGGGTGGCTACACAGTCATCCTGGGAGACCTCAAGCTCAGACACCATGAGCTCCTGGGAGGTCTCCAGGGACCTGTTTCACCGGTCATGGTTGCTAGGGGCAATGGCACATATCTCTCAGTGGTCACCCCTGACATATATACTTCAGCACTCTGCTGAATCAGTCCTGTCCTTTTCACAGAACTGGTTTCCCTTTTAAACACCAACATAGACGGAAATGGATCACCATTTTCAGAATTGTTAGTACATACCACATCATTAGGTTTAGCTTTAACCCTTGTCTCTCTGCTACAAAGAGCATTGCATGGAGACAAGTCCTTATCAGTCCTCAAGCTTGCTGCAGGTTCAACTTTAAACTGCTTTGCTACTAGACGGGGTATTCATTTTCATCAAGTCTCTGAAAGCAGATTTTCTCACTGGACTTATGCCGCGTACACACGGTCGGACTTTCCGGCATACTTGGTCCGGTGGACCGGACAATCGGACAATCCGCCCGTATGTAGGCTCTGGCGGACTTTTCCGGCTGACTTTTTCCCAAAAGCCCACCGGACCTAGATTTGAAACATGTTTTAAATCTTTCCGTCGGACTCAGTTTCTGGCGGAAAGTCCGCTCGTCTGTGTGCTGGTCCGACGGAAAGCCGGCTCGTGTGTATGCTGGTCCAACGGACCAGATACGACGCGAGGGCAGGGTATTGCATCTCGCGCTCGCTGCAATAGGAAAAGCAAATTTTCTTATTGCAGCGAGCGCGGGTCATACCAGGCCCTTAGGTCTGGTATGGATTATAAAGGGAAGCCCCTACGCCGAAAAACCGGCGTAGGGTTCCCCCTAAAATCCATACCAGACCCCGATCCGAGCACGCAGCCCGGCTGGTCAGGAAAGGGGGTGGGGACGAGCGAGCACCCCCCCTCCTGAACCGTACCAGGCCGCAGCCCTCAACATGGGGTGTCGGTGCTTTGGGGGCGCCCCCCACCCCAAAGCACCTTGTCCCCATGTTGATGAGGACAAGGCCCTCTTCCCGACAACCCTGGCAGTTGGTTGTTGGGGTCTGCGGGTGGGGGGCTTATCGGAATCCGGGAGCACCCTATAAGAGGGCCCCCAGATCCCGGCCCCCCCACCCTATGTGAATGAGTATGGGGTACATGGTAGTTTTTTTTTTGCCGTTTTTTTCGGCATAGGGGGTTTCCTTTTATAATCCATACTAGACCTAAGGGCCTGGTATGCCCCGCGACGGGGCTCGCAAGGTGTCAATCTCGCCGCTAAAAGCGGTGATATTGACTTCCTTTTCTAGCCCCGTCGTACCGGAGTCACGTTCAAAATGAACGGACTTGTCTGTGTGTGGGCAAGTCCGTTCATTCTGAAAGTCCGGCATAACTCCGGCGAAAGTCCGTCGGAAAGACGGGCGGACTTAGCCCGCCGGAAAGTCCGGTCGTGTGTGGGCAAGTCCGTCCGTTTTAAAGTCCGGCGCACCTGGCGGACAAAGTCCGTCAAAAAGTGTGCCGGACTAAGTATGCCAGAAAGTCCGATCGTGTGTACGCGGCATTACTCCCACTTCACAGGGAATAGTCCCAGGACCCGTCTCTCTCACATTAGTAACAGTCTCACCAATCCAGTTGTCAGGTGTGGAAAGCTTCCATTGAGGGCTTTGTCCCTTCTTTGCTGTGCTCTCTAATGCCCCCTCATGGACACGGGGCAACATTGCATCTTTCTTGGATTTTCCAACATTCCCTGCAGGCCAAACAGGTTTCCTGTTGCCAGGGGTAACAGCAGACCCACACACATTGTCACACCCCTTGCAGGATGCTGGATACAGTGCCCTCTTCTCTGGGCTGACCACTTCACACAAGCAGCCATAACTTGAAACCACTGGTTTCTTGTGCTCTCCATCACCCCCTGCAGGCTGAACAACATTTTCTCACATTTTCTGTCTGTTGTCACCAGGGGTAACAACAGACACTTTTGTACGAACCTCTTCACTCAGAAATTGAGACACATCTCTGCTGTAGCTCCTCCTTTCTGCAAATGGACTTTCTCCGGTTGCTATGGGAGACCACATTCTCCCCGCAGAACTTTTCCAGTGCTCCATAGACTGGATGTCTTCTAGATAATTATCGGAGTCATCTCACTCATAACCCATCAAGCGGTTCACCCCTTGGTACTCTTGTGTCAGAAAAGGTTGCACCAATTCAGCCTAGCGGTATCTGGGCCACCCTTGGTAGGAAGCAATCATCACAAATTCATCCAAAAAGTCTTCAACATGTTCAGAAGACAACATAGGCCGTATGAAGTCAGCTGGACGGATTTCTGCTTTGTTGCCACGGGCAACCGCACCCATCTGCTGACTCTTTGCACTAAGTGACGGCTTGCTTTCCTTTTGTCTTTGCTCCAGTGCAGCCAAATGCATCTTGTACCAGTCTGGGGCTTGTTCTGTCCGTAACAACCCCTCCAGCCACAGGGTTCTGTCTCTCATCACAGCAAACAATGGGGGGGATTTACCAAAGGCAAATCCACTTTGCACTACAAGTGCAAAACACACCTGAAACTGCACTTGGAAGTTCATTCGCTGGAGATCTGAGGGGGGACATGCAAGGAAACTAAAACAGCATTTTAGCTTGTACATGATTGGATGATAAAATCAGCAGAGCTTCCCCTCATCTCAGATCTACCCCTCAGATCTACAGTGACTGCACTTCCAAGTGCAATTTTAAGTGCACTTTGCACTTATAGTGCAAAGTGGATTTGTCTTTTTGTAAATAACCCCCATTGCTTCCTTTTTGCATTTTGACCGTCCCATCTCTGCAGTCAGGCCCACAACATATAACACAGTTCCTTATAAACACAGGAAAATTTGGCGTACTGTCTCTTTAAGACTTGCAAGCAGCAGACTTTCTCATGCAGACTCCACTGGTTCACATGAGCCGCTCCTCACAGCATTGCTGCAAAACAGTTTCTTTCTACTCACCGGTTTTGGTATGTGAGGATCTGGAAGTCTTCCAACTCTGCCCAACATCCAAACTAGCACGGGGTCCACTGCCACATATATAGATTATATATTATATATACACAATGGGGACGGAAAGTATTCAGACCCCCTTACATTTTTTACTCTTTGTTATATTGCAGCCATTTGCTAAAATCATTTAACCACTAGGCGTCCGCGCTATAGCCGAAAGACGGCTACAGCGCGGACTCAAATTGCCGGGAGGGCGTCCCTGGACGTCCTCCTGTTTACTTCCGCATTGCGCGCTCCCGCGAGCGCGCATCGCGGAAGTTTTGTGCTGGCCGTGTCCCTCGGACACAGCCAGTCACAGATCACCGTAAACGGCCAATGACAGCGGCCATTTACGGTGCGATCGGCGGTGCCAATGAGAGAGGATCTCATATGTAAACATATGAGATCATCTCTCATCGCCGGCTCTCCCTCCTCACACAGAGACAGCGTGTGAGGAGGGAGAGCGGAACCGCTGCGGCGGTGAGTGTAAAAAAAAAAAAAAAAAAAAGGTGTCCCGCTGTTAACAGTCCCTGCCATCTGCCCTGTCATCTGCCCCTGTCATCTGCCCCTGCCATCTGCCCTGTCATCTGCCCCTGCCATCTGCCCCTGCCATCTGCCCTGCCATCTGCCCCTGCCATCTGCCCTGTCATCTGCCCCTGCCATCTGCCCCTGCCATCTGCCCTGTCATCTGCCCTGTCATCTGCCCCTGCCATCTGCCCCTGTCATCTGCCCCTGTCATCTGCCCCTGTCATCTGCCCTGTCATCTGCCCCTGCCATCTGCCCCTGCCATCTGCCCTGTAATCTGCCCCTGCCATCTGCCCCTGTCATCTGCCCCTGTCATCTGCCCTGTCATCTGCCCCTGCCATCTGCCCCTGCCATCTGCCCCTGTCATCTGCCCTGTCATCTGCCCTGTCATCTGCCCCTGCCATCTGCCCTGTCATCTGCCCTGTCATCTGCCCCTGCCATCTGCCCCTGCCATCTGCCCCTGCCATCTGTCCCCACTGCCACGTATAAGTGCCATCTGTCATCAGTGCCACATAGTGCCATCTGTCATCAGTGCCACATAGTGCCATCTGTCATCAGTGCCATCTTTCATCAGTGCCACCTGTCAGTGTCACGTGCCATCTGTCATCAGTGTCACGTGTCATCAGTGCCACGTATTAGTGCCACCTGTCATCAGTGTCATCAGTGCCACGTATCAGTGCCACCTGTCATCAGTGTCATCAGTGCCACGTATTAGTGCCATCTGTCATCAGTGCCACGTATTAGTGCCATCTGTCATCAGTGCCACGTATTAGTGCCATCTGTCATCAGTGCCACGTATTAGTGCCATCTGTCATCAGTGCCATGTATTAGTGCCATCTTTCATCAGTGCCACATGTCATCAGTGCCACATATCAGTGCCATTTGTCATCAGCGCCACATGCCGTCAGTGCCACATATTAGTGCCATGTGTCATCAGTGCCACATATTAGTGCCATCTGTCAGTGCCACGTATTAGTGCCATCTGTCAGTGCCACGTATTAGTGCCATCTGTCATCAGTGCCATGTATTAGTGCCATCTGTCATCAGTGCCACGTCAGTGCCACGTATCAGTGCCATCTGTCATCAGTGCCACATCAGTGCCACGTATCAGTGCCATTTGTCATCAGTGCCACCTCAGTGTCACGTGTCATTGTCCTGGTGCTCCGGGGCCTTCAAAAGTGTAATAGGTAGTCAACAAATTAGATGTGTAATTTATGCTCCTAGAACACCTGATGATGCTCCCTGCATGTTGGGCCTCTCTATGTGGCCAGGCTGTGAAAAAGTCTCACACATGTGATATCGTAATACTCAGGAGGAGTAGCAGAATGTATTTTGGGGTGTCATTTGTGGTATATACATGCCATGTGAGAGAAATAACCTATTACAATGACAATTTTGTGGGGGGGAAAAAAAAAAAAAAAAAATCTTCATTTTGCAAAGAATTGTGGGAAAAAATGACAACATCAAAAACCTCACCATGCCTCTTACTAAATACCTTGGAATGTCTACTTTCAAAAAAGGGGTCATTTGGGGGGTATTTGTACTTTCCTGACTTGTTCGGGTCACAAGAAATGAGATAGGCCGTCAGTACATCACGTGTGATCAATTTTTATGATTTGCACCATAACTTGTAGACTCTCTAACTTTCAGAAAGACCAAATAATATCCACTAATTTGGGTTATTTTTACCAAAGATATGTAGCAGTATAAATTGTGGCCAAAATTTATGAAGAAAAATTACTAATTTGAAAAATTTTATCACAGAAACTAAGAAAAATGCGTTTTTTTTCAAAATTTGCGGTCTTTTTTCATTTATAGCGCAAAAAATAAAAAACCCAGAGGTGATCAAATACCACCAAAAGAAAGCTCTATTTGTATGAAAAAAAGGACAAAAAATTCATTTGGGTACAGTATTACATGACTGAGTAATTGTCATTCAAAGTGTGAGAGCGCTGAAAGCTGAAAATTGGTCTGGTCACGAAGGGGGTTTAAGTGCCCAGTTGTCAGGTGGTTAAGTTCATTTTTCTCCTCATTAATGTACACACAGCACCCCATATTGTACACACAGCACCCCATATTGTATACACAGCACCCCATATTGTACACACAGCCCCCCATATTGTACACACAGCCCCCCATATTGTACACACAGCACCCCATATTGTACACACAGCACCCCATATTGTACACACAGCACCCCATATTGTATACACAGCACCCCATATTGTACACACAGCCCCCCATATTGTATACACAGACCCCCATATTGTACACACAGCCCCCCATATTGTACACACAGCACCCCATATTGTACACACAGCACCCCATATTGTACACACAGCGCCCCATATTGTACACACAGCACCTCATATTGTACACACAACACCCCATATTGTACACACAGCACTCCATATTGTACACACAGCACCCCATATTGTACACACAGCCCCCCATATTGTACACACAGCACCCCATATTGTACACACAGCACCTCATATTGTACACACAGCACCCCATATTGTACACACAGCACCCCATATTATACACACAGCACCCCATATTGTACACACAGCCCCCCATATTGTACACACAGTCCCCCATATTGTACACACAGCACTCCATATTGTACACACAGCACCCCATATTGTACACACAGCACCCCATATTATACACACAGCACCCCATATTATACACACAGCCCCCCATATTGTACACACAGCCCCCCATATTGTACACACAGCCCCCCATATTGTACACACAGCACTCCATATTGTACACACAGCACCCCATATTGTACACACAGCACCCCATATTGACAGAAAAACACAGAATTGTTGACATTTTTGCAGATTTATTAAAAAAGAAAAACTGAAATATCACATGGTGCTAAGTATTCAGACCCTTTGCTCAGTATTTAGTAGAAGCTCCTTTTGATGAGTCTTTTTGGGAAAGATACAACAAGTTTTTCACACCTGGATTTGGGGATCCTCTGCCATTCCTCCTTGCAGATCCTCTCCAGTTCTGTCAGGGGGGATGGTAAACATTGGTGGACGGCCATTTTTAGGTCTTTCCAGAGATGCTCAATTGGGTTTAAGTCAGGGCTCTGGCTGGGCCATTCAAGAACAGTCACAGAGTTGTTGTGAAGCCACTCCTTCGTTATTTTAGCTGTGTGCTTAGGGTCATTGTCTTGTTGGAAGGTAAACCTTCGGCCCAGTCTGAGGTCCTGAGCACTCTGGAGAAGGTTTTCATCCAGGATATCCCTTTACTTGGACCCATTCATCTTTCCCTCGATTGCAACCAGTCCTCCTGTCCCTGCAGCTAAAAAACACCCCCATAGCATGATGCTGCCACCACCATGCTTCACTGTTGGGACTGTATTGGACAGGTGATGAGCAGTGCCTGTTTTTTTCCACAAATACCGCTTAGAATTAAGACCAAAAAGTTCTATCTTGGTCTCATCAGACCAAAGAATCTTATTTCTCACCATCTTGGAGTCCTTCAGGTGTTTTTTTTAGCAAACTCCATGCAGGCTTTCATGTGTCTTGCACTGAGGAGAGGCTTCTGTCGGGCCACTCTGCCATAAAGCCCCGACTGGTGGAGGGCTGCAGTGATGGTTGACTTTCTACAACTTTCTCCCATCTCCCGTCTGCATCTCTGGAGCTCAGCCACAGTGATCTTTGGGTTCTTCTTTACCTCTCTCACCAAGGCTCTTCTCCCCCGATAGCTCAGTTTGGCCGGACGGCCAGCTCTAGGAAGGGTTCAGGTCGTCCCAAACATCTTCCATTTAAGGATTATGGAGGTCACTGTGCTCTTTGGAACCTTAAGTGCAGCAGAAATTTTTTTGTAACCTTGGCCAGATCTGTGCCTTGCCGCAATTCTGTCTCTGAGCTCTTCAGGCAGTTCCTTTGTCCTCATGATTCTCATTTGCTCTGACATGCACTGTGAGCTGTAAGGTCTTATATAGACAGGTGTGTGGCTTTCCTAATCAAGTCCAATCAGTATAATCAAACACAGCTGGACTCAAATGAAGGTGTTGAACCATCTCAAGGATGATCAGAAGAAATGGACAGCACCTGAGTTATATATATGAGTGTCACAGCAAAGGGTCTGAATACTTAGGACCATGTGATATTTCAGTTTTTCTTTTTTAATAAATCTGCAAAAATGTCAACAATTCTGTGTTTTTCTGTCAATATGGGGTGCTTAGGGTGACCACATTTCCAAACTGCCATTCAGGGACACCCCCCCCCGCACCCGCGCCCCCCCAAAAAAATCAACGGGGCAGCGCTGCTATACCGCCGGCAAAATGCCGCTTCGGCGGCATTTTGCGGGCGGATTTAACCCCTTTTCGGCCGCTAGTGGGGGGTTAAAACCGTGCCGCTAGCGACCAAATAGCACCGCTAAAATGACAGTAAAGCGGTGCTAAATATAGCGCCACTTTACCTCTGACACCCGGGGTGGCACAGTGTGAAAGGGGTCTAATACCAAGGTGGTCACCCTATTTGGAATAGATAGCAAAATACATATGTGAAAAGAAAAAAAAAAGGAAATTTTATTGTTACGAACATACAGTATCAGATTCTAGAAGGAACATTGTTAAAAGCAATACATTATTCATTGCAAGCATGCATGTTCTCATAGAATAGTATTAGTGAGTGAGTAGTGTAAAAAAACCTGGAAGTTTGGCTGGTGGCTCGGGTCGCGGCCCTCGTGGGCGGGGGGAGGCTCAGGAGGAGAGAAGTTGGGCTGCTGGCCTGGCAATGAGCTGCAGGCAGTGGGAGTAGTCAGCCCCGGGACTGGCACTGGGCACAGGCTGCCGTGGTGGATCCTGGCTTACCAGCAGTGCCAGTGGGATGGACAGAGGGGCAGTGGGATGGACAGGGGGACTGTGGGATGGACAGAGGGACAGTGGTATGGACAGAGGGACAGTGGTATGGACAGAGGGACAGTGGGAAAGACAGAGGGACAATGGGAAAGACAGGGGGACTGTGGGATGGACAGGGGGACTGTGGGATGGACAGGGGGACTGTGGGATGGACAGGGGGACAGTGAGATGGACAGAGGGACCTTGGGATGGACAGAGGGACAGTGAGATGGACAGAGGGACAGTGAGATGGACAGGAGGACAGTGAGATGGACAGGAGGACAGTGAGATGGACAGGGGGACAGTGAGATGGACAGAGGGACCTTGGGATGGACAGGGGGACAGTGAGATGGACAGGGGGACAGTGAGATGGACAGGGGGACAGTGAGATGGACAGGGGGACAGTGAGATGGACAGGGGGACAGTGAGATGGACAGGGGGACAGTGAGATAGACAGGGGGACAGTGAGATGGACAGGGGGACCTTGGGATGGACAGGGGGACAGTGAGATGGACAGGGGGACAGTGGGACGGACAGGGGGACAGTGGGACGGACAGGGGGCAGTGGGATGGACAGAGGGACAGTGGGATGGACAGGGGGACTGTGGGATGGACAGGGGGCAGTGGGATGGACAGGGGGACTGTGGGATGGACAGGGGGCAGTGGGATAGACAGAGGGACAGTGGGATGGACAGGGGGCAGTGGGATAGACAGAGGGACAGTGGGATGGACAGGGGGCAGTGGGATAGACAGAGGGACAGTGGGATGGACAGGGGGCAGTGGGATAGACAGAGGGACAGTGGGATGGACAGGGAGACAGTAATGGACATACCTGTCTCCTGCTGTCCCGTTCTGTAAGCTGTGGGTTGCACTTGCTCCCTGCACACTGGCTCCTTCTTCTTCTGGGCTCCTGCACGAGTTCTGCATTGACAGGGGCGATGGGGTCAGGGCGGCCGCTGCTTTGCTCTGCATGCAGAGAGAGGGAATCGGAATTCCTCAGACCCCAGTATCCCCCGCAGGCCAGGAACTCTGCCAGCAGCCGCCATACGCTCGTCTGCATCGAGCATCGCCCCTCCCCCTCACACACACGGGCTGCCTGTGGGCGGCACGTACCTGGGGAATCATGGGGGACAGGGCAGGCTGGACCACTGGAGTCCCTGCACGGGGGAGGAGACCTGGGTGCTGAGGAGTGTCTGCCTCGTTGCTGGTGTATGATGATTATAGGGGCTGGAGCCTGGAAGAAGTCACTTGGGCTGCCCACCCCCACGCTACACCACTGGGCTGGCCCGGCCGGATGACATCATTGACATTCGGCAGTCAATTGATAATTGCGAACGGCTGCATCATATTCATTCCGGGACACTGTATGGTCCCGGAATGGAGGTGCCCGGGACCCGGGACAGACCTGCTGATTGCGGGAATGTCCCGGGCAATCCGGGACATGTGGGCACCCTAGGGGTGCTGTGTGTACAATATGGGGTGTTGTGTGTACAATATGGGGTGTTGTGTGTACAATATGGGGGGCTGTGTGTACAATATGGGGGGCCGTGTGTACAATATGGGGTGCTGTGTGTACAATATGGGGTGCTGTATGTACATTAATGAGAAAAAAATGAACTTAAATGATTTTAGCAAATGGCTGCAATATAACAAAGAGTGAAAAATGTAAGGGGGTCTGAATACTTTCCGTCCCCACTGTATATGACTATTTGAATTTATTAAAACCTCTTTTTTATCCTATTTATGTTTTTGCTTCCATGTGCCTTATATAAAGTTCTGCCCTTTGCTCTTCTTTTCTCTCCCAGGAGTTCGGCATACCAGAAGACACAAGAGGGAGGCGGCTGAACTGTAGCCAATCCCAGGATAACAAGTACATACCGGGAGAAAATGAAACTAGCCGATCACACGCTTTCATTTCTCACCAATCACATGATTGTTTTTTCAGGAACCTGAAACTGGAAGGTTTCCATATAGTTTAACCCTTTGGCTGCCAGGCCCTGCACTCCACTTTTTAAACTCGGCTGGCCGGACCATTTTGCCAATTTTTCTATCGATTTTTTTATTTTTTCCCTTCCAGCTATCAGAGTTTGTGAAAGACCCCCAAACCAGACATTTCCTGAAAGCACATGACCCGTAGAAAAAAAAGAAGGAGCTACTGTTTTTTTTTAGGCAATATTTGTGCAAACTATAAATGCACATATACCGCACTGTCTAAAGAACAAGGAAAATAGCAGCCAATACTGCAGTAGATCAAGTTACAAAAAGTGACAAAAAGGTAAAAAAGTGCAGCGCTAACAAGTGAAAGGTCATTAAACCAATACAAATAATAAAGGTAAACTGGTAATGTAAACTTAGTGAAAAAATGTCCAACAATTTGTAATTGAAACACAAAGGGGGTTACTTACTAAAGGAAAATCCAATTTGCACTGCAATTGTAATTGGAAGTAAAGTCGCTGTAGATCCGAAGGGGACATGCAAGGAAGATAAAAAACAGAATTTTAGCTTGCACATGATTGGATGATAAAATCAGCAGAGCTTCCCCTCATTTCAGACCCCTTAGATTTAGAGTGACTGCACTTCCAAGTGCACTTGCAGTGCAAAGTGGATTTGCCTTTCGTAAATAACCCCCAAAATGTCTTTATAGAAAAAGAGAAACTTCAAAGTGAAATGTCCAAAAAGATGAGTGACAATCTTCAACCTCATATGTGATCATCAAATATGGTACTAATTTGATCGTTTGATAGTAGATCCACCACCAGAAACACCAAATGATTACCGGAGGGATTGAACTCAAGTAGGTGTACACCTAGTGAGTCCATCAAACTTTGTGGTATAATATACCCAGAGGATATCAGGTTCAGGATCCGGATATAACCTCCAGGTGGATATTGGATGTAAGTAGGTTCAGATGAATCGGGCATTCAGCCCCACCAATAAAAGAAGAAGGAAGGCATATAGTGTAATTCCGTTGAGAACATTTAATGTATAAAAAAACAGAGGAAATACACTCACGTTTATGTAGTAAAAAAATGCTTGAATAAAAAGTGACAGTGGTCTCAGCATGAATTTCCGACGCGTTTCGACTTATGAGTCATCATCTGGGGTGCTGATCCACTGTGGTCACTGTGTTTTTATATATGCTAAGTACCCCCATAATGAATAGCAGCTCCGTCTGATTGGTAATGCAATTCTAAGGTTACTTCCTGGTTCGGCCAAGATGGCGCCATAGCGTGCGTCCCAAGCCTCGTTCTGACATGCGGAAGCGGATATGATGTCACACTACACCATATCAGGCGTTGACAACCAAAAGAATAACGCCGCTGTCAGTGGGACAAAAATGTAACACGGTCGTCAATCCTGGTTACATTCAATCCTGGTTACATTCCGTTCCTCGCAGCCAGTTCCTGAGACTGTGTAGGAATTGTTCTGACGTAAACACTTATTTGGTTCATCAACACTGAAAGAACGATTTATAGAGAAGGGATATGATCCAGTACTGGTAACTTCAGAACTAAATAAAGGGGCGGGGATTGATAGGAGTTCTTTGTTGGTAAAGAAACCTCCTCGGGAACAAGATCATTCCTTTATATGTTCCATGCTCACCACATTTTCACTCCAACATAGAGAAAATAAAAACATCATCCGTCGTCATTGGGATAGACTGAGAAATGATCGTGTACTGAGAACTGTACTTCCGGAACAACCGAAAGTCGTTTTTAGAGGAGTTGCTTCATTGCGAGGAAAGATTGCCCCTAATACGATCAATCCTCCGACACGATCTTCATTCTTTCACTATCTAGTTGGATATTTTCCTTGCAGGAAATGTACAGTATGCCAATATAATTCTTGTGGGGGACGTAAAAGTCTTGAATACAAATCTAATGTCACCAATCGGGTATATCCCATCTAAACATTTTGTACCTGTGCCACCACACATGTCCTTTATATGATCACTTGCCCTTGCGGCAAACAATATGCGGGTCGTACAATCCGTGCGTTTTCCATTAGGGTAGGTGAGCATATCGCTAAAATGAAGAGTGGTGATTTCCAACATAATGTGCCCCGACATTATAGAGAACACCATAGTCGAGACCCCCAAGGGTTCCCAATTCCTTATCATTGACAAATATATCCCCCCTTGGAGGGGAGGAGCCATGACACGTGGGGTCTCACGTCTGGAGACTTATTGGATTCACCAATTACAGACTTATTCACCTTTTGGATTAAATATGGAATGGGACATTAATGATTTTATCAGCCAGGCATGATGTTCTGCTATTCTGGATATTATTGGGTGCAATCGGTACATATGGAATCATTTGTGTATCCATGTGCTCTATGTATATTTCAAATCAGTTTCTGTTCTATTTATAGTGATTTAATGACCTTTCACTTGTTAGCGCTGCACTTTTTTTACCTTTTTGTCAATATTTGCGCAAATGTTTATCAAACTGCTATTTTTCCTTCGGGTCTGATATGGAAATTAAAGGGAACCCTGTGCCAAATAAAAAAAAAATGGCGTAGGGGTCCCCCCAAAATCCATACCAGACTCTTATCCGAGCACACAACCTGGCAGGCCGCAGGAAAAGGGGGATGATAGAGCGCCCCCCTCCTGAACCGTACCAGGCCACATGCCCTCAACATGGGGAGGGTGCTTTGGGGTAGCCAGGCACAATATTTAAAGGAATATTTCATTTTTATTGGTTCACTTTAAGCATTTAAAAAATCACTGCTCCCGAAAAAACGCCCCTTTTAAAAACTTTTTTTAGCATTGATCCATGTCCCCTGGGGCAGGACCCGGGTCCCCAAACACTTTTTATGACAATAACTTGTATATAAGCCTTTAAAATGAACACTTTTGGTTTTTCATGTTCTTGTCCCATAGACTTTAATGGTGTTCTGGTGGCTTTCGAATTTTCCCCGAACATCACATATTATTCTCTGTTCACAGAACATCCGAACAACCAAACCTCGGCCCGAACCGTTCACCATCCCTACTGGAGAGCAATCCACACATGGATCGGACTTCAGAGGAAAGGGAGATTTAGACGCATGTCTATCCTTACTATGGTTTATATTTTACAATTTAAATTTATTTATACAGTTACAATTATTTTTTTATTTTTTTTATTTTTCTCATTTTTGGAGGGGGGCTTTGTAGAGACATCAGGGGTCTAAACATCTAATATCTCTTTCTTGACTATCTGCAGTCTCTTTCTCTGCACTGTAGATGAATGGATAGGTGTCTGTATAGAGGCTCCAATTAATTCACAAACTGATGTATAGTAAACACAGTTTACTATGCTTCGGTGAAGAATGAATACAGAAGTGATCAGTAACAATCGCTGACTGTATTCATTCAGGGATGGAAGGGGGCTTGTAAACACATGATTATCACCCCCCCCCGCTCTCCATCCTGGCAGTCATCTCCCGCCCCTGTAGAGGTTGCAGCTGGTGGGAGGGGGAGCAAGGAAATCCAGCCAGCAGCTGCACAGAGGGGGCATCCGGCCATCAGTGAGGTGGGGGGCACTGAAGGGGGGTCAGAGCAGTGGGGGGGATTTATTTGGACAAGTAGATCCCCCTGTGGCTGCCCTGCAGCACCCAAAACCAACAGGAGGATGGGGGAGGGAAGCTGGCAGCTGCAAGTTGGCCACATAAGGATCGGTGTTTACAAGGGGGGATCAGTGCTGGGGGGGATCAGTGCTGGGGGGGATCAGTGCCGGGGGGGATCAGTGCTGGGGGGATCAGTGCTGGGGGGATCAGTGCTGGGGGTGATCAGTGCTGGGGGGATCAGTGCTGGGGGTGATCAGTGCTGGGGGTGATCAGTGCTGGGGGTGATCAGTGCTGGGGGGTGATCAGTGCTGGGGGGGATCAGTGCTGGGGGGATCAGTGCTGGGGGGATCAGTGCTGGGGGGGATCAATGCTGGGGGGATCAGTACTGGGGAGGATCAGTGCTGGGGGGATCAGTGCTGGGAGGGATCAGTGCTGGGGGTGATTAGTGCTGGGGGGATCAGTGCTGGGGGGATCAGTGCTGGGGAGGATCAGTGCTGGGGGGGATCAGTGCTGGGAGGGATCAGTGCTGGGAGGGATCAGTGCTGGGGGGGATCAGTGCTGGGGGGATCAGTGCTGGGGGGATCAGTGCTGGGGGATCAGTGTTGGGGGGGATCAGTGCTGGGGTGATAAGTGCAGCGGGGGGGAAGTGGCAGGAAAGGGGGCATTAGAGAGGAGGTGGAGGGAACTTCAGATGTCAGTAAAGGTGGGTGAGGGGCGGAAGACACAGGGCAGAGATATCAGTTTCTTCATTTCAATGGGGAGGAGCGTTTTTTTGTTTGTTTTATAACTGACCAAATATACACCAAAAATGCAGCAAACAGGATTTCTAACACCACAAGGGAAGTGCATTTAAATTCATGAAATGATACATGTATGAATGTGAGTATACATAAAAAATATAAGTGAAAAAATACCAAAGTGAAAAAAAAAAGTGAAAAAAGAAAAACTAAAGCAAGGTCCCATCAAGAAACAAGTCCATAGATTCTTATAAAACAGAGTCCATCTAGATGAGATTAATTGCAGAAAGGAGATGGTGACAAAGTCTTCAGAACAAAGGAAAGTTCTTCCAGATCAGCACCCAAAGTGTATAGATAACCTGCTTAGCAGAAAGCGATGACCTCCATAGCAGTCTCACCCAGCCTTAGGGAAGTCTGGTCTCCCTCAACCCTTTATGGGAAATCCAAGACTCCCGCTGCTGCTATGAGAACTCAAATCACAAAGCAAAAAGGACTTCCATGGTGTAGAACGTTCAGTAATAAAATGTCATGAGAAATAAGTATTGTACTTACAAGAAAGAAGTCATCTATCAGCCAACAGGCAGTGTGGATACAATAAGCCGGAGTTGTGATACAACCATCGCTCTCACTCTACTTCCTATGTCGTGCGCCCATCCACCGTCTCCGAAGAAACGAGCGTGATGACGTCACAGTCAGAGGCTCCACACAAAAGGTGGTTGTAATCTCATCTAGATGGACACTGTTTTTTAAGAATCTATGGACTTGTTTCTTGATGGGACCTTGCTTTAGTTTTTCTTTTTTCACTTTTTTTTTTTTTTCACTTTGGTATTTTTTCACTTATATTTTTTATGTATACTCACATACATACATGTATGATTTAATTAGCACTGCATCTTTTGTTGGATATTTGCCCTGTGTTTAAAGTTTCTGTACTGGACATTTACAGTGGAGCAAAAAAGTATTTAGTCAGCCAGCAATTGTGCAAGTTCTCCCACTTAAAAAAAATGAGAGAGGCCTGTAATTGAAAGTCTGTATGCTAGTCTGGCGGACCGAAAACGACAGGGCAGGGCAGCTATTGGCTACTGGCTATTGAACTTCCTTTTCTAGTCCTGTTGTACGTCATCACGTTCGAATTGGCACTAATAGAAAGCACTGATAGGTGGCACTGATTGGCAGCACTAATGGCACTGATAGGCTGCACTGATTGGCACTAATAGGCAGTGCTGATCGGCATTGATAGCCAGCACTGATTGGCAACATTTAATGGCACTGATTGGCAGCACTGATGGGCACTAATTGACAGCACTGATGGGCACTGATAGGCAGCACTGATGGGCACTGATAGGTGGCACTCATGGGCATTGATTGGCAGCACCGATGGACACTGATAGGTGGCACTGATTGACATTGACAGGTGGCACTGATTGGAAGCACTGGCACTGATTGGTGGCACTGGTAGGTGACACTGATTGGAAGCACTAATTAGCATTGACTGGCACTGACAGGTGGCATTGATTGGCACTGACAGATGGCACTAATCGGAAGCACTGATTGGCACTGACAGGTGGCACTGATTGACACTTACAGGTCGCCTTGATTGGCACTGGCTAGTGGTACTGATTGCACTGACAGGTGGCACTGATTGGCACTGATAGAGGAGAGGGAGTTTCACACTCAGCCGATATTGACATTTAGTGAAACTGTCATGTAATATAACTGCATGCAGAGAGAGATCAGCTGTCAAAATTCAGCATTGATGTTGGGGTGGGCGGGACCCAGCAGCTATCAAACACCAGACAATCATTGGGCTGCTTAAGCTTTTTGCTGGGTGTCTGGTGTGCTCCTGTACCTTTAAGAAGGGATGGGCTGCCCTTCAGTCCACCTGCCAGCATTTATCCATCAGAATGCATGTGCCTCCACTGTGGGGACACTCATATTTTAGTGTTAGGACCACAGATATCAGGGTGCCGTGACGAGGCTCTGTGGCTTACGCATGCATTTGCAAATGCGTGCAGACTAAACCCCTGTTTTTAACGCATACTGTTAGACAGGTCAATTTGGTTGTCTGCGAGTTGGTGGTAAGTAGGCTTTGGTTTTTTCCTGGGCATTCCCCAGGCTTTGTTTGCATCTGCTTAAGAAAGGGGCAGGGCCACATACACACTGTGGCTCACCCAGACCCTATCCCATTGTCTGGTGCTTGATAGCTGGTGGGTCCCGCCCACCCCCGACATCAACGCTGAATTTTGACAGCTGGTCTCTCTCTGCATTCAGTTACATTACATGTCAGATTCACACACTGTGCGGCTCTGGCAAACATCAATATCAGCTCAGTGTGATAATGTCTCACAGACAGCAGAGACTGCATACTCATTAGATGCAACCTTTCACAGCAGTCCCACAGGCAGATCTCAGGAGACAGCCAGCACAGGTTATTAGGGTGTGCCTAGGCACACCCCGTGCACACACCTATGAATGGGAGGCTTTTACCCTTCAATCCTGGACAGTTGTCATGGAGGACTATCCCAAACATCAACATTTTACAGATGGAATCATTCACTGAAGAATTTGTACAAGCAGCACATCATTCATTACAAGAGACATTCATTTCTGTTATCTCTGAACACCTTATCAGCTTGTCCCACCTCCAGACTCCCAAATCCCTCATTGTAGAAGAAAGAGACCAACTGTCTCTATGTTCCCCAACAAGACCTTCCAAGGATCCCGAGAACAACAAATTGTTCTAATAACATCTTTCTGTAAAATCCTTCTAGACAGAGAACCTGTTATTATATAAAGAACCTAACATTAGCATATAAGCACTTAGTCATGTCATTTCATCATTAGTAAATCATATCATAATTTTTTTTCAATGAATATGTCCATACAGGAAATGTAACAATTGTGCTGCCCCATAAGGATTATAGAGGTCCCGGGACTGAAGGGACAATAGTGATTGTAGTGTAGCGCCCCTCAGTGGGCTACTAGTGTTAGGTAAATGTAGTTTTTGGCCTCCCTGTAATCAGGGGGAGCGGTGATCGTTTGTTAGTGCCTGTTCTAGGTTCTGCTGACATAAATTTGAGGTTAAATATCTGCTACAGAAAAGAGGTTTCCCCCATTCAATGGGACTTTAAAGGCTCAGAGAGGAAACATAGATTTATAAACTGAAGTTTTATTATTAAAGAATTACATACAAAAGGTAGTAAATATATCAGAAATAGTACACAGTAAAAAGAAGGGGTACACAATGGCACAATGCAAAATCACACAGTATCAGTATTGGTATCTACATGCAGAGGTTGCATAGGCATATCCGACGCGTTTCGGAGTCACTTGGCTCCTCCCTCAGGGATAGCTCTGCAGATAGTGTGGATATAGTAAAGTTCCCCCAAACTGTCACTCCAGTAAAAACATCAAAGTTGTTCAACTTCCATCACATCCATAACCCCCCCATATTCCCACCTGGATGTGGAGCAGGCGGGAAGGGCGGGAGCCTCAACCAAGCGGGCGTCATTTCAGTGTACACTGAGACCACCTAATGTGGATGTGCCTGTAGTATCCAGATAGGGAGCTGTTCAAGACAGGTAAGAAATACATAGGTGACCACCAACAAACAGAGGTATATAAACACACCAGGGGGCATCTAACACAGCTCTAATTATTGGACTCCTGCACCATGTCACACCATACATCTAATGGTCAGCTGGTGCAGGATCAACTACTTTCCACTGAATTCTGGGATATAGGGGGTGGAGGAACTTAGACCCTGGCTGGCATATTCATGCCTCTTTAGCCAATCCCTGGTCAGGAGAGTGAGTGACCAGCAGGGGGCTGAGAGGGGTATAAATAGGCTGGGGCTTGGAACGGCTCTCTCTTGTTCCTGGAGGAGTAAGACCCATCCTGAGGGCTGTGGTACCCCTGGGAGAATACCTGTGGGGTCCTGGCTCCTGCTTGGGCTGGAGGACCTCTGGCCTAGCCTCCCGAAGGAACACAGAAATCTCATCTGAGGATCCAAGACACAGACAACATGTACAGAAGATGACTGATACTGCAGGTGGCAACACAGCATACAGGACACCGTGAGGATCTACCATGTGGATTCCAGGTAGACATGTGTAGAACAAAATCATTTGTTTACTTTGTATTTGTTACTTACATAAATTTGTTTAGTTAAATTACTTTAATTTGTTATTTTGTCTTTGGGATTCGTTTTCAAAATGATTTGAAAAGTTTTCGAATCAATTTCAAATAGTTTTCAAATTCAAATACAGGGGGTCCCCGGGTTACGAACAAGATAGGGACTATAGGTTTGTTCTTATGTCAAATTTGTTTGTAAGTCGGAACAGTACCTTTTTTAAGTACTAAGTATAAAATTGATGCGCTTTAAATAAATAGTGCACAATATGCTGCTGCGACTAAGCTTAAATCCAGGAATAAAAAATGCATACATGTGAATAAAATAAATTAATAATTATGGTGCTAATACATGTGTTAAAATTGCCAAAATAAATCTTCAAATTGGTGATGTGACGGTGAGTATAAATAAAATAATAATGACACTCTGAGTATAATGTCCAGGCAGAGATAAATAGTGGGAGAAAGTAAAAAAAAAAAAAAAAATTTTAAACAGTTCCTTCCCTTAATCCAGATTGATTGACTCACTGGGTTAGATCGTTTGTATCAGGATATTTAGTTTTTCTTGCATCCCACTTCAGCAATTACACTGCTGGTGATTCGGCTCTCAGGATAAAGGTTTTATGCAAAGCAAACAAAAAAAATAGATCATTGTGCAGTGAACTTACTAGATAGTACATAAGCAAAACAGGGACAAGAGATACACTCACACACTCCCGGTCTATTAGAAGCAAAATAAGCAGATTGCAGTCAGCCGCTATTTGCTTCTAATAGACCGGGACTGTGTGAGTGTATCTCTTGTCCCTGTTTTGCTTATGTACTATCTAGTAAGTTCACTGCACAATGATCTATTTTTTTTGTTTGCTTTGCATAAAACCTTTATCCTGAGAGCCGAATCACCAGCAGTGTAATTGCTGAAGTGGGATGCAAGAAAAACTAAATATCCTGGTACAAACCATCTAACCCAGTGAGTCAATCAATCTGGATTAAGGGAAGGAACTGTTTAAAATTTTTTTTTTTTTTTTTTTACTTTCTCCCACTATTTATCTCTGCCTGGACATTGTACTCAGAGTGTCATTATTATTTTATTTATACTCACCGTCACATCACCAATTTGAAGATTTATTTTGGCAATTTTAACACATGTATTAGCACCATAATTATTAATTTATTTTATTCACATGTATGCATTTTTTATTCCTGGATTTAAGCTTAGTCGCAGCAGCATATTGTGCACTATTTATTTAAAGCGCATCAATTTTATACTTAGTACTATTTGTTTGGTTATCTGATCACCCTATATTGATAGCAGCTTTAATTTACTGATTTTTTCATAGCACTAACTATATTGGTATATATATTTTTAAGCACAATTTATTTATATCACACATATCTGTCCACATCAGCGCTTGGTTTTTATTCATTTTTTAGCACCTTTTTTAAGTGCAAATCCAGTCTTTTTTTTATTTTTGTATTATTTTCTTATTTTTAATATTATTTTTCTTATTCTTTACTTTTTTAATTACTTTTTAATTTTATTAATTGAATTATTGCTGTATTTATTATTTTTTTATTTTTTTATTTTTTTTAATCAATTTTTATTTACTTAACTTTATTGCTATCACACAGGAGAAAACTATTCCCTGTGTGATAGCAATTGGAGGTGACAAGTTCTCTTTATTGACCCTGTCACCTCCAAAACAGCAGTCCTAGCACTGTGCTAGATATCCTGTCACAGCTGAGAGGGAAGGGGCACAGCTCTCCCCTCTCACTGTTTACATGGTGGCAGGGATAGGAGACAGCAGAGGGGAGCTGCGAGGCAGCTTAGCTGATGGCACAGCAGGGAGATGGATGGATGGTGAAAGCAGCAGTGTCTGCGATCCGAGTCCAGGCAGGCCGGCCGCGGTGCAGCGGCACAGGAAAGACTGGGGATCCTGGAGGCTTCACTAGGCCGGACAAGGCCGTGGCCACGATGGCAGTTTTAGAGGCCTGGCAGGCCACCGGACTGTACCAGGCCTGTGGATGGGCAGGCAGGATGATGAGGGGGGCCCGCAGCCAGGCCAGGAGCGGAGGAACGGCTCACTCCAGCAAGGAGAGGAAGATTCGGCCGGCAGTGACGCCACTCGGGCCTTGTTCGTAGGTAGGAGTCGTTCGCAACTTGGTTGTTGGTAAGTCGGGGACCCCCTGTAGTTTTCCAATTTACAAAAATAATAAAATAGAATAGAAATTAAAGGAATAGAAAATATTTTTTTTTTCTATTCTATTCCTTTATTTTCTATTCTATTGTATACTCTTTGTAAATTTTGTTATTTCGTTATTTCGGATTTAGTACTATTCTAATTTGGATACATCCGAATTTCCGAATAATAAAAATATGTTTGAATTTTATTTCGGAATGATACGATCCGCACATGTCTAATTCCAGGGACAGGAGAGCTCCCAGCACTACACTCAGGATTATACTTCTACTGAAGACTTCCTGTCTGGAATCTAGTTACCCTTCACATCCAAGAGGGAGGTTCTCACCCAGATTTACTGTCCTCCATTACAGTTTATTAGACATTTTGGAGTATCCCAAAACTCCCCTCCCCCACCCCAGTTTTTAGGCTGGGTTCACACTGCTGCCGTTGCAGACATCGCATGTGATTCGCAGCGCACTGCTGTTCACATCACATGCGATGTCTGTGCTGTGCGATATCAGCCATACAGATAGTATGGCTGATATCGCACCGCATTCGGTGCAAACTCGCACAGGACCCTTTTTTTTGTTCGGACCAAAATCGGATCGCATGGGTGTTCACACCTATGCGATCCGAAAGTGTCCGAATTGTCAGTTCGCATTGCGATATGCGGGCTGAACTGGGGGTGTCATTAACATTGTATGACACTCCCCAGCAGTTCGCATATGGCAGTGTGAACTGCCGTGCGAGTTGGTGCGGTGCGGGAACCCGCAGTAAATTCGCTGCGTTCCCGCACCGCAGCAGTGTGAACCCAGCCTTAGAGCAAATAAACTACAAAAGTACATCCAAGGCCTGATCTATGACTTGATGGAGGAAATGCGTTGTGCCTGGCTGCTTTGGGCCTATCAGGGAATAGAACCTGGGACCAAGCAGCAGGACCAGTCTCAGGTCTGTGCTATACTAGTAATAGTCCAATCTGTCTGATTGTTATATCTATATCCAATCATTGATCAATATTCCCATATACAGAGCCGAGGATTTCCACTTCCTGAGACTGTATACCCCTCCCCCATCACCTGTCCACTTTACCACACCCACACCACAATCCCCGCCCCCTCCACATCATAACCAATAGGAACAAGACTAGCACTGGCTGTATTCATAGTGATAATCATCACAGCCAATCACAGTGAGGGGGAGGAGCAATCACAGATCCATGGATTGGTCATGTAAAGGAACCTGTGAGGACAGAAATGTAGGAATTCTCATTGTGGATATTAAAGTGTGTGTCTAGACAAATCCTATTGTTCTAGATTTGGATGGAGTGGGGGAGGATTAGAACCCCTGTCAGGTTTTTACTGCTATCCTGGGATCCATTAGAGAGATTCCCCCTCACTTCCTGTCCTGGTGACAACATTTTATCAGACAGGAAATGAGGGAAAATCTACAAGAGGGACACAGACAGAAATAAAGATCTGACAGGGGTTATAATCCTTCCCCTACTCTGCTAAAGAAAATGATTTTTATTTCTGTCTGTGTTGTTGTTGGAGAGTTCCCCTCACTTCCTGTCTGGGGAAATGTTGACACAGGAACAGGAAGTGAGGGGAAATCTCTCTAATGGAGCCCCAGATAGCAGAAAAAAAATCTGACAGAGGTTCTAATCCTCCCCCACTCCATGCAAAGCTTAAAAAAAACTTTATTCTATAGATAGACAGTGATGGTGGAGACCCCAGGGCCGTCATCCTGATCCTGGCTACACTATGTAGTGTGTCACTGACCCAGAACAAGCATGCAGCCAGTGAAGGCTGAACAATCTGACCTCCTGCATGCTTGTTCCTGGTCAGTGACACACTAGGTAGTGAAGTGAGGTTTAGGATGAAGATGACGGCCCCGGAACCTGCAGCTTTATAAATAAATCACTCATGTTTCCTGTCCTCTGCTTCCTCCTATTGGATGAGTATTCCACCAATCACCAATCAGATAATCCACCTTGTGATGTCTCTGGGCAGATCTCTCACTTCTCATTCCCCCCACATATCTTTATACAACCTCCCAATCCCCCTACATATACCCCAGCATGGAGGGGCTCAGTGAAGGTGGTGGTGAAGGTGTGGAGATGTCGGATCGGGTCACACAGATCATAAAAGGAGATCCGCCCGGCCTCATAATCCAGATATATCCTGACTCTCCCACTGGAGATACCGCCGGGTAATCGGATCTTATTACGGCCATGTATCACTGAGTAATGATTATCCCACCTCCCCCTCTCCAAACTCCAGGACTTCTTATTCCATCCAATCACTGACTGACCCCCTCTCCTGTCTATACTGGGGTAACCCATCCCGACTATCCAGTACTTTGCCCCCCCGACATCCACTTCCCAGTAATGTCTCCCTGAGGAGAACCTCTGACTGCTCATCACCTGAGAATCCTCAAATCTCTCTGGTGTTTCTGGGCGATTCTGAGGTGATGATGAGGAGGATACAGTTTTCCTGTCATGTGATATATGTAGATCATTAGCAGCTGTCCTCACATCCAGTAATATGTCTGTAACCCCCGACACCCCCGATGTTTGCTGTACAGCCCCAATATTTGGTCCTCCAGCCTGGAGGTGTGAGTGTTGTATGGTGAGGGAAGGTTGGGGAGGTCTCCTGGATGGTTGTATGGTGGGGGAGGGTTGAGGAGGTCTCCTGGATGGTTGGGGAGGTCTCCTGGATGGTTCAGCATTGATGTGACCTTTGCCCTTTGTAGCAGAATGTGGATAGACATGTGTGCCTGGACATTTCTCTACATTTACCCCAGACATGATATCAGATAAACCTGTGTGTAATGTGTGTGAGATCCCCCCCACATCCAGATCCCCTCCATCATGGAGGAGTTTATCATGTCTCTCTCTGTCCTCATCATCTCCATCCTCAGTATCACACAAGTCACCTGTGTCTGATTCCTGTAGGACAGTCAGTGGATCCGTCATGTTACACAGCTCCTCAATGTCCCCCATCTTCCTGGACAGCTCCTCCTTCTTTATTTCCAGGTCCTGGACCAGATCATTGATTATCCCGGAGATCCGCTCTGCCTGCCCGGAGATTTCCCTCAGGACTCTCTTCTTCAGGTCTTCCAGACGTCTCCTGAGGTCTCTGAACAAGACAGTGACTCTCTCTGTTTCATCATCTGCTTTTCCTTGTACTTTCCTCCTGTGTTCCTGCAGACTCTGGACTCTTTTCTCCATCTCCTCTCTCTCTGTCATCAGTTTCTGCCGAACATTCCTCAGTTTCTTCTTCTTCATCTCAGAGGCTTCATCCAGAGTCTCCACCTGGTGTCCCCGATGTTCTCCAGCCAAACTGCAGGACACACAGATACAGGTGGAGTCCTCAGTGCAGTAATACTCAAGGATCTTCTTATGGACGGAGCATTTCCTGTTCTCCAGGGAAGTGGTGGGGTCACATAGGACATGTTCTGGTGACTTGCTGTGAACTCTCAGGTGATTGTCACACAGAGAAGCTTCACACAGCAGACAGGATTTCACAGCAGGTACAGGAGTGTGAATACAGTACGTACAGAAGACCCCGGACTCCTCCTCATCTGGCTGAGCAGACAGGAAATTCTCCACTATGTTACGCAGTGTTATGTTCCTCTGAAGGACGGGGCGTTTCCTGAATGTTTGTCTACATTCAGGACAGGAATAACCTCCAGACCTCTCCTGTGTATCCAACACACGACCAATACAGTCCCGGCAGAAGTTATGTCCACATTTCAGGGTTACAGGATCTGTATAAATGTTCAGACAGACGGAACATTCCAGCTCCTTCCTCAGATCAACAGACGCCATCGCTGAGAGCAGAAGTGAGAAATGAAACTGAAAGTATCTGACACTCATTAACCAGTTCTGTACATTCTTACAAAGGGAGGGGCTGAGACACGTAGTCATAGGAACTTTCATACAGAGGAACACAGATAATACAGTATCTCACAAAAGTGAGTACACCCCTCACATTTATGTAAATATTTTATTCTATCTTTTCATGTGACAACACTGAAGAAATGACACTTTGCTACAATGTAAAGTAGTGAGTGTACAACTGTAATGCCGCGTACACACGGTCGGACTTTTCGTCTACAAAAGTCCAACGGACGCTGACGGACTAAAGCTGGCTGGTAATCCGATCGTGTGTGGGCTTCTCCGGACTTTCAACGGACTTTTTTAGCCTAAAATCCGACGGACTTTAGATTTGAAGCATGCTTCAAATCTTTACGTCGTAAGTACGACGGACCCCGAAGTCCGCTCGTCTGTATGCTAGTCCGACGGACAAAAACCCATGCTAGGGCAGCTATTGGCTACCGGCTATGAACTTCCTTATTTTAGTCCGGTGTACGTCATCACGTACGAATCCGTCGGACTTTTGTGTGGTCGTGTGTAGGCAAGTCCGTTCGTTAGAAAGTCTGCTGCAAGTCCGCTGAAAGTCCGCCGGAAGTCTGTCGGACAGGCTGTCGGACTTTTGTAGACGAAAAGTCCGACCGTGTGTACGCGGCATAACAGTGTAAATTTTCTGTCCCCTCAATAGGGATGAGCTTCGTGTTCGAGTCAAACCCATGTTCGACTTGAACATCGTGTGTTCACCCGTTCGTCGAATTACGAACGATATGGGCCGTTTGTGCCAAATTCGAGTGGCGCATCATGGCCCATAATTCAGTGCGGCATCGCAGTGCATTGCTGGCTGATGATTGGCCAAGCATGCACTATGACCCGCATGCTTGGACAATCACAGCGCCGTCTGTACAGAGAGCCATAATTGGCCAAAGCGGTGGTTTAGTACATGCCCCACACTATATAAAGCTGTTCCTGTTATTCTCTTCCTACTGATAGGCAGGCAGGTGTTTTTACAGTATATACAGCTACCTGAAGAAAATTGCTGGTGTTCTTCTGATCCTATTAGTACAGTACCGCAGGCAGCTGCAGTATTTACAAGTTAGTGTAGTGCGTCCTCTGCACAATGTGCACCTAAAGATACCTGAAGAAAATTGGTGGTGTTCTTCTGATCCTATTAGTGCCGCAGGCAGCTGTAGTATTTACAAGTTAGTGTAGTGCGTCCTCTGCACAGTGTGCACCTAAAGCTACCTGAAGAAAATTGGTAGTGTTTTTCTGATCCTATTAGTACCGCAGGCAGCTGTAGTATTTACAAATTAGTGTAGTGCATCCTCTGCACAGTGTGCATCTAAAGCTACCTGAAGAAAGTTGGTGGTGTTCTTCTGATCCTATTAGTACAGTACCGCAGGCAGCTGCAGTATTTACAAATTAGTGTAGTGCGTCCTCTGCACAGTGTGCACCTAAAGCTACCTGAAGAAAATTAGTGGTGTTCTTCTGATCCTATTAGTACAGTACCGCAGGCAGCTGCAGTATTTACAAATTAGTGTAGTGCGTCCTCAGCACAATGTGCACCTAAAGATACCTGAAGAAAATTGGTGGTGTTCTTCTGATCCTATTAGTACCGCAGGCAGCTGTAGTATTTACAAGTTAGTGTAGTGCGTCCTCTGCACAGTGTGCACCTAAAGCTACCTGATAAAATTGGTGGTGTTCTTCTGATCCTATTAGAACAGTACTGCAGGCAGCTGCAGTATTTACAAGTTATTGTAGTGTGTCCTCTGCACAGTGTGCACCTAAAGCTACCTGAAGAAAATTAGTGGTGTTCTTCTGATCCTATTAATACCACAGGCAGGCAGCTACAATATTTACAGTTAGTGTAATGTGTCCTCTGCACAGTGTGCACCTAAAGCTACCTGATAAAATTGGTGGTGTTGTTCTGATCCTATTAGAACAGTACTGCAGGCAGCTGCAGTATTTACAAGTTATTGTAGTGTGTCCTCTGCACAGTGTGCACCTAAAGCTACCTGAAGAAAATTAGTGGTGTTCTTCTGATCCTATTAATACCACAGGCAGGCAGCTACAGTATTTACAGTTAGTGTAATGCGTCCTCTGCACAGTGTGCACCGAAAGCTACCTGAATAAAATTGGTGGTGTTCTTCTGATTCTATATTAATACCACAGGCAGGCATCTACACTATTTACAGTTAGTGTACTGCGTCCTCTGCGCAGTGTGCACCTAAAGCTACCTGAAGACAATTGCTGTTGTTCTGCTCCTATTAATACCACAGACAGGCAGCTACAGTATTTACAGTTAGTGTACTGCTTCCTCTGCACAGTGTGCACCTAAAGCTACCTGAAGACAATTGCAGTTGTTCTGCTCCTATTAATACCACAGACAGGCAGCTACAGTATTTACAGTTAGTGTACTGCATCCTCTGCACAGTGTGCACCTAAAGCTACCTGAATAAAATTGGTGGTGTCCTTCTGATCCTATATTAATACCACAGGCAGGCAGTTACAGTATTTACAGTTAGTGTACTGCATCCTCTGCACAGTGTGCACCTAAAGCTACCTGAATAAAATTGGTCGTGTTCTTCGGATCCTATATTAATACCACAGGCAGGCAGTTACAGTATTTACAGTTAGTGTACTGTGTCCTCTGCACAGTGTGCACCTAAAGCTACCTGAAGAAAATTGGTGGTGTTCTTCTGATCCTATTAGTATCTCAGGCAGCTGTAGAATTTACAAGTTAGTGTAATGCGTTCTCTGCACAGTGTGCACCTAAAGCTACCTGAAGAAAATTGGTAGTGTTCTTCTGATCCTATTAGTACAGTACCGCAGGCAGCTGCAGTATATACAAATTAGTGTAGTGCGTCCTCTGCACAGTGTGCACCTAAAGCTACCTGAAGAAAATTAGTGGTGTTCTTCTGATCCCATTAATACCACAGGCAGGCAGCTACAGTATTTACAGTTAGTGTACTGTGTCCTCTGCACAGTGTGTACCTAAAGCTACCTGAAGACAATTGCTGGTGTTCTCATACTAATAATACTACAGGCAGGCAGTTGATTCTGCTAGCTGCAGTATAATCAGTATATATATATATACATCCCAGCTTTGTGCAGCTACATCTCTCTGCAGGCCATTAGTATGTCTGGAAGGCCGACAAGGAGAGGCAGACAGTCACAAGCCAATAAAAGAGGGCAAGCAGGCTCTGTGTCTAGAGGCAACAGTGCTTGTCATTGAGACGGTGCATCCTCATCAGCGTGTGGCCGTGGGACACGCTTGTCCTTTTTTTAGGCAGCTGGCCGTGTTGAGCCGCAACATGCGGAAGACTTGGTAGAGTGGATGACCAAGCCGTCCTCATCCTCCCTCACCCAGGCTCAGGGTACTTTGTCTGGCAAAGTAGCTGCCAACGCGGCCTCTTCCCCCAAATCAGGCGTTGTATACGCTAGAAGCTGTGATGCGTAGCTGACACACTGCAATACTTGATACAAACAGGGGTTTCCTCTCCTCTTGCCTCAGTATATTACTCTGGTCTGTACACACCCGGGAGGGACGGGGGTTGGTGAGATTTTATGTCCCAGTAAAAGGGACTTCCAACAAATAATACCCATTAGTGATAATCATTATGTTCCTATGATAACAACTATACCAGCAACAATGTCCAATATTATTCCAATTTGGAAAGTTTTAAAGTAATTCAACGAAACATATCAAAAATGAAGTGCTCTTTTTTGCTACATCCCTGAAGAAGGACAAAAATAGTATTTACTCCGAAACGCGTTGGGTGTGAACAAGAGCCCTCGTACAATTAGTTGTTTGGAAACAATACTATTATTTATTGTTCTTGTAATATGTTCCGTCGAATGTATGATTTAGTATGTTTTTAATCTATGTGATGTTAAAATAAAAATCTTTTTTACTCTTTACACTTTGTTACATGTACTCAATATTTAAATTTGTTAGCAAGTGCCGGTAAAGTCCACTCAGGGGAATTGTCTTTTCTCATACATATGTAATTGGATGTGGCACTGCTCCCTTTTGGCCTAGGGAAGCTAATCACCCTATCTATCACACAGGAAGAGGAGGGGGAGGAGGAGGATTGTGTCAGTACGGAAGTGGAGCCTGGCACTTAGCATCAGCAGCAGTCTTTAAGAGATCAGTCCCAAGAAACACATGGACTTGTACGTGGCTGGGAGGAGGTGGCTGCAGACCATGTCGTCCTTAGTGACCCAGAGGACTCCGGACAGAATGCCTCAGCAAACCTACGTTGCATGGCCTCCCTGATCCTGCAAAGCCTGCGTAAGGATCCTCATATTCGTGGTATCAAGGAGAAGAACCAATACTGGCTGGCAACCCTCCTTGATCCACGTTACAAGGGTAAGGTTGCAGACCTTATCTTATCTTCGAGAGGCCTTGCAGAAAGGTCTGTGCAACGCGTTCCCAGAGACTGGGAGGTTACAAACTCCTGTTTCTGGACAACGTGTTGCTGAGGCTTCGGTCAGTCAAAGAAGGAGCGGTGGAGAAGGTGGCCGTCTGACTGATGCGTTCAGACAATTTTTTAGTCCGCAGCCCCAAGGTATGATCGGTTCCAGCAACCATCGCCAGCGTCTGTTTTACATGGTGCAGGAATACCTAGGGGCAAGATCTGACTTGGACACCTTTCCCACCGAAAATCCTCTGGGTTACTGGGTCTTGAGGATGGATCACTGGCCAGAGCTTGCACAGTATGCAATTGAGCTACTGGCCTGTCCTGCATCCAGCGTTCTTTCGGAACGCACATTCAGTGCTGGAGGCTTTGTAACTGATCACAGGGTGCGCCTGTCCACCGACTCGGTCGATCAACTGACCTTCATAAAAATGAATCAGTCTTGGATCACCACCAGATACCAAGCACCTGATGCTGATGTAACCGAATATTTTTTTTTGAAATGTCAGATCCCTTCAAGACTGCCTATGCTGATGCTGAGTGACTAACCTGTTATGCTGAGTGACTATCCTCTTCCTCCTCAAAGATCATGCTGATAGCTTGGAAGAATATTTTTGGTTCTGGACAAAGCCACCAGTGCCTAAGGCCCAATTTTTCAGCCCATGTTTAACAGGGACGTGTAATTACAATTTTTGATGCAATACTTTGCAGCAGGGCTTGTTCCTGCGTTCCAACTAGAGTATCTGTGAGGGGTTGCAGTGTTGTGGCACCAGCACCAGTGCCTAAGGCCCAATTTTTCTGCCCCTGTTCAACAGGGGAGTGTAATTACAATTCTTGATCTAATATTTCACAGCAGGGCCCTGTGAGGGCTTACAGTGTTGTGGCCACAACAACACCTAAGGCCCATATATAGGGCAGGCCCCTACTTTCAAACCTCCAACTTACAAACGACTCCTACTTGCAAACGGAAGGAGACAACAGGAAGTGAGATGAAATCTACCCCAGGAAGGGAAATTCTCTCCTGTAAGAGTTAATATGGGAAAAACGTTTCTCCTTTCCACTGATGCTTTATCACCAATCCTTGTTTTACAAAAAACCCCAAATTTTCAAAAAACTTTTGTCATTGGGACAAAAAGTCAGGTGAAATCTTCTGAAGAGGAGCACAGACAGCAAAACAAATGTCACAGGGGTGATAACCCTTCCCTATGTTTTCCAAAAAGCTTAAAATAGATTTTTTGGCTGGAGCTAAACACGTTAAAAATGTACCAGTTCAAAATTACAAACAGATTCTACTTAACAACAAACCTACAGTCCCTGTCTTGTTTGCACCGCCTGTATACTGCTGTTCAGAGTACAGAGCCTGTATACTGCTGTTTCCTTTTTTAATTTGGGTGCGGGGTTCCCCTTAATATCCATACAAGACCCAAAGGGCCTGGTAATAGACTGGGGGGTACCCATGCCGTTTGTCTCACTGATTTTCATCCATATTGCCAGGACCCGACATTACATTAAAGCCGCAAGCAGTTTTAAATGACTTTTAAATGACTTGTTTTCCTTTAAAAATTTTATTTTGTGCAGGGACTGGTCTAAGCACAGGAAACATGCGCCACTTTACAGGCATACTATAGACACCCCCCAGGTACGATATTTATAGGAATATTTCACTTTTATTTTTTACTTTAACCGCTTCCTGCCCGGCCCATAGCAGATGACGGCCGGGCGGTGGTTCAGTTATCCTGTCTGGGCGTCATATGACATCCAGCAGGATAACATGGCGCCGCGCGCCCACGGGGGCGCGCATCGTGGCGATCGGTGGATCAGTGTGTCAATCTGACACCCCGCTACACCGATCTTGGTAAAGAGCCTCTGGCGGATCAGCCGTGTCCAATCATGGCTGATCACAATATCAATAGGAAGAGCCATTGATCGGCTCTTCCTCATTCGTGTCTGACAGACGCGAGTAGAGGAGAGCCGATCGGCGGCTCTCCTGACAGGGGGATAAACAATCAGCACAGCCCCCCCTCGGATCACCACACTGGACCACCAGGGATCGCCACTAGGACCACCAGGGAAGGGGCAACATGTGGATGGCCAGGTATGTACCCCATGGCCATCAACATGTGCCCAGTGTGCCCAGTCAGTGCCCAATCTGTGCCAATCAGTGCCCACAAATGGGCACTGATTGGCACCATTATGTTGCAGTGATGCCCTGCCAAGCCACCCTTAGGGGCATCAGTGCAAACAATCAGTGTCATCAGTGCCACCCATCAGTGTCCATCAGTGCCACCTGTCAGCGCCCATCCATGCCCATCAGTGCCCACTTATCAGTGCCCATCCGTGCCCATCTGTGCCAACTATCAGTGCCACCCATAAGTACCCATCAATGCCACCTACGAGTGCCCATCAATGCCACCTACGAGTGCCCATCAGTTCTGCCTATGAGTGCCCATTGGTGCCACCTATGAGTGCCCATCAGTGCTGCATACCAGTGCCACCTATCAGTGCCCATCAGTGCCACCTATCAGTGCCCATCAGTGCCGCCTATCAGTGCCCATCATCAGTGCCATCAGTGCCACCTCATCAGTGCCACCTCATTGGTGCCACCGCATCGGTGCCCATCAGTGCCGCCGTATCAGTGCCCATCAGTGCAGCCATATCAGTGCCCATCATTGAAGAAGAAAACATACTTATTTACAAAAAATGTTAACAGAAACAAAGAAAAACTTTTTTTTCAAAATTTTCTGTCTTTTTTTATTTGTTGCGCAAAAAATGAAAAACCGCAGAGGTGATCAAATACCACCAAAAGAAAGCTCTATTTGTGGGAACAAAATGATAAAAAATTTGTTTGAGTACAGTGTAGCATGACCGCGCAATTGTCATTCAAATTGCGACAGCTCTGAAAGCTGAAAATTGGCTTGGACGGGAAGGTGTCTAAGTGCCTGGTATTGAAGAGGTTAAGCATTATTAAAATCACTGCTCCCGAAAAAACGGCCGTTTTTAAAACTTTTTTTGCATTGATCCATGTCCCCTGGGGCAGGACCCAGGTCCCCAAACACTTTTTAGGACAATACCATGCATATAAGCCTTTAAAATTAGCACTTTTTCGAACGTTCGAGTCCTATAGACGTCAATGGGGTTCTAACGTTCATGCGAATTTTCGGTCCGTTCGCAGATTCTGGTGCGAACAGAACTGGGGGGTGTTCGTCTCATCCCTAGTGGGGATATTTAATATTGAGATGAAGTGGGATTATTATTGTTTTCTATGGAATGACAGAAGGGAACGCCCATAGACAATATTGGGAAGTAAAATAGAAACTCATTTTCAGGCAAATCTGAGAATCTCAGCAGATTGTCCGCCGGTGCCATCGGTCACAATGCCATACTATACCATGCTGACTCTCCGATCTGACTCTTCCGGTATTTTCTGTGTATGGAGGAGCCACAGACTCCGCCTCTTGTGGAACGCCCTGGGTTGTCTATCCGAGCCTCCATACCTCGAAAATAAGACATTTAAAATATGTGCGAACGACCGGGCGACCGCCAAGAGGAGCGTCGCCCAGCACAGTTTCACCATTTGCCCGCGTTTTGCTTTTTTCTCCTTTGTGGCTTTACCACAAGGAACCTCACCTGGTCCCTTTACCTCAGGCACCGTAATCTGCCTTCTGGCGCCTGTGATAGCGGTCCCTATGCAGTCATCATCGTGAACTGAATACAGCGCATGGACGCGCCTCCATAAGACACGTAGGGAGAAGCTCGATATCGCGCAAATGTAGACAAGGGTGTGATATCATTTTTTGGCCCAGTCACAAATTTTTGCACTGTCCAGCGTTTGCGCAAGGAATTTTTAATTGAAATGTTTGCATTCCTGGCTGCAGAGGTGCAAACAGCCACCAGGTGTCATAAAGGAGTTGGTTTTAGTTGTCATTTCAAATGGCAGCCACTAGATGTCACTGTTGTATTAACTTTCATTTGATTGTGTTGTAAGCACTAGAAAAGACTCAAATACTTTTTTTAAAGATTGATGAAATGTTATCAAGTCCTGAACTGGTCAGTATAAAATTACATCTGTATGATTTATCATTTTGTGTTTAGAGGGTTTGGTTCATTTTGTCATTTAGTTCATAAAAATGTTACATTTCTATTTTTGGTTGATCGCATATATTATAAAATATTATTTACTGTTCCTTATTTAGTGTAACTATTCCTTATGTTTAGTGATTACACAACCACTCATTGCTTTTCTGTATGTTTTTGCTAATGTCTAATCTACTTTTACTGCCTGATCAAAAATAATCAATAAATATTATATTTGGGAGATAGATAGATAGATAGATAGATAGATAGATAGATAGATAGATAGATAGATAGATAGATGGTGGATTTCACCTGGACATGAAGATATATTGTGTACAGAAGTATAAAGATGAACTTTCATTAATTTTAGAATAAAGATAACCTTCTGTATATTGTATTGGAATGATATGAACGGGAGACATCATGCATGGGAGAGTATACAAAACCTATAATGGTAGTATAGTATAATAATATGAACCCGGAACATTTGGGAGCATAAAGGTGAGCTGTCACCTAGGGAGAATAAAGAGAACATGTCATGTATAGGAGTATAAATACCACTTGTAATGTATAGGACATTAAAGAGAACCTGTCACCATGAAAAAAATGAAAAAAGTCTTATATCTTGAAAGCCAGAAGACTCTAAAATATTTGATCTCTGCCAGAACCAAAAAGGACTCAGGATTTTGAGCAGTACAGAAGCTTTGTGATCAGCTCAGTGCCGAGACCCCATGAAAGGCCCCCCTGACCTCGGACACCAGGGACCTTGCCACCAATCCCTTTACTCCTGTCATGGGGCCCTTTATTACAGACCTGCAGCAGGCCCCCTTTCTGTCATCTTGGGTAGGGATGCCACCCTTTCTTCAAGTCAAACCCAGCTATCACAGTGCAGGTAATTCCAGTCCTCTAGTCAGGAGCTTCATTCTCTCTACCTGTTTCTTTCCATCTAAGAAGACAGTTTTACACTCACAAGGACTATTTTTGTCCAGGAAACAGCTGGAAATTTTCCCATAACCCATTTTTTTTAGGATGTCCAGCTTGGTGCGCTTAGCTAATTGCAATCCTGCACTCAGGAGCTTCATCCTCCATATCTGCTTCTTCCCATCTAGAAATATAGTTTTACACTCACAATGACTATTCTTGTCCAGGAAACAGCCTTGAAATTTCCCTTAACTAATATTTTTAGAGGATGTCCAGCTTGGTGTGCAAAACTAATTGCTGTCCTGCAGTCAGGAGCTTCATCCTCCATATCTGCTTCTTATCATCTAGAAAGCCAGTTTTACACTCACAAGAGTTATTTTTTCCAGGAAACAGACTGAACATTTTCATTAACTCATTTTTTTATAGGCTGTCCAGCTTGGTGCGCATAGCTAATGACTGTCCTGCAGTCAGGACCTTCATCCTCCCTATCTGCTTCTTCCCATCTAGGAAGCCAATTTAACACTAATAAAGACTATTTTTGTCCAGGAAACAGCCTGAAATTTCCAGAGAACTCATTTTTATAGGATGTCCAGCTTGGTGCGCATAGCTAATTGCAGTCCTGCAGTCAGGAGCTTCATCCTCCATATCTGTTTCTTCCCATCTAGAAAGACAGTTTCACACCCACATGGACTATTTTTGTCCAGGAAAAAATTTCCCGTAACTATTTTTTTATAGGATGTCCAGCTTGGTGCGCATAGTTAATTGTAGTCCTTTAGTCAGGAGCTTCATCCTCCATATCTGCTTCTTACCATCTAGGAAGCCAGTTTCACACTCACAAGGAATATTTTTGTTCATTAAACAGCCTGAAAATTTCCCTTAACTCTTTTTGGATAGTATGGCTGGCTTGGCACAAATAGCTAATTGCAGTCCTGTAGTCAGGGGCTTCTTTTCCTACAATCACTTTCCATCTGAGTAAGATTGCTTCATTTTTTTATTACTGGGGCATGGAGCTAACAATGGACAGCTACTCCCACTCCTCCAATGAGAAGATACAGCCTGCTTCCCATCAAAGGAGGCAGCTTGGCACCCACAAGGCCCCACCTTTCTCCATGATGGAGCCCTTACAATTTCCCTTAACTCTTTTTTGAAAGCACCTCCAGTTTGGCATGCGCAGTTATTTGAGGTCCTTCAGTCAGAAACTTCATCCAATGAGAAACTTCATCCTCCCTGTCTGCTTCCCATCTAGGAAGGCAGCTTCAACCTCACAAGACCACACCTTGTGCCCCAGAAGTCACAGAGGTTTTTATGTTCCACACTGACAGCTGTATAGCGTTCTATTTTCTCACTAGCAGCTTGGAGACAAGTGTGTAAGTGAGCGTGTTGTGGGAGGATGACTTGGCGCTGCACGAGTGTGACGGGAGTGACCCCGATACAGCTCTTGGCTCGCAGAGTCATTGTCCTTCACCGCGGGTGTCACCGTTCATGGAATGTGGTGCTCAGCTGGAAAAATGAAAACCTCATCCATGTTCTATAGACAAGCGATTAACTCTGTAGGATCCATCCGCTTGTCTGCTGAACTATGCAGTCCTCTAAGGTGACCCTTCTCTGAGCATGACCAAATGTCCAATTCCCTCTTTTACAGAGCGAGTGCATATTGTTTTTATCCCTTTACTTTCCAACATTTACCCTGTACAGGACGCCAAGGATGGGTCCTGAACGGGGTGCTATGTGGCACCAGTGTTTAAGTTAGGATCCCTTTAAGGGAAGAGTGTGGGTACTCGGGGGGGCTCACCATAGGTGGGTGAGGAATTTCTGGGTTAGCCATGTTAAGGAGAGAAGTGACTCGCAGTCCTCTCTGTATTAATAGAGAGGTATTTGGGACCAGAGGTTTTGAGCCCCTAAAGTGACATTTCGGTGAGAAATAATTTGATTGAATAATGCACTAGGACAGAAACAGAAAAGTCTGAGAGCTGCTCCCTGACATGAGACACCTCCATCCCTATATTGCGCAGAAATACAAAAATTCTCCCATGGGGCTTTAAATGAAGTGTCCATGGTGATCACAGAAAAATAACAAAAGTATAGGAATGACAACATTTATTGTGATAAATAACATCCAGTACAAGTCATGAACATCGGTGACACATACATAAGAACAGCAGCATGATAAATGGTCCTAAAAACATAGCCATCATGACATAACATCAAAATATAAAAAAAAGTACAGATATACATGCTACATCTCTAACCCGACGCGTTTCGCAAGCTCTCCTCGCATCATCAGGGGCTGATGTGTATATCTGGTGTCTGTAATAACAGGTAAAGAGTATATTGGAGTATAGGTTATGGTAGGACAACAACATGAAGTCAGAGTAATTAATCCAATACCCACTTGTCAGGCGTAGAACCCCAAAGGGGTGGCCCCCAGCAGGGGGCAGCGGGGATACATCTCCCCCGGGAGCTGAGGGGGAGGAGACCACCAAATGGACGTCCAGGATCAGGCAAAGGGCAGGCAAGGCAGTTGAAAAAAAGAGAGGAATGAACCCGACTGTCACCCAGAATGATTCCAGGGTGTATTCACTATAATGAAATAAATAGCACAAATGTATACGTATCTAAGATACTGGCGATAGCTATATCTAAAAGAGATTGACAAAAGTATACTTGAATATGAAGAGTGCAGGGTGTTCAGCAGGGCATGAAAAGAACAGGAAACGAAGGCAGAGAAGGGGTAAAAAAATGTGAACCCAAGTGTTACCCATGGACCTAGCAGGGCATACTCCATGTCATAGCGTATATAAATGTGTATAAATATATTGGCCAGGGCAGCTGTTAGGCTGAATGGGTCCCCTTGATGTCTATCTGGCAGGACCCCCTCCCTCTACCCCAAAGCAGACAGTCAAGAAGAAGGTGGTGGCATGGACTGTGTGCAATGAAGAACGATCTGTATTATCATCTTCTTCTATATTTGATTTCATATCATCTGTTTATATTTAAATTTCTATTTTATATGTGTGTGTTAGATGGTCAGCCTGGCTTTTGTTTTGATTAGTTTATTTGTGTGATTTATTATCTATTCCATATTGGTTTTATGCACTTGTCTGGGGACCATCCATAGGCTGGACCACATTTTTGTAGTTGCAAGAAGCCCACAATTGTCTGTAGAATCACAAGCTCTTACAAACTGATATGAATGATTCTGAGTATGTTCTCTAGATCAGCCGTTTTCCCCCCAGAGTGCCCTGGCAAAATATTTACCACAAATGTATACAGGCCAGCAGGTGGAACAAGCCTGCCTTATAGTGAAATAAAGCCACAGGTTCTCATTGTGCACCATTACCACCTTCTAGCCCCCGGAGTCCTAACAACCAATCATCCTCCCTTTGCCCCTCTCTGTAAACGCTGGGGTTACATTAGATTAGTGATGGAGAAAAACTGAGGGAGAAGAGAAACTTTGGAATACTAGTCAGTACCAGTGTGCAAAAGTATAGTGGATTTGGAAAAATACATCACAGCCAACGTTGGGTGTCCTTCGTGTGTGGATGACGATGTGTTATGTAAAACTATTAGAATAATGTTTTACATTTTAGAATGGGGGGCCCCGAGACTGTTCATAATTTTAGGGGGTGCCTTGACTAAAAAAGAGGTTGAGAAGCAATTCTCTAGAACAGGGGTCTCCAAACTGTGGCCCGGGGGCCAGATGTGGCCCTTTGCTTGCTTTTATCAGGCCCTTGGGGCACTATGTCATCCACTGATACCAATAATGAGGCATAATACCCCCTCCCCCACACTGAGACCAGTGAAGGGGCACACTTCCTTCCAATTATACCAACGATGGGACACAATTCCTCCCAAAGACACCAACAACTGGGCAAAATGACACCAATGATGGGGCACAATTCCTCCAACTGACACCAATGATGGGGCACAATTCCTCCAACTGACACCAATGATGGGGCACTATTCCTCCCACCAACACAGGAGCACAATCTCACCCAATGACATCACCGATGGGGCACAATTCCTCCCAATGACACCAAAGATGACGCCATTGTTTATTCCCACTGACGTTGGGACCTTCTCTACTCCCAATGTCCACAGTCCCCCCCTCCCCCCAAAGTCCGAGGAACAGTAAACTGGCCCCCTGTTTAGAAAGTTTGGAGACCCCTGCTCTAGAAGATCACCATTACTGTGAATATCGTTTATATGAGATTGTTGCTGCTTAGAAAGGCCACAAGATGTCCCCATTGTCTGCAGGATCAGCTCTTCTAAGCAAACCAACTCCTATGAACTTTCCTGAGCATGCTTTCCATTGTCATTACTAGAGATGTCACATTTCCGGAAATTTTGAAGCTCGGAAAAAAAAACTAATTTTTTTTTGGAAAAAAAAACCCGAACATTTTTGGAAAAATTGAAAAAAAAGCTACATTAGCACTTTTTTGTCTTTTTAAGATTGAAAGTCATTCTGTTACTTTAGGAACATAAAATATGACTATGGACAATTTGACTTGGCATAAAATGATCACAACTAGCATATTAAATATATAGTGTAGCCAAACAATTATCACAAACAGAATTTACTTTTTTATAATATTTATTTGTAACAAAGGGAGCGACAATCTCCTGAACTGATTACTAGTTTATGTGGAACAGCCAAAAAACCTCCACAAAACAATTTTCAAAACCAAAAGTAACAATTTGTCATATTTCCTCTCCACAGTATTAAATAAAAATAAAACCCCCATTCTCATAAAAAGAACTGAAGATGGGGGAAGTGTTAAGAAGAGAGTTGGGACTAAAGTTTCAATGGACATTTAATCAGAATCATTTTCTGAAATTCTCATTATCCGTCTCTCTGCTTCTGCAGATTCTCTTTTCTGTCCGTCATCACAATTAGGAACTTCTAAAAACTTAAGGTGAACACCCTGTCTTCAAATATTTTATTCCTCATGTTAAAATTAAATATTCTACATTTTTTTTCTCTTTTTTCAATTTTTCCAATTTTTTGGAAAAATACAAAAGAAACCCTTTAGAAAAAAAAACAAAAATGTTTTTTTCTGGTCCTTCACATCTCTAGCCATCACTATGAATACAGTTCCATTTTGTAGTTGCCAACAGAAGCCTCACTGTCTGCAGAATAATGAAATACTCCTGAAAAGTAGCAAACAAATAAAATCATATGAGTGTGATGCTGTATTCCATTACAATGTATAAAGAGTTTGTACAATGTTGTTATCACAGAGAAATGTCACATGATGATATTTCCATTGTATTTAGAATGTGAGATATAAAAAAAATGTATTTGTGTATTCACAGTAATGTCTTAGTGGATCCCCCGCAGAAGGTTTTTTTATTTTTTTGTGTACAATTTCTGGTTCAAATTTTCATCTTGAATTTTATCGCTCAAATATTTCTATGTAGTTGCCGGGAAACTCCAAAAGTCTCTCATATATGAAATGCATATGAAGAGAACTGAGCATGCTTGCAGCCAATGTCTTTGGTACCGGGGGGGGGGGGGGGGTGGAGCCCGATGGAGACCTTCAGCTCCATTTTTGCTTTTGATTCAGACGTGTCCTCTGCAGACCTGATGGGAAACTAGTCTCCGTTCTCCATCACACTCCGCCCATTTAATGACAAATCATTTGGGCATTGTCCTGTTTTTGGGCTATGACATCACCATTATCTCATTTACATTTATCTTTCGGACAGGAAATCTCCCAGCCGACATGTAAGTGGGGACAGGGATACAGCTCTATATTGTGTACATACAGCCAGCTTCCTAACAAAGGCACTGCCCGCTCTGAGTACTCGTGTACCCGTCTATGCCAGCTCAGAGGGGGTCCTAATTACCAATCTACTAATCTGAGAAATGGCAGAAAATGTTGAAGAAATCGTTGCCGTCATAGCAACAGATTCTTAAAGTGACAGTAGTAAGAACTAATCTGACATTGTCACACGGTAATAATGTTACCAACACTGGAGCAAATGCTTGTCTGAGTTGGGCATGAGAACTACCCACAGAAAAGTTCCAATAGTTCTTTTTACTCAAAAGTATGGAAAGCAGCGCCATGAACCCAGCATTGTTCAAGAAGCATTAACAAAAATACGTTTTATCTTTTATTTATTTAAATGTATAACCAAAACTTTTTTGTACAAATATATATGTATTTCTTTTTTTAAATAGAAAATAATATTATATATACAGTCCTCCTCTGTAGTTCGATCAATTAGATGAAAAGTGCTGACAAAACACAACAACATTCCTAAAATGGTAGAAAAATGTGAAAACGTACATCTGAGGTCACACTGCCGTATGGATTGGATCACATCAGGGGTCCGGTGCTCCCCTCTTCACTGTTTCAGGTTCGATTTTTGGTCAGAAGTTTTGGTTGAAGTCAAACCTGAAAGCAGACCAGAAGACGCTCAGGACTCCGGTGTAATTCACTCCGAAGATGTGAGAACTTATAACAATGGCACAAAACAGAATTCAACAATAAAAATGGTTTTCCCCAACAAGCTAGAGGGGGATGGGAAAATGCCTTAAACTGTCCAGAGAGAGAAAAAGCAAAGTCATTGGTCTTTTCCAATCTTGGTAAATAAAAACCTTGGATCACAAAACTGGTTCTTCTGATTCCAAGTTTTTCTTTGCACATCTGTAGATCTTGGGAAAGGTGTTTATTTTTTTTCAATAATCCTGTGGGATAATAAAAAAAGTTAAATACTTTTCCAACTATGCCAGTCCTCAAGGTGCCCCAACAGGTCAGGTTTTCAGGATTTCCCTCAGATGAAAACGGCTGTGGTAATTACTAAGGCAGTGAAAGTGATGAAATCAGAGACCCTGAAAACATGACCTGTTGGGGTGCCTTGAGGAATGGAGATGAAAACACTGGCTTAGTGAGTGTCAGGAACATCTAGCGCTCCTACTCTTCATTCCAGCATCCTGGTTTTGGCTATGGCATTCTCCTTGTTTGTCTGTCCACCTGCAAGGTGGTTAATGTGGCCAGTCTCTGGGTGGAAACCAAGTCTGTTAAAAGCCAGAAAAATCCTCAGTTGCATGCTTGTGATATAGTGTGTTTAATTCCTGATCAAGCTCCCTGTCTGTCTGCCCTGCTAGTTTTGATTTTCCTGTGTATGACCTCGGACCGGATATCGGACTATTATCAGAACTCTGCCTGCCTTTTACCCGGACTGTCATAGAACCACTCTACCTGTCTGCCAACTGCAAGTACCTGTTTGCTTTGCTCAGTTTGCGCTTGCCCTGGCATGATGGTCAGGCACTATAGCATTGTGTATAAGATCTGGGGGCAACAGAGTACTGGTAGGCCTGCTTGCCTTATGGGAAAAGGGGGCTGCTATAGGTGAAGAACACAGTAGTGAGCTATAGTGTCTGACCACCTCTGTTTGGGGTAAGTGTGACAGCGAGGTTTTACTCAACTCTGTCCTAGAGATTTTAATCACAGGGATAAGAAATGAGAAATGGTAATGTATGCAAACGATGGAGCAGTAAGGAATGTTTAACTGGACAGACTGAGGAGACACGGCCCAAGAGAATGATAAACACACAGGTTCCAACTCTTTGGCCAACACTTTATACAATTTTAGCTTGTATATAAAAACAGTTACAATGGGTTTACTCCACCATTCATTTAAGGACATTGTTCTTCTATAAACTTACAAGGGATATTCGGCCTAGTGGCTCTACTGTGGTCCTCCCAGGTCCCAGGGTCAGCCGGGAGAAAGATCAGAATTGCTCTGAATTATTATTTGTTGAGAGGCTCACTAGAGAACCTCCTGTCCTGATAATTCTATGCGGGGCACTTGCTTCAGATCTACTAGAAAATTGACAAGGGAAAAATATTTTTACATATAGAACAAAAGGATTCCCTTAGATGTGAATAAATTCAAATAAAAATACCAGCCTGCCCATATATATAAAACTTGAGTGAACAAAATTCATAAACCTGAATGACAGTGAACAATGATAATTGTGCAATCGTGACATGTAGTGTCAAAAAAATATAAAATAATTGTATATCAAATATAAATTGACATCAATGACAAAGTCCATCCAAAATAGGTGTAAGATCCTGATGTAAATCTTTGATAACAAAACGTGAGCAGCAAAATCCCTTCACCATCACTGAAAAAAACACACCAATGTGCTCATGGAAATGGATGTCCGCTTACCAGATGAAGTTGACCAATTTAATTAAGAAAAGGTCAAATAGGCTTTAGCAAGATATTGCTTGCTGCAATGGAGAAAAATAAACCAGACTCTTGTCCTCACATCACAGGGTCTCACGCATGGGATATAAAATAGATGGAGAGGAACCGAACATAGTGTAATACCATTTATTAGGAATAAAAATAAAAACAAAACATAGCCAAATGGCTACTCACATAGAAGGTGCCATCGCCCGGCACTGAGGCTGAAAAGCGTATCTAGAGATGGAGAAATCCAATCTATGGGAGATGGCACCTTCTATGTGAGTAGCCATTTGGCTATGTTTTGTTTTTATTTTTATTCCTAATAAATGCCATCCTACTTTTTTAGATGAATGGTTCCAATTTTTCAATTCTTGCAGAAGCTCATGCAAATGATGGTGAGGAGGCGCCAAGCCAAGGGACGCATCCTTGAAGCCAAAATTTCTGAGCTTAAAGAAAAAATGGAGCCATTCAAAGAAACCAAAGAGTTTTTAGATAAAGCCCAACAGTTACACACACATTTGTCCAAATATGATACTGAAATTCAGCAAAAGAAACTTAAAAAATACCAGAGAGATATTAAAGACTTTGAACAGAATCAGGTTTACAAATGGCAAACTGATTCAATTCCAACTAATTCCAATGTACCTCCAGTCGAACGAGACCTGGAAATACATAACGCTGTCAGTCAATTAGCCAAGGATTTCAATAAGAGGGCAACCCCTCCTACTCCAGCAAGAACCTCTAATAAACCAGTTTCTCACCCCAGGAATAACCCCCCTCAGAGGGGTAAAAATTATTCTTTACCAAATAATAACAACTACTCCTATCCAACACCTTATACGGTACCTACACAAAATAGGTTTGCGCCTTTGTCAGATAGACCATCTGATTATGAGTATCAATATCATAATCAAGAATATAACCATTACCCACCCAGACCCCCTAGAGGCAATTATAGGGGTAATTATCGAGGCCGACCCTATTATAACCATTACAATTATCATCAACCAGGGGGGGAATGGAAGGAATGGAAAGGACCCTACAGAATCCCACCCACTACACCCCAACATTTCAAAGAGCCTACAGAAAAAGAGGCAGTAGAGGGAGAAGGAGAAAGAAAAAGAAAACGGGACAGTTAAATAAAGGGATTTTTAACCTATCTGGAGTAGATCTGTCAGAGGAAGAACTATTAGTATTATCACAAGGGTTAAAATTTGCACCTAGCAAAAATATCAACAAGTTTGATGTATTTGTTGATATAGAGAAATTCATTAGGAAACTAAATATAAAAAAACATTTTTCTTCACAAACAAATGTTCCCTCCCTCTCTGAAGGGATTGAGACCACTTTTTTGCATAGTGGACTCAAGAATAATTCAGTCTTCAATCCTAAGAAAAGCACTCATCACCACGTTGAAGTATTTAAAAACATGGTTCAGGAGGAGGTAAAATCACTCAAAATCCCAAAATCTAGTACTAATCAGTCCATCCGTGAAGGTATTAAAAAATTAGAAGATAATAAACAAATAGTAGTCCGACCAGCGGATAAAGGGGGAGGAGTAGTAGTTCTCAGTAAAGAGAACTACAATTTAGAGATTCAAAGATTGTTACAGGATACTACCACCTATAAACCGTTATTGTCAGATCCCACACCACAATTTACAACACAACTCTCTTGTTGGGTAAACAAGGGTTTACAGTTACATATTCTCAACAAAAAGGAAGCCCATTATCTTATTCCTAAGGCCCCACGTATCCCAGTCTTATATATATTGCCCAAGATACACAAATGTAAAGAAAAACCCCCCGGCCGACCCATAGTGAGCGGGATAGGGTCTTTATATTCCCGTGTAGGAGAGTACTTGGACATTTACCTTCAGCCTTTAGTCATCTGTGGGCGATCATATTTGAAAGATAGCTGAGCTCTTATTCAATCTCTACAGAATATCACGATATCCTCAAACACTTTACTAGTGACTATTGATATAGAATCACTCTATACTAACATTAAACAAGATGCCCTGTTAGCAGTCAAATTAGCACTTATTGATCAATCAAAACTAAAATTATTGCAAATTGAATTTTTAGTCGAAGGACTAAAATTGGGGAATAACTATTTCTGGGCACACCACCGGTTTTACAATCAGGTCAAATGAGTTGCCATGGGGGCTAGGTATGCCCCCAGTGTAGCAAATATAGTGCTCAATAAATGGGAACATGAAACCATTTACCATCAACCTAATAAATCGTTAAGGTACTATAAAAGGTACATTGACAACGTCATTCTTTTGTGGGAGGGCGCCATATCGGACTTTCAAGAATTTCTTCTGAGTCTGAATGACAACACCTATGGACTTAAGTTTACTGCTGAATTTAGTTGGGATACTATTAATTATTTAGATCTTACCTTAACCAAACAAGGGAATAGGCTGGTTTCCAAAACATTTTTCGAGGCTACTGACCGTAATGGATTTGTGCCAGTTAACAGCTGTCACCATCCACAATGGTTAGGAGCCGTCCCTAAGGGTCAGTATATGCGCATTAGGAGAAATTGTGATGATATTACTGATTACCATGCACAATCTGAGATCCTTACCCAAAAGTTTCAGGAGAAAGGTTATCCTCTTAAAAATCTTATAAAAACCAAAAACCAAGTTTTGGCCATGAATAGAGATTCTCTTTTAGTCCCCAAGGAAAAAGCCCCCTTTTTGGGGGACATTCCATTTATATCAGGTTTCTATTGCCAATACAGGGGTGTGGAAAAGATATTTCATAAATACTGGCCCATACTTTGTAAGGACAGAGATTTACAGAACCTACTCCCCCCCAAACCAAAGTTTATTTATAGACGAGCACCAGGACTTAGGAATATGATAGCCCCAAATGTGCCCGACCCTCCTAAGAAACCGTCTACCTTTCTGGATGGATCAGGTTTTTATTATTGTACCAGATGCAAGGCTTGCCGTACTACAAACAGAGCAGGGAAAAAGATTTCTAAATTCCACTCCAAGGTCACCCGACAAGAATTCTCCATAAAACCTCTGATTACATGCAACTCTAGCTATGTTACTTATGTGTTGGAGTGCCCCTGTTCAATCCAATATGTGGGTCGTACTACCCGCAAATTGAGAGTTCGTATCAACGAACATGTAGCCAATATTTTTAAAGGTTATCTAAATCATAATGTATCACGGCACTTCCGTATGGTCCATAATAGAGACCCCCGATTACTTACTTTTTATGGTATAGATAAGATCACCTCCAATTGGAGAGGTACTGACCTTAAAAAGGCTGTTTCTCAGAATGAGACCCAATGGCTGTACCGTCTACAAACGATGCAGCCGCAGGGCCTGAATATTGAACTGGATTTAAATTGCTTTTTGACTAATGATTAGGTTTATGCTGGATTTTCTTTTAGACTTAACTAATTAATATTTTTTCTGATTTTATCATTTAATTTCTATTAATTTTTATTGTCTTTTGAATATTGTTTTTTACTTTTAATTTTTGCATTTACTATTCTAAAACAATAATTTTGATAATTTGATTATTATTTAAATTTTATTTATTTTTCATATTTTATTTTTTACTTCATTTTTTTATATACAATATTTTTTCTATACACTGTTGGGTTTTAGTTATTTTTAGCCGGTTTCTTATTCTCAATTCATATTGAGTTATACTCACTATGATCAGTGAATATATATATACAAGTTTTTATCATCTATCTTATTTTTCAATTGAATTTTTTATTTTCCCTAGTTAGATACTGGCGGAATATTCTTCATTCCAGTTTCATTTTGAAACTTATTTCCCATCAGTAACAATATATAAGATTATTCATACTGTGTAAATGATTTTGTTGAAGCTAATCTACCTTTGTCATTCAAACTGCTATTTGAGATGGTTGTACGGTGTTCTATGAACGGCACTGAGGCTGTGAAGCATTCAACCCCTCCTCTTTATGCAAATTTCAAACTCTATTTAAACTGTCTCCATAGTGACCAAGTACGCTTCCTGAAGACGTGTAAAACGAAACGTACGTCGAGGCGGTACTTGGTCACGCAATTACATCACTTCCGGCCTCCGTGGTTCGTCTGTCCGTCGAGGGTGGAACGCACGCCGCTGCCGCGATCATCTGGGAAACCTCTCCCATAGATTGGATTTCTCCATCTCTAGATACGCTTTTCAGCCTCAGTGCCGGGCGATGGCACCTTCTATGTGAGTAGCCATTTGGCTATGTTTTGTTTTTATTTTTATTCCTAATAAATGGTGCTACACTATGTTCGGTTCCTCTCCATCTATTTTATATCCCATGCGTGAGACCCTGTGATGTGAGGACAAGAGTCTGGTTTATTTTTCTCCATTGCAGCAAGTATTATCTTGCTAAAGCCTATTTGACCTTTTTTTAATTAAATTGGTCAACTTCATCTGGTAAGCGGACACCCATTTCCATGAGCACATTGGTGTGTTTTTTTCAGTGATGGTGAAGGGATTTTGCTGCTCACGTTTTGTTATCAAAGATTTACATCAGGATCTTACACCTATTTTGGATGGACTTTGTCATTGATGTCAATTTATATTTGATATACAATTATTTTATATTTTTTTGACACTACATGTCACGATTGCACAATTATCATTGTTCACTGTCATTCAGGTTTATGAATTTTGTTCACTCAAGTTTTATATATATGGGCAGGCTGGTATTTTTATTTGAATTTATTCACATCTAAGGGAATCCTTTTGTTCTATGTGTAAAAATATTTTTCCCTTGTCAATTATTTAGCGCTCCCCAACCCCTTTGTTTCACATTTATGCATTTATGGAATTTTTTCATTTTTTGCTCAGGGTGTAGCTGCTTCACTCATTTCTTTATAATTTAATATTATTTTTATGTGGCGCGGAATTATTCACTATTTATTCTCAGATCTACTAGAAGCCTCACGTTATTTTGATATGCATTTTCCACCAACTCACTTCAGGAAAACATTCTGGATTTTTAGATGGCCTTTCCTTTAAGTCATTACAGCAAGTAGATTGGTGTTCAGTTTATATTCTATACAGCAGTCCTAGACCTAAACATGTACTTCTCTGAATATTGCTGCAAGCCTAACCTGTACGGGACATGGCAATTTACAACTATCTACAAAGTGGTAACTGCCTAAGGCCTCAGCAAGTTCCTATGGAGGGAACATGTTGGCTGGGTGGTTTATAGAGAATATGATTAAAAAAAGGTGAATCTATAATATATTAGAGTCAGCCTGGGTTAGGGTCAATAGTAGACGGCAAGTACTTCCCTTTCAGGCCTGTTTATGAAGCAGCTGGTCAGTGAAGCTGGTTGGTGGCTGTTTTGCTATCAGTGGTAACATGCCTGGATCCTGGCTGGAAGACTCTTTTTCTGACTTGAACCTGTTGGGTGAGCTGGTCTGTAAAATAGACCACCAGGGATGCCCACAACAGATGGATGACCAGGGATGCCACCCTAGATGGCCAGGGATGCCAGTAAGTGCCCAAATAATGCCAGTGCCCACACATCTTGCCAGTCAGTGCCTGCCAGATGTCTCCTCATCAGTGATGCCCAGCAGTGCCACTCATCAGTGTCCACCTATCAGTGCCCATCAGTGCCACCTCATCAGTGCCACCTATCAGTGCTGCATATCAGTGCCACCTATCAGTGCCCATCAGTGCCACCTCATCAGTGCCCATCAGTGCCACTCATCAGTGCCACCTATCAGTGCCACCTATCAGTGCCCATCAGTGCTGCATATCAGTGCCCGTCAGTGAAGGAGAAAACATATTTAATTTACAAAATTTTATAACAGAAACAAAGAAAAACTATTTTTTTTCGAAATGTTTGGTCTTTTTTTATTAGTTGCGCACAAAATAAAACTGCCAGCAGTGATCAAATATCACCAAAAGAAATCTCTATTTGTGGGAACAAAATGATAAAAAAACGTTTGTGTACAGTGTTGTATGACCGCGTAATTGTCATTCAAAGTGTGACAGCGCTGAAAGCTGAAACTTGGCCTGGGCAGGAAGGGGGGGAAGTGCCCCCCGGTATTGAAGGGGTTAAAGAGTTTCTATATCTGAACCCCAATTTTTACTGTCCGATGTTGGAGGCCATTTACCATCACTTTCTGTACCGGTTGATCAGGACACTGAGGGAGCATTCCCTAAGAAGGGCACATCTTAAAGCCGAGTTGCACCCAAAAATGGAACTTCCACTTTAAGGGAGGTGACCCCCTGACATGTCACATACCCTCCTTTTTAGATCCCCTTTTTAGAGGGTCCCAGCTCCCACTTCCTCCCGGTGCACTGGAAGGGAGATCACCCCTCCCCCCTCTCGGCAATCATCTGGGACATGTCACAGGTCCCAGATGATTGCCCGGCCAGTCGCGGTGCGGCTCGTGCATGCGCAGTGAAGCCACAGCCGGGCGCCCACAGTTATAATGCAGAGAGGAGGGGTGAGGGGCGGGGCTTCATTCCCCCACATCGCTGGACCCCGGGACAGGTAAGTGTCCAATTATTAAAAGTCAGCAGCTCCAGTATTTGTATCTCCTGACTTGTAATTATTTTTTTACCAGAACTCGGCTTTAAGTCGATATTTTCACTCAGTTTCTGGAATGTCTTCATAGCAGGAAAAGAATGGGGAACCCCCCGAACCCCAATGGGGCCTTAGACAAGTATAAAAATACCAAAAGCACAAATCCTTCTCTTTTCTAACCAGAACAATGAAAGTGATTTTCTCTCTTGCAGTACATAGGGGGGGCATCCAAAAATATTTGATGTGTTTGTAAAGTCCAACAATGGCGTCTGTATGTACATAGACCACCTATTACTGCTAGAAATCTTGTCATCTGATAATAATCAGACAGAACTTCATCCACAGCTCTTTGAACAAACACCTCCGCCCAGTGGCGTAACTAAAACCTTCAGGGCCCCGATGCAAGAAATCATGAAGGGCCCCCCTGACCCCTGGACAGCGCTTTTCCTAGGGGGATGTCTGATAAGAGGAGGAGCCATGAGAGCCGCCGAGGGACCCCAGAAGTCGGTGTTTGGGGCCACTCTGTGCAAAACTAACTGCACAATGAAGGTATGACATGTTTGTTATTTAAAAAAAAAAAACTTTACAATCACTTTAAGGGGTTAAAACAGGTGGTCAGGAGGCAGCATATTGCCTCTTTACCGGCTGTCAAATGGCTCTGAAAAGTGATCTGAGCATGGATCGCTTTTCAGAGGAATAGCATTTTGTTGTTGGTACATTGAACGAGCAAGAAAAAAAAAAATCATTCCTGATTGTACACATATAGGGTGTCAGGATTAAACGTGCATACATAAAATGTGCATACATACATCTAAACAGTGGCGGCTGGTGCGCAAAAATTTTTGGGGGGCGCAAACATTTTTTGAAAAAAAATCATCAAATGCAGCCATTGTGCCCATCAATTGCAGCCACTGTGCCACTTAAATGCTACCAGTGTGCCATCAAACGCAGCCACTGTGCCAAACGCTGCCACTGTTCCCATCAAACGCAGCCAGTGTTCCCATCAAACGCAGCCACTGTGCCACTAAAATGCAGCCACTGTGCCACTAAAATGCAGCCACTGTGCCATCAATTGCTGCCACTGTGCCATAAAATGCTGCCACTGTGCCACTTAAATGCTGCCAGTGTGCCCATCAAACGCAGCCACTGTGCCAAACGCTGCCACTATGGCCAGCAAACGCTGCCAGTGTACCCATTAAACGCTGCCAGTGTGCCCATCAAACGCTGCCACTGTGGCCATTAAATGCTGCCAGTGTTCCATCAAACGCAGCCACTGTGCCCATCAAACGCAGCCACTGTGCCCATCAAACGCAGCCACTGTGCCCATCAAACGCAGCCAGTGTGCCCATCAAACGCAGCCAGTGTGCCCATCAAATGCTGCCAGTGTGCCCATTAAATGCTGCCAGTGTGCCCATCAAATGCTGCCAGTGTGCCCTTGAATGCCCCCAGTGTGACCCCCGACCGCTCATCGGCACTTACCTCGTCTTGGTGGGGCAGCGGGTGACTGCGATGAGTGGGGTCCTCCATGCGTCTCCTGCTGTCCACATCTCACGTCCTCTCCTCCTGATAGGCGTCCAATAGCGGCGCCTGACGTTTCAGCCAATCAGGTGACAGGTAACAGACCTGAGCACCTGATTGGTGGAGAGGCAGTTTAGTGTTAGGAAAGCGAATAGTCATTCGCTTTTCTAACACAGCTGAGTGGCCTGTGAGGTCACCTTTTTGATGCCTATTAGAGCCTATGGCTCTAATCCGGTGCTTCAAAAACACCCCCCGCCGCTGTAATTCAGATTCCCTGCGCCCAAAAAGGGGCTGGGCGCCTGAATAGGGGGTGGCAGCAGCGGCAGCCATAGATTCATGCAATGCATGAATCTATCTATTGGTGATAGAGGGGTGGCTGGAGAGAGGGGGCGGCGCCCGTGCGCCCTTAATGCACGGGCCGCCACTGCAATCTAAACACAAACACACACATAGATAAACACACACATATACTGTATATACACACACAAACACATATACATATATAAACACACACATATACTGTATATACACACACAAACACATATACATATATAAACACACACATAATATACACACACATATACTGTATATACACACACAAACACATATACATATATAAACACACACATAAACACATGCAAACACATACATGAACACACATATGAACACATAAACATACATGAACACACACTTACAGAAAGCCTTTTTAAAAACGGCAGTGATTTACCTCACCTCTTCCTGCCGGGTACTGCACTGTAGGGGGAGACAAAGAGCACAGCACACACTGCTTTCACTTTAGAACAGTGTGACAGGCTCCCCGCACAGTGCCGATTACAGGTCGGCTAACAATGGGGAGATCGATTTCAGCCGCTCCTCCTATCCAGATAAACAGGGGGGCCCTCAAGGGCCCCCTGCAGCATGGGGCCCAGTCGCCATGGCGACCTCAGCGACCCCTATACTTCCGCCACTGCCTCCGCCTCTATGAAGGAGATATAGAGGTCATCTAAAGTGGGGGGTCACCAACCTGTAGATCACAAGACAGGTTACTAGTAGATCATGGTCTGGGCTTGCTGGACCTCCCCCCATCCCAGACCATCAAACCCAGTGCAATGCAGAGGGACTACTTGTAAAGTTGGAGCAAGAGCCGCATAAGCTGCTCCTTCCTCTGTAGTGCCGGATCCTGTCCCATGTGGAGTGACAACAACTGGACTCCACCTCTTATCCCCCCCACTAGTGACCTCCAGAGTGGTGCCAACAGCAGGAAAGAAGAGATCTCCATGTCAGTGTGAAGGAATACAGCGAGTATAATAGTAGAAGACGCCTTTCACACTCATGTGCTGTGCTTTACCCCACACCGCCGCTCCAGTACAGGGGACCTGCACCTTTCCTGCCCATACCCATACACTTCTATTATGTGGATTAGGAGCACTTTCTGAAAGAACATTTCATCTACTGAATGCCGGAGATTTGATGAGCTTTCAAAAAGTGCAACTCACCCGCAGGATATAATAGTAGTCTATGGCAAAGTGCAGATCACCAAGGAAAGTTGTAGATACACCTGGGGTTCAGGTAATCTGCAGCACATCAGTGTGAAAGCAGCCTTATAGGGTTCTCAGAACAATAAGGGGTCATTTACATTTGTCGTTTGGGGGGGTGGTAAAACCTTAAGCTGTGTTTTTATCACCCCTGCCCTAACCACACTCCTTTAGTTGCAGTGTCCAGGGGTGTACACATGTTGTAGTCACAGCAGGACTTGTATGCCCCGTCATGGTTGGTGGGTGTAGCACCTACCAAACATGACCCATTCAAGTGAATGTGACCGCTCTGCAAGTGTCCTGCAACTCTGTGCAGTACAGCAAACCAGGGGTTAAGGCTGGCAGCATTGTTTTGTGTTCTCAACACCTGATTTAACCCCTTGCACCCTGCAGGTGTGGCACCCCTTGTAGTGGCCCATTTACTTGAATGGGTAGCAATTGTCAGGCGGAAGCCCCCACCAAAACCAACAGGGGGTGTAATTCCTGCTGCGGCATGTCTACACCTTTATGGCTGCTGCCTCAGCGGATAAAGAGAGTCTGGATTGGGGGGCAGTAAAATCATGTCCCAACCGCATGGGTTTCCCCCCCAACTTTATATTTGAACAAGTTCTAAGGGGGCAACTAAGAGCTCAATAACAAGTGCAGCAGGCATTGCTGCTCCTCTGTAAAGCGATCCCAGTGTGTGTGACAGGTGGTGAGGAGGTCACCCCCTCCCCCTCTGATATAAACCCATGATAGCCGTGTAATGCCCGTGATGGGCACACAGTAGTGCGGCAATGAGAGGTGTGAATTGGGGGTGAGGAGGTGACGCTGTGCCCGGTGATCTTCTGACTTCTCCCATGTTCTTCAGGTAGATCACCACCTCTATAGGGTTCCCTTCCCCCGCTCTAAAGTCATAAAACATTTCCTGTGCTAGGATGGCATTGCTGCCTAATCCAGTAAGGTGAGTGTTCCCAACCTCGGGTAGATGTGATCTCCAGGGGGCATCGCTGGCTGAAAACAACATGAAGAAAAAGATGGCAGCCGCCACATGTGAAAAGTGGTGATGACAATATATACACCATATGATTGGAGATTATATCCCCTTTATCCCGGGTCACACGGCTGCAGGATGGAAATGGTACCAGTTCAGCCAAAACTCCATAAATAGTGACCTGATTGAAGAATATGAAGCCCCCCCGGTGTGGAAGCCGCCCAGCGCAGTGTCCGAGGAGCTGAAGGAAGCAGAAGAGGGAAGTGAAATGACATTAGATAGAGGAATACAGGAGACGCCGCTATATTATGTATTGATACATCCAACGTTTATCAGCTCCATGTCATCAGTGCCATTTATTGATTCTTTTCTATACAGCACTATGGATACAATGTTTGTGGATGGAGTGATAAGGATCCAGGATTTGGGGACATCCACTATCAGGATTTTGGGAGAGGGAATTCCCTGATCTGGGTGAGATGGATGTTGTGATGGTTTCTCCGGGTGAGGAGATCACATAGTCACTCTGGATGTACAAAGTCTGTTTGGAGGAAGAATTCTTCTTCACACCTCGAATATATCTTCATCCCTCATGTGTGTCTTCTCAATCCCTCTCTATTACAATTGGCACTTTGCTGAAGATTCAATCATTTCTAGACATTTCTTTCACCATTCCTAACATTCTCTTCATCTCACTGGAAGGTTTATCTCATTTTTCACTCATTTCTCTTTTCATTCATTTCTACTTTGTGGATTTCACCATTTTATACTTTTTGGACTATTTCATATAATATTTGGTACTTGTGTATGTTATTTGTCATTTATAGAGTTCATATTCTTCAATGAGGTCACTATTTATGGATCATCATACCAAAAAAAAAAAGTTTTCACATTTTATATTGGGACTCTGCTTTAGTTTTCCCTTTTCATTATCTCAGGTTTTTTCACCACTTCTGAATATTTGACACAAACTTCAAATTGTTGTGTATTTTTCACATTGTTATTAGCGCTGCCCCCACCCTATGTTTTCACAGATCTGAGTTTGTATATAGAGCTTTTTGGTGCCGGCAGATTTATTTATTTCATTCATTTCAATTTTTTCCTTTTTCACATATCGTTTTCCAGCACAACGTTCACCATCTGGTTCTTTTTCTAGTCGGAATATTCTTGTATTGTCCGTGTCTCACATATTCTACGGATTGTGCGGCTCGTTATATTTGGTAGCTGAAACCTAAAGTGAAGAATGAATTGGGGGAGGGGGAGCTGTATGTCAGACCATTTATTTGGCTTTGGATAGAGTGGGAAGAATTTCATCCCCAGTCAGATCTTTAGTGATACAAAATCTATGGAATGTAAATGTAATACTAAAAACCTCTAAACCATATAGTCCTTTAACCACTTCAGCCCCGGAAGATTTTGCCCCCTTCCTGACCCCTTTTTGCGATTCGGCACTGCGTCGCTTTAACTGACAATTGCGCGGTCGTGCGACGTGGCCCCCAAATAAATTTTTTCCCCACAAATAGAGATTTCTTTTGGTGGTATTTGATCACCTCTGAAGTTTTTATTTTTTGTGCTATAAACAAAAATAAGAGCGGCAATTTTGAAAAAAAACGCATTATTTTTTACTATAATAAATATCTCCCAAAAATATATAAAAAAAACATTTTTTCCTCAGTTTAGGCCGATACGTATTTCTTCTACATATTTTTGGTTAAAAAAAAAAAAATAAAAAAAAAAAAAATAAATAAAATCGCAATAAGCGTTTATTGATTGGTATGCGCAAAAGTTACAGCGTTTACAAAATAGGGGATAGTTTTATGGCATTTTTATTAATATTTTTTTTTTTACTAGTAATGGCGGCGATCAGTGATTTTTATTGGGACTACAACATTATGGCGGACACATCGGACATTTTTGACACATTTTTGGGACCATTGTCATTTATACAGCGATCAGTGCTATAAAAATGCACTGATTCCTGTGTAAATGACACTGGCAGTGAAGGAGTTATCCACTAGGGGGCGGGGAGGGGTTCATTATGTCCTAGGGGAGTGATTACTAACTGTAGGGGGATGGGCTGTGTATGTGACGTCACTGATCTCTGCTCCGATGACAGGGAGCAGAGATCAGTGACACTCTCACTAGGCAGAATGGGGAGATGTTTGTTTACATCAGCATCTCCCTGTTCGTCCTCTCAGTGAGGCGATCGCGGGTATCCCCATGGCGATCGAGTCCGCGGGACCCACGACCCGACTCACAGGGCTACCGGCCGGCGGTGCGCACGTAATGGCACGGCGGGAAATTCAAATGGACGTACCTGTAAGTCCATTTGCCCAGCCGTGCCATTCTGCCAACGTATATCGGCGTACGCCGGTTGGGAAGGGGTTAAAATATTGCAGCAGCGCTCGTGTCAAATCTAATTAGATGAGAAGATTTCATATATAGTTCATATGAGAGTCAATGGAAAGAAAGGAGATCTATTATAGCTGTGATCTGTAGAGATTGGGGACAATACTAAGCTAAGCAGGGCAATAACTTCTCCGCAGGATGTGGAAACCTTACAAGACCTGAACAAATGAATGGGGGAGGGGCGACTACATGACAAATGAGGTTCAATGTAGAAAAATGTAAAATAATGCATTTGGGTGGCAAAAATCTGAATGCAATCTATAGACTGGGGGAGAACCTCTGGGGGAATCTAGGATGGAAAAGGACCTGGGGGTCCTAGTAGATGATAGGCTCAGCAATGACATGCAATGCCAAGCTGCTGCTAATAAAGCAAACAGAATATTGGCATTAAAAGGGGATCAACTCCAGAGATAAAACGATAATTCTCCCGCTCTACAAGACTCTGGTCCGGTCGCACCTGGAGTATGCTGTCCAGTTCTGGGCACCAGTCCTCAGGAAGGATGTACTGGAAATGGAGCGAGTACAAAGAAGGGCAACAGAGCTAATAAAGGGTCTGGAGGATCTTAGTTATGAGGAAAGGTTGCGAGCACTGAACTTATTCTCTCTGGAGAAGAGACGCTTGAGAGGGGATATGATTTCAATGTATAAATACCGGACTGGTGACCCCACAATAGGGAGAAAACTTTTACATGGAAGGGGGTTTAACAAGACACGTGGCCACTCATTAAAGTTAGAAAAAAATACATTTAACAATCAACTGTCAAGATGGTTCATTACTGTAAGAATGGCAAGGATGTGGAATTCCCTTCCACAGGCGGTGGTCTCAGTGTGGGGCATCGACAGTTTCAAAAGAAAAAAAACGAAAAAAAAAAAAAAAACACAAACTTAGATAATCACCTGAATGACCACAACATACAGGGATATACAATGTAATGCTGACATATAATCACACACATAGGTTGGACTTGTGTCTTTCAGCCTCACCTAATAATATAGATGGGAAGAGGGAGGGGCAAACACCCTCAAAAGAAGCCCTGAATATCGGGGATTTGCATGTTTTTTTTTTTGGCACAGATAATTTTATAGTTTAACTCTTAAATTACCTCTTGTGATATCTCCGTAGGTCATGTGACACATTGTAAATGCTGTGCCCAGACGTTGAAAAAAATAATTCCTTCTTCTGAGAGTCTTCTTTCAGCAAGGTTGGCCTTATCTGCTCAAAGTATACTTTGAACCACTGAAAAAAAAAAAAAAAATCAGTACTCCAACTTTATTTTCCATCTCTCCAAACCCTGTTCTTTAGCATATCACCATTTCCTCTTCTTCCTCCAAAGCAAATGCTTCTACTTGGTTTGTGGCCGTCTTATGTAGCTGAACCCCAATGATTGGATAGGAGGCCGTGTTTTCGGAAGTGACGTATCTGTGGTGCACTCGCTTCTCCCTCTCGTAAACCTAGGAGTACAAAATAAAGATAAAACACGCAGAGACATCTTCTGCAGTCACAATTTCTTACATTTTGGGATCTAGCGATCGTAGGACGATCTCATTTCATGTAAAACATAGAAAAAGTAGGCATGAGGGTAGCAGAAGAACACTAAATTTCAAACGAGCAAAACTGTGGTCTTTACTACATGACATTAATCAGGACCAAATCCTAGGAACATTGAACATGGAAGAAACATGGGAATGGTTTAGGAGCCTATAAAACAAAAAAGGTATCACACAGTGCATTCAATATAGAAGAGTGAAGGTTAAACCAGGATGGCTAAACCATAATGTAAAAAGCCACATTAAAAGAGAAAAAAAAAAGTCTTTAAACAATATAAAGGGGATGGGTCATTGTCACCATACAAACACTATAAGGAATGCAACAAGGAGGTGCAAGAACACAATAAATGTGGCAAAAAAAGGATTAGGAGAGACACAAAAAATCCAAAGGATTTTTTTTAGATAGATTAACAGTAAAAATGCAAAATCGGAGCATATTGCCCACATAAAGGATGAGGAAGGGAGGATGGTTACGGATGACCCAGAGATTGTACTAAATGCCTTCTCCTCAGTTTTTACACAGCACAAGGAGGGGGTATACCGACTGAGGAAGTAGTGTTGGTGAAACATCACAGGATGTACCCTTGTGGCTAACAGAGGCCAGAGTGAAGGAAGGACGAGATAAACTTAATACAAATAAATCACCAGGACCAGATGGTTTACACCCGAGAGTCCTCAGAGAACTCAGTCGGGTTATAGCCAAACCATTGTCCCTAATCTTTGGATAGGATTGGTACCAGCTGATTGGCTTTCCTCCAATGTACCAATATTCAAAAAGGACAGAGACAAATCCCTGGGAACTATAGGCCAGTTAGTCTAACATCAATCGTTGGTAAATTATTGGAAGGGATGATAAGGGACTATATCCAAAAATTTACTGAGGAAAAATCTTAAGTAGTCATCATCAGCAGCATGGGTTTACTGAAGGTTGTTCTTGCCAGACCAATCTGTTAACATTCTACGAGGAAGTGAGCTGCCATCTAGACTGGGGAAGACCTGTGGATTTGGTGTATCTGGATTTTGCAAAGGCATTCAATACAGTTCCCCATAAGCGTTTAATCTAAAAGCCGAGGTCTGAAAGGCGTGGACTATGTTTGTTCTTCGTGGGCCACGTTTGTTCTTAGGTCAAAAACTGGTTACAGTGGTGGGTCCAAAAGGGTGGTGATAAATAAAGTGTACACAGACTGGTCTGGAGTGGTAAGTGAGGTGTCCCAAGGTCCTGTCTTGGGACCAATTCTATTCAATATATTCGTAAATTATAGAGAATGGGATAAATAGCTCAATCTCAGTTTTTGAGGATGGACACAAAAATAAGCAGGACAATAACTTATCAGAATATAGAAATTTTACAGAAAGACCTGAACAAAATAACGGAGTGGGCAAATACATGGCAAATGAGGTTTGATGTGGAAAAATGTAAATAATGCACTTGGGAGGGGGGGCAAAAAACAAATGCAAACTACCCCCTAGGGGGAATCAAGGATGGAGAAAGATCTGGTGGTCCCAGTAGAAGACAGATTAAGCAATAGCATGCAATGCCAAGCTGCAGCTACCAAAGCTGGCAGAAAAAAAAAATAAAATATTTATATACTCCGGGGATAAAACTATAATCCCGCCACTTAATAAAACTCTGGTTAGGCCACATGTGGAGTATTCTGTCCAGTTCTGGTCACCAGTCCTCAGGAAGGATGTGCTGGAACTGGAGAGAGTCCAAAGAAGGACAACAAAACTAATAAGGGGACTGGAGGACCTCGATTACGAGGAACAACTGCAAACCCCAAATCTTTTCTTGCTGGAGAAAACGCTTGAGAAGAGATATGATAGCGATTTACAAAGACCTCAATGGTGATCCCAGCATATAGAAAAACAATTCAGTCTCAGGAAGTGTAAGAGGACACACAATGAGATTGGAGGAGAAGCGGTTTGACCTTAAACTGTGCAGGTTTTTTTCACTGTCAGGGCAGTGAGGATGTGGATCTCTTCCACAATTAGTGGTGGCTGCGGGGAGTATGGATATTTTTATGAGACTCTTGGATGTGCATCTTAAAGAACACAACATACAGGGATATGGGAAATATAGACACTGACACATGTGCAGGTTAACCTGGATGGCCTTTTGTCTTTATTCAGCCTTACCTACTATGTAACATTTTTTACTTACTGTCATGTTCTTAACCTCCCCTGATCTCTGAAGATGCTTAAGCACCAGAACTGCTTCCAGGTAATATATAATATCACACTTGGTGCTCACTTCCAAATTCTATTTATTTTGGGCTTTCCCGATTAGCTTCCAGAAAGGTCTCCTTTGCTACCTCCAGCAGCATTCGGTTGGAGTTTTGGAGGCAGTCATCAAGGTTTCAAACCTGTAATTGATGTGAAGGGTACAGCATTGGAGGAAGTTCTAAGAAATGTCAGAATAATCGGCACAACCAAAGATTAGATTACCTTTTACCGACATTCTCACGAGATACGAGCTTCATTATCCTATTTTGTATATCGTCGGTGATGTTCATAAAAAATGTACATTGTTGAAAAAGTTCAGGATCTTTCACAGAGAGATTAGTTCCCTTTACCTGATAGGTTACAAAGCACCTCACGTGCTTCAAGTAGCCACTTTTCCGGTTCTTAAGGGGACGTTTCAAAGAGTTAAATGTATTTACTTTTCCTATGTCCTTCACAAAATGTAGGTTTACACGTTTTAGATTCATAAAATATAAGAATCTTGTCACATCCTCAACCTAGGGGGAAAACAAAACATAATGGATTATAAATTGGATGAAGGGTGTACTGCAGTGTTGGCACAGAGAAGCAGATTGATAAGTTTAGAGGAAAATCTGTCTGGCATAGTCAAGGAGAAGTACAGGCAAAGCTCATTTGGCTGTACTTCTCCTGTGGATCACAGTTCATTCTGCACTCCTGTGAACCATTTTCAGTGGGCTGAAGCCCGCTGTCAGCTGATATCACAGAGCCAGTCCATGCTCGGGAAGGGTCATGACCATATGGTCAGGAACCGCCCACATGCCTGGACCAGCACCCGGCTCAGGCTCCCAGTAAGCCACCGAGAACCTGAGCCGGCTGCTCTGCCCCCTCCACAGCCCAGAACTAAAGTGAGTGAGGATGGGGCAGAGCAGAGAGCAGTGACTGACAGTCACCAGCTCTCTGCTCAGGGAGCTCTGAGAACCAAGCGATTGGCAGGGTTTGCTTGATTCTCAGTGGTAGAGCCAGTGTGCCATCAGAATCAGCAACCCGTCAGATTAGGTAATTGGAGTGACGTTCCTTCAGCTGAATACTTACTGTGCATGAGCAGGTTTGCTAATCTGAAAGAACACCTGCAGTCATAAAGCAACAGCGGACATCTTGCTACACCCAGCTACGTCTTGAATTTCACAGTCCTTTAACAAATAAAGTGAGCATATATGACTCAATATAGTATATGGAGATCTGCCATGCTGTTTTCATGTTATATTTTCAGTCTAAAGGTTTAGTGCTGACCAGTGTGGGGTGTACCATCATGGCCTTTGCCAGCTTCCTACTGCTGGCATCCAGCTTCTTTCAAAACGGCATCACAGATTTCAACATACTACATTTATATCCACTCAGTTTATTGCTAAAATGACTGAAATTCAAGACTTAGCTGGGTGTAGTAAAATGTCCGCTGCCACCTTGTGACTGCAGGTGTTTTGTCACATTATCAAACCTGCTACAAATGTGTAGTAAGTATTCATCTGACGGAACGTTCCTTCAATTACATAATTTGATGGGTCGCCAATTCTGACGGAGCACCATTGGACAGATGCAGCATTGGAATTTCAAGCAAGGACATTGGGTCAGTCCATTATGTAACACCCCCATGTGTAAACTGACGTCCCAAACAGACCCCGCCTTCACTCACCCCTGGGTCCTAAAGAAACCCTACACAAGAAATGCCTGAAGGAAAGGGGCTTCTGTTCTGAGCTTGTGAACATCATGTTTTTCTGTCTCCAGTAGGTGGAGCCACACTCTAAGACACTCCCCTAGAAAGACCTCTTCAGCATTTAAGCCTAGGTTCAGACTAGTGTGATCTCAGACATCACATGCGATTTGTACACGCACTGTAGGTGCCGATCACATGCGATGTCTGAGCAATGCGAGTTCAGCCATACAGTTGTATTTGCATGCATTAACTGTATGCATTGGATTTACACAGAAAATGGCGCAGGAACTTGTGTTTTCCCCGCACTGGAATCGGATCACGTGGGTGTTCTCAGCAGTCCGATTCCTGTGTGAGTTCAAAGTTCGCACTGCAATCTGTGAACCATTCTGGGGGTGTCATTAACATTGTAATGACACCCACAGTGGTTGGCAGAGGGCAGTGTGACCTGCCTGCGGGAGAGATGTGGGAATCGGCGCTGGTTCCTGCATCGCACTAGTCTGAACCTAGGCTAAATGTTTTTATTTTGATCCATTAACATTTTGGTAACCAAATCTAGTAGAGTACTGGTTTCATACCTCCTGTTTATAGTTCTCCATCTCCAAAGTTTCATGCAAATATGTTGCAAACTCCTTGAGCATTGGTGCTTTCAAAGAATGCCTTTCATAGAGTCCTCCTTTTCTCATGTGTAATCGTGTCTTCGAGGTCCAGTTTGTATACTGAATCCTTTATTAGAAAAACATTAGAAATGCAGAAGAATGGAGAGTTTGAATTGATGCAGATACAATTGTAAACAAAATTTTATAGTTACTGTGAAACCCCATAAACCTCTGGTATATCATCTCCTGTATCCTCTTCTTCCTGCACTATTTTCTCCACTGTGGGCCATGTGCATTGTGAGGAACCGGAAGCTTCTTCAGACACACATGGTGAAACCATGGCAGTCCTTGACTGTCCTTCAGACAATAAGTCCCTTATGGGGATGAGGTTGTACGAGTCTTCATTAAACATTGCAATGTTGTGGAGTCTTCTACAGATGGTTCCTGAACTCTCCCTGGATCTTCATGATTTGGCACATATGGTGTGACTGCTGTATTAACCTGAGGTCTTGAGGTTGCCGATGAATGTTCCACTTGGACTCTTGGGGGGGGGGAATAATTTAAGAACCTGAGTAAAGTTTTATTAATGTGTTTAATCAACACCATCTTGGATAGAGGGAGAGTGTGGTAAAACGTCTAAGTGAGATCAAGAGAAAGAACTCAAGTGAACATCAGATAGGAGCATGAGAGAACGAACGGTTCAAAAGAAAATGATGTTGGAAAAACGATGAAATGAAAAAATGACCAACTCTAAAACTAAACTACCGAAAAAGACTGGGCCAAAACGTTTTGGAATTTTGCATTCTATTCCTTGGAAGGGACAAACTTTAGCCAATTTTATTAAAGGAAACCTCTAAGCAAGGGTCTTTGTACAGATTGATTTGGTTATTAAAACAAACAGCCTTCAACTATTCAAACAGCTAGTTTGCAGATCTAAAGGAGATTATACAATTCAATTGATGTAATTGTAGTCATATTTGTGCACATTACAAAAACTGAGTACTGTCCATGATACTTTAGTTGCACCAACATCCAAAATTTTAGGGCCAGCTATTGGGGTGTACCCCTTTCTTCAAGGTCCAAACAGTACTAATACACAAGTAGACTGTTAATGAATCTCTAAAAAATAAAACACAAAGCAATTGTAAAAGCAAAAACTCAGGGAGTTGTGAGAGAAGACCGGAAGAGAGCAATGAAATGGTGTGGGGGAGTCATACTTATTACTTAAATTTGCTGGATAAATATTTGGAAAACTGCGGTCCACATTTAGTCCATTATATTTTGTGTACAGAAGAATACCTTTAAGAAGAACACATTCATGTCTTACATAGTGTGGTCTAGCGCAGTGTTTCTCAACTCCAGTCCTCAAGGCGCCCCAACAGGTCGTGTTTTCAGGATTTCCCTCAGATGAAACGGCTGTGTTAATTACTAAGGCAGGGAACTGATCAAATCACCTGTGCAAAATAATGGGGAGCCTGAAAACATGACCTGTTGGGGGGCCTCAAGGACTGGAGTTGAGGAACACGGCTCTAGTGTGTGGGACATTTCTCACAACCAGAACACACTATGAAAGACATGAATGGTTTACCTCTTCAAAACTACCCAGGAAAGTAAAATATTTGAATGATGAGTCTATTTGCAAAAATAAATAATGGACTAAATGCAGGCCTCAGTATTTTTACATCTTTATCCAACAGTTTGACCTCTCAACTCCGACTCTCCCCTCCTCCCATCCCATCGCTCTTTCTCTGCCTTTTCTCACTATCCAAGCTTACTTACCATTGCTAGATATCTGATTTTATCTTCAGAGAGAGTCTTATTAACACCCTGATAAAACTTTGTGTATTAGTACTGCCTGAAGAAGGGTGTACACCCTGAAACTTGTCCTGATTTGGAGGTTATTGCAGAAAAAAAAAAAAAAAAAAAAAAAAAAAGGAAGAGCATCGCTGACAATCCTCAATTCCAATTAGATTGTAACCGGTGTGGTAAGATGAAGAGAAAATAGGGTGAACCTCACATACCTTGTTAAGCTCGGTTTATTTATTACAGTTAGTCCTCTGTCCTCCAAAAACTTTGCAATGTCTTCCAATATTTCTGGATTGAATTGTTCTTCTAATTGTCTGGAAGGGACCGCACAACATTTGGCTGATTTGAATAGTTTGTCTCGAGCCCCAGAAATGGCGGCTTTGATTTCCTCATCAGGGGCCTCATTCATACAAACCCTTCTAAGGTGTGTGCAAAGGAAAGTCTCCACTTTAAAGAAAATGGGACACATAAGAGGAGATCTTCTTACCCTGAAAAGTGGAAAGACACATAGAAAAGGAGAGAAGACGGTAAATTGGTAAATGGTTTAAAACCTTGCAAAACAAACAAAAGCCAGCACTCCATCCTTTTCAGGCCATTAGTCCAAAATTCTGTTTATAAAGAATAAAATTTAGAAATTTTAGAAATATGCCAACATCTAGGTGTGTAAATCTGGTCATTCTGCTCTTTAGCAATTTAGCGATTAACTTGCAACAATTAAGTAACAGCTATATATATATATATCTCAATTATCAGCAATTATAGCAGATAGCTGGCAGCAACAGTTGAGCAATTATCAGCAGTTCTGGCGCTCATCTGACAGCCGCATTTCAGCCGGTGTGGTGATTTGGCAGGTAACTTGCAGTAGCTTTTCAGTGATTGGAAACAATTCTAGCGATCGGATAGCAGCAAATCCACACTTTAGCGATTCAGCGACTAACTTGCAGCAAAGGTTCCATAATTAGCGACAATTATAGCAATCAACTAATAACAGCAGTTCAGCAATTATCTTTATCAGCAACAATTCAATAGTTGACAGCATTCATATGGCTCCATCCTCATCATCCGGGTCTATTACCGATGATTAGAACAGTCCATCAATGGTGACAAGTCTGCAGTTCTTCTCTCACCAACAGAGAACAGCGATTAGGAATTTTTTACCTTTAGCAGCAGTTCAGTCATAAATGGTTTTCCCACAGCAGCAGCTCCACCAGCTTAAGAGAACTTCTAGTATTTGACTGAAATCAGCAACACTTCAATAATATATGGAGAGCAAGTAGCTGAGATCTTACCAAAGGAAGAAAAAGTTTGTGAAGGTTTGAATGGTGGACCTGCTTTGACACGAGTCTATATGAGGTCTGTGTGGTGGGTCTCATTACTGTGGAGAAGTGTAATAAAGCAAAGCGGAGCAAGGCAGGAGATATTAAAATCACCCCCCGCAGCCCCCCATTCCTCTCACCTCTCTCCTTCAAAGTTCCTCTCGTCTCCCATGATCTCTAAGTCTCCAGAGGCTGAGGGAGAAGTTTTAGCCGTTCAGGAATTTCATCCATCAAAGCCAATGGATCAAGCAGAGCAAGTAAGACAGTCTGGTGAGGTCAGGTGAGGGATGATGAGGGATGGTGAGGGATGGTGAGGGATGGTGAGGGATGGTGAGGGATGGTGAGGGATGGTGAGGGATGGTGAGGGATGGTGAGGGATGGTGAGGGATGGTGAGGGATGGTGAGGGATGGTGAGGATGATAAGGATGGTGAGGATGATGGGGATGGTGAGGATGGTGGGGATGGTGAGGATGGTGAGGTCTGGTGAGGTCTGGTGAGGATGGTGAGGGATGATGAGGATGGTGAGGGATGATGAGGATGGTGAGGGATGGTGAGGTCTGGGGAGGTCTGGTGAGGTCTGGTGAGGTCTGGTGAGGGATGGTGAGGTCTGGTGAGGTCTGGGGAGGGATGGGGAGGGATGGTGAGGTCTGGGGAGGGATGGGGAGGGATGGGGAGGGATGGGGAGGGATGGGGAGGGATGGGGAGGGATGGTGAGGTCTGGTGAGGTCTGGTGGGGTCTGGTGAGGGATGGTGAAGCCGGTGAGCAGACAGCAAACAACCGATGAGGAACGATGAACAGCCGATGAGAAAACAGCCGATGTGCAGTCAGAGACCCGACTGATAAGACAAGTAAACCGTCATGGTGGAGGGGTACCAGGGGGGAGACAATGATCATTAATAATCATTTAATAGCTTAGTCACTTCTGACATCGCTGCCAACATCCTCCTAAGCCAGGCGGGGTAAAGATGTTTCGTCATCCCCTCGGAATGGAGCGGCATCAAAGCTCCTCTGAATGAAAGCCGCACATCGCAGAGCCGGCAAATGACCGTCCACTCAGCTCACCTCACATCCGCACCTGAGACTTTCATTGATAAAGAGCAGAATTTATGTCATTAGATAATTGTTATAGTTGCTGTTAATTAATGAACTGTTACTGCAAGTTAAAGAGGAAGTAAACCCTCCTGCAAAAATAAATAAATAAAAACACACCCTGTAAGATAAAGGCATAATGAGCTAGTATGCATAGCATACTAGCTCATTATAAATTACTTACCCGAGAACGAAGCCCCCCACAGCCGTCCTCGTCTCCCCCTCAGGTTGCCTGGGGCTTGCTTCCGGTTATCATGGCCCCAACGCTGTGATTGGCTGGAGCCGTGATGACGTCACTCCCACACATGCGCACGCGAACCACCGCGAACAGCACACAGTGCAACTGAAGCAACGGCACGTTTGTGCCATTGCTTCAGTTGGCTTAAGTGCACATGTGCCGCATGACATCGGCAAATAAAGGGATATCTCCTAAATCGTGCAGGTATAGGAGATATCCAGTGCAGCTCCAGGGAAGTCTAATTATAGGTTTGTCTGTAGTTTAAAGTGGTTATAAAGGGTTTACAACGACTTTAATTGCTAAATCATTACAGTTGTTGATTTGCTGCCAATAGACGATCAATACAATTACTGCAAAACTATCGAATTATTGTGAAGTCTCTGAATTGTTGCCGACTGATGAAACTGTTCCTGATTATTACATATGGTTGCTAATTACCCTTTTATCTGCTTACCCTTCATATCTGTGAAAGTCATCTGAAAAGATAAATATACTTTTATAAAAAAGGAATTTATTGATCAATAACAGATTATGACCCGGAAAGGAGGAGGAGGGAACCGGAGGCCGAAATGGAGAAATCACTGAGAGACAATGAGGAGATGCAGGCAGAGGGTTTCAATAAAAAAAAAAAAAAAAAAAAAGTTAAAAACCTCTGAAGGATCAGAAAAAGGGGTTTAAGGAAATCTGTCCAAACAAGGAAGAGATTCTAATAAGATGACAAAAGTCATAATAAATGAGAATAGCAAAGCTGGAGCCAATCAGGATACTCTGAATGAATCTCAGAGTAATACAGAAACTACACCCCTGACATATATACTTCAGCACTCTGCTGAATCAGTCCTGTCCTTTGCACAGAACCGTTTTCCCTTTTAAACCCCAACATAGACGGAAATGGATCACTATTTTCAGAATTGTTAGTACATACCACATCATTAGGTTTATCTTTAACCCTTGTCTCTCTGCTACAAAGAGTATTGCATGGAGACAAGTCCTTATCAGTCCTCAAGCTTGCTGCAGGTTCAGATTTAAACTGCTTTGCTACTAGACGGGGTATTCATTTTCATCAAGTCTTCATACTGGACTTCCTCCCACTTCACAGGGAATAGTCCCAGGACTCTCTCTCTCTCTCTCTCTCTCTCTCTCTCTCTCTCTTTTGTAAGCCCTGGTTCACACGGGGCGACTTAGCCGCCTGACAAGTCGTGTTCCGTTCTGTATTACGGAACCAGTCTAATAGGAGCGACGCAAATTTCCTGTACTATTTTTGGGGCGACTTCAGGCAACTTGCATTGACTTCTATACAGAAGTCATTTTGCAAGTCGTGTGCAGGTCGCTTCGGTGAGTCGGCCTGCAAGTCGTGTTGCCCCTGTGTGAACCGGCAGTAACAGTCTTACCAATCCAGTTGTCAGGTGTGGAAAGCTTCCATTGAGGGTGTTGTCCCTTCTTTGCTGTGCTCTCTAATGCCCCCTCATGGACACGGGGCAACATTGCATCTTTCTTGGATTTTCCAACATTCCCTGCAGGCCAAACAGGTTTCCTGTTGCCAGGGGTAACAGCAGACCCACACACATTGTCACACCCCTTGCAGGATGCTGGATACGGTGCCCTCTTCTCTGGGCTGACCACTTCACACAAGCAGCCATAACTTGAAACCACTGGTTTCTTGTGCTCTCCATCACCCCCTGCAGGCTGAACAACATTTTCTCACATTTTCTGTCTGTTGTCGCCAGGGGCAACAACAGACATTTTTACATGAACCTCTTCACTCAGAATTTGAGCCACATCTCCGCTGCAGCTCCTCCTTTCTGCAAAAGGACTTTCTCCGGTTGCTATGGGAGACCACATTCTCCCGCAGAACTTTTCCAGTGCTCCATAGACTGGATGTCTTCTAGATAATTATCGGAGTCATCTCACTCATAACCCATCAAGCGGTTCACCCCTTGGTACTCTTGTGTCAGAAAAGGTTGCACCAATTCAGCCTAGCGGTATCTGGGCCACCCTTGGTAGGAAGCAATCATCACAAATTCATCCAAAAAGTCTTCAACATGTTCAGAAGACAACATAGAAGGTACTTGTAGTGCAAAGTGGATTTGCCTTTCGTAAATAACCCCCATTGCTTCCTTTTTGCATTCTGACCGCCCCATCTCTGCAGTCAGGCCCACAACCTATAACACAGTTCCTTATAAACACAGGAAAATTTGGTGTACTGTCTCTTTAAGACTTGCAAGCAGCAGACCTTCTCATGCAGACTCCACTGGTTCACATGAGCCGCTCCTCACAGCATTGCTGCAAAACAGTTTCTTTCTACTCACCGGTTTTGGTATGTGAGGATCTGGAAGTCTTCAAACTCTGCCCAACATCCAAACCTCCACCATATGTAAGATTGGGGAGATCAGACTCAAGTGATAGGTGCGTTTCCAGTGAGTACGCCGGTCCAAACCTGTATTATAAGGATGTGGTAGCCCAATTTTATTTTTTAATAAAAGGGTTCACAAAGACATGAGTATCCCACGCAGGGGGTTCCACCATTACTGGATCTTACAGACTCCAAATGCTTCAGCCTCCTGGCTTAGGTTATTGCCGGCTGCTTCAGGCCTGTAGCCTAGGCCTTAGGTCTGCTCCTTAGAACAAAAGAGTTTCCTAGAGTGAAGTTCTCTCCTAACTTATTCCTGATCAGCGCCTTGCTGCTCTGTCACAAAGTACATCTGCCTCCTGCAGACATGCATGCTCTGACTTCACCCCATGCAGCCTCTGACTCCTGCAGAGGAATGAGAGTCCCCCTGACTCCAATGTACAGACTTCCTGTCTGTGGGGTCCTGAGCCATAGTCAGGTCACAACTAAATAGCCCAACACACAGCTGTGCAATCAGAGGGCCCGTCTCTCCAAAATCTGGTGTAAACCAGCAATCTTTCAGGTAGCACGGGGTCCCACTGCCACTAATATATATATATATATTATATATAATAAATATTCTATCAAATTTATTTAAAACCTATGCCCAGCTCTCCATCCTTTTCAGGCCATTAGTCTGAAATTCTCATATCCTAACAATTAGGTGTGTAAATCTAGTCACACACTATACAATCTGATTGCTCAGTTTTCATAAATCTTAGGTAAGGACAAGTCTAACCTGTCATTAGATTGAAGATAGACACACACCACCACTTCCCCTACAAATATTAACCGGTTCCCGACCGGCGCACACCGATGTACAGCGTCAGAATGGCACGGCTGGGCAAATGGGCGTACCTTGTACATCCATTTGAATTCCCCGCCGTGCCATTGCGTGCACGTGCCGGCCGGGAGCTCCGTGATTCAGGTCGCGGGTCCGGCGGACTCGATCGCCGCGGGGTTACCCGCGATCAGGTCACGGAGAGGACGAACGGGGAGATGAAAAGTAAAAGTATGGGTGTGGCGCTGCTCCTTTTTGTATCCTACGTGATTTGTGGTGTCTTGCTATATGCACCTCTATTTAAGTGAATGATGATCGCGGTTCAGAGAAGGTTGAGAAACCACATAAGCACTTTATCTATCCTATATTGTGTCACGTGTCAGAATAGCCACAAGTCTATGTGACGTGGCCTGACCTCATATTTACACCTTTATTTTTATTCTTCTTTATCCCTTATCACATTAGAGTTTTTGCATTTTTTCTCTGAACTGCGATCATCATTCACTTAAATAGAGGTGCATATAGCAAGACACCACAAATCACGTAGGATACAAAAAGGAGCAGCGCCACACCCATACTTTTACTTTTCAATCCAGCTTTTTCCACCTCATGTGGTGATTGCATACTGGGGGGGGGGGCAGTTCTGGTCTATCTGAAGATCACCGCAAATAACTTCTCTATATTTCCACTGTGCGGGGCACCATTACACCTTTTATGAACGGGGAGATTCTGATGTAAACAGAATCTCCCCGTTCTGCCTAGTGACAAGTGTCACTGATCTCTGATCCCTGTCATCGGAGCAGAGATCAGTGACGTGTCACAGCTAGCCCCTCCCCCCTACAGTCAGTAATCACTCCCCTAGGACATACCTAACCCCTCCCCGCCCCCTAGTGGTTAACCTCTTCACTGCCAGTGTCATTTACACAGTAATCAGTGCATTTTTAATCGTTTGTATAAATGACACTGGTCCCAAAAATGTGTCAAAAATGTCCGACATGTCCGCCATAACGTCGCAGTCACAATAAAAATCGCTGATTGCCGCCATTACTAGTAAAAAAAAAATTATTAATAAAAATGCCATAAAACTATCCCCTATTTTGTAAACGCTATAACTTTTGCGCAAACCAATCAATAAACGCTTATTGCGATTTAAAAAAAAAAAAACATGTAGAAGAATACATATCAGCCTAAACTGAGGAAAAAATGTTTTTTTTATATATTTTTGGGGGATATTTATTATAGCAAAATGTAAAAAATAATGCGTTTTTTTTTTCAAAATTGTTGCTCTTATTTTGTTTATAGCGCAAAAAATAAAAATCGCAGAGGTGATCAAATACCACCAAAAAAAAGTTCTATTTGTGGGAAAAAAAGGACGTCAATTTTGTTTGGGAGCCACGCCGCACGACCGCGCAATTGTCAGTTAATGCGACGCAGCGCCGAATCGCAAAATGTGCTCTGGTCAGGAAGGGGGTAAATTCTTTTGGGGCTGAAGTGGTTAATGACCATTTTCATTATATGATGTAATGTGGAAAAAATAAAATATATCAAGATAAAATAAAACCTTAAATGACCACATAAGCCACATAAAAGATAACTCATTGCTTAAAACACTTAAATGATGGTTAATCTCCAATACAAATAAATAAACAGTCTAGCTATGTTCAGTTATCACACATTCTATGGACCTATTATAATGTAGAAAATCACAAACCAATGTGAGTTTTATACTTCCGGACGACGTGGAACCTTCTCCATGATTACAGGAAGTTCAGGAAAGAATAGTAAACTTGCGATGCTCAGCAGATTCTCTCTGTTGCTTTGCTGAGTTTTGGTGTCAGTTTTATAGTTATCTTATCTTTTGTTCTTCTACATGGGCGGGACAAGAACAATACCATCGGCAGATACTATTTTATTTTATATCATGGGGAGAGTTGAACTTTTTTTTAGGGCTCATTACCATTTTAGTAAAACTAGCCAATCCGCTTCTAACTTCAGCTTCTCCCAATGGGCTTTGACAAGAAAACCCGGAATCTGAGGATTTCAGTATCTGAAACTGGGACACAAATCAGTCATTTTACCAACACAGGTGCAAAGACTTTTCTGAATTCTGCACAAGTATTTAAGGGGACAACCACCCAGAAAAGTACCACTTACTTTATTTCTACTCAAAGTATTGAAGCCACAGACAGCCCTGCAACCAGCATTGTCCAAGATAGATTTTATCATACAAAATAAATAGGTTTGCTTTACATGTAGACTGGAGATCAACATTTGAGAAGAACCTACAAAATCCTAAATGTCAAGGTCACTGCTTAGTCCTCATTGAAATGATCTAAACCAGAGTAAAGGAACCGTTTTGTTAAGCGTTTTTCCTGAGTAGCAGATATTTTGTAGCACAGAATAAAAAAAAAACTTCAATGAGATTTGAAAAAGAAGATTGATGGAAATTGGAGAAGACTTTCAGATACCTGGCAGTTATTGGTGTTGGGCGAGGTTCACACTGACAGCGGGGATGAAATTGTACGAGTTCAGCTGAATGTCAGTCCGATGTCAGACATCTGCAGGTTTCTACACACATATCTATGGAAATCACACACCCAAGTCCCCAATAGTAGCACAGAAACAACTTTTTGGGAATCGGTGCCACAAATGGAGCGTCACACCACTTTGGACAAATCTGCAATGTGAACCAGGACTTCATCTGACACTTTGTGTTCATTTCTTTCATTTTCTACACCCAATTGAACTGGCAGCCTAAATCTCGGTCCACACATCAGCTTATCGGACAAATATTCCTCGGTTTTTGGTGACATGCTGGTCTCATATAGAAAATGAACAGGTTACTACAATGTTTGTAAAACCAAATACAACTTCATAAGTGATGTCATGTGATGAATTGTTTTGTATGTATATTTTTGTTTGCGATCATGTGCAGTCTTGTTTTTACAATTTTATTATTTTATTTTTTTTGACAAACTGTCCTAATAAATGAAAATGGAACTTTCTCTTCACGTACGATAACAATTTTACAGCCTGCACCATCAGTTTTTGTCATCCAAAAAGTCAGACTTGGCAGTCAGAAGCCCAATACTAAGAATCAGACGATCAGCCGATTGTTCATAGTATGAAATGTTACTTCTGACTTTCTTTTCGTGTGAACGGCTCTTTACTTTCCAGTCTTTCACTGACTACAAGATGGTGAGCCGTTCTAAAGTGACTGGAACCCTCCGGCACACCTCCCAACTTTCTGAGATGGGAATGAGGGACACCTATCAGCAAAAGTGTGCAGTCATAGGACACACCCCTGGCCACGCCCCCTTAAAGGAGAATTGTACAAAAAAACAAGATTGGTTAAACCCACAAGTCCTTTTTTACCACTACTATTCCTTCATATTGGCCTTTGGAATTTACAAATGCAGCAATTTAGATGAGTCAGATGAAAGGTTTAGTGCTGGAAAACACTTTTTGATAAATAAAAAGTGCATTTTATATACATCTATATAGATCAGACCAAAATGAGGGACAAATGAGGAGAAATGAGGGACAGAGGCACATTATTCCAAATCAGGGACAGTCCCTGGAAATCCGGGACAGTTGGGAGCTATGCCCTCTGGCAGCAGGTTGTCCAGATGGAGGGCAAACGGATGACCCTTTCAGCCATAGCAAGAGAAGTTTGTCATTCCAAATCTGTGATTTCTAGAATATTGTATCTTTACAATGTCACAAACTCATTCAAGTCCCCCAAGAAGGCTGGACGTCCACAAAAGACAAATGTAAGAGTGGACAGGATAACGCTGAGAATCTAAATGGGCGATCGGTTCAACACTGCAGCTGGGATTGCTCGCCAGTCTAGCGCTGAAAAGAGTAAGGATCTGTCTCCTCAAGCAGTGTCTCTCCGATTAGGAGAATTTGGACTGAAAGCCAACTCTGCAATGACCAAACCTCTCTGTAATAATATTCCATTATAATAAGTCCCTCCATTTCATTTTGTTCCTGCTATTTCAGTATAGTCTCTCATTGCTGTTGGTTTCAGTCTGTATATGATTGTGTAGGAATGTCTGTATAATAGCACGGTACCGAGGGTCCAAGTGGCTTCTCTTTGTGCACAGGATACACACTGATGTGAAGTGGCCTCTTACCTTGCGGTAAAGAGGTAACCGCATATAATCGCTGGTAATGGCTGCCTCTCCCTTGTATTCCTAACTGCCTCTCCCTTATGTTCCTGGGCTGGATGGAGCTGTTAGTAGGTCTTTGTCTCTCAGCGGAGCAGGAGGGGGGGTAAAGGAAAGAAGGGGCCAGATAGTGTAGTAATTCCAATCAGAGGTAGGTATTTATTAAAACAGTAGTGAGGGTACTCACATAACTTACATGTAAAACCAAACAGAAAACGTATCTCCTACGAGCGGCGAGCTTGTTTGCATACATCAGTCTGAAATGTCTATCCTGTCCATACGCGTGATGTCACGGTCACGTGACTTCATCAGGGGATAAAGGGAAGGCATAGTAGATGTCCTTAAATAGTATCTCTCATTAAGTTCAATGGGCGGCCATTTTCCCGTAGCTCCATATGATACTAGCATTGGTGGCCATTTTTCTGGGAGATCATGGGCGCAGACATTTTCTTGGTGGTCTATTACTCTATAATCCAGCTGCCAATCACAGCCTGTTTGATACCGAAAGGAGCGTGGTCAATACCCCAGTCCTCTGTAGGATGGGCGCGGCGGAGGGAGGAGGGAGAACTGTCAGCAGAGTATCGAAGGGTTAAGATACATACTGAAAAGTGCTGACGTGACGGACTGACACTGGCAAAAACCGCAATAGAATAAGACAATCTAAGACATCTAAAAAAATAATATATTTTTCGAGATGGACAAAAAATAAACAGCAATATTAAAAAATAAAATATCAATAAAAATAAATGGATTTTATCAATTCAAAATGTAAAAAACGTGTGTCTATGGCGAACGGTTAGGGCGCAACACTGACGTGTGCATATATACGAGCAAAATAATACAGGCAAATAGTACAAACTCAACCTGCTAAAATCAATGATGATAAGAAGGGAGATATGTATCAAGTATATCTTGATCATAATATATATCTCCAAATGGGCAGGGGTAAGTAGCAGCAAGAGGAAGAAAGGGGAAGATGGGGGGAGGGGGGGGAGGACTACATACCATTGGACTACATACCTAGTCCTATTATATTTTGCACACCGTTGCTTTATTTGAATTTTCACGAGTTCTACAGTGGACCTTGTTTTCTGGCTATATGTGTTTTGTATTTTCTGCACATATTGATTGCACTCCGCACATTTAGTTCATTGTTGCTGTTTTTCCACATTATTTTTCGCTTATTTGCACAATCTATTGAGGTTTTTAGTGATTGTATATTGATTTTACCCATTCCAGCTAGATATTTATCACATCTGGTTTAAAGTCATTATTTATTGATTTTTTGCACTTTGCTATTATCACCGATTACTGTGGTATACCACACTGCACCTATTGGGTATAGAAGCGTTCTTATAGTGATTGTATATATTTTTATATTTATATTATTTCACGTTTTTAATACACTTTTGTGCTGCTTTAGTAATATAGGTTTTTTCCATGTTTTAAGATCAGCGCAGCACCAACTTCTACGTATATCTTCTCTCTTGCTGTATGGGTCGGGTTTGACCCATATTCGGTGCTTGCAGCAGTTCAGCGGTTTTTGCTCTTCCTTTACATGGTAGCGCAGGAATAACTACACACTTCAGTTCCAAGTGACTTGCCGAATTAACCAAGGATGGCCGTCCAGAAGCAGAATTCCTTTCACTCTCTTTGGCAGGAAGCCTCAACAGGCTGGACTAACCTTTGCTGAGGAGCATGTTGTGTGGACAGAGGAGAACTGGTCCAACCTTCACTTTAGTGATGAAATCACGTTTAATATAAATGGGAAGCATTATGTTTGTCATCAAATTGTGAAAAGACTGAACCCAAAGTGTGTAAAGAAGTCAGTGAAAGGTGGGAGGGAAGCATCATGGTTTGGGGGATGTTTTCTGCTGCAGGAGTTGGGCCTCTCATACAGATACATGGCAGAGAGATAACATGGGGTTCCTTCCCTGCATTCATCACACAATCAACCAGCAATTTTCATGCACAACAATGCCCCCCGTCACACAGCAAAATGGGGAAAAGCCAGAAGCTGAAAACATTGAATAGGCCGGCCCAGAGTCCTGATCTAATAGAAAACCTGTGGAAAGTTCTTGGTAACAAGGTTTGGGCCAATAAACATACTACAGTGACGGAACGGTGGAGGAGACTGGAAGAAGAGTGGAAGAAAATCACACCAGAGCAGTGTGAGAGACTAGTGATGTCCTGTGGATGCAGATATACTGAAGTAATTCCAAACAGGGGCCTGTACACTTCCTATTCATTTATTGAACCTTCAGAAATGTTCGTTGTAATCTTTGTCCATGCTACAGTCATTGCTGTCCTCTCATTCTGATCATTGTGTTTTCTACAAAATAAACCTTTTTTAGTTGAAGTGCCTTTTGTTAGTTTGAAATACGGGGGGGGGGGGTTATTTACTAAAGGCAAATCCACTTTGTACTACAAGTGCAAACTACAAGTGCAAAGTGCACCTGAAATTACACTGAAAGTGCACTTGGAAGTTCAGTCGCTGGAGATCTGAGGGGAAGATCTGAGATGAGGGGAAGCTCTGCTGATTTTATCATCCAATCATGTACAAGCTAAAATCCTGTTTTTTATTTTCCTTGCATGTCCCCCTCAGATCTCCAGCGACTGAACTTCCAAGTGAACTTTCAGTGTAATTTCAGGTGCACTTTGCACTTGTAGTTTGCACTTGTAGTACAAAGTGGATTTGCCTTTGGTAAATGACCCCCATAGTCCTGCATTGTATGTATGGACAATGCACATTCCCTCTCTTGCTCTCTAGGCTGCTTGTAATTCTCAGTCTTGTAGAAGTTGGATGGAGCTTTTTAGGACATCTCTTGTTTTGTGTGCCAACTTTAAATTCACCAAATCTTTACATTGGCATTAAAGCTGCTCAGTGGCACATCTCTTGTCTGATTGGTTCTTGCCATTTGTTTTTATTGCCTAAGTTGCATCATTTTCATACTGTGCATTCAGACGGTGTTGCTTGGTCCCGCTCTCTCCTCACTGGCAGGAGCCAAATACACCGTCTGCTGCAGCCACCGGATTGTGTGTGATCACCCCCGATGTCAGGTCTGTACGACGCATGGACCTGGCAGCCAAAGGGTTAAAAGGGATTGTACAATCAGATTGTATAATGTATGGTCAGCCTAAGCCTGTCACTGTGCAAAGTCCATACCAGACAAGCAATTTCTTCTCCCAAACAATATTCAGGTAGTAATGGAAGCCCAAAGATACATACATGTTCCCTAACCAAGTAGTAAATGTATCGTGTGAACATGCAGGTCACATGTTCCTGCAGACAAGACTGGCCCTTTTCACATTTGGGGGAAAAGTGAGATTTTGCTCTTTAGATTGAATGTTGACACCTGGATGCAGTCAGCTTTGTCCAGAGATGTGCCCTTAAGCACATGTCCCCCCTTGGTGTGTGGCTACATGAAAACACATCAGCCGCTGTCAGCCTGACATGAGTTTGTATTGGCTGAGCGGCCATCGCTCTTCACATTCTTCCCTCCAGCCTCAATCTTCTGACTCTTCCCCCTGGAATGGAGTGTATGATGATAAACTGCCATATGAAGAACAATCCAGTACTGTTGTGATACTAACATCCAATTTGCAGACCAAGCTTTCAGGCAGCCCAAGGAGGACTGCTTGGTCCTTGAAGGAGGACAATCCCCAAAAGCTCGTCCCTAAAAATTGGATGCATTAATGCAGCTACAATCTTCTCATGGAGGCTTAATTATGGAATTTCCCCCCCTTTATAAAGGGGTTTTACACTCGTTATTGTTGCACCTCCAGGAGAATGAAGTGAAATCTCCAACCAGGCAAGGAGGACCTGAAACTCTTCTCTGAAAAAGTGATGAAATGTGGTTGTTCTGGACCAGAGGTCTCCATAAGTTCCAGCGTACTGTTCTTCAGACTTTAGGGTTGCTGGACTGTGGGGGGGGGGGGATGTCTCAGCATTGGGGGTAACCAATAATATAGGCTTGGAGTACAAGCCTGTGATCAGTAGGACAAATAGTGCCCCATCCTTGTTGGGGTCAGTGTATTTATGACGGTTGGTGGTAGAAGGATTAGTGGCCCAAGAGACACATAGGATAGCAAAGGGCCACAGTCTGGAGACCAATGGTGAAGATCAATAATGTTCAGCAGATGATAGATGGTGGAAATGTAGACAGGCTGTAATACAATGAAGCTATTTTTTTTTTTTTTTTTTTTCCCCTTCCCCATTATTCTGTTATATTTTATACTTGCCACCCCCCCTTATATATCATTGATTTTTAATTTGGTACCCTCTTTGGGACCATGTATTTAGACACACAGCCAGCTTGGTTACTTCCCTGTGCTATAATTATTATTATTCAGTATATTTTGTTATATTCTTTGTTCTCTGTGCTCTTATCAGTAATGGTGCATTCATATCTGGCATCTATAATAGTGGAAATGTATAGGATGTATTCATGTCTGCTACTTACCTTCTATCATTATGTGGTTTGTATCTGTCATATATAATTGTATATGCATACCTTTCACATGTATTTAAATTGCTTGGCCGTTGTTGTTTTTTGCTGTTTTTTGCTGCCTTAACTGTATAATAATGTATCATGCGTATTGTTCCATATAGCAATTTCTAACTCCCAATCTTATGTATAGTTTTCCCTCCCCACATAACCCTCTCTCCCTCCCCTTCCTTGCCCCAATAATATGTAATCTACACATGACTCATTTGAATGTAGGTCATCCATTTACTCTTTTTCGTTGTTTCCTATTCACTGTTTCCCCTTTCTTCTTTTCCCCTTTTTGTCTCTTTCTCCTGTTTTTCATATTTGGAGGAATACACTCGAGTAGTCACTTTTTGTGAGTGGCCAGCAGTTACCCTTTTCTTCTTTTTTGATATGTATTTTTGTTTTTTGTACCATTTACCGTGGCACACTCTCCCCGCCCCCCGTGGGGCGCGCCTGGTTAGAGCGGCGGCCCGGCACGGTAAGCCGCCACAGGAGTCTCTGGGGCGGCGCTTAGTGAGGTACTTGGGCGTCTTCCACACACGCCCACTGCCTCCATGTTGACACTCCAGGCGAGCATGCGCTCTCGCCGGAGTGTCACTTCCGTGCCGGTGGGGCGGGTGTGCGTGACGTTGCCCCAAACGCCGTGTAGTTTGCGCACGCGCGGTTGGGGCGGCGCCGCGCACGCTCGCCTCAGGGGGTCAGCATTATGCGTCCCAGTCCACACTGCTCAAAACACAGCTGTGCCTCATTCCTGACGCCAGCTGATTGTGGCAGCTATGCTATTTAAACCAGCATCACTCACTGTACACCAAGACGCTACACTCTCTGGACGCTTGGCTGTGAGGCTGTCATCACACACCTTTCAAGGTATGATCTTTTCATTCATTTTACTTCATCTGTTTGCATTCTAAATACTCTGTTTACAAATACTTTTTACTCCTTTGTCTAGTTATCCAACTATATATCACCTATTTTGATTTAGTCCTTATTTGGGTCCCTGCAAGACTGTTGCAAATAGTTTCACATAGGCTGTGCTTCAATATACTTACTTTTTCCAAACCCCATAGAATATGATACTGTTTCTAATTCTTGCATTCTACCTGCTATAGTACATGCATTATGGACATTTGCAACACGCAGGTTTAACGTATTCACCTGCTGAGCATGCAATTATATATTATATATTGTTTCCTATTTTTTATTTTCTTTTTCTTTTTAAACCCAATGTCATACATACATACATCTGCATGCTACTACTAGGGTATGAGATTAGCGGGACTTTCCCGCTGTCGCTTTACTTGATGCGACTCTTTTTTGATGCGACCCATTTCTGATGCATTTTATTAAACGCATAAAAACATACAATACATAGATACCATTTCTTTTTTTCTATTATATATCTCACTTTGTGTATACCACTAGTCCAGACACTCAGTTACCACTGCTTATCTACCCATTTTTGGACCCCATCCTAAGGTCCTGTCTACATTCTTTTATTTTTTCAGGGACGCCTTCCTGTGACCTCAGCACGCCGCTCTGGTTTGTACGCGCACTGGTCGGGCGGGACGGGAGTGTTGCCAAAAAACTCCCCCCATGGTGACTGCAGCCTATCAACCTGCATCCATCATTATTTAAATACTCTGGTTTACACCAGTTACAATATGTACTAAATTTCTTGCCACACCATGCCCTTCCTCCATGGTTCTTCCTGTTTTTAGAAAATAAGTTCTCACAAGCAAATAAGTAAACATTCTCGGGTAGGTGATGTATTCACCACCCCGATACCCTTTCTTTGCATACTACTCTGAGATTTTCCCATTATCTTACTTTTTCTGTCTCTTTTACTTTTCTTTCAATTAGCCTAGATGAACATCTCTCTCTGACTATGCCCCTGAAGAAGGATTGTACAGATACTAAGTACCCCGAAACGCGTAGGGCTTGAGAAGAGCTTTTTTCATCACATTCGTTTTGTCCTAATTGCTTATGATGGCTATTATGTAGTTCATACTATGTTAGTCCATACATTTATTGCTTGTTTTTATCTCAATATACCTGTGATTATGAATAAAATTTAAACCTTTTTACAAATGTCCTTTACCTTCTACATACTTTGTTATTCTTTACTCTTGCAAGTGCCAGGAAAGTCCACCTAGGGGAACCCTTTTGTTTTATGGCAGTAAATACATTGGGGGTTATTTACTAAAGGTAAATCCACTTTGTACTACAAGTGAAAACTACAAGTGTAAAGTGCACCTGAAATTACACTGAAAGTACACTTGGAAGTTCAGTCACTGGAGATCTGAGGGGGACGTGCAAGGAAAATGAAAAAAACAGTATTTCAGCTTATACATGATTGGATGATAAAATCAGCAGAGCTTCCCCTCATCTCAGATCTTCCGCTCAGATTTACAGTCTACATGAAAATTGTACAATCAGATTGTATGATGTATGGCCAGCTTAGATTTAGAACATGCAGAGTCAGAATACTCGCTGCTTTGCCGTAACCTTTATGTGACCTCCTGGCTCCGCCCTCTGATGTGACTTATTATAAGGTCAATTTGTGTCCAGTCATCCGGTGTTGTGAAATCTGCTCAACAGCACAGCAGCAGGTCACTATGGAAATGACATGTTCTGAGAAACTATCCGGGGCTCCATGTCAGCACCGCCACTGATCAATTGGAAGGCTGCTCAGCAGCGCCACACCAGGTTAATTTGGAAATGACATGCAGTTTAATGAATACATGTATTGAAGGAAAGTAAAGTGTTCCTCCTCCTCTCCCCTCCCCCTCTCCAATCTACACAGTTCAGACAAAGTGCAGCTCATGACAAGTGTCAGGGGGAAGAATGTTTAATAATTACTGGGGATGTAGAATTTATGATTTTATGTAGACAACTATTAGTGGATTTTGGAATATAAATGGGATAGATAGTAGAGATTGTACAGATGATGGGAGAATACAGAAGTGATCGATATCGATCTTTTACTGACTTATATCTTCATAGTTTATCCTGAGATGGTGATTGTAATGAGCCTCATATATGAAGGTAAAGAGGGGGAGGGTTTAATATGGGGCTGCAACTAACCATTATTTTCATTATCGATTAGTTGACCGATTATTGTTTTGATGAATCGGTTAATAACCTCAAAAAAAATGTGGTGTATAATTTATATATAATAATAATAATGTATAATTTATTTATTAATTTATGTAAAGTTTTAAAAAAAGGCAATTTATTCTTAAATCTCTCTATAAAGTGCTAAATATAAATAACCAAATATATTGTTAGGGAGCAAAATCTCTAATCCACTCTGAGAATAACAGACAGAAGAGACATGCTCACACATCGAGTCCCCATGACGGTGAAGCACCGGTACACAGAATAAACACATAACTGGAATAAACATTTTTATGGGGTGTTGTTAGAGTTCTGCGTCCAGCATTATCACATAAGACATATCCTAACTTGTAAAACACCACCAATTACAGTGATGATATGGATACGCAAAAAATAAATATATATATATATATATATAGGTGTCCGCAACTTAAATTTTACCGTCGTTTCATAGATGACCTCCTATTCATTTGGGAAGGCTCGCTTGAGTCTGTGATGAGGTTCTTAGAAGACCTTAATCAGAATACTAACAATATTAGGTTGGACCTTCAGATCAGTGAGAGAAGTGTCAATTTTTTGGATGTGATCATTGAAAAAGAGAAGATCAGGTTGATCACTAAGGTATACTTCAAACCCACAGACCGCAATAGATTTCTGTCAATTCATAGTGGCCATCATCCATCTTGGATCCGAAATATACCCAGGGGACAGATGTTGAGAATTAGACGTAACGAGAACAAGTGACTTCCATCAACAAGCTCAAATATTGAAAAATAAGTTCCTACAGAAGGGTTACACTGAGGGATCCTTGAATGACGTTATTCAAGAGATTTCTGAGATTCATGTTTGGTGAAGAAAACTGAGAACCAGAACTCTAATGATCAACATCAGTTGAGCTTTATATCCAGTTTTCATTGCCAATACAAAGGAGTAGAGAACATCTACCGCAGGCATTGGCATATATTAGGCAGGGATAGACATCTAGGAGAAATTCTAAACACTCAACCTAGGTTTATCTATAGACGGGCCCCGAATTCTGGTGATCTGGTCGTTAAAAAGCTATTGACCCTCCCGATCAACAACCCTTGAAATTAATCTGAAGGGCTTTTTCGCGTGTAGAAAATGCAAATGCTGCAAAACGGTCAACATTAGCAATAGAGGGACAACGAGGGTCACCAATAGAGAGGGTGAATCCTTTGATATCAAAGAATTCATCACCTGCAATTCATCACATGTGGTGTACCTGATGTGCCCATGTGGGCTTTTCTATGTGGGAAGAACAAAGACTCCTCAAAGTGCGGATTGGGGAGCATATCACCAACATCAGGTTGGGTTTTCGTCACCATAGTGTATCCTCTACATTTCAAAGAAAAGCATAATCAGGACCCGTCTCTGTTACAATTCTGCGGTCTGGATACCATCCATCCTTCTTGGAGGGGGTCCAATAGAGTAAGGGACCTATCACAGAGGGAAACCCGCTGGATTTTCTTGATGAACTGTATGGCACCTAGGGGGTTAAACATTGAGATGGACCTCAATTGCTTTATTAATGATTTTTAGTTTATGAGATCTCCCTTTTATGAAATAATGTGTATGTGCAAAAATACCCCCTTTATTCCATTAATAATTGTGTATTTCATTTATTGACCTTTATACATCATAACTTGGGGTTGTGCAACCAACTCATGGTTATGATACCTGTCCCCTTGTATAATAATATACTCTATATATATACTGCACACAAGATGGTGCCCTTTAATACAGACACCATAGTATGTAGCTATATATTCACTGTATAGGCTTACAGAGTTCACCAGTCTTCCACTTTAAATCAATAGAAAGATCTAGTATAGCAAGAGTGATGTCTGTATAGTGACCACTGATTGCTTATTATCACCTTTCTCTTTTTACTTAGCTTTACATGAAGTCATCCATATTTTTTAATATTTTCTAATATTTTCAATGTCAATGGGATCAGACTGTGCTTGAAGCATTGTAATCTGTGTGTCTGAGTGCGCTACTCTTTTTCCATACACCACTTTTTATGTCATTAAGTGTCCTTAAATATACCTGATATGTTTTCCCATAATCAATAATAAAAAAAACCTATGTAATCAATTAACTAATAATTACTACAAACCACATCAAACCCCCCTAAATTTATATATATTTCCCACTTACATATCACCACACTACCAAAACATATATGTAAGTCACCAATATCCGACAATCTGTAAGTGAAAATTACTATCAATATAAGAGAGTTAACAAAAAGTCCATGTGCAAAGTGCAAATACGTAAATGAATGCTATATGTTCAGCCTTTTCATTAGGTTCCGCTGTGTATCATCTGTGATTCATCGTGACTTTTTCACCATGTTCGTGACACACCACCACCGTATAGATTGGCCACTCACCAGATACTTCTTGTATAATATGCCTTCGGTTCATTAATAGGGATAACCACTCCACCTGTTTGTACTGTTCCACACCCGCTATGCCTGAGCTTTGTTTTTCCTCATGCAAAATATATGGACAACGATCATTGCGCAATGTGTTTAAAACGTATTTATTATCGCTAAAATACAAAGTGTCAGCTCACGTTTAAAAGTGCCCTCGAGCCAGCACTAAGCTATTCCAGCAGTTATGGATAGGTGTCTCTAGTAGCGTAGTTAGCCTGTGTGCGATAAGGATTCCCCCCGCATCCGGCTTGCGCTTCACCCCTCGTTCCTGTTCGTTCCGGACGTTCGCGCTCACGTGGTTGAGAATCTCCCAGCAGCCTCTACGCGTTTCGCATCATAGTATGCGTCATCAGGAAGCTTCAGTATCTGGTGAGTGGCCAATCTATACGGTGGTGGTGTGTCACGAACATGGTGAAAAAGTCATGATGAATCACAGATGATACACAGCGGAACCTAATGAAAAGGCTGAACATATAGCATTCATTTATGTATTTGCACTTTGCACATGGACTTTTTGTTAACTCTCTTATATTGATAGTAGGGATGAGCCGAACACCCCCCGGTTCGGTTCGCACCAGAACCCGCGAACGGACCGAAAGTTCGCACGAACGTTAGAACCCCATTGACGTCTATGGGACTCGAACGTTCGAAATCAAAAGTGCTCATTTTAAAGGCTAATTTGCATGGTATTGTCCTAAAAAGGGTTTGGGGACCCGGGTCCTACCCCAGGGGACATGTATCAATGCAAAAAAAACTTTTAAAAACGGCCGTTTTTTCGGGAGCAGTGATTTTAATGATGCTTAAAGTAAAAAAAAAAAAGTGAAATATTCCTTTAAATATCGTACCTGGGGGGTGTCTATAGTATGCCTGTAAAGTGACGCGTGTTTCCCATGTTTAGAACAGTCCATGCACCAAATGTCATTTTTAAAGGAAAAAATCTCATTTAAAACTGCTTGCGGGTTTAATGTCATGTCGGGTCATGGCAATATGGATGAAAATCAGTGAGACAAACGGCATGGGTACCCCCCAGTCCATTACCAGTCCCTTTGGGTCTTGTATGGATATTAAGGGGAACCCCGCACCCAAATTAAAATAAGGAAAGGTGTGGGGCCACCAGGCCCTATATACTCTGAACAGCAGTATACAGGCGGTGCAAACAAGACAGGGACTGTAGGTTTGTTGTTAAGTAGAATCTGTTTGTAATTTTGAACATTTTTAACGTGTTTAGCTCCAGCCAAAAAATCTTTTCTAAGCTTTTTGGAAAACATAGGGAAGGGTTATCACCCCTGTGACATTTGTTTTGCTGTCTTTCCTCCTCTTCAGAAGATTTCACCTCACTTTTTTGTCCCAATGAAAAATGTTTTTTGAAAATTTGGGTTTTTTTGTGGAACAAGGATTGGAAAGCATCAGTGGAAAGGAGAACTTGTTTTCCCATATTAACTCTTACAGGAGAGAATTTCCCTTCCTAGGGGTAGATTTCATCTCACTTCCTGTTGTCTCCTTCCGTTTGCAAGTAGGAGTCGTTTGTAAGTTAGATGTTTGAAAGTAGGGTCCTGCCCTATATACTCAGCAGAAATTTGGGCCTTAGGTGTTGCTGTGGCCACAACACTGTAAGCCCTCACAGGGCCCTGCTGTGAAATATTAGATCAAGAATTGTAATTACATGCCCCTGTTGAACAGGAGCTGAAAAATTAGGCCTTAGGCACTGGTGCTGGTGCCACAACACTGCAACCCCTCACAGACACTCTAGTTGGAACGCAGGAACGAGCCCTGCTGCAAATTATTGCTTCAAAAATTGTAATTACACGCCCCTGTTAGACAGGGGCAGAAAAATTGGGCCTTAGGCACTGGTGCTGGTGCCACAACACTGCAACCCCTCACAGACACTCTAGTTGGAACGCAGGAACGAGCCCTGCTGCAAAGTATTGCATCAAAAATTGTAATTACACGCCCCTGTTAGACAGGGGCAGAAAAATTGGGCCTTAGGCACTGGTGCTGGTGCCACAACACTGCAACCCCTCACAGACACTCTAGTTGGAACGCAGGAACGAGCCCTGCTGCAAAGTATTGCATCAAAAATTGTAATTACACGCCCCTGTTAGACAGGGGCAGAAAAATTGGGCCCTAGGCACTGGTGCTGGTGCCACAACACTGCAACCCCTCACAGACACTCTAGTTGGAATGCAGGAACGAGCCCTGCTGCAAAGTATTACATCAAAAATTGTAATTACACGCCCCTGTTAAACAGGGGCTGAAAAATTGTGCCTTAGGCACTGGTGGTGGCGCCCAGAACCAAAAATGTTCTTACAAGCTATCAGCGTGATGATTGAGGAGGAAGAGGATAATTACTCAGGGATAGTCACTCAGCATCAGCATAGGCAGTCTTTGAAGGGATCTGAGATTTCAAAAAAAATTATTCGGTTACATCAGCATCAGGTGCTTGGTAGCTGGTGGTGATCCAAGACTCATTCATTTTTATGAAGGTCAGCCGATCGACCGAGTCGGTGGACAGACGCACCCTGTGATCGGTTACCACGCCTCCAGCAGCACTGAATGTGCGTTCCGAAAGAACGCTGGATGCAGGACAGGCCAGTAGCTCAATTGCATACTGTGCAAGCTCTGGCCAGTGATCCATCCTCAAGACCCAGTAACCCAGAGGATTTTCGGTGGGAAAGGTGTCCAAGTCTGATCTTGCCCCTAGGTATTCCTGCACCATGTAAAACAGACGCTGGCGATGGTTGCTGGAACCGATCATACCTTGGGGCTGCGGACCAAAAAATTGTCTGAACGCATCGGTCAGACGGCCACCTTCTCCACCGCTCCTTCTTTGACTGACCGAAGCCTCAGCAACACGTTGTCCAGAAACAGGAGTTTGTAACCTCCCAGTCTCTGGGAACGCGTTGCACAGACCTTTCTGCAAGGCCTCCCGAAGATGTTTCATCCTCTGCTCCCTCTGCGATGGCAAGATAAGGTCCGCAACCTTACCCTTGTAACGTGGATCAAGGAGGGTTGCCAGCCAGTATTGGTCCTTCTCCTTGATACCACGAATACGAGGATCCTTACGCAGGCTTTGCAGGATCAGGGAGGCCATGCAGCGTAGGTTTGCTGAGGCATTCGGTCCGGAGTCCTCTGGGTCACTAAGAACGACATGGTCCGCAGCCACCTCCTCCCAGCCACGTACAAGTCCATGTGTTTCTTGGGACTGATCCCTTAAAGACTGCTGCTGATGCTGAGTGCCAGGCTCCACCTCCATACTGACACAATCTTCCTCCTCCTCCTCTTCCTCCTCGTCCTCTTCCTGTGTGATCGGCGGGCACGCAGGAACACTGTCTGGATAAAGGGGGCCTTGAGAGCTAAGGAAGTCCTCCTCTTCCTGCCTCTGTTCTGCCTCAAGTGCCCTGTCCATTATTCCACGCAGCGTGTGCTCCAACAGGTGGACAAGGGGGACAGTGTCACTGATGCATGCACTGTCACTGCTCACCATCCTCGTGGCCTCCTCGAATGGTGACAGGACAGTGCATGCATCCCTGATCATGGCCCACTGGCGTGGGGAAAAAAAACCAAGCTCCCCTGACCCTGTCCTGGTGCCATAGTCGCACAGGTACTCATTGATGGCCCTCTGCTGCGTGTGCAGCCGCTGCAGCATGGCCAACGTTGAGTTCCACCTGGTGGGCATGTCACAGATTAGGCGGTTCTTGGGCAGGTTAAACTCCTTTTGGAGGTCCGTCAGCCGAGCACTGGCATTATATGACCGGCGGAAATGCACACAGACTTTCCTGGCCTGCCTCAGGACATCCTGTAAGCCCGGGTACCTGCCCAAGAACCGCTGCACCACCAAGTTAAGGACGTGAGCCAAACAGGGCACATGGGTCATTTGTCCCTGTCGGAGGGCAGAGAGGAGGTTGGTGCCATTGTCGCAAACCACCATTCCTGCCTTAAGTTGGCGTGGCGTCAACCACCTCTGAACCTGCCCCTGCAGAGCTGACAGAACCTCTGCCCCAGTGTGGCTCCTGTCCCCCAAGCACACCAGCTCAAGCACCGCATGGCATCTTTTGGCCTGCGTACTTGCGTAGCCCCTTGAACGCCTACGGAGCACCGCTGGTTCCGAGGAAGAGGCCATGGAGGAAGAAGAAGAGGAGGGGGTGGAGGAGAGAGGTGTGTCACAATCAGCATTTTGGAGGCGTGGTGGCGGAACAACCTCCAACACTACTGCACCTTGTCCTGCATCCTTCCCAGCTGCCAGCAGAGTCACCCAATGCGCCGTGAAACTTAGGTAACGTCCCTGTCCATGCCTGCTGGACCATGAGTCAGCGGTAATATGCACCTTACCGCTGACCGCCCTGTCCAGCGAGGCATGGACATTGCCTTCCACATGCCGGTAGAGAGCCGGAATCGCCTTCCGTGAGAAAAAGTGGCGTTTGGGTACCTGCCACTGAGGAACCGCACATTCCACAAACTCACGGAAGGGGGCAGAGTCTACCAACTGAAAAGGCAGCAGTTGAAGTGCTAGCAATTTTGCCAAGCTAGCATTCAACCGCTGGGCATGTGGATGGCTGGGAGCAAACTTCTTTCGGCGGTGCAGCAGCTGGGGCAGGGAAATTTGCCTGGTACAATCTGACGTCGGTGTACCAAAAGCAGATTGCCCACAAGTACTTGGCTGTGACACACCTAATTCTACACCTTCATTCCTCTCACTGCAGGTCTCAGAGAGGACTGAAGGTCTAGTGGGGTTGGAAATCTCAGCTGATGAGGAGCAAGGAGAGATCCTCTTTGTTCTTTGGTGTGGGTCTTTTAGATACGCTTGCCAACGAACTGCATGGCAGGTCAACATATGTCTGGTCAAGCATGTGGTACCCAAGCGGGAGATATTTTGGCCACGCGAGATACGCTTGAGACATATGTTGCAAATAGCAGCGGTGCGATCTGATGCACTCGTCTCAAAAAAGGCCCACACCAAAGAACTTTTTGAATAACGCGCAGAGACTGCAGCGCCCTGCACATGTGGAGCTTTGGGGTGTGATGCAGTCAATGTGCTGCCCTTAGGCTGGCCCCTGGAGGGCATCCTGCCTCGTTGGTGATGTGCTGCCGCCTCCTCCTCCTCCTCCTCCTCCTCCTCCTCCTCCTCCTCCTCCTCCTCCTCTCTCCTATCAGGCACCCACGTTGAGTCAGTGACCTCATCATCCCCTCCCTCCTCATCACTGGAGCAAACCTGGCAGTATGCTGCAGCAGGGGGAGCATGACTGCCAGATTGCTGTCCTTCTTGGGCACCCCCTCTGTCTGCGCTCATGTTACTGCCTTCATCGAGCTCAGTATCGTCATCAGAGCCTTCCAAACGCTGGGCATCCTCCTGGAGCATGTACCCAACACTGTGGTCAAACAGTTCGAGGGAATCCTCATGAGGACATGGTGGAGCTAGGGAAGGAGTCACTGATGACATTGAGCTGAGGGAAGAGGCCGCTGCTTTGCCAGACAAAGCACCCTGGGCATGGGTGAGAGAGGATGAGGAGGATGAGGACGGCTTGGTCATCCACTCGACCAAGTCTTCCGCATGTTGCGGCTCAACATGGCCAGCTGCCGAAAAAAAGGCCAAGCGTGTCCCATGGCCACGTGCTGATGAGGATGCACCGTCTCCACGACCAGCACTAGACACAGAGCCTGCTTGCCCTCTCTTATTGGCTTGTGACTGTCTGCCTCTCCTTCTTGGCCTTCCAGACATACTAATGGCCTGTAGCTGCACTAAGCTGGGATAGAACACCTGTAATTTTCTTCAAGTAGCTTTATATACTGTAACCAGACAAGCCTGCCTGTCAGTAGGAAGATAACAGGAACGGATCTAGCTGAACACTGTGAGCAGGACGCACTGTACTAAATGTAAATAGTCTAGCTGCCTGACCGTGGTACTAATAGGATCAAATAGAACACCTGTAATTTTCTTCAGGTAGCTTTATATACTGTAACCAGACAAGCCTGCCTGTCAGTAGGAAGATAACAGGAACGGATCTAGCTGTACACTGTGAGCAGGACGCACTGTACTAAATGTAAATAGTCTAGCTGCCTGACCGTGGTACTAATAGGATCAAATAGAACACCTGTAATTTTCTTCAGGTAGCTTTATATACTGTAACCAGACAAGCCTGCCTGTCAGTAGGAAGATAACAGGAACGGATCTAGCTGAACACTGTGAGCAGGACACACTGTACTAAATGTAAATAGTCTAGCTGCCTGACCGTGGTACTAATAGGATCAAATAGAACACCTGTAATTTTCTTCAGGTAGCTTTATATACTGTAACCAGACAAGCCTGCCGGTCAGTAGGAATTTAACAGGAACGGATCTAGCTGAACACTGTGAGCAGGACGCACTGCACTAAATGTAAATAGCAGGAACGGATCTAGCTGAACACTGTGAGCAGGACGCACTGCACTAAATGTAAATAGTCTAGAAGATAACAGGAACGGATCTAGCTGAACACTGTGAGCAGGACGCACTGCACTAAATGTAAATAGCAGGAACGGATCTAGCTGAACACTGTGAGCAGGACGCACTGCATTAAATGTAAATAGTCTAGATAGAAGATAACAGGAACGGATCTAGCTAAACTGAATACAGTGTATATATATATATGCAACACCTGGGATGCATATATATACACAATACACTGTAAGTGCAGCTAACTGACTGACTGTTCTGCCTAATCTATCTAACTCAAATCAAATGACACTGTCTCTCTCTCTCTCTATCTCTCAGCACACCGGAACACACACTACACAGGGCCGCCGTGCAGGCGGCCTTATATAGTGTGGGGTGTGTACTAAATGCCCTGAGCCGTAATTGGCCAAAGCCACCCTGGCTTTGGCCAATTACAGCTCTCTCTACTGACAGCGCTGTGATTGGCCAAGCATGCGGGTCATAGTGCATGCTTGGCCAATCATCAGCCAGCAATGCACTGCGATGCCGCAGTGAATTATGGGCCGTGACGCGCCACACGAATTTAGCGCGAACGGCCCATAACGTTCGCAATTCGGCGAACGATCGAACAGCCGATGTTCGAGTCGAACATGGGTTCGACTCGAACACGAAGCTCATCCCTAATTGATAGTAATTTTCACTTACAGATTGTCGGATATTGGTGACTTACATATATGTTTTGGTAGTGTGGTGATATGTAAGTGGGAAATATATATAAATTTAGGGGGGTTTGATGTGGTTTGTAGTAATTATTAGTTAATTGATTACATATGTTTTCCCATAATCAATAATAAAAAAACCTATCAGGTATATTTAACCACTTCATTACCCAGCTATAGACATATGACGTCCACAGATGGGATCTCTCATCCTGGGTGGACGTCATATGATGTCCTGGAGTTCCCGGCCGTCTAGGGGGCGCGCGCCGCGTTGCTCGGGACCCGATGCGTGTGCCCGGCGGCCGCGATGTCCGCCGGGCACCCGCGATTGCCCATTAACCGGGCCGGTATGTGGATCTGTGTGTGTAAACACACAGATCCGCAGCCTGTCAGCTCTGAGGAGAGCGATCTGTGTTCCCAGAACGGAGGAACACTGATCGGTCTCCTCCCCTTGAGCGTCCCCTCCCCCTTCAGTTAGAATCATTCCCTGGGAAACATACTTAACCCCTCCCCGCCCCCTAGTGGTTAACCCCTTCACTGCCTGTCACATTTACACAGTAATCAATGCAATTTTATAGCATTGATCGCTGTATAAATGTGAATGGTCCCAAAAATGTGTCAAAAGTGTCCGATATGTCCGCCATAATGTCGCAGTCATGAAAAAAAATCGCGATCGCCGCTAAAAAAATAAATAAATATTTTTTTTAACCAGTTGCCGACCGCCTCACGCCTATATACGTGAGCAGAGCGGCACGGGCAGGCAAAATCACGTACCTGAAACGTGATTGCCTTCCCGCGGGTGGGGGGTCCGATCCGCTGATCGGACCCCCTGATTTTTTCCTGATTACTGCATAGTGTCAGTTTGTGACAGTTACAGTGGTGGGACAGTTAGTATTACCCCCCTGTAGGTCTAGGGTACCCCCCTTACCCCCCTAATAAAGTTTTAACCCCTTGATCACCCCCCCTCACCAGTGTCGCTAAGCGATCATTTTTCTGATCGCTGTATTAGTGTCGCTGATGACGGTAGTTAGGGACGTAAATATTTAGGTTCGCCGTCAGTGTTTTATAGCGACAGGGACCCCCATATACTATCTAATAAATGTTTTAACCCCTTGATTGCCCCCTAGTTAACCCTTTCACCACTGATCACCGTATAACCGTTACGGGTGATGCTGGTTAGTTCGTTTATTTTTTATAGTGTCAGGGCACCCGCCGTTTATTACCGAATAAAGGTTTAGCCCCCTGTTCGCCCGGAGGTGATATGCGTCGCCCTAGGCAGCGTCAGATTAGCGCCAGTACCGCGAACACCCACGCACGCACCGTACACGCACCGTACACCTCCCTTAGTGGTATAGTATCTGAACGCATCAATATCTGATCCAATCAGATCTATACTAGCGTCCCCAGCAGTTTAGGGTTCCCAAAAACGCAGTGTTAGCGGGATCAACCCAGATACCTGCTAGCACCTGCGTTTTGCCCCTCCGTCCGGCCCAGCCCAGCCCACCCAAGTGCAGTATCGATCGATCACTGACACTTTTCTTTGTAGCGTTTTGGTGAACTGGCAAGCACCAGCGGCGTAGTACACCCCGGTCGTAGTCAAACCAGCACTGCAGTAACACTTGGTGAATGTTTTGAACGCTACCATGCACTAGTTGAGTATTAGCGTAGGGTACAGCATTGCACAGACTAGGCACACTTTCACAGGGTCTCCCAAGATGCCATCGCATTTTGAGAGACCCGAACCTGGAACCGGTTACAGTTATAAAAGTTACAGTTACAAAAAAAAGTGTAAAAAAAAAAAAAACACAAACAAAAATAAAAAAAAATAGTTGTCGTTTTATTGTTCTCTCTCTCTCTCTATTCTCTCTCTATTGTTCTGCTCTTTTTTACTGTATTCTATTCTGCAATGTTTTATTGTTATTATGTTTTATCATGTTTGCTTTTCAGGTATGTAATTATTTATACTTTACCGTTTACTGTGCTTTATTGTTAACCATTTTTTTGTCTTCAGGTACGCCATTCACGACTTTGAGTGGTTATACCAGAATGATGCCTGCAGGTTTAGGTATCATCTTGGTATCATTCTTTTTAGCCAGCGGTCGGCTTTCATGTAAAAGCAATCCTAGCGGCTAATTAGCCTCTAGACTGCTTTTACAAGCAGTGGGAGAGAATGCCCCCCCCACCGTCTTCCGTGTTTTTCTCTGGCTCTCCTGTCTCAACAGGGAACCTGAGAATGCAGCCGGTGATTCAGCCAGCTGACCATAGAGCTGATCAGAGACCAGAGTGGCTCCAAACATCTCTATGGCCTAAGAAACCGGAAGCTACGAGCATTTTATGACTTAGATTTCGCCGGATGTAAATAGCGCCATTGGGAAATTGGGGAAGCATTTTATCACACCGATCTTGGTGTGGTCAGATGCTTTGAGGGCAGAGGAGAGATCTAGGGTCTAATAGACCCCAATTTTTTCAAAAAAGAGTACCTGTCACTATCTATTGCTATCATAGGGGATATTTACATTCCCTGAGATAACAATAAAAATGATTTAAAAAAAAAAAATGAAAGGAACAGTTTAAAAATAAGATAAAAAAGCAAAAAAAAAATAAAGAAAAAAAATAAAGAAAAAAAAAGCACCCCTGTCGCCCCCTGCTCTCGCGCTAAGGCGAACGCAAGCGGCGGTCTGGCGTCAAACGTAAACAGCAATTGCACCATGCATGTGAGGTATCACCGCGAAGGTCAGATCGAGTGCAGTAATTTTAGCAGTAGACCTCCTCTGTAAATCTAAAGTGGTAACCTGTAAAGGCTTTTAAAGGCTTTTAAAAATGTAGTAATTTTGTTGCCACTGCACGTTTGTGCGCAATTTTAAAGCATGTCATGTTTGGTATCCATGTACTCGGCCTAAGATCATCTTTTTTATTTCATCAAACATTTGGGCAATATAGTGTGTTTTAGTGCATTAAAATTTAAAAAAGTGTGTTTTTTCCCCAAAAAATGCGTTTGAAAATCGCTGCGCAAATACTGTGTGAAAAAAAAAAAAATGAAACACCCACCATTTTAATCTGTAGGGCAATTGCTTTAAAATAATATATAATGTTTGGGGGTTCAAAGTAATTTTCTTGCAAAAAAAAATAATTTTTTCATGTAATCAAAAAGTGTCAGAAAGGGCTTTGTCTTCAAGTGGTTAGAAGAGTGGGTGATGTGTGACATAAGCTTCTAAATGTTGTGCATAAAATGCCAGGACAGTTCAACCCCCCCCAAATGACCCCATTTTGGAAAGTAGACACCCCAAGCTATTTGCTGAGAGGCATGTCGAGTCCATGGAATATTTTATATTGTGACACAAGTTGCGGGAAAGAGACAATTTTTTTTTTTTTTTTTTTGCACAAAGTTGTCACTAAATGATATATTGCTCAAACATGCCATGGGAATATGTGAAATTACACCCAAAAAAAAAAAATTCTGTTGCTTCTCCTGAGTAAGGAGATACCACATGTGTGGGACTTTTTGGGAGCCTAGCCGTGTACGGGACCCCGAAAACCAATCACCGCCTTCAGGCTTTCTAAGGCAGTAAATTTTTGATTTCACTCCTCACTACCTATCACAGTTTCGGAGGCCATGGAATGCCCAGGTGGCACAAAACCCCCCCAAATTACCCCATTTTGGAAAGTAGACACCCCAAGCTATTTGCTGAGAGGTATAGTGAGTATTTTGCAGACCTCACTTTTTGTCACAAAGTTTTGAAAATTGAAAAAAGAAAAAAAAAAATTTTTTTTCTGGTCTTTCTTCATTTTCAAAAACAAATGAGAGCTGCAAAATACTCACCATGCCTCTCAGCAAATAGCTTGGGGTGTCTACTTTCCAAAATGGGGTCATTTGGGGGGGTTTTGTGCCATCTGGGCATTTTATGGCCTTCAAAACTGTGATAGGCAGTGAAGAGTGAAATCAAAAATGTATGCCCTTAGAAATCCTGAAGGTGGTGCTGGGTTTTCGGGGCCCCGTACGCGGCTAGGCTCCCAAAAAGTCCCACACATTTGGTATCCCCGTACTCAGGAGAAGCAGCTGAATGTATTTTGGGGTGTAATTCCACATATGCCCATGGCCTGTGTGAGCAATATATCATTTAGTGACAACTTTTTGTAATTTTTTTTTTTCTTTTTTTTGTCATTATTCAATCACTTGGGACAAAAAAAATAAATATTCAATGGGCTCAACATGCCTCTCAGCAATTTCCTTGGGGTGTCTACTTTCCAAAATGGGGTCATTTGGGGGGTTTGTACTGCCCTGCCATTTTAGCACCTCATGAAATGACATAGGCAGTCAGAAACTAAAAGCTGTGTAAATTCCAGAAAATGTACCCTAGTTTGTAGACGCTATAACTTTTGCGCAAACCAATAAATATACGCTTATTGACATTTTTTTTACCAAAGACATGTGGCCGAATACATTTTGGCCTAAATGTATGACTAAAATTTAGTTTATTGGATTTTTTTTATAACAAAAAGTAGAAAATATCATTTTTTTTCAAAATTTTCAGTCTTTTTCCGTTTATAGCGCAAAAAATAAAAACGGCAGAGGTGATCAAATATCATCAAAAGAAAGCTCTATTTGTGGGAAGAAAAGGACGCAAATTTCGTTTGGGTAGAGCATTGCATGACCGCGCAATTAGCAGTTAAAGCGACGCAGTGCCAAATTGTAAAAAGTGCTCTGGTCAGGAAGGGGGTAAATCCTTCCGGGGCTGAAGTGGTTAAAAAAATGCCATAAATCTATCCCGTATTTTGTAGACACTATAACTTTTGCACAAACCAATCAATATATGCTTATTGCGATTTTTTTAACCAAAAATAGGTAGAAGAATACATATCGGCTGAAACTGAGGAAACATTTTTTTTTAAATTGGGATATTTATTATAGCAAAAAGTAAAAAATATTGTGTTTTTTTCAAAATTGTCGCTCTTCTTTTGTTTATAGCGCAAAAAATAAAAAACGCAGAGGCGATCAAATACCACCAAAAGAAAGCTCTATTTGTGGTGAAAAAAGGACGTTAATTTTTTTTGGGTACAACATCGCACGACCGCGCAATTCACGTTTAAAGTGCGACAGCGCTAAAAACTAAAAATTGGCCTGGGAAGGAAGGGGGTGAAATTGCCCGGTATTGAACCGGTTAAGGACACTTAATGACATAAAAAGTGGTGTATGGAAAAAGAGTAGCGCACTCAGACACACAGATTATAGTTATATCCCATTTCACTGAATGGTTTTTTTTTGGATGCAGCAACTCAAAATCTTAAAGGGAAAGCAAAATTTTTTTGTGCCGGTGACTGACAAATATTGATTGTGCTTGAAGCATTGTTTGCCCTTTGGAGCTATATGACAGCATCATGACTAGTTTATATGGCTTATATATTTTAACTAGATATAGTTATTATCTCCTGATATTTATATATATATATATATATATATATATATATATATATATATATATATATATATATATATATATATATATATATATATATATATATATATATATATAATATATATATATATATATATATAATATATATATATATTTTTTGAGTATCCATATCATCACTGTAATTGGTGGTGTTTTACAAGTTAGGATATGTCTTATGTGATAATGCTGGACGCAGCACTCTAACAACACCCCATAAAAATGTTTATTCCAGTTATATGTTTAATCTGTGTACCGGTGCTTCACGGTCATGGGGACACGATGAGTGAGCATGTGCGGAGCAGGGGATCACATGACTGATGATGATCACATGATTGATCATGGGTAGTATATTAGGATTGAAAGACCACTTGTGTAACCAATCCCATTTGAAGAAATCTTTTTGATGAAACATGTCTGGGGCGTGGTTACACGGCATTCCATCGCACTGACATTAGATGCCGCTGTCTGGAGAGGAATACACCGATCGGACTGCTGGGCCTTAGAAGGTTGGGTGAGAGACACACCAGTTTACACTTCAGGTCCGCTGTGACCGCGGTGCACCGTTGGATCATTGATCCTGTTGTTTGCTGTGGATTTGTTCAAAGGCTTATTTGTTTCAGTTTAAAAGTGAGTGCAACCACTGAAGTGTGCTTGGAGTGATTTTAATAAATTTGTTAAAACGTTATCATGATATGTGGAGCACTTTATTCATTTGTCTTTCACATATGGAGCCGGCTAGATTGGAGTCACGGTTCATCACATGCAACCCAGGTGTGGTTCAATTGCTGTTTTGCCAAACACGAGAGTGGGAGGTATACATTCTGGTGAGTGCGCTCTTCAGAGGGAGTGGTGTCACTATCACAGTGGTGTGTTGGAAGAGTAGAAGATCTATCATATAGAAAGATTAAAAAACTACTGGTGTGTTGGATTTTTTTCATGTGAACTTTTTCCATGGACTTTTCACAGTTTATGATTTTTGTAATGTTTTTATTTTTATATTGACACTTTTCACGGGGTGTTATATTCCTATCTTTATTACTGTTTTTTGTATAGAATTAGAGTGTCACCGGTATCATGCTGTTTTGACTCATATCTTTACAAATATACATTAGCGCCACTATCTCTATCTGTACACATGTGAGAGGTAGGGATGAGCCGAACACCCCCCTGTTCGGTTCGCACCAGAACATGCGAACAGGAAAAAAATTCGTTCGAACACGCGAACGCCGTTAAAGTCTATGGGACACGAACATGAATAATCAAAAGTGCTAATTTTAAAGGCTTATATGCAAGTTATTGTCATAAAAAGTGTTTGGGGACCCGGGTCCTGCCCCAGGGGACATGGATCAATGCAAAAAAAGTTTTAAAAACTGACGTTTTTTCAGGAGCAGTGATTTTAATAATGCTTAAAGTCAAACAATAAAAGTGTAATATCCCTTTAAATTTCGTACCTGGGGGGTGTCTATAGCATGCCTGTAAAGGGGCGCATGTTTCCTGTGTTTAGAACAGTCTGACAGCAAAATGACATTTCGAAGGAAAAAACCCATTTAAAACTACCCGCGGCTATTGCATTGCCGACAATACACATAGAAGTTCATTGATAAAAACGGCATGGGAATTCCCCACAGGGGAACCCCGAACCAAAATTATAAAAAAAAATGACGTGGGAGTCCCCCTAAATTCCATACCAGGCCCTTCAGGTCTGGTATGGATATTAAGGGGAACCCCGGCCAAAATTTTAAAAAAAAAGGCGTGGGGTCCCCCCAAAGATCCATACCAGACCCTTATCCGAGCACGCAACCTGGCAGGCCGCAGGAAAAGAGGGGGGGACGAGAGTGCGGCCCCCCCCTCCTGAACCGTACCAGGCCACATGCCCTCAACATTGGGAGGGTGCTTTGGGGTAGCCCCCCAAAACACCTTGTCCCCATGTTGATGAGGACAAGGGCCTCATCCCCACAACCCTGGCCGGTGGTTGTGGGGGTCTGCGGTCGGGGGGCTTATCGGAATCTGGAAGCCCCCTTTAACAAGGGGACCCCCAGATCCCGGCCCCCCCTGTGTGAAAAGGTAAAGGGGTACTTACCCCTACCATTTCACTAAAAAACTGTCAAAAATGTTAAAAATGACAAGAGACAGTTTTTGACAATTCCTTTATTTAAATGCTTCTTCTTTCTTCTATCTTCCTTCATCTTCTTCTTCTGGTTCTTCTGGCTCTTCTGGTTCTTCCTCCGGCGTGCTCGTCCAGCATCTCCTCCGCGGCGTCTTCTATCTTCTTCTCCTCGGGCCGCTCCGCACCCATGGCATGGGGGGAGGCTCCCGCTCTTCTCTTCATCTTCTTCATCTTCTTCTTCTCTTCTTCTCTTCTTCTCTTCATTTTCTTCTCCGGGCCGCTCCGCACCCATGCTGGCATGGAGGGAGGCTCCCGCTGTGTGACGGCGTCTCCTCGTCTGACGGTTCTTAAATAACGGGGGGTGGGGCCCCCCTCTGACGCACAGTGACTTGACGGGACTTCCCTGTGATGTCACGGGGAATGCCACAGGGAAGTCCCGTCATGTCCCGTGCGTCAGAGGGGATATTTAAGTTATTTAAGAACCGTCAGACGAGGATACGCCATCACACAGCGGGAGCCTCCCTCCATGCCAGCATGGATGCGGAGCGGCCCAGAGAAGAAAATGAAGAAGAGAAGAAGAGAAGAAGGAAGAAGAGAAGAAGAAGATGAAGAGAAGAGCGGGAGCCTCCCCCCATGCCATGGGTGCGGAGCGGCCGGAGGAGAAGAAGATAGAAGATGCCGTAGAGGAGATGCTGGACGAGAACGCCGGAGGAAGAACCAGAAGAACCAAAAGAAGAAGAAGATGAAGGAAGATAGAAGAAAGAAGAAAAAACTGTCTCTTGTCATTTTTAAAATTTTTGACAGTTTTTTAGTGAAATGGTAGGGGTAAGTACCCCCTTACCATTTCACACAGGAGGGGGCAGGATCTGGGGGTCCCCTTGTTAAAGGGGGCTTCCAGATTCCGATAAGCCCCCCGCCCGCAGACCCCCACAACCACCGGCCAGGGTTGTGGGGATGAGGCCCTTGTCCTCATCAACATGGGGACAAGGTGTTTTGGGGGGCTACCCCAAAGCACCCTCCCAATGTTGAGGGCATGTGACCTGGTACGGTTCAGGAGGGGGGGCGCACTCTCGTCCCCCCCTCTTTTCCTGCGGCCTGCCAGGTTGCGTGCTCGGATAAGGGTCTGGTATGGAATTTAGGGGAAACACCACGTCATTTTTTTTAAAAATTTTGGACGGGGTTCCCCTTAATATCCATATCAGACCTGAAGGGCCTGGTATGGAATTTAGGGGGACTCCCACGTCAATTTTTTTTTCATTTTGGTTCGGGGTTCCCCTTAATATCCATACCAGACCTGAAGGGCCTGGTATGGAATTTAGGGGGACCCCCATGTCTTTTTCTTTTTTAAATTTTGGTTCGGGGTTCCCCTTTGGGGAATTCCCATGCCGTTTTTATCAATGAACTTCTATGTGTATTGTCGGCAATGCAATAGCCGCGGGTAGTTTTAAATGAGTTTTTTCCTTCAAAATGTCATTTTGCTGTCAGACTGTTCTAAACACAGGAAACATGCGCCCCTTTACAGGCACACTATAGACACCCCCCAGGTACGAAATTTAAAGGGATATTACACTTTTATTGATTGACTTTAAGTATTATTAAAATCACTGCTCCTGAAAAAACGGCCGTTTTTAAAACTTTTTTTTGCATTGATCCATGTCCCCTGGGGCAGGACCCAGGTCCCCAAACCCTTTTTATGACAATAACTTGCATATAAGCCTTTAAAATTAGCACTTTTGATTTCTCCCATAGACTTTTAAAGGGTGTTCCGCGGCATTCGAATTTGCCGCGAACACCCCAAATTGTTCGCTGTTCGGCGAACTTGCGAACAGCCGATTTTCGAGTCGAACATGAGTTCGACTCGAACTCGAAGCTCATCCCTAGTGAGAGGTATAGTTTTGGGATTCAGAACAATTTACACATTTATTTAAGTGGCAGCTTTTCACTGTACACTGTGTATGTACACATCTTGTATTCATTTACACAACAATCATTTAGTTTTGTCACTGCTCTTTGGCGCAGTGGAGTGAGAGAGAACCAAGGGCGGCTTATTGTTACCTCTCCTGCTACAAACCATCATACTGTATATACTATTAGAGGAGATATATACCATTAGAGGAGATATATACCATTAGAGGAGATATATACTATTAGAGGAGAGATATACTGTATATACTATTAGAGGAGAGATATTCTGTCTATACTATTAGAGGAGATATATACTCTATATACTATTAGAGGAGAGATATACTCTATATACTATTAAAAGGAGATATATACTCTATATACTATTAGAGGAGATATATACTCTATATACTATTAGAGGAGATATACTGTAATATATTATATTCTGGACATACAAAATCAATGTCTTCCTTCAAATAAAAATGTCATTTTAGGAACGTTCGTTCGATTTTCTGATCGTTAGTCGGGTCAAATCGACGTTCGTTTTCATCCTCAGTGAGGGGAAAATGTAGAAATAATAGAAAACTTCTCGGTGAAAGGAATTCTCAGACAGTGGATGTGATTTTCATTCAGAAATGACATTCATTATAAAACAGAATGATAAAAACAAGGGACATTTTCAAACAAAATTTCTTTCATTCAGCGAATGTAAAAAGATTTTTTCTCTGAATATTCTTGTCTGAAAATTGATCGGTGTGGTCAGCATAATGCTCGGTACTCACCTATGCAGTTTGCTTTTGATTTGATCTGTTTTTGCCGTGTTTTTGTTGTGCGTTTTGATTTTTTGGTACAAGTGATTTTGCTGCAATTCACGTTTTTTTCTTTTATGCTTTTTTTTGGCCAATTTGTTGGGCAGATTAAAAAACACAAATTGCTACAAAAACACATTCCAGGCTTTTCTTCAGCTTCTCCATTGAAGTTTATTAACCCAAAAAAGCTCCGATTTGTGTTGAAAAAAGTTCCCGATCGTTTCCAAATACGCAGCGGCTGAAAAAAATCCTGGATGTGACCGATTCCCATAGGAAACCATGTTATATGAACTGTAGAGCGTTTCTGCAAAAAGCACCAAAAAACACATGGATGTGACCCAGGCCTAACACGTTTACTAATATAATGGGGGGTAAAAAAACTAAAATTAGACCTTTATAGTAGAAAAAGAACAAATAATCACTACTGTAAGGGGGTCATTTATTTACTGTGAAAGTCATATTTACAGGAGCGATTATTTGCTCTTTTTGTACTATAAAGGGCTAATTTTTCGTTTTTTTTAACCCCATTATATTACTGGCCGATTAATTGATTATGAAAATAGTAATCGATTAATTTCATGATTGATTGGTTGTTCCGGCCCTAGTTTAATACTTTAGGGGTTCTTGTCTGCAGTGCCCATAAAGTGTGTATTTGTTCTTCAATGAAGGAACAATAATGGATGATGGCAGCATACAGCAGTGATAGGAAATATATTATACAATCCCTTATACCCCCATCGATCGTCTATACCAGGGGGAGGCAACCTCCGCCCTCCAGCTGTGGTGAGACTACAAGTCCCATGAGACATCGCAAGACCCCGACAATCACAGGCATGACTCCTAGAGGCAGAGGCATGATGGGATTTGTAGTCTCACCACAGCTGGAGGGCCGAGGTTGTCTCACCCCGATCTATACCACCTCTTCCATCGATCGAATTTATATCTCATACTCCTCGACTACACGCTAATTCCATATAAAACACACAGAGCTCCACACCACACCCATTTCTTATTCCTGTGATAAACCTCACACACAATATACATATCATACTGCAGTTATTATCCCCTAAACTAATATTCAACTCTCAGGATTGGAAACCCAACACAATTCTACAATTCTTTATCAGAACATTATTATCAAAAATGATTTATTTATGTCCACTGAATGATTTATCGGTCATTACATGATGGCACAATCGTTTGCGGTGACGGCCGAACGTTCGTTTTTCGAAAATGGGTTCAGCCGATTTTTCGTATATTGTATGGCCAGAAAACTAACAACAACCAACTATTAAATTATAAGTGTTTTCAATTTCCTTTCAAATTTGGCTGTTTGTGATCGTAACAAATACAAATTTATCTGAAGTTACGAATTATGCAAAATAACAAATGCCGCATCTAAACAAATTAATAATAAATAAATAAATAATAATAATAATAAAAAGGTTTTATTATTGTTATGTATTATTATTATATCGTTACGTTCCATTCTCTCAGATACGACATTCATTAAGATAATTCGTAACTTCAGATAAATTTGTATTCGTTACGATCACAAACAGCCAAATTTGAAAGGAAATTTTTTCTGGTTTTTGAATTCTCAGATTTTTTTTTTTCTTCATTCTTATTTTCAAATTTCCAAATTTTAGAATCTTCCAATTTCCGAATTTCGAATTTTTAAATTTCAGAAATTCAGAATTCCGAATTTCGGAATTCGGAAATTGTACAATTTGGAAATTCGGAAATGTCGAAATAAACACATTTATCAAAATTCATTAAAAACGAATTCGGAACAAAACGAATTGCACATGTCTGTCCTTCATTACAGTTTATTAGACATTTTGGAGTATCCTAAAACTTCCCCTCCCCCATCCCAGTTTTTTAAGCAAATAAACTACAAAAGTACATCCAAGGCCTGATCTATGACTTGATGGAGGAAATGCGTTGTGCCTGGCTGCTCTGGGCCTATCAGGGAATAGAACCTGGGACCAAGCAGCAGGACCAGTCTCGGGTCTGTGCTATACTAGTAATAGTCCAATCTGTCTGATTGTTATATCTATATCCAATCATTGATCAATATTCCCATATACAGAGCCGAGGATTTCCACTTCCTGAGACTGTATACCCCTCCCCCGTCACCTGTCCACACTACCACACCCCCACCACAATCCCCGCCCCCTCCACATCATAACCAATAGGAACAAGAGTAGCACTGGCTGTATTCATAGTGATAATCACCACAGCCAATCACAGTGAGGGGGAGGAGCAATCACAGATCCATGGATTGGTCATGTAAAGGAACCTGTGAGGACAGAAATGTAGGAATTCTCATTGTGGATATTAAAGTGTGTGTCTAGACAAATCCTATTGTTCTAGATTTGGATGGAGTGGGGGAGGATTAGAACCCCTGTCAGGTTTTTACTGCTATCCGGGGCTCCATTAGAGAGATTTCCCCTCACTTCCTGTCCTGGTGACAACGTTTTATCAGACAGGAAATGAAGGAAAATCTACAACAGGGACACAGACAGGAATAAAGATCTGACAGGGGTTCTAATCCTTCCCCTACTCTACTAAAGAAAAGGATTTTTATTTCTGACTGTGTTGCTGTTGGAGAGTTCCCCTCACTTCCTGTCTGGGGGAATGTTGTCACAGGAACAGGAAGTGAGGGGAAATCTCTCTAATGGAGCCTCAGATAGTAGCAAAAAATCTGACAGAGGTTCTAATCCTCCCCACTCCATCCAAATCTGAAAATAGCCCTTTCTTCTATAGATAGACAGTGATGGTGGAGACCCCAGGGCCGTCATCCTGATCCTGGCTACACTATGTAGTGTGTCACTGACCCAGAACAAGCATGCAGCCAGTGAAGGCTGAACAATCTGACCTCCTGCATGCTTGTTCCTGGTCAGTGACACACTAGGTAGTGAAGTGAGGTTTAGGATGAAGATGACGGCCCCGGAACCTGCAGCTTTATAAATAAATCACTCATGTTTCCTGTCCTCTGCTTCCTCCTATTGGATGAGTATTCCACCAATCACCAATCAGATAATCCACCTTGTGATGTCTCCGGGCAGATCTCTCACTTCTGATTCCCCCCACATATCTTTATACAATCTCCCCCTCCCCCCCATACCCATACCCCAGCATGGAGGGGCTCAGTGAAGGTGGTGGTGAAGGTGTGGAGATGTCGGATCGGGTCACACAGATCATAAAAGGAGATCCGCCCGGCCTCATAATCCAGATCTATCCTGACTCTCCTACTGGAGACACCGCCGGGTAATCGGATCCTATTACTGTCATGTATCACTGAGAGCTGAATATCCAACAACACAAACCCCCCCTCCAAACTCCAGGACTTCTTATTATCTCCAATCGATGACTGATCTCCTCTCCTGTCCATACTGGGGTAACACATCCCGACTCTCCAGTGCCATGCCCCCCCGACATCCACTTCCCAGTAATGTCTCCCTGAGGAGAACCTCTGACTGCTCATCACCTGATAATACTGAAACCTCTCTGGTGTTTCTGGGCGATTCTGATGTGATGAGAAGGACGCAGTTTTCCTGTCATCTGATATATGTAGATTATTACCAGCTGTCCTCACATCCAGTAATATGTCTGTAACCCCCCTCCCTACATTTACCCCAGACATGATATCAGATAAACCTGTGTGTAATGTGTGTGAGATCCCCCCCACATCCAGATCCCCTCCATCATGGAGGAGTTTATCATGTCTCTCTCTGTCCTCATCATCTCCATCCTCAGTATCACACAAGTCACCTGTGTCTGATTCCTGTAGGACAGTCAGTGGATCCGTCATGTTACACAGCTCCTCAATGTCCTCCATCTTCCTGGACAGCTCCTCCTTCTTTATTTCCAGATCCTGGACCAGATCATTGATTATCCCGGAGATCCGCTCTGCCTGCCCGGAGATTTCCCTCAGGACTCTCTTCTCCAGATCTTCCAGACGTCTCCTGAGGTCTCTGAACAGGACAGTGACTCTCTCTAAAAAAAGGGACCCAAGGGGGAGGAACGGGACAAGTACCAGTTCCACCCAGGGAAAAGAATTCATCAACAAGGAACCAGCAAATTAGCAAAAATATGAAAAATTTAATGTTGAGTTAAATAATTCCACATATACACCAGACACAAAATCAAAAATTATATGTGACAATAAGTGAACCAAGACCTGACACTAAGAAAATAAAATAGACAACGTTGTCTAAAAACAGAACAACACACAGATGGCCACCACTAAACACACACAACAAGATCGCCCAGCTGGATTAATGAATGGAAAGAAACACAGCAAAACATAAAAAGTCTTATGAGTATCTCAAAGTGTTGTAGGTCAAGGCCGGGGGATGAGTGTGTGCAGCCGTATGGTTGGGGGGAAGTCCGCCTAGTAGGATGCCAGTAACAGGCCTTAGGTGAGCCTTAAAGTAAGTTGCATGGAAATAGCTGGTTAAGACACTAACAACTGAGTGTCATACAATGACTGGTAATGTAGATGAGCAGCTCTGTAGGAATGGTACATGGATCAAGATATGAATGTGCCTGCATCGGTAATAATCACCACTGTAAGTAAAGTAGACAGTGGGTGGGAGACAGTTGTGTAACTATGGTGACAGCAGTCACGATTAAAACATGAGCAGATACAGTCTCACCAATCCCGGGATACCGAAGTTGGGCAGGTTAATGGATCATTCCAATCCTACTCGGATCATCTCAGATAGTGCAGAGCAGCTGCATCCGGGTCAGATCAGCTGGATAGGGCTTCGTAGATCCGTGTGCTCAGTTACCAGCAGCGGTGATGAGGAACGGGAGCGTGTTGGAATGTGCCGCCTGTGTGCGGCGTAGGTCAGCGTCCACTTCCTGGTTCCATGCTATAAGGCTTCACAGAAGGGCGGACGGAATATCCAGGGCTGATGGGTGGGTCTGTGTGTGACGCTAGGTGGAGCGTGATGGCGTCATGCTGACGCGTTTCATCCGTCACAGGGATTTCTTCAGAGCATGCGCCGTTGCCAGAGCGGACATCTTATATAGCCCTCCCACTTACAAACGTGGATACAATGGCTATCTGTTGGCCTGGCAACGGTACAACAAATAGACTGCCATTCAAACCGGAAGACAACAGAAAGTATGCAAATACATGGAACGGGCCGGTCCGTGGGTGTACCACCTCTATAAATAGCATAAACTACATAAAGAAGAAAGAGAAGAAAGAAGAAATTATTCTTTACCTATGCTTATTTCTTATTCTAGTCCTAGTTTTAGTTTTATTCTCCTCTCCATTCCACTTTCCTTCTTTCTTCTTCTCTTTCTTCTTTATGTAGTTTATGCTATTTATAGAGGTGGTACACCCACGGACCGGCCCGTTCCATGTATTTGCATACTTTCTGTTGTCTTCCGGTTTGAATGGCAGTCTATTTGTTGTACCGTTGCCAGGCCAACAGATAGCCATTGTATCCACGTTTGTAAGTGGGAGGGCTATATAAGATGTCCGCTCTGGCAACGGCGCATGCTCTGAAGAAATCCCTGTGACGGATGAAACGCGTCAGCATGACGCCATCACGCTCCACCTAGCGTCACACACAGACCCACCCATCAGCCCTGGATATTCCGTCCGCCCTTCTGTGAAGCCTTATAGCATGGAACCAGGAAGTGGACGCTGACCTACGCCGCACACAGGCGGCACATTCCAACACGCTCCCGTTCCTCATCACCGCTGCTGGTAACTGAGCACACGGATCTACGAAGCCCTATCCAGCTGATCTGACCCGGATGCAGCTGCTCTGCACTATCTGAGATGATCCGAGTAGGATTGGAATGATCCATTAACCTGCCCAACTTCGGTATCCCGGGATTGGTGAGACTGTATCTGCTCATGTTTTAATCGTGACTGCTGTCACCATAGTTACACAACTGTCTCCCACCCACTGTCTACTTTACTTACAGTGGTGATTATTACCGATGCAGGCACATTCATATCTTGATCCATGTACCATTCCTACAGAGCTGCTCATCTACATTACCAGTCATTGTATGACACTCAGTTGTTAGTGTCTTAACCAGCTATTTCCATGCAACTTACTTTAAGGCTCACCTAAGGCCTGTTACTGGCATCCTACTAGGCGGACTTCCCCCCAACCATACGGCTGCACACACTCATCCCCCGGCCTTGACCTACAACACTTTGAGATACTCATAAGACTTTTTATGTTTTGCTGTGTTTCTTTCCATTCATTAATCCAGCTGGGCGATCTTGTTGTGTGTGTTTAGTGGTGGCCATCTGTGTGTTGTTCTGTTTTTAGACAACGTTGTCTATTTTATTTTCTTAGTGTCAGGTCTTGGTTCACTTATTGTCACATATAAATTTTGATTTTGTGTCTGGTGTATATGTGGAATTATTTAACTCAACATTAAATTTTTCATATTTTTGCTAATTTGCTGGTTCCTTGTTGATGAATTCTTTTCCCTGGGTGGAACTGGTACTTGTCCCGTTCCTCCCCCTTGGGTCCCTTTTTTTTTTTTGTGATATGCCTTAATTCAGAGGAACACACCCTGCTATTTAAATTAGATCCCCTGGGTGCTTTGCGATTAGCTTCATCCATACACAGATGTTGTTAGGGCACTTCCCTCATCTGTTAGTATTCTCTATATTGAGTTAACCTGAGTCTCTTGGATCATAAATTCCCTCCCCTCCCCTCTCTTTTTTTCAGTGACTCTCTCTGTTTCATCATCTGCTTCTCCTTGTACTTTCCTCCCGTGTTCCTGCAGACTCTGGACTCTTTTCTCCATCTCCTCTCTCTCTGTCATCAGTTTCTGCAGAACATTCCTCAGTTTCTTCTTCTTCATCTCAGAGGCCTCATCCAGAGTCTCCACCTGGTGTCCTTGATCTTCTCCATCCAGCCTGCAGGACACACAGATACAGGTGGAGTCCTCAGTGCAGTAATACTCCAGGATCTTCTTATGGTCGGAGCATTTCCTGTTCCCCAGGGAAGTGGTGGGGACACATAAGATGTGTTCTGGTGACTTGCTGTGGACTCTCAGGTGATTGTCACACAGAGAAGCTTCACACATCAGACAGGATATCGCAGCAGGTACAGGAGTGTGAATACAGTAAGTACAGAAGACCCCGGACTCCTCCTGATCTGGATGGGGGGACAGGAAATCCTCCACTATGTTATGTAGTGTTATGTTCCTGTGCAGTGCAGGCCGATCCTGGAACTCTTCTCTACATTCAGCACAGGAATAACCTCCAGACCCCTCCTGTGTATCCCACACACGACCAATACAGTCCCGGCAGAAGTTATGTCCACATTTCAGGGTTACAGGATCTGTATAAATGTTCAGACAGACGGAACATTCCAGCTCCTTCTTTAGATCAGCAGACGCCATCACTGAGAGCAGAAGAGAGAAATGACACTGAAAGTATCTGACACTCATTATAACCAGTTCTGTACATTCCTACACAGGGAGGAGCTGAGACTGAGACACGTAGTCATAGGAACTTTTATACAGAAGAACACAGATAATACAGTATCTCACAAAAGTAAGTACACCCCTCACATTTATGTAAATCTTTTCTTCTATCTTTTCATGTGACAACACTGAAGAAATGACACTTGGCTACAATTATTATTATTATTATTATACAGTATTTATATAGCGCCTACAGTTTACGTAGCGCTTTACAACTTGAGGGTAGACAGTACAAATACAATACAATTTGATACAGTAGGAATCAGGGGGCCCTGCTCCTTAGAGCTTACAATCTAAGAGGCAGGGTCAAGAGATACAAGAGGTAATAACTGTGGGTGATGTGCTGATTGAGAAGATAAATGTACAGTTGTTAGGTGGGGGCCAGATAGGCTTTTCTGAAGAGATGAGTTTTCAGGGATCATCTGAAAGTGGATAAAATAGGAGAAAATCGGACGGATTGGGGTAGAGCATTCCAGAGGATGGGGGAGGCTCTGGAGAAGTCCTGAAGGCGAGCATGGGATGAGGTGACAAGGGACTTTGACAGCAGGAGGTCTTGGGAGGAGCGAAGAGAACGATTAGGTTGGTATTTTGTGACTAGGTTAGAGATGTAGCTGGGGGCCAGGTTGTGGATGGCTTTGTAAGTTATAGTTAGTATCTTGAATTTAATTCGGTGACTGAGTGGCAGCCAATGGAGGGATTGGCAGAGGGGTGTAGCAGACGCTGAGCGGTTTGTGTGGTGGAAGAGCCTGGCAGCAGCGTTCATGACGGACTGAAGTGGGGAGGAGCCTATTTAGAGGTAAACCAATGAGGAGGGAGTTGCAGTAGTCAAGGCGGGAGATGACCAGTGAGTGGATTAGAAGCTTTGTGGTGTCATTGGTTAGGAAGGGGCGTATCTTGAAGATGTTGCGAAGACTGAGGCGGCAAGCTTTGGATAGTGATAGAATGTGGGGTCGAAAGGTTAGTTCAGAGTCCAGGATTACACCTAGGACCTTGGCGTGGGGAGATGGGTTGATAATTGAGCCGTTGATCTTAACAGGGAGATCAGGGGAAGTGGCACCTGAGGGAGGAAATATCATGAGCTCGGTTTTGGATAGGTTGAGTTTGAGAAAGTGATGTGACATCCAGGCTGATATGTCTGCTAATAAGTTGGTAATGCGTGAGGGGACAGATGGAGAGAGCTGGGGGGTGGAGAGATAGATTTGGGTGTCATCAGCGTAGAGATGATATTTAAAGCCGTGGGAGGCAATCAACTGACCCAAGGAGGTGGTGTAGATTGAGAAAAGGAGAGGTCCAAGAAAAGAACCTTGGGGGACCCCAACGGAAAAAGGAAGAGGAGAGGAGGAAGTAGAGTTGTAAGTGACACTGAAGGAGCGGTGGGATAGGTAGGATGAGAACCAGCGAAGAGCGCAGTCACGGAGACCAGAGGAGTGGAGTTTTTTGAGGAGGAGGGGGTGGTCCACTGTGTCAAAGGCAGCAGAAAGATCCAGGAGAAGTAGTACAGAATAGTGTCCATTGGCTTTAGCCATTAGTAGGTCATTTGAGAGTTTAAGGAGAGCAGTTTCCGTGGAGTGTTGAGGGCGAAAACCGGACTGAAGGGGATCAAGAAGTTTATTCATGGTCAGATGGTCGCTTAGTCGGTTGTAGACCAGTCTTTCAAGAAGTTTGGAGGAGAAGGAGAGTAAGGAGATGGGACGTAAGTTGTTGAGATTGGTGGGATCCAGTGAGGGCTTTTTTAGTATGGGGGTGACTAGCGCATGTTTTAGAGAGTTTGGGAAGATGCCACAAGAGAGGGAGAGGTTGAAAATGTGAGTTAGAGAGCGTAGAATCGAGTCAGAGGGTGAGCGTAGCATTTGCGAGGGAACAGGATCCAGGGGGCAAGTGGTTAGATGAGCGCTAGATAAAAGTTTAGCAACCTCAGTAATAGTAGCAGGGTTGAATGAGGGAAGTAATGATTCTGTCTGTGGACATGGGGTGTTGCATGGGGGAGGTTTTTGCGCATTGGCGATCTCCTCATGAATTGTATCAATCTTAGTTTTGAAGTGATTGGCAATCTCCTGGGCAGTGAGTGAGTTGGTGGGTGGAGGCAGTGGAGGACAGAGTAGAGTGTTGAAGGTAGAGAAGAGTTGACGTGGACTGGATGAGAAGGTGTTGATGAGTGTGATAAAGTAGGTCTGTTTGGCAGTGTGAAGGCAGGAGTAGTATTTTAGGAGGGCAGATTTATATTGTGTGAAGTCTTCCTGGGTCTTAATGCCCCGTACACACGGTCGGACTTTGTTCGGACATTCCGACAACAAAATCCTAGGATTTTTTCCGACGGATGTTGGCTCAAACTTGTCTTGCATACACACGGTCACACAAAGTTGTCGGATAATTCGATCATTCTGAACGCGGTGACGTAAAACACGTACATCGGGACTATAAACGGGGCAGTAGCCAATAGCTTTCATCTCTTTATTTATTCTGAGCATGCGTGGCACTTTGTGCGTCGAATTTGTCTACACACTATCGGAAATTCCGACAACGGATTTTGTTGTCGGAAAATTTTATCTCCTGCTGTCCAACTTTGTGTGTCGGAAAATCCGATGGAAAATGTACGATGGCGCCCACACACGGTCGGAATTTCTGACAACACGCTCCGATCGGACATTGTCCATCGGAAAATCCGACCGTGTGTACGGGGCATTAGTCTTATGCCAGAGGCACTCAAGAGCGCAGCTACGTTTTCTAAGACTTCTGGTGTCATCTGTTTGCCAGGGTTGTAGCAGTCGGGGCCTAATTCTGCGTGTAGTGAGGGGGGCCAGCTTGTCTAGGGAGGAAGACAGTGAGCTGTTGTAGATGAAAGTAGCTAGGTCGGGGCAGGACAGGGGGGAGATTTTGTCATAGAGGTGATCAGTAGCAGAGTAGAGAAGAGAAGGGTTGAGGTGGCGAAGGTTTCTACGTGTAACTGTTAGGCGGTTGGAGGGAGAAGAGGTGGAAGACAAGGAGAGAGCAAAACTAATAAGGTGGTGATCAGAGAGTGGGAGTGGATTGTTGGAAAGGTTGCATGGAGTGCACGGATAGGAGAAGGCAAGGTCAAGGGTGTTGCCATTGGAGTGGGTAGGAGCCTGTATCCATTGCTTCAGGTCAAGTGATGAGGTTAGACTGAGAAGTTTAGGAGTAATAGTAGTGTTAATGTTGACAGGGATGTTGAAGTCCCCGAGAATAATTGTGGGGATTTCAGAAGAGAGAAAGTAGGGTTACAATGTAAAGTAGTGAGTGTACAGCTTGTATAACAGTGTAAATTTGCTGTCCCCTCAAAATAACTCAACACACAGCCAATAACGTCTAAACAGCTGGCAACAAAAATCAGTACACCCCTAATTAAAAATGTCCAAATTGGGCCCAATTAGCCATTTTCCCTCCAAGGTGTCATGTGACTCCTTAGTGTTACAAGGTCTCAGGTGTGAATGGGGAGCAGGTGTGTTAAATTTGGTGTTATCGCTCTCACTCTCTCATACTGGTCACTGGAAGTTCAACATGGCACCTCATGGCAAAGAACTCTCTGAGGATCTGAAAAAAATAATTGTTGCTCTACATAAAGATGGTCTAGGCTATAAGAAGATTGCCAAGACCCTGAAACTGAGCTGCAGCACGGTGGCCAAGACCATACAGTGGTTTACCAGGACAGGTTCTTCTCAGAACAGGCCTCACCATGGTCGACCAAAGAGATTGAGTGCACGTGCTCAGCGTCATATCCAGAGGTTGTCTTTGGGAAATAGACGTATGAGTGCTGCCAGCATTGCTGCAGAGGTTGTAGGGGTGGGGGGGTCAGCCTGTCAGTGCTCAGACCATACGCTGCACACTGCATCAAATTGGTGTGCATGGCTGTTCTCCCAGAAGGAAGCCTCTTCTAAAAATGATGCACAAGAAAGCCTGCAAACAGTTTGCTGAAGACAAGCAGACTAAGGACATGGATTACTGGAACCATGTCCTGTGGTCTGATGAGAGCAAGATAAATGTATTTGGTTCAGATGGTGTCAAGCGTGTGTGGCGGCAACCAGGTGAGGAGGACAAAGACAAGTGTGTCTTGTCTACAGTTAAGCATCGTGGTGGGAGTGTCATGGTCTGGGGCTGCATGAGTGCTGCCGGCATTGGGGGGCTACAGATCATTGAGGGAACCATGAATGCCAACATGTACTGTGACATACTGAAGCAGAGCATGATCCCCTCCCTTCAGAGACTGGGCCGCAGGGCAGTATTCCAACATGATAACCACCCCAAACACACCTCCAAGACCACCACTGCCTTGCTAAAGAAGCTGAGGGTAAAGGTGATGGACTGGCCAAACATGTCTCCAGACCTAAACCCTACTGAGCATCTGTAGGACATCCTCAAATGGAAGGTGGAGGAGAGCAAGGTCTCTAACATCCACCAGCTCGGTGATGTCGTCATGGAGGAGTGGAAGAGGACTCCAGTGACAACTTGTGAAGCTCTGGTGAACTCCATGCCTAAGAGGTTTAAGGCAGTGCTGGAAAATAATGGTGGCCACACAAAATATTGACACTTTGGGCCCAATTTGGACATTTTCACTTAGGGGTGTACTGACTTTTGTTACTAGCGGTTTAGACTGTATGTTGAGTTATTTTGAAGGGACAGCAAATTTACACTGTTATACAAGCTGTACATTCACTACTTTACATTGCAACAAAGTGTTATTTCTTCAGTGTTGTCACATGAAAAGATAGAATAACATATTTACAACAATGTGACCGAGGGGTGTACTTACTATTGTGAGATACTGTATATATGGACACATTGTTTATATACTAGTATTAGTGTTAATTAACTCTCTCCACTAGATGGCAGTCTCCAAAGCGCATAAAAGGCTGTTCCCAGCTTGACAAAGGAGGGCGCACTGTGTACACCTCCCCAGTGCGCATGCTCCGAAACGCATCGCAAGCACGCCAGTGACGTCATCATGCCCAACGCTGAGGTCTAGCCCTCTCCATCGGACCTCAGCTGCACTCCAACCCTCAGTTTGGATCCCGCTTAAGCGCCACAGTATCCTGCTGGCCAAGACTTCCAACAACACCATCTGGATATGGGAGGCGAGGGTCAAACACACAGCCTGGATGGACTTTAGCATGGTTCATTGGATCCATATGTGCCTGATTACATAGGCGCCTGTGTCTTCTCTCTCTTTTTCTGCATGTCTGGAGTCTTCTTCCACTTCCCCTGCAAGGCTGGCCCTGATACAGTGGACTGTTCCGTTCCTTTACACAAGGCTGATTATCTCAAAGGACTTTTAGATGGACTTTTGTTTTATTTAAAAACACCTAATAGGCTGCGCCACTACCCATGTGTGTGTTATTATATAAAGACAAAGCCTCTAAATGAGGCCGTGGTCTCAGAAGGGATACATGTCCCTTTACTTCTTATATCTTTCAGATTTGCCTACAAGAAAAGTTGATATACATTATACTCTATGGACATTTCATTCTTTTATTCCTTAGAAAACAATTATTATCCAATTCCTCTCCGTTTTGAAGATCCCCACTGACTATGGAGAGGATGTCGGGTGAGGATGTATTGGGTACGGTGAATGGTTCTGACTCCGGGTCACATCTTGCCATTATACTCTATGGACATTCCTTTCTATCATTTCTCTGTCATTCCATAGAAAACAATAATAATCACAAATAATCCCAATCTTATAATCCGCTCCTCTACTTGGGGAACACCTGTGGGAAAGGATAAAATGCTGAGCGTCTCAGATTTGTCTGAAAATGAGTAGTTTGCATCCCATTATACTCTATGGGCATTCCCTTCTGTCCTTCATCCTCATCATTCCATAGAGAACAATAATAATCCCAAATAATCTCAATATTAAGGATCACCAGTGAATATGGAGAGGATGTCATGTAAGGATATATTTGGTAGGACTAAGGCCCCTTTCACACTCGTACGACCTGTATGGAAGTGGTTCTCAACCTCAGTCCTCAAGTACCCCCAACAGGACATCATGTTTTGGGAATTTCTCTAAGATAAAATATCTCTCCAAAATACCAAACCATTCACTCTGATTTAAAGCACCTGTGCAAGATAAAGGAAAACCTGCAAACATGGCCTGTTGGGAGTACTTGAGGACAGGGTTGAGAAGCACTGATCTAGGTTATCTCCTGTCCTCAGGACCCACTAACAGGCCAGATTTTAAGTATTACCTTGGGGGAGGTGCAGACTAGAATACTGCAATCACTGAGCAGCAAATGATATCACCTGTGATGTGTTTCAGTTTTCTTGCAGACCTGGCCTGTTGGTGGGTCCTGAGGACAGGAGATGAGAACCTCTGATGTAAGTCACATGACTTGAAGCAATGCCTGTGTAATGTTGGGTCTATGGACCTCCAGTCACATCAAAGTCTGACCAAAGTAGTGCAGGGACTAATCTGAAGTCGCACAGGTGCTCATTGGAGATCATGGGGTACCGCTTGTCATGTGACTTTGCACTAGGGTTGTCACCTCATCCCTTTAAACCCGAACACATAATAATTACACGGGTTCTGTGGATGATTAAGGTGGTAATTAAACTCACTTAGTGCCTTATCTGCATTAAATTATCCTCAGAACCCGTGTAATTCATATGTGTTCGGGATGAAGGGATGAGATAAGAACCCAACCCACAGTCCCAAGTAGGGATGAGCTTCGAGTTCGAGTCGAACTCATGTTCGACTCGAACATTGGCTGTTCGCAAGTTCGCCGAACAGTGAACAATTTGGGGTGTTCGCGGCAAATTCGAATGCCGCGGAACACCCTTTAAAAGTCCATGGGAGAAATCAAAAGTGCTAATTTTAAAGGCTTATATGCAAGTTATTGTCATAAAAAGTGTTTGGGGACCTGGGTCCTGCCCCAGGGGACATGGATCAATGCAAAAAAAAGTTTTAAAAACGGCCGTTTTTTCAGGAGCAGTGATTTTAATAATGCTTAAAGTCAAACAATAAAAGTGTAATATCCCTTTAAATTTCGTACCTGGGGGGTGTCTATAGTATGCCTGTAAAGGGGCGCATGTTTCCTGTGTTTAGAACAGTCTGACAGCAAAATGACATTTGGAAGGAAAAAACACATTTAAAACTACCCGCGGCTATTGCATTGCCGACAATACACATAGAAGTTCATCGATAAAAACGGCATGGGAATTCCCCACAGGGCAACCCCGAACCAAAATTTAAAAAAAAAAAAAAAATGACGTGGGAGACCCCCTAAATTCCATACAAGGCCCTTCATGTCTGGTATGGTTATTAAGGGGAACCCCCGGCCAAAATAAAAAAAAATGATGTGGGGTTCCCCCTAAATTCCATACCAGACCCTTCAGGTCTGGTATGGATTTTAAGGGGAACCCCGCGCCAAAAAAAAAAAAAAAAACGGCGTGGGGTCCCCCCAAAAATCCATACTAGACCCTTATCCGAGCACGCAACCTGGCAGGCCGCAGGAAAAGAGGGGGGACGAGAGTGCGGCCCCCCCCTCCTGAACCGTACCAGGCCACATGCCCTCAACATTGGGAGGGTGCTTTGGGGTAGCCCCCCAAAACACCTTGTCCCCATGTTGATGAGGACAAGGGCCTCATCCCCACAACCCTGGCCAGTGGTTGTGGGGGTCTGCGGGCGGGGGGGCTTATCGGAATCTGGAAGCACCCTTTAACAAGGGGACCCCCAGATCTCGGCCCCCCCCTGTGTGAAATGGTAAGGGGGTACTTACCCCTACCATTTCACTAAAAAACTGTCAAAAATGTTAAAAATGACAAGAGACAGTTTTTGACAATTCCTTTATTTAAATGCTTCTTCTTTCTTCCTTCATCTTCTTCTGGTTCTTCTGGCTCTTCTGGTTCTTCCTCCGGCATTCTCGTCCAGCATCTCCTCCGCGGCGTCTTCTATCTTCTTCTCCTCGGGCCGCTCCCCACCCATGGCATGAGGGGAGGCTCCCGCTCTTCTCTTCATCTTCTTCTTCATCCTCTTCCCTTCTCTTCTTCATTTTCTTCTCCGGGCCGCTCCGCACCCATGCTGGCATGGAGGGAGGCTCCCGCTGTGTGACGGCGTCTCCTCATCTGATGGTTCTTAAATAACGGGGGCGGGGCCACACGGTGACCCCGCCCCCTCTGACGCACGGGTCATGACGGGACTTCCCTGTGGCATTCCCCGTGACGTCACAGGGAAGTCCCATCAAGTCACTGTGCGTCAGAGGGGGGGGTCACCGGGTGGCCCCGCCCCCCATTATTTAAGAGCCATCAGACGAAGAGACGCCGTCACACAGCGGGAGCCTCCCTCCATGCCAGCATGGGTGCGGAGTGGCCCGGAGAAGAAAATGAAGAAGAGAAGAAGAGAAGAAAGAAGAAGTTAAGAGGATGAAGAAGAAGATGAAGAGAAGAGCGGGAGCCTCCCCTCATGCCATGGGTGCGGAGCGGCCCGAGGAGAAGAAGATAGAAGACGCCGCGGAGGAGATGCTGGACGAGAACGCCGGACGAAGAACCAGAAGAGCCAGAAGAACCAGAAGAAGAAGTAGATGAAGGAAGAAGCATTTAAATAAAGGAATTGTCAAAAACTGTCTCGTCATTTTTAACATTTTTGACAGTTTTTTAGTGAAATGGTAGGGGTAAGTACCCCCTTACCATTTCACATGGGGGGGGCTGGGATCTGGGGGTCCCCTTGTTAAAGGGGGCTTCCAGATTCCGATAAGCCCCCCACCCGCAGACCCCCACAACCACCGGCCAGGGTTGTGGGGATGAGGCCTTTGTCCTAATCAACATGGGGACAAGGTGTTTTGGGGGGCTACCCCAAAGCACCCTCTCAATGTTGAGGGCATGTGGCCTGGTATGGTTCAGGAGGGGGGGCGCACTCTCGTCCCCCCCTCTTTTCCTGCGGCCTGCCAGGTTGCGTGCTCGTATAAGGGTCTGGTATGGATTTTTGGGGGGACCCCACGCCTTTTTTTTTTTTTTTTTAGCGCGGGGTTCCCCTTAAAATCCATACCAGACCTGAAGGGTCTGGTATGGAATTTAGGGGGAACCCCACATCATTTTTTTAAAAAAATTTTGGCCGGGTTCCCCTTAATATCCATACTAGACCTAAAGGGCCTGGTATGGAATTTAGGGGGACTCTCACGTCATTTTTTTTTAAATTTTGGTTCGGGGTTTCCCTGTGGGGAATTCCCATGCCGTTTTTATCAATGAACTTCTATGTGTATTGTCGGCAATGCAATAGCCGCGGGTAGTTTTAAATGGGTTTTTTTCCTTCAAAATGTCATTTTGCTGTCAGACTGTTCTAAACACAGGAAACATGCGCCCCTTTACAGGCATACTATAGACACCCCCCAGGTACGAAATTTAAAGGGATATTACACTTTTATTGTTTGACTTTAAGCATTATTAAAATCACTGCTCCTGAAAAAACGGCCGTTTTTAAAACTTTTTTTTGCATTGATCCATGTCCCCTGGGGCAGGACTCGGGTCCCCAAACACTTTTTATGACAATAACTTGCATATAAGCCTTTAAAATTAGCACTTTTGATTATTCATCTTCGTGTCCCATAGACTTTAACGGTGTTCGCGTGTTCGAGCGAACTTTTTTCCTGTTCGCATGTTCTGGTGCGAACCGAACAGGGGGGTGTTCGGCCCATCCCTAGTCCCAAGTCACACAAGTGTGAAAGGGGTCTAATGGTTCAGTGACCAACTGAAATATATTCTTCTATTATTCTCTATGGACATTCCTTTCTGTCATTCCTTGTAGTATGTCCCCTATTATAGGGGTATTATAGTGCGGAGGGAGGGGGTATCAGAGCTCTTCCCCCTCTGTAATCAGCACTCACACAGGAGGGCGGGGCCTTCACTGGCTGCATGCTTCTCCTTCACTCCTCCCTCCTGTGACAGGTTTTCCTCAAAGACCCCACCCCCTCCACTCCAGACTCCTCCATCGGAAAGAGAAAACCGCCAGTAGAATTTATCTTTCTTGGTGACGTCACTGGTTGCCAGGTGTTTCATGAGAATCAGCGACCCGTCAGATTAGGTAACAGAAGTGACCTTCCATTACTACCGTGCAACGGCCATCTTGGTACACCCCGCACTCATTCGCAGTAATCCTACAGTCAGAAGGCGGCAGCGGGTATCTTGGTACACCCCGCACTCGACTGCAGTAATCCTATAGTTAGGAGGCGGCAGCCACCTTAGTACACCCCATACTCGGCCATAGTAATCCTACAGTCAGGAGGCGGCAGCGGCCATCTTGGTACACCAGGCACTCTGCCGCAGTAAGCCTGTAGTGAGAAGGGGACAAGTAGAGATGAGCTTCAAGTTCGAGTCGAACATCGGCTGTTCACCAGTTCGCCGCACAGCAAACAATTTGGGGTGTTCGCAGCAAATTTGAATGCCGCGGAATACCCTTTAAAAGTCAAACGGAGAAATCAAAAGTGCTAATTTTAAAGGCTTATATTCATGGTATTGTCATAAAAAGTGTTTGGGGACCCGGGTCCTGCCCCAGGGGACATGGCTCAATGCAAAAAAAAGTTTTTAAAACGGCCGTTTTTTCGGGAGCAGTGATTTTAATAATGCTTAAAGTCAAACAATAAAAGTGTAATATCCCTTTAAATTTCGTAGCTGGGGGGTGTCTATAGTATGCCTGTAAAGGGGCGCATGTTTCCCGTGTTTAGAACAGTCTGACAGCAAAATGACATTTCAAAGGAAAAAAAGACATTTAAAACTACTCACGGCTATTAATGAATTGGCGGTCCGACAATACACATAAAAGTTCATTGATAAAAACGGCATGGGACTTCCCCACAGGGGAACCCCGAACCAAAATTAAAAAAAAAAAATGACGTGGGGGGTCCGCCTAAATTCCATTACAGGCCCTTCAGGTCTGGTAGAAATATTAGGGGAAACCCTGGCCATTTTTTTTTTTAAAAATGGCGTGGTGTCCCCCTCAAAATCTATACCAGACCCTTCAGGTCTGGTATGGATTTTAAGGGGAACCCCCGCCAAAATTTAAAAAAAAAACGGCGTGGGGTCCCCCCAGAGATCCATACCAGACCCTTATCCGAGCACGCAACCTGGCAGGCTGCAGGAAAAGAGGGGGAGACGAGAGAGCGCCCCCCCTCCTGAACCTTACCAGGCCACATGCCCTCAACATTGGGAGGGTGCTTTGGGGTAGCTCCCCAAAACACCTTGTCCCCATGTTGATGGGGACAAGGGCCTCATCCCCAGAACCCTTGGCCGGTGGTTGTGGGGGTCTGCGGGTGGGGAGCTTATTGGAATCTGGAAGCCCCCTTTAACAAGGGGACCCCCAGATCCCGGCCCTCCCCCTGTGTGAAATGGTAAGGGGGTACCTACCATTTCACTAAAAAACTGTCAAAAATGTTAAAGGAATTGTCAAAAACTGTCTCTTGTCATTTTTATTTAAATGCTTCTTCTTTCCTCCATCTTCATCTTCTTCTGGTTCTTCTGGTTCTTCCTCCGGTGTTCTCGTCCGGCATCTTCCTCCACGGCGTGGGCGTCTTCTTCCCTTCTTCTCCTCGGGCCGCTCCGCATCCAATGTGGCATGGAGGGAGGCTCCCGCTGTGACACACTTCTCTCTTCATCTTTTTCTCTTCATCTTCTTCTCTTCATCTTCTTTTCGGGCCGCTCCGCATCCATTATGGCATGGAGGGAGGCTCCCACTGTGTGACGCTTCTCCTCTTCTGACGGTTCTTAAATAATGGGGGGCGGGCCACTGGGTTGCCCCGCCCCCGTCTGACGCACAGGGACTTGACGGGGACTTCCCTGTGGCATACCCCGTGACGTCAGAGAGGGGCGGGGTCACCTGTTACGTAACCCCGCCCCTTCTGACGTCACGGGGAATGCCACAGGGAAGTCCCCGTCAAGTCCCTGTGCGTCAGAGGGGGCTGGGTCACTGGGTGGCTCCGCCCCCGTTATTTAAGAACCCGTCAGAAGAGGAGAAGTGTCACACAGCGGGAGCCTCCCTCCATGCCATCATGGATGCGGAGCGGCCCGAAAAGAAGAAGGGAAGAAGACGCTGATACCGCGTAGGAAGAGAACACCAGAGGAAGAACCAGAAGAAGAAGAAGATGGAGGAAGAAATCGAAGGAAGATAGAAGAAAGAAGAAAGAAGAAGCATTTAAATAAAGGAATTGTCAAAAACTGTCTCTTGTCATTTTTAACATTTTTGACAGTTTTTTTGTGAAATGGTAGGGGTAAGTACCCCCTTACCATTTCACACAGGGGGGAGGGCCGGGATCTGGGGGTCCCCTTGTTAAAGGGGGCTTCCAGATTACGATAAGCCCCCTGCCCGCAGACCCCCACAACCACCGGCCAAGGGTTGTGGGGATGAGGCCCTTGTCCTCATCAACATGGGGACAAGGTGTTTTGGGGGGCTACCCCAAAGCACCCTCCCAATGTTGAGGGCATGTGGCCTGGTACGGTTCAGGAGGGGGGGTGCTCTCTCTCCCCCCCCTCTTTTCCTGCGGCCTGCCAGGTTGATTGCTCGGATAAGGGTCTGGAATGGATATTTAGGGGGACCCCACGCCATTTTTTTTTAAATTGTAGCCGGGGTTCCCCTTAAAATGCACACCAGACCTGAAGAGTCTGGTATAAATTTTGAGGGGGACCCCACGCCATTTTTAAAAAAAATTTTGGCCAGGGTTTCCCTTAATATCCATACCAGACCTGAAAGGCCTGGTATGAAATTTAGGGGGACCCCCACGTAATTTTTTTTTAAATTTTGGTTCAGGGTTCCCCTGTGGGGAATTCCCATGCCGTTTTTATCAATGAACTTTTATGTGTATTGTCGGACCGGCAATTCATTAATAGCCGCGAGTAGCTTTAAATGACTTTTTTTCCTTTGAAATGTCATTTTGCTGTCAGACTGTTCTAAACACAGGAAACATGCGCCCCTTTACAGGCATACTATAGACACCCCCCAGGTACGAAATTTAAAGGGATATTACATTTCTATTGTTTCACTTTAAGCATTATTAAAATCACTGCTCCCCATAAAAACAGCCGTTTTTTAAAAAAATGTTTGCATTGATCCTTGTTCCCTGGCGCAGGACCCAGGTCCCCAAACACTTTTTATGACAATAACTTGCATATAAGCCTTTAAAATTAGCACTTTTGATTATTCATGTTCGTGTCCCATAGACTTTAACGGTGTTCGCGTGTTCGAACAAATTTTTTGCCTGTTCGCAAGTTCTGGTGCGAACCGAACAGGGGGGTGTTCGGCTCATCCCTAGTTACAAGCGGGCATCTTGGTATACCCAGACAAGTTTTGCATTTCACACTTATTTTTACCAGTAAGCTGAGCTTATATAGTGACATATAGGAATGAGCCGAACACCCCCCTGTTTGGTTCGCACCAGAACATGCGAACAGGCAAAAAATTTGTTCGAACACGTGAACACCGTTAAAGTCTATGGGACACGAACATGAATAATCAAAAGTGCTAATTTTAAAGGCTTATATGCAAGTTATTGTCATAAAAAGTGTTTGGGGACCTGGGTCCTGCCCCAGGGGACATGGATCAATGCAAAAAAAAGTTTTAAAAACGGACGTTTTTTCGGGAGCAGTGATTTTAATAATGCTTAAAGTGAAACAATAAAAGTGTAATATCCCTTTAAATTTCATACCTGGGGGATGAAGAGAAGAGGATGATGAGAAAAAGATGAAGAGAAGAAGATGAAGAGAAGAAAATGAAGAGAAGAAGATGAAGAGAAGAGCGGGAGCCTCCCTCCATGCCATGGATGCGGAGCGGCCCGAGGAGAAGAAGGGAAGAAGACGCCGCGGAGGAGATGCTGGACGAGAACACCGGAGGAAGAACCAGGAGAACCAGAAGAACCAGAAGAAGAAGAAGATGAAGGAAGATAGAAGAAAGAAGAAAGAAGAAGCATTTAAATAAAGGAATTGTCAAAAACTGTCTCTTGTCATTTTTAACATTTTTGACAGTTTTTTAGTGAAATGGTAGGGGTTTGTACCCCCTTACCATTTCACACAGGGGGGAGGGCTGGGATCTGGGGGTCCCCTTGTTAAAGGGGGCTTCCAGATTCCGATAAGCCCCCCGCCCGCAGACCCCCACAACCACCGGCCAGGGTTGTGGGGATTAGGCCCTTGTCCTCATCAACATGGGGACAAGGTGTTTTGGGGGGCTATCCCAAAGCACCCTCCCAATGTTGAGGGCATGTGGCCTGGTACGGTTCAGGAGGGGAGGGGGCACTCTCTTGTCCCCCCTCTTTTCCTGCGACCTGCCAGGTTGCGTGCTCAGATAAGGGTATGGTATGGATTTTTGGGGGGAATCCACGACGTTTTTTTTTTATTTTGGCGCGGGGTTCCCCTTAATATCCATACTAGACCTGTAGGGCCTGGTATGGAATTTAGGGGGACCCCCATGTCATTTTTTTTTTTATTTTGGATGGGATTCCCCTTAATATCCAATACCAGACCTGAAGGACCTGGTATGGAATTTAGGGGGACCCCCACGTCATTTTTTTTTTAAATTTTGGTTCGGGGTTCCCCTGTGGGGAATTCCCATGCTGTTTTTATCAATGAACTTTTATGTGTATTGTCGGACCGGCAATTCATTAATAGCCGCGAGTAGTTTTAAATGACTTTTTTTCCTTTAAAATGTCATTTTGCTGTCAGACTGTTCTAAACACGGGAAACATGTGCCCATTTACAGACATACTATAGACACCCCCCCAGCTACGAAATTTAAAGGAAAATTACACTTTTGTTGTTTCACTTTAAGCATTATTAAAATCACTGCTCCTGAAAAAACGGCCGTTTTTAAAACTTTTTTTTTGCATTGATCCATGTCCCCTGGGGCAGGACCCAGGTCCCCAAACACTTTTTATGACAATAACTTGCATATAAGCCTTTAAAATTAGCACTTTTGATTTCTCCCATAGACTTTTAAAGGGTGTTCCATGGCATTCGCATTTGCTGCGAACACCCCAAATTGTTCGCTGTTTTTGCGAACGTGCGAACAACCCATGTTCGAGTCGAACATGAGTTCAACTCGAACTCGAAGCTCATCCCTAGTGACATACAGGATTTAGAAATCCCTATGATTGTTTTGATCTTGAATTATAAAAGCGGCGATGTTCTGTCAGATCAGCAAACCTGTGAGATCAGAAGGCTGGCCGCTGCTTTTAAAATTTAACATAAAAATAGTGTCACAGATTTATAAATCCTGTATGTCACTATATAAGCTCAGCCTACTGGTAAAATTAGTGTGAAATGCAAGACTTGTCTGGGTGTAAAAAGATGTCCCCTTGTCATTTTCTAAATGCAGGATTACTGCGGACGAGTGCGGGGTGTACCAAGATGGCCGCTGCCACCTTCTGACTGTAGAATAACTGCGGCCGAGTGTGGGGTGTACCAAGATGGCCGCTGCCACGTTCTGACTGTAGGATTACTGCGTCCTAGTGCACGGTGTACCAAGATGTCTGCTGCCCCCTTCTGATTGTAGGAATATTGCGGCTGAGTGTGGAGTGTACCAAGATGGCCACTGATGCCTTCTAACTGTAGAATTACTGTGGCCGAGTACGGGGTGTACCAAGATGGCTGCTGCCTCCTTCTGACTATAGGATTACTGCAGCCGAGTGTGGGGTTGTACCAAGATGGCCGTTGCCGCCTTCTGACTGTAGGATTACTGTGGCCGAGTGTGGGGTGTACCAAGATGGCTGCTGCCGCCTTCTGACTATAGGATTACTGCAGCCGAGTGTGGGGTTGTACCAAGATGGCCGTTGCCGCCTTCCGACTGTAGGATTACAGCGGCCGAGTGCGGGGTGTACCAAGATGGCTGCTGCCGCCTTCTGACTGTAGGATTACAGCGGCAGAGTGAGGGGTGTACCAAGATGGCTGCTGCTGCCTTCTGACTGTAGGTTTAATGCGGCCGAGTGTGGGGTGTACCAAGATGGCCACTACCGCATTCTGACTGTAGGATTACAGCGGCCGAATGCGGGGTGTACCAAGATGGCTGCTGCAGCCTTCTGACTGTAGGATTACTGCGGCTGAGTTCAGGTTGTACCAAGATGGCCGCTGCTGCCTTCTGACTGTAGGATTACAGCGGCCAAGTGCGGGGTGTACCAAGATGGCTGCTGACGCCTTTTGACTGTAGGATTATTGCGGCTAAGTTCATGGTGTACCAAGATGGCCGCTGCCACCTTCTGACTGTAGGATTACAGCAGCCGAGTGTGGGGTGTACCATGATGCCCGCTGCCGCCTTCTGACTGTAGGATTACTGATGCCGAGTGCGGGGTGTACCAAGATGGCCGCTGCCACCTTCTGACTGTAGGATTCTGAATGTCCATTCAATTTATAAAAAGGAAGGAAAAGGAAATGTCCACATTATAATTCTCATTCTGCTAAACTTTTCCCAAAACATTTGGTTTGATTCTGTGCTCATCTATATTTTACAGATATCCTCTACCCCAAAAACCCTGCCTCTCTTAGTAGAGAATAGAACTCGATATCCACAGACAATAAAATAAATAGTGCAGCGCTAAAATCCCAATCAATAATTAGAAATGTCCATAAATGGAAAAACAACAAATATCAGCGGTGATGCAGGGTGCTTCATGCAAATCCAAAGTGCTCGTAGAAAACGTGCTCCCCCTCTTGCCAGTCAAACCGCTCACCTTGTTAAAGGGACCCCTGAACTAACAGGAAAGTCTCATAAGCTTTCACCACTTCTTAGTGGTCTGGGAGGTGTCTTGACTGGAAAGCTGGAACTCTCTTCCTTAATACGGCTCAACACTTTTCTTCCAAATATGCATGGAATATACAAAGAAAATACATAGTGCTCTCTGTATAACTTAAAAAGCGATTCCTTTTATTAAAAAGACAGGTACTCACAAATATAGCACTATGGCCAGTGCTAGGCATTAAGGCGCATGTAAATTACAGATGACAATGATAAGGCGGCTGCAGTGACGTCTAAACCAGGATAAAAAACAATCCGCACGCGTATCGTCCAGCAGGACTTCCTCAGCGGTCTTAGGGTCCCCTTGGTCTAGTCAGTAATTTATATAAAAACCCCTTCATTCAATCATCTGTTGCTAGTTAATTATCGAGTGGTGGCCGTCCAATCAGAACGCACCACTCGGGAATGGGAAGTGCAAGAAACTCTATGGTATTGCTAGTTGCCATAGCGATCGGCATCATGATGACACGACGCCGGGTCGCATGGCTTCCTGCTTAAACGGACACGCCCCTCCTGAGTGTACAGTCAAGGCATCCGACCACTCCTATAGGCCGACACTCAGGAGTGGGGCGTGACTCAATGTGCAAATGAGACGCGATCGCATCATCACGATGACGCGACGTCCGGTCATGTGACCGGCTGCGTCAATAGGTGCCTCCTTCCCCTATTCGAGACAAGCTGTGATAGGGCGGTGCTGGATACCTCAGAAGTGGGGCGTAATTCATTAACAAATGAGACGCGATCGCGTCATAACGATGGCGCTGCGTCCGGTCATGTGACCGGCTGCGTCAGTGAGTGCCTCCTTCCCTTGGACGAGACAAGCTGTGATAGGGTGAGGCTGGATCACATGATGCTGCCAGCCGCCCTTCAGCTAAGAAAGTGTCAGCAAGGGAGGTATGATGCTACTAGCCGTACTTCAAAAGAAAAAAATGTAAACAGAGAAGGGAAACAAAGTACCTATACTCTCTGTATAACAATAAAACGCTAGTCAAGTAATCTCCTCAGTACTGAACTGATCTCTGTCAGCGAACATAATCTAAAAATATAATATTACTAAATTGAATTAGTCCTACATCGAATGATATTCGGAAAAATATTTTAAAAGCTACTCCAATATTGTCATAAAAATAAAAATAAAACTATATAAGTACTTAAAAAACACTTCCCTGCAGCCACCTTTTACACTAAAATCATTATCCGTTAATCAAATAGACAGTTAGCAAGCCTATAATCACAAAAATAAAAAATAAAATGTAAAAATAAAAATAAAAATAAAAAATAAAAATTTCTGGAAAAAATATAAATAACTAATTATCGGTCAGAAATAAAGCAGTTCAAGTCGAACTCAACATTAAGCCCTGTGGGTACTCCCACACGTGTTTCATACACCCAGAAAGACTCACGGCGGCTCAATTGTCTGATGAAGTTACCTCCTCTCCATTGGGGTGTAACCTTTTTGACTCCCCAAAATTTTAGTTTGGCAGGACTACGTTTATGACATATTTTGAAATGTTTAGAGACATGGGATGAGAACAATAGAAATATTGTCCTCTCCTGGAATGTGGGGATTGTTCATGTCACGTACCTTGATCTTGATATCCATATAAAAGACAATGGGTTAGAGTTGAAAAACCATTTTAAACCCACGGACCGCAATGCGTACATTCCCCTCTGGAGTTGTCACCATTTACAATGGTTGTGCAACATTCCTAAGGGACAGTTTGTACGCATCAGACGGAATTGCACACACGAGCAGGAATATCCTGCACAGTCGGAAGTTCTATCGACTCGTTTTGTGCAAAAGGGATATAATAAATCGGATATTACGAAACATATAGAGACTGTTCGTATAATGGATAGAACGACACTGGTTTCCAATAGTCCTAGGGTCAAACAGGATAGAACAGGGAATATAAAAATTGTTTTGGACTATAATGTCCAATACAAAAAATTTGAAAAGATCGTGCGCAAATACTGGCCTATCTTGAAGCAGGATAAAACACTCGGCCCTGTTCTCCCTGAACGTCCTCAGTTTGTTTATAAAAGGGCACCATCCCTAAGAGATAAGCTAGCCCCAGGGGTTATCGATCCACCCCGTGTGTCTGAAAACAGGATATCCAACATCCTGACAGGTTTCTATGCTTGTGGCCGGTGCCCAGCTTGTAAACAGGCTAGGGGGAACATTAAAAGACGCAAAGAGTTTATCGCTACAGCAACCAAGAAGACCTACAAGATCAAAGACTTCATTACATGTTCCACGGCAGGGGTGGTATACATTATGGAATGCGAATGCGGCTTACAATACGTGGGGAGAACGTCCCGACCCTTGCATGTCCGCATTGGCGAACATATTACCAATATTAAAAAAGGATTAGACTCACATAATGTCTCTAAACATTTCAAAATATGTCATAAACGTAGTCCTGCCAAACTAAAATTTTGGGGAGTCGAAAAGGTTACACCCCACTGGAGAGGAGGTAACTTCATCAGACAATTGAGCCGCCGTGAGTCTTTCTGGGTGTATGAAACACGTGTGGGAGTACCCACGGGGCTTAATGTTGAGTTCGACTTGAACTGCTTTATTTCTGACCGATAATTAGTTATTTATATTTTTATATTTTTTCCAGAAATTTTTATTTTTTATTTTTATTTTTATTTTTACATTTTATTTTTTATTTTTTATTTTTGTGATTGTAGGCTTGCTAACTGTCTGTTTGATTAACGGATGATGATTTTAGTGTAAAAGGTGGCTGCAGGGAAGTGTCTTTTAAGTACTTACTCTTATATAGTTTTAGTTTTATTTTTATTTTTATGACAATATTGGAGTAGCTTTTAAAATATTTTTCCGAATATCATTCGATGTAGGACTAATTAAATTTAGTAATATTATATTTTTAGATTATGTTAGCTGACAGAGATCAGTTCAGTACTGAGGAGATTACTTGACTAGCGTTTTATTGTTATACAGAGAGTATAGGTACTTTGTTTCCCTTCTCTGTTTACATTTTTTTTCTTTTGAAGTACGGCTAGTAGCATCATACCTCCCTTGCTGACACTTTCTTAGCTGAAGGGCGGCTGGCAGCATCATGTGATCCAGCCTCACCCTATCACAGCTTGTCTTGTCCAAGGGAAGGAGGCACCCACTGACGCAGCCGGTCACATGACCGGACGCAGCGTCATCGTTATGACGCGATCGTGTCTCATTTGTTAATGAATTACGCCCCACTTCTGAGGTATCCAGCACCGCCCTATCACAGCTTGTCTCGAATAGGGGAAGGAGGCACCTATTGACGCAGCCGGTCACATGACCGGACGTCGCGTCATCGTGATGACGCGATCGCGTCTCATTTGCACATTGAGTCACGCCCCACTCCTGAGTGTCGGCCTATAGGAGTGGTTGGATGCCTTGACTGTACACTCAGGAGGGGCGTGTCCGTTTAAGCAGGAGGCCATGCGACCCGGCGTCGTGTCATCATGACGCCGATCGCTATGGCAACTAGCAATAGCATAGAGTTTCTTGCACTTCCCATTCCCGAGTGGTGCGTTCTGATTGGACGGCCACCACTCGATAATTAACTAGCAACAGATGATTGAATGAAGGGGTTTTTATATAAATTACTGACTAGACCAAGGGGACCCTAAGACCGCTGAGGAAGTCCTGCTGGACGATACGCGTGCGTTATAGACGTCGCTGCAACCGCCTTATCATTGTTATCTGTAATTTACATGCGCCTTAATGCCTAGCACTGGCCATAGTGCTATATTTGTGAGTACCTGTCTTTTTATTTTTTTTTAATTTTTTATTTATATTAGAAAACCGGTTCCCCGGGATGTACAGCCATAATGTGATTACATTCAACAACAGTACATACATAGGTATGAAAACAATATGTAACGCACATTGAGACCAGATGAAGTAACATGGCATCACTTTTCTGTAAGCTTGGGAGGCAGAGCAGGATATTGCGGCACTAATTGCCTACATCTTAATCACCACAGCATAGTTTCTGATATATAACTATGAGGTCATCTATATCGTTCCCTCCGCTGGTCCTCCGTCTGTCAGTGTGCCTTGAGTGTGATTGTGGAACTACAAAGACACATGGTCCCGGTTTAAACGGTTCCCTATTTATTTTATTATTTTGAGAAGAAAAGAGAATATCTAGTGCGAGAAAGAACAGATTAGTGAAGTAAAATGGGTATAGACAGGATCAGAAAGAGAGAAAAAAAAAAAGGGGGGGGAGGATATGAGGAAGGGGGGGGTACTTATGGGGGAAGGGAAGGGGCTGGGGATCTAAATAGTGATTCACGAGTATGTGTATCTGCTTGCGTCTATCTGCATTTATTCCTCATCAACAGAGTGTATTATAACCGCACCGGCCACTAAGTGCCTGTCCCTCTTCTGAATACTTAAACATATTCCATAATTGAATAACAAAACATATAGTGTATAACAAGGCCTAAATACACCACTCAGCGCTATAGAACTCAAAAATTCTTCACAGCATAAATAATAATGACATACAAAAAATGAATAACGCCCAACACCCCTAAATGAGCACGTCAAAGGTGTTGGTGTGAGCAGCTGTTTAAAACCAGAAACCATATGTAAACAATAGTATAATACCATACATTGATATTCAAGGGATAGTTATATACTAAAACAGCGCTGTTGTTGAGCAAAATAAATGATTGTGTGGCCAACTACACACAGAGCAATGTCCATAAAAGTGATAAAGTAATAGTAGTGGTTCAGAGGTAGTTCAAGGCAGATCATAAAGTTGTCACAACATGCACCATCCACCGATTACTCCACTCCACCAGGTGTGAACACACTCCCCTCAGGGGGTTAAACTCACCAGAGATGAGTATATCACAAGCCTCCAAATAACAGATATCCTGGGATAGATAAATACGCTTTTCTCCAAGTGATGGATAGAGGGATTCCAAAGCAATGAAAACAAAGGAGAGCGCACATAGCGTAATTCCATTTATTGTTAAAACAAACCCATCACATTAAAATCCCCCATCACTAGCTACGTACTAGATATATGCAGTCAACAAGCAAAAGGATAACATCACCGTGCACCGCAGCGTAGGAACTCCGGTCACCGCCTCAGCCCACAGAGAGCGGAGTCACTTCCTAGTTCCGGGTCCACCACGATGGAGCGCACGTTTCACTTCCGGCGTCGTGTAGGTCACGCCCTGACGCGTTTCGTCATATCCTGACTTCAACAGAGGGCGTGACCACACGACACAGACGCCGGACTTAAAAACAAGCCGCCCCTAACTCCACACCCAATCACGTTCCTCAGAGCGCAGACAAGCATGCGTCACGTCACCGCAACTGAGGAACAGGAGGGGAAGAGGGACAAACCTACCCACATTGCACTTATATTGGCTATAAAGAGTCACGGTCATAGATGAAGATAGGGGATGCGGATAGCCATAAATACAGACAGCATAACGTCACATATCCCAAATATCCAATCCATGCCTTCAAATTGTGCCACAGTACATTACATATGATACAAACAAACAATGTAAAGCACATATATAATGCTGTATCATCATCTAATAGCACAAACTGTTCAAATACACTGTAACCACTCATACTGCCTATAGGTGGAGTCATATGAACTCTATACTTAATACAGAGCTTCCACATAGTATATCTCATACACAAAGCTCATATATACAACAAATCTGGATCATATCATGAATTAAAATTATATAAAACCATCTACTGAGAGCTTCATAAAAAAGTTCCCATTTAGTAAACTAAACTAAAAAATAGAATAGCATTAATAAAATTAGAATAGCATTACTAAAATTACATACAGGCTTGAACATTAGAATTAGTGGGGAAATTGGACTACTAAAATACTAACAATCAGGAGAATAAAGGAGAGAGTAAAATAGGAAGGTAAATAATACTAGCTCAGATAGGTCAACCCTATGAATACTTAAAAGTCACTTATAAAACAGTTAATGTCTAAATCGACATTCAACCCTTTTGGCAATAACGTGTCAACCAGAAAAATCCATTGGGTCTCTCTCTTAGACAGATCCCTAACCAAGTTGGAGCCCCTCCACACAGGTTTGAGATGATCTATGCCCCAAAATTTCAGACCCGATGGGTCACGATTGTGCATCAATTTAAAATGGAGCAAAACGTTGTGATCCTTAAAGCCCAACTTAATATTAGCTATATGCTCTGCAATTCTAATTTTTAAACGTCTTTTAGTTCTTCCTATGTACATAAGACCACATGGACATTGCAGCGCATACACCACATGGGTAGTATTACATGTGATGAATTCCTTGATGGTAAATTCTTTATTGTTAGACGTCGACGTAAACCTCTCAATTGCCCTCAACGGCCTATTCACTTCTTTACAGGTTCGACACTTTCTACAACAGAAAAAAACATCTCTCTCCCAATAAGTGGGAGGTCTTGCAGGGGGATCAAGCACTTTTTTAACTATTTTATCCGAAAAGCTCAATGCCTTTCTATAGATAAAACCTGGTTTTGGGGGCAGTACTGAATGTAAAACTTTATCCATTAGCAAAACATGCCAATGGGTGGAAAAGATGTTTTCTACCTCTCTATATTGAGAATGAAAGCCCGAGATAAAACTCCACTCTTGGCTATCATTATTCAAATTGATGCGGGCTTCATTCAAAAGAGAATCTCTGGATAACAAGGCCACTTCTTGGATTGTAGCATCCAATACCTCCACAGAGTAGCCTTTCTCAATATTCCATAATTGCCATGTTTTGGTGTACGTTTCCTGTCTGTTTTTTCTTGTGAGAATTAAGTCTTCCATCTGATTTATTTCTTCCACTTTTTGGAGCCATAGAGCTATGGTTGGTGTTTGAGTGGATTTCCACAAGAGTGGGATGCAGGATTTTGCTGCGTCTAGCAAGTGACGTACAACGGATTTTTTGTAAATCCGCATGGGGGTGTCATTAGCATGTAAAAGAAAATATGCCGGGTCCTCTGGTACGGCCCGGTCTGTAAATTTTTGTGTTATCTGACGTACTTCCTTCCAGAAGTTCTGGATCCGAGAGCAGGACCAGAAAATATGGAGGAGTGTGCCTTTTCTTTCCTGACATCTCCAACATATATCCGAAGACGAGGGGAATATTGTGTTAAGCAATGCTGGGGTTCTGTACCAATGGGTAAGAATTTTGTAATTCGTTTCTTGTATCTTGGTACATAGAGAGGATTTATGGGTGAACTGCAGGATGTGTTGTATTTTGCTGGTGGTGAACTGACAATTTAGATCTTTTTCCCATTTGGAGAGGCCCTGTAATTTATATTCCTCTGCTGGGGTAATTAACATATTATAAGTTAAAGATAGTGAATGTAGTAAGGGCCCTGTTCCCGAGCAGAGGTCCTCCATAAGTGTGAAGTTTTGGTCAGTATCATTAGGTGGTGACATACTGTTAAGGAAATGATGGAGTTGTAGTGCTCTCAAAAAGTCCAGACGGAACTGTCCTTCTGGGTCGGAAAACTCTGTCATAGTCTTCCACTTACCCCTATTGCTAAAATGTGAGGCTTGGAACAGTCCCTCCTCCCTCAGTTCCCGAAACCTCCCATCACCCATACCTGGTTCAAATAAAGGGTTACCCAGTATGGGCTTAAGTGGTGAACTACGAGAGAAAAGAGAAGATGAGTCAATCAGATGAGCACAGACGCGTGACGTGTTGCCTATTAACGGGTGGCGCTTAAGGCCTGTTGGTAGGGCAGTGTAACACCAGGGGATTCTGTGTAAGGGAGTCGCGCTTTGTGCTTGTTCAAGTTGTGTCCACTGTTTGGTGGTTGTATGTCGGCACCAGTCGATGAGCCTACTTAGATGAGTTGCTCTGTAGTAAGTCTGGAGTTCAGGCATTGCTAGACCTCCGTATCGTTTGGGCAACGAAAGGATCTTCCTGTGAAGTCGTGGTTGTTTCCCTGCCCAAAGAAATTTAGTGAATATTGATCTTATTTGGTTAAAGTAATCTGCGGGTATGTGTATTGGCATAGTCTGTAGTAGATACAAGAATTTGGGTAGGATTGTCATTTTGAGGATGTTGCAATGTCCAAACCAGGAGTGGAGCCCCCCATTCCATTTATCTAGCATTTGTTGGACCCTTTTTATTAGGGGTGGGAAGTTAAGCTTGAACAATTGTGAGAATGTCGAGGGTATGTGTGTGCCCAGTTGTTTCAAAGCTGTAGTGGTCCATTTCAGGTGAAAACTATTTTGGAGTTGTGTGAGTTGTGGTGTTGGAATTCCCAGACCCATCGCTTCCGACTTACTAAAATTAATTTTCAGATTGGCTAATTGACCATAGATGTGAAATTCTTTCATAAGGTTAGGTAGAGAGATGGTTGGGTTTGTAAGGGAAAACATCAAGTCGTCAGCATATGCAGACACTTTGTATTGTTTTTTATCTACTTCTACTCCTGTGATATCTGGATTCAATCTAATGTGGCATAGGAAGGATTCCAGGGAGAGCGCGAAGAGCAGAGGTGATAAGGGGCAGCCTTGATGAGTCCCATTTTTAATTGGAAAAGCTTCCGAGATTACCCCGTTCGCTCTTACTCTGGCTGTTGGGTCTGAGTAAATTGCGGAAATCCAATATATCATTTTGTCTCCTAGTCCTATGTGTTTCAGCGTTGCAAACATAAACCTCCAGCTGACCCGGTCAAACGCCTTTTCGGCGTCTGTTCCGAGCAGGATGCATGGGGACTTGGTGCTATTAACTATATGCAGTAGGTTAAGGACTTTAATCGTGTTGTCCCTAGCCTCCCTAGTTGGGACGAAACCTACTTGGTCTAGGTGTATTAGTGAAGTGAGGTGTTGTTGTAATCTGGTAGCGATGATCTTTGTAAAAAGTTTTAGGTCCGTATTCAAAAGGGAGATTGGGCGATAGGACCCGCATTGGCCTGGATCTTTACCCTCTTTTGGTATAACGGAGATCTGTGCCTGCAATGTGGAATTGTGAAACTTCCCCCCTGAGCCTAAGTGTTATAAAGTCTGACCAAATGTTGACCTAGAGAGGGGAGTAGGGTCTTATAATAAGGGATTGTAAGTCCATCTGGGCCTGGTGCTTTACCCAATTTAGTATTTTGTAATGCAATTTGTAACTCGTTCAACGTGATGGGCTCTTCTAATATTGATTTTGCATCATCTGGGAGGGTCGGCATTAGGGAGGATGATATGTAATCCATTGTGTTTTCGGGGGGGGGGTTTGCGTCTCCTTTAAATTATATAGAGAGGAGTAGAAAGAGCTAAACTCCTGCACTATGTGTTGGGGTAAAGAGGCCTTCCGACCTGTAGAGGACATAATGTGGGGTATATATGAGGCCATTCTTTGTTCTCGTAATGATTGGGCTAGAAGCCTTCCGCATTTGTTACCTGATTCGTAATTTTTCTTTTTGCTAATTTGTATTGCGGCTTTCGCTTTATATCGCAGGAGGTCAGTGATCTGTGTACGGACTGAGTCTAGTTCTATTTCCAGTTGTTTGGTGGGTGTCTGTTTATGACGCTCTTCTAATGTTTCTAATTTCTTTAGTAAAGTATTCAATTGTGCAATCCTTAGCTTTTTTAGTCGTGAGCCGTGTTTGATAAGTATCCCCCTAATAACGGTTTTGTGCGCTTCCCACACTAATCCGATGTCGCAGTCGGGGGTGGTATTAGAGGTAAAGCAGTGGCCTATTTCCTTGGTTACCTCAGCTAAGGTTTCAGGATCCTTTAGAAGTCCCTCATTTAACCGCCATGGTGGTCGCTGTGCTGTCCTCAGATCTGGGAGAACGTACCGCAGTGTGATCGAAGCATGGTCCGACCATGTAATTGAACCTATGGTGGCTTCTTTAATCGCCTGCAAGTCTCTGTGGGGAATCAGGAAGTAATCGATTCTGGAGTACGTCTGGTGTGGTTAGAAAAAAAGGTAAAGTCCTTCTCCCCGGATGAAAGAGACGCCAAGCGTCTATCAGTTGTGAATTGTGTAACGTCGTACCGATACGTTTGCGCAAATCACGCGAGGTTGAGGATGTTCCAGTGGAAGTATCCTCTGTAGGGGACAGGGGAACGTTCAGGTCACCTCCCAAGATCAACTGTCCTTCCGAGAATTGCGATAGTAGGTTCAGGTGTCGTTTGAGGAATTTGTCTTGGTGTGTGTTGGGAACGTACAGATTAGCTAGGGTTACTTTTGTTTCCCCAATCTTTCCCTTTAGGAAGAGGAATCTACCTTCTCTGTCGTATTTCACTTCTGTAAGTGACCATGGGATTTTCGACGCGATTAGAATGGAAACCCCTCTAGATTTAGCCTCTGTGTACCGTGAGTGGTAGACCACCGGGAAAAATCTATTCTGAAATGTCGGCAGAGAGCCTTCTCTAAAGTGGGTTTCCTGCAAAAAAACAATATCAGCGCCCATACGTCTCATGTCATTAGTCAACATACGTCTTTTCTCTGGCGTGTTTAGGCCCTTCACGTTTAGTGATACTATGTTTATGGAGGCCATGGTCGTGGGTGGTGGGTATTTCGATATTCGAGGGGTAAATAATAGGGAGGGGGTGGGGGAAGAGGTAAGGGGAGGGAAGAGTAAGGGGGAGTTAAGGGGGTGTAGAGCAGGTTCAGTAGAAGAGAGTGAGGCAACTCAGGAAAAAGTAAAAGAGAGAATTTAGAAGCTGACACCAGAGAGTGCAGCTTAGTGCAATTACTAAATTAGCCAAATAGGCTATTACGCTCCCCAGATGTTCCACTGGGAATGGAGCGCTGTCCTATGTGGGGCGGTGGATAGACAGGGCCGGGAGGTGAGCTCCCGAGCCTCCCCTTCCACCCCTGGCTATCGATGTTGTTTGTTTGTGTATGCGGTATGCGGTTATCAACCGTGAAACGGAGTGCAGCCCTATATGGACTGGTGAATAGGCAGGGCTGGGAGACAAGTCCCCAAACGCCTCCATCCAACCCCGGCCAGCAATGGTTATGCATCACACCATTGGGAGTAATGCAATCGAACGTTCTTGTGGTGTAAACATGCATGATGTGTGCAGTAACAGGGGCTAGAAGTAAAATAGGTACAACTAAACCCAAAAGCAGTGTTAGAGAACCAATAACTTCAGCAACCTAAACAATGAAAGTTAACCGTTCTATCCCTGCCCAGTGTTACATATCATTGAGATGACATCTTCTACCTTGCGGCATAGTAATATATACCTGGTGTGGAGGTCAATGAAATGAACCTAGATTATGAAGAAAATTAGATCACATGGAATAAAATAGAATAACATAAAAAAAAAAAAAGATAATGTACGGGTAAACCCCATGGAAGTACCGGTTCCGTGTGCGGGGCTAGGGTTGAAGTTTGTGGGCAGTTTACCATCTCCCGAGCTGCATCAAAGTGATCCCCAGCTGTCGCGGAACCGGAAGCACAGACTTAGCAGTTAGGTTCCCCCCCCCGCCCCCATAAGGAAAGGCAGTTTTGGGTTCCTTGTAGTGGTCACATTCCTGCACGTCAGTTCTGTGTAGAAGGTGGTTTGTAGTATAGATGTCGCTTCCTGTCTCTGTAAAAGTAGAGCAAAGATCCTCTGACCACGAGGGTGGATGTTAATGAATTCCGGGGGGATTCCACCTCCATAAGCTGTGTATGTCGTTGGCTCCGCGACTTTCAGGGCAGATAGTCTCGCCGATGGAGACAGTTCTAAGAGTTCCTTGTCTTGCAGCACCTCTCAGGGGGATCGGAATCTATCTTGGCGGTTCCGTTTAGGCTGGCTCTAGGGCTGGTGTGTCTGATAGTGCGAGAGAGGGAAAAGTCTGCGCCTAGTGTGCCGCCCCTCGTCTGGTCTCCCCTCTCCCCTCTAGGAAACAGGGATGAGTGCCTAGGAAACTTTGGTAGCCCTCATGAACTAGGGGTCACCCGTATAACTGTGAGAAGTTGTGGCTGGACAGTACTTGTCTTTTTAATAAAAGGAATCGCTTTTTAAGTTATACAGAGAGCACTATGTATTTTCTTTGTATATTCCATGCATATTTGGAAGAAAAGTGTTGAGCCGTATTAAGGAAGAGAGTTCCAGCTTTCCAGTCAAGACACCTCCCAGACCACTAAGAAGTGGTGAAAGCTTATGAGACTTTCCTGTTAGTTCAGGGGTCCCTTTTAACAAGGTGAGCGGTTTGACTGGCAAGAGGGGGAGCACGTTTTCTACGAGCATTTTGGATTTGCATGAAGCACCCTGCATCACCGCTGATATTTGTTGTTTTTTCCATTTATGGACATTTCTAATTATTGATTGGGATTTTAGCGCTGCACTATTTATTTTATTGCATTACATGAAAGGATTTATATATTTGCCTTTAGTGTTCAGCAGCTTTATTTAGTTTGATGGTTTTTGCGCTAGCTGTTTGTTTTTTGATATCCACAGACAGACTGGAACTGATGCATTGGGCTAGACTTGGGTCTTCGGGCTGGTGTACCTGGATCTCTCTCTTGTGATGCTCACTGGAATCTCAAAGACCTTGGGTGTGCTTCATTGGCTAACCCTCGAATCCCAACCACTACCTGCCTAGAGTTTGCATGTTCTCCCTGTGCCTTGCGTGGGTTTCCTCCGGGTACTCCGGTTTCCTCCCACACTCCAAAGACATGCTGGTAGGTTAATTGGATCCTGTCTAAATTGTCCCTAGTATGTATGAATGTGAGTTAGGGACCTTAGATTGTAAGCTCCTTGAGGGTAGGGACTGATGTGAATGTACAATGTATATGTAAATTGATGGCGCTATATAAATAACTGAAATAAATAAATAAAAAATAAAAATATAGAGCAAAGTATGAATGGGGTATAGGGTATGAATGGGGTATAGGGCAGGGTATGAATGGGGTATAGGGTATGATTTGGGTATAGGGTATGAATGGGGTGTCGAGTATGAATGGGGTGTAGGGTATGAATGGGGTGGGCATTTCTTCATGTGGATGGGGCTAGGGGTGAATACTGGCTAGCCGGGGTAGATACTCCTCATCCAACATGAATAATCACAGAATCTACCTGATCAATTCATTCCTTAACCATTGGAGGTATTACAAATAATATTCCTCATTGACTCAAACATAAGTAAAGGATGCAGAAATAAAAATGCTTCTCAGCAACAGTTTTCATTATATAGATTCAATATATTTAACTAAACATTTTTTATTTCCCTTCAAATCCAGTATTTTTAGCAGGATTTCAACAAAACTTCCTTTTAGTCCCTTCTATCCCCGGGACCCAAGTGGACCTGAGGGTCTCTGAACAGAACATTTTACCCAAACACTTATAGGGCGTACACACGGTCGGACTTTGTTCGGACATTCCAACAACAAAATCCTAGGATTTTTTCTGACGGATGTTGGCTCAAATTTGTTTTGCCTACACACGGTCGCACAAAGTTGTCAAAATTTCCGATCGCCAACCACGCGGTCACGTACACCACGTACGACGAGACTAGAAAAGGCCGGTTCAGAACCAAGCGCGGCACCCTTTGGGCTCCTTTTGCTAATCTCGTGTTAGTAAAAGTTTGGTGAGAGACGATTCGCGCTTTTTCAGACTCGTGGCTTTCAGATCGTTTTCTGCTGTTCAGTTTGTGCTTGTGGGTTTGTATCTGCTCTTCAGTGCGTGCAGTGAGTTCGTATCAGAGTTTTCTGTGTGATGTTGCCTGCTCGTTGCTGTTTTTCAGGTCGCTCTTCACAGGCCTTGCTGTTATTCAGTGCGTTCTGTTACTTTGTTCTGAGCAGCCGACCGTTTTCTAGCCATGTTTCGTATGCGTACTCCTCGTAGAGTTCGTGCTGTGCGGGGGCTTGGTGTTGGGGTCCTGACCTTGACACAAGTCCAGTCCATGAACAGGGTGGGGAGGAGTTCATGGACCAAGAATTGGTTGCTTCAGCGTGACCAGTTCTCTCATATGCCTTTGCTCCGTGAGATCTGTGAGAATAATCCTGATGATTTCAGGAACTTTCTCAGGATGACGGACCCCGTGTTTCACCGTTTGTTGGCTTCGCTGACCCCCTATATCAGCAGGCAGGATACCTGCATGAGGCAAGCCATCACTCCGGAGCAGAGGTTGGTCGCTACCTTGCGGTATTTGGCGACAGGGAGAAGCCTGCAGGACTTGAAGTTCTCGACAGGCATCTCCCCCCAGGCTCTGGGGATCATTATCCCAGAGACCTGTTCTGCCATCATCCAGGTCCTTCAGAAGGAGTATATGAAGGTAAGATTTTTATCCTTTTATATCCCATTTTATTGTATTTAATGTTTGCTAATATATTGTATTTCTTTCCTCATTCCCTAATTACCATGATTGTAATATGCTGTGAATGTCCCCTTTGTTCTCATGCATGCTGGATTTTTATGTAATTATTATTTTAGGTCCTTCATACATATTTGCCCTTCAATAACCTCCCCAGCATGGTGTCTCCTGCCCTATATTCACCTCATGTAGTCACTTAACAATGTATTTTATCAGCTCCATAGTAGTGCTTTACCCCAAACACCCCTAAAATGTTTGGAAATGTTATTTTTGATTTAAATTCAGGCAGAGTGCCAGAGGCTTTTATTTTGTGGTGTCCCCAAATAATTTTCAGTAACCCTCCCTCCCCCCAACTGCTAAGTCAGCTGATTCCAATTCTCTATCCTCAATCATCTATCTGCTGACTTTGCCAAACCCATACACACTATACCCATCTCTTTACTGGTCAGATTTATGGATGAATTCCCCAAAGCATGTAGTGCAAGGGCCTGCCTGTATACTTTCCAATGGTACTGTTTAAAGTTTTTGTATCCTATTATTATCTTGATGGGTAATAGCAGAATGTCCAAATGTCCTCAAATGTGTAGTGTGTATTTATATCTTTGTATTATGACACTTACCTGTCCAGTGGGCTGCCAATAGTGTAACTAAGGAGGGGCTGTTCCAAGTAATACCCTGTATTTAGGCATTCATCTCTCAATGAAGTGAAGAGGGTTACCTGTCCAAGAGTCCCCCCCCTATAATGTTAGAAATGGCCCATGAGAGGGGGGGAGGGGGAATATGATAGGTGTACCTTATACTTTGGCCTTGTTAAATTCCCCTTAATAAATGCTATCTGGAGGTTGCCCCAGAATGTTTGTGTCTAATCTGCTTGCCATGTTTCTGTGAAAAAATAGTAATGTTTATTGTTTTTTCCTCAACAGTTTCCTTCCACGCCACAGGAATGGCAGACTGTGGCCTCCCAGCGGTGGGACTTTCCTAACTGCGGAGGGGCAATTGATGGGAAACACGTCCACATCGTCCCACCACCAAACTCGGGGTCGTACTATTATAATTACAAGGGGTTTAATAGTATAGTGATGTTGGCGGTGGTGTCGGCTAATTACGACTTCTTGTATGTGGACGTGGGGAAGAATGGCTGGATGTCCGATGGTGGAGTCATCGCCCAGATGGAGTTCTACAGGCATCTCCAGAATGGCAGCTTGGACTTGACAGCTCCAGAGGACAATGTGGAAGGTCTCCCATTTGTGTTCGTTGCTGATGAAGTGTTTGCGCTGGGGGACCACCTGATGCGGCCATTCCCGATGAGGACCCTCACCCCGGAACAGAGGGTTTTTAATTACCGGCTGGCCAGAGCCCGAAGAGTGGTGGAGAACACATTTGGAATCCTGGCCAGCCGGTTCCGACTCTTTCTGACACCCATCCATATGGCGGAGTATAAACTGAACCATATAATGCTTGCATGCTGTGTTCTCCATAGTTTTTTAAGAAAACATTCGGCCAACTATGCTGGCTCAGTTGGGCCTGAGGCCGGAATCCTACATCCAACAACACTGGCGGCGCTTGGAAGTGGCCGTCCTGGCTTGCCCTCCCTGAGTGCCCGTGATGTCCGGTTACGATACCTGGAGTTCTTTGCGGGTAGGGGGGCTATCAATATGCCAGACAATATGTGAAGCCTTTTTCTAATAAAAAAAAACCTAAAGAAATTCTTTGTGGACATTTACTGCTTGTGTTTGTTTTAGCTGACCCTGACCGAAATGTGTTGAGTGCAGAAAATGTTGTGATTGGGTAACCTTATAAAAAACACTGTTGGCTGGTATTTCCTAAATGCAAAAACACATTTCACTACAAGTGCACTTGCAACTGCACTGAAACTGCACTTGTAGTGCAAAGAGGATTTGCCCTTAGGAAATAACCCCCACTTTTGCATAAAATAGCAATTACATCACCCCAAAAGTGTTGTAGTGTTGAGACAATAATCCACACATTCTTGAGTAAGCCACTTTTTTATACCTGCACAATCACATGTGCATTTACCAAAGGTTTTTAAAACAAACCAACATGTTTGTTGTATAACAATTTTTACAGTAGCATTAGCAAAATTCGAAATGTCCATTTCAGATAAAACAGGCCTGTGTAAAACCAACAAGAAAGCCACAAAACTTGAACTTACAAAGTTCACATTCGGTAAAACCTGAAGGCTATATCAGACATCAGTATTTAGGAACTGGGTTTGATATAGCGTTCAGATGGGGGGAAATCACCCCTGGAAAAGCCAAATTTGGAAGATGCACACCAATTTACGAATGTCAACATGTGCTATCTGCCATCAGGGGGGATCAAGGGACGTGTTTTGGGGGAGCAAGCCCTTCCTCAACGCTACTTTATAATTGAGGAAGGGGTTGCACCCCCAAAACGCGTCCATTGATCCCCGTGATGGCAGATAGCACATGTTGGCACACTGTGTGCATCCTCCAAATTTGGCTTTTCAAAACATTGCAAAAAAATTTAAAAGATTTGACCACAATCCAAAAAGTGATTTTGTTGGGTTTTAAATTCGCCCCAAAACATCAATGATGTTATTATTTTTTTTAATAACATCATTGATTTTTTGCTGGATGTTTTGCAGTTCGGCATTACACCCCATGATCTCCCCGATCAGGATCTGGGCACTTTCTGATGTGAAACGTTCTCTATCCCTCACATCACGATCACCTAAAAAGAGAGAAAGAAAAAAAAAACAGGTCTCAAAAATCTGCCACCATCCATCTTGTTTACCTGAGCCTGTGGTCGCAGACACTCACCTGTTGTGGTGCCAATCTCCACCACATCTTCTTCTTCCTCCTGCTCAGCTTGGGTTTGGGGTATTTCACCTTCTTCCAGAGGGGGGGGGGGGGCTCTGGTCTCCTCGGATGAGGGGTGTCCTCCGAGTCTTTTCTCCCCTATGTAAAACAAAAATGGTATAATTAGCACACAGATATTTGATGGCAGAACTATAAATAGGAAACATTGCTTGGAAGTGGGGTACAATTATCTATTTTAGCCGAGTTCCAAGATGTAATTTTATGATTGCCATTTGTCAAGCTGCAAAACTTTACCTGTTTAGTACAAGCTTCACAGATGTAGCCCCCCCTATAGTATACACTGGAGCACCTGTGTGCCCCCCCTAATAAAAATGGTGTTCTTGTGTCCCACACTAGTGCTCCAGTGTCCAGATGTGAAAACAGCTGCTCAGTGTCCTCTCCTTACACAGAATCTAGTTTGCATTTCATTCTAGTAACAAACCCATCTAAGTAGGCCCTAAAAAAATGTGGGAAAATGCATATGGCCTAAACAATGGTGTTTTAGAGGTCGAAAGAAAAAAGTTTGATACGAACGAATAATGGGCCCATGAACATTAAAGTTGCCCTTTTAAACGTTACAATTAATAAAAGCATATGGAGCAGCACGAACGGAATAAAGACAGAAAGAATAGGAACACAGCACAACTACTTACTTTTTTTTACTTACTTTTTTTGTACTGCTCTGGCTCTCTTAACTTCAGGTCCGACCACCGCTTCCTGAGATGATCTTTTGATCTTCGTACCCCGAAATTCCTGTGAAGGCTTTTGATCACTTTCGCCATGATCTTGGCCTTTCTGATGTTGGGGTTGGGGTAAGGCCCATACTTCCCGTCATAGTCGGACTTCCTCATGATGTCCACCATCTCCAACATCTCCCCAAAGGACATATTTGTGGCCTTAAAATGTCTCCTTCTGGATCGGGACGTGTCCGGATCCGGGCTTTCCTCCTCCTTGTTGCTATAATTAGCACACACCTGCTCTAACTCCGCCATCATGCTCTTCACCCACTGCGCCGAACGAAAAGGGGTGGGGAATAGACTAGAAAGAACATCAGGGGCGGGCGGAGTTACACGCATGCGCAGTGTGTATAAAGCGTAACACGCGTGCGTATTACGTACGATCTGTGAGCGGAGGAAGGAGCATTGGACGCGCCGATCGTAAGAACGAAGGTAAGAGACATACTTGTGCCTATACTGCTTCTAGATTGAGGCCTATATTGTAACAAGATTAGGAGAGTTTTGTCTGACATTAGGCTTTGTCTTGTGTTGTGTCTTGCAGTGAACATGGATATCTTAGTAAAAGACAATGAGTTCATGTCAGTATTCGTACATATGCTAAGGGAGCTGACATGTCTGCGGGAGATTAACCACCCCCATTTCAAGAACCAAGCAAGGAGGAAGGCAGCACTAGAGCAATTGTGTGAAATTGTGAAGCAGGTGATCCCCACGGCAGACATCACTTATTTAAAGATATTAATTGGTTGCCTGAGGAGCACATATCTGAGGGAGCGCAAGAAAGTCCTGGATTCACAGAGATCCGGAGCAGCAGATGACATCTATGTCCCCAGGATGTTGTACTACGACAGGCTGCACTTTCTGGCAGGCCAGACTGAACCCAGGCCATCCCTCTCAAGTCTTCCTTCCACGCTTCCTTCCCCCCGGCTGAGGCTTCTGATGCCCAACCTGGGCCTTCCAGGCCACATGTGGAGGAGCCCAGATTGAGCCAGGTATAGCATTCCTCTAAATATTTCTGCTTGTACAATCAATGATGTTAACTAGATGTTAGTTGGGAGTACTAATTTAGGATTGTGATTGATGAAGCAACAACTAAAACCATGTCCCTTTTTCATACACAGGGAAGTCGGAGCCAGGAGGTGGCCGGGCCGAGCCGGCTGGCTGATCTGCCGGTCCCTCCACCCCCCCTGAAAAGAGAAAGTGGCAGTAGGAGGAGTGCCCTAGAGGAGGCTGGTATAGGATTCTTTTGGATGGCTACAGAGGTCCTGGGAGCACCCCACACCATGGAGGAGAACATTGCTGCCTTCATTGCATATAAAATGCAGAGGATGGAGGAGGGCCAACAAGCCATGTGTGAGGCCCTCATATTGGAGGCTCTGGAGAAAGGTATGAGGGGCCAAATTACACCTCAGACACACCTTCGGGATGGTCCTCCTCCTCCTCCTGCAGGTCCTCCTCCTCCTCCTCCCTCTCCTCCAGGTCCCCCCAGTCCTCCTCCAGGTCCTCCCAGTCCTCCTCCTCCTCCAGGTCCTACTCCTCCTCCTGCCACATCTCCAACTGCACAGCCACAGCCGGGAAGGAAGCGTGAAAGGAAGACCAGACAGTGATTGGCCTGGGTTCAGTCTGGTCGGCCAAAAGATGCAGCCTCTTGTGGTACCACAGCCTGGGAACATAGATGTCATCTGCTGCTATCCGGATCTCTGCGAATCCCGGACCAGACTGCCCTCCCTTAGATATGGACTCCTCAGGCCACTAATTTTGATGTTGAAGAATTGATGTCTGCCGTGGGGTCCCAGGCTTTGCTAATTTCTCCTGTTGATCCAGTGTTGCCTTCCTCTTTGTTTGGTTCTGAGCCCTTCATAAAGGATTTTTGTTTTGAATTATACTCTCCTATGTGTTTTACTTCAAAAAGGACAGTTTGTTTGTGAGGATTCAGGTACATTTCAAATATACAATGTGAAATGAACAAGGGTCACCAACAACAAACAATCTCCTTGAGATTAAATAATACAAGATATCAATGGTGTTGGGGTAACTTGACACACAAAACACACCCAAAAATATTCTGGAGTAAAAATAAAAATAACATTGAACAAAGATCAGCCTTGTAAAATATACAAACATTAAATTAAAAAAAAGGCTGAAAATCCAAAAAAAAAAAAAAAATATATATATATATAAAACTGTCAGATGTGACAACTAATAACAATATATCCAGGGAATCCCACTAAAAAAACACACATAAAAGTTTGTGAGAAGTGTGTGTGTGAATATGAGCAGCAAAACTACTTCATTCTTGTCACATTATAAAGAAGAAGAGAGTGCGCTGTATTAAACCATTTTTAACATTGCAGCGTGACGAAAGTGCTGTATCCATTGCGAACGCTAATTTTACCAGAATGAGCTGTCCTGTCTCGGAATTTCTTCTGAGCATGCGTGGCACTTTGTGCGTCGGAACAGGCCACACACGGTCGGAATTGACGCGATCGGATTTTGTTGTCGGAAAATTTTATATCCTGCTCTCCAACTTTGTGTGTCGGAAAATCCGATGGAAAATGTCCGATGGCGCCCACACACAGTCGGAATTTCTGACAACACGCTCCGATCGGACATTTTCCATCGGAAAATCCGACCGTGTGTACGGGGCATTATTCTGACTCTGAAGTCACTTTACAAATATATCTGATCATCAGCAACAAACAAAACATTGATGGATAAACAACATGACATCATCAACACTTCATGATTGACACGCCGGGAATTCAAAAGGTAAATATATCCAGAATATTCTCTCTGACTGTTATTCCAACAAACTTTCCCCTCAATATTTTTTTTTTTTTTTTTGATTTTAAAGAAGTTTTATTGAAGAGCAGTACATTACACTTCATAGCACAGAATTGCTGGTGGGGCGCAGCCCACCTCTGTGACAATACTCAAATATTGAACAATAACAGAGAGGTTGACCAAATAACTAGGCTTATTCGAATAAACAGAGAGAAGAGCCCTCAGACATAATAAGGAGACACCTAGTGCTGCAGGTAGGCTCAACACCCCTATCGGGAACATACTGTGTCGAACACCGTAGAGCAGTTGTAGTTAATCATTAGGTGTGTAACTAACCTGTTAAGGCCCATCGCGCCTTCCGGGAGAATAAAGGTCCCAGACTGCGTGAGGAAGCCTTCCTCAGTCCTCTAAGGCCAAAGGCCAAAGGAACCAGGGGTGCCATAAAAATATCCTGAAGGTTCCGGCTGGGAGGTCGACCCACGAGAGATAAGTCGAGGAACCAGCTAATCGCAATCAAGTGCATAGAAAACTGGAGCAAACCGTTTAGAACCAAATACTTTCTGTAAAAATAAATTAACAACTTCCTGAGAAAAAGAAGAAAGAGAGGAATAAAGGTGGAAAAGAAGACGGAGGGGGAGAAAGAATGGGGGGTGGGGTGGGTTGACAGACTGCAATATAACAATAAAAACATATCATGCTTCAACTCCCGGTATGAGAGAGATGCCTACATGCCTTGCCCAGGGTTCCCAGACAGCCAAAAATGCTTTATTTGAGTCTGCTAAGACACTGACTAATTTTTCCTGGGACATGATCCACGAGATCTTTCTCTTGGCAGCCACCAGAGAGACTCCTGGTTGTTTCCAAGCCTTTGCTATGGAGAGCTTGGCGCCAGTCAGGATGAAAGAAATAAGTTTAGCAGTTGTTTTGGGGATTTTGGGAATATGACCATTTAATAGAGCTATCTGGGGAGATTTAGAAATGGGAGTGTCCGTAATTTTTCTGATCAGATAAAATATCCTGTTCCAGAAGCCCCTGATTTTCGGGCATTCCCACCAAATGTGTATCATGGAGCCCTGGGCTTGGCAGTTTCTGAAACATAAAGGAGACGAGGAAGGAAACATCTGTGCAAGTTTGGAAGGAACCAGATACCATCTCGTAAGAACTTTCATGTTAGCTTCTATTAATGCAATATTAACTATACCTTTGTAGGCTCTTGTGCTCATTCTATTCCAGATCTCCAGGTCCCAAGTCTCGCCCACGTCCCTCTCCCACTCTGTCATGTATGTAAGTTTGGAAGGGGGAGTTGAAAGAGCTTCGTAAATCAGGGATATACCTCCTTTTTGCTCTGTTGCTTGTCCACACCATTGTTCATAAGATGTGCACTCTGGGGGAATTGATTTATCTTTCCAAATAGTGTGAAGAAAATGGGAGATTTGAAGAAATCTAAATTTTTCGGAATCGGGGAGCTCTAGTTTTTCAATGCAGTGTTTCATGGAGATTGGTCCGGAGGTGACAAGGTAATGTCCAATACGGTACATCCCCTTATCAAGCCACCATTGAAAGGTTTTGATGTCTAACCCCGGCTTGAAGAGGGAATTGTGGAATATGTGTGAGAGGGGGCGAAGCTGTGAGGTCAAAGCGGAGAGTTGGATCAGGTTATCCCATAGTTTGAAGGAGTGTGAAAGTGTGGGTGCCATGATGGGAGGTCTAGATTTACTGGGAGTCCATAGTAGAAAGTCTAGTGTGTGGGAAGGAAACGCTTGGCGTTCTATTTGTATCCAGTCGGGTTTTTCGCCCCTGAAATATATGGTGGAGAGTTGGGCCAGTCTGGCTGCTTGGTAATACTTGGATAGTTCAGGGAGGCCTAGTCCTCCCTTAGATTTTGGGGCATAAAGGGTGTTTCGCGTGAATCTATATCCTTTCCCTCCCCATATAAATTTTATAATCTTTCCCTGAAAGTTTTTGAGGTGCTTTTTGTTAATCGCGATCGGAAGGGCTCTAAATAGGTACAGAATTCTAGGAAACAGGGTCATTTTGGTGGCATGGATTCTCCCCAGCCATGATAGTTTGTGGGATGACCAAATTCGTATGTCCTCCTCCAATCTACGATACATAGGAGGGAAATTGGCTTGATAGAGGGAGTCTATTCTGGGTGTAAGGTTTATACCTAGGTATCGAATTGAGGAATCACTCCAATTGAAATTAAAGGCCAGTTTTAATCTCTCAGCTAGGGCTGGATTGAGGGAAATGTTTAATGCCTGTGATTTGGTCATGTTGACTCGTAGGCCTGAGACCTCGCCAAACGTCTGAAGCAGTTTGTTAGTGTTGAGAAGTGAGGTAATTGGAGAGGTGATAAATAGAAGAAGGTCGTCTGCGAAGAGGGCGCATTTATGGGTATTCAAGCCACAGTTGACACCTTTAATGTTTGGATCTGACCTGATTGCTATGGCTAGTGTTTCTATTGTTAGAGCGAACACAAGTGGGGATAGGGGGCAGCCCTGTCTTGTGCCCCTGGCAATTTTGATTGGGGATGAGAGAAAGCCCTGTAATTTAACTTTCGCTTCCGGTTCAGAGTAAAGTGATTTGAGGATTCCGATGAAGTGTTCACCGAACCCCCAGAATTTAAGGGAGGCGAATATGAAGGGCCAAGTCACAGAATCGAAGGCCTTTTGTAGGTCTAGGGAAAGGAAGAGACCCTCCTGCTTTGGGCCTCCATCCCATCCCGAATGCAAAATTGAAGCTATGTCTATGGCCCTTCTAACCTGGTCTGGACCCTGTCTGCCGGGGATAAAACCCACCTGATCTTTATGGATATAAGTGTTGATGAAAGTGTTTAATCTATTGGCGTAAATTTTTGTCAGGATTTTTAAATCGTTATTTATAAGGATATTGGTCTGTAGTTTTCTACCTGATCCGGATTTTTGTCGGGTTTAGGGATGACAGTAATGAATGCTGCATTCATCTGGGGGTCCATGGGGTCTCCCTTTCGTTTGGAGTTGAACATTTTAGTTAAGTGTGGCGCTAGAGTCTTGGCAAAAGTCTTATAATAAAGATTGGAAAGACCATCTGGACCTGGGGCTGAGCCCCCTTTCAGATTTTTAATGACCTCCAAAGTTTCCTCTACTGTGATATGTGCTTCCATAATATCTTTGTGGGACTTATGTAAAGTGGGGATAGGCAGATGCTCTAGGAATGCTTCTATAGCTCGTGTATCGTGGGAATCATTTGGTCTATATAGTTGTGAGTAAAAGGATTGGAAAGATTCTAAGATTCTATGGGGATTTTGGGAAGACGAACCATCCTGAAGTTTTATTTTGGGGAGAGCGAAGAGACGGGTCCTAGGGTATAACTTGGAAGCCAGCATCCTGCTCATTTTGTCCTGATTCAGGTAGAATTTCGCACCATTCCAATGCAGAGAACTCTCAGCTTTAACTGTGAGCGCCAGGTTTAGTTTAATCCGAGCAGCGTCAAGCTGGTCGACTTGAACCATGGACGGGTTAGCTTTGTGATTTTTGCGCAGGAGGAGAAAATCTCTCTCCAGTTTTGAGATGTCCATGGTTCTCTCCTTTTTAAGTTGGGAGGAGATTTGGATAAGTTTACCTCGTATCACGGCTTTGTGGGCTGCCCAGAGAGTCTCGGCCGAGATGTCGTCTACGTTGTTCAGGGCGAAATACTCTTTTAGTGACTTGGTGAGAACCGTGATTTGAATGGGATCTTTAATGATGTGTTCTTTAATGCGCCATATGGGGGACGAGGGTCTGAGGAGCAGGCCTTGGATGGATAGAGAGATCATGGAGTGGTCAGAGAGGGGAGTATCCTTAATTTTAGCTGAGATAGCAGCTGGGATGTGTATGGAGGAGATTAGAATATGGTCTATTCTGGAGGATACTTGATGGGGTATTGAGAAATGGGAGTAATCCCTTGATGTGGGGTTGAGTTCTCTCCAGATATCTGTGAGGCCCTGCTGGTGAATTAGTTTAGCAATTTTAGAGCTGATTTTTGTTGGCCTGGAGAGCTGTTTAGCTGGGGGTTTAGATTTATCAAGACTCTGATCAAGGGCGACATTCGAATCTCCTCCAAATATTACCGTTCCTTCCAGGAGGGGTCCTAGTGTTTGGAAAAGCGATGTGAAAAAAGCGTTCTGTCCCTTATTCGGGGCATAATAGTATATAAGAGAAAAAGTTTGGTCTGCGATCTGGCCTTTCACTAGTAAGTACCTGCCTTCAGGGTCACTAAGGGTCCGGCTTACTTTAAATTGGCAGTCTTTAGCAAATAGAATCGCGACCCCCCTGGTCTTATCCTCTGCATTTGCTAGATAAAACGAGGGGAAGCGCGCATGTAGGAATGAGGGAGAGAATTGAGAGGGAAAATGCGTTTCCTGGAGCATCACTATTGAAGCCCTTTGTTTATGGTATGATTGGAAGATTTTCTTCCTTTTGGTTGGGGAGTTGAGGCCTTGGACATTATGAGAAATATTTTTTATCTGGGAGGAGGATAGAGTGGTGTTAGGCATGATTTTTGAGTAAAGAGTGTGCTTCTGATGGTGGAAGACTTACCCTGACCATAATGATGAGAGATGGGCAGAAGGCGAGTGAGGAGTGGAGCTTGGGACCTGGAGATGCTGGATGGGAAGGTGCTACAGACGATCCGTCAACCCTGGCAGGAGGGGGGAAGGGAGAGAAAAGCACAGATGGGTTAAAACATAGAGACATAAGGAGAAAGAGAGTATGAACATGGTGACCTAAAATAGGCCGGAGACGGAGAGGGGGGGAAGTATTCCCCTTTCCGAACTCCAATAACACGATCAGGTGGTCCTGAAAACGAACCACCAGTCCATTGAACGAGAATGGGAATTCCATTTTCGTAGGATGGAAGGAGTCGCAGGGCAGCTACCGCAGCCCAAGCCACCCTTGATACCTTGCATACAGTATTAAGCTGTGTAAAAATAAAAAGATGCAAAAGGAGAACATAACAGTTTCAAATTCTGAAAAAACTGAGAAGATTTTAACTAGGGGCCGTGCTGGCCAAAGATGCAGAAAGAGTCTTCCTGGTAGACATCATGGATTCCTCAGTGGAGGTGTAGATAAAAGGGGATGTGAGATATCCAAATCCTGCTGTGGACTTAGACAGTCTGTTGTGAGGGTATAGAATAGTAGGGAAGGGCCGAAACACACTGTTAACGCTGGGGGTCCCAGATAGGACGATGGGGATGTGATGTCACGATCCGGGGGGGCCATTCTTGTGAAGATCGATGGGTTGAGCCTTTGATCACCCCTGAGGTGTGGGTGAGTGATAAGGGCGGTAGTAGGTCTTAGGGAACTGGATGCGTAGGGCCACTGGGGTGTTGAAGTGGAAGCCTGAGACTTGGGATAATTGGGAAAATGTCCCCTAGAGGGGACGAGGCCTCTTTGTGAAAGATCCGAGTGAGGTAGAGGTCATCTGGTATGAAAATGACAGGGGTCCGAGGATCACAAAGAGGGAGAGGGGTGTCGCCGGGTTCTTGTAATTGGGATATTCAGGTTGGCAATTGATCCTTCAGACGCCTGCTTTTGTTGGATTTCCAGGCAGGAGAGATAGGGCTGTTGGGAGTTTGACGTTTCGAAGAGCCCGCTTGAGTGTTGGAAATGTCCATTTCCGAGTCTAGGAATATGAGCTTAAGTGAAAGGAGGACTCGTTCGCCTTCTGAAAACGTGGTGAATGAGTGGGTTCTGCCATTAAGGGTAAATTTCAAGGCGAAAGGGAATGCCCACCAATATTTAATCTCCTTCTGGGAGAGGACCAGCAGAAGGGGCTTCAGGGCTCTGCGTTTCTGGATGGTCGTGGGAGAAATGTCCGCGAAAATTTGCACTTCCTGTCCTTGAAAAAGGATGCATGATTGCTGGCACGATATTTTCATTATTGCTTCCTTCACACTATAGAAGTGTGGCTTCCCGACCACATCTCTGGGAGATCTCTCTTTTCTGGGGGGACCCAGTGATCTGTGTGCTCTGTCCAGCTCCAATTTGATGGGGGGCAGCTCAGGGATGAGGGATTTGATTAAATCCTGGATTGCTTTGGGGACGTCTGTAATTGATTCAGGGATACCTCTGACTCTAAAATTGTCCCTTCTCAACCTGTTCTCCAAGTCGTTGATTCTATTCAGTGCCACCTCGAGTTGCTCTTGAACAACATGAATGTGCTCAGTGTTCTGGTTAGCTCTGGACACTGTGATGTTTAATTGTGTTCTAAAGCTTCCATCCTTGCTCCCAAGTTTTGAAAGTCAGCTCTTATCTCGTTTGTGATTCTTGTGGCTGTGTTTGCTAAACCTCTATCTAGTAGATCCGACAGTTTGAGGAATAAATCTCCTGCATTGAGGGGTATAGCAATCTCCGGGTCTCCTGTGGAAGTCCCAGCGCCCTGATGAGGTGGTGAGGTGTTCAGTGGGGATAGAGAGTAGTTCTCAAAGGTGCGCTCTAAGAGGGATACTGTAGAGGCTGGAGATGGGGTCCCCATAGGTTGGTTGTGAAGAGTGGGTAGGGGTGTGTAGGCTAAAGTGGCAGGAGCTATCACTTGCCTTGTTTCTGCGTGTCCCCATGTATATGGCTCCTTGTGCTGTGCTGCGGCCGCCATCTTGGACAAGGCCCGGGAATCCTCTGCTGTAAACTGCGGTCCCTGTGGACCGAGTTGTTTGGCATGGATCGAGGCTGCGGTAGTTCCCGGATCCGAATCCGCTAGCGGTGGATGTCTAGGCAGCCTGACACCGGCGCTTGGGTGGCTTGCTGGGCTGGGTAGAGCGGAGCTCCCGGCTTACGCGGCCATCTTGGGAGTCCCGCGCCTGCGCACGCTCCCCTCAATATTTTAGTATCTCTCGGACTCAATATATGCAGCAATTTATTTTTGTCCTGGATACTTCATTTCAGTAATTCTTCAAACATTTATAGTTTCACCCTTTTTTACCAAAATCCCATTATCAATTCTAATTTAACCCCAAACTTTTAGGGAAATATACATTATCAGGAACATGGGCCTAATAACCTCTCCTCCCAGAACAAGAAAACACAATATGAAAACCCTTTTCTATATCTTTAAATCCTTCTCTCAACCGAAGTATATATTTCCTCGGTGCATAGGATTACACAACACAGTTACCGTATATACTCGAGTATAAGTCGTTCCGAGTATAAGTCGAGGCCCTAATTTACCACAAAAAACTGGGTTAAAACGTATTGACCCGAGTATAAGACGAGGGTGAGAAATGCACAGCTACTGTAAGTGGAAAAGAGGGTCAACAATGCCCATTTGCAGCCTCACTGTGCCCATTTGCAGCCATAGGTCCCCGAACTTCAAACTCGGTAGTTAAGTGTTCCTAGATGCCCTCTAGCTGCAGCCAAAATTTGGGGTCTCTGAATCCAAAGTTTTCCGAAATGATATTGCTGCAGGTGGACACAGTTGACCGACTTTGGGGCCTCGTAATTTGCGGCCACTTAGTGCTAGGAACCCCAAATTTGGTGTGCAAACCCAGTGGAACTAGCATCATAAAATATCCAAAGCTGGGATTTCTAGCACCAAGTGGCCCCGAGATGCAGGGCCCCAAAAATTGGTTCAGAAAATGTCAAGCACTTTTCTGCAGCAGAGAATGACATTTTCCGAACCAATTGTGGGGCCCTATATCTCAGGGCCACTTGGTGCTAGGAACTGCATCTTTGGATATGTTGTGGTACCAGTTCCACTGGGTTTGCACACTAAATATGAGGTTCCTAGCACTAAGTAGTCCTGAGATACGGGGCCCCAAAGTCGGTTCGGAAAATAATTTTTTTTTGCTGCTGAAAAGTGCTTGACTCCAGTATAAGTCGAGGGGGGCACTTTCAGCACAAAAAAATGTGCTGAAAAACTCGACTTATACTCGAGTATATACGGTACTTCTCTTTTTCTCTACTAACCACCATTCCTCGACGTAGAGCCTGGAATACATAACTTCCTAATTTTTTCCATAGCATAGATATATACTTCTTAATTATAATATTCTTAAACTTGGATTTAACCAAAAAAACATAAAATCAAACATTTTAAAATCCCCAATCATTGTTAATTCAGCTTAAACACAATTAAAACCATTTGCACATATATATATAAATCACATTTTGCTGTTATTGAAAAAAAAAAACATCTTTTACCTTCAATAATGTAAGGATAGGCAATTACAACTAAAACAATCCTTAAAGTGAGACTCTAATGCCCCGTACACACGGTCGGATTTTCCGACGGAAAATGTGTGATAGGACCCTGTTGTCGGAAATTGCAACCGTATGTAGGCTCCATCACACATTTTCCTTAGGATTTTCCGACACACAAAGTTTGAGAGCAGGATATAAAATTTTCCGACAACAAAATCCGTTGTCGGAAATTCCGATCGTGTGTACACAAATCCGACGGACAAAGTGCCATGCATGCTCGGAATAAATAAAGAGATGAAAGCTATTGGCTACTGCCCCATTTACAGTCCTGACGTACGTGTTTTACGTCACCGCGTTTAGAACGATTGGATTTTTCGACAACTTTGTGTGACAGTGTGTATGCAAGACAAGTTTGAGCCAACATCCGTCGGAAAAAATCCTAGGATTTTGTTGTCGGAATGTCCGAACAAAGTCTGACCGTGTGTACGGGGCATTACTGAAATAATCAAGATACCCTATACATAAATTGAAATGCTATTCTTAAAAATTAGTATCAGATTCCTCAAAAAAAAAAAAAAACATTTGGTACAGCGCATACATGTAATTTATCAGTCACGTGTCACATTCCCCTCTTAATGTTTCCAATTAACTATGTATTAGACATGGGCCTAATATGTGCCCAACACATTTCATGAATAGACTGAAAATAGTTGTAACATTTTAACCATAAACATGTATTTTTATAGATAACTTTTCTGAATGAAATCCATCTTTAACATTCACTCTCCACCTCAGCAAGTCTCTCGGACTCGCTGAATATATAATACAAAGCGATGGCGAGGGAATGGTCGGTGGTTTGATCCCCTTTTTTTCACCTGAAGCAACATAGTGGAAGCGGACATGTACCTCTGTGTATTGTGCTAAACAGTACTTTGGACAGGAGGAATCACTCAAATAGTAACTTGTCCTTGTCCAAATCCACAATTCAATCCTCTTATAGCACCACACACAGATGAGTGCCCTACTCTGTCCCCCTCACCTGCCCACTTTACCAACGCTCTCCATCTTTGCAGGATCAGAGGACATATATCAACTACCCAACAATCCACCTGCATTCAGAAGAAAAAACAAACAAAATTCAGTAATTCACAAGTAGTTCACGAGATTCATCAATGCTACCAGAGATACCACTTGTGTGTGCCCCACATACACACTCCAAAGCTCCGCTATACAACACTTCTTACATTTAAGCTATGTTCAGGTTAATCTCTTACCTTTCTGTTCCAACCTTAATTATTGAATTATCAGAACAAAGATGACAATGTTATATGTGCTAAAACACTTGGTGTCATGGACGTACTGCGCATGGCTCTGCAACTGGCTGCGGGCGCATGGGTCCGCATGCGCGGGCGCACATCACGGACACGCGCACAGTAACACAGCTTTGGCGCCCAGTGATTCTTAAAAGGGGTCTCTTTAGAATGCATCCTTGCTGTCTGATCTGCAGCTCATCCTGTACCCGATCCTGAACCTGCATCTGCTCCAGTGTTACCCGGCTTCTCCTGACCTCGCTGCTGTCTCCAGTCCTGACCCCTTGGCTTGCCTTTGACCTGATTTGTGTTCCTGTTTGTTTGATCTCCTGTTGCCGATCCTGCCTGGACTTTGACCATTCTCTGCCTGCTGCTTCTGTCTGATTGATCTGCTGCTGTGACCTGGCTTGTCTGATACTGCTCCTGCCTGCAGCCCTGCATCTGTGTGCATCTGTCTACAAGTCCTGCATCTGTGTGCATCTGCCTTCAAGTCCTGCATCTGTGTGCATCTGTCTACAAGTCCTGCATCTGTGTGCATCTGCCTTCAAGTCCTGCATCTGTGTGCATCTGCCTACAAGTCCTGCATCTGTGTACATCTGCCTACAAGTCCTGTATCTGGGTGCATCTGCCTACAAGTCCTCCATCTGTGTGCATCTGCCTTCAAGTCCTGCATCTGTGTGCATCTGCCTACAAGTCCTGCATCTGTGTACATCTGCCTACAAGTCCTGCATCTGTGTGCATCTGTCTACAAGTCCTCCATCTGTGTGCATCTGCCTTCAAGTCCTGCATCTGTGTACATCTGTCTACAAGTCCTCCATCTGTGTGCATCTGCCTTCAAGTCCTGCATCTGTGTACATCTGTCTACAAGTCCTCCATCTGTGTGCATCTGCCTACAAGTCCTGCATCTGTGTGCATCTGCCTACAAGTCCTGCATCTGTGTGCATCTGCCTACAAGTCCTGCATCTGTGTGCATCTGCCTACAAGTCCTGCATCTGTGTGCATCTGCCTACAAGTCCTGCATCTGTGTGCATCTGCCTACAAGTCCTCCATCTGTGTGCATCTGTCTACAAGTCCTCCATCTGTGTGCATCTGCCTTCAAGTCCTGCATCTGTGTACATCTGTCTACAAGTCCTCCATCTGTGTGCATCTGCCTTCAAGTCCTACATCTGTGTGCATCTGCCTACAAGTCCTGCATCTGTGTGCATCTGCCTACAAGTCCTGCATCTGTGTGCATCTGCCTACAAGTCCTGCATCTGTGTACATCTGCCTTCAAGTCCTGCATTTGTGTGCATCTACCTTCAAGTCCTGCATCTGTGTGCATCTGCCTTCAAGTCCTGCATCTGTGTGCGTCTGCCTACAAGTCCTGCATCTGGGTGCGTCTGCCTACAAGTCCTCCATCTGTGTGCATCTGCCTTCAAGTCCTGCATCTGTGTACATCTGTCTACAAGTCCTGCATCTGGGTGCATCTGCCTACAAGTCCTGCATCTGTGTACATCTGTCTACAAGTCCTGCATCTGGGTGCATCTGCCTACAAGTCCTGCATCTGTGTACATCTGTCTACAAGTCCTGCATCTGGGTGCATCTGCCTACAAGTCCTGCATCTGTGTGCATCTGCCTTCAAGTCCTGCATCTGTGTGCATCTGCCTACAAGTCCTGCATCTGTGTACATCTGTCTACAAGTCCTGCATCTGGGTGCATCTGCCTACAAGTCCTGCATCTGTGTGCATCTGTCTACAAGTCCTGCATCTGTGTGCATCTGCCTACAAGTCCTGCATCTGTGTGCATCTGCCTTCAAGTCCTGCATCTGTGTGCATCTGCCTTCAAGTCCTGCATCTGTGTGCATCTGTCTACAAGTCCTCCATCTGTGTGCATCTGCCTTCAAGTCCTCCATCTGTGTGCATCTGCCTTCAAGTCCTGCATCTGTGTGCATCTGCCTACAAGTCCTGCATCTGTGTGCATCTGCCTTCAAGTCCTGCATCTGTGTGCATCTGCCTACAAGTCCTGCATCTGTGTGCATCTGCCTACAAGCCCTGCATCTGTGTGCATCTGTCTACAAGTCCTGCATCTGTGTGCATCTGCCTACAAGTCCTGCATCTGTGTGCATCTGCCTACAAGTCCTGCATCTGTGTGCATCTGTCTACAAGTCCTGCATCTGTGTGCATCTGCCTTCAAGTCCTGCATTTGTGTGCATCTACCTTCAAGTCCTGCATCTGTGTGCATCTGCCTACAAGTCCTGCATCTGTGTGCATCTGCCTACAAGTCCTGCATCTGTGTGCATCTGCCTTCAAGTCCTGCATCTGTGTACATCTGTCTACAAGTCCTCCATCTGTGTGCATCTGCCTTCAAGTCCTGCATCTGTGTGCATCTGCCTACAAGTCCTGCATCTGTGTGCATCTGCCTTCAAGTCCTGCATCTGTGTGCATCTGCCTACAAGTCCTGCATCTGTGTGCATCTGCCTACAAGTCCTGCATCTGTGTGCATCTGTCTACAAGTCCTGCATCTGTGTGCATCTGCCTTCAAGTCCTGCATTTGTGTGCATCTGTCTACAAGTCCTGCATCTGTGTGCATCTACCTTCAAGTCCTGCATCTGTGTGCGTCTGCCTACAAGTCCTGCATCTGTGTGCGTCTGTCTTCAAGTCCTGCATCTGTGTACATCTGCCTACAAGTCCTGCATCTGTGTGCATCTGCCTACAAGTCCTGCATCTGTGTGCATCTGCCTTCAAGTCCTGCATCTGTGTACATCTGCCTACAAGTCCTGCATCTGTGTCCATCTGCCTACAAGTCCTGCATCTGTGTGCATCTGCCTACAAGTCCTGCATCTGTGTGCATCTACCTTCAAGTCCTGCATCTGTGTGCATCTACCTTCAAGTCCTGCATCTGTGTGCATCTGCCTTCAAGTCCTGCATCTGTGTGTATCTGCCTTCAAGTCCTGCATCTGTGTGCGTCTGCCTACAAGTCCTGCATCTGTGTGCGTCTGTCTACAAGTCCTGCATCTGTGTGCATCTGCCTACAAGTCCTGCATCTGTGCATTTGCCTTCAAGTCCTGCATCTGTGTACATCTGCCTACAAGTCCTGCATCTGTGTGCATCTGTCTACAAGTCCTGCATCTGTGCATTTGCCTTCAAGTCCTGCATCTGTGTACATCTGCCTACAAGTCCTGCATCTGTGTGCATCTGCCTACAAGTCCTGCATCTGTGTGCATCTGCCTACAAGTCCTGCATCTGTGTGCATCTGCCTACAAGTCCTGCATCTGCCTACAAGTCCTGCACCTGTGTGTATCTGCCTACAAGTCCTGCATCTGTGTGCATCTGTCTACAAGTCCTGCATCTGTGTGCATCTGCCTACAAGTCCTGCATCTGTGTGCATCTGCCTGCAGCCCTACATCTGTGTGCATCTGCCTACAAGTCCTGCATCTGTTTGCATCTGCCTACAAGTCCTGCATCTGTGTACATCTGCCTGCAGCCCTGCATCTGTGTGCATCTGCCTACAAGTGCTGCATCTGTGTGCATCTGCCTACAAGTCCTGCATCTGTGTGCATCTGCCTACAAGTCCTGCATCTGTGTGCATCTGTCTACAAGTCCTGCATCTGTGTGCATCTGCCTACAAGTCCTGCATCTGTGTGCATCTGCCTACAAGTCCTGCATCTGTGTGCATCTGCCTTCAAGTCCTGCATCTGTGTGCATCTGCCTACAAGTCCTGCATCTGTGTGCATCTGCCTACAAGTCCTGCATCTGTGTGCACCTGCCTGCTACTTCTCAGCATTCCTGCATCCGCAGCCATCAAGCCTGTTCCTGTCTCCACCAAGCGGACTCCATCTTCAGTCAAGCGGACCCTGCAGGCTCTCCTACCCCGCTGTGCTCCGAGGGTCACTGTTTCCACTCCAGTGATCCCGTAACCAGAGCTGTACGAGAGGTCTCCCTCTGCACGTCAGGCTCACCTTCAAGGTACGTGACACTTGCTCTGTATTTGGCTAATCATTTAAAAGTAACAATTATTACGCCTCCCCCTAACTTAGTGCTCGCTCCTGGCTCCTCCCCCACTGAGTTCTCGCTCCTGGCTCCTCCCCCTCACTAAGTGCTCGCTCCTAGCTCCTCCCCCTCACTAAGTGCTCGCTCCTAGCTCCTCCCCCTCACTGAGTGCTCGCTCCTGGCTTCTCCCCCCATAGACACACAGAGCACGGGTAAGACCCATCCCCCCACTCCCTCCTCAATGGCTGTTATTGATAGCTGGAGAGTTCCCCTTTATGAACATTGATAGCTGGAGAGTTCCCCTTTATGAACATTGACAGCAGGAGAGTTCCCCTTTATGAACATTGACAGCAGGAGAGTTCCCCTTTATGAACATATTGGACCCTAGGCCTGGATGAGGGTCTGGTATGAATATTGAAGGGGAACCCCACACAGTTTTTAATTTTTTATACTGAGTTCACTTTTATAATACTGGATGACGGTCTGCTATGGATAGTTTTGTGGTGGAGTTCCCTTTTATATTAATATGAGACATTATTCCTGGATGAGGGTCTGTAACGATATTAAAGGGGAATTCCACACAGCTTTTCATTACATTTCAAGTCTTGAAACGCCTCTTGTCATTGTACCACCCCTCCATGGAGGGATATATCTGTCAATCACCAAAAAACTTGTACCTTTAGGATCACAGTTATGAAGTTCTCTGTAATGTCTTGGTACCGTATGTTTGGTGTCACCATTCTTTATTTTGGCGATATGTTCTCCCACTCTAATTGAAAAAGTGCGGATGGTGCGTCCTATATATTGTTTGCCACATGAGCACGTTATCAAAGCGAGGCTTGCACAGCACGCCAAGGCGCCATTTTTCTTGACCGGAAGTTACACAATTTGCATTTCGGCTGCCATGGAGCCGACTCGCATTAAGGGTGACACTTTACTGTATAAATACGCAGTGGCCGCAGAGGACAAGCATCCCAGATTATGTCTTATTAGACGAAACACGTTGGGACGGACTCTGCTGATGCCACTACATCACTATATTTCACCAAAGCGCTTTTTTATTTTCTCAAATGTGAGTGTTCATTTTATATTTTCAATAAATGCTGCTTAAAATGGAATTACACTATACACTGATTACACTTTTCTCCTTCTTATAAACGTACCATTTGGAGAAAGTCTTTTTGATCCAGTTCTTGGTCACCAATCCCCTGGTTGAAATCCATTGGAAACAATAGTGTGACAGACCTTTGCAGTTTATATGCCCATATTGGAAGTTGTGTATGCTGATGTATGTTTCCCCTGGGTGTATAACACCACAAGCTCTGTTGACTCATTAGGCGTACGCCTATTTGGGTTCAACGTGTCTGGTAAGCCTTTTTTCCTAATGGTGGCGGATTATCTACAGACAAATTTGTCTACACTAATCTATTTGAAGTCACTTTATTCATTGAGATCACAGATTTATGGACTATATATGCACTTGTGTATTATTGCACTGTAATATATCACTGTTCATTTTTTACTAACTCTTTTTTTCTGTGTATACTAAATATTGAGTTCACTCATCATAATTCATATCTTTTATGACCCTTTATGCATATAAGTGATTTTTGCATCTAGCATACGTTTGTTTTGTTTGGTACAAACTGATCCATTGCTGTGCTGGCTGCTATTGTACACTATTTAAAGAGACAGCGCATTTTTTTTCCCTTTTCTTTTTATTCACCATGTACTGCAATACTGCATCCACCATGCACGCCACTGTATCCCCCTGATGATGACACGTGATCCCTGTGACAAACACGCGTAGGGGAGGAGCCAGGACAGAGCGAGAGATAGCTGGGCTGCCTATTGAGGAGACGCACACCATACCCTCACGAAAAGTATCACACTTGCCATGTTTAGAGCGCTGCACTGACGCACCTATATATTGTGAGTACCCCTTTTGGGGAGAGTATCTATATCTTTTAATACATTTTAAAATGGTATTATACTATGTAGTTTTTTCTTCCCATCTATATACTCTTTACTGCATTGGAGCCTGGGATCCTGTGATCTACTTAGAACCCGGGGTGGCTCACAAGCGTGGTTTGACTTTGTCTAGCGACTTGGTCACATGCTCTGAGGTGAGCGCATTACCTTTGGGGTCAACCGAATCGCACCATTGCATGATCTGTGGCACTTTAAGAGTTACTAGCAAGTTTGATTGTATCACCAGTGGACATCACGTTTAGGCACCTTTATAGCTTTTGTAGGACTTCATAGTGAATGATATTTTTTGGTTCCATTGAGGACTTTTTTAAATATGAACTGTGTGACACCAAATTACTTTTTGTTTTGTTTTTTGCACTTAGCACTTTTTACATGCTCATATATATATTTATATTGTAATAAGTATGTTTATTTGCACATTTGCACTTTGAAGCGTTTATATTCATTTATTCATTGCACTTTCTAGTAATGCTGTGATTCAGTTATGCTTATTGGTATTTGTGCACTTTGATGCGTTTATCTGTCATATTTCACATTTGAATTTGCATTTATTACTTTGATGCGTTTATATGTATTTGTCATATTTCACATTTGTATTCATATTTATTAGTATTCTAATACACCCAAACACAGATAAACCATCTTATGCACAACAATGGGAGGAGGATATTGGACACTCTCCTAACACGGCAGACTGGTCTAAGATCTGACAGGTGACTAAATCATCTTCCCCTAACATTATAGCATTGGAAGCCAATTATAAAGTACTGACCCGATGGTACCTTGTTCCATCCAGAGTGCCTAAATATGTTCCACTTCCTACCTGTTCTGCTCTATGTTTTCGTGGCTGTTCGGAGTTGGGTGATCATTTACATATTTGGTGGACTTGTCCAAAAGCTCGTATCTTCTGGGAGGAAATCTTTGATTTAGCCTCCAAAATGTTTGAGATAAAAATACCTCCTGACCTAACTATTGCTTTACTCAATTTGAAGCCAGAATGCTTGACACACACTCAATTCAAACGTTTCGTTCAGCTCCTTACGGCTGCGAAGCAAACGATTGCAAAAGCATGGAAATCTCCTTCTTTGGTGGTAGCCGAGACAAAGAATAGGATGCACAATTCAATGATTCATGCTAAAATGTCGGCTATAGAAAGGGACCTGATCCCCAAGTTCGAAAAATGATGGTACCCATGGATACGATTCCATTTACCATCAAATTTCGATGATAAGGTTCTCCTGCCATGGTAGATGATGTATGAATGGACTTGTTATGCTTCGCGAAGGCGTTTGGATCGACCCGATGGACTCCCCTCCCCTTCCTTCTCTTCTCTTTTCTGCTCCTTTCTTCTCTTCTTTTATGGATTTCTATCCTCCCATCTCTTCTTATTATTCTGAAGCTCCAAATCCCTCAAACTAAGACTTTCTTCCTCAGCTTATTTATCCTAATTTCAGCTGAATAACTATTTTAGTATTAGCCTAGATTCTTATACAACTTTTACCAACGTTCATATTACATTTTTGGTTACATATTAAATGTTTAGAAAGTCTATTAACCTAAAAGTGACGAGCTTCATTTCTGTTTGTCAATTATTATGTTTTCTGAAAATATCTGTAATGTCCTTTATGAACCAAATAAAAACCATTTGACAAGGAAATATTTATTAGTATTCATCTATTATTAGGTCCGCTTACCTTGTAGAGGTATTTTGTTTCCCTCATCCACATGTGTTCATTTAGACGCAGTTGTTCTATCATGCTAGAATTTAGTAGCATGTCTAATACACTCTAGCGCAGCGTAATCTTTTTTACATTTTTTGCACTGCAATACTGCATCCACCATGCACGCCACTGCTAGCAAACTCTGCATGCACTGCAATACTGCATCCACCATGCACGCCACTGCTAGCTAACTCTGCATGCACTGCAATACTGCATCCGCCATACACGCACTGCAATACTGCATCCACCATGCACGCCACTGCTAGCAAACTCTGCACGCACTGCAATAGTGCATCCGCCATGCACGCCACTGCTAGCTAACTCTGCATGCACTGCAATACTGCATCTGCCATACACGCACTGCAATACTGCATCCACCATGCACGCCACTGCTAGCAAACTCTGCACGCACTGCAATAGTGCATCCGCCATGCACGCCACTGCTAGCTAACTCTGCATGCACTGCAATACTGCATCCGCCATACACGCACTGCAATACTGCATCCACCATGCACGCCACTGCTAGCAAACTCTGCACGCACTGCAATAGTGCATCCGCCATGCACGCCACTGCTAGCTAACTCTGCATGCACTGCAATACTGCATCTGCCATACACGCACTGCAATACTGCATCCACCATGCACGCGACTGCTAGCAAACTCTGCATGCACTGCAATACTGCATCCGCCATGCACGCCACTGCTAGCAAACTCTGCATGCACTGCAACACTGCATCCATCATGCACGCCACTGCTAGCAAACTCTGCATGCATTGCAACACTGCATCCACCATGCACGCCACTGCTAGCAAACTCTACATGCACTGCAATACTGCATCCACCATGCACGCCACTGCTAGCAAACTCTGCATGCACTGCAATACTGCATCCACCATGCACACCACTGCTAGCAAACTCTGCATACACTGCAACACTGCATCCATCATGCACGCCACTGCTAGCAAACTCTGCATGCATTGCAACACTGCATCCACCATGCACGCCACTGCTAGCAAACTCTGCATGCACTGCAATACTGCATCCACCATGCACGCCACTGCTAGCAAACTCTGCATACACTGCAACACTGCATCCACCATGCACGCCACTGCTAGCAAACTCTGCACGCACTGCAATACTTCATCCACCATGCACGCCACTGCTAGCAAACTCTGCACGCACTGCAATACTGAATCCACCATGCACACCACTGGTAGCAAACTCTGCATACACTGCAACACTGCATCCATCATGCACGCCACTGCTAGCAAACTCTGCATGCACTGTAATACTGCATCCTCCATACACGCACTGCAATACTGCATCCACCATGCACGCCACTGCTAGCAAACTCTGCATGCACTGCAATGCTGAATCCACCATGCACGCCACTGCTAGCAAACTCTGCATGCACTGCAATACTGCATCCACCATGCACGCCACTGCTAGCAAACTCTGCATGCACTGCAATACTGCATCCGCCATGCACGCCACTGCTAGCAAACTCTGCATACACTGCAACACTGCATCCACCATGCACGCCACTGCTAGCAAACTCTGCACGCACTGCAATACTGAATCCACCATGCACGCCACTGCTAGCAAACTCTGCACGCACTGCAATACTTCATCCATCATGCACGCCACTGCTAGCAAACTCTGCACGCACTGCAATACTGAATCCACCATGCACACCACTGGTAGCAAACTCTGCATACACTGCAACACTGCATCCATCATGCACGCCACTGCTAGCAAACTCTGCATGCACTGCAATACTGCATCCACCATACACGCACTGCAATACTGCATCCACCATGCACGCCACTGCTAGCAAACTCTGCATGCACTGCAATGCTGAATCCACCATGCATGCCACTGCTAGCAAACTCTGCATGCACTGCAATACTGCATCCACCATGCACGCCACTGCTAGCAAACTCTGCATACACTGCAACACTGCATCCATCATGCACGCCACTGCTAGCAAACTCTGCATGCATTGCAACACTGCATCCACCATGCACGCCACTGCTAGCAAACTCTGCACGCACTGCAATACTGTATCCACCATGCACGCCACTGCTAGCAAACTCTGCATGCACTGCAATACTGCATCCACCATGCACGCCACTGCTAGCAAACTCTGCATGCACTGCAACACTGCATCCATCATGCACGCCACTGCTAGAAAACTCTGCATGCATTGCAACACTGCATCCACCATGCACGCCACTGCTAGCAAACTCTGCATGCACTGCAATACTGCATCCGCCATACACACACTGCAATACTGCATCCACCATGCACGCCACTGCTAGCAAACTCTGCATGCACTGCAATGCTGAATCCACCATGCACGCCACTGCTAGCAAACTCTGCATGCACTGCAATACTGCATTCACCATGCACGCCACTGCTAGCAAACTCTGCATGCACTGCAATACTGCATCCACCATGCACGCCACTGCTAGCAAACTCTGCACGCACTGCAATACTGCATCCGCCATGCACGCCACTGCTAGCAAACTCTGCATACACTGCAATACTGCATCCACCATGCATGCCACTGATAGCTAACTCTGCATGCACGGCAATACTGCATCCACCCTGCATGCCACTGCTAGCAAATGCTGCATGCACTGCAATACTGAATCCACCATGCACACCACTGCTAGCCAACTCTGCATGCACTGCAATACTGCATCCATCATGCACACCACTGCTAGCAAACTCTGCATGCATTGCAACACTGCATCCACCATGCACGCCACTGCTAGCAAACTCTGCATGCACTGCAATACTGCATCCACCATGCACGCCACTGCTAGCGAACTCTGCATGCACTGCAATACTGCATCCACCATGCATGCCACTGCTAGCGAACTTTGCATGCACCATGTACTGCAATACTGCATCCACCAAGCACGCCACCACTTGCAAATTTTGCATGCACTATCATCCACCATGCATGTCACCGCTAGCAAACTACATGTACCATGTGCTTCAATACTGCATCCACCATGCACGCCACCACTAACAAACTCTGCATGCACCATGTGCTGCAATACTGCATCCACTGTGCATGCCACCGCTAGCAAACTCTGCATGCACCACCGACCCCATAGTGTTCAGTGCTGATATGTACTGGAGTTCATGTTCTGTGCCCCTGAGGAATGTACAGAACATACACCAGCAATCTACAATTCTGTCTATTGTGTTTGTAGGAAGGTGACTGGCAGTATATGAAGAATGTCAGACTGGTTTGTCCAGACTTCGGGGGGTTGTAGAAAATGCCTTCACCATAATGGCAGACGGTAGATGAAGATTTCCTGCTCTGGGGTCACATTCCTCAGTGGGGACGGTTCTGTTAATCTGCCACAAACACAAAGTTAAAGATCCGGCCTTTTCTGGCACTTTTTGTTTACAATAAAAAATCTGTACTTTTTTGCTAGAAATTTATTTAAACATGATTTATTTTTATAACAGAGACCCTAGAGAATAAAATGGTGATCATTGCAATTTTGTATGTCACGCTGTATTTGCACAGCAGTTTTTCAAAGACTATTTTTTTAGGAAAAAATATACTTTAATGATTTTTTATGCAAAAAAAAACAATATATAACCAAACTTTTTGGTACAATATAAAATATTATGTTATGCCAAGTAAATGGATACCAAACAAGTCACACTTTAAAATTACTCAAGCTCCTGGAATGGCGCCAAACTATGATACTTAAAAATCTCCATAGACGACATTTTAAACATTTTTACAGGTTAACAGTTTAGAGTCACAGAGGAGGTCTAACACTAGAACTATTGCTCTCGCTCTGACGTTCGTGACAATACCTCACATGTGTGGTGTGAACACCATTTATATATGTGTGCCTGACTTGCAGTATGTATGTATTTGCTTCTGCGCATGAGCACGGAGGGATGGGGGGCTTTACATTTTTTATTAATATTTATTTTATTTATAGTTTTACACTGTCCCTTTATTTTTATTTTTTTATCTATTCCTATTGAAAGAAATGTACACATCTCCTGTAATAGAAATAAGGGTGACAGGTCCTCTTTATAGAGATCTGGGGTCTATCAAAAAAATAGATTGTTTGCTTTAAAAAGAAAATTGTTTAATTCCGCCCTAGACCGGATGTGTCATCATGATGTGGTTAAGTTCTTCCTTTTAAGTCACCTGTATAACTTATTTTGGGACACATTCAGGCTCTTACACCCGTGTACAGCATGAGCTTCATTTTGAGCACTCCAGTGCTGGATTTGGGCCCCAATGTACTGGTCAGCAAAGGAGGGTTTGATAAAGGGACCATTGTTCTAGCATTGCCCCTTAGACAGGGCCTCGCCCAGTATAGGGCCATTCTCTGCCCCACTTTTTTTTTAATCCATAGAGATGATCTGCACAACCCATGTTGCTCTAAAATCTTACTTTTTTTCAGGAAACCGCAATGTGCAATATTCAGATACAGCAGGAGGGGCGGGGCCAAGGCACGCTCTGTCTCATAGACACATAGAGGCAGCTCGGGAGCAAGCAACTTTCTCTCAGTGCACAAAGAGGAGGGGCCAGGAGCGCTGACAGGGGGCCCAAAAAAGAAGAGGATCGGGCTACTCTGTGCAAAACCCCCGCACAGAGCAGGTAAGTGTAACATGTTTGTTATTTAAAAAAATAAACTCTGAACCTTTAACCAATTGACCTCCAGAAGATTTACCCCCCTTCATGACCAGGCCATTTTTTGCAATATGGCACCACGTTACTTTACCTGACAATTGCGCCATCGTGCGACGCTGTACACAAATAAAATTGATGTCCTTTTTTGTCACAAATAGAGTTTACATTTGGTGGTACTTGATCACCTCTGCGTTTTTTATTGTTTGCGCTTTAAACAAAAAAAGAGCGACAACTTTGAAAAAATATATATTTTTTACTTTCTGCTATAAAACTTCCAATAAAAAATGTAAAAAATCTATATTCTTCGACAATTTAGGCCAATCTGTATTCTGCTACATATTCTTGGTAAAAAAAAATCCCCATAAGTGTATATTGATTGGTTTGCACAAAAGTTATCGTGTCTACAAACTATGGGATATTTTTATAGCATTTTTTATTTATTTCTTTTTTTAAGCTAGTAATGGCGGTGAGCAGAGAACCCCACGCCAAACCTTTTTAAAAAACAACGTGGGATTCCCCCCAAATCCATACCAGACCCTTAAACCTTGTATGGATTTTGAGGATAACCCCACGCCAAAATAAAAAAAAATGGTGTGGGGTCCTCGCCAAAATCCATAACAGACCCTTATATGAGCATGCCACCTAGCAGGAGAGAAAATAGGGGGAAGGAGAGAGTGCCCTCCCCTCCTGAACCATAATTCCCCCCTCCACCAAATGATTTGGACCAGTGCATAAAGCAAGGTTCATAAAGACATGGATGAGCGAGTTTGGGGTGGAGGAACTTGACCAGCCTACACAGAGCCCTGACCTAAACCCAATAGAACACCTTTGGGATAAATAAGAGTGGGGACTGCGAGCCAGGACTTCTTGTCCAACATCAGTGCCTGACCCCACAAATGCACCTCTGGAAGAATGGTCAAACATTCCCATAGACACCCTCCTAAACCTTGTGGACAGCCTTCCCAGAGGGGCTGAAGCTGTTATAGGTGCAAAGGGTGGGCCAACTCAATATTGAACCCTACGGACTAAGACTGGGATGACATTAAAGTTCATGTGCGTGTAAAGGCAGGCATTCCAATACTTTTGGTAATATAGTTTATTTTTGAGGGAAAGGGTGAGGGGGTCAGCTGGCCTTACACTGATCGAGATTCAGTAGATGAAAGGGGGGACTGGTTGAATCTCAATCTATGGGAACACCGCTTGCCATAAGTCAATGGACTTCTACCAAAGGACCTGCTCTGAATATCCATGGATGAGCGGTGTGTAGCCAATCCACTGCAGCCAATGTTCTGGGTATTCTGATTGGTTTCCACTGAAATATTACAATTGTCCATTGGAGGAAATTCCACAATCCACCCCATTACCATGGATAGAGCAATCTGTTCCTTTTTAATCTCAGCCCATTGGTTGAATGACGTAGAACGAGCTGTGTATATTCCCCTTCAGGGATTGTCCTGTACACTATGATTGAGTTTTCTATGAACCCCCGAGATGTGTGGGGAGGGGTGCAGAAAGTTGGGTAAATTGATGGAGATGTAGGGCACTGCAAAGCCTACCATTCCACCCCCCGTGGCTTCCTGGGACCATGAAGGTGGGAAGGACTTTGTTCAGTTCTTTGTCAGTGGTCAATGTAAAGGTTATACCTTCATTGTACACTATGATGAAAGGAACAATTCTTTCATTCTCTTTTATTGTTCAAGAGCTGAGCAAAGAAAAACTTCAGGTAAAACTAAAACACCAAAGGGGTCATTTGTTGTGTCAGCCCAACAGATTGGACATAAGATTGATAGCATTGTTGCATTTCCTCCCCATGATACTCAGAAAGTTACCAGAATTCATGGGGTTTCCAGGAGATAAAAGCCACTTCCCGCACTTTTTCTCAAGTCATTTTCCAGGGCAGCATCTGTGGCTCCTCCCACCTAAAACAGGAAACACATAGTCCACCATTATAAAAAGTTCCCCCATGTCTCAGTTCTTGTGTTCCCTCCAGACCAAGAGGAGCAGTGAAATTGTAACTTTCTATCCAGATCACTCTGCTTGTTTCAATGGCCTCTCTATCTGGCTGCTTTTCATGGTGGCTAGGCACAGGGCTGACAGGAAGGACCTCTCTTGGTTCATCTTTGTTTCTTTTAGCCTTAGGTTTCACACCCAATGGGGGGTAAAAGCAACCCCCCCCCCTCAGCTATAGGCTGCTTGAGACAACACCCATTCATAGCTCCCCAGGTATGCTAGCTGCAGCTTGCTAATCGCTGGTACTTGTGCTCAGCTATCTGTAATGAGACAGATCGCTGCTCCACGTGAGTATAATAATCCACCAAAAAGGAAGGGCTGGGTGCTAGCTCCGGCTCCCAACCGTGAACATGTAAACCAAGTAAGAAAAATTTGCTGCACACTGTGACGGATCTCGGTTTCCCCGTATGAGAACCTCTGCCAGACCTGTGTCTCCTGTTCTCCAAACGCACCCGCAGCCTGCAAACTCACCATAACCAGCCCTTAACCCCCTAAATCATGAGACAAGACACACAGGTATTGAGGGTTAAACATCCAGAGCATAAACTCTTTATTAAGTACCAAACATACACTTTTAAACACAGTTAGGGACACTCCCCTTAGCCTTGTCATAGAGGGGGTAGGGGACAAGGAAGAACCAAAGGAAACTCAACAACTATATATATTCAAACAACTACAGTTTAAACACATGAAGGGATTATGATAAGAAGGCAGCCCTTCCTTACACATCCTCTGCTGAGATGTGTCTCCAGACCTTTGTCTACGTGCCATGACCCAACACAATTTAACACAGCAACAAGAGTGGGGGGGTGGGGAGAAGGGATGTAGCATTACATTACATTATCTCAATGCCATTTTGTCCCCAAGTCTCATAGCTCCACGCTTTGGGAATACCGCCATCTTGTATATGTCAATTACATTGTTTGTGGAATAAAAGTATATATTTAGCCCAGCTGGGCCAATAGGTTTAGGTAGCCGGAAACTATTCCATGAGCCCAGCCACAGATATCGCATTCACCCCGTTCCGATGAACCGGCGACCGCGGACCTAAATGTCTGGAGGTGGCATCTTCTCCAGGTGGTGGGAGATGGCAAATAGCCCTCCAAATCTCATGTTCTCTGCTGGGCTATAGTTCGTGGGTAGGAGGCGAGTCCACAGCCCCTTCCAAAACACACAGTGACAGTGGGTTCTGTCACACACACCAACATCAACGTTTTAAAGTAGCACAATGTATGTGTGAAGCGTAGTCACCCCTTGGTCCGTGGTTTTAGTCCTGGTGGCAGTCTTTCAATAAACCAGGTGGACGGATGTTGGTGTGCAGCTAATTTTTCTTACTTGGTCTCAGCTATCTGTGTAGGTATTCCTGCTGCAACCTTCCTTACTGGTTCTGTGTCCTTCAATGGTGCTGGGTGTGCCAAGATGGCACCGACAGCTTCTTACGATGCCATTGGTGTAAATTCCTGGCTGCCCATCTCACTTTGAAGTAGGAACGGGGGTCAGTTTATATGGCCATAGTTATGTGTGTAGTAAAACTGATTTAGAATTTCAGCTAAGAATCATATTTCTTGTATTTCATGTTGAAGCTATTTGTGACTTCCCCATCACAGGAATCTGCTACATTCCTCTTTCTGTGCAAAAAGCTTGCTTGCTGACATCATTTAAGACAGATCAAGGAACCGCAAGAGCATACTGCAGAGAAACTAAAGCTTTGTATAAAGCTAAAAATATATATATGGTTTGCAGAACTTGTCTGGTTTTAGGATGCATAGGTTGATTTTTAAAAGGTTAGAATGTCTGGTATAACAGAAGAGTACCGCCTGTTCGCTTGTGACGCAATATGCTGAAAATTATATCTACACTGTATTCACTGTATCTGACACTCTTGACATGTAGACACTAGTCGGGTCACGAGTGTCGAGAGAGACGTCCGTTCAGATGATTGTGCATCTTTCGGATGAATCGTCAGTCAGTAATTTTTGGGTGGGTGTGTCTGGTATGATTGATGTGTGTATGAGACATCACTTTGTGGTGAAGTGACCGTGGTCCTCTTCTAAGTGCAGTTCCTGGCCGGGAGACCACGCCCAGGCCACTGACCGAGGGAAGCGTTGTCTATTGTTCCTATTTGTGTTGAGGATTCAGACCCCTTACTGAATTCTCATCATTTACCCTACCCTCTGTGTCTGTCTTGGTGTCTTTTAGGTTATAAGTATGGGTGGGAAATATAGTGTTGAATCTCCCCTACAATCCATGATCTCCAACTTTAGGAAGGGATTTGCTAAGAACTGCAATTTAAAACTTAACCCTGAAAAATGGATAACATTGTGTGAGAGAGATTGGCCCTGCTATGGAGCGCGGTGGCCCCCACAGGGAACCCTTAACTTAAAGACCATTGACTGCTTATTTGAGAATATTATGTCAGACTCACAGAAACATGACCAAGACGCACCTTCCAGGAGGACTGTTCGTTCGGATGATTGTGCATCCCTCGAATAAATCCTCAGCCAGTCAGGAGGACTGTTCGTTTGGATGATTGTGCATCCCTCGAATAAATCCTCAGCCAGTCAGGAGGAATATCTGTCCGGATGATTGTGCATCTCTCGGATAAATCCTCAGCCAGCCAGTCAGGAGGAATATCCATCCAGATGATTGTGCATCTCTCGGATAAATCCTCAGCCAGTCAGGAGGAATATCCGTCCAGATGATTGTGCATCTCTCGGATAAATCCTCAGCCAGCCAGTCAGGAGGAATATCCGTCCAGATGATTGTGCATCTCTCTGATAAATCCTCAGCCAGCCAGTCAGGAGGAATATCCGTCCAGATGATTGTGCATCTCTCGGATAAATCCTCAGCCAGTCAGGAGGAATATCCGTCCAGATGATTGTGCATTTCTCGGATAAATCCTCAGCCAGCCAGTCAGGAGGAATATCCGTCCAGATGATTGTGCATCTCTCGGATAAATCCTCAGCCAGCCAGTCAGGAGGAATATCCGTCCAGATGATTGTGCATCTTGCGGATAAATCCTCAGCCAGTCAGTCAGGAGGAATGTTCGTCCAGATGATTGTGCATCTTTCGGACAAATAGTCAGTCAGCTAGGAGAAAACGTCCGTCTGGATGTTTGTGCATCCTTTGGACAAATGGGATATAAAGATCTGCAGTGGATAGGGGCCACAAAAAGAGGAACAGTGCAGAATTATGGTTATGACAAGAGTAGTACCACTGACAAAACAAACAAAACACATATATTCTCAACCCGAAGAGACAGATCAGCCGTCCTCGTATGTAGATGAACGGACCTCAGATAGAGACAGGTCAGAGCCATGTCCAAATGCCCTGTCCAGTAAACAAGGGGACTCAAGTTGTTGTCCACCTACATCACATTCAGCAAGTTTGTCAATGCCAAATCTCAGTAAATATACTCCAAACCGTAACACTCTGGGTATAGGCAGGACAGAAATAGGGAACTCAGTAGTAGTCAATGGGCTCCCCAATCAAGTGTCCACTTCCACTCCGAGAAATCCTGATGCAAATAGCCGGACCCTTGCCCCGTCTTTCAACATACCTCTGCAAATGCCCCTAATGCCGCGTACACACGGTCGGACTTTCCGGCATACTTGATCCGGCGGACCAGAGTGTGCCGGACAATCCGCCCATGTGTAGGCTCCGGCGGACTTTTCCGGCGGGCTTTTTCCCAAAAGCCTGCCGGACCAAGATTTGAAACATGTTTTAAATCTTTCCGTCTGACTAAGTTTCGGGCGGAAAGTCCGCTTGTCTGTGTGCTGGTCCGACGGAAAGCCCGCTCGTGTGTATGCTGGTCTGACGGACCAGATACGACACGAGGGCAGGGTATTGCATTTCGCGCTCGCTGCAATAGGAAAAACAAATTTTCCTATTGCGGCGAGCGCGGGTCATGCCAGGCCCTTAGGTCTGGTATGGATTATAAAGGGAAACCCCTACGCCGAAAAACCGGCGTGGGGTCCCCCCTAAAATCCATACCAGACCCCGATCCGAGCACGCAGCCTGGCCGGTCAGGAAAGGGGGTGGGGACGAGCGAGCGCCCCCCCCCTCCTGAACCGTACCAGGCCGCATGCCCTCAACATGGGGGGGTGGGTGCTTTGGGGGAGGGGGGCGCCCTGCGGCCGGCTCCTCCGCTGTCTTCAGGTAGCTCTCTTGCCAGCGGAGGTCCGGACTACTGGGCTTCTTGGCTTCTGGGCTTCTGGTCTTCTGGTCTGCTGGTCTTCTTGTCTTCTGGTCTTCTCTTCTCCAGATGTTGATACGATGCTCTCTCCGGCTGGACTGCTCTCCGAGGGCTGCGTTGTGACTTATATAGGCGGAGACCCCGCCCCCTTTTGATGTCACAGTCCCTGGGCATGCTGGGACTGTGACGTTTTAGGGGGCGTGGTCACTGAGTGATGTTGACTACGCCCCCTAAAACGTCACAGTCCCAGCATGCCCAGGGACTGTGACAACAAAAGGGGGCGGGGTCTCCGCCTACATAAGTCACAACGCAGCCCTCGGAGAGCAGTCCAGCCGGAGAGAGCGTCGTGTCAACATCTGGAGAAGAGAAGACCAGAAGACCAGAAGACCAGAAGCCCAGAAGCCCAGAAGCCAAGAAGCCCAGAAGTCCGGACCTCCGCTGGCAAGAGAGCTACCTGAAGACAGCGGAGGAGCCAGCCGAAGAACTGGAACACCGGGAGAAGAGAGCGGAGAAGAGGGACCCCCGAAGCCGGAAGAAGACCCCCGAAGCCGGAGGAAGATCCCCCCCGGAGCTGTTTAATAAAATATTTTAAAAACCTGTGTTTATTATTTACACTTTTTCCCTAGGTGAATGGGTAGGGGTACCATGTACCCCATACTCATTCACATAGGGTGGGGGGCCGGGATCTGGGGGGCCCCCTTATTAAAGGGGGCTCCCAGATTCCGATAAGCCCCCCGCCCGCAGACCCCGACAACCAACAGCCAGGGTTGTCGGGAAAAGGCCTTGTTCTCATCAACATGGGGACAAGGTGCTTGGGGGTGGGGGGGCCGCAGGGCGCCCCCCTCCCCCAAAGCACCCACCCCCCCGTGTTGAGGGCATGCGGCCTGGTACGGTTCAGGAGGGGGGGCGCTCGCTCGTCCCCACCCCCTTTCCTGACCGGCCAGGCTGCGTGCTCGGATCGGGGTCTGGTATGGATTTTAGGGGGGACCCCACCCCGTTTTTTCGGCGTAGGGGCTTCCCTTTATAATCCATACCAGACCTAAGGGCCTGGTATAACCCGCGACGGGGCTCGCAAGGTGTCAATCTCACCGATAAAAGCGGCAAGATTGACATCCCTTGCTAGTCCCGTCGCACCTGAGTCACGTTCAAAATGAACGGACTTGTCTGTGTGTGGGCAAGTCCGTTCATTCTGAAAGTCCGCCGCAACTCCGGCGAAAGTCCGTCGGAAAGACGGGCGGACTTAGCCCGCCGCAAAGTCCGGTCGTGTGTGGGCATGTCCGTCCGTTTTAAAGTCCGGCGCACCTGGCGGACAAAGTCCGTCAGAAAGTTTGCCGGACCAAGTAGGATAGAAAGTCAGACCGTGTGTACGCGGCATAAGAAAACAGGTGGTGGAGGAACATCGGACTCTAGTTTGCACCCCCTTTTTACCACAACAGATTTACTGAACTGGAAGATTCATAACCCTGCCTACTCTGAGAAGCCCCAAGCCATCACAGATTTGCTCCGGTCAATACCTCAGACCCATAACCCCACTTGGTCGGACTGCCAGCAACTTTTATTGACCCTTTTTAATACTGAAGAGAGACACAGAATTAAACAAGCAGTGCAGAAGTATAAAGGCAAAAGACCCTTCCTATTAGAAAGACTTTGTAGTTTTGGGGGGGGCATCAAGTCCAACATCAGTTCGGATTCCCCTATTCCCTTGCTGGGCAGAGACTTACTTGCTAAACTCAGAGCATACATATACTTCCAATCTGACGGACAGGCTATCCTAAAATTGCCCCATCCCTTTGAAGCCCGCATACTGCAAGACATCCCGGGACTATGGGCAGAAGACAACCCACCAGGATTAGCCAGACACATTTCCCCAATCCTTATTGAATTAAAATCAGGAGCCACTCCAGTCAGCCTGAAACAGTACCCAGTCCCTCTAAAAGCCCTAGTAGGAATACAAAAGTACTTAAACAAATTCCTACACTATGGAATTCTAAAACCCTGTCAGTCTCCCTGGAGTACACCTCTACTCCCAGTACAGAAACCCGGAACAGCTCACTGTCGTCCTGTTCAAGACCTCAGAGCGGTCAATCAGGCTGTAATGACCATGCACCCAGCGGTCACTAATGAACTGTTACAATTACTGTGGGAGGCAGGTTATAAGGTGTCCCGGAGAAAGGTGCAATTGTGACAAGAGACTGTAAAGTACCTGGGATTCAGAGTACAACAAGGACAGAGACAATTGGGAGAAGGCAGGAAAGAAGCTGTTTGTCAGATTCCCACCCCGACTACCAGACGGCAAGTACGTGAATTCCTGGGGGTGGCAGGATTCTGCTGAATCTGGATACCGGACTTTGCCACAAAAGCCAGACCCCTCTATGAATCCACAAAGGGGGGAGAAAAGGAACCCTTTCAATGGGGACAACAAAACAGAGCATTCCAAGACATTAAGGTCTCCCTAATGCAGGCTCCTGCGCTAGGCTTGCCAGATAGCCAAAAAGTCCTCTATTTATATGTCAGTGAAAAACAAGGAATAGCAGTAATACTTGGGGTCGTGGCAGCGCCCTGTAGCATACCTTTTGAAACAACTGGACACTGTAGCTCAGGGATGGTCATCCTGCCTGCGGGCCATCGCAGCAACAGCCCTCCTTGTGGCTGAAGCTGACAAGTTGTCATTAGGTCAGGAGACTTATGTCCGAGTCCCACACCAAGTACAGGCATTAATGGATTACAAGGGAAATCACTGGTTTACTAATAGTCAAATGGTTGAATATCAAGCTATGCTGTGTGAAAATCCTCGTATCCACTTAGAGACTGTAAACACTTTAAACCCAGCCACTCTTCTCCCCACCTCACAAGAACCCCTAACTCATGACTGTCTCCAGGTAATGGATATACAAGCTGACCAGACTTGAAAGACAGCCCCTTGGAAAATCCAATCGTTGAGTACTTTACTGATGGAAGCAGTTTTGTAAAAGATGTTTATCCCCAGATATAGGCTCAGACAATGGCCCTGCTTTTGTCCACAAGTGCCTCCAGGAATTTGCAACAGCACTTAAGATTACTTGGAAACTACACACTGCATATAGGCCCCAAAGCTCTGGAAAAGTTGAACGAATGAACTGTACGCTCAAGTCACAACTGGCCAAGCTCTGTCAGGAAATCCAAATGAAATGGACCTTGATGTTGCCCATTGCGTTACTGAGAATTCGGGGTACCCCAACAAAGAGGACAAATCTGTCCCCTTTAGGTACTGTATGGTAGGCCCCCACCCATCATTAGAGGGATAAGAGGAGACTTGCATCAGATAGGAGGGGTAGTTAACCGTGAACTGATACAGAGACTTGGGGAGAGTAAGCAAGACATAGGGAAATGGGTTCAAGAGAAACTGCCCGTAAGCTTGTCGAACCCAGTATACCCCTTCAAACCAGGAGACACAGTGGGGGTAAAGGAGTGGAACTTAACCCCACTAGGGCCAAAATGGAGGGGTCCTTACACTGTTCTGCTATCTACCCCAACAGCCATTAAGGTAGCTGAGGTGACACCCTGGATACACCACTCCAGGGTAAAACGAGCTGCTGAACTCACAGACTCCTGGCACAGTACAGTAGATCCCCAAGATCCTTTGAGACTGAGATTGACCAGAGAAGTCAGAAGGAAGAACTCCAGCCCTGTGTTCAGCACACCCCTGGAAGCTGCTGAATTTACGCACGGCAGAAGATAGACAGACTGCAGCCCTGCGGCCAACACACTCCTGGAAGCTGCTGGCTCAACGCACGGCGGAAGATAAGGGATATCTACTAAGCTCTGCTCCAACCACACCCCGGACGCTGGTTGGTCTACGCACAAGCTGAAGCCTGAGGATGTTCATCGGTGTAATGTTTACTAAAATCTTTATAACGAGACTGTTGATAGTCATAGCAGTGATACAGGCCGAGCTAAAAAGGGGGGAGGGTAATTCATGTGACCCTTGTATAAGGACCACCAGAGTAGGATCCATAGCTACCAAGATGTTACTGTGGCACTCCCATTATCAATGCAAGGGCACAGAGACTGGTACCTGCATACATAATGGGACTACCTATTCAATGTGCTCCGTTGAAAATCAGATAACCAGTTATAACCCTACTTATGCTCCCTATAAAACTTGGCTAACCGTTCGGAGCTTTAGCTCCACCGGTAAGCTGGTAAACCATACACTGATCACCAACTCAAGTATTGCAGAGGCAAGTTTTAATTATTTTCTAATTCTCCCTATAGTGTATGGAGTGCTAATATTTTTACTCTTTTTGCATTCTTATTGTTACCATGGGCCAAGGGTCACTATCCCAGTGTTTTATAAGTTAATGAGAGACCCGGCTGGAGCCGACAATGGGGAATAATCTCGGTAGAAGAATGTTTTGTGCCTGCTAGTGAGGTCATCATAGAAAAAAACAAAAAAACAAAACTGTATGCTATTTAGTGATACTTAATCTCGCTCATATTAATCGCTATGATTATGATCAAAGGGGGGAATGAAGTAGGAACAGGGGTCAGTTTATATGGCCATAGTTATGTGTGTAGTAAGACTAATTTAGAATTTCAGCTAAGAATCATATTTCTTGTATTTCATGTTGAAGCTATTTGTGACTTCCCCATCAATCTGCTACATTCCTCTTTCTGTGCAAAAAGCTTGCTTGCTGACATCATTTAAGACAGATGAAGGAACCTGCAAGAGCATACTGCAGAGAAACGAGTTTGTATAAAGCTAAAAATATATATGGTTTTGCGGAACTTGTCTGGTTTTAGGATGCATAGGTTGATTTTTAAAAGGTTAGAATGTCTGTTAAAACAGAAGTGTACCACCTGTTCGCTTGTGACGCAATATGCTGAAAATATATATGTACACTGTATTCATTGTATCTGACACTCTTGACATGTAGACATTAGTCGGGTCAGGAGTGTCCATTCTTTTCTGGCCAGAAAGATGGAATAAAATCTCCCATACCACAGTTCTTTGTCCAACTGTCATTCACCGATATCCTACCTAATACTTGCTACTTTATAATAAGGTCTATAATAAGGTCTATAATAAGGTCTATAATAAGATCTATAATACGGTCTATAATAAGGTCTATAATAAGATCTATAATAAGGTCTATAATAAGGTCTATAATAAGGTCTATAATAAGGTCTATAATAAGATCTATAATAAGATATTATTATTATTATTATTATACAGGATTTATATAGCGCCGACAGTTTACGCAGCGCTTTACAACAACATTAGGGCAGACAGTACAAGTACAATACAATTCAATACAGGAGGAATCAGAGGGCCCTGCTCGTTAGAGCTTACAATCTAGGAGGGAGGGTCAAGTTATACAAAAGGGTAATAGCTGTGGGGGATGAGCTAATGGAGAAAATAATGCAGTTGTTAGATGGAGGCAGGATAGGCTTCTCTGAAGAGGAAAGTCTTCAGGGATCGCCTAAAAGTGGATAAATTTGGAGACCGTCTGACAGATTGGGGTAGGGAATTCCAGAGGATGGGCGAGGCTCGGGAGAAGTCCTGGAGGCGGATATGGGAGGAGGTGATGAGGGAGCTAGAGAGCAGGAGATCTTGGGAGGAACGGAGATGGCGTTTAGGTTGGTATTTTGAGACTAGGTTAGTGATGTAGCTGGGGGCAGAGTTGTGGATGGCTTTGTAACTTATTGTTAGTATTTTGAATTTAATTCGTTGGGCGAGTGGCAGCCAATGGAGGGATTGGCAGAGAGGGGTAGCAGACACTGATCGGTTTGTAAGGTGGATGAGTCTGGCAGCAGCATTCATGATAGACTGAAGGGGGGATAGTCTATTTAAAGGTAAGCCAATGAGGAGGGAGTTGCAGTAGTCGAGGCGAGAGATAACCAGGGAGTGAATCAGGAGCTTTGTAGTTTCACTGGTTAGAAAGGGACGTAGTTTAGAGATGTTGCGGAGGTTGAGGCGGCAAGCTTTGGAAAGTGATTGGATGTGGGGCTGAAAGGAGAGTTCAGAATCCAGGATAACACCTAGCACCCTGACATGTGGGGACGGGTGGATGGTTTTGTCATTGCTCTTCACAGAGAAGTCAGGGGAAGAGGCACGTGGGGGAGGAAATATTATAAGCTCGGTTTTGGACAAGTTGAGTTTGAGGAAGTGGTGTGACATCCATACAGATATGTCGGTTAATAAGTTAGTGATGCGTGAAGAGACTGATGGAGTGAATTGAGGGGTGGAGAGATAGATTTGTGTGTCATCAGCATAGAAATGATATTGAAAGCCGTGAGAGGCTATCAGCTGACCCAGGGAAGAGGTGTAGATTGAAAATAAAAGAGGTCCAAGAACAGAACCTTGGGGGACCCCGACAGAGAAGGGAAGAGGAGTGGAGGAAGTAGAATTGTAAGTGACACTGAAGGTGCGTTGGGATAGGTAGGATGAGAGCCACTGAAGAGCACAGTCACGGAGACCAATGGAGTGAAGTTTTTTGAGGAGGAGGGGGTGGTCAACCGTGTCAAAGGCAGCTGAAAGATCCAGAAGTAGGAGTACAGAATAGTGTCCGTTGGTTTTTGCAGTTAGTAGGTCATTTGTGAGTTTTAAAAGAGCAGTTTCTGTGGAGTGTTGAGGGCGAAATCCAGATTGAAGGGGATCAAGAAGGTTGTTTTTAATGAGGTGGTCACTCAGTTGGTTGTAAACCAGGCGTTCAAGGAGTTTAGAGGAAAAGGGGAGCAAGGAGATAGGGCGTAGGTTGTTAAGATTGGTAGGGTCCAAGGATGGTTTTTTGAGTATGGGAGTGACCAGTGCATGTTTTAGAGCATCGGGGAAGACGCCAGAGGTGAGGGAGAGATTGAAGATGTGGGTTAGAGAGTGTAGGATGGGGTCACTGTATTCATTGTATCTGACACTCTTGACATGTAGACATTAGTCGGGTCAGGAGTGTCCATTCTTTTCTGGCCAGAAAGATGGAATAAAATCTCCCATACCACAGTTCTTTGTCCAACTGTCATTCACCGATATCCTACCTAATACTTGCTACTTTATAATAAGGTCTATAATAAGGTCTATAATAAGGGCTATAATAAGATCTATAATACGGTCTATAATAAGGTCTATAATAAGATCTATAATAAGGTCTATAATAAGGTCTATAATAAGGTCTATAATAAGGTCTATAATAAGATCTATAATAAGATATAATAAGATCTATAATAAGATATAATAAGATCTATAATAAGATATAATAAGATCTATAATAAGATATAATAAGGTCTATAATAAGATATAATAAGATCTATAATAAGATATAATAAGATCTATAATAAGATATAATAAGATCTATAATAAGATATAATAAGATCTATAATAAGATATAATAAGGTCTATAATAAGGGCTATAATAAGGGCTATAATAAGATCTATAATAAGATCTATAATAAGGTCTACAATAAGATCTACAATAAGGTCTATAATAAGATCTATAATAAGATCTATAATAAGGTCTATAATAAGGTCTATAATAAGATCTATAATAAGGTGGTGTTGGGATTTGCACGGCGGTGTTGGGATTTGCACGGCAGTGTTGGGATAAGGGCTATAATAAGATCTATAATAAGGTCTATAATAAGATCTATAATAAGGTCTATAATAAGGTCTATAATAAGATCTATAATAAGGTCTACAATAAGATCTACAATAAGGTCTATAATAAGATCTATAATAAGATCTATAATAAGATCTATAATAAGGTGGTGTTGGGATTTGCACGGCGGTGTTGGGATTTGCACGGCAGTGTTGGGATAAGGGCTATAATAAGATCTATAATAAGGGCTATAATAAGATCTATAATAAGGTCTATAATAAAGTCTATAATAAGATCTATAATAAGATCTATAATAAGGGCTATAATAAGATCTATAATAAGATCTATAATAAGGTCTATAATAAGATCTATAATAAGGTCTATAATAAGGTCTATAATAAGATCTATAATAAGGTCTATAATAAGGTCTACAATAAGATCTACAATAAGGTCTATAACAAGATCTATAATAAGATCTATAATAAGATCTATAATAAGGTCTATAATAAGATCTATAATAAGGTCTATAATAAGGTCTATAATAAGGTCTATAATAAGATCTATAATAAGGTCTATAATAAGGTCTATAATAAGGTCTATAATAAGATCTATAATAAGATCTATAATAAGATCTATAATAAGGTCTATAATAAGATCTATAATAAGGTCTATAATAAGGTCTATAATAAGGTCTATAATAAGATCTATAATAAGGGCTATAATAAGATCTATAATAAGATCTATAATAAGGTCTACAATAAGATCTACAATAAGGTCTATAATAAGATCTATAATAAGATCTATAATAAGGTCTATAATAAGGTCTATAATAAGATCTATAATAAGGGCTATAATAAGATCTATAATAAGATCTATAATAAGGTCTACAATAAGATCTACAATAAGGTCTATAATAAGATCTATAATAAGATCTATAATAAGATCTATAATAAGGTGGTGTTGGGATTTGCACGGCAGTGTTGGGATAAGGGCTATAATAAGATCTATAATAAGGTCTATAATAAGGTCTATAATAAGATCTATAATAAGGGCTATAATAAGATCTATAATAAGGTCTATAATAAGGTCTATAATAAGATCTATAATAAGGGCTATAATAAGATTTATAATAAGGTCTATAATAAGGTCTATAATAAGATCTATAATAAGATCTATAATAAGGGCTATAATAAGATCTATAATAAGATCTATAATAAGGTCTACAATAAGATCTACAATAAGGTCTATAATAAGATCTATAATAAGATCTATAATAAGGTGGTGTTGGGATTTGCACGGCGGTGTTGGGATTTGCTCGGCGGTGTTGGGATTTGCACGGCAGTGTTGGGATAAGGGCTATAATAAGATCTATAATAAGGTCTATAATAAGGTCTATAATAAGATCTATAATAAGGTCTATAATAAGATCTATAATAAGATCTATAATAAGGTGGTGTTGGTATTTGTACAGCGGTGTTGGGATTTGCTTGGCGGTGTTGGGATTTGCTTGGCGGTGTTGGGATTTGCACGGCGGTGTTGGGATTTGCTTGGCGGTGTTGCGATTTGCTCGGCGGTGTTGGGATTTGCACGGCGGTGTTGGGATTTGCACGGCGGTGTTGGGATTTGCACGGCGGTGTTGCGATTTGCTCGGCAGTGTTGGGATTTGCACAGTGGTAAACCTAATTTTTAGTAACAACTGAAGTGAGATGAGGCTCAGGTAAGTATAGTGGGGGTTGGGGGGAAGCTCTACACAAAAGGTTTTTATAACATGAATGTGTAGTATGGATTAACCCCTTCAATACCCGCACTTAGACACCTTCCTGCCCAGACCAATGTTCAGCTTTCAGTACTGTCACACTTTGAATGACAATTACGCGGTCATACAACACTGTGCCCAAACAATTTTTTTATCATTTTGTTCCCACAAATAGAGCTTTCTTTTGGTGGTATTTGATCACCTCTGCAATTTTTAATTTTTGCGCAACAAATAAAAAAAAGACCGAAAATTTTGAAAAAAAACAAGTTTTTCTTTATTTCTGTTACTTTTTTTGTAAATAAGTACGTTTTCTTCTTCAATGACGGGCACTGATGATGGGCACTGATAGGCGGCACTGATGGGCACTAATAGGCAGCACTGATGGGCACTGATAGGTGGCACTGGTATGCAGCACCGATGGCACTTGTTGGCAGCACTGATGGGCACTCATAGGCAGCACTGATGGGTACTTATGGGTGGCACTGATGGGCACTTATGAGTTGCACTGATAGGTGGCACGGATGGGCACTAATGGGCACTGATACGTGGGCACTGATTGGCACAGATGGGCACAGATGGGTACTTATGGGTGGCACTGATAGGTGGCACGGATGGGCACTGATAGGTGCCACTGATGGACATTGATGGGTGGCACTGATGACACTGATGGGTGACATTGCTCGGCATCCCTGTTTTATAATGTGCCACAGAGGTGCCAGTCAGTGCCCATTTGTGGGCACTGATTGGCATATTTTTTCACATGTGGATGGCCATGGGGGATGTACCTGGCCATCCACATGCTGGGGGCTTCCCTGGTGATCAAGTGTGGGCATCTGAGGGGGGGCTGCACTGATAAACAATCAGCGCAGACCCCCCTGTCTGGAGAGCCGCCGATCAGCTCTCCTCTACTCATGTCTCTCAGACACGAGTGAGGAAAAGCCGATCAACGGTTCTTCCTGTTTACATCGTGATGAGATGTGATTGGACATGGCTGATCACATGGTAAAGAGTCTCCGCTGGAGGCTCTTTACCGAGATCGGTGTAGCGGTATATCAGACTGACACACCGTACCACCGATCGCCGCGATATGCGCCCCCCACGGGCACGCGGAGGCTGTTATCCTGAAGGACGTCATATGACACCCAGTCATTATAACTGAACCACCACCTGGCCGTCATTCTGCTATAGGCCAGGCAGGAAGTGGTTAAGGTGAGAAGAACCCGCCCAGCTTTACAAGCACTTTAACTCTTCAATGGATCATTAATGGAGCACAAAGGGGATAATTATCACTGATGATAATACAGAGATGACCAGTGTCAGTGATAATGAACCCTTCATACATCATTAGTGGTCAGGAGGAATGTTTATTAACCTCTTTCCGACCGCCTCACACCGATATACGTCAGCAGAAGGACACATACAGGCAGGTTAACATACCTTTGAATCACCATACAACTAGCCCCTACCAATAGTGAAACCAAATAGCAGCGCTAAACCAATTTATATTAACCACTTGACCACTGGGCACTTAAAACCCCTTAATAACCAGACCAATTTTCAGCTTTTGGTGCTCTCACATTTTGAATGACAATTACTCAGTCATGCAACACTGTATCTATATGAAATTTTTGTCCTTTTTTTCACACAAATAGAGCTTTCTTTTGGTGGTATTTAATCACTGCTGGGTTCTTTATTTTTTGCGCTATAAAAGAAAAAAGACCGAAAAATCTGTAAAAAAATAAATTTTTCTTTGTTTCTGTTATAAAATTTTGAAAATTAGTAATTTTTCTTCATATATTTTGGCCAAAATTTATACCGCTACATATCTTTGGTAAAAATAACCCAAATTAAAAATTGATCACACCTGAAGTACTAATGGCCTATCTCATTTCTTGAGACCCTAACATGCCAGAAAGGTACAAATACCCCCCAAATGACCCCTTTTTGAAAAGAAGACATTCCAAGGTATTTAGAAAGATGCATTGTGAGTTTTTTTGAAGTTGTCATTTTTTCCCACAATTCTTTGCAAAATCAAGTTTTTTCTTTTCTTTTTTTTTTTTTTTTCACAAAATTGTCTAATCACAGGTTATTTCTCACACACAGCATATGCATACCACAAATTACACCCCAAAACACATTCTGCTATTACTCCCGAGTATGGCAATACCACATGCGTGAGACTTTTACACAGCGTGGCCACATACAGAGACCCAACATGCAGGGAGCACCTTTAGGCGTTCTGGAGCACCCAGGCCAATTCTGACATTTCTCTCCTACATGTAAAAATCATCATTTATTAGCTAGAAAATTACTTAGAACCCCAAAACATTATATATGTTTTTTTAGCAAAGACCCTAGAGAATACAATGGCGGTCATTGCAACTTTTTATCTCGCACGGTATTTGCGCAGCAATTTTTTTAACGCTTTTTTTTGGAAAAAAAAATGTTTTGTGCTTTACAAAAACCAAAACAGTAAAGTTAGCCCAATGTTTTTGCATAATGTGAAAGATGAAGTTACGCCGAGTAAATAGATACCCAACATGTCACCCTTCAAAATTGCACGCGCTTGTGGAATGGCGCCAAACTTTGCTACTCAAAAATCCCCATAGGCGATCATCATTTATTTGCTAGAAAATTACATAGAACGCCAAAACATTATATATGTTTTTTTAGCAAAGACCCTAGAGAATACAATGGCGGTCATTGCAACTTTTTATCTTGCACGATATTTGCGCAGCAATTTTTCGAACGCGTTTTTTTTTTTTTTTAAAAATGTTTTTTGCTTAAAAAAAAAACAAAACTGTAAGGTTAGCCCAATGTTTTTGCATAATATGAAAGATGAAGTTACGCCGAGTAAATAGATACCTAACATGTCACCTTTCAAAATTGCACACGCTTGTAGAATGGCGCCAAACTTCGCCACTTAAAAATCCCCATAGGTGACGCTTTAAAATTTTTTACTGGTTACAAATTTTGAGTTACAGAGGAGATCTAGGGCCAAAATTATTGCTCTCACTCTATCGATCGCAGCGATACCTCACATGTGTGGTTTGAACACTGTTTTCATATGTGGGCGGGACTTACGTATGCGTTCGCTTCTGCATGCGAGCACACGGACAGGGGCGCTTTAAAAAAATTTTCTTTTTTTTTTATTGTTCATTTTACTTTATTTATTTTAGTTTGACACTTTTTTCCCCAAAAAAATTTTTTTGATCACTTTTATTCCTATTACAAGGAATGTAAACTTCCCTTGTAATAGGAATATGGCATGACAGGTCCTCTTTACAGTGAGATATGGGGTCAATAAAACCCCACATCTCACCTCTAGGCTGTGCCTGAAATAAAAAAAAAATAAATAAAAAGATCCTGGCTTCGATCGTAGCGGTGAGTCGGTAGAAGCACCTGAGGGCGGCGGGGGGGGGGTCGTCCCCTCTCGCCTCCCGTAAGAACGATCAAGCAGTGTAACAGCCACTATGATCATTCTTATGGTGTAGGGAATCGCCGGCTGAAAAAGCTGATATCTGAATGATGCCTGTAGCTGCAACCATTATTCAGATACCCCCCCACACAAAGTCAAGGACGTCGTATGACGGCAGGCGGGAAGTGGTTAAAATGCTTTTTTTTTTTTAACACAAAGTTGTCAATTTATACAATATTTCTAACACATAACATGTACATACCAAAAATGACACCCCAAAATAGATTCTCCTACTCCTCCTGAGTACGGCAATACCACATGTGTGAGACTTCCACAGCCTGGCCACATACAGAGGCTGGGTATGGCTGAGCATGGCTGGGTATGGCTGAGCATGGCTGGGTATTGCAGAGTATCGCCGAGTATGACTGGGTATTGCAGAGTATGGCTGGGTATGGCAGAGTATGGCTGGGTATCACCGAGTATTGCAGAGTATGGCTGGGTATCACCGAGTATTGCAGAGTATGGCTGGGTATCACCGAGTATTGCAGAGTATAGCTGGGTATCACCGAGTATTGCAGAGTATGGCTGGGTATGGCAGAATATTGCGGTTTATGGCAGAGTATTGCAGATTTTTGCGGGGTATTGCAGAGCATGGCTGGGTATGGCAGAGTATGGCTGGGTATCACCGAGTATTGCAGAGTATGGCTGGGGTATTGCAGGGTATGGCAGAGTATTGCGGGGTATTGCAGGGTATGGCAGAGTATTGCGGGGTATTGCAGGGTATGGCAGAGTATTGCAGAGTATTGCAGGGTATTGCAGAGTATTGCGGGGTATTGCAGGGTATGGCAGAGTATTGCAGGGTATGGCAGAGTATTGCGGGGTATTGCAGGGTATGGCAGAGTATTGCAGGGTATTGCAGAGTATTGCGGGGTATTGCAGGGTATGGCAGAGTATTGCGGGGTATTGCAGGGTATGGCAGAGTATTGCGGGGTATTTCAGGGTATTGCAGGGTATGGCAGAGTATTGCGGGGTATTGCAGGGTATGGCAGAGTATTGCGGGGTATTGCAGGGTATGGCAGAGTATTGCAGGGGTATTCCAGGGTATGGCAGAGTATTGCAGGGGTATTACAGGGTATGGCAGAGTATTGCAGGGGTATTCCAGGGTATGGCAGAGTATTGCAGGGGTATTCCAGGGTATGGCAGAGTATTGCAGGGGTATTGTGGGCATAGCAGAGTATTGTGGGGCATTGCAGAGAGAATTGCAGAGTATTGCACAGCATTGCAGGGCATGCAGAGCATTATGGATGGCTGAGCATGGATGGATGGATGGCTGGATGTCTCTGTGCAGCGCTGTGGGCACTACACATCCAGCCCACAACGCTGCAGCCATCCATCCATCCCCCTCTCCGCTCATGGTGTACCGATCGGTACACAGGAGGGGAGGAGAGGAACCAGCGTCATCAGATGACGCCGGTTTGTTTACATGTGATCGCACCGTCTTTTGACGGCGCAATAACATGGTAAACGCCCGCGATTAGCGGCCATTTACCGAGATCTGTGATGCGCCGGGTCCTCTGGACCCGGCGGTCACGGATGCTCTCGAGTGCGCGCCCTAGGGGGCGCGCGAGAGCAGAATTCTGGGAGGACGTCCCTGGACGCCCTCCCAGAGTTAAGAAACTGCCCTGTAGCCGTCATTTGGCTATGGGCCGGTTGTTAAGCGGTTAAATAAACAAGTGGAAAACTACATAAACAATACAAAAAACTGTAAAGTATAAATATTGTAATGATGATAAATCCACAACACAGTGTACCAAATATTATAAACCGTGTCCTAAAAAAATGTGTGTATGATCAATTATGTGAATAAGTGATCCATAAACACAATAAATAATGTGATAAGTATGTGAAGTCCTTTAAATAGACGACCAAAAATGTAAAGAGTCCAAAAAATGGTGATAAACGAATAGTGATAAATATATATATATTCCTTTTGACGTGAATCCGTGACGTGATAATGAAGATCTTCAATAAATTAATCTTTCACCACACCTCTGTGAATGTGATTCCACTCCCCTTAGGCGGACAAACTCACCAGCTTCTATTGCCTCACACTCTTGTGTTTGACTAAATGGCTTTAACCCACACAGAAAGGGGGTAAAATAATGACCTCCGGTGGTTCAACGTATAGCATCCAGAGTTTTCAACAAAAGTGCTCTCTCCACATGTAAAAAAGAAGTGATCCAATAGTGTAGTATCGTAATGAAATTTATTTAAAATAACACTCTCTTCCACCATTAAACTCACATCTCAAAAAAATCACATAAGGCAGAGAAACACAGCACAGAAGATTGTCACAGCAAAAAACTCCAAACGAAAGATCCAGCGTATGGTGGTCACGGCGGACCCAAGGAGTACACTCTTTGATGACAGCCTCACCCGTCCCTTGGAACCGCTTCCCCACTTCCTAGTATGGCGCTCACCGTCACAGCGTACTACGTCACAAGTTTTCGATTTCCGTACAGCCACGCCCTGACATGTTTCGTCACAGGGACTTAATCATGGGATTGGCTGTACGGCTAGGCAATCTCTCCTTTATACTCTCCGCTCTCATTATGAGCGGACATATTTTCACTGCGCTTGCGCACTCCCTGTGTTCCCGCTCGCACCATATGCAAGTATTACATTGCAGCAGAGCGTTAAACACAGACATAAATAATGTTTATGATATAAGTGAGAAATACATGTTTATGTGAGCATAATGATTTATCATATGCTAAGGGTATATCCCGCAACAAAAATAAAAACGGGCATATAATTCTACAGAAATAACATCAAATTGGAGTCTCAGATCAATGACAGATGCGTCAATTTCTTGGACGTGACAATTGAAAGTAGAGGTGACTCTTTAGGCACGTGTGTGTACTTCAATCCAACGGACCGAAACAGCTTCTTATCCATCAGGAGTGGTCATCACCCTGCTTGGATCAAGAACATCCCTAAGGGACAGATGCTGAGAGTCTGTCGGAATTCTACTGAAAAGGAAAATTATTTCTCACAGGCTAATATATTGAAGGAGAGATTCCTGCAAAAGGGGTACCAGGAAAATTCCTTAAATGAGGTTATAGAACAAGTGGCTAATATCCCAAGGGAAAAATTCTTGAAGAAAAAAGAAAGTGTCACCTCTAATGAACAACACCAGTGGGGGTTTATATCGAGTTTCCATTGTCAGTATAGAGAGATTGAGAGGATTTTTAAGAAATATTGGTATATTCTTTGTAGAGATCGACATTTGAGTGAAGTCTTACCAGAACACCCTAAATTTATTTATAGAAGAGCCCTAGCTTCGGAGACAGGGTGGTGAAAAAGATTCTTGATCCACCTGGTCGTCCCTCAATAAAAATAGATCTTAATGGATTTTTCCCATGCAGGAAGTGTGTATGCTGCAGAACGGTGAGGACAAGTAATAGGGGTATGAAGAGCATCAACAATTCTGAAAATGAAATCTTTGAAATAAGAGATTTTATTACTTGTAATTCATCGTATGTGGTGTATCTTATGTGGTGCCTCTGCGGTTTATTTTACGTGGGGCGCACTAAGAGACTTCTAAAGGTGCGCATATCCGAACATATCACCAATATTAAAAATGGATTTAAATACCACAGTGTGTCCCTCCATTTTAAAGAAAAACATGATCAGGATCCCAGTTTACTCCAGTTTTGTGGGATTGACATTGTATATCCGACCTGGAGGGGTTCAAACCGGGTGAGGGACTTATCCCAACGGGAAACTCGGTGGATTTTCCTTTTAAAATGTCTTTTTCCTAGAGGCTTAAACATAGAATTGGACCTCAATAGCTTTATTAACAATTATTGACCCCCTCCTTCCCCATATATAGATTGGAGATCTACTCTGTGATGCCCTTCCAGTAACTTTTTTGGTTTGGGACTTAAAGTGAAATGTTTCAATCATTGCACTGTAGTGCACTTTAATCTGGTGGAACCTCATTCCCTGTTTTATTGGAAGTGTGTTGGTTTCCAGTAGAAGAAGGGGGTGAGAGCACTATGGGGGTGCTGTCACTTATAGGACTCCCAGTGGCACGTCATTGGTCACACCCCCTCATAGTTCAAAATAGGTTATTATTTAGGTTTTCCAAAAAAGACCATCTGTTTATTCTTATTTTTAGTTTCACTATATTTTATATTTTTATTATTAATTTTAAATTGTAACTATTGGGCTGGTGAAGTAATTCCACTTTGCGATCTGCCAGCTTTCTTTTAGGGGTATGCATATGTCTAACCATTCATTTAGAAAGTGTGATATCGCTCAGTTTTAATTCATCTTATTTTACCAGATAGGGATTATATGCCCGTTTTTATTTTTGTTGCGGGATATACCCTTAGCATATGATAAATCATTATGCTCACATAAACATGTATTTCTCACTTATATCATAAACATTATTTATGTCTGTGTTTTTAACGCTCTGCTGCAATGTAATACTTGCATATGGTGCGAGCGGGGACACAGGGAGTGCGCAAGCGCAGTAAAAATATGTCCTCTCGTAATGAGAGCGGAGAGTATAAAGCAGAGATTGCCTAGCCGTACAGCCAATCCTATGATTAAGTCCCTGTGACGAAACATGTCAGGGCGTGGCTGTACGGAAATCGAAAACTTGTGACGTAGTACGCTGTGACGGTGAGCGCCATACTAGGAAGTGGGGAAGCGGTTCCAAGGGACGGGTGAGGCTGTCATCAAAGAGTGTACTCCTTGTGTCCGCCGTGACCACCATACGCTGGATCTTTCGTTTGGAGTTTTTTGCTGTGACAATCTTCTGTGCTGTGTTTCTCTGCCTTATGTGATTTTTTTGAGATGTGAGTTTAATGGTGGAAGAGAGTGTTATTTTAAATACATTTTGTTACGGTACTACACTATTGGATCACTTCTTTTTTACATGTGGTGAGAGTACTTTTGTTGAAAACTCTGGATGCTATACGTTGAACCACCGGAGGTCATTATTTTACCCCCTATTGTGTGGGTTCAAGCCATTTAGCCAAACACAAGAGTGTGAGGCAATAGAAGCTGGTGAGTTTGTCCACCTAAGGGGAGTGGAATCACAGTCACAGAGGTGTGGTGAAAGATTAATTTATTGAAGATCTTCATTATCACGTCACGGATTCACGTCAAAAGGAATATATATATTTATCACTATTCGTTTATTACCATTTTTTTGGACTCTTTACATTTTTGGTCGTCTATTTAAAGGACTTCACATACTTATCACATTATTTATTGTGTTTATGGATCACTTATTCACATAATTGATCATACACACATTTTTTTAGGACACGGTTTATAATATTTGGTACACTGTGTTGTGGATTTATCATCATTACAATATTTATACTTTACAGCTTTTTGTATTGTTTATGTAGTTTTCCACTTGTTTATTTAATATAAATTGGTTTAGCGCTGCTATTTGGTTTCACTATTGGTAGGGGCTAGTTGTATGGTGATTCAAATTTTTGTTCACATACATTAACCACTTGACAACTGGGCACTTAAACCCCCTTCCTAACCAGACCAATTTTCAGCTTTTGGTGCTCTCACATTTTGAATGACAATTACTCAGTCATGCAACACTGTATCTTTATGAAGTTTTTGTCCTTTTTTTCACACAAATAGAGCTTTCTTTTGGTGGTATTTAATCACCGCTGGGTTCTTTATTTTTTGCGCCGTAAAAGAAAAAAGACCGAAAAATCTGTAAAAAAATACATTTTTCTTCATTTCTGTTATAATATTTTGCAAATTAGTAATTTTTCTTCATATATTTTGGCCAAAATTTATACCGCTACATATCTTTGGTAAAAATAACCCAAATCGGTGGATATTATTTGGTCTTTGTGAAAGTTATAGAGTCCAAAAGCTATGGTGCGCATATCTGAAAATTGATCACACCTGAATTACTGACGGCCTATCTAATTTCTTGAGACCCTAACATGCCAGAAAAGTACAAATACCCCCCAAATGACCCCTTTTTGGAAAGAAGACATTCCAAGGTATTTAGAAAGATGCATGGTGAGTTTTTTGAAGTTGTAATTTTTTCCCACAATTCTTTGCAAAATCAAGGTTTTTTTTTTACTTTTTTTTTTCTACAAAATTGTCATATTAGCAGGGTATTTCTCACAGACCGCATATGCATACCACAAATTACACCCCAAAACACATTCTGCTATTACTCCCGAGTACGGCGATACCACATGTGTGAGACTTTTACACAGCGTGGCCACATACAGAGGCCCAACATGCAGGGGAGCACCTTCAGACGTTCTGGAGCACCCAGGCCAATTCTGACATTTCTCTCCTACATGTAAAAATCATCATTTATTAGCTAGAAAATTACTTAGAACCCCAAAACATTATATATGTTTTTTTAGCAAAGACCCTAGAGAATACAATGGCGGTCATTGCAACTTTTTATCTCGCACGGTATTTGCGCAGCAATTTTTTTAACGCTTTTTTTTGGAAAAAAAAATGTTTTGTGCTTTACAAAAACCAAAACAGTAAAGTTAGCCCAATGTTTTTGCATAATGTGAAAGATGAAGTTATGCCGAGTAAATAGATACCCAACATGTCACCCTTCAAAATTGCACGCGCTTGTGGAATGGCGCCAAACTTTGCTACTCAAAAATCCCCATAGGCGACGCTTTAAAATTTTTTACTGGTTACATGTTTTGAGTTACAGAGGAGGTCTAGGGCCAAAATTATTGCTCTCGCTCTACCGATCGCAGCGATACCTCACATGTGTGGTTTGAACACCGTTTTCATATGTGGGCGGGACTTACGTATGCGTTCGCTTCTGCATGCGAGCACACAGGGACAGGGGCGCTTTAAAAAAATTTTTTTTTTTTTTATTGTTCATTTTACTTTATTTATTTTAGTTTGATGCTTTTTTCCAAAAAAAAAAATTTTTGACCACTTTTATTCCTATTACAAGGAATATAAACATCCTTGTAATAGGAATATGGCATGACAGGTCCTCTTTACAGTGAGATATGGGGTCTCACCTCTAGGCTGGGAAGCCTGAAATTAAAAAAAAAAAAAAAAAGACCCTGGCTTCGATCGTAGCGGTGAGTCGGTAGAAGCACCGCAAGGCGGCGGGAAGGGGGGACGTCCCCTCTCGCCTCCCGTAAGAACGATCAAGCAGTGGAACAGCTGCTATGATTGTTCTCATTATGTAGGGAATCGCCAGCTGAAAAAGCTGATATCTGAATGATGCCTGTAGCTGCAACCATCATTCAGATATCCCCGCACAAAGTCAAGGACGTTGTATGACGGCCGGCGGGCGGGAAGTGTTTAAAACGCTTTTTTTTTTTTAACACAAAGTTGTCCATTTATACAATATTTCTAACACATAACATGTACATGCCAAAAATGACACCCCAAAATAGATTCTCCTACTCCTCCTGAGTACGGCGATACCACATGTGTGAGACTTCCACAGCCTGGCCACATACAGAGGCCGAGTACAGCTGAGCATGGCTCAGCATGGCAGGGTATGGCGGGGTATTGCGGAGTATGGCGGGGTATTGCGGCGTATGGCGGGGTATTGCGGGGTATTGCAGGGTATGGCGGAGTATGGCGGGGTATGGCGGAGTATGGCAGGGTATTGCGGAGTATGGCGGGGTATTGCGGGGTATGGCGGAGTATGGCGGGGTATGGCGGAGTATGGCGGGGTATGGCGGAGTATGGCGGAGTATGGCGGGGTATGGCAGGGTATTGCGGAGTATGGCGGGGTATTGCGGGGTATGGCGGAGTATGGCGGGGTATGGCGGAGTATGGCGGGGTATGGCGGAGTATGGCGGGGTATTGCGGAGTATGGCGGGGTATGGCGGGGGCATGGCAGAGTATGGCGGGGGCATTGCAGAGTATTGCACAGCATTGCAGAGTATTGTGGGGGCATTGCAGAGTATTGCACAGCATTGCAGAGTATTGTGGGGGTATTGCAGAGTATTGTGGGGGTATTGCAGAGTATTGCACAGCATTGCAGAGTATTGTGGGGGCATTGCAGAGTATTGCAGAGTATTGTGGGGGTATTGCAGAGTATTGTGGGGTATTGCAGAGTATTGCACAGCATTGCAGAGTATTGTGGGGGTATTGCAGAGTATTGTGGGGGTATTGCAGAGTATTGCACAGCATTGCAGAGTATTGTGCTGGTATTGCAGAGTATTGCACAGCATTAGTAGTGAGGGATGGCTGAGCATGGATGGATGGATGTCTCTGTGCAGCGCTGTGGGCACTACACATACAGCCCACAGCCCTGCAGACATCCATCCATCTCCCTCTCCTCCACAGTGTACCGATCGGTACACAGGAGGGGAGGAGAGGAACCGGCGTCATCAGATGACGCCGGTCTGTTTACATGTGATCCCGCCGTCATTTGACGGCTCGATCACATGGTAAACGGCCGCGATCAGTGGCCATTTACCGGGATCCGTGATGCGCCGGGTCCCCTGGACCCGGCGGTCACGGATGTGTTCGGGTGCGCGCCCCAGGGGGCGCGCGAGAGGGGAATTCTGGGAGGACATCATATGACGTCCACCCAGAGTTATCCAACCGCCCTGCAGCCGTCATTCGGCTATGGGCCGGTTGGTAAGTGGTTAAAGTGGCTGCTCAACTGAGGCTTTTTTTTTCCATTAGCGCAGCGTTTGGAGTATAGGAGTGGGCGGATTTTCTATATACCATATTTTTTGATAGATTAACATACCTGTACGTTGCCCTTTAAGAGGCGGCTTGTGGGCGCCCGTCGGGAGCTCTGTGACTGTGATCGCGGGTCCTGCGCACTCGATGTCCCTGGCGGATACCCGCGATCGTCTCACGGTGAGGAAGAACGGGGAAATGCTGATGTAAACAATCATCTCCCTGTTCTGCCTAGTGACAGGACACTGATCACAGATCTCTGTAATCAGAAGCGGTGATCAGTGACGTGTCACACACAGCCCCTCCCCCCCACAGTTAGAATCACTCCCTAGGACACACTTAACCCCTGCAGCGCCCCCTACTGGTTAATCCCTTCACTGCCAGTGACATTTACACAGTAATTAAAGCATTTTTAATTGCATTGATCGCTGTATAAATTAGAATGGTCCCAAAATCACGCCAAAAGTGTCCGATGTGTCCGCCATAATGTCGTAGTCATGATAAAAATCGCTGATCACCACCATTACTAGTAAAAAAAAAAATAGCAATAAAAATGCCATAAAACTATCCCCTATTTTGTAGACGCTATAACTTTTGCGCAAACCAATCAATAAACGCTAATTGCGATTTTTTTTTTACCAAAAATATATAGAAGAATACATATCGGCCTAAACTGAAGAAAAAAGTGTTTTTTATAGATTTTTTGGGGATATTCATTATAGCAAAAATTAAAAAAGAATGTGTTTTTCTTCAAAATTGACGCTATTTTTTTGTTTATAGCGCAAAAAATAAAAACCACAGAGATGATCAAATACCACCAAAAGAAAGCTCTATTTGTGGGGAAAAAATGACGTCAATTTTGATTGGGTGCAACATCACATGACTGCGCAATTGTCAGTTAAAGTGACCTAGTGCCGAATCACAAAAAATGCTCTGGTCAGGAAGGGGGTAAATCCTTCCGGGGCTGAAGTGATTAAAGCCGAGTTCCACCCAAACGTGGAGCTTTAAGCCCTCCTCACCCTCTTACATCCCACATTTGGTGTGACATATTTTTTGGGGGGGGGAGGGGGAATGCCCAGATATCACGTCCGCTCAGGCTGCCTAGGTGACTCCAGCGGAAGTTCTCCTCTCTCCTCTTTCTGTAAAGTCCTTCTAGACAGAGAACCTGTTATTATATAAAGAACCTAACATTAGCATATAAGCACTTAGTCATGTCATTTCATCATTAGTAAATCATATCATTATTTTTATCCAATGAATATGTTCATACAGGAAATGTAACAATTGTGCTGCCCCATAAGGATTATAGAGGTCCCGGGACTGAAGGGACAATAGTGATTGTAGTGTAGCGCCCCTCAGTGGGCTACTAGTGTTAGGTAAATGTAGTTTTTGGCCTCCCTGTAATCAGGGGAGCGGTGATCATTTGTTAGTGCCTGTTCTAGGTTCTGCTGACATAAATTTGAGGTTAAATATCTGCTACAGAAAAGAGGTTTCCCCCATTCAATGGGACTTTAAAGGCTCAGAGAGGAAACATAGATTTATAAACTGAAGTTTTATTATTAAAGAATTACATACAAAAGGTAGTAAATATATCAGAAATAGTACACAGTAAAAAGAAGGGGTACACAATGGCACAATGCAAAATCACAGTATCAGTATTGGTATCTACATGCAGAGGTTGCATAGACATATCCGACGCGTTTCGGAGTCACTTGGCTCTTCCCTCAGGGATAGCTCTGCAGATAGTGTGGATATAGTAAAGTTCCTCCAAACTGTCATGCCAGTAAAAACATCAAAGTTGTTCAATTGTCATCACATCCATAACCCCCATATTCCCACCTGGATGTGGAGCAGGCGGGGAGGGTGGGAGCCTCAATCAAGCGGGGGTCAGTTTAGCGTACACTGCGACCACCTAATGTGGATGTGCCTGTAGTATCCAGATAGGGAGCTGTTCAAGACAGGTCAGAAATACATAGGTGACCACCAATAAACAGAGGTATATAAGCACACCAGGGGGCATCTAACACAGCTCTAATTATTGGACTCCTGCACCATGTCACACCGTACATCTAATGGTCAGCTGGTGCAGGATCAACTACTTTCCCCGCATCCCACTGAATTCTGGGATATAGGGGGTGGAAGAACTTAGACCCTGGCCGGCATATTCATGTCTCTTCAGCCAATCCCTGGTCAGGAGAGTGAGTGACCAGCAGGGGGCTGAGAGGGGTATAAATAGGCTGGGGCTTGGAACGGCTCTCTCTTGTTCCTGTAGGAGTAAGACCCATCCTGAGGGCTGTGGTACCCCTGGGAGAATACCTGTGGGGTCCTGGCTCCTGCTTGGGCTGGAGGACCTCTGGCCTAGCCTCCCGAAGGAACACAGAAATCTCATCTGAGGATCCAAGACACAGGCAACATGTACAGAAGATGACTGATACTGCAGGTGGCAACACAACTTACAGGACACCGTGAGGACCTACCATGTGGATTCCAGGTAGACATGTGCAGAACAAAACCATTTGTTTTGCTTCGATTCGTTATTTACATAAATTAATTTAGTTCGATTTGTTTAATTCGTTTAATTCGTTTTCGGGATTTGTTTCGTTTATTCATTTTCAAATCGATTCAAAAAGTTTTCAAATCAATTTCAAATAGTTTTTGAATTTGAAGTTTTCCAAAAATAATAAAATAGATTAGAAAATAAAGGAATAGAATAGAAAAAAATGTTTTCTATTCTATTCCTTTATTTTCTATTCTATTTTATTCTCTTTGGAGATGGAAAACTATTTGAATTTGAAAATAATTCAAAAACAATTTGAATTCGAATTTCGTCTGAATTCGGATTTCGTTATTTCAGATTCGTTTAAATTTGGTACTATTCTAATTCTGAAATTTGGATACATCCGAATTTCCAAATAACGAAAATTCATCCAAATTTTATTTCGGAATGACCCGATCCGCACATGTCTAATTCCAGGGACAGGAGAGCTCACAGCACTACACTCAGGATTATACTTCTGCTGAAGACTTCCTGTCTGGAATCTAGTTACCCTTCACATCCAAGAGGGAGGTTCTGACCCAGATTTAGTGTCCTCCATTAGACACTGACAAAAAATTTGTTTGTTTTCGTTTCATTTGTTTTTTTTTGTTTTCTTCGGAATTTTATAATTCGGAAATTCGGAATTTGAAAATCCTAAAATTCTGATTTTCGAATTTCCGTATTTCCGATTTTCTGATTTTCTGATTTCCGGATTTTCTGATTTCCGAATGTTCTCATTTCTGAATTTTCTCATTTCCGAATTTTATCATTTCCGAATTTTATCATTTCCGAATTTTCTCATTTCCGAAATTCTAATCTGAAAATCCGAAAATTCGAAATTCTAATATCCGAAAATTAGAAAATCCGAAATTCTAATTTGAAAATTTGAAAATTCGAAAATTCGAAAATCCGAAATTCTAAATTTTAATTAAAAAATCCGAAAATTCTAAATTCTAAAGTCTAATTTGAAAATCCGAAAATTCGAAAATCCGAAATTCTAATTTTGGAAATTCAAAAATCCGAAATTCTAATTTGAAAATCCGAAAATTCAAAAATCCGAAATTCTAATTTGAAAATCCGAAAAAAAGAAAGAAAATCAGTAAGATTCTAAATAATAACTAAATATTAAATTATAGGTGTTGGAATTTCCTTTCAAATTTGGCTGATTGTTAATGTAACAAATACAAATTTATCTGAAGTTATGAAATAATGAATGTCGCATCTAAACAAATGGAATGGAACAAATTAATAATAAATAATAAATAATAATAATAAAAAGACTTTATTATTATTATTGTTATTTATTAGATCGTTACTTTCCATTCTTTTAGATGCAGCATTCGTTATTTGAGATAATTCGTAACTTCGGATAAATTCGTACTTGTTACGTTCACAAACCAAATTTGAAAGGAAATTCCAATACCTATAATTTAATAGTTATTATTAGTTTAGAAAATTTGGAAATTCAGAAATTCGGAATTCGGAAATTAAAAAATTCGGAAATGATGAAATTAACAAATTTGTCAGAATTCATTAAAAACGAATTTGGAACGAATTGCACATGTCTATCCTTCATTACAGTTTATTAGACATTTTGGAGTATCCTAAAACTTCCCCTCCCCCATCCCAGTTTTTTAAGCAAATAAACTACAAAAGGACATCCAAGGCCTGATCTATGACTTGATGGTGGAAATGCGTTGTGCCTGGCTGCTCTGGGCCTATCAGGGAATGGAACCTGGGACCAAGCAGCAGGACCAGTCTCGGGTCTGTGCTATACTAGTAATAGTCCAATCTGTATGATTGTTATATCTATATCCAATCATTGATCAATATTCCCATATACAGAGCCGAGGATTTCCACTTCCTGAGACTGTATACCCCTCCCCCGTCACCTGTCCACACTACCACACCCACACCACAATCCCCGCCCCCTCCACATCATAACCAATAGGAACAAGACTAGCACTGGCTGTATTCATAGTGATAATCATCACAGCCAATCACAGTGAGGGGGAGGAGCAATCACAGATCCATGGATTGGTCGTGTAAAGGAACCTGTGAGGACAGAAATGTCGGAATTCTCATTGTGGATATTAAAGTGTGTGTCTAGACAAATCCTATTGTTCTAGATTTGGATGGAGTGGGGGAGGATTAGAACCCCTGTCAGGTTTTTACTGTTATCCGGGGCTCCATTAGAGAGATTTCTCCTCACTTCCTGTCCTGGTGACAACGTTTTATCAGACAGGAAATGAAGGAAAATCTACAACAGGGACACAGACAGAAATAAAGATCTGACAGGGGTTCTAATCCTTCCCCTACTCTGCTACAGAAAAGGATTTTTATTTCTGTCTGTGTTGCTGTTGGAGAGTTCCCCTCACTTCCTGTCTGGGGAAATGTTGTCACAGGAACAGGAAGTGAGGGGATAGCAGAAAAAATTCTGACAGAGGTTCTAATCCTCCCCCACTCCATCCAAAGCTGAAAATACCCCTTTCTTCTATAGATAGACAGTGATGGTGGAGACCCCAGGGCCGTCATCCTGATCCTGGCTACACTATGTAGTGTGTCACTGACCCAGAACAAGCATGCAGCCAGTGAAGGCTGAACAATCTGACCTCCTGCATGCTTGTTCCTGGTCAGTGACACACTAGGTAGTGAAGTGAGGTTTAGGATGAAGATGACGGCCCCGGAACCTGCAGCTTTATAAATAAATCACTCATGTTTCCTGCCCTCTGCTTCCTCCTATTGGATGAGTATTCCACCAATCACCAATCAGATAATCCACCTTGTGATGTCTCTGGGCAGATCTCTCACTTCTGATTCACCCCACATATCTTTATACAACATCGTTTCCCTACATATACCCCAACATGGAGGGGCTCAGTGAAGGTGGTGGTGAAGGTGTGGAGATGTCGGATCGGGTCACACAGATCATAAAAGGAGATCCGCCCGGCCTCATAATCCAGATATATCCTGACTCTCCTACTGGAGACATCGCCGGGTAATCGGGTCTTATTACTGTCATGTATCACTGAGAGCTGATTACCCCACCCCCTCTCCAAACTCCAGGACTTCTTATTATATCCAATCACTGACTGATCTCCTCTCCTGTCTATACTGGGGTAACACATCCCGACTCTCCAGTACAATGACCCCCCGACATCCACTTCCCAATATTGTCTCCCTGAGGAGAACCTCTGACTGCTCATCACCTGATAACACTGAAACCTCTCTGGTGTTTCTGGGCGATTCTGATGTGATGATGAGAAGGATATAGTTTTCCTGTCATCTGATATATGTAGATTATTACCAGCTGTCCTCACATCCAGTAATATGTCTGTAACCCCCCTCTCTACATTTACCCCAGACATGATTTTAGATAAACCTGTGTGTAATGTGTGTGAGATCCCCCCCACATCCAGATCCCCTCCATCATGGAGGAGTTTATCATGTCTCTCTCTGTCCTCATCATCTCCATCCTCAGTATCACACAAGTCACCTGTGTCTGATTCCTGTAGGACAGTCAGTGGATCCGTCATGTTACACAGCTCCTCAATGTAAAGTATTCTACTGTACAGTGTGTCCTTCTTTATTTCCAGATCCTGGACCAGATCATTGATTATCCCGGAGATCCGCTCTGCCTGCCCGGAGATTTCCCTCAGGACTCTCTTCTCCAGATCTTCCAGACGTCTCCTGAGGTCTCTGAACAGGACAGTGACTCTCTCTGTTTCATCATCTGCTTCTCCTTGTACTTTCCTCCTGTGTTCCTGCAGACTCTGGACTCTTTTCTCCATCTCCTCTCTCTCTGTCATCAGTTTCTGCAGAACATTCCTCAGTTTCTTCTTCTTCATCTCAGAGGCCTCATCCAGAGTCTCCACCTGGTGTCCCCGATGTTCTTCATCCAGCCTGCAGGACACACAGATACAGGTGGAGTCCTCAGTGCAGTAATACTCCAGGATCTTCTTATGGACGGAGCATTTCCTGTTCTCCAGGGAAGTGGTGGGGTCACATAAGACGTGTTCTGGTGATTTGCTGTGTCTGAGTCTCAGGTGATTGTCACACAGAGAAGCTTCACACATCAGACAGGATATCACAGCAGGTACAGGAGTGTGAATACAGTAAGTACAGAAGACCCCGGACTCCTCCTGATCTGGATGGGTGGACAGGAAATTCTCCACTATGTTCCGTAGTGTTGTGTTCCTGTGCAGTGCAGGCCGATCCTGGAACTCTTCTCTACATTCAGGACAGGAATAACCTCCAGACGTCTCCTGTTTATCCAACACACGACCAATACAGTCCCGGCAGAAGTTATGTCCACATTTCAGCATTACAGGATCTGTATAAATGTTCAGACAGACGGAACATTCCAGCTCCTTCCTCAGATCAGCAGACGCCATCGCTGAGAGCAGAAGAGAGAAATGAAACTGAACGTATCTGACACTCATTATAACCAGTTCTGTACATTCCCACACAGGGAGGGGCTGAGACTGAGACACGTAGTCATAGGAACTTTTATACAGAAGAACACAGATAATACAGTATCTCACAAAAGTAAGTACACCCCTCACATTTATGTAAATCTTTTCTTCTATCTTTTCATGTGACAACACTGAAGAAATGACACTTTGCTACAATGTAAAGTAATGAGTGTACAGCTTGTATAACAGTGTAAATTTGCTGTCCCCTCAAAATAACTCAACACACAGCCATTAATGTGGTTGTAAACCCTAAAAAAAAAAAAATTGTGACTTCATCAGGGGAACCATGACGCCACATTGAGGGATGGAAAGACACCTGTATTGACGCTGGCAGACGATCTCGCCGCTTGTGGAATTCTGTACATTATCCTATGATTACCCTCATTGTTGTTATCAATAAAAGCTACTATTATTCAAAATACTCCACAATCCGGACCCGTCTCTTTTCTGATATCTCCCTTGTATCCACTGAGAGACAAAGACATTTCTAGATCTTCGGTGGCCCAGCACTCTGGTAGAAGGAAGAAGTGAATCTTACAGATTTGTACACACATGCGGTTCCCTCATTACCACAAGGTGAGAGCCCATTGCTACCAGTGTGTGTTTTTGTATGAAGAGGAGGTGACTATTCCTTGGCACCTTGTGTTTGCACCTTGACGTCCTTTGTACACAGAAGAAAGGACTGGATTGCCGTTCTGCACTGAGAGACTGTTTGCTGGTTTTTACACTCATTGTATTTACAGAAGAAATATTCTAGTGTTTCAACATCATTTATTTTTCACTTTACACTTTGAAATCAGTCACTTTACAACCCACTGTGGATATTGTTTACATTATTGCCAAACACAAGCACCCCCTATCGGAGTGCAATTCCTCTAACGGGACTTTTTAGCGGGGTCACCTCTGATAAAGTAGAAAATAGTAGCAAAATTTAGGTTTCTGTATAAAAGTATTGTAGTTTATTGGTTTAACATTTAAAAATCATTACACATGACCTAACCGTATATACAATAAAATGGATGCATATAATGGGAAGAAACAATTGTATAGGAAAAGTGACCAATTGCAATGATACAGGTAAATAAAGACCCAGTGATCATAGAAACCCAACGTTTCGAGGTATGCAAAAGGGTTGACCTCTTCTTCAGGGGTAACGATAATTGGTCAGAGTGGGTGTTTCATCCCTTGAAAATCATGTAAAACTTTCCCAAGGACATTTCCAGCATCCAGTGCGACTCAAACAAATTGCCGTCCGTCACGGCCACACAGGAATCACAGAACCAAGGTTCAAGAAGAACCACACAGACGTGCTTGGAGGAAGCTAAGACAAGCAGACCTATGCGGGCTTATACCTAACCAGGGAACCTGCATACCCTCTTGGACCTTGGCCCACTTTAATCTGAGGTTTATTTAAATATCTCCTTGGGGCTCAATATTGGGATCTGTGACCTGATTCCACTCACCTCCATTTTCTTAGCGGGCTATTACCCCCCACCTTCCATACTCCATCAAGCAGGCTGTTCTTCAAGCCCTCATAGGGGAAAAGGGGAGGACTGTGTCTGTTCCTCTTTATGGGGGATATCCTTTGTGAAGCAACCTCAGCCCACCCTGGCTTTCACTCCTGTGGTCTACTTGGTCTTTTCTTTATCTTCTTGAACCTTGGTTCTGTGATTCCTGTGTGGCCGTGACGGACGGCAATTTGTTTGAGTTGCACTGGATGCTGGAAATGTCCTTGGGAAAGTTTTACATGATTTTCAAGGGATGAAACACCCACTCTGACCAATTATCGTTACCCCTGAAGAAGAGGTCAACCCTTTTGCATACCTCGACACGTTGGGTTTCTATGATCACTGGGTCTTTATTTACCTGTATCATTGCAATTGGTCACTTTTCCTATACAATTGTTTCTTCCCATTATATGCATCCATTTTATTGTATATACGGTTAGGTCATGTGTAATGATTTTTAAATGTTAAACCAATAAACTACAATACTTTTATACAGAAACCTAAATTTTCTACTATTTTCTACTTTATCATAGGTGACCCCGCTAAAAAGTCCCGTTAGAGGAATTGCACTCCGATAGGGGGTGCTTGTGTTTGGCAAGAAATTGGGATGGGGGCCCACCTCTAGAAATATACAACGCCTATTGGGATGACACCTCTCTCCTTGTTTACTAGGGATGAGCTTCGAGTTCGAGTCGAACTCATGTTCGACTCGAACATTGGCTGTTCGCAAGTTCGCCGAACAGCGAACAATTTGGGGTGTTCGTGGCAAATTCGAATGCCGCGGAACACCCTTTAAAAGTCTATGGGAGAAATCAAAAGTGCTAATTTTAAAGGCTAATATGCAAGTTATTGTCATAAAAAGTGTTTGGGGACCTGGGTCCTGCCCCAGGGGACATGGATCAATGCAAAAAAAAGTTTTAAAAACGGCCGTTTTTTCAGGAGCAGTGATTTTAATAATGCTTAAAGTCAATCAATAAAAGTGTAATATCCCTTTAAATTTCGTACCTGGGGGGTGTCTATAGTATGCCTGTAAAGGGGCGCATGTTTCCCGTGTTTAGAACAATCTGACAGCAAAATGACATTTCGAAGGAAAAAACTCATTTAAAACTACCCGCGGCTATTGCATTGCCGACAATACACATAGAAGTTCATTGATAAAAACGGCATGGGAATTCCCCAAAGGGGAACCCCGAACCAAAATTTAAAAAAAAAAATGACGTGGGAGTCCCCCTAAATTCCATACCAGGCCCTTCAGGTCTGATATGGATATTAAGGGGAACCCTGGCCAAAATTTAAAAAAAAAATGACGTGGGGTTCCCCCTAAATTCCATACCAGACCCTTCAGGTCTGGTATGGATTTTAAGGGGAACCCCGCGCCAAAAAAAAAAAAAAAAACGGCGTGGGGTCCCCCCAAAAATCCATACCAGACCCTTATCCGAGCACGCAACCTGGCAGGCCGCAGGAAAAGAGGGGGGGACGAGAGTGCGGCCCCCCCTCCCTCCTGAACCATACCAGGCCACATGCCCTCAACATTGGGAGGGTGCTTTGGGGTAGCCCCCCAAAACACCTTGTCCCCATGTTGATGAGGACAAGGGCCTCATCCCCACAACCCTGGCCGGTGGTTGTAGGGGTCTGCGGGCGGGGGGCTTATCGGAATCTGGAAGCCCCCTTTAACAAGGTGACCCCCAGATCCCGGCCCCCCCCCTGTGTGAAATGGTAAGGGGGTACTTATACCCCTACCATTTCACGAAAAAAGTGTCAAAAATGTTAAAAATGACAAGAGACAGTTTTTGACAATTCCTTTATTTAAATGCTTCTTCTTTCTTCTATCTTCCTTCATCTTCTGGTTCTTCTGGCTCTTCTGGTTCTTCCTCCGGCGTTCTCGTCCAGCATCTCCTCCGCGGCGTCTTCTATCTTCTTCTCCTCGGGCCGCTCCGCACCCATGGCATGGGGGGGAGGCTCCCGCTCTTCTCTTCTTCTTTTCCTCTCTTCTTCTCTTCTTCATTTTCTTCTCCGGGCCGCTCCGCAATCCATGCTGGCATGGAGGGAGGCTCCCGCTGTGTGACGGCGCTCCTCGTCTGACAGTTCTTAAATAACGGGGGGGCGGGGCCACCCGGTGACCCCGCCCCCCTCTGCGCACGGGACATGACGGGACTTCCCTGTGGCATTCCCCGTGACGTCACAGGGAAGTCCCGTCAAGTCACCGTGCGTCAGAGTGGGGCGGGGTCACCGGGTGGCCCCGCCCCCCGTTATTTAAGAACTGTCAGACGAGGAGCGCCGTCACACAGCGGGAGCCTCCCTCCATGCCAGCATGGATTGCAGAGCGGCCCGGAGAAGAAAATGAAGAAGAGAAGAAGAGAAGAAAAGAAGAAGAGAAGAGCGGGAGCCTCCCCCCCATGCCATGGGTGCGGAGCGGCCCGAGAAGAAGAAGATAGAAGACGCCGCGGAGGAGATGCTGGACGAGAACGCCGGAGGAAGAACCAGAAGAGCCAGAAGAACCAGAAGATGAAGGAAGATAGAAGAAAGAAGAAGCATTTAAATAAAGGAATTGTCAAAAACTGTCTCTTGTCATTTTTAACATTTTTGACACTTTTTTCGTGAAATGGTAGGGGTATAAGTACCCCCTTACCATTTCACACAGGGGGGGGCCGGGATCTGGGGGTCACCTTGTTAAAGGGGGCTTCCAGATTCCGATAAGCCCCCCGCCCGCAGACCCCCACAACCACCGGCCAGGGTTGTGGGGATGAGGCCCTTGTCCTCATCAACATGGGGACAAGGTGTTTTGGGGGGCTACCCCAAAGCACCCTCCCAATGTTGAGGGCATGTGGCCTGGTACGGTTCAGGAGGGAGGGGGGGCCGCACTCTCGTCCCCCCCTCTTTTCCTGCGGCCTGCCAGGTTGCGTGCTCGGATAAGCGTCTGGTATGGATTTTTGGGGGGACCCCACGCCGTTTTTTTTTTTTTTTTGGCGCGGGGTTCCCCTTAAAATCCATACTGGTATGGAATTTAGGGGGAACCCCACGTCATTTTTTTTTTTTTAATTTTGGCCGGGGTTCCCCTTAATATCCATACCAGACCTGAAGGGCCTGGTATGGAATTTAGGAGGACTCCCACGTCATTTTTTTTTTTTAATTTTGGTTTGGGGTTCCCCTTTGGGGAATTCCCATGCCGTTTTTATCAATGAACTTCTATGTGTATTGTCGGCAATGCAATAGCCGCGGGTAGTTTTAAATAAGTTTTTTCCTTCAAAATGTCATTTTGCTGTCAGACTGTTCTAAACACAGGAAACATGCGCCCCTTTACAGGCATACTATAGACACCCCCCAGGTACGAAATTTAAAGGGATATTACACTTTTATTGTTTGACTTTAAGCATTATTAAAATCACTGCTCCTGAAAAAACGGCAGTTTTTAAAACTTTTTTTTGCATTGATCCATGTCCCCTGGGGCAGGACCCAGGTCCCCAAACACTTTTTATGACAATAACTTGCATATAAGCCTTTAAAATTAGCACTTTTGTTTATTCATGTTCGTGTCCCATAGACTTTAACGGTGTTCGCGTGTTCGAACGAACTTTTTTCCTGTTCGCATGTTCTGGTGCGAACCGAACAGGGGGGTGTTCGGCTCATCCCTATTGTTTACATTATTGATCTATTTTTGCTCATTTATTTATTCATTTGCATGTGCACTTCTACCTTTAGCAGTACACTTTTTTCCTACAGAAGAATTATTGTTGTTTTTTCACATTATCTATTTTGCATTTTGTTACCAGTCACTTTACCACACACTGTGGTTATTATTTACACTGTTGATTTATTTGTACTGCTACCTCTAGCAGTATTCTTTCTCTGATTACTTGGTTCTCTTTTAAACAGCGCAGCACCAACCCCCCATTTGTTTTATCCATGTGAAATTGTTATCATTTTCTTCACACAAATAGAGCTTTCTTTTATTGGTATTTAATCACTTCTGGGTTTTTTATTTTCTCCTAAAAAAAAACAAAAAACAAAGGTTTTTAAAAAAAAAAAGTTTTTCTTAGTTTCTGTCAGTAAATTTTGTAAATGAGTAATTTTCTCCTTCACTTATGTTATGGGCGCTGATGAGGCGGCACTGATGGGCACTGATAGGCTGCACTTATGGGCACTGATGAGGCGGGACTGATATGTGGCACTGATAAGCACTGATAGGCAGCACTGATGGGTGGCACTGGTGGGCACTGTGCACATATAGGCAGCACTAGTGGGCACAGATAGGCGGCATGGATAGGGGGCACTGATGGGCGGCACTAATGGGCACTGATGGGCATGGATGGGTGGCATTGATGGGCCGCAGTGATGAGCATTGATGGGCAGCAGTGATGGGCATTGTTGGGCAGCAGTGATAGCCAGCACTGATTGGCATCACTAATGGCCACTGATTGCTGGCACTTGTGAGCACTGATTGCTGGCACTTGTGGGCACAGATTGGTGGCAATTGTGGGCACTGGTTGGCACTGATTTCTGGCAGTGCTGGCACTGGTGGGCACTTAATTGTAATCAGGGCACTGATGATAATATGACGTTCACCCAGAACGAGAGCCGCACTGCCCAGCCATCATTTGACGGTGGGCGGGTGGGAAGTGGTTAATGTCTAAACCACTGGCAACAAAAGTCAGTACACCCCTAAGTGAAAATGTCCAAATTGGGTCCAACGTGTCAATATTTTGTGTGGCCACCATTATTTTCCAGCACTGCATTAACCCTCTTGGACATGGAGGTCACCAGAGCTTCACAGGTTGTCACTGGAGTCCTCTTCCCCTCCTCCATGATGACATCACAGAGCTGGTGGATGTTAGAGACCTTGTGCTCCTCCACCTTCCGTTTGAGGATGTCCCACAGATGCTCAATAGGGTTTAGGTCTGGAGACATGCTTGGCCAGTCCATCATCTTTACCCTCAGCTTCTTTAGCAAGGCAGTGGTCATCTTGGAGGTGTGTTTGGGGTGGTTATCATGTTGGAATACTGCCCTGCGGCCCAGTCTCAGAAGGGAGGGGGTCATGCTCTGCTTCAGTATGTCACAGTACATGTTGGCATTCATGGTTCCCTCAATGATCTGTAGCTATCCAGTGCCGGCAGCACTCATGCAGCCCCAAACCATGACACTCCCACCACCATGCTTGACACCATTATAGTACACCTTTATATGTGAATCACACGCATATTATTGCCATCTCTTGCACTGAACTGTTTTGTACTTTGTCACTTTTGAAACTAATATGCACTATTATTATAGCACATATTTTATAAAATATTGCAGTATGCCTCTATATGTGCATTAGACGCATATTATTGCTATTTCTTGCACCTTACTGGTCTGCACTCTGCCACTTTGTGAATCCAATATGCACTATTATTTTTAACATATTATTTATATCCATAATAGCTATTTATTGTGTTGCACTTTGAATTTTTATTTGTGTTTACCAGGTTGATAATTTAAAAAAATATTTTTTGATTGTATCAGCTGTTATATCCTCTTTACTAGTGATATCTGCACTTTCAACCTACTGCTATCCTCAGCTTAACTGTTTTTTCACTCTAGGATTAGCGCAGCACCATACTATATACTGATTCTATTCTCCATTCTGCTGTCCCCCTCCGTTCTGCTGTCCCCCTCCGTTCTGCTGTCCCTCTCCGTTCTGCTGTCCCTCTCCGTTCTGCTGTTCCCCTCCGTTCTGCCGTCCCCCTCCATTCTGCTGTCCCATTCTGCTGTCCCTCTCCGTTCTGCTGTCTCCCTCCATTCTGCTGCCCCCCTCCGTTCTGCTGTCCCTCTCCGTTCTGCTGTCCCCCTCCGTTCTGCTGTCCCCCTCCGTTCTGCTGTTCCCCTCCATTCTGCTGTTCCCCTCCGTTCTGCTGTCCCTCTCCGTTCTACTGTCCCTCTCCGTTCTACTGTCCCCCTCCGTTCTGCTGTCCCCCTCCGTTCTGCTGTCCCTTTCAGTTCTGCTGTCCCCCTCTGTTCTGCTGTCCCCCTCCGTTCTGCTGTCCCCCTCCGTCCTGCTGTGCCGTTCTGCTGTCCCTCTCCGTTCTGCTGTCCCTCTCCATTCTGCTGTCCCTCTCCATGTCCTCCTCCCTTTTTTCTATATGGACAGTCAGCTGACTCTCCCCATTCACATAACTGATACATTGTAACCTCCTGTGATTACGATGTATCAGATTATGAATGGAGAGGAGCCGCTGTCTTCTCTCCATTTATTCTCAGTACAGCTGAGGCTGCAGAGAAAGGGACTGGGGAATCTCTATCCTCCGTCTCTTTCTCTGTCTCAAGGGGGAGATATCAGGGGTCTGTTAAGATATCTCACCAAAGCCCCCCAACAGGGCTGATTAAAAAAAAACACACAAAGTATTGCAATAAAAAATAAAAAAAAAATTTTTGTAAAAAATAATAAAAGTTTAAATAACAAAACACACAGACACCGTCCATCCCCTCCTCCCCCTAAAAAAAAGAAAAAAAGAAAGTATTGTAAAAAAAACAAAAATAAAAATTGTAAAAAAAACACACAGGGTGACGTCTTCCCAGAACTCAGGGCTGTCCATTCTGGGAAAGTCATAGCAGAGGCAATATCTTCACCTTGTGACCATAACAGCTCTTGTGACATAGTCTCAAATAGGTCATCATCACCGGAAAGAACCGACATGGATTCTATTTCCGAATCTCCCAACTCTTCTGCTGGTAGATATTTATTTACAGTCCCAGATACATTCCCCATCAGTGGCTTACCCGTTCCTGACGTGGACTCTGGTAGCTCCGGTTCAGGTAACCTCGGAGGTAGGCCTCGACCACAGCCGCGGGAAGCCTTCACATATCCCACCTTCCTTTTAGCAGGTACAACAGGAGTAGGTGTAGTGGACGCAGAAATCAAAGTAATGTCCCCTGATGAGACGACAGCAGCAGTGTCTCTCTCCGGAACATTGTCAGCAACAACAGGCAAAGTGGTGGCCTGTCGCTCTCTCTCTGTAGCGGTAGCAGCTTCTACTGTGGCGATACCTGTTGACCAATCTATTCGATAAGCACGGGGCGACATGGTAGGTTGCTCCACCACAAACAAGTACTCTCCACATTGCGGACATCGGCCAAACAGACGGAGATGTACGGCCAATCCTTCACATCGGTGGCAGATCATACCCAGTCCCTCAATATATCCTGAGGTATACAGAACAAACCTCCCCTGTGGCTTCAAACAAACTCCAGTATCCGTAAGCAGGGTTCCAGATAGCACAGTAATCATCACGGTGCTTGCAGGGAACATTCTTGGTCCCATAATTGGCTGCATCGCCGGAAAAGACATAGCCACACTCTGATCTTCTCAGCACGATCCCGAGGCTTCTCTTTTCCTCTGGCGCCAAACACATACACGCGTCCCACGCAGTAGCAAGTAGGGTAGGCACCTCCCACTTGTTCTTCTGGTCACGTAGCTCCCGGGCCTTCACTGGCGCCCGCCGTCTACGCATTTAGAGATAAAGTCCTGCAGTTTAACCTTTTCTCTTCCTGAAAGATTTTTACAAAGTCCAGCTCTCTCCGTAAACTCCCGGTAAAATACTTCTCTGGGTTGCGAGAATTGGCGGTCAACAAATCCCGGACGAGCCCCCACATGTAGCAATAACTCTCGATGGGGCTGCTGATTTAAGCGGGCTTGTTACCTTCCCTCCCTTCCCTCTGTTTCACCGGCATCGGGTCTAGGGTTCCATTGAGTTTACCTCTCGACGATACACGCACCAAAACTTGAGTACGTTTTCAATGCTTTATTAAACAATTTACTAAGGAAGTAGCAGGAAAGAGGCAGAAAGGAAACTGCAGAAGAAACTCAAATATCTTCTTGTAAGATTCTTGACAAATGTGCTTGTAGAATTTGGATATTACAATAGAATGCGCTCCCCTCGTTGGACACACTCCTTGCCCGCCTGGATAGGCCTCTCTCACTTGCCTAGCAGCCAGTACAAAGCATGAACAAAAGTCTCTGCCACAGACTTGTTTGGGATAAACCCGTACTATCCTCTGCCACAGGATGTATTGTTTTTTTTCTGCAATGAACGTCAGTCACAGTGCCTGAACCTTTAAGCCAACCCGGCAACACTATGCTGTATAGTTACTTTAGGAAACGTCCTCCAACCGAGTCACCAGGCCCGGTTACACTATACTATGCTATATAGTTACTTTAGGATACGTCCTCCAACCGAGTCACCAGGCTCCTCTCCAGACCAGCACGTTGCGTGATCCTTCCATGATGGGTCCTCCCCTGGGATCTCCTCGGTTGTCCAGCTTCTTCACTCTGGATAGACAGCTCAGGACCATTCCTCGGCCTATGTGGTAGGCCCCAGACAAGCTTCTGGGCCCACCCCTGCGCTGCAGCGACGTGGGCCTCCGGAACGGAGGACCACGAGATAGCTCTCTAACGCATACCTGTCGGCCAGGAGGGCCAGCAGCTGGCTGTAAAACGGTACCCCAAAATATGGCGTCTAACCCATAAATACCCTCACCCAGAATGCAACTCGGAGGACCACCTCCACCGAGTTGTCTCCGGGACGGAAGAGTATCCATACGCTTCGGCATGTTGCCTTTCCAACACTAACCAGTGATAACAGCGACACCCACTGGTCAGTATGGAAACACACGCAACGTCAGCCAAGCTGAAACAAAGGCAAACCTAACCTTCTTAACGAACAAGTTACTAAATTGACCTAACATATGGTAGATTGCAAATCTACCAGCGCTACATATATATAAATAAAATGTTGTTTTATATATATATAAGTGCGGATCCCCCTTACATCAGGGTCCCCTGAGAGCCCCCACTTGCATCAGGGTCCTCAGAGCACCCCTCATTACATCATTGTCCCCAGAGAGCCCCCTCATTACATCAGGGTCCCCAGAGAGCCTCCCCTTACATCAGGGTCCCCAGAGAGCCCCTTCCTTACATCAGGGTCCCCAGAGAGCCTCCTCCTTACATGATGGTTCCTAGAGAGCCCCCTCCTTACATCAGGGTCCCCAGAGAGCCTCCTCCTAACATCAGGGTCCCCAGAGAGCCCCCTTACATCAGGGTCCCTAGAGAACCACCTTACATCAGGGTCACCAGAGAGCCCCTTCCTTACAACAGGGTCCCCAGAGAGCCTCCTCATTACATCAGGGTCTCCAGAGAGCCCCTTCCTTACATCAGGGTCCCCAGAGAGCCTCCCCTTACATCAGGGTCCCCAGAGAGCCTCCTCCTTACATCAGGGTCCCCAGAGAGCATCCCCTTACATCAGGGTCCCCAGAGAGCCCCTTCCTTATATCAGGGTCCCCAGAGAGCCTCCTCCTTACATCAGGGTCTCCAAAGAGCCTCCCCTTACATCAGGGTCCCCAGAGAGCTTCCTCCTTACATCAGGGTCCCCAGAGAGCCTCCTCCTTACATCAGGGTCCCCAGAGAGATTCCTCCTGACATTAGGGTCCCCAGAGAGCTTCCTACTAACATCAGGGTCCCCAGAGAGCCCCCCCCTTACATCAGGGTCCCCAGAGATCCTCCTTACATCAGGGTCCCCAGAGAGCCCCTTCCTTACAACAGGGTCCCCAGATAGCCTCCTCATTACATCAGGGTCCCCAGAGAGCCCCTTCCTTACATCTGGGTGCCAAGAGAGCCCCTTCCTTACATCAGGGTCCCCAGAGAGCCTTCTCCTTACATCAGGGTCCCCAGAGAGCCCATTCCTTGCATCAGGATCCCCAGAGAGCCTCCCCCTTACATCAGGGTCCCCAGAGAGCCTTCTCCTTACATCAGGGTCCCCAGAGAGCCTCCTCCTTACATCAGGATCCCCAGAGAGCCTCCTCCTTACATCAGGGTCCCCAGAGAGCCTCCTCCTTACATCAGGGTCCCCAGAGAGCCTCCTCATTACATCAGGGTCCCCAGAGAACCTCCTCATTACATCAGGGTCCCCTGAGAGCCTGGTGGACTGCATGGGGTCTCTGGTGGTGGCTATGTGTTCCAAGCATAAATGAACCCTGGGCTCTGAGATCTAAGGGGTTACATTCTTAGATCCCAGGAGTTCATGCTTGGACTTGTAGTCCTTCACTAGTTGGGGGATGTCATGTCCTCAGCTCTGAGGGGTTCATCCTGGGACCTAGCTGTAGTCTTTCACTTTTTTGGGGGGGGCGGGGGGTCACATCCAAAACTGAAGGACTACAAGTCCCAGCATGAACCCCTGAGATCTTAGAATGTAACCTCTCTCATGGGTTCATGCCTGGGACCTGTAGTCCTTCACTAATTAAGAGGGGCAGGGGGTGTCACATTCTCAGCTCTGAGAGGCTTATGCTGGGACCTGTAGTCCTTCACTTTTTGGGGTGGGGGGCCACATCCCCCAAAAGTGAAGGACTACAGGTCCCAGCACGAACCCCTCCTCTTTGTATGGGTCTCTGGCTCTGCAGACTGCACATAATGAAGCTGATACAAAATGTATAAAACTGGCCTGTGCCCTGCCTCACCTTACAGCCTTCACACAGTTCCGATCTTGCCTCAGAGTGTATTGACGCAGAGGCCCGGAGGAGATCATAGAGGATGTGGGTGGACCATAGAGAGCACTTGGCGCGGAGGAGGAGGAGGAAGTAAAATCCTCCTCTGCTTTGAACGCTGGAGCCACCTCAGGCTCTCTCTACAGGACTGGGAGTCGCGGCCATGATGTCACTGGTTGCTAGACACTAGGTGGCTCTAGCAACCAGTAACCAGTAAGAGCCTTAGCCAGTGGTGGAGGTGGGGGCAGAGACGGAGCCAGCACTATGACGGCTCTCATTCTGTTATATTTGTGCCTCTGCAGTGGCCTAGGGGGTGGACTGATCGGTGGCCCAGTCTTACTGCTAGTGTTCCTTCTGCTAGCAGGCGTGCACGCACCGCCGCCCTGTAGAATACAGCCCGCGGCAAACACGGCAGATACCCCCCTACGTTAATCCACCACTGTTGCACCCGATAAGAGACTCGGGGCTATGGACACCAGATTCGGGGCTATAGCCCCAGTAGCCACCCCCTAGCGACGCCACTGGTGGGCCCATTTATAAAATGTATGAAAGGTTTTGGCCTGTTTTTATTTTTATTTTTGTATGTTGTCAGATGTCCCCCAATGTCAGTTTTGCTGTAATACTCTCATGCGAGCATGTTCGCACATACAGACGTTGGTGGAAGACCATTGGCTGCGGAAACCTTCCCGTGGACACGGCAGATCTGTTTGCTCTTTTAGGGATGATCGTTTATGCCTCACCAAGTGACTGGCCACTCCATGGCGACTGCATTAACACTCCAAAAAAGCAGATCTGCGTATATGGGAACCATAGGATAACCATACAAAAATTATGGCCACTGAGCCATGATAGAGTACGGCTCGCATCATTGGTAGCAGTGGGAATGTGCACACGATCGTGTTCAGAGCCATGTAAGTAGGGATGAGCTTCGTGTTCGACTCGAACATCATCTGTTCGCCCGTTTGCCGAATTGCAAACGATATGGGCCGTTTGCGCCAAATTCGCGTGGCGCGTCACGGCCCATAATTCATCGCAGTGCATTGCTGGATGATGATTGGCCAAGCATGCACTATGACCCGCATGCTTGGCCAATCACAGCGCCGTCAGTAGAGAGAACTGTAATTGGCCAAAGCCAGGGTGGCTTTGGCCAATTATGGCTCAGGGGGTTTAGAACACACCCCAAACTATATAAGGCCGCCTACACGGCGGCCCTGTGTAGTGTGTGTTCCGGCGTGCTTAGAGAGAGAGAGAGACAGTGCCATTTAATTTGAGTTAGCTAGATTAGGCAGGACAGTCAGTGAGTTAGCTGCACTTACAGTGTATTGTGTATATACATGCATCCCAGGTGTTGTATATATATATATATATATATATATATATATATATATATAATATATATATATATATATATATATATATATATATATATATATATATATATATATATACACTGTATTCAGTTTAGCTAGACCTGTTCCTGTTATCTTCCTACTGACAGGCAGGCTTGTTTTGTTACAGTGTTTACAGCTACCTGAAGAAAATTGCTGGTGTTCTTTTGATCCTATTAGTACCACAGTCAGGCAGCTAGACTATTTACAGTTAGTGTAGTGCGTCCTCCTCACAGTATTCAGCTAAAGCTACAAGTTAGTTTAGTGTGACCTCTGCACAATGTTTAGCTAAAGCTACAAGTTAGTGTAGTGCGTCCTCCTCACAGTGTTCAGTTAAAGCTACAAGTTAGTTTAATGTGACCTCTGCACAGTGTTCAGCTAAAGCTACAAGTTAGGGTAGTGCGTCCTCCTCACAGTGTTCAGCTAAAGCTACAAGTTAGTTTAGTGTGACCTCTGCACAGTGTTCAGCTAAAGCTATAAGTTAGGGTAGTGCGTCCTCCTCACAGTGTTCAGCTAAAGCTACAAGTTGGTGTAGTGCGTCCTCCTCACAGTGTTCAGCTAAAACTACAAGTTAGTGTAGTGCGACCTCTGCAAAGCTACAAGTTAGTGTAGTGCGTCCTCTGAACAGTGTTCAGCTAAAGCTACAAGTTAGTGTAGTGGGTCCTCTGAACAGTGTTCAGCTAAAGCTACAAGTTAGTGTAGTGCGTCCTCCTCAGTGTTCAGCTAAAACTACAAGTTAGTTTTTTGCGAGCTCTGCACAGTGTTCACCTAAAGCTACCTGTAGAAGGTTGGTGGTGTTTTCCTGATCCTATCACTACTGCAGGAAGCTAAATAAGTTACAAGTTAGTTTTTTGCAAGCTCTGCACAGTGTTCAGCTAAAGCTACCTGTAGAAGGTTGGTGGTGTTTTCCTGATCCTATCACTACCACAGGCAGCAAAATAAGCTACAAGTTAGTTTTTTGCGAGCTCTGCACAGTGTTCAGCTAAAGCTACCTGTAGAAGGTTGGTGGTGTTCTCATACTACAGGCAGGCAGTTGAATTTGCTAGCTGAAGTATCAGTATATATATCGTATTTATCGGCGTATAACACGCACCGGTGTATAACACGCACCCCAATTTAGGAGGGAATTTTAAGGAAAAAAAAAACTTTTAGAAGGGAAGTTGAAGGGAAAAAAACTTACATTTAAATGCCCATCATTGCAGCCTTCTCAGTGCAGCCTTGCCCCAGTGCAGCCTTGCCAGTGCAGCCATGTCAGTGCAGCCTTGTCAGTGCAGCCTTGTCAGTGCAGCCTTCCCCAGTGTCCATTGCAGCCTTGCCCCAGTGCAGCCTTGCAGCTCGCTGAGCTTCAAAATCACCGACTGCGATTTGAAAATGGTGCCGCCGGCACCAAAATACACAGAGCCATTCCTCGGCTCTTCTCGGTGGCTCTCGTTCACTTTCGGCTCCACTCGGGATGGGCGTGACTGTGAGCGGAGCTATCCGAACCTAGCCGAGTACTGTGTATTTCGGCGCCGGCGGCGCCATTTTCAAATCGCGGTCGGCGATTTTTTAGATCTGACAGCTCAGGATCGCAGGGGATCGGCGTATAACACGCACCCGCGATTTTCCCCTGATTTTAAGGGGAAAAAAGTGCGTGTTATACGAGATAAATAGGGTATATATATATATATATATATATATATATATATATCCCAGCTTAGTGCAGCTACAGGCCATTAGTGTGTCTGGAAGGCCAACAAGGAGAGGCACACAGGCCAATAAAAGAGGGCAAGCAGGCTCTGTGTCTAGAGGCAACAGTGCTGCTCGTGGAGACAGTGCATCATCATCAGCACGTGGCCGTGGGACAGGCTTGGCCTTTTTTTCGGCAGCTGGCCGTTTTTGAGCCGCAACATGCGGAAGACTTGGTTGAGTGGATGACCAAGCCGTCCTCATCCTCCTCATCCTCTCTCACCCATGCTCAGGGTACTTTGTCTGGCAAAGCAGCTGCCAACGCGGCCTCTTCCCTCGGCTCAATGGCATCAGTGACTCCTTCCCTAGCCCCACCATGTCCTCCTGAGGAGTCCCTCAAACTGTTTGACCACAGTGTTGGGTACATGCTCCAGGAAGATGCCCAGAGTTTGGAAGGCTCTGATGATGATACGGAGCTAGATAAAAGCAGTAACGTGAGCATGGACAGAGGGGGTGCCTAAGAAGGACAGCAATCTGGCAGTCATGCTCCCCCTGCTGCAGCATACTGCCAGGTTTGCTCCAGTGATGAGGAGGGAGGGGATGATGAGGTCACTGACTCAACGTGGGTGCCTGATAGGAGAGAGGAGGAGGAGGAGGCAAATCATCAACGAGGCAGGATGCCCTCCAGGGGCCAGACTAAGGGCAGCACACTGACTGCATCACACCCCAAAGCTCCGCATGTGCAGGGCGCTGCTGTCTCTGTGCGTTATTCAAAAAGTTCTTTGGTGTGGGCCTTTTTTGAGATGAGTGCATCAGATCGCACCGCTGCTATTTGCAACATATGTCTCAAGCGTATCTTGCGTGGCCAAAACATCTCCCGCTTGGGCACCACATGCTTGACCAGACATATGTTGACCTGCCATGCAGTTCATTGGCAAGCGTATCTAAAAGACCCACACCAAAGAACAAAGAGGACCTCTCCTTGCTCCTCATCAGCTGAGATCTCCAACCCCACTATACCTTCAGTCCTCTCTGAGACCTGCACTGAGAGGAATGAAGGTGTAGAATTAGGTGTGTCACAGCCAAGTACTTGTGGGCAATCTGCTTTCGGTACACCGACGTCAGATTGTACCAGGCAAATTTCCCTGCCCCAGCTGCTGCACCACCGAAAGAAGTTCGCTCCCAGCCATCCACATGCCCAGCGGTTGAATGCTAGCTTGGCAAAATTGCTAGCACTTCAACTGCTGCCTTTTCAGTTGGTAGACTCTGCCCCCTTCCGTGAGTTTGTGGCAGGTACCCAAACGCCACTTTTCTCACGGAAGGTGATTCCGGCTCTCAACCGGCATGTGGAAGGCAATGTCCATGCCTCGCTGGACAGGGCGGTCAGCGGTAAGGTACATATTACCGCTGACTCATGGTCCAGCAGGCATGGACAGGGACATTACCTATGTTTCACTGCGCATTGGGTGACTCTGCTGGCAGCTGGGAAGGATGCAGGACAAGGTGCAGTAGTGTTGGAGGTTGTTCCACCACCACGCCTCCAAAATGCCACTACTAATGATTGTGACACACCTCTCCACCCCCTCCTCTTCTTCTTCCACCATGGCCTCTTCCTGTGCTTTGCCCTCGGAACCAGCAGTGCTCCGTAAGCGTTCAAGGGGCTATGCAAGTACGCAGGCCAAAAGATGCCATGCGGTGCTTGAGCTGGTGTGCTTGGGGGACAGGAGCCACACTGGGGCAGAGGTTCTGTCAGCTCTGCAGGGGCAGGTTCGGAGGTGGTTGACGCCATGCCAACTTAAGGCAGGAATGGTGGTTTGCGACAATGGCACCAACCTCCTCTCTGCCCTCCAACAGGGAAAAATGACCCATGTGCCCTGTTTGGCTCACGTCCTTACCTTGGTGGTGCAGCGGTTCTTGGGCAGGTACCCGGGCTTACAGGATGTGCTGAGGCAGGCCAGGAAAGTCTGTGTGCATTTCTGCCAGTCATATAATGCCAGTGCTCGGCTGGCGGACCTCCAAAAAGGAGTTTAACCTGCCCAAGAACCGCCTAATCTGTGACATGCCCACCAGGTGGAACTCAACGTTGGCCATGCTGCAGAGGCTGCACACGCAGCAGAGGGCCATCATTGAGTACCTGTGCGACTATGGCACCAGGACAGGGTCAGGGGAGCTTGTTTTTTTTTCCCCACGCCAGTGGGCCATGATCAGGGATGCACGCACTGTCCTGTCACCATTTTAGGAGGCCACGAGGATGGTGAGCAGTGACAGTGCATGCATCAGTGACACTGTCCCCCTTGTCCACCTGTTGGAGCACACGCTGCATGGAATAATGGACAGGGCACTTGAGGCAGAACAGAGGCAGGAAGAGGAGGACTTCCTTAGCTCTCAAGGCCCCCTTTATCCAGACAGTGTTCCTGCATGCCCGCCGATCACACAGGAAGAGGACGAGGAGGAGGAGGATTCTGTCAGTATGGAGGTGGAGCCTGGCACTCAGCATCAGCAGCAGTCTTTAAGGGATCAGTCCCAAGAAACACATGGACTTGTACGTGGCTGGGAGGAGGTGGCTGCGGACCATGTCGTCCTTAGTGACCCAGAGGACTCCGGACCGAATGCCTCAGCAAACCTACGCTGCATGGCCTCCCTGATCCTGCAAAGCCTGCATAAGGATCCTCGTATTCGTGGTATCAAAGAGAAGGACCAATACTGGCTGGCAACCCTCCTTGATCCACGTTACAAGGGTAAGGTTGCGGACCTTATCTTGCCGTCGCAGAGGGAGCAGAGGATGAAACATCTTCTGGAGGCCTTGCAGAAAGGTATGTACAACGCATTCCCAGAGACTGGGAGGTTACAAACTCCTGTTTCTGGACAACGTGTTGCTGAGGCTTCAGTCAGTCAAAGAAGGAGCGGTGGAGAAGGTGGCCGTCTGACCAATGAGTTTAGACAATTTTTTGGTCCGCAGCCCCAAGGTATGATCGGTTCCAGCAACCATCGCCAGCGTCTGTTTTACATGGCGCAGAAATAACTAGGGGCAAGATCTGACTTTCCCACCAAAAATCCTCTGGGTTACTGGGTCTTGAGGATGGATCACTGGCCAGAGCTTGCACAGTATGCAGTTGAGCTACTGGCCTGTCCTGCATCCAGCGTTCTTTCGGAACGCACATTCATTGCTGCTGGAGGCTTTGTAACCGATCACAGGGTGCGTCTGTCCACCATCCACCGACTCGGTCGATCGACTGACCTTTATAAAAATGAATCAGTCTTGGATCACCACCAGCTACCAAGCACCTGATGCTGATGTAACCGAATAATTTTTTTTGAAATCTCATATCCCTTCAAAGAGTATCTGACTATCCTGAGTAATTATCCTCTTCCTCCTCAATGATCACGCTGATAGCTTGTAAGAACATTTTTGGTTCTGGGCGCCGCCACCAGTGCCTAAGGCCCAATTTTTCAGCCCCTGTTTAACAGGGGCGTGTAATTACAATTTTTGATGCAATACTTTGCAGCAGGGCTCGTTCCTGCGTTCCAACTAGAGTATCTGTGAGGGGTTGCAGTGTTGTGGCACCAGCACCAGTGCCTAAGGCCCAATTTTTCAGCCCCTGTTTAACAGGGGCGTGTAATTACAATTTTTGGTGCAATACTTTGCAGCAGGGCTCGTTCCTGTGTTCCAACTAGAGTATCTGTGAGGGGTTGCAGTGTTGTGGCACCAGTGCCTAAGGCCCAATTTTTCAGCCCCTGTTTAACAGGGGCGTGTAACTACAATTTTTGATGCAATACTTTGCAGCAGGGCTCGTTCCTGCATTAAAACTAGAGTATCTGTGAGGGGTTGCAGTGTTGTGGCACCAGCACCAGTGCCTAAGGCCTAATTTTTCAGCCCCTGTTTAACAGGGGCGTGTAATTACAATTTTTTTATGCAATACTTTGCAGCCGGGCTCGTTTCTGCATTCCAACTAGAGTATCTGTGAGGGGTTGCAGTGTTGTGGCACCAGCACCAGTGCCTAAGGCCCAATTTTCCAGCCCCTGTTCAACAGGGGCATGTAATTACAATTCTTGATCTAATATTTCACAGCAGGGCCCGTTTCTGTGCCCACCAAGAGCGAGTGAGGACTTAAAGTGTTGTGGCACCAGCACCACCACCAAAGGCCCAATTTTTCTGCCCCCTGTTCAACAGGGGCATGTAATTACAATTCTTAATCTAATATTTCACAGCAGGGCTCTGTGAGGGCTTACAGTGTTGTGGTCACAACAACACCTAAGGCCCAAATTTCTGCAGAGTATATAGGGCAGGCCCCTACTTTCAAACATCCAACTTACAAACGACTCCTACTTGCAAACGGAAGGAGACAACAGGAAGTGAGATGAAATCTACCCCTAGGAAGGGAAATTCTCTCCTGTAAGAGTTAATATGGGAAAAACATTTCTCCTTTCCACTGATGCTCTATCACCAATCCTTGTTTCACAAAAAAACCCAAATTTTCAAAAAACATTTGTCATTGGGACAAAAAGTGAGGTGAAATCTTCTGAAGAGGAGCACAGACAGCAAAACAAATGTCACAGGGGTGATAACCCTTCCCTATGTTTTCCAAAAAGCTTAAAATAGATTTTTTGGCTGGAGCTAAACACGTTAAACATGTACCCATTCAAAATTACAAACAGGTTCTACTTAACAACAAACCTACAGTCCCTGTCTTGTTTGCACCGACTGTATACTGCTGTTCAGAGTACAGAGCCTGTATACTGCTGTTTCCTTTTTTAATTTGGGTGCGGGGTTCCCCTTAATACCCATACAAGACCCAAAGGGCCGAGTAATGGACTGGGGGGTACCCATGTCCTTTGTCTCACTGATTTTCATCCATATTGCCAGGACCCGACATTACATTAAAGCCGCAAGCAGTTTTAAATTACTTTTTTTCCTTTAAAAATGACATTTTGTGCAGGGACTGTTCTAAACACGGGAAACATGCGCCACTTTACAGGCATACTATAGACACCCCCCAGGTACGATATTTAAAGGAATATTTCACTTTTTTGTTTTTTTACTTTAAGCATCATTAAAATCACTGCTCCCGAAAAAACGGCCGTTTTTAAACGTTTTTTTTTGCATTGATACATGTCCCCTGGGGCAGGACCCGGGTCCCCAAACCCTTTTTAGGAAAATACCATGCAAATTAGCCTTTAAAATGAGCACTTTTGATTTTGAACATTCGAGTCCCATAGACCTCAATGGGGTTCTAACGTTCGTGCAAATTTTCGGTCCGTTCGCAGGTTCTGGTGCGAACTGAACCAGGGGGTGTTCGGCTCATCCCTACATCCCTGTGTCTCACAGGACGTTTGCCACATGGCTCTGCACAGGACCATCTGCACACATCACTACTGAAATTCTATTTGAATTTATATATGTGTGTGATTGGTTCTTTTGAAAGAATACAAGCAGGGCCGCTGATAGAAATCATCGGGCCCCGTACAGCCTACCTGATGGGGCCCCCTTTAGCTCCACCCTTGGTCCCGTCCCTGGTCCCTCCTTCAGCCCCCCCTTGGCCCTGCCCCTGGCCCCTCCCCAGACCCCATCTTGAAATAAAGTGCAGGTTTGTCTACAAGATAGGCATGGGTGGCACTGTCTGATGCACATTATGGCATTGGCGGCACGGGTGGCACTGTCTGCAGCACATTATGGCATTAGCGGCATGGGTGACACTGTCTGTTGCACATTACGGCACTGGCAGCACAGGGGGCACTGTCTGCAGCACATTATGGCATTGGCGGCATGGGTGGCACTGTCTCTGCCGGCAGTACATGCGTTATGGGCCATAATGCATGTGCTACCTGCAGACAGTGCCACCCATGCCGTCAATGCCATATTGTGCTGCAGACAGTGCCACCCATGCCATGCCACCAATGCCATATTGTGCTGTAAACAGTGCCACCCATGCTGCCAATGGCATAATGCCATTGGCGGCATGGGTGGCACTGTTTCATGCAGGCAGCACATGCGTTATGGCATTAGCATCATGGATGGCACTGTCTGCAGCACAATATGGCATTGGCGGCATGGGTGGCACTGTCTGCAGGCAGCACATGCGTTATGGGGCATAACGCATGTGCTACCTGCAGACAGTGCCACCCATGCCGCCAATGCCATAATGTATAGGTGCTGCTGCAGTAGTAGTAGATCTTGAATTCCCTCCCCCCAAACAAGCACACACCTGTGTAATTTTTAGCCGGGCCCCACTAGGCACTTCTTCCCTGATCCTACTGCTGCCTGGACTGGAGTGTCCACAAACGATTCCAGTCAGATGCGATGTCGATGATGCCAGCTGCTTCTTTTTTGTCTTCTGCAGCCGCTCGCCTCACTGATGCTTCTCTCACGAGGAGAGAGAGGAATCACTCCGCGGCGCCAGGGGGACGGCACTATAGAAGACGTGCTGGCTGGGACTTGAGCCACAGCATGAGGAGCGGGTGTGGAAGAGGCATTCTTCCGCGCCCGAAATAGAGGAAATAGTCCCTCCTCTGCCACCACCTAGATAGCTATCTGCACAAAAAAAATAAACGGGAAAAAAAACGGGGGGGGGGAGTTGGGGCGGGTGTGTTGGTAGTTGAGTCGGACAGACTCTGATCGACCATGGCTGGAGGTTTTTGGTTTTTTTTACATTAATTACTTATCTGTTCAGCTTGCCTGGGCTCCCCTACTGGCCGGGCCCGGTACAACAGGGCCAGTTGTACTGGCCTATCAGTGGCCCCGATTACAAGTGTTTGATTGGCTGATTCTGAAGCCACCACCTTCCTTTGTTATTCATGTTTACAATATAAATAAAAGGAGCTGCTCATCCTATTGCAGAATCCTGCTAAGCTCAACGTGATACCAGCATCTGTGTCTGTGTTACTTGGAGATATACAAGCGCGCTTTTCCTGGCATTATACAAAAGAGCTGTATTTGAGCTTTTAAGTGCAAATAAATTATTTGCTTATAGGAGAAGCTTAAAATTTCCAGGACAGGCCCACTCATGAAAAATTTGCCCTGGGCCCACCAATGTCTTAAAGCAGCCTTGATGCATCCACTCATTATAAACATCTACTGTGTTACTGTATAAAGGAAAAGTATAATTCTTGTATATTTTTTCCTGAGGTTCAGAACTAAAAAGAAGATTTTAAAAATATGGATTTCTTCTTCTTTTAGCTAATAAATATAAAAAGTGTATACCAGCCAGCAGGGGCGGCTCTCGACTCCTGTTCAGCTCTACCAATCATAAACAATAGAAGTCTACAGCCATTTGCAGCAAACAATCCCATTCAGAGAAGAGCAGGAACTGGAAATAGAGTGCTCACTCACTGGAGGAGTTGGGTCATGTGATCAGTACGCTCTGGGGGCGTTTTTAGTGGAGATGTATATGGGAAAGGACAGTGTATTACCCTGACCTCCTGATCTCCTTTCTATAGATAACTCCGGGATAAATCCCAGCTCAGACCTGGATGGAAGGTGGAGCGGTGGAGGCTCCCATCCTCCCCACATTACTCCCTGGACAATGATCTGCTTTCCAGGTACATGGCATGGACACAATGAGAAGGTATTGGGGATCTGAGAATCCTATTCGATGGTATTGTGAGAAACAACAATAAAATTACAGAAGCCTTGACAGTTATGGAGGGAGTCCCACCTAATTTACATTGAGATATTTCCACCTAAACCTGGAATGTGTAGAAATAGAGTGCCTACAATATGATACTCACCATAACCAACATGTGTCTTCCATTTTATATCTGTAAATGGGTCAGATACGGAATGACCTGCAAAGAGAAAATCATTTAGAATTCAGTTCATGCTCAGGATTCATCTTTACAGACAAACACAACATTTCTCCTTCACACCGTAACATAGTCGGTAAGGTTGGATAAAAACTCCAGTCCAACCAGTTCAACCTGTGTGTGTATTTATATCACCACCATATACCATATCCCTGTTGTCACGGAACACACGCCTGCGGCGGATAGCTAACCGAGGCGTGGACCTTGACTAGGGTAGAGGGGAATGAGGGGGAGTAATTCTAAGCTAATAAGACTGGCCATGATACACTTTCACAGCCCACACTACCTCTGGCCACCATTAAAAGGAAGACTCCACTCCAATCAAGCTGGCTGACCACACACAGGAAGATACAATTCTTACATACAATCTGGGGAGCAGTCTAACAATTATCACATACTTCTAGGGTTCCTCCAGCTATCCTATGAGCTACAACCCCGGTGTCACCCACTCTGCCCACTGTCCACACACCACCACACAAGTCACACCACGAACAGTATCCCACCATTACCCCACAGTTTGTCCGCAGACTGGTCTGCTGGGCCACCACACACACACAGATCTCCGTCTGGCAGACCTGTTATTTTACAAACTGCATGCAATCTTTTTTTTTTTTTAGTTCAAGAAATTTTTATTGAGTTTACAGTTGTTAACAAATGAATAAAACAGTACAGTAAGGTAAAATAAGATAGATCAATACACACATTACGTATTGTTATATATTTATCATCAATATTCAAGGAGGTTGTTGATATAGATCAATATTCCTGTGTAGGCTTCATATGTTACTATATTTCTCTGTCCAAATTGACCAATTTTTATCAAATATTTTGCAATGCATAGAATTAATAGCAATGAGGCGTTCAAAGGTATGGTTACGTTGGACAGATTTTATTACTTCAGAAATATTTATAAATGAATTCTCTCTCCATTTGCAAAGTATTAGGGTACGAGTTTGGAGCAGAATGTGGGTTATAACTGATCTGAATTGAGGAGGAAACTTTTCTCTTCCTATGTGGAGGATTGCCAGTGCTGGGTTAGTAGTGGTTATAATTCCTGTGATCGAGGAGATTCGTTTGAAGATTTGGTTCCATGGACTTTTTATAGTCGGACATTCCCAGAATGTATGTAGCAGATTCCCTGTTTGGCCGCAGTTCCGCCAGCATAATGGTGACTTATCTGGATCATTTTTAACGAGTCTAAATGCGGTATAGTGCCATCTATTTATTATTTTAATCGTAAATTTCCAGTGTTTGACACAGTGGGAAGCTTTATGGATTTCTTTGAAGGCATATTGCCTTTGAGCGTCTGAGAAAGTGGTACCCAATTCCGTTTCCCATTTTCGAATTTTTGTGTTTTTTTTAAATAACCTCTTGGGGGAGGTTCTAGAATATTGATATTTCTTTTATATGAGGCTTAGTATTTGTGTATATGTGCCATGCTGTGGCCGGTACTTTTATAGTTGGTATCGGGTGTACCTCTTAGGAAATGTAATATGCGTATACAAGTAAAGATCATGTTGCTCGGTATTTTATATTCTGTCATTATTTGTTCTAAAGATTTAGTTTGATGTCATTGGAGAATTCTTGTATATGTAGAATACCATGCTTTGAGAGTGATTTTACTGAGAGCATGGGAATTTTAGCTGGTAGTTTGCATTCTATCTCACATGTGTTAGTGTGTATTTGGTTTAGGAGGCGTCTCCACGTCTGTATTGACACCTGCATGGGGGGGTTCTGATTTCCCAAGGAGTACAAGTGTCACCCAAGAGGAATGCTGTAAGGTCATTCATTGTGGTTCTGTTTTTTTCTATGTCTACCCACAGTGGTTTGTTGTTTTCATAGAACCAGTATTTAAGGTGATCTAATCTAACTGCCCAAAGGTAGTCATCTAGATCCACTAGGGCCAGCTCCCCCAACCTTTTTATGTAGAATTAGATTATTTCTGTGAACATCTGGCTTTTTTCCCATTCCAACTAAATTTCCAGATGAGGTTTGACAATGTTTTTATATAATGGTGAGGTATATGGATCGGTAGGGTGCGGAATATGTATAGTATTTGAGGTAAAATCAACATTTTGAAGGCCGCTGTTTTTCCTAGCCAGGATAGTTCCTTCTTTGAAATATTTTTCGGTTGGGTTTCTATTTTGGTCATTAGTGGTTTGATATTGGCAGCAACTAGTAATGTGGTTGTGTTAGTCAGTGTAATTCCTAGGTATGTAATGTCTTTGTGGTCCAGGTATAAGGAAGATTTTTCTGTAAGATGGTTTGGGTGTTTGGTGGTACTCCCATGTTGAGAATTAGAGATTTTGCAAAGTTTACCTTGTAATAGGAAACATCTCCAAAAGTCGTTAGGATATTATGGGCCTGTGCTAGAGATGTGAGCAGGTTAGTCAAAAGAAGGATGACGTCATGCGCAAATAAGTTTTTATGATGTGCGTGTGATAACCAATTTGGAAGCCTATGATTCAAGCATGTGTTCTGATGGATTCTGCTAGTGGCTCTATCATTAAGTTAAATATGCTTGGTGATAAGGGGCATCCTTGTTGAGTCCCATTTGTTATGCTAAAGGGTTTGGACAGGAGACCTGAAGTGTACACTTGTGCTAAAGGGCATGAATATAGAGCTAGGATTGCTGTTAATATAGATCCCTAAAGCCAAATTTGGATCGTACCATTTCCATATACAATGGGGACGGAAAGTATTCAGACCCACTTAAATTGTTTACTCTTTGTTATATTGCAGCCATTTGCTAAAATCATTTAAGTTCCTTTTTTTTCTCATTAATGTACACACAGCACCCCATATTGACAGAAAAACACAGAATTGTTGACATTTTTGCAGATTTATTAAATAAGAAAAACTGAAATATCAAATGGTCCTAAGTATTCAGACCCTTTGCTCAGTATTTAGTAGAAGCCCCTTTTGATCTAATACAGCCATGAGTCTTTTTGCAACAAGTTTTTCACACCTGGATTTGGGGATCCTCTGCCATTCCTCCTTGCAGATCCTCTCCAGTTCTGTCAGGTTGGATGGTAAACGTTGGTGGACAGCCATTTTTGGGTCTCTCCAGAGATGCTCAATTGGGTTTAAGTCAGGGCTCTGGCTGGGCCATTCAAGAACAGTCACAGAGTTGTTGTAAAGCCACTCCTTTGTTATTTTAGCTGTGTGCTTAGGGTCATTGTCTTGTTGGAAGGTAAACCTTCGGCCCAGTCTGAGGTCCTGAGCACTCTGGAGAAGGTTTTCATCCAGGATATCCCTGTACTTAGCCGCATTCATCTTTTCCTCGATTGCAACCAGTCGTCCTGTCCCTGCAGCTGAAAAACACCCCCACAGAATGATGCTGCCAACACCATGCTTCACTGTTGGGACTGTATTGGGCAGGTGATGAGCAGTGCCTGGTTTTCTCCACACATACCGCTTAGAATTAATGCCAAAAAGTTCTATCTTGGTCTCATCAGACCAGAGAATCTTATTTCTCACCATCTTGGAGTCCTTTAGGTGTTTTTTTAGCATACTCCATGCGTCTTGCACTGAGGAGAGGCTTCCGTCGGGCCACTCTGCCATAAAGCTCTGACTGGTGGAGGGCTGCAGTGATGGTTGACTTTCTACAACTTTCTCCCATCTCCCGACTGCATCTCTGGAGCTCAGCCACAGTGATCTTTGGGTTCTTCTTTACCTCTCTCACCAAGGCTCTTCTCCCCCCATAGCTCAGTTTGGCCGGACGGCCAGCTCTAGGAAGGGTTATGGCCATCCCAAACGTCTTCTATTTAAGGGTTATGGAGGCAACTGTGCTCTTATGAACCTTAAGTGTAGCAGAAATTTTTTGTAACCTTGGCCAGATCTGTGCCTTGCCACAATTCTGTCTCTGAGCTCTTCAGGCAGTTCCTTTGACCTCATGATTCTCATTTGCTCTGACATGCACTGTGAGCTGTAAGGTCTTATATAGACAGGTGTGTGGCTTTCCTAATCAACTCCAATCAGTATAATCAAACACAGCTGGACTCAAATGAAGGTGTAGAACCATCTCAAGGATGATCAGAAGAAATGGACAGCACCTGAGTTAAATATATGAGTGTCACAGCAAAGGGTCTGAATACTTAGGACCATGTGATATTTCAGTTTTTCTTTTTTAATAAATCTGCAAAAATGTCAACAATTCTGTGTTTTTCTGTCAATATGGGGTGCTGTGTGTACATTAATGAGGAAAAAAATGAACTTAAAAGATTTTAGAAAATGGCTGCAATATAACAAAGAGTGAAAAATTTAAGGGGGTCTGAATACTTTCCGTCCCCACTGTATGTCCAATGGACTCTATCGAAGGCCTTCTCTGCATCTATGGATAGCAGCATATTGCATAAAATTTATAATTCTTCTCGTAGCATCTGAGGTTTGTCTCCCACAAATCCCATCTGGTCGTGCTGAATAATGGAGGTGATGATATTTGATAGCCTTTTGGCCAAAAGTTTTGCGTAAATTTTGATATCTGTATTGAGGAGGGATATTGGTCTAAAATTGGCTGGTGTTTTAGGTTCTTTTCCCAGTTTAGGTAGGGTTACAATGTGTGCTCTCAGCATCTCTTAAGGGAATGATGATGTTTCTGTTGCTTTTGTAAATACCGTTTGAATGTATGGTGATAGTATGTGTTTGAATGTTTTGAAGTATTTGTTGGAGAACCCGTCTGGTCCTGGTGAATTTCCATTTGGTAGTGTAGTTGTAACTGATTCTATTTCTTGAGTTGTGAATGGGGCATTCAGTTCTTCTAACTGGGTGTTTGAGGGAGATGGAACGTGTATTTTTTGTAGGAATTGTATTTTTTCTATGGTTGGTTGTGGTGTTGATGTGTCTATGTTTAAGTTGTATAGTGCACTATAGTATTCTGCAAATTGGTTTGCTATGTCTTGTGGATTGGTGATTTTGTATTGTAGAGTGGGGTGTATAAATGTGCTATCCTGGATTTGGTGTGTGGTGCTTTGATTCTGTTGGCTAAGTATTTGCCTGCTCTGTTAGCATTGGCATAGTAAATAAGTTGTAGGATCCTGAGATGTTTATCATATTGTTGGGATAGGTTTTCCCTCAAACGTTCTCTAAGTATTGAGAGTTTGTTTGTCAAGGTATCAGTAGGTGACTGTTTATTTAGGGTTTCTACAGTGTGGATTTCGGACAGTAAGGTGTTTAGTTTTGATGTATGGCGTTTTTTCTCTTTTGCCCCTAATTGTATGAATATGCCCCTCATGATTGCCTTATGGGCATTGCATAGTGTATATGGATCATGTACAGATGAGTTGTTGTTCAAGAAAAATTCCTGAAGATGCTGAGTGTTGTGTGGGTTTGGTGTTCTTGTAGCAGCCTAACATTGCAGCGCCAGATGGGGGAGGAAGAAGAGACACCCTGGTCTCTGATAGACAGAGATATTGCAGTGTGGTCTGACAACATATTATCATGAATTTGATATTTGTTGTAATAGCCATTTGTCAGTTATATACATATCTATACTAAAACACCCTATACATAATTAATTACATTATGAGAAAGTTTGATCATGGATAAAAATCAAACAAATAAACCGCACAACTGCAGTAAGCGGCTGATATAAGTGCAAATCAGTAAAGGGCAAAGTGCTTCAAATAAATACAATTCATAATACAGAAATTTATATGACAAAAATAAAGTCCATCGATATAGTTCTCCAAAAAATGTGTTAGCAATGAAAAAAATAAATATGTGTGTAGCAAGGTCCCAGGCCTCCTTTGATCTAATGAGAACCTCCAGGGCCAGGGATAGCTGGCATCCTTCTGTATGTAGTGGGTTGTGAGGCATGGTGGGTGTAGAGTGGATATGTTATTGGGCATCAGATACTTCTTAGATGCAAAATAAAGTTTATTTCTCTTAAACCTTTTTTGGGGATAGAGGGTTAGGGCCAAGACACCCTTAGGTAGTTGCAAGATTGGCAGATTCCAATACTTCAATAGGACAGCCATGCAGGGAAAGGCATCCAGCAAGACGCCACTTCTGAATGTGTAGGAATGCTGAGTATTGAGATGGACTAAGTGGGGTGTTGTATCAAGAGAATAATGGACACCTGTGACCTCTTGCTTATGTGAAGTCTTACACCTGCTGGGAAAAAGTAGCCTACCACAAGTTGAATTTTTTGGCTCTGAAGTGGGCAGTGGTGGAAACTGAAAGACTATTTGTATGGTGCAGACTTTGTAGTCAAGAACGTCAATAACCCCCTCACATACGGTATATCCCTACCACAGACAAGCTGGATGCCACTGGGCACAGGTGGCTGGCTGCCCTGTCAATGGTTAATCAATGTTCCATTTCAACTTAAAGTACCATCCAGAGGTCAGAAACAGGGATGCTGATGCCCTGTCGAGGAGACCCTATGAAGAGTCTAAAAACAGCATACAAGAAAGCCCAGGCTGCCTCAGATACTGGGGTAGCAAAACAATCAAAGCTTCAACTTATAGGTGAGGGTGCATGATCTACAGCCTAGTAATAGAGTGTTATTGAGGATCTTGGGCATCCTTGGAAACTACCAGTATACCAGATCCTCCCAGAAGGATGCACGGGCCTTCTAAAGACCTGGCACCAAAATCACCTACTGCTGCTATCAGAAGAAGTTCATGCTCCTCAACAACCAGATCCACAGCCTACTCAAACTACCTCTCAGTGCTCACGTCCAATAACCAGGTCTCAATCTATGCCACCGAACACAGATGAAGAGGCCACTGAGGAAGGAGATAAGGACATGGACTGGCTGTGGCAGTCTACACTGTCAGAGAATGCCACTCTTCCTCCTTCTAGAGAAGCAGATGCTGGAACTCTCAGGCATGGTGCCCCAGAGTTCATATCACAGAGCTAATTTTTGACAAGACAAGAAGATCTTACAAATTCCCTGACTGCAGAGGACACAGAAACCCTTCAGCTATAGTGGAAAAATAAGAGTCAGTTGTACAAGAAGAGTCAGTTATACCAGAAGTGCCTGAGCTTAAAGAGCAGAGGGAAAAATGAACACTTCACCCACCTAAAAAAGACTGACTTATGATACTTTATGTGAATGTTCTGAGGAAGCTATCCTCATTTCTCGGGAGCTCACAAAATGCCGAACCTTTCCATTACAGACTTAGTGGAGGGCAACTCCAGCTCACCCCCTGGCACATCTAGGTGGGCAATCCCAATATTGATGGTTTGTGGTCAAGGCAACCTCACCTCTCATAATAAATGGTGGGAGTTTCCCTTGCCAGATTCATATGTACATACTAATTGCTTGTTCTCATATACTGTATGTACTATCTGCTATTGCTATGTACCTTGATTGCTTGTACCAGGTTGTGGACCTTACATGTTGATGGATTCTGTCCCTCCTTTGGGGTCCAAAGGTTGTTTAGTGGGGGGAGTGCGTAGAAGGTGCCAACAGCCACTCTGTGTCCCAATTACCCACCTTTCTCATGTCACAGCGCGGGGAGACTCAAAGAGGACCAGAGTGGTTGTGCTGTGGGCTCTCCATTTTCCCCCCTGGTGGTTGGATCAGTGACAGATCGCTTCCCTTTACCCCTCGCCCCACTCAGCCCACTGGGACACTGTTCAGGACAGCGGGCTCTGTGTGATCACCACCCGCCCTGCTTCTTTCCCCCTCCCTCCTGGCAGTAGCAAGGGACCATTCAGAAGGAGGGCAATAGAATCATGGGACATGTAGTCTCAGAAGACAGGCAGCTATTTGTGTTTCACAGGGGGAGAGAGACAAAAGCCCAAAAAGGATTCCTCAGTGCGTGCTGCCTGGGACAGAGGAGAGAGAGGACATGCAATGAGGAGCCATTACTTTTTGGCACTGTACTGCCAAGGGAAGCTGAAGGCCAGAGCTGTTGGCAGTATACATCTCTCGCTGTGTCAGGCCATTCAGGGCTGTGACCTGTAGATGGGGAAAGACTGAGCCACTGCCAGGGTATAGATGTGATGCTTTACATACCTGAGTCACCTAGGCCACTGGAGTGAGCGAACATCCAGTCAGAGGGATCATTGCTGCGTTATCGCTGGGTCTGGTGAGAGAGCCTGTTGACCATTATCTACTGCCATCTCTAGGGACTGAGCATCAGGAACTTCCTTGTCAGCTACGCCATAACTTTATTTTTGCCTGCAGACTTTATTGACTGCCTAAAAGCGCCAACGGTTTAGCCGCCAAAGAGTCAGGACTAAAGACTACCCCTAACCATAGCTGCCCTAGTATTATTTTTTTTACTAGTAATGGCAGCGATCTGCAATTTTTATCAAGACTGCAACATTATGGCAGACACATCCAACACTTTTGACACAATTTTGGGTCGGTTGACAATTATACAGTGATCAGTGCTATAAAAATGCACTGATTACTGTATAAATGTCACTAGCAGGGAAGGGGTTAACACTAGGGGCCATCAAGGGGTTAGCGGTGTTCCCTCTCTGTGTTTTAGCTGTGGGGGATGGGACTGACTATAGGAGATGACAGATCATGGTTCCTAGCTATTAGGAACAAACGATCTGCATCTCCTCACAGAACAGGGATTTGTGTGTTTACATACACACACGTTCATGTTCTGCCTCTCGTGCCAGCGATCGCGCATGGCCTGCGGTCATCGCGACTGCCAGTCATGAGCAGCGGCACCCCCACACGCCTGCTATCCCGCTTAAAGGAGCCGACGTACAGCTACGATGGTTCACGGGATCATGCCGACCTGCCGCCGTATGCCGGCGGCTGGTCGGCACGTGGTTAAGATGAGCCCAACAAAACAGAATCTTCCAGAATATCTGGTGGAGGAGGAGACGGTGTGTCACATTGATGGGATTTTGGTGTGTTTTCTGGATGAGCCCAGAGGCTCAGTGTGCCGATTAGACCTGAATTCCACAGATGTCTCTTCTGTGTCCCATAAAAAAAAAGACACGGGTAGAAAAAAATAAATTGATGAAAACCATTTCTATTCCCAGAATCCCTGTCACCAGAATGTGATGAAGCTGAAACTGCAGCACCATGAATGATCCCATTCTTCCTATACACATCTAGTGTTCAGTGCTGATATGTACTGGAGTTCATGTTCTGTGCCCCTGAGGAATGTACAGAACATACACCAGCAATCTACAATTCTGTCTATTGTGTTTGTAGGAAGGTGACTGGCAGTATATGAAGAATGTGAGACTGGTTTGTCCAGAGCTCGGGGGGGTTGTCACATACCTCAGTGGGGATGGTTCTGTTCATCTATGCTACACAAAAATACTTCATATCAGACATAGACCTGACACCATAATACTTCATATCATAGACCTGACACCATAATACTTCATATCAGACATAGACCTGACACCATAATACTTCATATCAGACATAGACCTGACACCATAATACTTCATATCATAGACCTGACACCATAATACTTCATATCATACATAGACCTGACACGATAATACTTCATATCAGATATAGGCCTGACACCATAATACTTCATATCATAGACCTGACACCATAATACTTCATATCAGACATAGACCTAACACCATAATACTTCATATCATACATAGGCCTGACACCATAATACTTCATATCAGAAATAGACCTGACACCATAATACTTCATATCAGACATAGACCTGACACCATAATACTTCATATCAGATATAGGCCTGACACCATAATACTTCATATCAGACATAGGCCTGACACCATAATACTTTGTAACAGTATGAAGGGGTTAAAGTCGTTTAGCACATTCCATACCCAAACATAAAGGCAGCTACCGAACACTTCCATCAGCCAAACCAGGAACCCATACAAATAATTCTCCCCCAAGTACGAGACAAGATGCTCTGTCTTGAGGTTCAAGCAGGAATGAACTAATTTATTATCACACATGGACACAACAGATAAAATAACTCAGAGACTCTTTCCCCCCACCCTTGGAAAAGAGGGCGGGTTAAACCGTCAAATTACAATAGACACACAGGTCAGGTGTGTTCAAACTTCTCATTAGTACACAGTCTTATCAGCAGGGGGCTGCTGGAGGAATCCCCCCTCCCTCCATAGAGATACACATCATGTGATCCAAGGCAGACAGACACAATAGAACATTGGAATACAGCCCCACCTCAAACCAACACAGCAAACAGTACACAACAGCATGAGACAACACACAATATATACACAACATTGTGAAGCAGTCACTATTTATAATATGGCACATACAGTGTTCCCAGAGTTTTGTGTTTTGGGGGACATGGACTTGAATCCAAAGTAATATTACTTCCTGGTTCCCCAGGCATACAGCTCACAATGAGCACCGTTCTCCCAAATGCCAGGGCCCATAATCGGTAGGCAAGAGGCTGGCATTCAGTCCCCTCCAAAAGCCTCTGTCTCGGCTAGGTCTGTCACATTTCTCCCCTTTCGGCAGGAGACTAACACAGGAGGAGACCCCAGGTGGGTTGACTCCGAAGTTAGTCCATATTTCCAGTCCCCCAATGCCGGTATCCACACAGTACCCCAAACAAATTGTCCCAAACAGATTATTACGTACCCAGCCAACCTCTGCCTCTCTCAGAGAATACGCCCTCTGCTGGGGAGAGGCCTGGACTGGCCCATCTCCCTGGAGTCTTTTCAGCCACTGGAGAGAAGACAGGGTGACTGGGCTCACTCCATCATGCCTTTGGGGATCAGGGCCAACCGCCCAGCATCCCTGGGGTATACAAGTGGAGACTGAAGTCCCATCCACCCCCGATAGGCAAAAATCCCCCAGTGCTTGCAAAGCATGGCTGACATCCTCCTGTCCCAGTGCCACACCAATCCTTGGGGGTTGTGTCAGTGAAGACCAAAGTCCCCTCCACCACCACAGGAACTCCCTCTTCTGTTAGGTGAGGGCAGAGGCTAGCAGCACTCTGCTCTGTTGCCAGCCCTTCTGTTGGGTTGCTGTGAGAGGAGATCACAGTCCCATCCACCAATATCAGCTCAAGCTGCAGTTGTGAGGTGCAGATTGCATTCTTTCCTTGGGTCCTGATCTGCTGTTCAGGAGTGACCACCACCTCCTCACCCTGGGCCTCCAGAACTGCCACAGGTGTGAGGCAGAGGTCTTGGATCCTCTGTCCAGTTGTCAGCACTTCAGCTGGCTGGCATTCAGTCCCCTCCAAAAGCCTCTGTCCAGGCTAGGTCTGTCACATACTTCATATCAGACCTGACACCATAATACTTCATATCATAGACCTGACACCATAATACTTAATATCATAGACCTGACACCATAATACTTCATATCATAGACCTGACACCATAATACTTCATATCAGACATAGACCTGACACCATAATACTTCATATCATAGACCTGACACCATAATACTTCATATCAGACATAGATCTGACACCATAATACTTCATATCAGACATAGACCTGACACCATAATACTTCATATCAGACATAGACCTGACACCATAATACTTCATATCAGACATAGACCTGACACCATAATACTTCTGTGACGGGAGGGCCCGTGGAACTCAGAATACATCTTATGTCTAAGTCACCCTGTGCCATCCTGGCACAGGGTGAGTGAGAAAATATATCTTGGACTACTTAAAATGGGACAGTAATATTTGTCCACAAAATGTCCCAGGATGTATGTAGAGACTATTATTGGTTTGGTTGATTCTGAACGCAACCTGTTAACTGAATGAGCTGATCACATTGTCCTTTATACAATGTAGGAGACGGGACGACTCCTATTGGAGCTCATGTTAATTAGGTTAATTAGGTTTTGTTTGTATTGTTAGTTGTAATTAGCTCCAGCTATTGTGTTTATACTACTGTGTGAAGCTCGGTGCCCACAAGTCTGGGCGAAAGGTCATGTCTCAGTCACCTAGGCTGTATAAGGGATTAGATAATTAGCTCATGTTAATTAGGTTACAGTTGTATTGTTAGAGGAGGTTCCAACGGCATATAAAGTCTTGTAATTTTGATTCTAAATAAAGTTAGTCCTGATTTACTCCAAGACTGGTGTTGTCTAGTTCTTGGGGGTTCCTATAGCCAGATCCATTGGACTCGTGTTCCAGAACTTAGGAAGCGGTATACTGACAGAAGAACTCAAGCGGAGTGTGGGACGTTCCGTGACAACTTCATATCAGACATAGACCTGACACCATAATACTTCATATCAGACATAGACCTGACACCTTAATACTTCATATCAGACTTATGCCTCGTACACACGTTCTGATTATCGGATGATAAAAATAGCATTTGGATAGATCGTTCGATAATCTCATCGTTAGTACACAGCTTTCGACAGCCGATCACGACAGTCCGTCCAACAAAGTCCGAAGGAACAAACATGAAAACTTTGCTCGGACGATAGCCCATCGTACGACAATCGTTTAATCAGTACAGTATGCGTCCGCTAAAAATCGATCGACGAACACCACCCATGATCGGAAACAGGAAAATAACCCGGAAGGAGATGGGAGAATGTAAACAATGTTCATACTGCGAAAATTCTCCAACATACAAACAGAAACTCACCTGTAGCCGATCAAATATTCCTCAACAATCAATGAACAGATTATAATATTGTAATTCATTATTTCTCAGCGTTCCATGAAAATATGATAGAATTATATTTATTATGTGATTTTTTTTTTGCACTTTAATAAAGTCGGCTGAATGTCAAGAAATCAAATTATTTATTTTTTACCATAAAAAAAGAATAAAGACGATAATAAATCTTGCAGAGTTTTGTTGGATCAGATCATGTTTATTAAAGTGTTTGATATAAAAGTGAAGAAAAGAAATCTCAGGACTTCTACATGTCCCAATATTTTATACAATAAACATTTCACCTTATTACACACAATTTAGTATTTGTCACTCAATAAAGAATTATAGGAAGCAAACTAAAGAGAGGTCCATTTGTAATGCTGTCTGTCCTCCCATGTAGGAGATTCCCCCTCTCTATGTCACATGTTTATAAAGTGACAATGTCCCCGTGTCCCAATTCTTCTCCTGTGTCCCCACCTTGTCACATGGACTTTCAATGGAGACTACAAGTGTGTGTAATGACACCTATTGTACAGCTGAGCTTCAATTCTATGTAGACTGGAAGTAGTTGTAATGAAACTACAAGAGATCCGCAGAGCTGATATGTAACAAACAACAAATATACAGTATAGCAGATCTGGTGGTCACCATAAAAAAAAGAACAAGTTCATTCTCACAACATAAATGCAACATAATGTTCATGAAGTCCAATAAAAAATGAACACTATTTAAACCATGAACCTCCAGTTGTGTATAATGAAAGTCTTGTGATCGAGGAGGAATGTGACGATCGTGCTGCATGTATTGTCATTGGGCACCAGGATGATGTGAGCCATGAGCTGCATGTTGTGATTGTTGTGTTCATGACTGAGATGGAGATGAATCCGACTCCGGAACAATCGTTTTTCTAGATAACTCACCTCTAACCCCTTTGTTCAACATCTCAAGCATTACAATTTTCGGCAATTTGTCGTTTGTTCCACCGACATGCTTCTCATCTTGTCTGCTGGTCTAATGCCCAAAGCGTCAAATACATCTGTTTTCTTCTGAAGAGCAGCGCTTACCTTGGTCAGAAAAGATGAAGTGGCCTCCTCAAGTCTTCTCTTCTGAGGCCTACAGGTGTGATCAGAGTGGTCATAGTTGTGATCGAAGTTGTCACCGGTGTGATCAGTCATACTTGTGATCGAAGTTGTCACCAGTGTGATCAGAGTTCTCATAGTTGTGATCGAAGTTGTCACCGGTGTGATCGGAGCGGTCATAGTTGTGATCGAAGTTGTCACCGGTGTGATCGGAGTGGTCATAGTTGTGATCGAAGTTGTCACCGGTGTGATCGGAGTGGTCATAGTTGTGATCGAAGTTGTCACCAGTGTGATTGGACACATTCAAGTCTTCTGGTGATTAATTTCCTGTGACATTGTCTAGTAAATGAAAAAAGGAAGTTTAAAGTATTACAAAAAACAGAGTTCATATTGACATTAAACCCCAAACATCGATGTTACAAGAAAACATTCCATGGAAGAGATGTGAGAATACATGTGAAAAGCCAACAATTTGTTAATAATAGGTGTGTCTGTGGGATGTCCTCTGTGTCCTCAATCTCTATTTCGGGAGACATTGAGTGTTCCCAATCCTCAGAGGTGGATGGTGGAGTACAGGAGGTAGAAGGAAGAGTAGATATTGATGATCTGACATCTACTTGATTGGTGAGGAATCTCAGGCTTTGGAAGTACCAGAGTCTGGGAACATAAATATCATCTGCTCCAGATCTTTCAGAATCAATCATCTTATTGGGTTCCCTTTTATAAACAGTTCTTAGGTTGGCAATTTTATTATGAACATAGTTCAAGTCCGCAGAACTACAAATGGGTTTTCACATCTCACCAAGTTTCCTGAGGGCCTCGTGCCTTTTATTACGGTTGGAGAACTCCTTAGATTTTGTCTTCCACAAGCCGGACATCTGTCTGTACATTTCAATGAATGGTGATAAGAATTCTGGGCTGGTAAACTTGTCCGCCATTTTGCCTGCAAAATAAAATGTAAATATTCTAAATAATTCCTTATCTTTTATCAGACCTACACATACATGATGCTATCACCTGACAATATGCACACATGTCTGCCAATAAACAAGGCCTTCAATTACACTGAACTTAAACAAATAAAAAAGGACGATTGCAACTGAACACAGAAACAAGAATTAAAAAAATATGTTTGAAAGATACTTAAGTTTGTGTGGAAATAGCATTCGTTGGTGGTGAAAACGCGTTGCTCTTGTCCTTGTCTCATGTCAACGAACTACCCAACATTCAATCGGTACGTTGTACACTTGTCATGCGTACGTTGCCCTGCCCCTTTCTGACGTGTGAACGTGCAATCTAGCCGACGCCTGTGACACGGCCACGAGTCTTCATCGGCAGCATGGAGAAAATGGTGGATGTGGAGGGAAGGAAGACACATAGTGCCAGACCTGGACACAAAACTAAAGCAACTCCAATGTGGAGAAGTGAGATGGTGGACATGGTCTATGTTCTTCAGAAGAAAGATTACGATGGAAAACTTGAGAACTATGAAAAGCCCAACAGAAGAAAGGACCTCATCCTGGATAAAGTCATTTCATTACTAATAAATAAACATGATGTAGTGAGATCCAAGGATCAGTCCAGGAAGTGGTGGTCCCACCTTAAGCACCGCGAAAAAGAACAACTTCAACTAATTCATCAAACTATTAAAAAAAGTAAAACCGGGGGGAGATGGGCAGAGCCTAGCGGAGCAGACATGCATTGTTAGAGCTCCGCACCGCTGAGGAGAGAAGAGAAGGACAAAGCGGAGCCTGCAGGCTCAAAAGGTATCCATTTGAACCTTTTTGCCCCAGGGAACAAACTGCGAAAGTTTGGGCAGGAAATATGGTACTGGGAGGAAACCGTGGCAGAAATAAAAATCACCTCACAAAAAGCTCACAGGCACTCACTGCAAGTAAAGCAGCTCCAGTCACCTCACAAGATACAGCATCAGGGCGCTCTCACAGACAGAAAATGTCACAGCAAGACTCTCCATTTGAGTCAGATACAGAACAAATCCTCTCACAAACTTCTCCACAAGCCTCCTCAGCATCCCCAGTAATATTATTACAATTTGAAAAGATGCTTCATAAGGCTTTAAAACAAACCTCAGACCAAATAACAAAAAGCCTAACCAAAGAAATAAGAGAGCTGGGAAACCGCACCGCAGCCTTAGAAAAAAAAATAGATGAAATTGAAATTACAACCCAGGAAAATATAACAGAATTGGAACAATTAAAAGAAGAGAATTTAATACTTCAAACTAAGCTCGAAGATTACGAAAATAGAGCCAGACGTTCAAACTTGCGCATAAGGGGAATACCTGAAACTGTGACAGACCTGCAATCTACTATTACTGCTCTATTACAAGAACTAAAGCCAGATATCCCTATTGAACGTTTAGAACTGGACAGAGTACACAGAGCCCTCACAGCCAAAAAGAAAGATGGACCCCCACGTGATATAATCACAAAATTTCATTATTACAGAACGAAAGAACAAATACTAATTGCTGCAAGAGAAAAAAAGGAACTTAATTTTCAAGGACACAATTATCAAATTTTTGCTGACCTATCCCAATTTACTATTACTAAAAGACGATCCATGAAACCCCAACTAATGGAACTGCAACGCCACAACATTATGTATCAATGGGGCTTCCCCTTTTCAGTCAGATTTAACTACCAAGGTACAATTTACAGAAGCAGATCAGCAGATGAACTACAACAAACCCTTTTAAAATCTGACAGAACCCACAAGCAGCAACTCTCCCACACGCAGAAGAATGGCATCATCTTCACCTTCAGGCAGCACTCAGAAAATTTCAGAACAAAATGGGAATCATCATTCTCACAAAAGAGGCCGTTATGCCACATCATCCATGGACCAAGAAGATTCAATGGACTGACATCCTAATTCCTGATATCTCTTCATTTATTATACTAAGAGATGGTTCTCTATAAAAAACCTGTATTTATAACTGAATGTAACTGCATTCTGTCACACACTGTGTGGGATCATGTTACATTCCAGTTATATTTCCTATTACTTCTGATTCATATAGCCTTAGAATATATAAGTGAAATAAGGAAATTCTTGTTCAGTTATATATTATCAGGTAATAACAATAGATTTATTACTTTTTAGGACAAATATGTTCAATAATCCAGAAGTAATGGAAGCTTTTTCTTTCTTTTCTTAAAACAAATATATTATTACCTAACTAGTTCCTAGAATTATGTTTTTGTTTATTCTAATCTGAAGCAATACAACCTCAATTTTATGAGTTAACATATCTAAACAGTTACATATGAATAAAATATGTAATTGTTTACTCTAAAAGGGTTAAAATCCCAAAATAATTCAAACTATCTTCATCAATACCAAAGTTATTAACAGTACCTTTCTAACTGAATTATTTAGCCTAGGGCAAGACTAACCATATACAACCACCCTGGAATAAATAATTTCAACAAAAACTATATTCTGCACTCCAATTAATGAAACATCATTTTGATGTCTTTTGACATAGCACTTCTCTCCTGTAAGCGGAAGATCCATGTACCCCCATTAGCCCTCCTCATTCTCCCAACCATATTATGTGGGAGTGTGACGAAGGCACTTATTCCCCTGAGAGAGATATTTATTCTCTTTCACGGGTAAATTGTGATTACTTGCAAAAAATAATTTATACAATGTATCATCTAATCTCATATGTTTTTTGTTTACTCTTTACTCCAGAATTCACTGGTTTCTTTTCTATCTATTCATCTCTTCAGTCCACACAGGTTGATCTGCGCAGTCAGCTCTGCATAACAAAAAGTAAGTCAAAACTATTTGATCTATTGCCATGGCACCACTGAATATACTTTCCCTGAATGTTCAGGGAATAAATGTCCCCCAAAAAAGGACCAAAGCCTTCCGTACTTTTCATAACAAGAAGGCTCACATAGTATGCCTCCAAGAAACACACTTCACCAAAGATTCTACTCCAAAATATATTTCTCCTTTTTATCAACAAATTTACACGGCTTCTGCCTGTACCAAGCAAAGGGGAACTCTAATTGCATTTCACCGATCCACACCATTCACCTTATCATCAGAAATTAAAGACCCAGAAGGTAGATACCTGATACTCATGGGTTATATAATGGATACAGCAATCACGGTGATTTCCTACTACGCTCCTAACAAACAACCTACACCATTCCTCTCACATATATTACAAGTGATTAATACACACTAAATAGGAACAGTGATAATGTGTGGGGATTCGAACCAGGTCCTCCTCCCATTTCTAGATAAATCACCTTTTACACCATCCAAAATAACCTCTAGATTACCTTTTTCTCAACTTCTTTCCAAATACAATCTGGTGGATTCGTGGAGAGAAAGTAACCCAAAGAAAAAGAAATTCACTTATTTCTCGCACCCTCATCAAACCTTCACCAGAATAGATCATATTTTTCTAACAATAGGAATGATACCAAAAATTATTGCATCAGATATAATTCCGATTCTGTGGTCTGACCATAATGCAGTATACACTACTATAGCCTCAGCCATACCAAAAGCGCATGACCCAACGTGGTACTTACCGGACATAATGCTCAAACACCCACTACATCAGATGGCCATTGAACAAGCTTTAAAGGAATACATATCAATTAATAATACAACAGACATCTCCCCAATAACACTGTGGGAAGCTCATAAGCCTGTCTTGCGTGGTACAATACAAAGACAAATGGCACTATTTAAACGGGAACGCAAAAATCTAGCAAAAAAAACTAGAACTCAATTTTAATGCAGCCTACATATCATTTCAAGATAATCCATCTCAGAGTACAAAATCTCATCTGGAAAAATCTAGATTGGATTACGATCTATTTCTCACTGAGTCAGTTGATAAATCCCTCAAACGCTCCAAACACAATTTCTACATGAATACAAACAAACCAGGTACATATTTGGCTCGGGCATTAAATTCAACTAACAAATCTTTCAAACCAATACGCTTGAAATTATCAAAAAATGTTTACACTTGTAATCCAGTTAAAATAGTCCATAAATTTCACTCACATCTCACAACTTTATACAAGACAAACAATGAATTTAATCCTACAGAGGCTGAATCCTTCTTCTCAAAAATAACCTTACCTGAGTTATCTCAGAATCAAAAAAGCAGTTTGGATGAGCCTATAACTATAGATGAAGTTGCTAACGCCATAAAAGACCTAAAACTTAACAAAAGACCAGGCCCAGACGGCTACTCGGCTTTATACTATAAAACATTCTCAGAAATACTCTCTCCCATTCTCACTGAAACTTTTAACAAACTTCTAGATGGACATTCTTTTCGGCAAGAAACACTAATGGCAATTGTTTGTATGATCCCAAAACCCCTTTCTGATGATACTTCCTGTATGAATTATCGGCCTATCTCTCTGTTAAACCTCGATATTAAATTATTAGCAAAAATAATAGCAAAACGCCTCAATAGCATTATAGGAAAATGAATACATAGAGATCAAGTAGGCTTCATGCCAAATAGACAGGCAGGCGATAATATACGCAGGGCAGTGTTATTGGCACATATTGCTAAAAAACGGAAAATCCCTTTATGTTTTCTATCTCTCGATATTAAGAGGGCATTTGATACAGTATCCTGGCAATATATGCAATATTCATTACAAAAATGGGGTTTTGGACCCCACTTTTTAACATGGATCAAAGCATTATATAATAAACCCAAAGCCTATATAAAATATGCTGGATACAAATCTGAAGCCTTTAATATCGAAAGAGGTACCCGACAGGGTTGCCCATTATCTCCCTTATTATTTGCCCTTATACTCGAACCCATGGCCCAATACATCAGAACAAACCAAACTATAACTGGCATTGAAGTAGGAGGTATTACACACAAATTATGTATATTTGCAGACGATATATTACTTTTTCTATCATCACCACAGGTCTCTGGTCCTAACTTAATACCAGCTCTTGATGGATTTGCAGCCCTATCCGGCCTTATGATTAATCCTAAGAAATGCCTAGTGCTTAATATTTCACTCACAAACATGGAATTGATCCCGGCTAGGGCTGCACTCCCATTCACATGGGCAGAAAAATCAATCCCATATCTTGGAATTCATTTAACAGCATCTCATTCTGACTTATTCTCAACCAATTATCCTCCAATATTAAGACAGATCACAAATCTAATAAAACAATGGTCGCAACTTCCTTTATCCTGGATAGGGAAGATTAATGCAATCAAAATGACTATTCTACCCAAATTGCTTTATCTATTCAGAGTCCTCCCTATTCCAATTCCTTCCTATTTTTTGAGAATAGTACAAAAAAGAGCAACTTCGTTTATATGGGGCTCTTCTAAACCACGTATACCTATACACACACTACATCTTCCCAAAAATAAAGGAGGCCTGGGATACCCTAATTTTACTAACTACTACAGAGCAGCACATTTGGCCAGTCTGTCCAAATACCATGCAAAACAGGAAATCCCATTATGGGTATTTATAGGGGCTTCAGAAAATGACCCTCTATTAATATCAAATTTATTATGGCTTGATCCTAAAGACCGCTTTAAAATTCAAAATCCCATAACTAAACACTTCTTATCTCTCTGGGATAAACTAAAAACCAAATATCAGTTACAATCTCCACACAATCCTCTCCTCTCTTTTATCAGAAATCCGGCCTTTTATCCGGCATGGATCTACCCAAATTCTTTTAAAGCTTGGACAACATCAGGCATTCAGACACTAAATGACTTCATAGCATCTAAATCATTCCTTTCATTCCCATCGCTTAGAGAAAAATATGATCTTCCAAACTCTGAGATATTTAGATATCTCCAAATCAAAAATTTCTATACACCATTCCTAAAGGGGGATACACCATTATCCCAATTATCCATTTTTGAATCAATCTGTACAAAAGATCCATTTGCTAAAGGTACAATTTCATCACTTTATAATCAATTATATGGAGTAGCAAATCTTAATAGACCCTCTTATGTTCAGAGGTGGGAGGAGGACCTGGGACGAACTTTAGAAGACACGGACTGGTCTAACATATGGCTCACATCTAAGTCATCTTCACCCAACATCTTAGCACTGGAGACAAATTATAAAGTCCTAACTCGCTGGTACCTTGTACCCGCTAGAGTGGCAAAATATTCACCTAATTCCTCAGCTCTTTGTTTTCGAGGATGCCCAGAAATAGGCACATATTTACACATATGGTGGACGTGCCCAGTAATCCAAACCTTCTGGAAGGAAGTCTTCGTGATTGCATCTAAAATATTTAAAAAAATAATACAACCAGATCCATATTTAACTTTACTTAATCTAAAACCGGAATGGTTAACACTCTCTCAATTCAAACTTATGATCCAACTAATAACGGCTGCAAAACAAACAGTGGCCAAGGCATGGAAATCTCTTACATTGGTACTAGCAGAAACAATTCACAGAATGAATAATACAATGTCCCATGCTAAGATGGTAGCCATCGATCAAAATCAAATTCCAAAATTTGAAAAACTTTGGCATCCTTGGATAAAACAACAGTTCCTGTCAAACTTCAATGACTCTGTCCTGTTGCCATGGTAACAGATTAAATGACTTACAGAGACACCCATTCTAAGGCTTCAAAGAGAACTAAAAAGAATAATAAACTGACGAGCGGGACAACCTTGTGGACCATACCTCTACCTTTCAACCCTTTTTCTTCTTTCTCTTTCCTTTTATCCACCTTACGATTAAAGCTCATTATCAGAATTTATTTGACCTATATACACTCTACTTGTAAACAATATGTATAATAGGTATAAATCATTTAAATACCTACAAAAGTAACTAAGGAAATGATATATATATCTTTAATTTAGGTTTACGTGAACCCAATGTTTAATATTTGAAATTTCATGATATTTACCTATATAAACCCTACTGTAAAACAATGAGCTTACTTTATAGATCCTTGTAAACTTACTTTATGTATCTTTATAACATTGTATACTCAATAAACTTCTTTTGACAAGGAAAAGTAACCAGTAAGTTCCAGGACCCATTTACACCTAGATATCCCAACATGGTTTAGGAAGCCAATTGATATACGGTATATTACCTACTTTATAGTTTCTGAGGTGGATAGAGTTTAATGTTGAATTTTGTAGAATATATATATATATATATATATATATATATATATATATATATACACACACACACATATACACACACACACACACACACACACACACACACACTGTATGTATATTTATTTATTTTATTATTATTTTATTAAATGAAATACTCAATTGCATAATATTTATTGCAAATAATGATCCATTATATATTATATAAAATATACTATTGGTTAGAATACTAAGACATTTTATACATTACCTTTAGAAATCTCAGCACCTAGAAACTGGTTTCCTTAATTAAATCATTTGAAATTAGTTTCAGGGTAACTTTCCCACCCTCAACACACTGGCACAGTATAAACAGACCCCATTCTTATGGACCTATTGGCCACACCCTCCTAGAGCTCAACCCAAAGTCTCCAGACACACATATAGACCTCCAGTTCTTACTCAATGAAACTCATTTTGCTTGTAGCAAAAGTGATTTATTTTCTCCATTGACCACTTCCCACCGGAATAGCTTTGGAGAAGACCATATAGACTTCCTCAGTGATACCAACTTGGAGAAATCTTATATCTTCATTGTTTAAGGTAAGTCATACAGAACCCCAAAGATCTATAGACCTGATAGTTTTATGCTTTAAAAAGTTGGGATTTTTCTCTGATTGAGGAGATGTATTTAGCAGGAAATGGAATAGTAAAAATTTTTAATATTCTAAAGGGCCTTTTATTTTAGAGATGGATATATTGACTGAATATCCCCCATTATTTTACAATATTTTATTTTAAAAATATTTCAACCTCATGCTTTACATTCAGATGTTCATTCTTCATGTCCCGTCAAAAGTAAATTAAACAGTTTCATCTTAGGTTGTTCTAATTTTTGCCATTCCTGTAAATTTTGTTATTCCTGTCTGTCTTTTTTTTGGACATAGCAAGTATTTTTCCTATTCTCTTAATTTTCACTTTCACCATATTTTACAATGACAACCTAACAATACAGATGTCTTAGCAGAAAGTTAAGTAGAAAAAAAATCTAAAACTTTTTGTTTTTATTGTTCCCTGAATTAAAATGATTTACATTATTTTTTTCCTTTTTCCACTTGCCTGTTGTGGTCCTTCATATGGGATTAGATTATTTTCTTTTGTAAAGAGATCCATAGATTGATTGATTGAATATCCACATTATTTTGCAATATTTTGATTTTAGAACCCAACCAACCTCATACATTACATTCAGATTTTCTATCTTCATGTCCCCTTTAAATAAAATTAAACAGCTCCATCTTAGGATGTCTGTTAGATGGTAGATTAGCAGTTGCATGTTAAACGCAATTCAAAAATCAAAAGTTTTTCATCTTTCACCATATGTTACAATAACAACCTAACAATACAGAAATCTTAGCAGAAAGTTAAAAAGAAAACTTTTTTGTTTTTAATGTTCCCTAAATGTAAATTATTTAAATTATTTTCCTTTTTTTCACTTCGCCTATTGTGGCTCTACAAGTGGGATTAGATTATTTTCTTTTGATTAGAGATCCATATATATTGATTGAATATCCACATTATTTTTGCAATATTTTGTTTTTAGAATCCAACCAGCCTCATGCATTATATTCAGATGTTCTTTCTTCACGTACCCTTGAAATAACATTAAACAGTTCCATCTTAAGTTGTCTGTTAGATTGTATATTAGCAACTGCTTGTTCACCATCAAAAGTTCTCTGTCTTTTTTGTACTTCCAAGTGTTTTCCCAATTTCACCCCAGACAAAGATTTTAATGTTGAAAAAAATGTATAAAAACCGCACTATGAGAACTAAAAACTAAATTAGGAAGGTGATGGCAAGATGATTAACACCCAACCATCACTTAGGGAGCAGCAATGAATATGTACAGCATCAATACACACACAAAAGGAAAAAATTAAAAATCGCGCTGCCCTTAAACATTATTAGATAGTGAGTATGACATCTATATATAAACCTAGGTGATAAGTGTTACATGTGTATATATGAACCAAGACCAATAGATAACAAACAGGGAAATTAATATACCATGCCGGTAATATTAAACAATAATAAAAATGACATTTAACGTGTACAATGACAAATGACCAGTGATCAATAGACAATTCAATAGCAGATTATTATTTTATTATTGTTTAATATTACCGGCATGGTATATTAATTTCCCTGTTTGTTATCTATTGGTCTTGGTTGATATATACACATGTAACACTTATCACGTAGGTTTATATATAGATGTCATACTCACTATCTAATAATTTCTAAGGGCAGCGCGATTTTTAAAGGTTTTAATGTTCCCTTAATTTAAATTATTTTTCTTTATTTCACTTGCCTGTTACTGCCCTACAAGTGGGATTGAATGTGTTTTTTTAATGTATTTTTTTAGAGATCCGTATATTAATTGAATATTCAGGATCTTTTTTTAGCATATAACCACCCCCATGCATACATTGAGGTGTTCTTTCTTCATGTATTCTTGAAATAAAATGAAACAGAAGTGGGGACAGTGGCGTTTTAGCAGCACAGTGGCTGCAACTGATGATCTTTTTTCAAAAAGTGGGGCTGAGTGAGGTTGTGACTGTATTTTTTATTACAGAGCACACCGCATTACAGCACCTAGATAGCACTAGTGTATTTAACTGCTTGAGGGGCTTATTTTGGGCCTGTCTGGTTCACATGTATGTGTTTTGGTGGCCCACATTTGCGCAGGCACAGCAGCCTATTCATTTGAATGGGCTGCCATGCCTGCGTTTCCTGCAAAAAAAATGTGCATGCATCATGTAATAGGCTGCGCACACCTATGCCCCCCAAGCAGTGAAATACAGCACTGTCTGTCCATTCTGCTTTTGCACCATGTGACTTACCTGCAGTTCCTGCAGCGGCAAACTTCCTGCATTTTTTAGATGTTTAGGCCACTCTTTTAAAAACACAGTGCGTTTGTGTGTGCAGGAACTGCAGGTAAGTTGCATTGTGCAAAAGCAGAATGGATTTCAAGGCCACTGCATTTGTAAAATGCTGTATGAACCTTTTTTTCTGCAGGAAACACAGGCATGGCAGCCCATTCAAATGAATAGTCTGCTGTGCCTGCCCAAATGTGGGCCGTCAAAACACATACATGTGAATGTGTGATGTGACAATGACTTCAATGTAATTGGGGTGCTGTGATGTGTAAAGGGGAACGATGACATGAAGGGGACTCTAATGTAATGGGGGCACTGTGATGTGTAAAGGGGCACTATAATGTGGAAATGTCTGTAATGTAATGGAGTGCTGTGACATGAAAGGGAACTGGGGACACCGTGGGACTGCTGTGTGTTTTTTTTAGATAATTCTGTGTGTGTCTGTTTTTTTGAGATGTTGGGTTGAAGAGCAAGATTGCATTGGGGGGGCAAAAAAAATGTGCCCAAATGTTTAATAACCACATTAAAGACGGCCCTGACTGTAATCTATGCCATCAATTCTCATAGCTGATCTCCTCCATCCCCTATATATGAGCTCCTCTATGTCCCATAGCTGAGCTCCTCCATCTCCCATGGCTGAACTCCTGCATCTCCCATAGCTGATCCTCTCTATCCCCCATAGCTGATGCTCTCCATCCCCTTATAGCCGAGTTCCTCCATTCCCCATGGCTGAGTTACTCCATTCCCCATGGCTGAGCTCCTCCATTCCCCTATGGCTGTTCTGGAGTTTTTCTGACTATGACTATTTCTGAATATCTTTGAATATTTTTGAATGTTTTCAAATATTTTGAAAAATAATAGAACAATTTTGAATATTTTTGAAAACTAGATGATAATGTATTAATTATGTGGATGTTGTTACTATTTAATATGGTAACTTGGCCTAGGTTTGCATGTTTGTTTGTTTTTTTCCTTTCTTTTCTTGGTGTTTTTTGTTATTAGATGTTTATTTTTTGTAAAAATATTTGAAATAAAAAAATAAATAAAAAACAATTAAAACAAACTTTACATGGCTAAAGTGGGCCAATGTATTTTACTTCAGAATGTTTGGAATATAGCGGTTGATAAAAATGTTCATTACATAATATTTATTACAACCAGTAAAGTTACTTGGTTTCAGGCTCAGGTTTCAACCCTCCACACAACAAAACAGAATACACAAACCCCATTGATATGGACCTACCTGACCCAACCTTCTCAATCTCTTTCCAAACTCTCCAGTCTTATGGTAATCAGCAGCTCCTGTGCGCTGGCCAATCAGAATCTCCCATCAATTAGCAAAAGCCACTCTCTCCTCCCATATAAACCCCACATATATCCAGCCTTACTTCCACTTATCTTACTATTACTTGAAGCAATAGTGAGTTTGTTTTTCCATTGGCTATTTCATATTGCAATTATTTCAAGAAAAGTTGACAAGTTGGGAAGTCTACAAAGATTCAATTAGTGAAGACCGAGTGGGAAACCATCTGCACCTTCATTTTCTAAGGTTTGTCCTTTAGAGCAGTATAGTTATTCCCTCTAAAATTATAGGATTTTTCTTTTTGAACCTGCAGTCTACAGATAACTTAGCATTGAGATAAATAAACAAACTCTTTAATGTTCTTTAAATTTGAATAGATTTTTCTTCTTTCACTTGCCATGTATGGTCAGAGTAGAGATCCATCTATGGCTATTTTACAACCCTGGCTGTTAGTGTATTGTATGGTTCTTGGTGTAGATGTTCAGGGGCCACCACCACCTATTGACACATAGGTGCAAATATGCTACTTGATATTTTTTTAATTGTATTTATGACTTTGCAAAAACAAAATTTTTACTTTTACTTCTATGAGTGTTGTGTGCCAATAAAGTCCATGGACTGCGGTCCAAAACTGAATACTTTTTTTGTTTCTTTCAATCTATATTGATTTTTATTATTTCACTTGCCATTTATGGTCAGTAGAGATCAATATACAGATTGGAAATCCACAATATGTTGCAATGCTTATTTTTTTTTAATACAACCAACCTGATACATGGAGATGATCTGTCTTCATATATCTATGAAGTAAAATTAAAATGTGAAATCTTAGACTGTCTGATAATTCCATGATCCATCAGTTGGGTGTGAAAGCACAATACAATTTTTTTTAGTATATTTTTTTTAATAGTACTTTGGATTCCAAATTCCACCATTCCAATTTGTTTTTAACTTACACAAAAGTGGTCTAATTTCTCTTATGCCTTATTGTTACAATACCAGTGACATTCACACCTCTATTTTTGACTAGAATGTTGGTCATTCTAACCAGCCGATCTCTACAAGTCTTGTGGTTTAGAGATCAGCTTCAGCCAAAACCCATTTCTTGGTTTGTAATCTCTGTCAGCTTTTTTTTAACAAAGAAAAAAGATGCAAAAACAGAAAGAGAAGTAGAAGATAAAATGGGAGAATACAAATACCCTTCAGTATCAATATTTCCTCTTTCTTAAACATAATCATGTATAAAGTCTAATCCTATGTATTTCTATACATGCCTATATATCTTTCCTCCCCGTCTTATATAAATACTAATATCGTTATTTTTCCTAAAACTCTATTGGACTCCCTTAAAACATAAATCTTAAAATCTCTGTCTGCTTTTAATTGTCATGTGTTCATGTTGGTGAGACTTCATTGGTAACCACACTGAATATGTCATCTCCCCAACCGGGATCCTTATGGTTATAAAATACTGACCCTAGATGCTGGGCAATATTCAGAGGGATATTTAATGCTTTTTTGTTGTTGTGATTCTAGAATGGCTTCTAACATCCATGAAGTTACCAAGAACACCGCAAGACATGTCATCCAACTCATCACCCAGACGTCCGAAAATCTGAAGATGATGGAGGTTTCAAAGCACTTTGACCCCATCCAAGAACTTGGGTCGGGGTCATATGGAAAGGTCCTCCTGGCCAAACATCGGGGTTCAGGTAAATGTTATAGTTTAATTCATGTAAGGAAATTAATTTCTTAGTATTAGTCGTGCTTTTGAATCATATTAATTTAATGGAACTAGTGTAAGAAAACTTTTAAAAAATGCTAAATTGCCAGCAGGTAAAAGAGACTTGTATGTCTGTTCTGGAAAAAAAATGCAGAGTCTGACATCCAAGATCTAAGAATCAATAGAATTGCTTATCTGTAGACAATCAGTAGGTCAACTTTGAAGCCACGTGTACACACAATTTGTTTAGCTTGTGAATATTATCCTGAGCATTGTGTACAGGAAACAATCACAAAGCATTAACCTTGCTTTAAGCAGCATTTTTTTAAGTTCCTAAAGCTGCTTCCAAGTACCTTTTCAAAGTAAGTTCTTAAAGCATCCCTCACTTCCAGTTTTAGGGTGATGATTATGTAACTTAATGAGTCACTGCTGTAGATTTAATCAAGCATTTAGCACACTTTAAAAGGCTTTTAGCAAGTTTCTGCATCTGTTTATGTTACTAATTCTCTTTTTTCTCTCTCTGTTTGACAGGTCAGTTAGTGGCTGTGAAGCTGCTTAGCAAACAGAAGGTCCCAATGGACAACTTCCTGGTTGAATATGGGATGTCTATCAGCCTCAGCGGCCATCCCAACATCATCACGACCCATGAAATTGCCTTTCATACAAACAGAGACTACGTGTTTGTCCAGGAGGTGGCGACAGCTGGAACTCTACATTCCTTAATACAGCCAAATGTAAGTTTGTATGAAAAATGAATAATCTTTATGTTAAGAAAAGATATCATCTCTGCCCTCAATATCTTTAAAGTATTTCTGAGGTTTAAAGACTCCCCACTGATTACAGTGAGTTGGGTCGGATATTGTATCATTTGATTTATAGGCTTGATTTTAGATATGTAACTTTCTCAGCTGTGAAGCAAGGTTAAGAAAGATAGTCCTGGATCTTGCACCATCAATGGTGATTCTCATATTTGTATACCAACAGGTTTCCTTGAAGCATCCTTTCAAGTGTATTGAGCTAATATTCTATGTCCCTGTATGATGGATAAGATAGGCTTCTTATTTGATTACATTTTGCCATGGTGGTGTCTAGTGACTAATTTTGTCCTGTTTTCTTCTTGTTATAGGTTGGTTTAAATGAAGAGACAGTAAAGAAGTGCGTTCCTCAGATAGCCAGTGCATTGCAATACATGCACAACAAAGGGATGGTCCACTGTGATATCAAGCCAGACAATATTCTGCTAATGGACTTTGAATGTAATACTATCAAAGTGGCAGACTTTGGACTGGCAAGGCTCCAGGGAACTGAAGCACCATCCTTGTCCGGGTTCATACCCTACACAGCTCCGGAACAGTGTAACTTGAAACCAGGAGAACAATTGCTTCTACACCCGAGCATTGATATCTGGGCCTTTGGGGTCATGGTTTACATCGCTATGACTGGATACTTTCCTTGGATAGGAGCAGAGGGTCATGATCCAACGTACAGAGACTTTGCTCGGTGGCAAGTCAGAAAGGATCTGACCTTAGCACCGGAAAAGTGGAGGAAATTCTCTCTTGAAGCCAGGAAAATGTTCTGGGACCTTTTGGCCCTCAATGCGTCCGAGAGGTGCTCAGCCATGGACATTCTAATATATCTTCATGTACCATGGAAAACAGAAATACTTTCAGAAAATTATACAAGGAACACTGCAATACATATGGCCTACAGAGAACATGATGTACATTCCGGAGCTACAGCAAGTGCCGCCTTGTGTCTTCTACCTGATCACGAGACAACTTCACTTTCCATAGGAGCTGAGGTGGAAATTTCATAAAAAATTTTGATCACCTGGTAATCAAGGGACCAAATTGCTGAATGAACGCTGGGGATTTGTAAAAGTGACATAGTTGAGGGTAAGAACGTAGAAATCGTAGAACACTGTTGATTTTTTTGCTCACGTGATTGCTTATCTACAGTATTGTTTTTTGGGAATTATGGATCAAAGCATCATAAAACTGTAAGATGGCCCTGGAAGTGATATGTTTCAGGAAAAAAAAAAATCATAGTGTGGGCAAAACTCTATATGATAGGTAGGGTAGAGTCAAACGTTAGGTCCGAGCATAAGTTCAAATTGAACATTCACGGTTTGGCTGTTTTATAGAAGATCTGAAATTTAAGGATATTTCCTCCCACCATAAATGTCCCCCGATGCATTTCTTTAGCTAACGCTGGCTAAGGTCATATGCTTGACCTCTAGTCAGGAGCAAGATGTCAGCCAATGTTGGGTCACAGAATAATTTCAGCCCACACACTGTAAAGGCTGACATTGCAGCACCCTTTTGTCAGTGTGTTGGTGAATTTAGTGTGAGTGAAGGACAACTGACATTTGTTAAAGTGATTGTAAACCCTTATAATCCACTTTGTACTACAGGTAAGCCTATAATAAGGCCTAGAATAAGGCTTACCTGTAGCTACCCTGGATATCTCCTAAACCTGCACAGTTTAGGAGATATCCCCTGTATCAGCATGTGCCAACATCATCGGCACATGTGCATTGAAACAATGACACGTTTGTGCCGTTGCTTCAGCTAGTGTGCCGTTACTGGCGGCTCCCACGTGCATGTGCGGGAGTGACGTCATTGTGGCTTAGGCCAATCACAGTGCCAGAGCCTGTGCGATACCCAGAAATAACTCCTGGAGCGATGTCACCGGCCGGAGCTTCCGGGGCTTCCATCTAAGGTGAGTATTTCATAATGAGCTTGTATGCTATGCATACTAGCTCATTATGTCTTTGTCTTGCAGGTTTTTGTTTTTTGTTTTTTAGTGGGTTTACAACTACTTTAAAGGGAAAGACGGGTTAGTGTTGTGTGCTTTCAGTATGATGCTTTAAACTGTATTTAGTGTTATATGTATTAGTATATTGTATGCTGTATACAGTTTTCTATTGATGCTTTTATAGTAAATTGCAGTATCTGTGGCTTTGGAGAGTGGAGTGTAAGCCCCTTGTATTCACTGCAATATAAAAAGACCCAATAGTTCATTTTAGGAATGCTTTTTTAATTTTGTGATGTTACTTAACATTTTGTTAATAGTAGCTAGTTTGTTTTCTTTTAAATTAAGCCAAAAAAAGTTTAGGTTTTGTCTTAGTGTTTTGAGTGGGAGTTTTTAGATTTATTTTGTTTTGTTTGGGTCATTTATTTTTATTACCAACCCCAGCATTAGGTTTGAGCCAAACTGCCCTGGGTTATGTTCAAACAGGGTTTGGGGAACTTCAAAGAAGATTAGATGGCAAACCTGAACCCCATTGAAATCAATGGAAGCAGAATCTGTCAAATTAAAAATGGCCATTTTCTGGGCTAACGGCCAAAGGGTTCAAAAAAACAAAAAAAAACAAAGAAAAAAACAAACAGCATGGGGGGCCCTGTCTTGAGTAACATTCACAAATTCAAAAAAATCAATTTGACTAATATTCACAAAAGGAAAACTGTGTTACATTGCCATTTCCTTTGCTATTTAACAAAAAAGTTTGCAGACCCCCTCCAAAGGTCCCCAAAAATAGTATCCTCTTCCATCATTTCCATTCTCAATATTTCTCCTCCTCCATCTCTATTCTAACTCCTCCAACATCTCCATCTTCATTTTCACTCCTCATCCTTTATCTCCTTTCTCACTCCTCCTCTTCTCCATTCCCACTCTTCCATCTCCATTCCCACTCTTCCATCTCCATTCTCGATACTTTCCTCCTCCTCCTCCTTCATCTCTATTGTAATTCCTCCTCCTCCTCCCCATCTTCATTCTCACTCTTCCATCTCCATTCTTGCTCTTCCTTCTCCATACTTCTCCACCTCCTTCATCTCTGTTCTAAATCCTTCTCCCTCCCCATGTTCATTCTCACTCTTCCATCGCCATTCTCACATCTCCATTGTTACATCTTTCATCTCCATTCTCAATACTTCTCCTCCTCATTCATTTCTAGTCAAATTGCTCCTCTTTCTCCATCTTCTTTCTCACTCCTCCATCTGCATTCTCATTCCTCCTCCATCCTCATTCCTTGTCATGGAAAGGTGTGCCTTACAATGGTGGTATTTACTTGTCTACCTTGATACCGTATATCTTTGTATGACTTTACAATAATCACTGGTGATTTTTTTGTACTGATGACTTTATAAGATAGTTACTGAAGCTAACCTCTGCTCTTTATACTTATTTTTACTACTTCCGAGTGTCACAACCCGGGACAACAAACATCAGTGCCAAGTCTCCAGACATTACATCATCAACGTAGAAATGAAGAATATATCCAGACAACGAGAAATTCCAGCAAAAGACCCAGAAGCTATCAAACATCACCACCGATTGTCGCCACCACCTTATTGTCACCAGCATCTTATCAATCGTCACAAACATCTGACAGATGACCAAAGATTGAACACCTTGCATCTTTTCTCTTTTATATACTTATATCAAATCTGTAATAAATAGAGAATTTTTCAGCATATACTTGGTGTTTTGTCTGATCTCTTATACTCCAGTATGTGCCTTCAAGTTAGGCCTCAATGACTAAGATAACTCCACAACTCTCCTCCCCCCCTCTATTCGTACTCCTCATCCTTCATTCTACCTCCTCATCCATTCTCAATTCTCTTCCTCCTCCTTTATTCTTAGTTCTCCTCCTCCTCTATTTTCACTCAACCTCCTCTATTCTTAGTCCTCCTCCATTCTTAGTCCTCCTCTTTCAGTGCCACTTCTGCTCCTCTTCCTCCTTCTCCCTCAGTTTCATTCCTCCTCCTCCTCCATTCTCACCCCTGTTCAGGGGCGTTGCTAGGTGGCAAAAAGACCAGGGGCTTCAGCCTGAAGTCCAAGGCCAACACGGGGAGCTGGGGGCTCTAGGGGCGTGTGTTTTTTTTTCATTTTTGCCTGTTTTCTGTTCTTGAAATGAATTCTGGACATATGTCTAAGCAATATCTTTAAATATAGTTTCAATATTCCTTACTAAAAAAGTTGATATACATACTGAAAGACAGAACAACATGTCTTTGAGATAAAAAGTTGCATTGCAATAAGTAAAGACCCAAAATGATAAGCCTTCCCGTATCATAAAAAAGAGAAGGAATTACTATTACACACAGTGATATCGGACATATAATAATAAAGAAGGACGGAATTGTAAAGAGCTGTGCAAACTGTTGGCGCTATATAAATCCTGTATAATGATAATAATTTGGCTATAGGTGCAACAATTGGAAAATTGGACAACATAGTTAATCAATTATTATAACAACTGTATACTAATAATAATAATTTGGAAAGGGGTAAGGGAAAAAAAGAGATTAAGGGGGATAAGATCAACATGTATGAATACATAAGTGGTCCATATAGTGAACTTGGTGTAGCGTTATTGACCTTAAGGTCACGTGACATCACATGATGTCAGAAGGGGTGGTACCACTGGGTGACATAGCCTGATTGCCCCGCCCCCTTCCTATATAAGAACTGTCAAAGCGCACAGCGGGCAGTTGGCTGGGAGGCGTCCCAGGAGGTGGAGTGTTTTTTTTTTCTATTTTTCATATCTGTCGGGTGTCCTGATTGATGATGGATTACATTGAGGGACATTTTTTATTTTTATTTTTTAATAAAGGATTTGTCAAAAACTGTGTCTTGTGGTTTTTGCTTTTTGACACTTTTTTGGTGAATGGGTAATGGTATGATGTACCCGATACCCATTCACATGGGGGGGTGGGATCTGAGTGCCCCAGATTCCAATAAGGCCACCGTCCACAGACCCTGACAACCACAGCTCAGGGTTGTCGGGAGGAGGCCCTTGTCCCCATCAACATGGGGACAAGGTGCTTTGGGGCATGGGGCTCTGTCCCAAAGCATCCCCCCAATGTTGAGGGCACGTGGCCTGGTATGGTTCAGGGGGGATTTGCTCGCTCGCCCCCCCTTTTCCTGACTTGCCAGGCTGCATGCTTGGATGAGGGTCTGATATGGATATTTATATGATTTTTTTTTAGAAAAATCTGGTATGGGGTTTCCCTTACAATCCATACAAAACCCGAAGGGCCTGGTATAGACTGTGGGGGGGGCCCTACGCCATTTTTTTTTTTTTTTATCCGTATTGCAGGGATTCGGCAATACATTACAGCTGCAAGCAAGTTTAAATTTAATTTCTTTCCTTTAGAAATGTCATTATTGCTGCGGCATGTTCTATACATTGAACAGATGCACCATTTTACAGGCAGACTAAGGGGACCCTCAAGGGACAGTATTTAAAGGAATTTTTCATTTTTATTGTTTCACTTTAGGCATCTTTAAAATCACTGCTCCTTAAAAAAAACAATTGTTTTAAAAACTTTTTCTTGCATTGATACATGTCCCCCAGGGCAGTACCCGGGTCTCCATACATTTTGTGTGGCAATAACTAGCATATTAGCCTTTAAAATTAGGACTTTTTATTTTTCATGTTCGTGTCCCATAGACTTTAATAGAGTTTGCATGTTCGCTAGAACTTTTTGCCTGTTTGAGATGTTCTTCTGCGAACTGAACGGGGAGGTGTTCGGCCGATCCCTACTCCCTTGTTATCTCTCGCCTTGACTAATGCAACTCCATTCTCATTGGCCTACCTCTCCATAGGCTATCCACCCTTCAGTCTGTCATGAATGCTGCTGGCAGACTTATCCACCTTACCAACCACTCAGTGTCTTCCAACCCTCTCCGCCAATCCCTATGCTGGCTCCCAATCACCCAGCAAATTAAATTCAAAATACTAACCACAACATACAAAGCCATTCACAACTCTGCCCGGAGCTACATCACCAATCTTGTCTCCAAATATCACCCAAATCGCCCTCTCCGCTCCTTTCAAGACCTCCTACTCTCAAGCTCTCTTGTCTCCTCCTCCAATCTGTCTGGCTATCTCCTACTCCTGCAGGCAATCCCTGAAAACGTATCTCCTTAGGGAAGCCTATCATTCCTCCAAATAATCTTTTACCACTTCCATCAGCTCATTCCCGACAGTTACAACCTTTTGTACCACCTGCCCCACCATATTAGATTGTAAGCTATTCTGGGCCTCGTAATCCTCTTGTATTTTATTGTATTGTAATGGTATTGTCTCCCTGTTAATGTAAAGCACTATGTACACTGTTGGCGCTATATAAATACTGTATAAAAATAATAATAATAATAATAATAATAATGATACCTTATTCATATAAAGGCAGTAATTATATGTAGAAAAATCCAACAGGCTGGTTCCACCCAAGACAATCGATAGATCGACTTGGGTATAGATCGACTTAGGTACAATCAGCCTGCCCTTACATGGATTGAAAACTCAGGCGGTCCCTTCTGAATCAGCCTGATTGTGATCCATGTACTGGAATATTCCGTACACAGGATTTCAGACACAAACTTTATAATAACAATGGTATCTTCCCTGAATAATCAGAGTCTACACCCAATAGACAATAGACAGGAGATATGGTGGACAATGGTGATGGGATAGACTACAAACAGTAAACATACAATGAACAATAGTACAGGTGAACCCTCCCAGGCAGACAATAGGAACAATAAACAATATATCAAATTAAAAAATCATTGTTAAGGCTTTTAAAAGTAACAAAAAAACAAAACAAGCTTTTTTTCCTTTATAGCATAAAAAAATCTGAAAAAAATCAAACTGTAAGGCTTTTTACAAAAACAAAAAAATATGCCTGATGACAATAAAACAAAACTGAAAAGAAAAATCCAAGAAAATAAAGCATGTTGTGTCTTTCTCCTCTCTCCTCTCTCTCTTCTCTCCCTTCTCTCTCTCCTTTCCCCTCTCTCCCCTCTCTCTTCTCTCCCTTCCCTCTTCTTCTATCTAGATAAAGGAAGGCCCGTAGATGTGGTGTATCTGGATTTTGCAAGAGCATTTGACACAGTTCCCTGTAAACATTTACTGTACAGAGTAAGGTCCGTTGGCATGGACCATAGGGTACATGGATTGAAAACTGGCTACAAGGGTGAGTTCAGAGGGTGGTGATAAATGGGTTGTACTCGGAATGGTCAGGAGTGGGTAGTGGGGTCCCCCAGGATTCTGTCCTGGGACCAATCCTATTTATTTGTTCATAAACAACCTGGAGGATGGGGTAAACAGTACAATCTCTCTGTATTTGCGGACAATGCTAAGCAGGGCAATAACTTCTCTGCAAGTAGATCTGAACAAATTAATGGGGTGGGCAACTACATGGCAAATGAGGTTTAATGTGGTAAAATAATGTATTTGGGTGGTAAAAATATGAATGCAATCTACTCACTGGGGGGAGAACCTCTGGGGGAATCAAGGATGGAAAAGGACCCGGGGGTCCTAGTAGATAGGCCCAGCAATGCTAAGCTGCAGCAAACAGAATATTGGCATGCATTAAAAAGGGGATTAACTCCAGAGATAAAGCAATAATTCCCACTCTACTTTTGTGACAGGTACTCTTTATGGAGAGATCTGGGGTCTATAAGACCCCCAATCCCTCCTGTCCTTAAAAGCATTCAATTGGTGTGTTTGAATGCTTTTGATTTTTGAAAATGGTGCCATCTCAGTATAACCACTTGAAGCCTAGCAATGTATGTGTATGTCGCTGGTTGGCACACTTCATTGGGCTTTTAGCAAGCTTCTGCATTTGGATTGTGTTACTAATTATCTTCTCTCTCAGTTTGACAGGTCAGTGACTTTGCAGCTGCTTAGAAAGGAGAGGGTTCCAATGGACAACTTCTGGTAGAATATGGGCCTCAGCGGCCCAACATTATCAGGACCCATAAAGTTGCCTTTCATACAAGCAGAGACTATTGGGTTGATTTACTAAAGGCAAAGTTCAGTTGCTGTAGATCTCAGGGGAATATCTGAAATGAGGGGAGGCTCTGCTGATTTATATCATCCAATCATGTGCAAGCAAAAATGCTGTTTTTTGTTTCCCTTGCATGTCCCCTTCAGATCTACAGCGGCTGCACTTTCAAGTGCACTTGTAGTGCAAAGTGGATTGCCCTTTAGTAAATAAACCCCTATGTGTTTGCCCAGGAGGTGGCGACAGCTGGAACTCTTTATTCCCTAATAAAGTCAAACGTAAGTTTTGTTTTTTTGTTTTTTTTATTATAAAAAAAAACTTTGTTTAAAAGATTTAATCTCTTTCAAATATTTTTTTAGGCTTAAGGACTCCCCACTCATTACAGTGAGTTGGGATACTGCAACTTGATAGGCTTGATTTTAGGTAACTTTCTCAGCTGTGAAGCAAGGTTAAGGGTGATGGTCCTGGATCTTGCACCATCAATGGTTACTCATATTTGTATACCAACAAGTTTACTTTAAGCATCCTTTTGAGTGTATTGAGCTAATATGTTATGTCCCTGTATGATGGATGAAATAGGCTTCTTGTTTGAATACATTTTTTCCATGTCTAGTTTTTTTTTTTTTTTGTTTTATAGGTTGGTTTAAATGAAGACCGTAAAGCACAGCATTCCTCACATAGTGAGGGTGTTGGAATGCATACACAGCAAAGTGATGGTCCACCATGACCTCAAGATGGACATTGAATGTAATATCAAAGTGGAAGATTTTGGCCTGGTAAGGCTCCAGGGAATGGAAGCGCCATCCATGTTCTGGTTCATACCCTACATGGCTTGAACTGTGTAACCTGAAACAAGAACAATTACTTCTAGGCTCCAGCATTGATGTACAGTATGAGCCTTTGGTGTCATGATTTGCACATCTATGACTGGATCATTCCCTTGCAAAGGAGCAGAGGGTCGTGACCCAATGTACAGAGACTTTGCATTGTGGCAAGTCAAAAAAATCTGGCCTTGGCACCGGAAAAGTGAAGAAAGTTCTCTTGAAGCCAGGCAAATGTTCTGGGACTTGTTGGCCCTCAATGCCTCCAAGGTGCTTGGCCATGGACCTTCTAAAATCTCTTCATGTGCCATGGAAAGCATAAATGCTTTCAGAAAACCATACAAGGAGTACTGTAATACAAATGGCCTACAGAGGAAATAATGTCCATTCCGGAGCTACCGCAAGTGCCGCCTCGTGTCTTCTGCCTGATGAGATAACTTCACTTACTCTAGGAGTTGAGGTGGAAATTGCATAGGTCCTTTTGTTCACCTGATAATTAAAAGACAGACGATGTATGCACTCTGGGGAATTGTACAAGAATCGTGTCTTAGACATCTTAGAAAATCTTGATGTGATTGCTTATCTACAATATTTTTTTAAATTATGGATCAAAGCATCATAAAGATGTTAGATGACCCTAGAAAGGATATGCTTCAGAAACAAAACAATTATTGCATTGGCAAAACTCTATATGATAGGTAGGGTAGTGCCAAACGTTAGGTCTGAGCATAAGTTCTAACTGCAAACACTCTGTTTGACTGTTTAGAGAAGATCTGAACTAAGGATGTTTGGTTTGAATCCCTCCCACCAAATGTCCCCCAATGCATTACTTGAGGGATCGTTGGCTCAGGCAATGTTCATATACTTGACCTCTAGTCAGGTGAAAGATGTTGGCCAATGTTGGGTCTCAGTGAAGTTTCAGCCCAAACACTATAAATGGCTGACTTTGCAGCATCCTTTTGTCAGTGCGTTGGAGAATTTAGTGTGAGTGAAGGACAACTGACATTTGTTAATAGGAAAGACCGGTTAGTATAGTGTGCTTTCAGTATGGTGGCTTCCACCTATTCACCTGCGTCTGAGAACAAAGGGTGACCCTAATTATGATGCACAACATTTGGCTTTCACATAATAATCAAGGAACAGGAGAGCCTTTGTCTTTTTTCAGAGACAGTTGTTGGTCTTGTAAAAAAGTTCTTCACACATCCATACTTAGGTCCATATCTCATATAAACCCATATTAATAGATAAATCTAATTTATTCCCTACAAATACTGACTTTACTGGACAATGACATTGCTTAAAGTACACCTCAAAAGGCAATCTAAACTTTTAATAACAAAACAAAAAAAAAATGCAAATCTCTATCTGATTCACTGATTACATATAAAAAGCTATATACCCTAGAACATATTATTCATGCACAGAAAGATAAAAAAAACTGTCATCAACTTCCCTAACACTCCCCTCCCCCCAACAGCCAGCGGGAGAGTAGAGGAGGGAAGTTCAGCAATGTTGGGGAAGGCAGAAGAGGATCGGTGTCTGCAATAAGGCAGTACAGCCATCCCTCCTGCTAGTAAAGACCCCTGTTATGAACTGATGAGGCTGAGTCCCGGTACAGGAGGGTCAGCCATACTGCCTTATCAGTGAGCCTGGTTGAACACATATCTCGCAGTAGTGATGAATGACACATATATAGAGCATTGTACCATAAATGTCTACTGCATGCTTCCCGTGTATCTCCCTCTATTGGAGGCCATTTTTTTTTAGCTCAATCAAGCTCCACAAAGGTACAACCAAATGTGTGCTCCTTTCCACTAATTATCTGTGAAATATTTACCAAAGAACTAATTTCTCTAAATTTCATTGGCAAAAAAACAGTGGAGACTTCTCATACTAACTCTGTGGATGAGCAAATTTCCCCATGTCCACCCACTGCTTGTATAAGATTCATGGACACCACAAGAGTCTTTTAGAGAGTTTTGAGCATCTTTGTTTAAGACTTTGAAAAGTAACCAGTAAGTCCCAGGACCCATTTACACCTAGATATCCCAACATGGTTTAGGAAGCCAATTGATATACGGTATATTACCTACTTTATAGTTTCCGAGGTGGATAGAGTTTAATGTTGAATTTTGAGATTATATATATATATATATATATATATATATATATATATATATATATATATATACACACACACACACACATATACACTGTATGTATATTTATTTTTAATGTTATTATTATTTTATTAAATGAAATACTCAATTGCATAATATTTACTGCAAATAATGATCCATTATATATTATAATAAAAATATACTATTGGTTAGAATGCTAAGACATTTTATACATTACCTTTAGAAATCTCAGCACCTAGAAACTGGTTTCCCTAATTAAATCATTTGAAATTAGTTTCAGGGTATCTTTCCCGCCCTCAACACACTGGCACAGTATAAACAAACCCCATTCTTATGGACCTATTGGCCACACCCTCCTAGAGCTCAACCCAAAGTCTCCAGACACACATATAGACCTCCATTCCTTACTCAGTGAATCTCATTTTGCTTGTAGCAAAAGTGATTTATTTTCTCCATTGACCACTTCCCACCGGAATAGCTTTGGAGAAGACCATATAGACTTCCTCAGTGATACCAACTTGGAGACATCTATATCTTCATTGTTTAAGGTAAGTCATACAGAAGCCCAAAGATCTATAGACCTGATAGTTTTATGCTTTAAAAAGCTGGGATTTTTCTCTGATTGAGGAGATGTATTTAGCAGGAAATGGAATAGTAAAAACTTTTTAATATTCTAAAGGGCCTTTTATTTTAGAGATGGATATATTGACCGAATATCCCCATTATTTTACAATATTTTATTTTAAAAGTATTTTAACCTCATGCTTTACATTCAGATGTTCATTCTTCATGTACCGTCAAAAGTAAATTAAACAGTTTCATCTTAGGTTGTCCTAATTTTTGCCATTCCTGTAATTTTGCTATTCCTGTCTGTCTTTTTTGGACAAGTATTTTCGTATTTTCCTCATTTTCACTTTCACCATATTTTACAATGACAACCTAACAATACAGATGTCTTAGCAGAAAGTTAAGTAGAAAAGAAAACTAAACCTTTTTGTTTTTATTGTTCCCTGAATTAAAATGATTTACATTATTTTTTCCTTTTTCCACTTGCCTGTTGTGGTCCTTCATATGGGATTAGATTATTTTCTTTTGTTCAGAGATCCATAGATTGATTGAATATCCACATTATTTTGCAATAATTTGATTTTAGAACCCAACCAACCTCATACATTACATTCAGATTTTCTATCTTCATGTCCCCTTTAAATAAAATTAAACAGCTCCATCTTAGGATGTCTGTTAGATGGTAGATTAGCAGTTGCATGTTAAACGCAATTCAAAATCAAAAGTTTTTCATCTTTCACCATATGTTACAATAACAACCCAACAATGCAGAAATCTTAGCAAAAAGTTAAAAAGAAAACTTTTTTGTTTTTAATGTTCCCTAAATGTAAATTATTTAAATTATTTTTCCCTTTTTTCACTTCGCCTGTTGTGTCCCTACAAGTGGGATTAGATTATTTTCTTTTGATTAGAGATCGATATATATTGATTGAATATCCACATTATTTTTGCAATATTTTGTTTTTAGAATTCAACCAGCCTCATGCATTATACTCAGATGTTCTTTCTTTATGTACCCTTGAAATAACATTAAACAGTTCCATCCTAAGTTGTCTGTTAGATTGTATATTAGCAACTGCATGTTCACCATCAAAAGTTCTCTGTCTTTTTTGTACTTCCAAGTGTTTTCCTAATTTCACCCCAGACAAAGTTTTTAATGTTCCCTGAATTTAAATCATTTTTTCTTTATTTCACTTGCCTGTTACTGCCCTACAAGTGGGATTAAATTATTTTCTTTTGCTTAGAGATCCATATATTGATTAAATATCCACATTGTTTTGCAATATTTTATTTTTAGAATTTAACCAACCTAAAAAAAAATGCATTCAGATCTTCTTTCTTCATGTTCCCTTGAAATAAAATTAAACCATTAAATTGTCTGATAGAATATAGATTAGTAGTTGCATGTTAATAAACAATTTAACTTCAAACATTGTTTATTTTCTGCGTTCCAAATTTCTCAATTCCTGTCTGTCTTTTTTGTACTTGCAAGTTTTTTTTCCTAATTTCAACCCTAACCGTACAGATGTCTTACCAGAAAGTTATACAGAAAAACGTTTTTTTTTTATTGTTTCCTGATGTTTGGGGGTTCTAAGTAATTTTCTAGAAAAAAAATACTAATTTAAAATTTGAAACAAAAAGTTACAGAGAAGGTCTGGTCTTCAAGTGGTTAAACAATTCAACATCAAAAGTTTTTTTTTCTGAGTTCCAAATTTCACCATTTCTGTCCGTCTTTTTTTGTACATGCAAGTTTTATTTTACCTAATCTCAACCCAAACAGTATAGATGTCTTACCAGAAAGTTATAGAGAAAGGGGCTGTAATGTTCCCTGAATTTAAATTATTTTTCTTTATTTCACTTGCCCTTTAATGCCCTACAAGTGGGATTAAATGTGGTTTTTTTTTTAGAGATCTGTATTTTAATTGAATATTCGGGACCTTTTTTTAGCATATAACCACCCCATGCATGCATTTAGGTGTTCTTTGTTCATGTATTCTTGAAATAAAATGAAACAGATCTTCTTAGGTTGTCTGTTACAATTTTCAGTTGGGTTTGAAAAAAAATAGTATTTTTTTTTTTGCTATAAATTTTTAGTTGAATTAGAAAAAGAGAGCTATACTTATTACATACATGAGCAAAAATAGGTATAGTAAATACATTACTCAGTAGTTTGTACATACATAACTCTTGATAGAAGAGCAATAAGGAATTTTAGAAAGCAAAAAACAACAAAACAGGGAGTATTAAGTAGAAGACTTCCAGATATCATATTAGCATCCTACAAGGTACACAGTACTGAATATCAGAATAAGATTAACATCTAGGGAACACCAAAACAATATCACTGAGCCCCTTCCTGACATCTATTGATATGTTACATCTGGCGGAGAGAGTAGATGGAAATGTGATATATGTGCAGTAAGTACAATCCGGATGGGTCATACATGCCACTGTTTACAGAAGGGTTCAAGTTTCCATTTTTAATGGCAAACATTAATTCAAATTGTGTTTACACATTGAGATTTTGTAAGATTTATTTATCAGGAAAGACATCTGTAAATGTTTTTTTTTTTTTTTAATTAGTAGTCGGGTTCCAAATTTCACCATTCCTATATGTCTTTTTTTTTGGTGCAAGTGTTGTCCTATTTTCTTTTTCACTATATTGTTACAATGATAGAACATTGACATTGACTAAATTTTTTGCAATTCTGAACAGTCACTCAGTACAAGTGCTGTAGTTAGAGACCGGCTCCAGCCAAACCCATTTATTTGCTTGATTTATGGATGAAGGTTATAGCTTCTGTCAGGTTTTTATTACCCCCTGTGTCCTTATTGGAGAGATCCACTGGTGACCACTAGGGATGAGCCAAACACCCCCCGGTTCGGTTCGCACCAGAACCTGCGAACGGACCAAAAATTTGCGCGAACTTTAGAACCCCATTGAAGTCTATGGGACTTGAACGTTCGAAATCAAAAGTGCTCATTTTAAAAGCTAATTTGCAAGTTATTGTCCTAAAAAGGGGTTTGGGGACCCGGGTCCTGCCCCAGGGGACATGTATCAATGCAAAAAAAGTTTTAAAAAAGGCCATTTTTCGGGAGCATTGATTTTAATGATGCTTAACGTGAAAAAAAGTGAAATATTCCTTTAAATATCGTACCTGAGGGTGTCTATAGTATGCCTGTAAAGTGGTGCGTGTTTCCTGTGCTTAGAACAGTCCCTGCACAAAATGTCATTTTTAAAGGAAAAAAGTCATTTAAAATTGCTTGCGGCTTTAATGTAATGTCGGGTCCTGGCGATATGGATGAAAATCAGTGAGACAAACAGCATGGGTACCCCCCAGTCCATTACCAGGCCCTTTGGGTCTTGAATGGATATTAAGGGGAACCCTGCATCAAAATTAAAAAAAGGAAAGGCGTGGGGCCCCCAGGCCCTATATACTCTGAACAGCAGTATACAGGCGGTGCAAACAAGACAGGGACTGTAGGTTTGTTGTTAAGTAGAATCTGCTTGTAATTTTGAACTGGTAGGTACATTTTTAAAGTGTAGCTCCAGCCAAAAAATCTATTTTTAAGATTTTTTGAAAACATAGGGAAGGGTTATCACCACTGTGACATTTGTTTTGCTGTCTGTGCACCTCTTTAGAAGATTTCACCTCACTTTCTGTCCCAATGACAAATGTTTTTTGACAATTTGGGGTTTTTAGTGAAACAAGGATTTGTGATAAAGCATCAGTGGAGAGGAGACACGTTTTTCCCATATTAACTCTTACAGGAGAGAATTTCCCTTCCTAGGGGTAGATTTAATCTCACTTCCTGTTGTCTCCTTCCGTTTGCAAGTAGGAGTCGTTTGTAAGTTAGATGTTTGAAAGTAGGGGCCTGCCCTATATACACAGCAGAAATTTGGGCCTTAGATGTTGGTGTGGCCACAACACTGTAAGCCCTCACAGGGCCCTGCTGTGAAATATTAGATCAAGAATTGTAATTACATACCCCTGTTGAACAGGGGCAGAAAAATTGGGCCTTATGGGGCGTACACACGGTCGGACTTTTCAGCTACAAAAGTCAGACGGACGCCGATGGACCAAATCTGGTGGACAATCCGATCATGTGTGGGCTTCCCCGGACTTTCAGCAGACTTTTCCAGTCGCAAATCTGACGGACTTTAGATTTGGAACTTGCTTCAAATCTTTACGTCGTAACTCAGCCGGACCCAGAAATCCGCTTGTCTGTATGCTAGTCCAATGCTAGGGCAGCTATTGGCTACTGGCTATCAACTTCCTTATTTTAGTCTGTTGTACGTCATCACGTACGAATCCGTTGGACTTTGGTGTGATCGTGTGTAGGCAAGTCCGGTCGTTAGAAAGTCTGCCAAAAGTCCATCGAAAGTCGGTCGGACAGGCTGTCGGACTTTTGTAGCTGAAAAGTCCAACCGTGTGTACGCACCATAAGGCACTGGTGCCACAACACTGCAACCCCTCACAGATACTCTAGTTGGAGTGCAGGAATGAGCCCTCCTGCAAAATATTGCATCAAAAATTGTAATTACACTCCCCTGTTAAACCGGGGGAGAAAAATTGGGCCTTAGGCACTGGTGCTGGTGCCACAACACTGCAACCCCTCACAAATACTCTAGTTGAGCGCAGCAACGAACCCTCCTGCAAAATATTGCATCAAAAATTGTAATTACACGCCCCTGTTCCCTGTTAAACAGGGGCTGAAAAATTGGGCCTTAGCCACTGGTGACTTTGCCCAGAACCAAAAATATTCTTCCAAGCTATCAGCATGATCATTGAGGAGGAAGAGGATAGTCACTCAGCATAATAGGATAGTCACTCAGTATCAGCATAGGCAGTCTTGAAGGGATCTGACATTTCAAAAAAAAAATATTCGGTTACATCAGCATCAGGTGCTTGGTATCTGGTGGTGATTCAAGACTGATTCATTTTTATGAAGGTCAGTCGATCGACCGAGTCGGTGGACCGGCGCACCCTGTGATCGGTTACAAAGCCTCCAGCAGCACTGAATGTGCGTTCCGAAAGAACGCTGGATGCAGGACAGGCCAGTAGCTCAATTGCATACTGCGCAAGCTCTGGCCAGTGATCCATCCTCAAGACCCAGTAACCCAGAGGATTTTTGATGGGAAAGGTGTCCAAGTCAGATCTTGCCCTTAGGTATTCCTGCACCATGTAAAACAGACGATTGCGATGGTTGCTGGAACCGATCATACCTTGGGGCTGCGGACTAAAAAATTGTCTGAACGCATCGGTCAGACGGCCACCTTCTCCACCGCTCCTTCTTTGACAGACCCTAGCCTCAGCAACATGTTGTCCAGGAACAGGAGTTTGTAACCTCTCAGTCTCTGGGAACGCATTGCACAGATCTTTCTGCAAGGCCTCCCGAAGATGTTTCATCCTTTGCTACCTCTGCAATGGCAAGATAAGGTCTGCAACCTTACCCTTGTAACGTGGATCAAGGAGGGTAGCCAGCCAGTATTGATCCCTCTCCTTGATACCACGAATACGAGGATCCTTCCGCAGGCTTTGCAGGATCAGGGAGGCCATGCAGCGTAGGTTTGCTGAGGCATTCGGTCCGGAGTCCTCTGGGTCACTAAGGACGACATGATCCACAGCCACCTCCTCCCAGCCATGTACAAGTCCATGGGTTTCTTGAGACTGTAAATGATCCCTTAAAGACTGCTGCTGATGCTGAGTGCCAGGCTCCACCTCCATGCTGACACAATCCTCCTCCTCCTCTTCCTGTGTGATCGGCAGGCACGCAGGAACACTGTCTGGATAAAGGGGGCCTTGAGAGCTAAGGAAGTCCTCCTCTTCCTGCCTCTGTTCTGCCTCAAGTGCCCTGTCCATTATTCCACGCAGCGTGTGGTCAAACAGGTGGACAAGGGGGACAGTGTCACTGATGCATGCACTGTCACTGCTCACAATCCTCGTGGCCTCCTCAAATGGTGACAGGACAGTGCATGCATCCCTGATCATGGCCCACTGGCGTGGGGAAAAAAAACAAGCTCCCCTGACCCTGTCCTGGTGCCAAAGTTGCACAGATACTCATTGATGGCTCTCTGCTGCATGTGCAGCCGCTGCAGCATGGCCAACCTTGAGTTCCACCTGGTGGGATGTCACAGATTAGGCGGTTCCTGGGCAGGTTAAATTCCTTTTGGAGGTCAGCCAGCCGAGCACTGGCATTATATGACCGGTGGAAATGCACACAGACTTTCCTGGCCTGCCTCAGGACATCCTGTAAGCCCAGGTACCTGCCCAAGAATCGCTGTACCACCAAGCTAAGGACGTGAGCCAAACAGGGCCCCTGGGTCAGTTGTCCCTGTCGGTGGGCGGAGAGGAGGTTGGTGCCATTGTCGCAAACCACCATACCTGCCTTAATCTGGCATGGCGTTAACCACCTCTGAGCCTGCCCCTGCAGAGCTGACAGAATCTCTGCCCCAGTGTGGCTCCTGTCCCCCAAGCACACCAGCTCAAGCACTGCATGGTATCTTTTAGCCTGCATACTTACGTAGCCCCTTGAACGCCAACAGAGCACCGAGGACAAAGCACAGGAAGAGGCCATGGAGGAAGAAGAAGAGGAGGGGGTGGAGGAGAGAGGTGTGTCAGAATCACCAGTAGTAGCATTTTGGAGGCATGGTGGTGGAACAACCTCCAACACTACTGCACCTTGTCCTGCATCCTTCCCAGCTGCCAGCAGAGTCACCCAATGCGCCGTGAAAGATAGGTAACGTCCCTGTTCATGCCTGCTGGACATGAGTCAGCGGTAATATGCACCTTACCACTGACCACCCTGTCCAGCGAGGCCAAGACATTGCCTTCCACATGCCGGTAGAGAGCCGGAATCGCCTTCCATGAGAAAAAGTGGCGTTTGGGAACCTGCCACTGAGGAACCGCACATTCCACAAACTCACGGAAGGGGGCAGAGTCTACCAACTGAAAAGGCAGCAGTTGAAGTGCTAGCAGTTTAGCCAAGCTAGCATTCAACTGCTGGGCATGTGGATGGCTGGGAGCGAACTTCTTTCGGTGGTGCAGCAGCTGGGGCAGGGAAATTTGCCTGGTACAATCTGACGTTGGTGTACCAATAGCAGATTGCCCACAAGTACTTGCCTGTGACACACCTAATTCTACACCTTCATTCCTCTCAGTGCAGGTCTCAGAGAGGACTGAAGGTATAGTGGGATTGGAGATCCCAGCTGATGAGGAGCAAGGAGAGGTCCTCTTTGTTCTTTGGTGTGGGTCTTTTAGGTACGCTTGCCAACGAACTGCATGGCAGGTCAACATATGTCTGGTCAAGCATGTGGTGCCCAAGTGGGTGATGTTTGATGCAAGATACGCTTGAGACATATGTTGCAAATAGCAGCGGTGCGATCTGATGCACATGTCTCAAAAAAGGCCCACACCAAAGAACTTTTTGAATAATGCGCAGAGACAGCAGCGCCCTACACATGCGGAGCTCAGCAGTGTGATGCAGTCAGTGTGCTGCCCTTAAGCTGGCCTTTGGAGGGCATCCTGCCTTGTTGGTGATGTGCCTCCTCCTCTCTCCTATCAGGCACCCACATGGAATCAGTGACCTCATCATCCCCTCCCTCTTCATCATTGGAGCAAACCTGGCAGTATGCTGCAGCTGGGGGAACATGACTGCCAGATTGCTGTCTTTCTTGGGCACCCCCTCTGTCTGGGCTTATGTTACTGCCTTCCTCTAGCTGAGTTCCATCATTGGAGCCTTCAAAACGCTGGCCAGCCTCCTGGAGCATGTACCCAACACTGTGGTCAAACAGTTCGGAGGACTCCTCAGGAGGACATGGTGGGGCTAGGGAAGAGGTGACTGATGCCATTGAGCCGAGGGAAGAGGCCACGTTGGCAGCTGCTTTGCCAGACAAAGTACCCTGAGCCTGGGCGAGAGAGGATGAGGAGGATGAGGACGGCTTGGTCATCCACTCTACCAAGTCTTCCACATGTTGTGGCTCAACACGGCCAGCTGCCGAAAAAAAGGACAAGCATGGCCCACGGCCACGTGCTGATGAGGATGCACCGTGTCCATGACCAGCACTGTTGCCTCTGGACACAGAGCCTGCTTTCCCTCTTTTATTGGCTTGTGACTGTCTGCCTCTCCTTGTTGGCCTTGCAGACATACTAATGGCCTGCAGTGAGATGTTGCTGCACAAAACTGGGATGTATATATACTGATTATACTGCAGCTAGCAGAATGCCTGCCTGTAATATTAATAGGATCAGAAGAAGCACACCAGCACTTGTCTTCAGGTAGCTATAGGTGCAACTGTGCAGGGTACACAGTACACTAACTGTAAATACTTCAAGCTGCCTGCCTATGGTATTAATAGGATCAGAAGAAGAACATCAGCACTTGTCTTCAGGTAGCTATAGGTGCAACTGTGCAGGGGTACACAGTACACTAACTGTAAATACTTCAAGCTGCCTGGCTGTGGTATTAATAGGATCAGAAGAAGAACAAAAGCACTTGTCTTCAGGTAGCTATAGGTACAACTATACACAGTACACTAACTGTAAATACTTCAAGCTGCCTGCCTGTGTTATTAATAGGATCAGAAGAAGAACAATAGCACCTGCAACTGTGCAGGGTACACAGTACACTAACTGTAAATACTGTAAAAACACCTGCCTACCTGTCAGTATATTAGAAAGAGAATAGCAGGAACAGATCTAGCTAAACTGAATACAGTGTATATATATATTTACAACACCTGGGATGCATATACATACATAATACACTGTAAGTGCAGCTAACTGACTCGCCTGCCTACTCTATCTAACTTAAATCAAATGACACTGTCTCTCTCTCTGTCTAATTCTCTCCGCCACCGCAACACACTACACAAGGCCACCACGCAGGCGGCCTTATATAGTGTGGGGCATGTACTAAACCCCCTGAGCCATAATTGGCCAAAGCCACCCTGGCTTTGGCCAATTACGGCTCTCTGTTCAGATGGCACTGTCATTGGCCAAGCATGCGGGTCATGCATGCTTGGCCAATCATCAACCAGCAATGCACTGCGATGCCGCAGTGAATTATGCGCCTTGATGCGCCATTTGAATTTGGCACGAACAGCCCATAACGTTCGCAATTCGGCGAACGGTCGAACACACGATGTTCGAGTCGAACATGGGTTCGACTCGAACTCGAAGCTCATCCCTAGTGACCACATAGGAAATGATCTCTCCTCCACACTACAATAAAAACTTGATGCAAATAGGAGCCCGAGTGCTCTAACTCAGTGTTTCTCAACTCCAGTCCTCAAGGCGACCCAACAGGTCATGTTTTCAGGATTTCCTGCAGATGAAACAGCTGTGATAAGGCAGTGAAACTGATCAAATCACCTGTGTAAAATAATGGGAAGCCTGAAAAACATTACCTGTTGGGGCGCCTTGAGGACTGGAGTTGAGAAACACTACTCTATCTTGTCCTATGTCACGCTCAAATCATTTATTGTACTTTCACTCTTTAAATGAAAGAAAAATAAAAAAATTATATTTTGGAATGAATATTCCCCGTTATTGGAGTAAGTGGAAAGGATAGTGAACCATCATTGGTTGGTGTCAGTGGAAGAAATAGTAATCAATCATTGGTGGCAGTATTTATATACTGTATTATATATATATATATATATATATATATATATATATATATATATATATATATATATATATATAATTCAAAACCCAATAAAGGTATTTATTCATTCCTCACTTGTGCCCTCTTTTGTTGACCACACATATGAAGTGAGGGAGAACCTTCCCACTGACATTGGAAATGGCAATAAAAAGTTCACAGATGTTCTAACCTGTTCTTTTTTTTGTCCAAATTCTTGGGTTGGATTTGTGCCTGAAGTTTAGGGAAGTCATGTATTCAACTCTCTCTATGAGGTTTTAGAAACTTTACTAAAGGAAAGTAAAACTGGGAACTTTGTAGGATGGCTTTATAAATTCAAAATATAACTATATAAAAAAAAAACATCCAAATGTATCAGTCACATCATACAAAAGTTTAAAAGATTCAAGCATGATGCTCAATACAGAAACTTTTGTATGATGTGACTAATCCCTTTGGAAAGATTTGTGTAGATTTGTATATTTGTATCTTCAGTGGCTCTCATCCTACCTATCCCAACGCACCTTCAGTGTCACTTACAATTCTACTTCCTCCACTCCTCTTCCCTTCTCTGTCGGGGTCCCCCAAGGTTCTGTTCTTGGACCTCTTTTATTTTCAATCTACACCTCTTCCCTGGGTCAGCTGATAGCCTCTCACGGCTTTCAATATCATTTCTATGCTGATGACACACAAATCTATCTCTCCACCCCTCAATTCACTCCATCAGTCTCTTCACGCATCACTAACTTATTAACCGACATATCTGTATGGATGTCACACCACTTCCTCAAACTCAACTTGTCCAAAACCGAGCTTATAATATTTCCTCCCCCACGTTCCTCTTTCCCCGACTTCTCTGTCAAGAGCAATGGCAAAACCATCCACCCGTCCCCACATGTCAGGGTACTAGGTTTTATCCTGGATTCTGAACTCTCCTTTCAGCCCCACATCCAATCACTTTCCAAAGCTTGCCACCTCAACCTCCACAACATCTCTAAACTACGTCCCTTTCTAACCAATGAAACCACAAAGCTCCTGATTCACTCCCTGGTTATCTCTCGCCTTGACTACTGCAACTCCCTCCTCATTGGCTTACCTTTAAATAGACTCCTCCCCCCTTCAGTCCATCATGAATGCTGCTGCCAGACTCATCCACCTTACAAACCGCTCAGTGTCTGCTACCCCTCTCTGCCAATCCCTCCATTGGCTACCACTCGCCCAACAAATTAAATTCAAAATACTAACAATAAGTTACAAAGCCATCCACAACTCTGCCCCCAGCTACATCACTAACCTAGTCTCAAAATACCAACCTAATCGCCCTCTCCGTTCCTCCCAAGATCTCCTGCTCTCTAGCTCCCTCATCACCTCCTCCCATATCCACCTCCAGGACTTCTCCCGAGCCTCGCCCATCTTCTGGAATTCCCTACCCCAATCTGTCAGACTGTCTCCAACTTTATCCACTTTTAGGCGATCCCTGAAAACTTTCCTCTTCAGAGAAGCCTATCCTGCCTCCATCTAACAACTGCACTATTTTCTCCATTAGCTCATCCCCCACAGCTATTACCCTTTGTATAACTTGACCCTCCCTCCTAGATTGTAAGCTCTAATGAGCAGGGCCCTCTGATTCCTCCTGTATTGAATTGAATTGTATTGTACTTGTACTGTCTGCCCTAATGTTGTAAAGCGCTGCGTAAACTGTCGGCGCTATATAAATCCTGTATAATAATAATAATAATAATAATATTTGTATATGTTTTGAATTTATATCTCTGGGTGAAATGCTAGAAAGTCCCCGGTTGTTACTTTGTTGTAGACATTTGTTGGATTGGAAAAATGGCGCACTGGGTCCTTTGCCCAGTGTCATTCTTCCCCCCTCATTTTGCTCTTTTAAGTATATTAAATAATTGTATTTATTATCTACAATTGTATGTATCTCCAAAATCAGATTAAGGTCTTGTGTAAATAGAATGACTTTGATGTCCATTTAAGACCCTTCTAAAATAATTTAGGATGTGTTGACTGGTGAATTTACAGTTGCTTCAAGAGGGTTTTGCATTACCATAGACTTATATAGAAATACAATAGCCACTTGCTGGAACAAAAGCCCATCTCTATAGGCCCAAAATGTACATAATAAGAACTGTAAGCATATACCTTTCTTAAAATGTAAAGTAACTGTTTTTAGTTACAGTACTATCATTATCCTCTAATGATGGTTGCAATTAATAGATGTTGGGTCATATCCAGAGGGATGTTACATAGTTGGTAAGGTTGAATGAAGACACTAGTCCATCCACTTCAACCTATGTTGGTTTGTGTATGTGTATATGTCACTACCATTTTCTTTATCCATGTATATTACTTTCTTTAAAATGCGCATTGAAGAGTTTTTTTAAATTATCAACACTCTCCGCTGACACCACCGATTGTGGAAGGGAGTTCCAATCCCTTTCCACTCTGACAATAGAGAAACCCTTATGCAGTTTTAGCCTAAATTGCTTCTCCTCCAATTTCATTACATGGCCATGTGTCTTCTTAAGCTACATGAGAATGAATAGTGCTCCCCTATGCTAGAATCACTACTGAGATTTTTTATATTGCCATCATATCTTCTCTTAAGCATCTCTTCTCCAGGAAGAATACCTTTATTGTTTGTAGTTGTGCCTTATAACTGAGTTCCTCCAGCCCCCTTATCAGCTTTGTTTTCCTTCTCTGGACTCTCTCCAGTTCCAGCACATCCTTCCTGAGGACTGGTGACCAGAACTGGACAGCATACTCCAGATGTGGCCCAAACAGAGTCTTTTAAAGTGCTAGAATTATAATGGTATCTCTTGTGTTTAATGCTGTTTATTAGAGATTCATGTCAAATAAAACTAATTTGTATTTTCTGATGTTGTGATTCCAGAATGGCTTCTAACATTGAGGACGTGACCAAGAACACCGCAAAGAATCTCCTTGAGCTCATCTCTGAAACCTCTGAAAACCTGAGGATGATGGAGGTGACTGACTTCTTTGACCCCATTAAAGAGCTCGGGAGTGGATCGTATGGAAAGGTTCTGCTGGCCAAACATCGGGGTTCAGGTAAACTTTGTAGCTTCATTCATGTAAAGAAAACATTTTTATTTTAATCATTTGTGTTTTTAAATTAGTGGAACAAATCTAAATAAAAAATAACTAACAGGTAAAGTTTCTGTGGTGATCAGGTGACCTTGCATCATTAGAGGAGGGCAAACTACAGTGAGGAGGTCTACTACAATGTGCAAGTATGAGAGTATAGTCAATGTTCTGGGGCTCCTCTGGGGATTTAGTTCTATTTAGCGCAAAACATCAAGAAAGTTTGAGCAGATGCCTAGAGGGTCTCTACTTCTAAACTGAGATATGAGTGTGACATCCAATATCTAAGAATCAACAGAATGGTTCGGCTGCAGAAAATTTCCAATGCTTTGAGCAGCATTCTTTAAAGTTTTCCAAGCAACCCCTCACTTCCAGTTTTTAAGTGATGATTATGGATCCTAATAAGTCAGTGCTTTAGATTTACACAAGCTTTTAACTAAATTCAGTAGGTTTTTAGCGAGTTTCATCATTGTTGGGTTTATGATGCTAATTATCTTTTTTTCTCCCTCTTTCCAACAGATGAGTTGGTCGCTGTAAAACTGCTGAGCAAGGAGACAACTCCAAAGGACAACTTCCTAATGGAATATGGAATGTCTCTTTGTCTCAGCAGCCATCCAAATATCATTGCAACCCACGAGATCGTTTTCCATACCAGCAGTGACTATGTGTTTGTCCAGGAGGTGGCGCCAGCTGGAGATCTTCTCTCAATAGTAAAGGAAAGGGTAAGTTTGTATCAGAAATTGAATGATATTTAAAAAGTTATAATTTCTATCCATTGCTCTTTTAAAGCATGTCTGAGGTTTAAGGAATCCTCTCCCAGTGCAGTGAGTTGGTGGGACCTATAATGAGCATAAAATTGTTACATAGTTACATAGTTACATAGTAGGTGAGGTTGAAAAAAGACACAAGTCCATCAAGTCCAACCTATGTGTGTGATTATGTGTCAGTATTACATTATAGATCCCTGTATGTTGCGGTCATTCAGGTGATTATCTAATAGTTTCTTGAAGATATCAGTGCTCCCTGCTGAGACCACTGCCTGTGGAAGGGAATTCCACATCCTTGCCGCTCTTACAGTAAAGAACCCTCTACGTAGTTTAAGGTTAAACCTCTTTTCTTCTAATTGTAATGAGTGGCCACGAGTCTTATTAAACTCTCTTCTGCGAAAAAGTTTTATCCCTATTGTGGGGTCACCAGTACAGTATTTGTAAATTGAAATCATATCCCCTCTCAAGCGTCTCTTCTCCAGAGAGAATAAGTTCAGAGCTCACAACCTTTCCTCATAACTAAGATCCTCCAGACCCTTTATTAGCTTTGTTGCCCTTCTTTGTACTCGCTCCATTTCCAGTACATCCTTCCTGAGGACTGGTGCCCAGAACTGGACAGCATACTCCAGGTGCGGCCGGACCAGAGCCTTGTAGAGTGGGAGAATTATCCTTTTATCTCTTGCGTTGATCCCCCTTTTAATGCCAATATTCTGTTTGCTTTATTAGCAGCAGCTTGGCATTGCCTGCCATTGCTGAGCCTATTATTTACTAGGACCCCCAGGTCCTTTTCCATCCTAGATTCCCACAGAGGTTCTCCCCCTAGTGTATAGATTGCATTCATATTTTTGCTACCCAAATGCATTATTTTACATTTTTCTACATTGAACCTCATTTGCCATGTAGTCGCCCACCCCATTAATTTGTTCAAGTCTTTTTGCAAGGTTTCCACATCCTGCGGAGAAGTTATTGCCCTGCTTAACTTAGTATCGTTTGCAAATACAGAGATTGAACTGTTTATCCCATCCTCCAGGTCGTTTATAAACAAATTAAATAGGATTGGTCCCAGCACAGAACCCTGGGGAACCCCACTACCCACCCCTGACCATTCTGAGTACTCCCCATTTATCACCACCCTCTGAACTCGCCCTTGTAGCCAGTTTTCAATCCATGTACTCACCCTATGGTCCATGCCAACGGACCTTATTTTGTACAGTAAACGTTTATGGGGAACTGTGTCAAATGCTTTTGCAAAATCCAGATACACCACGTCTACGGGCCTTCCTTTATCTAGATGGCAACTCACCTCCTCATAGAAGGTTAATAGATTGGTTTGGCAAGAACGATTCTTCATGAATCCATGCTGATTACTGCTAATGAGATCATTCTTATTACTAAAATCTTGTATATAGTCCCTTATCATCCCCTCCAAGAGTTTACATACTATTGATGTTAGGCTAACTGGTCTGTAATTCCCAGGGATGTATTTTGGGCCCTTTTTAAATATTGGTGCTACATTGGCTTTTCTCCAATCAGCTGGTACCATTCCAGTCAATAGACTGTCTGTAAAAATTAGGAACAACGGTCTGGCAATCACTTGACTGAGTTCCCTAAGTACCCTCGGATGCAAGCCATCTGGTCCCGGTGACTTAATAATGTTAAGTTTCTCAAGCCTAATTTTAATTCTGTCCTCTGTTAACCATGGAGGTGCTTCCTGTGTTGTGTCATGAGGATAAAAACTGCAGTTTTGGTTACTGAAGCCCCCCGATTCACTCGTGAAGACTGAGGAGAAGAATAAATTCAATACCTTTGCCATCTCCCCATCCTTTGTAACCAGATGTCCTTCCTCATTCTTTATGGGGCCAATATGGTCTGTCCTCCCTTTTTTACTGTTTACATACGTAAAGAATTTCTTGGGATTTTTTTTGCTCTCCTCCGCTATGTGTCTTTCATGTTCTATCTTAGCCGTCCTAATTGCACCCTTACATTTCTTGTTGCATTCTTTATAAAGTCTGAATGCTGAGGATGATCCCTCAACCTTGTATTTTTTGAAGGCCTTCTCCTTTGCTTTTATATGCATTTTTACATTGGAGTTAAGCCATCCAGGATTTTTGTTCGCTCTTTTAAATTTATTACCCAATGGGATACATTGGCTAATGCCCTTATTTAATATGCTCTTAAAGCAAACCCATCTCTCCTCCGTATTCTTTGTTCCTAATATTTTATCCCAATTTATGCCTTTTAGCAAGGTTTGTAGTTTAGGGAAGTTGGCTCTTTTGAAATTCAGTGTCTTTGTGTTCCCTTCATGTTTCCTTTTTCTGTGATTTATACTGAAACTAAATGACCTGTGATCGCTGTTACCTAAATTGCCCCGTATTTCCACATCTGTGATCAGGTCTGTATTGTTGGTAATCAGTAGATCCAGTAATGTTTTATTTCTAGTTGGTGCGTCTACCATCTGACCCATAAAATTGTCCTGCAAGACATTAAGGAACTGTCGAGCCTTAAATGAATGTGCGATTCCCTCCGCCCAGTCTATGTCTGGATAATTAAAATCCCCCATTATGATAACACTTCCCATCCTTGCTGCTAATCCAATTTGTGATAGGAGATCCATCTCCAAATTGTTATTTTAGGTATGTGGCTCGCTCAGTTGTGAACAAAGTTAAGATGGAGTAAGGTGGGTTAAGATGGATCTTGCACCATTAATAGAAGCTCCCACTTTGCATGCAGGTTTCATTTAAGTATACTCCTTGTGTATGCAGCTAATGTATCTTCTGCTTTCCTGTGCAAGAGATAAGATGAGTTTCATATGTTGGGTAACATTTTGCCATGTTGATGTTTAGTAAATAATTTTGTATTTTTTTTTCTACAGGTTGGTTTGAAGGAAGATATAGTGAAGAGCTGTGTTCTGCAGATCGCGAATGCTTTGGACTTTATGCACAGCAAAGGAATGGTCCATCGGGACATTAAACTGGACAACATTTTGCTCATGGACATCCAATGTAATAATGTCAAGCTGGCAGATTTTGGACTGACAATGCTCCAGGGAACTCAAGCACCCTTTATGCCCTGGTTTATACCGTACTCCGCTCCGGAACTGTGCACACTAAAACAAGGGGAAAAGTTGCTGCTGCACCCGAGCATTGACATCTGGGCCTTTGGGGTCATGATATACACAGCTATGACAGGGTCCTTCCCCTGGAGAAAAGCAGGGAGTCATGACCTCAAGTATCAGAAGTTTGCTTGGTGGCAAACACAGAAGGATCTGACCTTGTCACCAAGAAAGTGGCGACAATTCTCTATTGAAGGCAGGCAGATGTTCTGGGACATGTTGGCCCTCAATGCCTCTGAGAGGTGTTCTGCTTTGGATGTTTTAAAATATGTCCACCTGCCTTGGAAAGCAGAAATGCCTCCAGAGAATCTATCCAGGAATACGGTAGTACATGTGACATAACTGTGCATGATGTCCATTATGGAGCCTTATCAGGTGCTGTGTTGTGTCTTCTTCTAGATCAAAAGGTAATCCCCCTCAATATTGGAGGAGGTGGAAATCGTTTAACACGCTTTCGGTCACCTATTAATTACAAGATGGATGTGTTGGATGTACTCTGGGACTTGTACAAGCCTCATGTCCTATCTGACGGTAAGACATTTTAGAAGACTGTAGACTTTTTTGTGTAAATATGCTAGGTATATCTGCACAAATGTATGTTTTTTTTTTTAAATTTTTGTTGGTTTTCTTCTCTATTTTACTATTCATTGTCAAGTGTAATAAATTGTGGGTTTTGCAATTGTTCTATAGCAGGCGTGTATGGTAAGTATATTATTGTCATGATTGAAATAAAGATCTTAATTACTCTGTTGCAGCTGACTGAAGAATTGTTGGATACATTGATGGAATAATTAGGTTACAGAGCCTGAGATCAGCAAGTCTCCCCCCAGCTGCATAGTGTAGTAACTTTAACTATCCTGTGGTTACTTCTCCTGTGCATTGGGTGGTGCTCTTGTGCTTCTTCGCCTCTTGTTTATTGAATATTACATAATTATGTTTTAACAGCCATATGACTATTTTTTTTTTGTTGTTATTTTGTTTTATTTAAAAGTTTTTAAGGTTTTTCAATGTACAAGAATAAAAACAATGATCAGTTTATAGTCGTACAGAAATGATTGATTCCATTCATAAACAAGATAATAATAACTTTTAGTAATATCCACAGAAACCTGGTGGTTCATAAGATTAAGGAACCATTTTTAGTCTAACCCAAAGGAAAGTAAGGTGAGACATGTGGGGGACTGTGTGTCGGACTGATAGAGAAACCGGGCATGCCTCCGAGGAACCCAAACACCCCTATTGGGAACAAACTGTGAGTGGGTGGGGGCAATTATAGCGGAAATTTGTCTCTTTATTCCTTCCAGTTCTCCAGGGAGTATATTCGAGTCACTCTCTGTCACATTTTAAATTTATCTGCATGGATGTGCCGTGAGGGGGAATCCCCTGGCACTATGTTAAAGTGGAATGTTGTACATTTTAGCTGGTGTAGCTCTAAAGCCTAATGTTGAACCTTAGTTTCTGTTATTTGGGGGGTGCTGGGTGAGGTGAGTGAAGTGTGAGTTGATTAGCCGGACCAGGTATCCAGAATATTGTGGGAGCCCCTGTTTTGGATTCATAATAAAAGTTCTGAAATTATTATATCTACCCCTTTATCAAATTAAAGCATGCATGCCATTAAGAAGTAATCACGCTCTGACACTTAGTTCGGAATAAGAAACCTCTAGTCTTTAATTTCCGCTTTACAGTGGGTTTTTTACCCTCACAAAATAGTACAGCATATGCAAAACATGTCAAAGTCAGCAGTTTTAGTAACTTTTAGCAATAATCTCAACAAACTTGACAATTAATCAAAGCTTTTATTATATGTTGACGTCATGTCTGGTTTTGATGCAATTTCTGGGAGATGAATGAGGAAATAACAGAAAGCTACAGGAAGCTACAATCTATTGATAACTCAATGCGGTCTGGCTCCAGACAGAAAAAGAGGAAGTAGCAAAATATCTGGAAAGTGTTACGTTTTTTAACATTCAATGTTTCTGATACAGATATAAAACGTTTGGAATAGACATTTTAATATACCTCACCTAGTAACACCTGATATCATTATTATTCACATCCATTACAGTTCCCCCCTTGAAAATGTCTATTTAAGAATCTGTCCCTCACACTGAAAAAAAACCTACCCCACCCGGCCCATTTTACCTCTGCAACTCTTTTAAGCTGTATGTAGAGAAGGGGCAGTGACTAGCTCCCCACTCCCCTCGATACAACTGGCAAAATGTGGCCAGGTGCTATCTATCCCTATAGCCCTATGGTGTTGCACCTCGAGGGGAGGTGACTGTAACGGAGTGCATTTCATAACTTTCATCTGGTATTTCCTGATTCACAAAAGCGAAAGAACATTGGTTAGTAACTTTTCCTACACACTTTTTTAAGAGAAGAATTAAGGGAGAATACAGCAAACTATGACAGCCAAAGTCACCAAGATTATTAGGATGGTTATTCCTATCTGTGTTAGTAATCCCTGCCACCCTCCCCTAACCCAGGTGAAGTATTGATCCCAAGGGTTGGTGAGCCCTGAATTCTTTTTTAATTCTTCGGACAAATCCTCAAGTTTCCTGATGTCCAAAGTCACCTTACCGTTTGGGCCAGTGTTGTCTGGGATGTAGGTACAACATGTACCTGTTTTAGGCACCATTTTACACACACCCCCCTTTTCAGCTAGGACCATATCTAAGGCCATGCGGTTTTGGAAAGTCATGTGTGACGCGGCTTCTAGTTGTTCAACTAAACCTTGGAGTGCATCTCCGGTGTAATTAACAAACCTTTGTTGGTTATAGTAGATGTAATTTATCCAGTCTACATTTTTTTTTACAGTGATGATGGGGATTAAGATTCAAATCCTGCTGCTATTTGGTCTCTTGCTTTGAACTCATCTGGGACCCCTCTAGGGACCCCTATGTTGTCTATGTATACATGAAGGTCAAAGCTTCCTGCTGGGGCACTCCTACGCCCCCTGTTAAGTCTGGGTATGTTGTTTAAATCTGGTTCTATTTGTGGAGTGGCCTCTGGAAAAATGTGTAGAGGCATTATAGCCTTGGCCAATGCGCATTCCCCTGTCCTCTACTCTGTTAATATGCTTCTGATTTTCATGTCCCCGCAAATCCAGTATATGTCTCCCAAGGATTGGACTTGATTTTGTACTAGATCTACGGAGGCCTCACTATAAGATTCACAGTAACCCCTAGTCAAATTTCCAAAGGGTTTCCCCATTCCCTGATACCATCCATGGCATGTGTAATTGCCAGGGTATATAGTGATACCTTCTCCTGGCTTGGGAGTTTTGGTGACTATGGTATATTCCTCCTTCCAATGTTCACACAGGGAGTGGTTAGTGGTTGTGTTTGTAAACAGGCTAAGGAAACATGTCTCATGTTTGGGGGGTATGTCTAGCGGTACTGTTCCCAGATGAGGCCTAGCCCCTCCACATACATAACAATTGGTCTTGTTATGTTTTTCTGCATTGTACCTCATACATTCTAGCCACAAGTTGACGTCTGAGAACCCAGTTTCTGCAGCCATCATTTCCTTAAAGGTAGGGTCTGCTATGGCCACCATGTCCCCTAACTTCTGTATATGGGGCTCAGGGGGTTTACTAGATGTGGATTGGGGAACTTCCCACTCAGGATTATTGAACATATCTTTCAGTTGGAAAGGCTTTCTAATGCCCACCTCCCCACCATAGGCTCAGAACATAGGTCCCACTGTCTTCTGGGCTAGGATTCTCAATGGTCAGCCTGAACTCTTTGGTGTAAGGCTGATCTGTGTGTTTGTTGACTGTCATTTTATCTAAGAGTGACATCCCATTTTGTCTTTCCTATTTTGGGTGTTTTCAGGTTTGTACCCCCAGTTTGTACCCCCAGTGTTCCAATGAAAAGGATATACAGAATCATTTGGTTCCCTTGGCCTCTTCCTCAGGTACAGGAACTTTCTTGCAGTGGGAAGCGTGTATCCACAAGTTTTTCCCAGCCACCTTGACTGATGTGGCACTTGTTAGGAGAACCTGGAGAGGACCATCATATCTGGGTTCAAGGGTGTGCTTTCTCACAGACTTCTTTACCAGGACCCAGTCTCCTGGAACCAACTTGTGTAATCCTGTATCTCACTCAGGATCTGGAATGGAGGAGAACACTTCCAAATGGACATAGATTAATTCTCGAGATAAAGCAGTCACATAATCAGTTAATACATCAGATTGGAGTTACAACTTTTGTAGGAAATAACAACCTAGTCTGGGGGCTAAACCAAATATTATAGGGTGACAGACCATGGTTTCCCCTTGGAGTGTACCTAACACTGAATAAGGCTATGGGCAGGCTATCTGGCCAACTCATCCCTGTTTCCTGAGACATTTTAGCATTCTAAATGTTATTGTGCCTTTAATCTTTCCACCTTCCCAATGCTCTAAGGGTGGTATGGGGTGTGGAAAGATAATGTGACCCCTAGAGCTGCCTATATTTCCTTGGTTACTTAGGCCATAAAGGCCGGCCCCTGGTCACTCTCTATAACCTCTGGGACACCATACCTGCCCACTGTTTCTGTTAAAAGTCTTTTTTCCCTGTTTTTTTTTTTTTGTCAATCAATGCATACTCATATCGGCCACTCTTTGGCATCTGGATGAGGTTGATCTGTATCCTTTGAAAGGGGTACTGGGCCTTTGCTAGATGCTTTAAAGGGACCTTTTCCGTTCTTCCTGGGTTACATCTAGCACAGATAGTGCATGACTTGCAAAAGTTGTTGGTGAGTGGTGTAATCCCCGGGGCTAGGTAGTATTTATTGATCAGGGCTTTCATCAAAGTTTTTGACAGATGAGAGGCACCGTGGGCTCACTGCACCACTGCAGGAAACATTGATTGTGGCAGACACGGCTTCTTGTCTAATTCCATGATCCCTTCAGTTTCTGTGGCTCCTTTCTTGATTCACACTTCTTCTTCTTCTTTATCAGCTGCTTCTTGCTGCTCCTTGAGATGGGTCCTGCTCACAGGAAGGTCTTGTAGAATCATCAATCATGGTCGTCTGTACCGTTTCTTCAGGGGTACCCACTGTACCATCCAGGATGGGTGCATCCACTCCACTGACAACTTCTTGTGTTCTGTTTGCAGCTTGTTTCGCAGCAGTATCCACCACGTGATTGCCTCGTGTTTCTTGGGAATCCAGCCTGAAGAACTGTATCTTCGGTGGTGACTGCGTGGTCCTGTGTGGCACCGTCCAATGCTGTCAGCATACCTAGACCCATCCACAAATATTGTCACGTCAGGATTCTCAAGGGCTGTTTCACTGACTGTCGTAAATGTGAAGTCTCCATCTTCATTACTTCAAAACAGTCATGAGCGGTGAGACGAGCATCTTTCTCCAAAAAGGATCCCCCCCCTCGAGAAGTGGAAGTAGAGTGGATGGGTTGAGAGTATCACATCGGAGGAGAGTGATGTTGTCAGGGATGAGCAAGGCACACTGGAGTTTGAGGTGTCTTGCTGAAGACAGGTGCTTGGGCTGTACTTGGTTTAGTATGGCAGCTACGTCATGAGGGGCATTGTACTTCAAAGACTGCTCTGAAGCCACTGAGTCCAGTTGACAGGAGTAATACACAATGGGTCTGAGTGTGTTGCCATGGGTCTGAACCAAAACTCCTGTGGCATGTTCTTGTCTCTCTGAGACAAACAGTTTGAAAGTCTTTTAGTCCCAAAGCGAGGGCTGTTGAAAGAATCTCCTTCAGAGTTTCAAAATAGTCCACAACTTCTGGAGAAAGCAAGAAAGGGCATCATAGAGGGGTTGCATCAAGAGGAAGGCTTCTGGGATTCATTCTTGAGGCAAAGGGATGGCTTTGATTGCAGCAACTCCTTCTTCATTGAGATGTCGGGTACCTTGGGAGATGCAGAGGCCTAGGAAATTCACTTTCTCTCTGGACTTTTTGCTTTAAGGCCTTGCATCCTTGCTCTGCCAAGTGTTGGAGGAGACTTTCGGAAAATATTAAGGGCATCCTCAAGGGTATCTGCACAGAGCAGGAAGTCATCTACATACTGAAGGGGTAACTTCATCCAGTAGTCCAGAATGAGGGCCATTACATTGGCGGATTGGGAAGGGGAGTTCTGGATACCTTGTGGCATAACAGTCCAGCTAAGTCTTCTACTGTAAAGTATTTTGCTGTGGGCAGTATTCCTGCCAGCAAGGTGTGTGGGTTTCCCACCCAGGGACGCCATAAGTGTCTCCAATACAGTAATTTCGTTCACAGCCTTAAGGTCTTGTACCATTCTGTATTTTTCTGGCTCTCCTTTTGCAGTTTGTTTCTTCACTGGGGACAGTGGTGTGTAGCACGGAGATGTGCAGGGTATCAAAACTCCATTTGACAGAAGGGTTTCGATTTACTTTAAAATTGATGCAGCTTGAGCTGGCTTCAAGGGGTACTGTGGTCTTCTGGGCAAAGGGGCCCCAGGCTTTAGCTGCACACAGGCGTGTAGGGACTTGATCCAGAACCTCTTTTGGGATTCGGGATTCCAACCTCACATTATGCATCCAATGATAACAAAAAGGGGAACAGAGCACAGTGCTGAAGCATCATCGATGGTCAGTGGTGAGGAGACCAGAACACCACCATCGGGTTGGAAGGAAATAGAAGCCTGGATTCTGGATAAGACATCAGCCCTTAAAAGATTTAAGGGGCATGTGGAAAAGACCACAAATATTGCTAGTAGATCAGGAAAGTTGCCCACCTGTAAAGGGCGTGTAAAGGGGTTTTTCCTGGGTGTTCCATCCACCCCTACGCATGTTATGTCAATGTCTGATAAGAACAAGGTATCGGATAGTTCTTCTGTCTTAACTACACTTCTGGTAGTTATTTTTTGCAAGAAGACCTCCTGAGTCTTCAGAGGATTCCATTGTAGGGGTAAGTGACACAGGTTTGCCGGAATCCTAGTTGAGAAAGTCTACATGGTCTGGAGGGGATGGGGGAGGAATGTCATGTCTCCTATTGGACATCTTCACGTGGGTCACAGTTGGGGCCTGTGGGCAAGCTTCTGCTGTCTTCGGTATTCTCTTCTAGAACGGCCAGGTCTTCTGCAGTTGTAGCAGACACGTGGAGTTGGTACGGATGGGCGCAGATAGGGTGTGTCAGAGGCCATCATGAGAGGAGCTACTCTCTACTGCTCTGTGAGGACTCTAGACCTAACTACTACTAACTCCATTAGCTCCACTAGCTACTACAGCCTCGGGCTCCATTAGCTCTATACTCTATACTCAGACCCTTTTGGATTAACTCTTTAAGATGTGAAATAAATTGATATGTGTCTTTGTTCTTTGTTCAGCACACTAAAACCCAAATCAGTAAACTTCTTGTGCTTTTTCTCAACAAATTTGCCTTTCCTTGTGTGATTTCCTATACACATATAGGCGTCAGACATTTCAGAGTGCATATATGAATACATACAGAATAAATGTTTTCTTTTCTCTTTTTTTTTTCTCTTTTTTTTTTTAAAGACTCAGATGTGAATGAGCCTTCGAATCTAGATACAGATTTGAGTGAGGAAAACACTTCCTCTTTCGCTTTTCTCCTGGCATAACGCCCAGAGCATAAAGTTCCTCTTACTGTTAAATATATTCTCAATTGAATTTGAACATTTTAAACTTCATTTTAAAATCAGTTCTTGCTAATACAGCTTAAACACAATTACATAATTACAATTTGCATGAATATAGCACATTTGCTACATTCACTGTTTTAGAGAAACTCCTTAAAGTCAGACTCTCAGTTTCTCAGTCTCTTGGTGATGAAAGGAAAGGACCGTATTGAAAATGGCCCTTTATATAGACATACATTTTTGAGTACTTTAAATATATCCCCAATAACTCTGATCAGGCTCTGTTGCCGCTTCCCCCCACTGTTCCTCCCACTGTGTGCTGGCCTGGATCCCCCAGCAGTTCTTTGAGCTGGGGATTGTGGGTACTGGATTACAAGGGGTGTAAGAGGGGCTGTAAACCTATGTCACCGTATAGGCGGTCGAATGGGACGTTGGACAATGGCACAAAGGAAACCATTCCCCCAGCTTGTGAGTCATACATGGGGATGGATCCGATGCAGGGTGTGCCTTACAATGTAACAGTCTGTCGTTTTGGGGTTGCACCTGTTCCAGCATGCCTGTCAACTTGGTGCATCCTGACAGGGCCGGCGTGACCCTGGTCGGGACTTTAAGAGGAGGGACCGGGTTGGGGCTAAAGTTGGGTCCCCTAGTCTATTAGCGTTAGGTCGGGTAGAGTCTGAGTCCTTAGTCCTAGGTCTATTAGGGCAGGAGGGCTAAGGGGGGGACCTCCTGAGGCTTGAGTGTCTGTGTTTCCCCCCTTGGGAGCTGTCCGAGTCTTTCCCAGAATTTACCCTTGTCATTACTGGGGTAGGTTGGGCTCTGTAATACGATAGCAAGGACTGGTCTATCACCGGATGTATGTGGATAGGTTCCGGTGGGGGCAGTGGTACAGTTTGTGTTGGGCGTGTGTGACAGCAACCACCTGAGTCGTATAAAGACAAGTGTACATTGTCTATTATTAAGCACAGTGGGGGAGGTGTCACAGGCTCCCCTGTCACTTGTAGCAGAGGGGGAGTAACGTTTTGGGAGTGTGTACTTCCTGGGGTCCAGACACCATTATAGGGCGGTGGCTGGCTGTCTGTCTTAGCTTTTGACCCCTTTTCTGGCTTCTTGTACACATACATAATACAACCATTCAGAAATATTTCATGTTCTATTCATCCTTCTTCATGAATGGCTTTGGCAACTTTAAACCAAGCGTCTGCTGTTTGCAGCAGCCCATGGCCCCATAACAAACCCCTTTCCCTTCTTAACAGAGTACACCATTTGTTCGGCTCTAGCCGACCACCCAAATGCCTAGTGACTCCACACACTTTTGCCAATCTCTTCCCTTCCTTGATAGCATCCTCTCCTTCTCGCTCTAATACCACATCACAAGCCAAACTACCCTATTTAGGTCTCTCTAACTTCTGCCCCATCGTTAGCTATTGGGAAGTTTATGTGTCCAGGCTCAGGATTTGTATGGCGGTTTTATGAAGCTGTCCTGGACTCGAGGGTCCGACAATCCTCTGACCACCACCTGTCCTCTTTCGGACCACTTTCCAATATATAACACTATCCTGCTACATTCTGTCTTGATGACTGTGATATTTATGTGTGTCTGCTCAGGACTTCAACGGGTCATGAGGCTGTCCTGACTCAAGGGTCTGACAATCCTCTATCCGTCACCTGGTACCGGTTCAGACCATATCACAGTCTCAAGTTAACGAGGACAAAAGTAAAAATGGATAGAGAGAGAGAAAAAACATCTACAGTGTTCGACTGCCGTGCAAGTCTCCTTACACGCGTCTTCCCAAAACGTAGACCAGTCACAGCAGTGTCCACTCAGATGGCCACAGGTAAGGGAGCGGACGGGTAATAAGTGATTACTTATTACCCTCAACAAGACAATTAACAAACAGATAAGGAGTACAGTAATTAATATTCAATGCACCACTTTAAATCTCATTTACATGTCCCAATTCAATACCCAAACTTCTCACTCTGTCTCTTTCCCCTTCTTCTAACCCTTCCGGTTGTTCAAGTTGCAAGGAGCACCTTTCGGCTGCACGTCCTGTTATTCTAGTTTGAGCCTCTATTACTTCCAGTGATTTGCCAACAACAATTTTTACTGGATAATGCACATTCAATCTGAACACCAATAAACGCGGGGTATATGGCAGTAGAGGTTTGTAACCAAGAGACTCAACTCTATATCCTGGCTCTACCACTTCAATCAACCCCCAGCCCTCTTCATGTATCCCAAATAACAGACCACAAACACATTTAGGACATGACATAATCAACCAACAACAAGATATGTGATGGCTGCAATGGAGTACAGGATCTCTCAAACTGTCACGGGATCCCCCATGCCACTGTGCGTGTTCCTGACGCCCCCCCCCCCGAGGTTTCCCGGTTGCCCATACTTCCGTACTTATTGTACCCGTGCTTTGCCTGCACAATTATTTATTTTTATCCCCTCAGGAGGAGTTTAACCACGTCCTGACGCCTTCTAGTCCCAGGAGAAGTTTAACCACGTCAACTAATTTCATCTTTTCATCTGTCATCCATGACTATATAAGCAATCCCCAACAGCCATCACCAAACACAATGATCAATCAACAAAACAGAACAGAACAAAACAGGCGATAGATATAATTTGCAGGTTCTTTAACTTATCAACAGACTCGAGGCAAGATTAATACCTGCCTTTGAGGATCGCAGGAAGCCGATATGGGCACAGAGATTGACCAGCCACGGATACAGGATAAACAGTAGACTAGATATACAAGATATCAAAAGTGTCTTACCATTTCTAGATTTGATCAGTCTCCTCCTGCATCCGCGTTGGCTTTTCCTGGTCCCTTCTTGAGAACGGCTACCTGGCGATCCTAGCCTCGAGCCTCATGTTGGGCGCCAAAATGTTTTGGATTCAGAATAAAAGTTCTGAAATTATTATATCTACCCCTTTATCAAATTAAAGCATGCATGCCATTAAGAAGCAATCACGCTCTGACACTTAGTTCAGAATAAGAAACCTCTAGTCTTTAATTTCCGCTTTACAGTGGGTTTTATACCCTCACAAAATAGTACAGCATATGCAAAACATGTCAAAGTCAGCAGTTTTAGTAACTTTTAGCAATAATCTCAACAAACTTGACAATTAATCAAAGCTATTATTATATGTTGACGTCATGTCTGCTTTTGATGCAATTTCTGGGAGATGAATGAGGAAGTAACAGAAAGCTACAGGAAGCTACAAATCTATTGATAACTCAATGCGGTCTGGTTCCAGACAGAAAAAGAGGAAGTAGCAAAATATCTGGAAAGTGTTACGTTTTTTAACATTCAATGTTTCTGATAAAGATATAAAGCGTTTGGAATAGACATTTTAATATACCTCACCTAGTAACCTAGTAACACCTGATATCATTATTCACATCCATTACAGCCCCAGGTCAAGCTATTAAGATATGTTCAATAGATTGGAATTCTACAGATTCTGTGAAATGTAACCAGCAGGCCCAGACTTGAAATTTCGTCGGGCTCTCTCTAGCCTGGTGTACTAGGTCTTACATTTCCGCTAATCTCCCTACTCGTTGAAGCCATTCTGAGATGCTGGAGGGGTGCTGTCCTTCCAATGTAGGGAAATACACATTTTAGCTGCATTAATGCGGTGAAGGGTGAAAGATCATTTGTAAGCGGATTGTGGTATGGAAGGTTAGTGAAGCAAGTATTGCGCCGGTGTGACATCTGGAGAGTAGGTCGTTATATGGGAGGTAAGGCGGTGTATTTCTTTCCAGTATGGTTGTAACAACGGATATTCCCACCATATGTGGAGTAGGGAACCTCAGGCCATGTTGCATCTCCAACATTGTGGGGAGGCACTGGGATGATATTAATGGATTCTATCTGGGGTCCTGTACCACCTAGAATAGATTTGTACCCATTTTCCTGTGTGTTAATGTTGGTTGACCCTTTGTGGATGTGAGTGTGGTTTTGCTCCCACTCTTCCTTTAACAGATCTATTGCGAGTTCTTTTCCCATTGTTGGCTAGTCGCGTTTTCTTTGGGATTGCTATCGGAGCATATGACTTTTATTAGTGCTACCAATATTTACTACTACTTTACTACTTCTTACTACTACATGTCTGGAAAACCTATACTTCTATAATGTTCCAGTGTACAGATTTGGATTCTACTGTTTTTTTTTACTGTTTAATAACTTCCATTTAAAACAACACTGTATTAACTAACAGGTGAAATGATGGGCTCCAGTGATCGATAATTACCAACTGTTCCAGATTTGCTTTGACAGTACTACTTTTTGGTCAGTTTTTCCATTACAGTTATGTTTGGGTTGTGTCCTGTGATGACAGCATGAGGCTCCGATGCTTTCAGTGGTAGCAGCATTAATATCAGTGCCGGCCACTAGTCCTATTTCGTGTTTGCCCACATTCTCAGCAGTGATAGCAGCTGTGCCCACTGGTCCCACCCTCTACAAACTCACATTCCCACCCCAGATTGCAATGCCAGTGTATTGCATGCTGTGCCAGATGGCCCTTCTACCCAAATTGACAAAAAGCAGCTAATCTTGTGGAGGCTCTGACGGACTTCATGGTTGTGTCTACCAAATAAGACTTGGAGACCACCTGAAGGATATTTACAATCTGTTGCAAGGTGCTGACTTAATTGGTCAATCAAACATATGGGGTGTGAGCCACACACATTAGGCTAGTGCCATGGAGGAATACCTTGCATCCTAGGCTAACCTAAGGAGAGCCTTTACCTTCCTATCCATTAGGGATAAGCTGGCAATTCGATCTGAACTTTGGTTGTTTAGTTGAATGCCCAAACCATCAAGCATCATAATTAGAAGCAGTATTTCTACAACTTCTATATATAACAGCTTCCTGTTGTCACTGGTTCTTAGGAACCACTGTCGTTCCTGAAACAATGGAATGGAACATTAATGGATTAAATAACCTTCGTCAACAAATCCAGTAAAACAATCTGCATGGTGGTGGATGCGAGTCAACAACCTAAAACATCATCGACATATTGTGCCCCCTCAGCCGGAAATAATCACGTCGGACGCAAGGCTCCAAGGTTGCAGAGCACATTACCGAGATCAGGCGGTACAGGGCCATTGTTTTTTTCGCCCCTAGGGTGTAGTATCGAACATCCTGGAGCTCAGGGCCGCCTTTCAGGCTCTTCTAGCGTTCAGGCTATCCCTCACAGGGAAGAGTGTATTAGTACGCATGAACAATACGGTGGTGGTAAATTAAATCCGGAGGCAGGGGGGCACACGGAGCAGCGCTCTCATGCGGGAGGTGCATCCTATCCTCGACTGGGCCCAAAACCATTTGGAACACCTGAAAGCGGTGTACGTCCCAGCAATGCAGAACCAACTTGCAGATGATCTAAGCAGAATGTTCATCTCGAACAATGAATGGTTACTAAATCACCAAGCCTTTTCCCTTCTAACACGCAAGTGGGCATGGCCGATCCTAGGGTCACAGACGCCTGGGTGCAGAAATATGCCCAAATGGGCGTAGTCATCTTACCAACTCCTCCCCTTTACAAATGTTTCTATGGCAACGACTCAAACACAGAGATGTTCCCCTAATGCCCCGTACACACGGTCGGACTTTGTTCGGACATTCCGACAACAAAATCCTAGGATTTTTTCAGACGGATGTTGGCTCAAACTTGTTTTGCCTACACACGGTCGCAAAAAGTTGTCGGAATTTCCGATTGCCAACAACGCGGTGACGTACACCACGTACGATGAGACTAGAAAAGGCCGGTTCAGAACCAAGCGCGGCACCCTTTGGGCTCCTTTTGCTAATCTTGTGTTTGTAAAAGTTTGGTGAGAGACGATTCGCGCTTTTTCAGACTCGTGGCTTTCAGATCGTTTTCTGACGTTCAGTTTGTGCTTGTGGGTTTGTATCTGCTCTTCAGTGCGTGCAGTCAGTTCGTATCGGAGTTTTCTGTGTGATCTTGCCTGCTCGTTGCTGTTTTTCAGGTCGCTCTTCACAGGCCTTGCTGTTCTTCAGTGCGTTCTGTTACTTCGTTCTGAGCAGCCGACCGTTTTCTAGCCATGTTTCGTATGCGTACTCCTCGTACAGTTCGTGCTGTGCGGGGGCTTGGTGTTGGGGTCCTGACCTTGACACAAGTCCAGTCCATGAACAGGGTGGGGAGGAGTTCATGGACCAAGAATTGGTTGCTTCAGCGTGACCAGTTCTCTCATATGCCTTTGCTCCGTGAGAATAATCCTGATGATTTCAGGAACTTTCTCAGGATGACGGACCCCGTGTTTCACCATTTGTTGGCTTTGCTGACCCCCTATATTAGCAGGCAGGATACCTGCATGAGGCAAGCCATCACTCCGGAGCAGAGGTTGGTCGCTACCTTGCGGTATTTGGCCACAGGGAGAAGCCTGCAGGACCTCAAGTTCTCGACAGGCATCTCCCCCCAGGCTCTTCTTTGTGGACATTTACTGCTTGTGTTTGTTTTAGCTGACCCTGACAGAAATGTGTGGAGTGCAGAAAATGTCGTGATTGTGTAACCTTATACAAAGCACTGTTGGCTGTTATTTACTAAATGCAAAGACACATTTCACTACAAGTGCACTTGCAACTGCACTGAAACTGCACTTGTAGTGAAATTACCCCCATTTTCTCATAAAACAACAATTACATCACCCCAAAAGTGTTGTAGCATTGAGACAATTATCCACACATTCTTGATGAACAATCTTTTTAATACCTGCACAATCACATGTGCATTTACCAAAGGTTTTTCTGACAAACCAACATGTTTGTTGTATAACAATTTTTGTGGTGGCATTATCCAAAATCAAAATGTGCATTTTATAGAAAACAGGCCTGTGTAAAACCAACAAGAAAGACACAAATCTTGATCTTACAAAGTTCACATTTGGTAGAACTTGAAGGCAATATCAGACATGAGTATTTAGGAACTGGGTTTGATATAGCGTTCAGATGGGGGGAAATCACCCCTGGAAAAGCCAAATTTGGAAGATGCACACCAATTTCACAATGTCAACATGTGCTATCTGCCATCACGGGGGATGAAGGGACGTGTTTTGGGGGAGAAAGCCTTTCCTCACCGCTACTTTATTATTGAGGAAGGGGTTGCACCCCCAAAACGCGTCCATTGATCTCCCGTGATGGCAGATAGCACATGTTGACACACTGTGTGCATCCTCCAAATTTGGCTTTGGGAAAAATCACAAAAACATTTCGCACATTGTAGCAGACAAAAGAAGAAAGTGATTTGGAGGGGTTTTAAACTCGCCCCAAAACATCAATGATGTTTTTATATTTTGGAATAACATCATTGATGTTTTGCTTGATGTTTTCCAATTGTAAATTACACCCCATGATCTCCCCGATCAGGATCTGGGCACTTTCGAATGTGAAAGGATCTGGATCCACAACCTCACGATCACCTAAAAAGAGAGGAAACCCAAAATAAATTAGGTTTACAAAAAAATGCCGCCATCCATCTCTTATCTGAGCCTGTGGTTGCAGACACTCACCTGTTGTGGTAACTACTTCCACCACATCTTCATCCTCCTGCTCATCTTGTGTTGGGGGGATTTCCCCTTCTACCAGAGGGGGGGGCTCTGGTCTCCTCGGATGAGGGGTGTCCTCCGAGTCTTTTCTCCCCTATGTAAAACAAAAATGGTATAATTAGCACACAGATATTTGATGGCAGAACTAGAAATAGGAAACATTGCTTGGAAGTGGGGTACAATTGTCTATTTTAGCCGAGTTCCAAGATGTATTTTTTTTAGTGCCCTTTGTCAAGCTGCAATACTTTACCTGTTTGGTAAAAGCTTCACAGATGTAGCCCCCCTATAGTATACACTGGAGCACCTGTGTGCCCCCCCTAATAAAAATGGTGTTCTGGGGTCCCACACTAGTGCTCCAGTGTCCAGATGTGAAAACAGCTGCTCAGTGTGCTCTCCTTACACACAATCTAGTTTGCATTTCATTCTAGTAACAAAGCCATCTACACAACCCAATTCTTTGAAGACAAGTATAGGGCGTCAAAATGGTGGCCAAATGCATATGGCCTAAACAATGGTATTTTATCGTCCGAAATAACAATGTGTGATCCGAACGAATAATGTGCCCATGAACATGAAAGTTGCCATTTTAAACTGTACAACAGTTCCTAAAAGCACATGGAGCAGCACGAACGTAATAAACATAAAGAATAGGAACACAGCACAACTACTTACTTTTTTGCAGCACTCTCCGGATCTTTCTGTACTGCTCATGTTCTCGTAATTTCAGGTCCGACCACCGCTTCCTGAGCTGATCTTTCGATCGTCGTACCCCGAATTTCAGGTGCAGACTCCTGACCACTTTCGCCATGATCTTGGCCTTTCTGACATTGGGGTTGGGGTAAGGCCCATACTTTCCATCATAGTCGGCCTTCTTCAGGATGTCCACCATCTCCAACATCTCCCCAAAGGACATATTTGAGTCCTTTAATCTCCTTCTGGATCGGGACGTTTCAGGCTCCAGCCTTTCCTCCTCCTCCTCCTCGTTGCTACAATTAGCATGATCCTGCTGTCTATCTGCCATGTGCTCTTCCCCCACTGCGCCGAACGAAAAGGGGCGGGGAATAGACTAGAAAGAACGTCAGGGGCGGGCGGAGTTATGCGCATGCGCAGTGTGTATAAATCGTAACGCGCGCGTCTTACGTACGATCTGTGAGCGGAGGAAGGAGCATCGGAGACGCCGATCGTGCTAACGAAGGTAGGATCTAAACTTGGGCCTATACTGCTTTGAAATGGAAGCCTATATTGTAACAAGATTAGGGGAGTTTGGCCTGACATTAGGCTTTGTCTTGTGTTGTGTCTTACAGAGAAAATGGATGGGTTCAATGACCACAATTTCCTGCCCCTGTTCATAGACAAGTACAGGGAGCTGCCCTGTCTGTGGCAAGTGAGACACCCCCACTATAATCACAAACAGAAGAGGCAGGCAGCGCTGGAGAAACTGCTGGAGTTGGTGAAGCCGGTGGTCCCCACAGCAACCATCCCTTATTTAAAAGCTAAAATTGGTGGCCTGAGGAGCACATATCTTAGGGAGCGCAAGAAGGTCACAGATTCCCAGAGGTCCGGAGCTGCAGCAGATGACATTTATGTCCCCAGACTGTGGTACTATGAGAGACTGCGATTTCTGTCAGACCACACTGAAGTCAGGGAGTCCCTCTCTACTCTTCCTTCCACGCTTCCTTCCATCCCAGCTGAGGCTTCCGATGTCCAACTTGGGCCTTCCAGCCAGGAAGAAGTGGAGGAGCCCAGCTGGAGTCAGGTATAGCATTCTTCTACAGATTTCTGAGCAATAAAGAAATGATGTTTACTAGATGTTATTATTGATCACTAATTGCTGATTAAAAAAAGTGTTTTACATATCAATAGACAGTAGTGGGCACCCAAAATTGTGAAAAGAATGAAAAATGCTGGGCTCAGAAGGATAGTCTGTTATATTTGTTAACATTCAATTTGCAGCAGTCAGGAGGTGAAAATTGTGTGTGATTGATGAAAAAAATACTAAAACTATGTCCCTTTTTCATACACAGGAAGACCTCAGCCAGGAGGAGGCTGTGGAATGTGGCAGTCAGGAGGAGGCGGGGATTAGTGGCAGCCAGGAGGAGGCGGGGCTAAGTGTCAGCCAAGAGAAGCCTGGGACAAGTCGCAGCCTGACTGAGTCTCAGGTCCCTCCCCTCCGCCTGCCATATAAACGAGCCAGGAAGGCCACTCCGAGTCCCGTTCAGGATTCAGCATACAGGCTGATCCAGTAGGCTTTGGCGTCCCTCCGAGCCTTCCCCAGTCCTGAAGAGGCCTTTGCCTGCATGGCTGCCACAAAATTGCAAGGCATGCAGGAGGGTCAACGCAAGATCTCTGAGGACCTGATTTATAAAGTCCTACGTAAGGGGGAGAGTGGGGAACTGACACACAAGACGGATGTTATGGAGAGGGACGATCCTCCTCCTCCTCCTGCTGCCACAACTCCACCACCACAGCCAAAGCCTGGAAGGAAGCGTGGAAGGAAGACCAAAGAGTGATGGCCCTGGGTTCAGTCTGGTCTGACAGAATCTGGGGACACAGATGTCATCTGCTGCTTTCCGGATCTCTGGGACTTCTGGACCAGACTGCCCTCCCTTAGATATGGACTCCTCAGGCCACCAATTTTGCTTTTAAATAGTTGATGTCTGCCCTGGGGGTCCAAGGCTTCACCCACTTCTGCAGTTTCTCCAGCGTTGCCTCCCTCTTTGTTTAGTTGTGAGCCCTTAATAAAAATTTTTTGGGTAAATTCTACTCTCCTGTGTGTGTTTTCATCCAAAAAGGACAGTTTGTTGGTGACGATTCAGGTACATTTCTAAAGTACAATGTGAAATTAACAAGGGACAACAACACCAAACAATCTCCTACAGATTAAATAGAACAACATATTAGTGGTGTTGTGGGAACTTGTCACAAAAAACACACAAACATTTTCGGGAATACAAATCAAAATCACCAAAAAAATAAAAAATAAAAAAGAGAAATACAAAAAAAGAATCTACATTAAAGTCCAAAAAAAAAAAAAAAAATGTTGTTGTCAGATGTGAGAAATCAAAATATATTGAGGGAATCCCGATAAATAGTAACGAAAGAAGTTTGTGAGAAGTGTGTGTGAATATGAGCAGCAAAACTACTTAATTCTTGTCACATTATAAAGAAGAAGAGAGTGCGCTGTATTAAACCATTTTGAACATTGCAGCGTGACGAAAGTGCTGTATCCATTCCGAACGCTACGTTTACCAGAACGAGCTGTCCCGTCTCGGAATTTCTTCTGAGCATGCGTGGCACTTTGTGCGTCGGAACAGGCCACACACGGTCGGAATTGACGCGATCAGATTTTGTTGTCGGAAAATTTTATCTCCTGCTGTCCAACTTTGTGTGTCGGAAAATCCGATGGAAAATGTCCGATGGCGCCCACACACGGTCGGAATTTCCGACAACACGCTCCGATCGGACATTGTCCATCGGAAAATCCGACCGTGTGTACGGGGCATGACTCTGTGGATGAGCAAATTTCCCCATGCTTGTATAAGATTCATGGACACCACAAGAGTCTTTTAGAGAGTTTTGAGCATCTTTGTTTAAGACTTTGAAAAGTAACCAGTAAGTCCCAGGACCCATTTACACCTAGATATCCCAACATGGTTTAGGAAGCCAATTGATATACGGTATATTACCTACATTATAGTTTCCGAGGTGGATAGAGTTTAATGTTGAATTTTGAGAATATATATATATATATATATATATATATATATATATATATATATATATATATATATATATACACACACACACACACACACACACACACATATACACTGTATGTATATTTATTTTTAATGTTATTATTATTTTATTAAATTAAATACTCAATTGCATAATATTTACTGCAAATAATGATCCATTATATATTATATAAAATATACTATTGGTTAGAATGCTAAGACATTTTATACATTACCTTTAGAAATCTCAGCACCTAGAAACTGGTTTCCTTAATTAAATCATTTGAAATTAGTTTCAGGGTAACTTTCCCACCCTCAACACACTGGCACAGTATAAACAAACCCCATTCTTATGGACCTATTGGCCACACCCTCCTAGAGCTCAACCCAAAGTCTCCAGACACACATATAGACCTCCATTCCTTACTCAGTGAATCTCATTTTGCTTGTAGCAAAAGTGATTTATTTTCTCCATTGACCGCTTCCCACCGGAATAGTTTAGGAGAAGACCATATAGACTTCCTCAGTGATACCAACTTGGAGACATCTATATCTTCATTGTTTAAGGTAAGTCATACAGAACCCCAAAGATCTATAGACCTGATAGTTTTATGCTTTAAAAAGCTGGGATTTTTCTCTGATTGAGGAGATGTATTTAGCAGGAAATGGAATAGTAAAAACTTTTTAATATTCTAAAGGGCCTTTTATTTTAGAGATGGATATATTGACCGAATATCCCCATTATTTTACAATATTTTATTTTAAAAGTATTTCAACCTCATGCTTTACATTCAGATGTTCATTCTTCATGTACCGTCAAAAGTAAATTAAACAGTTTCATCTTAGGTTGTCCTAATTTTTGCCATTCCTGTAATTTTGCTATTCCTGTCTGTCTTTTTTTGGACATAGCAAGTATTTTCGTATTTTCCTCATTTTCACTTTCACCGTATTTTACAATGACAACCTAACAATACAGATGTCTTAGCAGAAAGTTAAGTAGAAAAGAAATCTAAAACTTTTTGTTTTTATTGTTCCCTGAATTAAAATGATTTACATTATTTTTTCCTTTTTCCACTTGCCTGTTGTGGTCCTTCATATGGGATTAGATTATTTTCTTTTGTTCAGAGATCCATAGATTGATTGATTGAATATCCACATTATTTTGCAATAATTTGATTTTAGAACCCAACCAACCTCATGCATTATATTCAGATTTTCTATCTTCATGTCCCCTTTAAATAAAATTAAACAGCTCCATCTTAGGATGTCTGTTAGATGGTAGATTAGCAGTTGCATGTTAAACGCAATTCAAAATCAAAAGTTTTCATCTTTCACCATATGTTACAATGACAACCTAACAATACAGAAATCTTAGCAAAAAGTTAAAAAGAAAACTTTTTTGTTTTTAATGTTCCCTAAATGTAAATTATTTAAATTATTTTTCCCTTTTTTCACTTCGCCTATTGTGGCTCTACAAGTGGGATTAGATTATTTTCTTTTGATTAGATATTAATATATATTGATTGAATATCCACATTATTTTTGCAATATTTTGTTTTTAGAATTCAACCAGCCTCATGCATTATACTCAGATGTTCTTTCTTTATGTACCCTTGAAATAACATTAAACAGTTCCATCTTAAGTTGTCTGTTAGATTGTATATTAGCAACTGCATGTTCACCATCAAAAGTTCTCTGTCTTTTTTGTACTTCCAAGTGTTTTCCTAATTTCACCCCAGACAAAGGTTTTAATGTTCCCTGAATTTAAATCATTTTTTCTTTATTTCACTTGCCTGTTACTGCCCTACAAGTGGGATTAAATTATTTTCTTTTGCTTAGAGATCCATATATTGATTAAATATCCACATTGTTTAGCAATATTTTATTTTTAGAATTTAACCAACCTAAAAAATGCATTCAGATCTTCTTTCTTCATGTTCCCTTGAAATTAAATTAAACCATTAAATTGTCTGATAGAATGTAGATTAGTAGTTGCATGTTAATAAAAAATTTAACTTCACACATTGTTTATTTTCTGAGTTCCACATTTCTCTATTCTTGTCTGTCTTTTTTGTACTTGCAAGTTTTTTTTCCTAATTTTTTTCCTAATTTCAACCCTAACCGTACAGATGTCTTACCAGAAAGTTATACAGAAAAAAGGTTTTTTATTGTTTCCTGATGTTTGGGGGTTCTAAGTAATTTTCTAGAAAAAAATACTGATTTAAAATTTGAAACAAAAAGTTACAGAGAAGGTCTTGTCTTCAAGTGGTTAAACAATTCAACATCAAAAGTTGTTTTGTTCCAAATTTCACCATTTCTGTCCGACTTTTTTTGTACATGCAAGTTTTATATTACCTAATCTCAACCCAAACAGTATAGATGTCTTACCAGAAAGTTATAGAGAAAAGGGTTGTAATGTTCCCTGAATTTAAATTATTTTTCTTTATTTCACTTGCCCTTTAATGCCCTACAAGTGGGATTAAATGTGTTTTTTTTAGAGATCTGTATTTTAATTGAATATTCAGGACCTTTTTTTAGCATATAAAGACCCCCATGCATACATTGAGGTGTTTTTTGTTCTTGTATTCTTGAAATAAAATGAAACAGATCTTCTTAGGTTGTCTGTTACAATTTTCAGTTGGGTTTGAAAGAAAATAGTATTTTTTTTTTTGCTATAAATTTTTATTTGATTTAGAAAAAGAGAGCTATACTTATTACATACATGAGCAAAAATAGGTATAGTAAATACATTACTCAATAGTTTGTACATACATAACTCTTGATAGAAGAGCAATAAGGAATTTTAGAAAGCAAAAACAACAAAAACAGGGAATAGTAAGTAGAAGACTTCCAGATATCATATTAGCATCCTACAAGGTACACAGTACTGAATTTTAAGAATAAGATTAACATCTAGGGAACACCAAAACAATATCACTGAGCCCCTTCCTGACATCTATTGATATGCTAAATCTGGTGGAGAGAGTAGATGGAAATGTTATATATGTGCAGTAAGTACAATCCGGATGGGTCATACATGCCACTGTTTACAGAAGGGTTCAAGTTTCAATTTTTAATGGCAAACATTAATTCAAATTGTGTTTGCAAATTGAGATTTTGTAAGATTTATTTATCAGGGAAGACTGTTTGTAAATGTTTTTTTTTTTTTTAAATTAGTAGTCGGGTTCCAAATTTCACCATTCCTATATGTCTTTTTTTTAGTGCAAGTGTTGTCCTATTTTCTCTTTCACTATATTTTTACAATGATAGAACATGGACATTGACTAAATTTTTTGCAATTCTGAACAGTCACTCAATACAAGTGCTGTAGTTAGAGATCGGCTCCAGCCAAACCCATTTATTTGCTTGATTTATGGATGAAGGTTATAACTTCTGTTTTTTTTTACCCCCTGTGTCCTTATTGGAGAGATCCACTGGTGACCACTAGGGATGAGCCAAACACCCCCCGGTTCGCACCAGAACCTGCGAACGGACCAATAATTTGAACTTTAGAACCCCATTGTAGTCTATGGGACTTGAACGTTTGAAATCAAAAGTGCTAATTTTAAAAGCTAATTTGCAAGTTATTGTCCTAAAAAAGGGGTTTGGTGACCTGGGTCCTGCCCCAGGGGACATGGATCAATGCAAAAAAAGTTTTAAAAACGCCCATTTTTCGGGAGCAGTGATTTTAATGATGCTTAACGTGAAAAAAAGTGAAATATTCCTTTAAATATCGTACCTGGGGGGTGTCTATAGTATGCCTGTAAAGTGGAGCGTGTTTCCCGTGTTTAGAACAGTCCCTGCACAAAATGTCTTTTTTAAAGGAAAAAAAGTCATTTAAAACTGCTTGCGGCTTTAATGTAATGTCGGGTCCTGGCAATATGGATGAAAATCAGTGAGAAAAACAGCATGGGTACCCCCCAGTCCATTACCAGGCCCTTTGGGTCTTGTATGGATATTAAGGGGAACCCCGCATCCAAATTAAAAAAAGGAAAGGTGTGGGGCCCCCAGGCCCTATATACTCGGAACAGCAGTATACAGGTGGTGCAAACAAGACAGGGACTGTAGGTTTGTTGTTAAGTAGAATCTGTTTGTAATTTTGAACGGGTACATTTTTAAAGTGTAGCTCCAGTGCAAAAATCTATTTTTAAGCTTTTTTGAAAACATAGGGAAGGGTTATCACTCCTGTGACATTTGTTTTGCTGTCTGTGCTCCTCTTCAGAAGATTTCACCTCACTTTATGTCCCAATGACAAATGTTTTTGACAATTTGGGGTTTTTAGTGAAACAAGGATTGGTGATAAAGCATTAGTGGAGAGGAGACACGTTTTTCCCATATTAACTCTTACAGGAGAGAATTTCCCTTCCTAGGGATAGATTTCATCTCACTTCCTGTTGTCTCCTTCCGTTTGCAAGTAGGAGTCGTTTGTAAGTTGGATGTTTGAAAGTAGGGTCCTGCCCTATATACTCAGCAGAAATTTGGGCCTTAGATGTTGGTGTTGGCACAACACTGTAAGCCATAACAGGGCCCTGCTGTGAAATATTAGATCAAGAATTGTAATTACATGCACCTGTTGAACAGGGGCAGAAAAATTGGGCCTTATGGGGCGTACACACGGTCAGACTTTTCGGCTACAAAAGTCAGACGGACGCCGACGGACCAAATCCGGCGGACAATCCGATCATGTGTGGGCTTCCCCGGACTTTCAGCAGACTTTTCCAGTCGCAAATCTGACAGACTTTAGATTTGGAACTTGCTTCAAATCTTTACGCCGTAACTCAGCCGGACCCAGAAATCTGCTTGTCTGTATGCTAGTCCGACGGACAAAAAATGACGCTAGGGCAGCTATTGGCTACTGGCTTTCCACTTCCTTATTTTAGTCTGGTGTACGTCATCACGTACGAATCCGTCGGACTTTGGTGTGATCATGTGTAGGCAAGTCCAGTTGTTAGAAAGTCTGCCAAAAGTCTGTCAAAAGTCCATCGAAAGTCTGTCAGACAGGCTGTCGGACTTTTGTAGCTGAAATGTCCGACCGTGTGTATGCCCCATAAGGCACTGGTGCCACAACACTGCAACCCCTCACAGATACTCTAGTTGAGTGCAGCAACGGACCCTCCTGCAAAATATTGCATCAAAAATTTTAATTACATGCCCCTGTACCCTGTTAAACAGGGGCTGAAAAATTGGGCCTTAGCCACTGGTGGCTTCGCCCAGAACCAAAAATATTCTTCCAAGCTATCAGCATGATCATTGAGGAGGAAGAGGATAGTCACTCAGCATAACAGGATAGTCACTCAGCATCAGCATAGGCAGTCTTGAAGAGATCTGACATTTAAAAAAAAAAATATTCGGTTACATCAGCATCAGGTGCTTGGTATCTGGTGGTGATCCAAGACTGATTCATTTTTATGAAGGTCAGTCGATCAACCGAGTTGGTGGACAGACGCACCCTGTGATTGGTTACAAAGCCTCCAGCAGCACTGAATGTGTGTTCCGAAAGAACGCTGGATGCAGGACAGGCCAGTAGCTCAATTGCATACTGTGCAAGCTCTGGCCAGTGATCCATCCTCAAGACCCAGTAACCCAGAGGATTTTCGGTGGGAAATGTGTCCAAGTCAGATCTTGCCCCTAGGTATTCCTGCACCATGTAAAACAAACAATGGCGATGGTTGCTGGAACCGATCATACCTTGGGGCTGCGGACTAAAAAATTGTCTGAACGCATCGGTCAGACGGCCACCTTCTCCACCGCTCCTTCTTTGACTGACCCTAGCCTCAGAAACACGTTGTCCAGGAACAGGAGTTTGTAACCTCCCAGTCTCTGGGATCGCATTGCACAGACCTTTCTGCAAGGCCTCCAGAAGATGTTTCATCCTCTGCTCCCTCTGCGATGGCAAGATAAGGTCTGCAACCTTACCCTTGTAACATGGATCAAGGAGGGTTGCCAGCCAGTAACAATCCCCCTCCTTGATACCACGAATACGAGGATCCTTCCGCAGGCTTTGCAGGATCAGGGAGGCCATGCAGCGTAGGTTTGCTGAGGCATTCGGTCCCGAGTCCTCTGGGTCATTAAGGACGACATGATCCGCAGCCACCTCCTCCCAGCCATGTACAAGTCCAGGGGTTTCTTGAGACTGTAAATGATCCCTTAAAGACTGCTGCTGATGCAGGCTCCACCTCCATGCTGACACAATCCTCCTCCTCCTCTTCCTGTGTGATCAGCAGGCACGCAAGAACACTGTCTGGATAAAGGGGGCCTTGAGAGCTAAGGAAGTCCTCCTCTTCCTGCCTCTGTTCTGCTTCAAGTGCCCTGTCCATTATTCCATGCAGCCTGTGCTCCAACAGGTGGACAAGGGGGACAGTGTCACTGATGCATGCACTGTCACTGCTCACCATCCTCGTGGCCTCCTCAAATGGTGACAGGACAGTGCACGCATCCCTGATCATGGCCCACTGGCATGGGGAAAAAAAACAAGCTCCCCTGACCCTGTCCTGGTGCCATAGTCGCACAGGTACTCATTGATGGCTCTCTGCTGCGTGTGCAGCCGCTGCAGCATGGCCAACATTGAGTTCCACCTGGTGGGATGTCACAGATTAGGCGGTTCCTGGGCAGGTTAAATTCCTTTTGCAGATCAGCCAGCCGAGCACTGGCATTATATGACTGGCAGAAATGCACACAGACTTTCCTGGCCTGCTTCAGGACATCCTGTAAGCCCGAGTACCTGCCCAAGAACCGCTGCACCACCAGGTTAAGGACGTGAGCCAAACAGGGCACATGGGTCAGTTGTCCCTGTTAGAGGGTGGAAAGGAGGTTGGTGCCATTGTCGCAAACCACCATTCCTGCCTTAATCTGGCGTGGCGTCAACCACCTCTGAGCCTGCCCCTGCAGAGCTGACAGAATATCTGCCCCAGTGTGGCTCCTGTCCCCCAAGCACACCAGCTCAAGCACCGCATGGCATCTTTTAGACTGCATACTTGCGTAGCCCCTTGAACGACAACAGAGCACCGAGGACAAAGCACAGGAAGAGGCCATGGAGGAAGAAGAAGATGAGGAGGAGAGAGGTGTGTCAGAATCACCAGTAATAGCATTTTGGAGGCATGGTGGTGGAACAACCTCCAACACTACTGCACCTTGTCCTGCATCCTTCCCAGCTTCCAGCAGAGTCACCCAATGTGCCGTGAAAGATAGGTAACGTCCCTGTCCATGCCTGCTGGACCATGAGTCAGCGGTAATATGCACCTTACCACTGACCGCCCTGTCCAGCGAGGCCAAGACATTGCCTTCCACATGCTGGTAGAGAGCCGGAATCGCCTTCCATGAGAAAAGGTGGCGTTTGGGAACCTGCCACTGAGGAACCACACATTCCACAAACTCACGGAAGGGGGCAGAGTCTACCAACTGAAAAGGCAGCAGTTTAAGTGCTAGCAATTTAGCCAAGCTAGCATTCAAATGCTGGGCATGTGGATTGCTGGGAGCGAACTTCTTTCTGCAGTGCAGCAGCTGGGGCAGGGAAATTTGCCTGGTACAATCTGACGTCAGTGTACCGATAGCAGATTGCCCACAAGTACTTGGCTGTGACACACCTAATTCTACACCTCCATTCCTCTCAGTGCAGGTCTCAGAGAGGACTGAAGGTATAGTGGGGTTGGAGATCCCAGCTGATGAGGAGCAAGGAGAGGTCCTCTTTGTTCTTTGGTATGGGTCTTTTAGGTACGCTTGCCAATGAAATGCATGGCAGGTCAACATATGTCTGATCAAGCATGTGGTGCCCAAGTGGGTGATGTTTTGGCCAAAAAAGCCCCACACCAAAGAACTTTCGGAATAACGCGCAGAGACAGCAGCGCCCTGCACATGCGGAGCTCTGCGGTGTGATGCAGTCGGTGTGCTGCCCTTAAGCTGGCCCCTGGAGGGCATCCTGCCTTCTTGGTGATGTGCCTCCTCCTCTCTCCTATCAGGCACCCACATGGAATCAGTTACCTCATCTTCCCCTCCCTCTTGATCATTGGAGCAAACCTGGCAGTATGCTGCAGCTGGGGGAACATGACTGCCAGATTGCTGTCCTTCTTGGGCACCCCCTCTGTCTGGGATAACGTTACTGCCTTCCTCTAGCTGAGTTCCATCATTGGAGCCTTCAAAACGCTGGGCATCCTCCTGGAGCATGTACCCAACACTGTGGTCAAACAGTTCGTGGGACTCCTCAGTAGGCATGAGCTTCGCGTTCAAGTCGAACCCATGTTCGACTCGAACATCGTCTGTTCGATCGTTCTCCGAATTACGAACGATATGGGCTATTCGTGCCAAATTCGTGTGGCGCGTCACAGCCCATAATTCACTGTGGCATTGCAGTGCATTGCTGGCTGATGATTGGCCAAGCATGCACTATGACCCACATGCTTGGCCAATCACAGTGCCATCAGTAGAGAGAGCTGTAATTGGCCACGGTGGCTTTGGCCAATTATGGTTCAGGGGTTTAGAACATGCCTGAGAGAGAGAGAGAGAGAGAGAGAGAGAGACTCATCATTTGAGTTAGATAGATTAGGCAGGACAGTCAGTGAGTTAGCTGCACTTACAGTGTATTGTGTATATATATGCATCCCAGGTGTTGTATACATATATTTCCTGGACCTCCCCATGTCAGCCTACTATGGGTCAGCTCCACCCCCTCTGACCCCTCCTGGACCACCTCTTTTCTAGCCCATAAAGGGCGGCTGGCTGCCCACCCCAGTGTTCTTTTTTCATCCTTGCTACGGATGCTTTTTAAAGTTTATTTTTATTTATTTAAATTATTTATTTTTTCTCTTCTCCATCCATCCTGTCGGGTTAAGCCTCTCCTGATTCAGAAGACCCCCCCCATATAGGCTGTAAATCTCCTGAGGAGGTGGATTTGCATGGTGCTGGGATTGTATGATACAGTATAAATGACTGTATATTACTGGCAAAGGTCACTGACAGTATAAATGACTGTATATACCTTCATTAGGCAGGTGCTGGCACTCTCTCCTTCCATGTTTTTGTGTGTTCATGGTTTGGGTTCACCTCCTCCACATGTACTCCTTTCAGGAAGCTCAAGGTTGCGCAGGTGAGGTCAGAGGTAGCTTCCTCTTTGGGTTGTCTAGCAAACACCAGAATGCTCACTGCTGATTGCTGATTCTGTCCTCTCTAGGCTAATCTCAGCCTCCAGCTGGTCAATCTGCTTCTCTGCTCTGATAAACTTACTTCCAGGTACTTTCTGCTGTTACTTGTCTGTCAGAGTATTTTTATTATCCTGTACCTTCTAGGACTGGGGAATTATGCCTGCCTGCCTAGCTGCCTTAAGCACTGAATATATTGGATGGATAAGTTTATTTTAATTGTAATTATTTATTTAATTTATTTATTGTTTGTTTGTTTATTTAAAAAAAAAAAAAAAAAAAAAAAAAGCACATCCTCTGTTTTACAGAGAGAAGGGCCCACTGCGAGATAAACTCCCGCAAAGAGGTTCCAAATCAGCATTCCAGTCTCAAAAGAGGAAAGAAGGGACTAGACATGACAAATCGCAGAGTCACATACAGCTGGATAGATGCCTGTTGTCACAGCATTCCAGATCTCCCTCGCTCTTACCTCACTTCAGTCGCTCGGACCCAAGCCAAGAGACGTCAAGACATCAGACGGCTCAGGACAATGATGCAAAAGAACGCCAGGTAAATCCTACATTAAGCACACAGTCAAGGAAGGGTTAAAGAGTGTTTCAAAGGAATCCTCATCCTGCTGTATTTTCACCATCTGCAGATTCAGATCATGTGTTTTCAGTGTGTTTTAACTCTGAAGTCGATAGCGATTCGGATCCATCTAAGGCTGAGATGGTCTCAGAATCGCATACGTTTGATTTTTGCACTGGTTCACCCCTCAGTGGAGGCTGTTAAGGAAAGAATTTTCACCTCCAAATAAACAGCAAAGATACTTCCCATATTTAAAGAGATCGTTACCCTCCTTCCCATTTCATTTCTGAAATTAAAAAAGTAATTGACGATGAGTGGGGGGGCCTGAGAAGAAGCTCAATGTGCATAATGGAGTATCAAAGCTGTACCCCTTGAGACACTACACCTAAGGTGGATGCTTCATTACGTATATTCGCCCGCCACATTACACTTCCGCTGGAGTATTTGGTCTCTTTTAGGAATCCTATGGATCGCAAAGTAAACACAGACATAAAAGGTCGTATAGTTTGGGCAGCAGCCTGCAGACCGGCGGTAGCACTCACTCCTGTGGCAGCAGCAGGTTCGCACCTGCACGTTTTTTGGTGCTTTTTGTGGATTTGCACTACTGTCCATTTGTCATGGTCTCCTATGGGACATGTTCTGTGGTGTGGTTCTCCGGGATGCGCTGGGAGTGCATGGGTGTGAGTCCAGCCTTAGAGTGTGGGTAACAGAGCTGGTGGATGGAGGTTTGTATGAAAGTCTGGGAAGTGACAGTTCTCCTTGCAGACTGCTGTAGAGTTGTGGCTGTCGACCAGGTCAAGATGACAGCAAAGATAATGGCTCTTTAAGACACAGCAGCCCTTTCGGTTTAACAAGAGATCCAAAGAAGGATTCAGAGAGGCCAGGGCTTACAGACAGTTTTTCAGACAGTGGAGAGGAGCTGGTTCAACCTTCCAAGCCCAGGGCCAACAAAGCTCCTGGGGCTGTTTCCACTGCTGCACTCCCAGAGTCATTTACACTGCGACTTTGTTGTGACACTGACTTTATTTTTGGAGTCGCTGCGACTTAAGTCGCACCAATTAGGATGGGGACCATTGAAATACATGGGTTTTGACTTGTCATGCGACTTCGCATGTGTCAGGTCACACAACAAATTGCAGTAGTGGGGACAGCGCCTAAGGCTTCAAATAAGTGAAGCTGAACCTTCTGAAGCTGTCTCCGCTTAACCCCCTCAAGTACTAGCAAGACTAGCCCCATTCAGGGGGGGGTTGGGCGGACAAATGACATGATGCCTGGATTGTAGCCATCATTCGATCACGTTATCGTTTCGAGTTCAGAACAAGGCCCCCTCAGACCTTGTTCATAGAAACTGGACTTCCTACAGATTTGGAAAGGAGGTTATGTTTGTAAGGATATATAGGGGAGTTCTGAAACTATTATATCTACCCCTTTAGCAAGTTAAAGCATGCATGCCATGAAGTGATCAGACTCTGATGCTTAGTTCAGAATGAAAAACTTCTAATTTATTTCCGCTTTTACAGTGAGTTTTATACCCTTGCAAAAGAGTACAGTATATGCAAAACCTTCTGGTTCTAAGGCATGAATTGGGTCAACGAGTATGTTCCCCCTCTGTTTTTGGTCCCAGAGGCTTCAGGGGGTTTCAGACCAGTTTTTGACCTCCAAAGTCCTGAATTCTTACATTTAAGGTTCCACCATTCAAAATTAATTGGAAACGATCGTTTCGGTTGTGGAGTCATTCCATCTGACGGATGCGTATCTTCATATCTCTATAGACGCACCTCACCATTACTTTCTCAGGCCTTCCATGGAAGGCTTTCATTTTCATTTTTAATCTCTCCCATTCGGTCTCTGCACGACTCTGAGGACGTTTTTTAAAGCTACTGTCTGCTGTTGTTGCGACTCTCAGGGTCAAGGGGGTGCAAATATTTCATTATCTAGAAGGCATGCTACTTCTGGGTCTGTCAAATGAGCTCCTTCTAGTTCATGTGAATTTACCTGCAAAGCACTAACTCGTTTCGGTTGGTTGATCAACTTTCGGAAGAGCCAGATGCATCTGACCCAAATGTTGGAGTATTTGGGAGTACAATTCAACATGGATCGCATCGTGTTTCTCTATCTCAGAGGAAGGTCCAGGGGATCCAGTCTCAGACAAAGCAGTGATGGCCAGGCCTTCTATGATGCTGAAGGAATCCATGCAGTATCTGGGGGTTTTATCAGCCACAGGTCCAGTAGTCCTGTGGGTCAGGTGGCGCAGAAGGAGGTTTTAATGCAACTTTCTTCTTCAGTGGGATCATCTGCCAATTCTGATAATCTGGTCCCTGGTTGGTGGTCAGTAGCTCGCAATCTTTCCAGTGGAGTTCCGTTGAAGGCCTCAGAACCAATAGTGGTGTCGACCAATGCCAGCCTGGCAGGCTGCAGGGCACACTGCCTGGGACAGCAGGTTCAAGGCCAATGGTACCTTTTGTGGGACGAAGAGTTCAAATTTCCTGGGATTGGATGCTGTCAGACGCGCTCTTAGTGTTACAAACTATGTTGCGAGGTCGAGCAGTCAAGATTCTTTTGGACAACAAAACTACGGTGGCTTATGTGTCTCATCAAGGGGGCACAAGAAGTCACAGGGTCTTCAGGTGGCATGTCAATCTTCCTCTGCACAGAGAAGAATCTCGGCTCTTACAGCATCTTAACTCCCAGGGCCTGGCAATGTTTTAGCAGATCGCTTGAGTCAAGGCTTTGGGGATCACAACAAATGGTGCCTCAACCCCAAGTACCTACGCAACTGTAGGTTTTCCCAATGGGGCCTAAAAGGGTATGCCAGCAACATCCAGAGTTGGGTCTTCCTGGTTTGTCAAGACCATGCATATTGCATACAGAACGCTGGGCCTTCCTTCTCCTTCAGAGATCAAAGCACATTCGATGAGGGGTATGTCAGCATCCTGAGCATACGCGAAGGTCGCCCCTGAGGTAGTTTGCAGAGCAGCAAGCTGGAGCGTGCCCAACACCTTTTTTATTAGGCATTACAAGCTTAATATGGCTTGTCCGCCTGAGGAAACATGTTGGCTCTACAGTATTACGGCGGCTGTTGCCCATTAAAAGTTTTGAGTAGCATTGCATTGAGGGTTTGGCTTATTTTTTATTTTTTGTCTTCCCTCCCTTCTTAATATTGCTTGGTACATCCCATAGTAGGCTGACATGGGGAGGTCCAGAAATAGGGAAAATTGTTGTCCATACTTACCGTAATTTTCCTTTCCTGGATCCTCCGCATGTCAGCCCTAGGATTCCCACCCAGTTTTTCTGTCGCAAGGCGTGGTTTTTTTGAACACTGGTGTGGGCAGCCAGCCTCCAATTATGGGCTAGAAAAGAGGTGGTCCTGGAGGGGTAAGAGGGGGCGGAGCTGACCCATAGTAGGCTGACATGGGGAGGATCCAGGAAAGGAAAATTACGGTAGGTATGGACAACAATTTTGCCTAATACACTGTATTCAGTTTAGCTAGATCCGTTCCTGTTATCTTCCTACTGATAGGCAGGCTTGGCTTGTTACAGTATTTACAGCTACCTGAAGAAAATTGCTGGTCTTCTTTTGATCCTATTAGTACCACAGTCAGGCAGCTAGACTATTTACAGTTAGTGTAGTGCGTCCTCCCAGGGTTCAGTTAAAGCTACCAGTTAGTTTAGTGTGGCCTCTGCACAGTGTTCAGCTAAACTACAAGTTAGGGTAGTGCGTCCTCCTCACAGTGTTCAGCTAAAGCTACAAGTTAGTTTTTGTGAGCTCTGCAGTGTTCAGCTAAAGCTACCTGTAGAAGGTTGGTGGTGTTCTCATACTACAGGTAGACAGTTGATTTTGCTAGCTGCAGGCCATTAGTATGTCTGGAAGGCCAACAAGGAGAGGCAGACAGTCACAAGCCAATAAAAAAAAGAAAAAGAGAGCAAGCAGGCTCTGTGTTTAGAGGCAACAATGCTGGTCATGGAGACGGTGCATCCTCATCAGCACTTGGCCGTGGGACACGCTTGGCCTTTTTTTCAGCAACTGGTCCTGTTGAGCCGCAACATGCAGAAGACTTGGTCGAGTGGATGACCAAGCCGTCTTCATCCTCCTCATACTCTCTCACCCATGCTCAGGGTACTTTGTCTGGCAAAGCAGCTGCCAACACGGCCTCTTCCCTCGGCATCACATGACAATGGCATCAGTGACTCCTTCCCTAGCCCCACCATGTCCTCCTGAGGAGTCCCTTTGTTTTACCACAGTGTTGGGTACATGCTCCAGGAGGATGCCCAGTGTTTAGAAGGCTCTGATGATACGGAGCTAGATGAAGGAAGTAACGTGAGCACGGACTGAGGGGGTGCCCAAGAAGGACAGCAATCTGGCAGTCATGCTCCCCCTGCTGCAGCATACTGCCAGGTTTGCTCCAGGGATGAGGACGGAGGGGATGAGGTCACTGACTCAACGTGGGTGACAGGAGGAGGAGGCACATCACCAACGAGGCAGGATGCCCTCCAGGGGCCAGCCTAATGGCAGCACACTGACTGCATCACACCCCAAAGCTCCGCATGTGCAGGGCGCTGCTGTCTCTCCACGTTATTCCAAAAGTTCTTTGGTATGGGCCTTTTTTTAGACGAGTGCATCAGATCGCACTGCTGATATTTGCAACATATGTCTTAAGCGTATCTCGCGTGGCCAAAACATCTCCCACTTGGGCACCACATGCTTGACCAGACAAATGTTGACCTGCCATGCAGTTCATTGGCAAGCGTATCTAAAAGACCCACACCAAAGAACAAAGAGGACCTCTCCTTGCTCTTCATCAGCCGAGATCTCCAACCCCACTATACCTTCAGTCCTCTCTGAGACCTGCACTGAGAGGAATGAAGGCGTAGAATTAGGTGTGTCACAGCCAGGTACTTGTGGGCAATCTGCTTTCGGTACACTGACGTCAGATTGTACAAGGCGAATTTACCTGCCCCAGCTGCTGCACCACCGAAAGAAGTTCGTTCCCAGCCATCCACATGCCCAGCGGTTGAATGCTAGCTTCGCAAAATTGCTAGCACTTCAACTGCTGCCTTTTCAGTTGGTAGACTCTGCCCCCTTCCGTAAGTTTGTGGAATGTGCGGTTCCTCAGTGGTAGGTACCCAAACACCACTTTTTCTCACGGAAGGCGATTCCGGCTCTCTACCGGCATGTGGAAGGCAATGTCTTTGCCTCACTGGACAGGGCGGTCAGCGGTAGGGTGCATATTACCGCTGACTCATGGTCCAGCAGGCATGGACAGGGACGTTACCTAAGTTTCACCGCGCATTGTGTGACTCTGCTGGCAGCTGGGAAGGATGCAAGACGAGGTGCAGTAGTGTTGGAGGTTGTTCCACCACCACGCCTCCAAAATGCCACTACTAATGATTGTGACACACCTCTCTCCTCCACCTCCTCCTCTTCTTCTTCCTCCATGGCCTCTTCCTGTGCTTTGTTCTTGGAAGCAGCGGTGCTCCATAGCCGTTCAAGGGGCTACACAAATATGCAGGCCAAAAGATGCCATGCGGTGCTTGAGCTGGTGTGCTTGGGGGACAGGAGCCACACTGGGGCAGAGGTTTTGTCAGCTCTGCAGGGGCAGGTTCAGAGGTGGTTGACGCCACGCCAACTTAAGGCAGGAATGGTGGTTTGCGACAATGGCACCAACCTCCTCAAATGACCCATGTGCCCTGTTTGGCTCACGTCCTCAACTTGGTGGTGCAGCAGGTTCTTGGGCAGATACCCGGGCTTACAGGATGTCCTGAGGCAGGCCAGGGAATTCTGTGTGCATTTCCGCCAGTCATATAATGCCAGTGCTCGGCTGGCAGACCTCCAAAAGGAGTTTAACCTGCCCAAGAATCGCCTAATCTGTGACATGCCCACCAGGTGGAACTCAACGTTGGCCATGCTGCAGCGGCTGCACACCCAGCAGAGAGCCATCAATGAGTACCTGTGCGACTATGGCACCAGGACAGGGTCAGGGGAGCTTGTTTTTTTTCCCCACGCCAGTGGGCCATGAGCAGGGATGCATGCACTGTCCTGTCACCATTTGAGGAGGCCACGAGGATGCTGAGCAGTGACAGTGCATGCATCAGTGACACTGTCCCCCCTTGTCCACCTGTTGGAGCACATGCTGCGTGGAATAATGGACAGGGCACTTGAGGCAGAACAGAGGCAGGAAGTGGAGGACTTCCTTAGCTCTCAAGGCCCATTTATCCAGACAGTGTTCCTGCGTGCCCGCTGATAACACAGGAAGAGGACTAGGAGAGGGAGGAGGAGGAGGATTGTGTCAGTATGGAGGTGGAGCCTGGCACTCAGCATCAGCAGCAGTCTTTAAGGGATCAGTCCCAAGAAACACATGGACTTGTACGTGGCTGGGAGGAGGTGGCTGCAGACCATGTCGTCCTTAGTGACCCAGAGGACTCCGGACCGAATGCCTCAGCAAACCTACGCTGCATGGCCTCCTTGATCCTGCAAAGCCTGCGTTAGGATCCTCGTATTCGTGGTATCAAGGAGAAGGACCAATACTGGCTGGCAACCCTCCTTGATCCACGTTACAAGGGTTAGGTTGCGGACCTTATCTTGCCATCACAGAGGGAGCAGGGGATGAAACATCTTCGGGAGGCCTTGCAAAAAGGTCTGTGCAACGCGTTCCCAGAGACTGGGAGGTTACAAACTCCTGTTTCTGGACAACGTGTTGCTGAGGGTTCGGTCAGTCAAAGAAGAAGCGGTGGAGAAGGTGGCCATCTGACCGATGCGTTCAGACAATTTTTTAGTCTGCAGCCCCAAGGTATGATCGGTTCCAGCAACCATCGCCAGCGTCTGTTTTACACGGTGCAGGAATACCTAGGGGCAAGATCTGACTTGGACACCTTTCCCACCGAAAATCCTCTGGGTTACTGGGTCTTGAGGATGGATCACTGGCCAGAGCTTGCACAGTATGCAATTGAGCTACTGGCCTGTCCTGCATCCAGCGTTCTTTCGGAACGCACATTCAGTGCTGCTGGAGGCTTTGTAACCAATCACAGGGTGCGTCTGTCCACCGACTCGGTTGATCGACTGACCTTCATAAAAATGAATCAGTCTTGGATCACCACCAGCTACCATGCACCTGATGCTGATGTAACCGAATATTTTTTTTTTTTTTTGATATCTCAGATCGCTTCAAAGACTGCCCATGCTAATGCTGAGTGACTATCCTGAGTAATTATCCTCTTCCTCCTCAATGATCACGCTGATAGCTTGTAAGAACATTTTTGGTTCTGGGCGCCACCACCAGTGCCTAAGGCACAATTTTTAAGCCCCTGTTTAACAGGGGAGTGTACTTACAATTTTTGATGCAATACTTTGCAGCAGGGCTCGTTTCTGCATTCCAACTAGAGTATCTGTGAGGGGTTGCAGTGTTGTGGCACCAGTGCCTAAGGCCCAATTTTTCTGCCCCTGTTCAACAGGGGCATGTAATTACAATTCTTGATCTAATATTTCACAGCAGGGCCCTGTGAGGGCTTAGTGTTGTGGCCACAACAACACCTAAGGCCCACATTTCTGCTGAGTATATAGGGCAGGCCCCTACTTTCAAACATCTAACTTACAAACAACTCCTACTTGCAAACGGAAGGAGACAACAGGAAGTGAGATGAAATCTACCCCTAGGAAGGGAAATTCTCTCCTGTAAGAGTTAATATGAAAACAACTTTTTTCCTTTCCACTGATGCTTTATCACCAATCCTTGTTTCACTAAAAACCCCAAATTTTCAAAAAACATTTGTCATTGGGACAAAGTGAGGTGAAATCTTCTGAAGAGGAGCACAGGCAGCAAAACAAATGTTACAGGGGTGATAACCCTTCCCTATGTTTTCCAAAAAGCTTAAAATAGATTTTTTGGCTGGAGCTAAACACGTTAAAAATGTACCAGTTCAAAATTACAAACAGATTCTACTTAACAACAAACCTACAGTCCCTGTCTTGTTTGCACCGCCTGTATACTGCTGTTCAGAGTATATAGGGCCTTTCCTTATTTTAATTTGGGTGCGGGGTTCCCCTTAATATCCATACAAGACCCAAAGGGCCTGGTAATGGACTGGGGGGGTACCCATGCCGTTTGTCTCACTGATTTTCATCCATATTGCCATGACCCGACATGACATTAAACCCGCAAGCAGTTTTAAATGAGATATTTTTTCCTTTAAAAATGACATTTGGTGCAGGGACTGTTCTAAACACGGGAAACACGCGCCACTTTACAGGCATACTATAGACACCCCCAGGTACGATATTTAAAGGAATATTTCACTTTTTTTACTTTAAGCATCATTAAAATCACTGCTCCCAAAAAAACGGCCATTTTTAAAAGTTTTTTTTTGCATTGATACATGTCCCCTGGGGTAGGACCCGGGTCCCCAAACCCTTTTTAGGACAATACCATGCAAATTAGCCTTTAAAATGAGCACTTTTGATTTCGAACGTTCGAGTCCTATAGACGTCAATGGGGTTCTAACGTTCGTGCCAATTTTCGGTCAGTTCGCAGGTTCTGGTGCGAACCAAAGCGGGGGGTGTTCGGCTTATCCCTACTCCTCAGGAAGACATGGTGGGGCTAGGGAAGGAGTCACTGATGCCATTGAGCCGAGGGAAGAGGCCACGTTGGCAGCTTCTTTGCCAGACAAAGTACCCTGAGCATGGGTGAGAGAGGAAGAGGAGGATAAGGACGGCTTGATCATCCACTCTACCAAGTCTTCCGCATGTTGTGGCTCAACACGGCCAGCTGCCAAAAAAAAGGACAAGCGTGTCCCACGGCCACGTGCTGATGAGGATGCACCATGTCCACAACCAGCACTGTTGCCTCTAGACACAGAGCCTGCTTTCCCTCTTTTATTGTCTTGTGACTGTCTGCCTCTCCTTGTTGGCCTTCCAGACATACTAATGGCCTGCAGTGAGATGTAGCAGCACAAAGCTGAGATATGTGTGTGTTTGTGTGTATATGTATGTGTGTATATATATATATATATATATATATATATATATATATATATATATATATATATATATATATATATATTTTGATTATACTGCAGCTAGCAGAATGTCTGCCTGTGGTATTAATAGGATCAGAAGAAGAACAGCACTTGTCTTCAGGTAGCTATAGGTGCAACTGTGCAGGGTACACAGTACGCTAACTGTAAATACTGTAAAAACACCTGCCTACCTGTCAGTATATTAGAAAGAGAATAGCAGGAATGGATCTAGCTAAACTGAATACAGTGTGTGTGTGTGTGTGTGTGTGTATGTATATGTATGTGTGTGTGTATGTGTGTATGTGTATATATATGTATGTATATATATATGTGTATATGTATATATATATATATATATATATATAAACACAATACACTGTAAGTGCAGCTAACTAACTCGTCTGCCTACTCTATCTAACTTAAATCAAATGACACTGTGTCTCTGTCTAATTCTCTCGCAGGCGGCCTTATATAGTGTGGGGCGTGTACTAAACCCACTGAGCCATAATTGGCCAAAGCCACCCTGGCTTTGGCCAATTACGGCTCTCTGTTCAGATGGCGCTGTGATTGGCCAAGTATGCGGGCCAGCAATGCACTGCGATGCCGCAGTGAATTATGCGCCATTCGAATTTGGCACGAACAGCCCATAACGTTCGCAATTCGGCGAACGGTCGAACAAACGATGTTCGAGTTGAACATGGGTTCGACTTGAACTCGAAGCTCATCTCTAGTGAACACCTAGGAAGTGATCTCTCCTCCACACATCACAATAAAAACTTGATGCAAACAGGAGCCTGAGTGCTCTAACTCACTGTTTCTCAACTCCAGTCCTCGAGGCGACCCAATGGGTCATGCTTTTCAGGATTTCCTGCAGATGAAAGAGATGTGGTAATTACTAAGGCAGTGAAACTGATCAAATCACCTGTGTAAAATAATGGGAAGCCTGAAAAACCTGACCTGTTGGGGCGCCTTGAGGACTGGAGTTGAGAAACACTACTCTATCTTGTCCTATGTCATGCTTAAATCATTTATTGTATTTTCACTCTTTAAATTATAGAAAAATCAAAAAATTATATTTTGGAATGAATATTCCCCATTATTGGAGTAAGTGTAAGAAATAGTAATCAATCATTGGTGGCAAAATATATATATATATATATATATATATATATATATATATATATATATATATATATATATATATATATATATATATATATATATATATATATATATATATATATATATATATAATTATTCAAAACCCAATAAAGGTGTTTTATTCTTCCCTCACTTGTGCCCTCTTTTGTTGACCACACATATGAAGTGAGGAGGGAGAACCTTCCCACTGACGTCTTCTTCTTGTTCTTCTTCTTCTTGTTCTTGTTCTTCTTCTTCTTCTTCTTCTTCTTCTTGTTCTTCTTCTTGTTCTTCCCTCTGACTATAGAGAAACCCTTATGCAGTTTTAGCTTAAATTGCTTCTCCTCCTTTCATTACACGGCCATGTGTCTTCTTAAGCTACCTGAGAATGAATAGTGCTCCCCTATGCTAGAATCACCACTGAGATATTTTTATATTGCCATCATATCTTCTCTTAAGCATCTCTTCTCCAGGAAGAATACATTTTATTGTTTGTAGTTGTTCCTTGTAACTGAGTTCCTCCAGAACTCCTTATTAACTTTGTTTTCCTTCTCTGGACTCTCTCCAGTTACAGCATATCCTTCCTGAGGACTGGTGACCAGAACTGGACAGCATACTCCAGATGTGGCTGAAACAGAGTCTTTTAAAGTGCTAGAATTATAGTTGTATCTCTTGTGTTCAATGCTGTTTATTATAGATTCATGTCAAATAAAATGAATTTGTATTTTCTGATGTTGTGATTCCAGAATGGCTTCCAACATTGAGGACGTGACCAAGAACACTGCAAAGAATCTCCTTGAGTTCATCTCCGAAACCTCTGAAAACCTGAGGATGATGGAGGTGACTGACTTCTTTGACCCCATTAAAGAGCTCGGGAGTGGAGCGTATGGAAAGGTTCTGCTGGCCAAACATCGGGGTTCAGGTAAACTTTGTAGCTTAATTCATGTAAAGAAAATATTTTTATTTTAATCGTTTGTGTTTCTAAATTAGTGGAACAAATCTAAATAAAAAATAACTAGCAGGTAAAGTTTCTGTGGTGATCAGGGGACCTTGCATCATTAGAGGAGGGCAAACTACAGTGAGCAAGTCTACTATAATGTGCAAGTATGATATTTAGAGAGTATAGTCAATGTTCTGGGGCTCCTCTGGGGATTTAGTTCTATTTAGTGCAAAACATCAAGAAAGTTTGAGCAGATGCCTAGAGGGTCTCTACTTCTAAACTGAGAATCCGAGAATCAACAGAATGGTTCAGCTGCAGAAAATTTCCAATGCTTTGAGCAGCATTCTTTAAAGTTTTCCAAGCAATCCCTCACTTCCAGTTTTTAAGTGATGATTATGGATCCTAATAAGTCAGTGCTTTAGATTTACACAAGCTTTTAACTAAATTCAGTAGATTTTTAGCGTGCTTCATCATTGTTGGGTTTATGATGCTCATTATCTTTATTTCTCCCTCTTTCCAACAGATGAGTTGGTGGCTGTAAAACTGGTGAGCAAGGAGACAACTCCAAAGGACAACTTCCTAATGGAATATGGAATGTCTCTTTGTCTCAGCAGCCATCCAAATATCATTGCAACCCACGAGATCGTTTCCCATACCAGCAGTGACTTTGTCTTTGTCCAGGAGGTGGCGCCAGCTGGAGATCTTCTCTCAATAGTAAAGAAAAGTGTAAGTTTGTATCAAAAATTGAATGATATTTAAAAAGTTATAATTTCTATCCATTGCTCCTTTAAAGCATGTCTGAGGTTTAAGGAATCCTCTCCCAGTGCAGTGAGTTGGCGGGACCTATAATGAGCATAAGATTGTTATTTTAGGTATGTGACTCTCTCAGTTGTGAACAAAGTTAATAAGGATGGAGTAAGGTGGGTTAAGATGGATCTTGCACCATTAACCACTTGAGCCCCGGACCATTATGCTGCCTAAGGACCAGAGGTCTTTTTCCAATTTGGCACTGCATCGCTTTAACTGCTAATTGCGCGGTCATGCAATGCTGTACCCAAACGAAATTTGCGTCCTTTTCTTCCCACAAATAGAGCTTTCTTTTGATGGTATTTGATCACCTCTGCGGTTTTTATTTTTTGCGCTATAAATGGAAAAAGACCGAAAATTTTGAAAAAAAATGATATTTTCTACTTTTTGTTATAAAAAAAATCCAATAAACTCAATTTTAGTCATACATTTAGGCCAAAATGTATTCGGCCACATGTTTTTGGTAAAAAAAATGTCAATAAGCATATATTTATTGGTTTGCGCAAAAGTTATAGCGTCTACAAACTAGGGTACATTTTCTGTAATTTACACAGCTTTTAGTTTATGACTGCCTATGTCATTTCTTGAAGTGCTAAAATGGCAGGGCAGTACAAAACCCCCCCAAATGACCCCATTTTGGAAAGTAGACACCCCAAGGAAATTGCTGAGAGGCATGTTGAACCCATTGAATATTTATTTTTTTTGTCCCAAGTGATTGAATAATGACAAAAAAAAAAAAAAATAAAAAAATATTTACAAAAAGTTGTCACTAAATGATATATTGCTCACACAGGCCATGGGCCTATGTGGAATTGCACCCCAAAATACATTCTGCTGCTTCTCCTGAATATGGGGATACCACATGTGTGGGACCTTTTGGGAGCCTAGCCGCGTACGGGGCCCCGAAATCCAATCACAGCCTTCAGGATTTCTAAGGGCGTAAATTTATGATTTCACTCTTTACTGCCTATCACAGTTTCGGAGGCCATGGAATGCCCAGGTGGCACAAAACCCCCCCAAATGACCCCATTTTGGAAAGTAGACACCCCAAGCTATTTGCTGAGAGGCATGGTGAGTATTTTGCAGCTCTCATTTGTTTTTGAAAATGAAGAAAGACAAGAAAAAACTTTTTTTTTTTTCTTTTTTCAATTTTCAAAACTTTGTGACAAAAAGTGAGGTCTGCAAAATACTCACTATACCTCTCATCAAATAGCTTGGGGTGTCTACTTTCCAAAATGGGGTCATTTGGGGGGGGTTTGTGCCACCTGGGCATTCCATGGTCTCCGAAACTGTGATAAGCAGTCAAGAGAGAAATCAAAAATTCACGCCCTTAGAAAGCCTGAAGGCGGTGCTTGGTTTTCGGGGTTCCGTACGCGGCTAGGCTCCCAAAAAGTCTCACACATGTGGTATCCCCGTACTCAGGAGAAGCAGCAGAATGTATTTTGGGGTGTAATTTCACATATTCCCATGGCATGTTTGAGCAATATATCATTTAGTGACAATTTTGTGCAAAAAAAAAAAAATTGTCTCTTTCCCGCAACTTGTGTCGCAATATAAAATATTCCATGGACTCGACATGCCTCTCAGCAAATAGCTTGGGGTGTCTACTTTCCAAAATGGGATCATTTGGGGGGGTTTGAACTGTCCTGGCATTTTATGCACAACATTTAGAAGCTTATGTCACACATCACCCACTCTTCTAACCACTTGAAGACAAAGCCCTTTCTGACACTTATTGTTTACATGAAAAAGTTTTTTTTTTTTGCAAGAAAATTACTTTGAACCCCCAAACATTATATATTTTTTTAAAGCAAATGCCCTACAGATTAAAATGGTGGGTGTTTCATTTTTTTTTTTCACACAGTATTTGCGCAGCGATTTTTCAAACGCATTTTTTGGGGAAAAAACACACTTTTTTAAATTTGAATGCACTAAAACACACTATATTGCCCAAATGTTTGATGAAATAAAAAAGATGATCTTAGGCCGAGTACATGGATACCAAACATGACATGCTTTAAAATTGCGCACAAACGTGCAGTGGCAACAAAATAAATACATTTTTAAAAGCCTTTAAAAGCCTTTACAGGTTACCACTTTAGATTTACAGAGGAGGTCTACTGCAAAAATTACTGCCCTCGATCTAACCTTCGCGGTGATACCTCACATGCATGGTGCAATTGCTGTTTACGTTTGACGACAGACCGCCGCTTGCGTTCGCCTTAGCGCGAGAGCAGGGGGCGACAGGGGTGCTTTTTTTTTTTTTTTTTTTCTTATTTTTTTGCTTTTTTATCTTATTTTTAAACTGTTCCTTTCATTTTTATTTTTTTTTAATCATTTTTATTGTTATCTCGGGGAATGTAAATATCCCCTATGATAGCAATAGGTAGTGACAGGTACTCTTTTTTGAAAAAATTGGGGTCTATTAGACCCTAGATCTCTCCTCTGCCCTCAAAGCATCTGACCACACCAAGATCGGTGTGATAAAATGCTTCCCCAATTTCCCAATGGCGCTATTTACATCCAGCGAAATCTAAGTCATAAAATGCTCGTAGCTTCCGGTTTCTTAGGCCATAGAGATGTTTGGAGCCACTCTGGTCTCTGATCAGCTCTATGGTCAGCTGGCTGAATCACCGGCTGCATTTTCAGGTTCCCTGTTGAGACAGGAGAGCCAGAGAAAAACACGGAAGACGGTGGGGGGGGGGGGCATTCCCTCCCACGGCTTGTAAAAGCAGTCTAGAGGCTAATTAGCCGCTAGGATTGCTTTTACATGAAAGCCGACCGCTGGCTGAAAAGAATGATACCAAGATGATACCTAAACCTGCAGGCATCATTCTGGTATAACCACTCAAAGTTGTGAATGGCGTACCTGAAGACAAAAAAATGGTTAACAATAAAGCACAGTAAACGGTAAAGTATAAAAAATTGCATACCTGAAAAGCAAACGTGATAAAACATAATAACAATAAAACATTGCAGAATAGAATACAGTAAAAAAGAGCAGAACAATAGAGAGAGAATAGAGAGAGAGAGAACAATAAAACGACAACTATTTTTTTTTATTTTATATATATTTTTTTTTTTTACACTTTTTTTTGTAACTGTAACTTTTATAACTGTAACCGGTTCCAGGTTCGGGTCTCTCAAAATGCGATGGCATCTTGGGAGACCCTGTGAAAGTGTGCCTAGTCTGTGCAATGCTGTACCCTACGCTAATACTCAACTAGTGCATGGTAGCGTTCAAAACATTCACCAATGCAAAGACCAGGATTGTCAGGACAGGAGGGACAATAATAGCGGGTGTCACGTCTATATCCGCGCTTGCTGCAGACACAACATCTTTTTTGGGGGGGTTCGCTGGGTAGGGGTACTCGGGAGGACATAAAAATGCCTCTCATGCAGCCGACTGCATTTGGTTGGGGATGTGAATGGGGGAAGTACGGGCGCTGCAGAAGTGGTGGGTTCCCAATTAGGATTGGCGAATGCAGCAGGAAGGGCACTATGGGCACGACGGGCCTGTGTTTGTCTTCTTGGTGGCAGCGGGACACTACTTGTGCTTGCCACCTCACCAGCTTGAACTGCACTTATGGGACTCGCCACGTCACCAAGTGTTACTGCAGTGCTGGTTTGACTATGCCCAGGGTGTACTAGGCCGCTGGCGCTTGCCAGTTCACCAAAACGCTACCAAAAAATCTGTTGGCGATCGCAGGGATCAGGCCTGACTCTGCGAACGCTGCAGTTATGCGTTTTAGTCTTTTGTAAGTGACAGTGATCGATCGATACTGCACTTGGGTGGGCTGGGCTGGGCCGGGCGGAGGGGCAAAACGCAGGTGCTAGCAGGTATCTGGGCTGATCCCACTAACACTGCGTTTGTGAGAACCCTAAACTGCTGGGGATGCTAGTATAGATCTGATCGGATCAGATATTGATCCGTTCAGATACTATACCACTAAGGGTGGTGTACAGTGCGTGCGTGGGTGTTAGCGGTACTGGCGCTAACCTGACGCTGCCTGGGGCTGGTGCTTGCCAGTTCACCAAAATACTACCAAAAAAACTGTTAGCGATCGCAGGGATCAGGCCTGACTCTGCGAACGCTGCAGTTATGCATTTAGTGTTTTGTAAGTGTCAGTGATCGATCGATACTGCACTTGGGTGGGCTGGGCTGGGCCGGGCGGAGGGGCAAAACGCAGGTGCTAGCAGGTATCTGGGCTGATTCCGCTAACACTGCGTTTTTGGGAACCCTAAACTGCTGGGGACACTAGTATAGATCTGATCGGATCAGATATTGATCCGTTCAGATACTATACCACTAAGGGAGGCGTATGCTGCGTGCGTGGGTGTTAGCGGTACTGGCGCTAACCTGACCCTGCCTGGGGCTGGTGCTTGCCAGTTCACCAAAATACTACCAAAAAAACTGTTAGCGATCGCAGGGATCAGGCCTGACTCTGCGAACGCTGCAGTTATGCGTTTAGTCTTTTGTAAGTGACAGTGATCGATCGATACTGCACTTGGGCGGGCTGGGCGGAGGGGCAAAATGCAGGTGCTAGCAGGTATCTGGGCTGATTCCGCTAACACTGCGTTTTTGGGAACCCTAAACTGCTGGGGACGCTAGTATAGATCTGATCGGATCAGATATTGATGCGTTCAGATACTATACCACTAAGGGAGGTGTATGCTGCGTGCGTGGGTGTTAGCGGTACTGGCGCTAATCTGACGCTGCCTGGGGCGACGCATATCACCGCCGGGCGATCAGGGGGCTAAACCTTTATTCGGTAATAAACGGCGGGTGCCCTGACACTATAAAAAATAAACAAACTAACCAGTGTCACCCGTAACGGTTATACGGTGATCAGTGGTGAAAGGGTTAACTAGGGGGCAATCAAGGGGTTAAAACATTTATTCGGTAGTATATGGGGGTCCCTGACGCTATAAAACGCTGACGGCGAACCTAAATATTTATGTCCCTAACTAGCGTCACCAGCGACACTAATACAGCGATCAGAAAAATGATCGCTTAGTGACACTGGTGACAGGGGGTGATCAAGGGGTTAAAACTTTATTAGGGGGGTACCCTAGACCTAAAGGGGGGTAACAGTAACTGTCCCAACACTGTAACTGTCACAAACTGACACTATGCAGTAATCAGAAAAAAACAAAAAAAAACAAAAAAAACTGCTGGTGTCAGTTTGTGACAGGGGGAGGGGGGTCGGGGGGTGATCGGGGGGGGGATCGGGGTGTTTTGTGTGCCTGGCATGTTCTACTGAGTGTGTAGTGTTGGTGCACTCACATTGATGTCTTCTCTCCTCGGGCCGGAACGGAAATTACCGAGCCGAGGAGAGATGACATCATTTCCTTTGCTGCTGTTTAGCATACAGCAGCAAAGGAATGATTCGATTGGCCGGCGGCGATCGCGAGGGGGGGGCCACGAATGGATGGTCTCCCCCTCACCTCTGATCGCCGCTGGACAAAAGACGACCGCCTCGGGCACCGGGGGGGGTCCGATCGGACCCCCCACCCGCGGAAGGCAAATCACGTACCATGTACGTGATTTTGCCTGTCCGTGCCACTTTGCCGACGTACATCGGCGTGAGGCGGTCGTCAAGTGGTTAATAGAAGCTCACACTTTGCATGCAGGTTTCATTTACGTATACTCCTTGTGTACGCAGCTAATGTATCTTCTGCTTTCCTGTGCAAGAGATGAGATGAGTTTCATATGTTGGGTAACATTTTGCCATGTTGGTGTCTAGTAAATGATTTTGTGTTTTTTTTTTTTTTCTACAGGTTGGTTTGAATGAAGATATAGTGAAGAGCTGTGTTCTACAGATCGCGAATGCTTTGGACTTTATGCACAGCAAAGGAATGGTCCATCGGGACATTAAACTGGACAACATTTTGCTCATGGACATCCAATGTAATAATGTCAAGCTGGCAGATTTTGGACTGACAATGCTCCAGGGAACTCAAGCACCCTTTATGCCATGGTTTATACCGTACTCCGCTCCGGAACTGTGCACCCTAAAACAAGGGGAAAAGTTGCTGCTGCACCCGAACATTGACATCTGGGCCTTTGGGGTCATGATATACACAGCTATGACAGGGTCCTTCCCCTGGAGAGAAGCAGGGAGTCATGACCTCAAGTATCAGAACTTTGCTTCATGGCAAATGGAGAAGGATCTGACCTTGTCACCAAGAAAGTGGCAACAATTCTCTATTGAAGCCAGGAAGATGTTCTGGGGCATGTTGGCCCTCAATGCCTCTGAGAGGTGTTCTGCTTTGGATGTTTTAAATTATGTCCACCTGCCTTGGAAAGCAGAAATGCCTCCAGAGAATCTATCCAGGAATACGGTAGTACATGTGACATAACTGTGCATGATGTCCATTATGGAGCCTTATCAGGTGTTGTGTTGTGTCTTCTTCTAGATCAAAAGATAACCCCCCTCAATATTGGAGGAGGTGGAAATCATTTAACATGCTTTCGGTCACCTATTAATTACAAGACGGATGTGTTGGATGTACTCTGGGACTTGTACAAGCCTCATGTCCTATGTGACGGTAAGACATTTTAGAAGACTGTAGACTTTTTTTCTGTAAATCTATAACTGCTAGATATATCTGCACAAATTTATGGGTTTTTTTTTTCATTTTTGTTGGTTTTCTCCTATTCATTGTCAAGTGTAATAAAATGTGGGTTTTGCAATTGTTCTATAGCAGGCGTGTATGGTAAGTATATTATTGTCATGATTGAAATAAAGATCTTAATTACTCTGTTGCAGCTGACTGAGGAATCGTTGGATACATTGATGGAAAAAAGAGGTTACAGAGCCTGAGATCAGCAAGTCCCCCCCCCCTCCCCAGCTGCATAGTGTAGTAACTTTTACTATCCTGTGGTTACTCCTCCTGTGCATTGGGTGGTGCTCTTGTGCTTCTTCACCTCTAGTTTATTGAATATTACATAATTATGTTTTAACAGCCATATTTTTTTTTTTTTTGTTATTTTGTTTTGTTTCAAAGTTTTTATTAAGGTTTTTCAATGTACAAGAATAAAAACAATGATCAGTTTATAGTCGTACAGAAATGATTGATTCCATTTATAAACAAGATAATAACTTTTAGTAATATCGACAGAAACCTGGTGGTGCATAAGATTAAGGAACCATTTGGGTCTAACCCAAAGGAAAGTAAGGTGAGACATGTGGGGGACTCTGTGTCGGACTGATAGAGAAACCGGGCGTGCCTCCGAGACACCCAAACACTCCTATTGGGAACAAACTGTGAGTGGGTGGGGGCAATTATAGCCGAAATTCGTCTCTTTATTCCTTCCAGTTCTCCAGGGAGTATATTCAAGTCACTCTGTCACATTTTAAATGTATCTGCATGGATGTGCCGTGAGGGGGAATCCCCTGGCACTATGTTAAAGTGGAGTGTTGTACATTTTAGCTGGGGTAGCTCTAAAGCCTAATGTTGAACCTCAGTTTCTGTTATTTGGGAGGGGGGGATTGGGAATGCTGGGTGAGGTGAGTGAAGTGTGAGTTGATTAGCCAGACCAGGTATCCAGAATATTGTGGGAGCTCCCAGGTCAAGCTATTGAGATATGTTCAATAGACTGTGGAATTCTACAGATTCTGTGAAGTGTAACCAGCAGGCCCAGACTTTATGAAATTTTGTTGGGATCTCATAGTCACATAGTCACATAGTAGGTGAGGTTGAAAAAAGACACAAGTCCATCAAGTCCAACCTATGTGTGTGATTATGTGTCAGTATTGCATTGTATATCCCTGTATGTTGTGGTCATTCAGGTGCTTATCTAATAGTTTCTTGAAGCTATCAATGCTCCCCGCTGAGACCACCGCCTGTGGAAGGGAATTCCACATCCTTGCCGCTCTTACAGTAAAGAACCCTCTACGTAGTTTAAGATTAAACCTCTTTTCTTCTAATTTTAATGAGTGGCCACGAGTCTTGGTAAACTCTCTTCTGCGAAAAAGTTTTATCCCTATTGAGGGGTCACCAGTCCGGTATTTGTAAATTGAAATCATATCCCCTCTCAAGCGTCTCCTCTCCAGAGAGAATAAGTTCAGTGCTCGCAACCTTTCCTCATAACTAAGATCCTCCAGACCCTTTATTAGCTTTGTTGCCCTTCTTTGTACTCGCTCCATTTCCAGTACATCCTTCCTGAGGACTGGTGCCCAGAACTGGACCGCATACTCTAGGTGCGGCCGGACCAGAGTCTTGTAGAGCGGGAGAATTATCGTTTTATCTCTGGAGTTGATCCCCCTTTTAATGCATGCCAATATTCTGTTTGCTTTGTTAGCAGCAGCTTGGCATTGCCTGCCATTGCTGAGCCTATCATCCACTAGGACCCCCAGGTCCTTTTCCATCCTAGATTCCCCCAGAGGTTCTCCCCCCAGTCTATAGATTGCATTCATATTTTTGCCACCCAAATGCATTATTTTACATTTTTCTACATTGAACCTCATTTGCCATGTAGTCGCCCACCCCATTAATTTGTTCAGGTCTTTTTGCAAGGTTTCCACGTCCTGCGGAGAAGTTATTGCCCTGCTTAGCTTAGTATCGTCTGCAAATACAGAGATTGAACTGTTTATCCCATCCTCCAGATCGTTTATGAACAAATTAAATAGGATTGGTCCCAGCACAGAACCCTGGGGCACCCCACTACCCACCCCTGACCATTCTGAGTACTCCCCATTTATCACCACCCTCTGAACACGCCCTTGTAGCCAGTTTTCAATCCATGTACTCACCCTATGGTCCATGCCAACAGACCTTATTTTGTACAGTAAACGTTTATGGGGAACTGTGTCAAATGCTTTTGCAAAATCCAGATACACCACGTCTACGGGCCTTCCTTTATCTAGATGGCAACTCACCTCCTCATAGAAGGTTAATAGATTGGTTTGGCAAGAACGATTCTTCATGAATCCATGCTGATTACTGCTAATGATATCGTACGTATTACTCAAATCCTGTATATAGTCCCTTATCATCCCCCCCAAGAGTTTACATACTATCGATGTTAGGCTAACTGGTCTGTAATTCCCAGGGATGTATTTTGGGCCCTTTTTAAATATAGGTGCTACATTGGCTTTTCTCCAATCAGCTGGTACCATTCCAGTCAGTAGACTATCTGTAAAAATTAGGAACAACGGTCTGGCAATCACTTGACTGAGTTCCCTAAGTACCCTCGGATGCAAGCCATCTGGTCCCGGTGATTTATTAATGTTAAGTTTCTCAAGTCTAATTTTAATTCCGTCCTCTGTTAACCATGTAGGTGCTTCCTGTGTTGTGTCATGAGGATAAACACTGCAGTTTTGGTTACTGAAGCCCCCCGATTCACTCGTGAAGACTGAGGAGAAGAATAAATTCAATACCTTCGCCATCTCCCCATCCTTTGTAACCAGATGTCCTTCCTCATTCTTTATGGGGCCAATATGGTCTGTCCTCCCTTTTTTACTGTTTACATACTTAAAGAATTTCTTGGGATTTTTTTTGCTCTCCTCCGCTATGTGTCTTTCATGTTCTATCTTAGCTGTCCTAATTGCACGCTTACATTTCTTATTGCATTCTTTATAAAGTCTGAATGCTGAGGGATCTCTCTCACCTGGTGTACTGGGTCTTCCATTTCCGCTATTCTCCCTACTCGTTGAAGCCATTCTGAGATGCTGGGAGGGGTGCTGTCCTTCCAATGTAGGGGAATACACATTTTTGCTGAATTAATGAGGTGAAGGGTGAAAGATCGTTTGTAAGCTGATTGTGGTATGGAAGGTTGGTGAAGCAAGTATTGCGCCGGTGTGATGTCTGGGGAGTAGGTCGTTATATGGGAGGTAAGGCGGTGTATTTCTTCCCAGTATGGTTGTAACAATGGACATTCCCACCATATGTGGAGTAGGGAACCTCAGGCCATGTTGCATCTCCAACATTGTGAGGAGGCACTGGGATGATATTAATGGATTCTATCTGGGGTCCTGTACCACCTGGAATAGATTTGTACCCATTTTCCTGTGCGTTAATGTTGATTGACCCTTTGTGGATTTGCTCCCACTCTTCCTTTAACAGATCTATTGCGAGTTCTTTTCCCATTGTTGACTAGTCGCGTTTTCTTTGGGATTGCTATCGAAGGATATGACTATTATTAATACTACCAATATTTACTACTACTTTACTACTTCTTACTAGTACATGTCTGAAAAACCTATACTTCTATAATGTTCCAGTGTACAGATTTGGATTCTAGTCCTATTTCTTGTTTTCCCACATTCTCAGCAGCGGTAGCAGCGGTGCCCACTGGTCCCACCTTCTACAAACTCACATTCCTAGCCCCAGATTGCAATGCCAGAGTATTGCATGCTGTGCCAGATGGCCCTTCTACCCAAATTGACAAAAAGCAGCTAATCTTGTGGAGGCTCTGACGGACTTCATGGTTGTGTCTACCAAATAAGACTTGGAGACCACCTGAAGGATATTTACAATCTGTTGCAAGGTGCTGACCTGAGTGGTCAATCAAACATATGGGGTGCAAGCCACACAGACTAGGCTAGCGCCATGGAGGAATACCTTGCATCCCACGCTAACCTAAGGAGAGCCTTTACCTTCCTATCCATTAGGGATAAGCTGGCAATTCGATCTGAACTTTGGTTGTTTAGTTGAATGCCCAAACCATCAAGCATCATAATTAGAAGCAGTAATTCTACAACTTCTATATATGACAGCTTCCTGCTGTCACTGGTTCTTAGGAACCACTGTCATCACTGGGAATTTCTGGCCACGTGGGGAGGCCGACATCTGGGGGATCCTTATTCTTAAATGGGGATTTCAAATTCTAATAAGTCCTTCCCTGCAGAACCCCACAACAACCAGCCAGGGTTGTGAAGAAAAGGCCCTTGTCCTTATCAACCTGGGACAAAGTGCTTTATCAGGGTTCCCCCTGACAAGGCTTCCCTCATGAGGCCTTGTCTGGTTCAGAAGGGGGCACCGCATACACCTCTCCACCTTCTCTCCTGGGCAGCCAAGTTGGAGGATCAGATTAAAGGTCTGGTCTGGATTTCTAGTGAGACTTTTTTGTGTGTGTAGTCCTCCCTATCTATACCAGACCTTTAATCTGAGCATCCAACTTGGTTGGCCAGGATAGGGGGGAGAAGAGCATGCAGTGCCCCCCTCTGAACCATAACAGTCCACATGCCCTCAACATTGAGGGATGCTTATACAAACACATTTTGTAGGTGGGGTACACCCTTTAAAGCCAGACTCAAAGGGTATGATATACATTTTAGGGAAGATTCTACACACTTTTCATTCTTGCTGTAGGATATGCTACAGAAGGAGTGACATTTAGAAAAAAAAACAGCACACAGACCTCTTCAAAGGTCCCCCAAAATACAAAGTCCCATGAAGGAATCTGCATGCTGTCTGTTTTTAAACAAAATAAGCCTTTAATGCATAGTTGCCAAAAGGGATGAGCTTTGTGGCAAATTCAAGTGCTCCATAATGCACTGCAAGACCGCAGTGCATTGCTGTATGATGATTGGCCAAAGCATGCAGGTCAGGTGTATGCTTTGGCCAATCACAGCACGCTCCTCAGCGAGAGCCATAATTGGCCAAAGGCAGGGTGCCTTTGGACAATCATGGCTCAGGGGGACTAAGTCCACGCCCCACAATATATAAGGCTGCTAACACAGCACCTGTATAGTGTATTAGACGGAGATAGAGAGATTGAGCTAGATTAGGCAGGCAGGTTAGTTAGTTAGTGGCAGTGTATTTGATATATGTATACAGTCAGACTAGTGTAATCTATATATACAGTGCATTCGGTGGTGTACAGTTTCTAATACAGTGCAGGCTGTGTACACAGTATATAATACAATGTAGTGCGGTGTTAGAAAAAAAAAATACTCATCATGTCTGGAAGACCTCCAAGGAGAGGCAGACGCTCACAGGCCACTAAAAGAGGGCAAGCAGCCTCTGAAATAATATTTAACAGCAGGGACCGTTCCTGCACCCAACAAGAGTAACTGTGAGGGGTTACAGTGTTCTGCCACCACCAACACCTAAGGCCCAATTTTTCAGCAGAGTATATAGTGCAGTCTGTATAGTATATATACTGCAGTTCAGAGTATATAGTGCAGTCAATATAGTATATATACACTACAGTTCACAATATAAAGTGCCCTCAGTGTAGCATATATATATAATACAGTGCAGGGTATATAGTGCAGTGTACACTATATAATATAGTGTATTGAAGTGGTTAAGGGGATCCCTATGACAGAATTGAGAAAAAATGGTGTGGAGTTCACCTTACTATCTATATCAGACCCGAAGGGGGGGGAAACCCACGCTGTTTTTTAAAAAAAAAAATTTATGTATATTGCTGGGGTCCGGCTATACATTACAGCCGCGAGCAATTTTAAATGACATTTTTTCCTTTAGAAATGTAATTTTCCTAACGCATCATGGCAGCACACACTGGGTTGTGACTCCGCCCCCACAACCTGATAGGACTGGTTAGCTATAAAAGTGTTGAAGAGGAGTCTATCGCTGCATTCTCCTTTTTTTTTTTTTTTTTACCTCACCTGTTAGGACTGACGGGATAAAGCCTACACCTCTTACCGCTTCGCCCCAGCTAGGTTCAGCCTCTCCTAATTGGAAGCCCTGACTGTACAGTCTCTAAAAGAGCTATATGTGGGGACCCCCACTCTGATGCTCTGATGGTCTCAGGGGGGGTTAGATCATCCTTTCTTCTTACAAGCCTTAAACAGGCTTAAACCAGTGTGCAACGTCCTCCATCTTTCTTTCCTCTTTACATTTTAATCTGTCTTCCTCTTTGGCACTCTCTCACTCTTTTTGCTCTCCCCATCATGGCGGCCGCGATCGGCTCGGCGGAGCGACCAGAAGTGACGCGAGTGTGTTTCTCCGCTCGCTAGTCTTAAACATGGCGGTGGGTGCCGCAAGTCGATATGGCGCATGCGCTGTGCTTGCGTCACTTCTGCTGTGACGCCGGGCTATTTAAAAATGGCTTTTCTTGCATATGCAGCCTCTCAGGTGACTGCACATGCTTTCACTCTGCAAAATACCTCAGTTTTTTTCTACTGCCACTGACACCTAACCCTCCTAACCTGATAAGACTTCCTTCCCTTTTATTAATAAGTGTATATCCTGGCTGGGCTACATTGGGAATAACCTTCTTCTTTCCCAGGTACACTCTATCTTTTACTCATGGAGGCCGCTGCCCCAGCAGACCATCCTCGTCCATTAAGGTAAGAGGCATCATGTGTTGGTAAGTAGTAAATTTACCATAGTAAATCGTCATCCTCTCACCAAGCGCAGTATAGCCAACCTGCAGCTAATGCTTGCTGGGTGTGCGGAGCGCAAGCCCTCCCTAACAAATTAGGTTGCCAGACATGCGCTGAGGAAGGGATCAGGGAAAAGGAATCAGATGCATTAGAAGTGTCAAATATAATCAGAGAATCTGTAAAAGAATCAATTCTGCAGGTGTCAGCCACAGAACCAATTAGACCAGTTCAAAGCACATCAGGGACAATCTCCTGCGTCCCACAAGAATCATACGACTCATCAGCTGAAGAAGATTCTCCAGTGTCAGTCAGTTTTGACTTTCCTTTAATAGACCCCTTTGCAAGGTCAGTAAAGGAGGCGATTGCTTGGAAGGAACCAAAGGAAACGCCCCAGAATTTGACACCAATGCCAACATGGTGGGTCTCCCTCAGGAAAAAATAGGACCGTTGGTCCAGAAAATAAGAAGATTAATGGAAGCAACACACTTATCTGCCAGGACATGCCTCAGCATATTGGGATCCATGCCTGCCACCTTCCCGGTGGTCCAGTGGCATACGAGGACATTCCAGATCTCGTTCCTGAAACAATGGAATGGAACATCAATGAATCAACAAATCTTCATCAACAAATCGGTAAAACAATCTGCATGGTGGTGGACGCAAGTCAACAACCTAAAACGTCATCGACACATTGTGCCCCCCTCAGCCAGAAATAATCACGTCGGACGGAAGCCTCCAAGGTTGGGGAACAAATTACCGAGATCAGGCGGTACAGGGCCGTTGGTTTTTTCGCCCTTAGGGCGTAATATCGAACATCCTGGAACTCAGGGCCGCCTTTCAGGCTCTTCTAGCATTCAGGCCATCCCTCACAGGGAATAGTGTATTAGTACGCATGGACAAAACGGTGGAGCAAAATTACATCCGGAGGCAGGGGAGCACCCGGAGCAGCACTCTCATGCAGGAGGTGCATCCTCTCCTCAACTGGGCCCAAATCCATTTGGAAGACTTGAAAGCGGTGTACGTCCTAGCAGTGCATAGCCAACTTGCAGACGATCTAAGAAGAGTGTTCATCTCGAACAAAGAATGGTCACTAAGTCATAAAGCCTTTTCCCTTCTAACACACAAGTGGGGCATTCCTGATATCGACTTGGCAGCAACCCCAATGAACAAGTGTGCCAAGTTCCTGGCGAGGGTCACCCATCCAACAACACTAGGGGTCAACTGTCTCCATCACCAGTGGAGGTTCTGTCTAGGTTATGTATTTCCTCCAATCCTCTTAATAGCCAGATTCCTGACCAGACTGAGGAACTCAACATCCACTGTGATAGTGGTAATCCCATTTTGGCCAAGGAGGCCGTGGTTCACGACCATCCTACAACTGAGTACAGAGTGCCCATTACCCTTTCTGGCAACTCCGGATTTACTCTCACAGGGCCAGTTCCTACATCCAGCAGCAGAAAGACTACACCTAATGGCTTGGAAGTTGAAAGGGAGAGGCTACTAGATCAAGGTTGCTCTCTAATGCCCTGTACACACGGTCGGACATTGATCGGACATTCCGACAACAAAATCCTAGGATTTTTTCGGACGGATGTTGGCTCAACCTTGTCTTGCATACACACGGTCACACAAAGTGGTCGGAAAATCCGATCATTCTGAACGCGGTGACGTAAAACACGTACGTCGGGACTATAAATGGGGCAGTAGCCAAAAGCTTTCATCTCTTTATTTATTCTGAGCATGCATGGCATTTTGTGTGTCGCATTTGTGTACACACGATCGGAATTTCCGACAACGGATTTTGTTGTCGGAAAATTTTATAGCCTGCTCTCAAACTTTGTGTCGGAAAATCCGATGGAAAATGTGTGATGGAGCCTACACACGGTCGGAATTTCCGACAACAAGGTCCTATCACACATTTTCCATCGGAAAATCCGACTGTGTGTACAGGGCATAAGAGTGGTGGCTACCTTGCAACAGGCAAGGAAGAAGTCGACTAACAGCACTTATAACAGAATTTGGGAAAGATTCACTACATTAGTACAACAACAGTCCTGGGACCCACTTTCTCCTACAGTGTCACAAATTCTTGAATTTTTATAACTAGGCCTGGAAAGAGGTCTAAGTTCAAGCATCCTAAAGGTTCAAATATCTGCCTTATCAGCCATGATGGGAATCACATGGGCCTTCAATCCCCTCATAATTAAATTTCAAAAAGCATGCTTGAAAATAAGACCACCTAGAAAGCCGACGTTCCCAACATGGGACTTATCAATAGTTCTAGAGGCCTTATCAAAAGAACCCTTTTTTCCTTTGGAGTCAATATCCTTATGGGACTTAACGCTCAAATTAGCCTTTCTAATGGCAATAACCTCCGCAAACAGTGTCCGAGCTGAAAGCACCATCAATGAAAGAACCTCATTTGATTTTCTATCCTGATAGAGTTGTGCTAAGACCTTCTGAACAATTCATACCTAAGTTGGCATCTGCTTTCCGCTTCAATCCAGAGATAAATTTGCAGTGTTCCTCACTAGCCAAGGGGACCCACATCCATTGGATATCAAGTCAGTTATTTCTTTATATCTGGAGGCTACTAACCCATTCAGGAAAGCAAAAAACGTGCTAATCATACCACACAGCGCTAAGAAAGGCCAGGCAGCTTCTTCCAGAACAATAGCCTCTTGGTTAATAAAGATCATTAAGAGAGCGTATGCAATCCAGCTCCTTCTAATACCCAACGACCTGAAGGCTCATTCGACCAGGGCAGTGACGACATCTTGGGCAGCATATTGTAGAGTGTCGCCGGAAACTATTTGCAAGGCAGCAACTTGGTCTTCTAGAACCGTTCATTTCTCGTTACAGAATTGACTCGGCTCGGTTAACAACGTTTGAATTAGGAAGATCGATAATTAAAGCTAATTCTTCCATATCTTGTGGATAGAAATAAAAATCTTTGAAAAGCACCCACCCATGTAGCGAGTTATTTCCCAGTGTGTGTGCTGCCATGATGCGTGAGAAAAACAGAAAATTGTATGCTCACCTTTCCGTAATTTTCCTTTTCTGACGCATCCCATGGCAGCACACAGATACCCACCCAACTAAGGTAATAGATACTGAGAATGTAGCGGTGGACACCTCTTCAACACTCATAGCTAACCAGTCCTATCAGGTTGTGGGGGCAGAGTCACAACCCAGTGTGTGTACTGCCAGGGGATCCGTCAGGAAAGGAAAATTACGGAAAGGTGAGTATACAATTTTCCGTCTTGCTGCAGTACTTTTCTAAACAAACATGGCAAAAATTTGCTACTTTACAGGCAGACTAAAGGAGACCCCCCAGGCACGATATTTAAAGGAATATTTAATTTTTATTGTTTCACTTTAAGCATTCTTAAAATCACTGCTCCCAAAAAAGTCAGTTTTAGAAACTTTTTTTGCATTGATACATGTCCCCTGGGACAAGACCCAGGTCCCCAAACACTTTTAATGGCAACTTGCATATAAGCCTTTAAAATAAGCAATTTTGATTTTTCACATTTGTGTCCCATTGGCTTTAACGGTGTTCGCATGTTTGCTGACAATTTTTTGTCTGTTCCCAAATTCTGGTGCAAACCGAAGCGGGGGTGTTCGGCTCATCCCTAGTTGCCAACTGTCCCGTATTTCCTGGGACATTCCCGGTATTTAGACCTTTGTCCTGGTCTTACTGTGTCCCGGGAAATCAGCATTTTCCCAATTTTTACCGCCACTAGAGGTCCGTGGCCGGCACTGGTGAATTGTCTCTGCCGGCCGCCATTTTACAGAAGACCAGCTATCGTAAGGAAGAAACAAGAGACAGAATTCAGGCTCCCCCTCTTGGCTCTTCCCTTCTGCCTCCACGAGCTTGTCTTCTGTAATGGCACGGAGACCAAATCACCAGTGGTGTCACGGTTGTGGCTGATGTAAGAACGACACCTGATGTAAGGAGGGACACCTGATGTAGAAGGGACTCCGCTGGGGACACTTGTGATGTAAGGAGGGACTCTACTCAGGGCACCTGATGGCATCTGATGACAGGCAACATGGCGTAGAGCAGGGGTCTCAAACTGGTGGCCCTCCAGCTGTTGCAGAACTACGATTCCCATGAGGCATTGCAAGGCTGATAGTTACAAGCAGGACTCCCATGGGCAGAGACATGATGGGACTTGTACTTCCGCAACAGCTGGAGTGCGGCCAGTTTGAGACCCGCGGTGTAGAGCCAATAGTAGCCTTCCAGAGTTGCTTACAAACCCTAATTGTCTGACCCCAGATTCCATAGCATCCGTTATCCCCCCATGCACAGCCCAGGCTGGGGTTCTGGTCAGAACAGACAACTTAATAATGACCTGTGACTTTATTTAGCTGTTTTTTACCAAAGACCTCTATAATTTAATTGTGGACCCCAGTAATGTTTATGCCCAATAGTACAACCATATCCATGCCTTGCAGGGCCATTCGAGTGGAAACCTATCACAGTTTTCAAATATTGAACTTCTTTGGGCTTAAACCTTAACAGTACAAAAAAAATGAATTGCGGTAATATTAGTTTCAGCACTGACCTGTGTATCCTGACAGCAGCAGGGTGCTGCTCTCAAAATACATACTTCAGTGCCTGCAGCACTGCAGGAGGAAATTTCTCCATCTGCAGTTAAAAAACGAAGGTGTATGCCCAAGCATTAGAAGTGTGGGGTGGTAGCTCCTATGCTTAGGCATATACTTTTTTTCTGGCAGAGATTTCTTTATCCACATCGATCAATGTGAATGGAAGAATCTGCCCTCAGGCTGAACAACAAAGGAACATTATATTTGTGCCCAACATTAGAAGAGTGGGTGGATGTGTGGTGGAAGCTTCTAATGTTGTGCATACACTTTTTCTGGCAGAGATTTCTTCATTCACACTGATCAATGTGAATGGAGGCGGTTAGTTTTTGTTTAAAAAAAAAAAAAAAAAAAAGATTATACAGTATACCCAAAATTAGAAGACTGGGTGTATGTCTGTTGTATGGTATGTTGGGCATACCATACACTTTTTCTGGCAGAGATTCCTTTATCCACATTGATCAATGTGAATAGAGGAACTTGTTAGGTCTCATGTACGCCCAACGTTAGGAGTATGACAGAAACTTCTAATGCTGGCCATTCATGTAATGTTAGAGGCCCCAAAATGCCAAGACAGTCGAAACACCTCCCAAATGATCCATTTTTGGAAAGTAGACAACCCAATGTATTTGCTGGGAGGCATATTGAGTCCAAAGAAGATTTTATTTTTTGCCCAAAAAATTATTATTATTTTTTTTTTTTTTTTACACAAAGTTGTCACTTTAATGAGATGTTTCTCACACATGCCGTGGGTATACATGGAACTGAACCCCAAAATACATTCTGCTGCTTCTCCTGAGTATGGGGATACCTCATGTATTAGACTTTTTCTGTTGCTACCACACCGTAGTGAACTGTTAGTCTAGAGGAGGGCTCTCAAAACTTTCTAAACAAAGGGACAATTTACTGTCCTCCAGAATTAAGGGGGGGATGGACTGTGGCCATTTGGAGTACAAAATGTCCCAGCATCGGTGGGAATAAACAAACCCCATCATTGGTGTCAGTGGGAGGAATTGGGCCCCATTGTTGGTGTTATTGGGAGGAATTGCGCATCATCATTGGTACTATTGGGTCCCATTGTTGGTGTCATTGGGAGGAATTGTGCCCCATCATTTGTGGTATTGGGCCCCATTTTTGGTGTTCTTGTCAGGAAAGGTTCCACTCGCTGATGACACTATCTGACATCTGGCACGCAGTACTAATGTCCACCAGCAGGTATCTCCTGGCAGTTTGGAACTGTCAGGGGAGATTTCCCCTGCTGGTGCTATGTGATCTTTGAGCTGCAGTACTGGCGTCCACCAGCAGGTGGTTCCTGGCAGTATGGAGCCAATATCACCTCCTGCAGTCAGGCATCACCTGAGCCTGATTGCAGGAAATGGTATAAGTACCCAGCAAGCTCACACACACCTTGCCTTGGTGTCGTCCTTGTGCCCTGACCTGAAAGCTCTGAACCTGATCCTGAACCTGTATTTTTACCTGTTCTGTATCCCTGTATCCTTGCCCTGCAGCCTGATCCCTTCCACCTTCTCCCTGTCAGTCTTACTCCTTGTCCCCCATCTGCTGATCTCCTGTTTATGACCCCGGCCTGGCTAAAGATTATGATTCTGGCATTCCCTTTTGCTGTATATACTTGTCTGATTATTGCTATTTGTGGGTCTTCTTTGATATTGATTTGTGCACTGTGTGATATTGGAGGTGGTTGGATTTATATATCGTTCACTTATCTTAATAAATTACTTACTTTTTAACCTACATACATTTGGTTCACTCTGTTACAGTCCACACAGCTCTGGTCACACCTGATATGTGACAGTCCTTGGGAGGAACTGTGCTCCATTGCTGATGTTACTGGTAGGAATTGTGCCCTTCATTGTTGTCAGTGAATAAAATAGCACCTCAAGGGCCACATAAAAACAAGCGAAGGGCCGCATCTGGCCCCCGGGCCACAGTTTGGAGACCACTGGTCTAGAGAATAGCACAGGACAGTCCTGGGTACAGTACACCACACAATTCTGTAAAAAAGGGTCTCTAAAGATGTCAGGCAGTTAGGAAACTGTCTCATATTTTAAGAGACCCTAAAATCAAAGGCTGGCAAGATCATTCTTCTGAAAAGGCAAGTTACACAAGAAGTAAAAAAAAAATTATATGTTATATCATTGCTCTGATATTGTTAGATGTTGTTGTTGTTTGCTTTGCAGAAATGCCAATCAGCTGCAGCACTGATCTGTGTATTCTGACAGCAGCAAGGTGATGCTCTCAAAATACATATGTCAGTGCCTGCAGCGCTGCAGATGAAGATTTATCCATCTGCAATAAAAAAAAAAAGGAATATCCAGCATCAGAAGTGTGGGGTTTTTCAGTGAGTGGTAGCTCCTATGCTTAGGCATATATTTTTCACTTTTTTCTGGCAGAAGTCTCTTTATCCACATCGATCTGGAGGAATCTGTTATGGTAAACAAAAAAAGATAACATTATATGTAAGCCCAACATTAGAAGAGGGGGTGGATGTGTGGCCGAAGTGTCTAATGTTGGGCATACACTTTTTCTGGTATAGATCGCTTTGTCCACATCAATGTGAATGGAGGAATCTTTTAGGTCTCATGCATGCCCAAAATTAGGAGCATTGCAGAAACTCCTAATGCTGGCCATACACATATTTTTAGTGGCCCTAAAATGCCAGGACAGTTGAAACACCTCCCAAATGACCCCTTTTTGGGTACATACCCCAAGGCATTTGTTGAGAGGCATGTTATGACAAAAAATAAAATCTTTTTTGGACTTGAGGGTTTTTGTCACTTTAAGATAATTCTTACACATGCCATGGATATACACCCCAATATACGGCCTCTTCTCCTGAGTATGGGATACCATACTCAGTGTGGGACTTTTTGGAAGACTAGCCATGTATGGGGACCCAAAATCCAATGAGGACCTTCAGGCTTTCAAAGAGCGGAACTTGCACTTTTAATTTCCTGACTATGACCGTTTTGGAGGCCCTAAAATGCCAGGATAGTACAAACACCCCCTAAATGACCCCTTTTTGGAAAGTGGACACTCTAAGGTATTTCCTAAGTGGCATGGTGAGCATTTTGCAGGTCTCATTTGTTGCCACAAGTTTTTGGAAAATAAAGAAAGAAAACGAAAATGTAAAAACGAAAATTATCCATGGACTCAGCATGCCTCTCAGAAAATACCTTGGGGTGTTAACTTTACAAAAAAGGGGTCATTTGGGGGATGTTTGTACTGTCCTGGCATTTTAGCAACAGAAGTAATGTGATAGGCAGTCAGAGCTGTGTAAGTTCCAGTATATATCCCGTAGTTTGTAGACACTATAACTTTCTCACAAACCAATTAGACATGTGCAATTTGTTTTGTTCCAAATTAGTTTAATTCATTTAGACAAATTTGTTAAATTCAGAAAAATATCTGAATTAATGAAAACCCATTTAGCTGATTCTTCCGAATATTTGAAAATTCGTAAAACCCAAAATAGGAACAAAAATTCTAAATCTGAAATAATAACTAATAATACCTTAACTATTAAATTAGAGGTATTGGAATTTCCCTTCAAATTTGGCTGTTATAGAATGTAAAGAATACAAATTTATCCAAAGTTACGAATTATTCAAAATAACGAATGCAGTATCTAAACAAATGGAACGTAACTAATTAATAATAATAAAAATTTATTATTATTAATTCATTACGTTCCATTTGTTTAGATGCGGCATTCGTTATTTAGGATAATTTGTAGCTTCAGATAAATGCGTATTTGTTCCATTGACTAACAGCCAAGTTTGAAAAGAAATTCCAATACCTATAATTTAATAGTTATTTCAAATTTTCTGATTTTCTTTCCTATATTCGAATTTCTGAAGTCATGATAACGAATGACCCGAAAAAAAAAAAAAAAAAATTTTTTTGCACATGTCTAAAACCAATTATACATTATTATTGGGATATTTTTTTTACCACGGACATGTAGCAGAATACATTTTGGACTAAATTTATGAATGAAATTTAATTTTATTGGATAGGTTTTATAATAGAAAGTAGATAATAGTGGCAGTGTTTTTCTAAAATTGTTGGTCTTTTTTAATTTGTATATTAAAAATTAAAAAACCCAGTGGTGATCAAATACCACCAAAAGAAAGCAATATCTGTGTAAAAAAAAAAAAAAAATCTACATTTCATTTATGTACAGTATTGCATGGCTGCGCAATTGCCAGTTAAAGTAGTGCAGTGCTGAATAGCAAAAAATGGCCTGGACCTGGGGGTCAAGTGGGTAAAGGAATTGGGCATTTTTAATTTGTTCCACTTTTAGCATTTAAAAAGTAAATAAATAAATTACTGCTCTTAGCCCAATGGAATTTTTTTAAAATGTTTGCATCGGTACGTGTTCCTCTGGGCAACCTCCGCCCCCTTGCCCAGAAAACGACAGATTTGGCTTATATTGATTTCAATAGGGTTTGGGTTCATCATCCAAACCAATTCACTGATCCCTACATGAACTAAACCCAGAGTAATTCGGCTCATCCCTATTATCCATTGGACCCTTGATGGATTCTGATTCAACAAAGGAAACATCTGCATACCTGGAATTTTACAACAAGGCCACATCTAGCTTTGAGCATTAAAACAACAAAAAAAAACTCTTCTTCCTCCTTAGTGAAAGAACTTTCTCTTCCAGGTTCTGATTTTTTTTTCTCTGGTTCCTTCTACTGATTGAGTATTAGCATACCTCCTAATAGACATGTGCAGAACGAAAACATTTCATTTAATTCGTTTTCCGGGATTCGTTTTGTTTATTCCAATTCAAATTTTCAGAATTCTAATAGTTTTTGAATAAATTTCCAATAGTTTTCAAATTCGAATCGTTTTTCAATTTACAAAGAGACTAAAATAGAATAGAAAATAAAAGGAATGGAATAGAACGTAATATAACAGAAAATAAAAGAATAGAATATAGTAGAGTAAAACAGAATAAAATAGAAAAGCAAATAAAAGAACAGAATAGAAACTAATAGAATTAAAAAAAGAATAAAATAGAATTCAATCATCTTCTGAAATTTGAAAAGAATAGAATAGAAAATAACAGAACAGTCTAGAAAAAAAACATTAGGATAGATAGAATATCATCCTATTCTGATCGATTCTTTTCTATTCAAAACCAATTGATTCTATTTACATTTTGGGAAATGATTATATTCTTTCCATACTATTCTATTGTTTTTTGTTTTTTTTTATTCTATTCTTTGTTTATTCTATTATTTTCTATTCTATCCCTTTCTATTCAAAAATCTAATTTTGGAAGATGGTTATTTCTTCTATTTCATTATATTGTTTTTTTTCTTCTATACTGTTATTTTCTATTCTATTCAAATTGGAATTTATTCTCTTTGAATTTTGGGAAATTTTTATAATCTTTATATACTATTCTATTGGTTTTTTTAAGTTTTAGTTTTTAAGTTTTTCTAGTCTTTGTTGTTCTATTCTTTTCTATCATTTTATTTTCTATTCTATTCTATCCCTTTCTATTCAAAATTTGAAAGATGGTTATATTTTTTTCTATTCTATTCTATTGTTTTTTTTCTATACTATTCTGTTATGTTCTATTCAAATTGGAATTGATTCTATTTGAATTTTGGGAAATGGTTATATTCTTTCTATTCTATTGTTTTTATATTATAGTCTATTCTATTATTATTTTTATTCTTTTCTTATGTTTTCGAATTCAAATTTATTCTAATTGAAATTCAAATTTCAGAAGATGGTTATATTCATTTTTATTTTATCCAATTTTTTTTTTATTCTGTTCTATTCTTTTATTTTCTATTTTCTTCTGTTTTACTTCATTATATTCTATTCATTTATTTTCTGTTATAATAGAAAATAATACATGTTTTTCTGTTCTATTCCTTTATTTTCTATCCTATTTTATTCTCTTTGGAAAACGATTCAAATCGATTCACATTGAAATTCTTTTTCGTTATTTCGGATTCACTGAAATTCGGTACTATTGTAATTTGGAAATTACATCCGAATTTCCAAAAACATAAAATTTGTCAGAATTTCAATTCAGAACGAAACAAACTGCACACGTCTACCTCCCAACTTTTTGAGATGGGAATGAGGGACACCGATTAGAAAAAGTAGGTAGGCCCAGGACACACCCCCTGCCACGCCCCTTAAAAGAGTTATACAAAAAAAATGATTATCTAAACCCACAAGTGTTTTATTATACACATCTGTACAGATCAGACCAAAATGAGGGGCAAACGAGGAGGAAAGAGGGACTTTGTTACAAATCAGGACAATTGGGAGCTATGAATAAGGTCCTTCAAGGATTGATGGGAAGACTCTCCTCTTTTAGTCTTGTAATCATGCAGGACTCTAAGGGCACAATGGAGATAAAAGTTTTGTCCAGTAGGGGTCCTGTTCACACCACAGCACTGGTGTCCTGGGCACACATGTTCCAATTTTTCTACACAGAAAACAAATGCACATGACGCCGGTATCGGGGTGTGAACAGGACACATGAAAAGAAATCGTTTTCTTTATGTCCATGCAGAGATCGTTATTAGACTGGGACAGAAAGATAACCGTCATTTAGACATGTGCAGAACCAAAAAATTGGTTTTGTTTTTTACATAAATTCATTTAGTTAAATTAGTTTCAATCGTTTGAGATTCAATTAGTTTTCGAATCAGTTTGAAAAGTTTTTGCATCAATTTCAAAAAGTTTTTGAATTTGAAAACTATTCAAATATCGTCCATATTTGGATTTGTTTAAATTCGGCACTATTCTAATTCGGATACATCCGAATTTCTGAATAACGAAAATTAGTCCGAATTTCATTTAAAGTTTAAATTCGGAACAAAACGAACCGCACATGTCTAAGGTCGATACACATGAATGTGACGGAACCCATAAAGTACACCCAAAGCAACACCGTGTCCAGAAATCCTTCAATAAAAGGGAGGAGGTAAGTGTTAGTGATGTCATCTCCACGGTGATCAGCGTTTTTAGCAGGATTGCGGCGGACAAATCGGACATCTGACATTTTTTTTGGAAACCAGTGACATTATTATAGTAGACATGAGCAATTTGTTTTGTTCCAAATTCGTTTAAGGAATTTTGAAAAATTCGTTCATTCGGAAATATCCGAATTAACGAAAACCCGTTTAACAATTTTTTCTGAATATTCATCGATTCGTAAATCTGAAATAACTAAAACTAATAATAAAACGTAACTTTTGCCTACCTCATGCCCTTTGCCCTCGTATAAGATATTTGGGATGATGGTACTTGTACTTGTTTATATGTCTTTTTGATGTAAAACGCTCCCTTTTCCCGTAACTTTTGCCAACTATTAAATTATAGATATTGGAATTTCCTTTCAAATTTGGATGTTAGTGAACGGAACGAATTTATCCGAAGTTATGAATTATCCGAAATGACGAATGCCGCATCTAAACGAATGGAACGTAACAAAAAAATAATAATAATAAATAGTAATAATAATAAAAACGCTATTAATAATATCATAATACAAAAATGTTTATTATTTATTAATAATTTGTTCCATTTGTTTAGATGCGGCATTTGTTATTTCGGATAATGCATAACTTCGGATAAATTCGTATTTGTTCATTACTTTCACTGACAGCCAAATTTGAAAGGAAATTCCAATATCTACAATTTAATAGTTAGTTATTATTAGTTAGCAATTTAGAATTTTTTTTAGAATTTTCGAATTGTGATCAGAACGAATGACCCAAAAAATGAAAAAAACAAAACAAAAAACAAACAAATTGTTTGGCAGTGCACATGTCTATTACAGTGCTAAAAAATATGCACTGTTACTATACCAACACTGGCAGGGAAGGGGTTAACATCAGGGGGTGATCAAAGGGTTAAATGTGTGCCTAGCCGGTGTTTGCTAACTGTGGGGGAGGTTCTCTGGCTGGGTGAAGACAGAGATCGGATTAGATTAGCAGGAACACAAATTATCTATCTTCTCCCCTGTCAGAACCACAATCTGCCTTGTTTACATAGGCAGATCACCATTTTGCCTCTACCGGGAACGATCGTGGGTGGCCGGCGGACCCACTGACTGGTACCCCCATGTCCAATCGGCACGTGATCACACCCCCCAGTGGCTATTGCATGAAATGACATACAGGTACGCGATTTTGTACAATAGTGCCGACCCGCCGCAGTAAATATGCGGTAGACAAGTGGGAAAAAAATAGTAAATAAAGAAAATAATAATCTAGTGTATACAATTACCACACAAGTCATATTGTACTTGAAGGCTATTAAAAAAATGACCTTTCCTTTTCAATCTGCAGCTCCGTCATTTTCTGTAAATACAATATGGCCACCTGGAGGGGTTCTGAACACAGAATGTGTAGAGAGCGCCCCCCAGAAACATCATTTCCTGCTCGTGTGATTGGCTCACTGATTTTCCCGGAAGTCTGCACTAAGATACGAGTCAGATTTCCGGCATCCCCTGCAGCAAAAATTTCATTTTTGGTCAGGTACTTTCATTAGGAAATGATGTCTAAAGGGATGCAGACCCTGCAGCTTTCCTCAGAGCCCTGCAGGTGCACAGCTGATTGATAATTATCAAACCACTCCCATTAGACTCACTTTCACACATGGACACAGAGAAACAAACAGGGATTTCTTCAGAATGAATAATAATAATAATAATAATAATAATAAGTAGGAATCTGTAAACAAAGGTTGTTCTAATCCTTGTAATGTCCATAGATCACCCCGAGGGGGAAGGTTTTTTTTTAACAAAAGTGAATTTACGCTTTTAAGGTCTTGTATATGTAAAGTTGCTCTGTCTGTGAAAAGTGAATTGATCATCACAGAGCAGGAATGGGGGATAGCCGACAGACATTCTGGAAGCGATACCGCCACCTCCCGAATGTTGTGGATTTTCATGGACAGTGGAAGAAATCTTCTCGGCGGGATCACGCCACAACGGTGAGCCTAATGTATGCCAGGCAGTTGCAGCACAGCTCTATTCTCTTGAATGGATCCCGTTCAGAGACAGTACTGCTCGCTGAATGCTATGGAGGGCGATCGTTTTTCCCCGTTCCACAAGGCACTATGGCAGGTTTGTGCCCCAATATGGCTGCCTTTGCAGCTTAAGTGGAGTGGTAAAAATGCTGCTCAACCACCTATTTTTAATGCCCCCCTCCCAACCACAGGTGTCCCGGTCTTGGAAATACTTCTAGGAATCTTCTAGAACAGCTTGTGGTGTTGTTGGTGTTCATACATCCCCGTTCAGGAAGTCCCATTGGTGACAATTGGGATGCAGTAGCTGCACGGACACAGCCGCTGCTCCCAGTCTGACACCCGTGTTGGTGAACGGCTCCAAACACAGACCATGTGAGTTTGGGAACATGCGCCCCCATCCACACCAATGTCACATTGGGAGCAGCCTGCATGTGTATGGACCACCTGTGCGGGTAAAACACAGACTTGATGGACTACACCGTATGCCCATACCTATGTGAACGAGGCCAAACTATTGTTTTTAACAATGTTATTTATATTATTTTATACTTTTTTTGTACAACCCTGTTGTGTGGCTTTGATTAGAGATCAGGTCCAAACAGACCCCCAAATATCTCAAGATGGAGAAATGGACCGAGGACATGGTTTTCTCCGCAGCCTCAGCTGCACTGAAGATGAACAAACAAATGGCGCTCTGTACAGAGGCTTCCTGTTCATTCACAAACAAGCATAGTAAGTAATGTTTACTATGCTTCAGTGATGAATGAACACAGTGAGGGATCAGTACTGATTGCTCCTCTGTACATTCAAGATAGGAAGGGGCTAGTAAACATGACAGGTTTACCAGAGCCCTGTTCTAAATCCTGAAACCAATCCCCTGCCATGTGCCCCAGCAGCAGCTGACAGTCGGCGGGGGAGGGTAAACCGGACAGCATAAGTGCAGATAAGTGCTTCAGGGAGGAGAGCTTTCCAGGACAAGGAGGGGGGCAGAGCAGCAGTTGGGAATTTTTTTTTTTTTTATTTTTTTTACAGAGTTCAGTCCCCCTGTGGATCCCCTGCAGCAGCTGAAGCTGGCGAGAGGGAGAGAAGCCGGGAGCAATGGGGACCCCAGGAGACCCGTGTTGTGGGGGGTTGTCTTATGAGTTTATGTGAAATCTCCATTAACCACTTCAGCCCCGGACCATTTCACTGGCCAAAGACCGGAGCACTTTTTGCGATTTGGCACTGCGTCGCTTTAACTCACAATTGTGCGGTCGTGCGACGTGGCTCCCAAACAAATTTGACGTCCTTTTTTCCCACAAATAGAGATTTCTTTTGGTGGTATTTGATCACCTCTGTGGTTTTTATTTTTTGAGCTATAAACAAAAAAAAGCAACAATTTTGAAAAAACGCATTTTTTACTTTTTGCTATAAATAAATATCCCCCAAAAATATATAAAAAAAAACATTTTTTTCCTCAGTTTAGGCCGACATGTATTCTTCTACATTTTTTTTTTTTTTTACAAAAATATCGCAATAAGCGTTTGATTGGTTTGCACAAAAGTTATCGAGTTTACAAAATATGGAATAGTTTTATGGCATTTTTGTTAATTTTTTTTTTTTTTTTTTTTTTTTTTTTTTTACTAGTAATGGTGGCGATCTGCGATTTTTATTGTGACTGCGACATTATTGCGGACACATCGGACAATTTAGACACATTTTTGGGACCATTGTCATTTTTACAGCGATCAGTGCTATAAAATTGCACTGATTACTGTAAAAATGACACTGGCAGTGAAGGGGTTAACCACTAGGGGGCTAGTAAAGGGATAAGTGTGTCCTAGGGAGTGATTCTAACTGTTAGGGGGCGTGGCTACGAGTAACACGTCACTGATCACCGCTCCCGATCACAGGGAGCAGAGATCAGTGTCACTAGGCAGAACGGGTAGATGCTCGTTTACATTAGCATCTCCCCGTTCTTCCTCTCCAAGAGACTATCGCGGGTATCCCCACAGACATAGAGTCCACGGGACCCGCGACCCGACTCACGGAGCTCCCAGAGGGTGCCCGCAAGCCGCAGCTTAAAGGGCAACGTACAGGTACATGATTCTGCCTGTATGTGCCCTTCTGCCACAGTATATCTGCATGAGGCGGTCAGGAAGCGGTTAAATAGCTGAAAGTGTGTGTGATATATATATATTACAATCGGGATAAGAAACAAGGATTGGTTTGTATGAAATATTGCTGGTAATGGATTAATAGTTATCTGTACACATGGGGCCGGCTTTAGTTTCAGAACCAAATCCATATAACAGTTTCCCTTTAGATCTGCAGGAATGTTGGGTGTGATATGGGAGATGCTCTGCTATTTACCCCTCGTATGCGAGCAAAAGACACCATCCGAGATCAATACTTTATCAGAGACCCGACGGGGCCGAAGTCATTAGCTAGATAAAGGCCTTGTTGTCCTTTTGTAAAAAAAAAAAATTACAAAAAGTTGTCAGTAAATGATATATTGCTCACACATGCCATGGTTATAAGTGGAATTGCACCCCAAAATACATTCTGCTGCTTCTCCTGAGTATGGGGATACCACATGTGTGGAACTTTTTGGGAGCCTAGCCATGTACAGGGCCCCGAAATCCAATTACCGCCTTCAGGATTTCTAAGGGCGTAAATTTTTGATTTCACTCCTCACTACCTATCACAGTTTTGAAGGCCATAAAATGCCAAGATAGCACAACCCCCCCCCCCCCCCCAAATGACCCCATTTTGGAAAGTAGACACCCCAAGTTATTTGCTGAGAGGCATGGTGAGTATTTTGCAGCTCTCATTTGTTATTGAAAATGAAGAAAGAAAAGAAAAAATTTATTTTTTTATTTTTTCAATTTTCAAAATTGTGTGACAAAAAGCGAGGTCTGAAAAAACTCACCATACCTCTCAGCAAATAGCTTGGGGTGTCTACTTTCCAAAATGGGGTCATTTGGGGGGTTTGAACTGTCCTGGCATTTTATGCACAACATTTAGAAGCTTATGTCACACATCACCCACTCTTCTAACCACTTGAAGACAAAGCCCTTTCTGACACTTTTTGTTTACATGAAAAAGTTATTTTTTTTTTTTGCAAGAAAATTACTTTGAACCCCCAAACATTATATTTTTTTTTTAAAGCAAATGCCCTACAGATTTAAATGGTGGGTGTTTCATTTTTTTTTTTTTTTTTTTTTTTTTACACATTATTTGCGCAGCGATTTTTCAAACTCATTTTTTTGGGAAAACACACACTTTTTTTAATTTTAATGCACTAAAACACACTAAATTGCCCAAATATTTGATGACATAAAAAAGATGATCTTAGGCCAAGTACATGGATATCAAACAAGACATGCTTTGAAATTGCGCACAAAATGTGCAGCAGCGACAAACTACATACATTTTTAAAAGCCTTTATTGGTTACCACTTTAGATTTACAGATGAAGTCTACTGCTAAAATGACTGCTCTCCACGGTGATAACTCAAATGCATGGTGCAATTGCTGTTTACATATGACACCAGAGCGACACTTGCATTCACCTTTGCGTGAGAGCAGGCGCGGGGGAGGGCGGGGGGGCATGGGTCCCCTTTCATTTTTTTTTTTTTTTTATCATTTTTATTGTTATCTCGGGGAATGTAAATATCCCCTATGATAGCAATAGGTAGTGACAGGTACTCTTTTTTGAGAAAATTGGGGTCTATTAGACCCTAGATCTCTCCTCTGCCCTCAAAGCATCTGACCACACCAAGATCGGTGCGATAAAATGCTTTCCCAATTTCTTAATGGTGCTGTTCACATCCGGCTAAGTCATGAAATGCTCGTAATTTCCGGTTTCTTAGGCCATAGAGATGATTGGAGCCATTCTGCTCTCTGATCAGCTCTATGGTCAGCTGGTGGAACCACCGGCTGCATTCTCAGGTTCCCTGTTAGGACAGGAGAGCCAGAGAAAAACATGGAAGATGGTGGGAGGGGGGAGGCATTCCCTCCCACTGCTTGTAAAAGCAGTCTAGAGGCTAATTAGCTGCTAGGATTGCTTTTACATGAAAGCTGACTGCTGGCTGAAAAGAATGATACCTAAACCCTCAGGCAATATTCTGGTATAACCACTAAACATCCAGCAACATACCAGTATGTTGCTGGTCCTTGTTGGGCATATATTGTAATCTTTTTTTTACCCATGCAGCCTGTGGGCTGAAAAAAAAAAAAAAATGGAAGGAAGAAAGAGATTGATCGGTGAGTATGCCCACCATTAGAATACCTCCCTTCATCTACCCACTTCTAAATGATGGGCATACATGCACCATTTTGTTTTTAACTGTGGTGGTGAAATCACCTCCTACAGCGCTGGAGTCACGGCTTTATGTATCGTGGGAGCAAACACTGTTGCTGTCAAGATAAATTAATCAGTGCTGCAGCTGAATGGCCTAAAAAAAATATAGGCCGAAGCATGGGGACATCCGCCCCAAAAGTTAGGAGCATAAATCGCTCCTCCACCCCTGCTGCCCCCATGCTTCGGCATATATGCTCTTTTAACTGTGGTGGTGAAATCACCTTCTACAGTGCTGGAGTCACGGCTTTATGTATCGTGGGAGCAAACGCTGTTGCTGTCAAGATAAATAAATCCATGCTGCAGCTGAATGGCGTACCTGAAAACAAAAAAAAGGTTAACAATAAATTCACAGTAAACAGCAAAGTATAAAAAAAAATGACATACCTGAAAAGCAAACATGATAAAACATAACAATAAAACATTGCAGAATAGAATACAGTAAAAAAGAGCAGAACAATAGAGAGTGCAGCAGCTGGGGCAGGGAAATTTGGCTGGTACAATCTGACATCGGTGTACCAAAAGCAGATTGCCCACAAGTACTTGGCTGTAGGGATGAGCCGAACACCCCCCTGTTCGGTTTGCACCAGAACATGCGAACAGGAAAAAAGTTTGTTCGAACACGCGAACACCGTTAAAGTCTATGGGACACGAACATGAATAATCCAAAGTGCTAATTTTAAAGGCCTATATGCAAGTTATTGTCATAAAAAGTGTTTGGGGACCTGGGTCCTGCCCCAGGGGACATGGATCAATGCAAAAAAAAGTTTTAAAAACGGCCGTTTTTTCGGGAGCAGTGATTTTAATAATGCTTAAAGTGAAACAATAAAAGTGTAATATTCCTTTAAATTTCGTACCTGGGGGGTGTCTATAGTATGCCTGAAAAGGGGTGCATGCTTCCCATCGGGTGACCCCATCCCAAGATGGCCGCCTCAACAGATTCAGCAATCCTGCCTCGTATCTCCCTCATGGATGGCCACCAGGAACACAGGCAAGTCATCTTTCCAGCCCACCTACACTTCCCCCCCGGGCCGCACGGACAATGCCAGCAGGATATGGTTCCCTCATACACATTTGGGGATCAAGCCTTCTCCCCCGCAGGGCCTTCAATAGCTCCATACACTGACTTTCCCTTCATGATGACCAGGTCAAAGACCATCCTTTTAATATAGAGGATCTCTACCTCAAATTTTCTGCTTTCCTGGATAGGGGGTTAGCATCCACAGCGGCTAAAAATCACTGGGGAGATTAAAGCAGACCTCCAGAACAGAGCTCCAGGATGGAAGCAAACTGTTGCAACCTCCCATCAGAATTCTGATCTCATTCACACCCTCCAAGATCAATTGGACACTGCTATGTCCCGCATCGCCGATTTAGAGAATAGATCCAGGAGGTACAACTTCAGGATCAGAGGCCTACCTGAATCCATTCTGGATGTCACCTCGGCGACACAGGATCTCATTGAATCACTGATCCCGAACATCCAGTCCCGCCGTCTGGAGTTGGATAGGGCCCATAGAGCACTTGGCCCCCCCCCAGGAAGGATGGCTCCCCCAGGGACATCATAGCCAAACCCCACTTTTACACAGTCAAGGAGGTGATAATGAAGCAGGAATGAGCCCTACCCCAGGTGACTTGCCAAGGTCACCCTGTGCAAATTTTTGCCGACCTTGCACCTTCCACTATCCAACGCAGAAGGACTGAAGCCACTCCTCCAAGCCCTTGCACAGAAAGACATTAAGTATAGATGGGCCTCTGTTCGCAGTTTAATTTACATTTAAGGGTCAGAACCACTCCTTCAACTTCACCATGGGCGAAAATCTTCTCCTCAGCCTGAGGATAATCTCCCAGGAGGCAGATATGGAAACTTCTGTGCCTTCCACAGGCTAAAACAAATGCCCGCCACCAGTGAGCCCTCAGAATCCCCTTTGGAATAAATCCAAGACCCGCAGAGCTACCCACACTGGCCCTCTGTGACTTTTGGCATGAAGCTGAATATTTATCCTGAATAAAGACAGCCCTCAAAGATTGACTGATCTACTGTCGGCCGAATTTGGCCCTCTCCCGTTCCCCAGGAAAGGCTTTATTTACAGCTATGATGCTCACTAAACTTCTTCTGTTTATTCTAGCAACGTAACTCCCGGAGACACCTCTTCATACCCGAGTGATAAGGACACACCAGCCTGAACTACACAGTGTCCCCTCTGGAATCGGACAGGGAGCCTATTGAGCTCCCACCCTTGTTCCTTCTAATGGAATGGGGGAGTGACCAGGGGGTATATATGGATCTGCTGAAGTCCCTTCGATTTCTCTGGGTCCCTCCCTGTTTTTGTTCATAAGTTGTCTTTAACCTGTTAGCCTCAACTCCATGCAATAGGGTTAATCGAATGTTTAGTGTTTTGTACATTTCTTCCCGTTCCAGGGTGCCCTGGTCTGGGGTGGCACACATGCGCCTCCTCCTATCCCTCTGAATCCTTTCAGTTTCTGGGGGATAGGATCTCCAGGCCTTGTTTGGCATGGAGCTTTTTGCTCTCAAAACCTCACTCACTCCTAAATGTGAGAGGTCCTCTAGGTTGCTTTTCTCCGCCCGGGGTGCCTACACACCCAGGGGGAGAAAACTCCCTCCTCCTCCACCCCCCTGTCTACTCTCTATCTTCTTCTTTAGAGCATCAACTAACCTTCCTCTATTTTTCAGTATGGACGATCGCCCGGCCTACTCACCCAGAGACACCTAATCGAAGCAGACCAGAAACCCCACTCATCTCCTCCGGCAGGAACAGACTTCCAGAGGTAAGTGGCGGTGGGCATGTTTGCACCCCTCCCCGATGGGCCCATTGCTGACCACTCCAATAAGGCTTTAAATATAGCTACCCACAATGTCCAGGGCATGAATTCCCCTCTTAAGAGGAGAAAGCTCTTTAACCTTTTTAAATCTTCCAGGCTGGACATTGTAATGCTTCAGGAAACTCACTTCCCAGTCCGGTATAACCCCAAATTCCTCCATTCTCACTTCCTCAACTTCTTTCTAGCGAGCGCGGAAACTTAACCACTTAAGGACCAGCCTCGTTTTGGATTTTAGGTGTTTACACATTTAAAACAGGTTTTTTTTGCTGGAAAATTACTTAGAACCCCCAAACATTATATATGTTTTTTTTTCTAATACCCTAGAGAATAAAATGTAAAAGTTAGTCCAATTTTTTTTATATTGTGAAATATAATGTTAAAGTAAATTGATACACAACATGTCACACTTCAAAATTGCTCCCGCTCGTGGAATGGCGTCAAACTTTTACCCTCAAAAATCTCCACAGGCGACGTTTACAAAAATTCTACAGGCTGCATATTTTGCGTTACAGAGGAGGTCTAGGGCTAGAATTATTGCTCTCGCTCTACTGGTCGCGGCGATACCTCACACGTGTGGTTTGACCACCGTTTTCATATGCGGGCGCTACTCGCGTATGCGTTCGCTTCTGCGCGTGAGCTCGTCGGGACAGGGTTTTTTTTATTTTTATTATTTATTTTACATTTTTTTTTTTTAAATGTGTAAAAATAAATAATGTGTCACTTTTATTCCTATTACAAGGAATGTAAACATCCCTTGTAATAGAAAAAAAGCATGACAGGACCTCTTAAACCCTTCCCGCCAAGCGTACGCAGATGTGCGTACTCAGCTTTCCGGGGTTATACCGGGATGATGCCCGCAGCTGCAGGCATCATCCCAGTACCGTTGTTTACAGCGGGCAATCGGCTATCCAGATATAACAACCGATGCGGCTAAAAGCCGCTCTTACCGGGCCTCCAGTGCCATCGGGAGGCCCGTTGACCAATCGGGTGCCTCCGGCGGCTGACACGAAGCTGTGGGCGGCTTTGTTTTAGCCTTCTAATTGTAAACGCGGAAGCGACGTCATGACGTCACTATGCGTTTACTCGGCTGCCAATGGCGCCGGTTTTAAAAAGATACACAGTATTCAGAATTGCCGTTTTCGGCGATCTGAATACTGTGAAGTGCAAAGGACCCCGATCTCTCCATAAAGAGTACCTGTCACCAAATATTACTGTCACAAGGGATGTTTACATTCTTTGTGACAGCAATAAAAAGTGATCAAACAATATATTTTTTTTTTAAACACAATTTATAAAAATAAATAAAATAAATAATAAAAAAAAAAAAATTTAAAGCGCCCCCGTCCCCGCGAGCTCGCACAGCAAAGAAAACGCATACGGAAGTCATGCCCGCATAAGTAAACGGTGTTCAAATCACACATGTGAGGTATCGCCATGATCGTCAGAGCGAGAGCAATAATTCTAGCACTAGACCTCCTCTGTAACTCTAACCTGGTAACCGTAAAAAAAAAAAAAAATTTAAAAGCATCGCCTATGGAAATTCTTAGGTACTGTAGTTTGTCGCCATTCCACGAATGCGTGCAATTATAAAGCGTGACATGTTTGGTATCTATTTACTTGGCGTAACATCATCTTTCACATTATACAAAAAAATTGAGGTAACTTTACTGTTTGGATTTTTTAAAATTCATGAAAGTGTCCCTTTTCCCAAAAATTTGCATTTAAAACACCGCTGCACAAATACCGTGTGACATAAAATATTGCAACAATCGCCATTTTATTTCCTAGATTCTCTGCTAAAAAAATATATATAATGTTTGGGGGTTCTAAGTAATTTTCTAGCAAAAAATACAGATTTTAACTTGTAAACACCAAATTTCAAAAATAGGCTTATGCCCTGTACACACGGTCGGATTTTCTGACGGAAAATGTGTGATGGGACCTTGTTGTCGGAAATTCCGACCGTGTGTGGGCTCCATCACACATAGTTTGAGAGCAGGCTATAAAATTTTCTGACAACAAAATCCGTTGTCGGAATTTCCGATCGTGTGTACACAAATCCAACGGACAAAGTGCCACGCATGCTCAGAATAAATAAAGTGTTGAAAGCTATTGGCTACTGCCCCATTTATAGTCCCGACGTACGCGTTTTACGCCACCGCGTTCAGAATGATCGGATTTTCTGACAACTTTGTGTGACTGTGTGTATGCAAGACAAGTTTGAGCCAACATCCGTCGGAAAAAAATCCTAGGATTTTGTTGTCGGAATGTCCGATCAATGTCCGACCGTGTGTATGGGGCTTTAGTCATGAAAGGGTTAAATATGAGATCTGGGGTCAAAAAGACCTCAGATCTCATATTTTACACTAAAATGCAATAAAAAAAAAAAAAAAAAGTAATTTAAAAAAAAAAAGATATTGAAAAAAAATATGCCTTTAAGAGGCGTGGGCGGAAGTGACATTTTGACGTCGCTTCCGCCAACAGTGTCATGGAGACGAGTGGGTACCATCTTAGCCTCACTCGTCTCCAGGCACTGAAGGGAGACAGACACGATCGCTTCCGCCGCTACCGACGGCTCCGGTAAGCGGCGGAGGGCACCGGATCGCGGCGAGGGGGGGCCCTCTTCTGCCACCGATAAAAGTGATCTTGCGGCGAATCCGCCGCAGGGACCACTTCTATCAGAAAGCCAGCCGCCGCGCGAAAACGGGGATACTGGGGTTATGGCAGCTAGTTGCTGCCATAACAACGATATCCACCGGCAAAATTTGGACTACATTGGCGTGCGGCGGTCCGGAAGTGGTTAAACTAGAGGGACCATCATTGTTGCAAAATCCTGCAATTTTCACTGGATCTTGGATGCAAAGCACCCAGAGGGCAGATATATCATAGTTAAAGGAACGATCGAAGGTCATCTTTATTCACTTGTTTCTTACTACGCCCCTAACAAGGGTCAAGCTGCCTTTTTTAAGCGCCTATTTGAGTCCCTATCCCCCATGCTGGAAGGTACAGTTATTTTCAGAGGGGACTCCAATTCTGCCTTCGATCAGGGACTAGATAGATCTAGACCTCCTGCCTCCCAATTGACTCGCCCCACCAAAGAGAGCCTTAAGATTGCCAAGCTCATTCCTGCCTATGGCATGGCTGATGTTTGGAGAGAATTAGATCCCACTAAACAGGACTTTTCCCACTTCTCCAGCCCTCACAATTTATACGCCAGAATTGATCACCTAGTCCAGTCTCACACCATCCCTCTCATCACCAATTCATACATCCAAACCATGGTATTGTCAGACCACTCCTTAGTCACCATGTCCCTACCTCTGCGACTTTCGAGACCAGGTCAGGGTCACTGGAGATTGAACGAATCTCTTCCCTCAGACCCAGTGAGAGTCACCATGCTTGATAAATCCCTGAAGGAATACTTCACGCTTAATGTAGCTGAGCACACCCCACAGCAGAAATCTTGTGGGCAGCCCACAAAAACGCACATCAGAAGGGAAATCATCAAGATGTCCACACAAATTAAACGCGAGAGGACAGCCGACCTAAAGAGGTTAGAAGAGGAATACACATCATTACGTTCCCAGCACAAACACCTATCTCCCTCGTTACTGGCTCAACTTGACAAGGCCAGGCTGGAGCACAACCTTGCCCTCACGGCTAAAGCCGAAAAACAAATATGCTGGGGCAGAAATAAATTTTATACCCAGGGGGAACAGATTGGGTTCCATGCTCAAAACCATCTTCCAGATTCCGATCCTTCATAATGCCCAAGATTAGAATCCCTGGACAGGGCACCTCAGCCAATCCCGCAAAAATCCTTGAGGCCTTCCATGACTTCTATACCAACCTCTAAAGCCAAAGATAACGCTATCATCTATGACCATCTAGACAGTCTTCCCATCCCTTCTCTAGCCACTGAACACAGAGAAATATTGGAAGCCCCCCTTCTCAGAAGAAGAGGTTCAGGCAGTAATCAAAGCCCTTAAAGCAGGATCAGCCCCTTCCCCAGATGGTCTCCCTAATCCCTACTACAAGACATTTATTAATACCCTGACCCCCATTTGACAAAATTCCTTAACACAAAGACACAGGGAACCCCACTTGATCCTCACCTCAACACTGCCTATATAGCAGTTATCCCTAAACCGGAAAAAAACCCAGAAGAGGTTAGTAACTACAGACCCATCTCCCTCATCAATTGCGACTTAAAAATCCTCACCAAAATTCTGGCAAATCTTCTAGCTTCATTTAATAATTCCTATATACAGAAGTATCAGGAGGGGTTCATCCCGGGACGGCAAGGTCCCGATCAGATTAGGAGGGCCATAGATATAGTTTCAGTTCTCCAAACAAACTGGGCAGGGCTTAAAACAATCAGGCATGCTTCTCTCACTTGTCCTCCAAAAGGCCTTTGATTCAGTCTCCTGGCCATACATTTTTGCAATCCTTGAACGCTGGTGTTTTGGCAACAGATTCCTGGGCCTGATGCATGCTCTTTACTCAAATCCTAAAGCTTACATCAAACTCCAGGGACACTACTCCAAGCCTATAACTATAGCTAAAGGCACTAGGTAAGGCTGTCCACCATCTCCGCTTGTTTTCACAATAGCAATTGAGACACTCGCTATTGCCAAAACCATAGCACACAAGGAGTTACTTGTGGTTCTCAGAACCATAAATGTGGCCTCTTTGCAGATGACATTCTCCTATTCCTCACCTCCCCCATAATCTCCCTCCCCAATTTGTGCCACACCTTAGATGAATTTGCCAAGATCTCGGGTCTCCAGGTAAATTACTCCAAATCTCAAGCCCTTAACATCTCCCTTCCGACTGATACCATTGCCCTCTTGCAAAAAAAGCTTTAAATTTTAATGAAGTAATTCCTCGATTAGATACCTGGGAATTAATATCATGGCAAAAACCGAGGCTCTCTATGATTGTAACTATCCCCCCCATGTACCGAAAGCTGGAGTCAGATCTCACATTGTGGGCACAACACAACCTATCATGGCTTGGGAGAGTCAATTCTGTAAAAATAAAATCATTTAAAAATAAAATCCATACCAGACAGGTCTGGTATGGATTTTGAGGGGGACCCCCACGCCATTTTTTTTCTTTTTTTTTTAATTTTGGCGCGGGGTTCGCCTTACTATCCATACCAGACCTGAAGGGCCTGGTATGGAATTTAGGGGGACCCCCACACCATTTTTTTTAAATTTTGGTGCAGGGTTCCCCTTAAATTCCATACCAGGCCCTTCAGGTCTGGTATGGATATTCGGGGACCCTCACGCATTTTTTTTTTGTTTTTTATTTTGGTTCGGGGTTCCCCCGTGGGGAAATCACATGTCATTTCTATCAATGAACTTTTATGTGTATTGTCGGACCGACAATTCATTAATAGCCGCGAGTAGTTTTAAATGACTTTTTTTCCTTTTGAAATGTAATTTTGCTCTCGGACTGTTTTAAACACGGGAAACATGCGCCACTTTACAGGCATACTATAGACACCCCCCAGGTACAAAATTTAAAGGGATATTACACTTTTATTGTTTTACTTTAAGCATTATTAAAATCACTGCTTGGGCGATCAGGGGGTTAAACCTTTATTGGGTACCAAATGGCGGGTATAAAAGACAAACTAACCAGCATCACCCATAACACTTATATGGTGATCACTGGTGAAAGGGTTAACTAGAGGGCAATCAGGGGATTAAAACCTTTATTAGGTAGTATATGGGGGTACCTGATGCTACAAAAAGCTGACGGTGAACCTAAATACCTACCTGGCTAACCAACGTCACCTGTGACACTAATACATTGATCAGAAAAAAGATTGCTTAGTGACACTGGCGACAGGGGATGAAAGGGTTAACTGGGGAGTGATCAAGGGGTTAAACCTTTATTGGGGGGTATCCTAGACCTAAAGGGGCCTACCACTAACTGCCCTAACACTTATAACAGTCACAAATGCAGTGATCAGTAAAAAAAAAAAAAAAAAAAAAACTGCTATTGGTGTCACTGTGACAGGGGGTGCAGGGGTGGGGGGGTGAGTTTTATCTGCCTATGTGTACTAGTGTTAGTGCAAACTCACATTGATGTCTTCTCTCCTCGGGCGCAGGAACAAAAAGGATCCACGAGGATCCTCTGCTTCTGTTTACAGTTCAGAAGCAGAGGAAGCTTCTTATTCGTCAGGAACGATCGCGAGGTGGTGGCCATGAATCAGTGGCCTCCCCTCACCACGGATTGCTCCGTGGTGAGGGGAGCAAGTGGTTAAAGAATGAACATAAATAAGTAGAACTCTAAAGTCTCCTAAAAAAGCAATTTAACATGAAAAAGTATTTCACATATAATAAATATGTAGAAGTAAATGTTTCAATACATGTAACGTTACAGAATAGCGGACATTACTCTGTAATACTCATTCAAGACAAGAAAAAAAAAACGAGGAACAATAATTGTAATAGAAATAAATATCTGTGTGCTTTAATTTTAGATTTAAAGTAACATGAACACCGATCATACCAAGCAAAGGAGATCTATTTGTTCCATTCTGTGATGTGTTTGTGTCTTCTATATATATATATAGGAAAATGTAACATTGTAAAACAATCCTGACCATAGGAAGCCTTGTGTGTCCCAAATGATGGATGTGTTCCATCGGGATTACAACGTTCATGTGGAATGTGATGAGGAAATAACCTCTGATCCCGGTGAAGGTTCTGAAAGTTTATTTAGAAGAAGAGTTACAAAGTAAAAGTAAAGATTAGAAAATAGAGAGATGAAGATGTGCGGAGATCCTTAGACATGGCAGGTGGACCAAGGATCTGACCTCTTCATCATACGGGAGGCTTTTACCCTCCAATCCTGGACAGTTGTCATGGAGGATCGTCCCACACATCAACATTTTACAGATGGAATCATTCATTGAAGAATTTGTACAAGCAGCACATCATTACAAGAGACATTCATTTCTGTTATCTCTGAACACCTTATCAGCTTGTCCCACCTCCAGACTCCCAAATCCCTCATTGTAGAAGGAGACCAACTGTCTCTATGTTCCCCAACAAGACCTTCCAAGGATCCGGAGAACAATTTGTTATAACAACATCTTTCTGTAAAGTCCTTCTAGACAGAGAACCTGTTATTATATAAAGAACCTAACATTAGCATATAAGCACTTAGTCATGTCATTTCATCATTAGTAAATCATATGATAATTATTTCTTTTTATCAGATGAATAGGGCCATAGAGGAAATGGAACAATTGCTCGGCTCCATAAGGATCATAGAGGTGCCGGGAAGGGGTTAATGGTGATTGTAGTCATCGTCTAAACCCTCCCATCATTCTATCTATATCCAATCATTGATCAATATTCCCATATACAGAGCTGAGGATTTCCACTTCCTGAGACTGTATACCCCCTGTCACCTGTCCACAATCCCCGCCCCCACTACATCATAACCAATAGGAACAAGACTAGCACTGGCTTTATTCATAGTGATAATAAATCACAGTGAGGGGGAGGAGCAATCACAGATCCATGAATTGGTCATGTAAAGGAAGCTGTGAGGACAGGAATGTAGGAATTCTCATTGTGGATATTAAAGTGTGTGTCTAGACAAATCATATTGTTCTAGATTTGGATGGAGTGGGGGAGGATTAGAACCCCTGTCCGGTTATTACTGCTATCCGGGGTTCCATTAGAGAGATGTCCCCTCACTTCCTGTCCTGGTGACAACGTTTTATCAGACAAGAAATTAAAGAAAACCTACAACAGGGACACAGACAGAAATAAAAACCTGATGGGTTCTGATCTTTCCCCTAATCTACTAAAGAAAGGAATTCTATATCTGTCTCTGTTGCTGAGTTCCCCTCACTTCCTGTCTGGTGAAATGTTGTCAAAGGGACAGGAAGTGAGGGGGGGGAAAAAAAAAATTGCTCTAATGTAGCACTGGATAGCAGTAAATACCTGACAAGGGTCCTAAACAATCCCCACACATACAAAACAAACAATTTTTTTACCTATAGATACACTTTAATGGAGTGCCTCCAGGGCTGTCACCGAAATTTTGGCTACACTATGTAGTGTGTCACTGACCCAGAACAAGCATGCAGCCAGTGAAGGCTGAACAATCTGACCTCCTGCATGCTTGTTCCTGGTCAGTGACACACTAGGTAGTGAAGTGAGGTTTAGGATGAAGATGACGGCCCTGGAACCTGTAGCTTTATAAATAAATCACTCATGTTTCCTGTCCTCTGCTTCCTCCTATTTGATGAGTATTACACCAATCAGATAATCCACCTTGTGATGTCTCTGGGCAGATCTCTCACTTCTGATTCCCCCCACATATCTTTATACAACCTCCCCCTACCCATACCCCAGCATGGAGGGGCTCAGTGAAGGTGGTGGTGAAGGTGTGGAGATGTCGGATCGGGTCACACAGATCATAAAAGGAGATCCACCCGGCCTCATAATCCAGATCTATCCTGACTCTCCTACTGGAGACACCGCTGGGTAATGGGGTCTTATTACTGTCATGTATCACCGAGTACTGATTATCCCACTCCCACCACCCCCTCTCCAAACACCAGGACTTCTCATTATATCCAATCCCTGACTGATATCCTCTCCTGTCTATACTGGGGTAACACATCCCGACTCTCCAGTAATCTGCCCCCCCGACAGCCACTTCCCAGTAATGTCTCCCTGAGGAGAACCTCTGACTGCTCATCACCTGAGGACCCTGAAACTTCTCTGGTGTTTTTGGGCGATTCTGATGTGATGATGACCAGGATGCAGTTTTCCTGTCATCTGATATATATAGAAGATGACCAGCTGTCCTCACATCCAGTAAAATGTCTGTAACCCCCAACATCCTCGATGTTTGCTGTACAGCCCCAATATTTGGTCCTCCAGCCTGGAGGTGTGAGTGTTGGACGGACCATTTCCTGTTCTCCAGGGAAGTGGTGGGGTCACATAAGATGTGTTCTGGTGACTTGCTGTGGACTATCAGGTGATTGTCACACAGTGAAGCTTCACACATCAGACAGGATATCACAGCAGGTACAGGAGTGTGAATACAGTAAGTACAGAAGACCCCGGACTTCTTCTGATCTGGCTGAGCAGACAGGAAATTCTCCACTATGTTACGTAGCGTTATGTTCCTGTGCAGTGCAGGCCGATCCTGGAACTCTTCTCTACATTCAGGACAGGAATAACCTCCAGACCTCTCCTGTGTATCCAACACACGACCAATACAGTCCCGGCAGTAGTTATGTCCACATTTCAGGGTTACAGGATCTGTATAAATGTTCAGACAGACGTAACATTCCAGCTCCTTCCTCAGATCAGCAGACGCCATCACTGAGAGCAGAAGAGAAAATGACAGTGAAAGTATCTGACACTCATTAACCAGCTCTGTACATTCCTACGCAGGGCGAGGTGACCAGCTCTGTACATTCCTACGCAGGGCGAGGTGACCAGCTCTGTACATTCCTACACAGGGCGAGGTGACCAGCTCTGTACATTCCTACACAGGGCGAGGTGACCAGCTCTGTACATTCCTACACAGGGCAAGGTGACCAGCTCTGTACATTCCTACACAGGGCAAGGTGACCAGCTCTGTACATTCCTACACAGGGCAAGGTGACCAGCTCTGTACATTCCTACACAGGGCAAGGTGACCAGCTCTGTACATTCCTACACAGGGCAAGGTGACCAGCTCTGTACATTCCTACACAGGGCAAGGTGACCAGCTCTGTACATTCCTACACAGGGCAAGGTGACCAGCTCTGTACATTCCTACACAGGGCAAGGTGACCAGCTCTGTACATTCCTACACAGGGCAAGGTGACCAGCTCTGTACATTCCTACACAGGGCAAGGTGACCAGCTCTGTACATTCCTACACAGGGCAAGGTGACCAGCTCTGTACATTCCTACACAGGGCAAGGTGACCAGCTCTGTACATTCCTACGCAGGGCAAGGTGACCAGCTCTGTACATTCCTACGCAGGGCAAGGTGACCAGCTCTGTACATTCCTACACAGGGCAAGGTGACCAGCTCTGTACATTCCTACACAGGGCAAGGTGACCAGCTCTGTACATTCCTACACAGGGCAAGGTGACCAGCTCTGTACATTCCTACGCAGGGCAAGGTGACCAGCTCTGTACATTCCTACGCAGGGCGAGGTGACCAGCTCTGTACATTCCTACGCAGGGCGAGGTGACCAGCTCTGTACATTCCTACGCAGGGCGAGGTGACCAGCTCTGTACATTCCTACGCAGGGCGAGGTGACCAGCTCTGTACATTCCTACGCAGGGCGAGGTGACCAGCTCTGTACATTCCTACGCAGGGCGAGGTGACCAGCTCTGTACATTCCTACACAGGGTGAGGTGACCAGCTCTGTACATTCCTACGCAGGGCGAGGTGACCAGCTCTGTACATTCCTACGCAGGGCGAGGTGACCAGCTCTGTACATTCCTACGCAGGGCGAGGTGACCAGCTCTGTACATTCCTACACAGGGTGAGGTGACAAGTTCTGTACATTCCTACACACATAGGTGTACGCAAGGGGTGTGCCTGGGCACACCCTAATGTGTCCCTGGAGATCTGTTGTAAAAAGCTGCAAGAGACTGTATAGGGAGCTGCCTGTGAGACAGTTGCCATTGAGCAGTCAGGGAGGCATGCAAGAGCCGCTCTGTGTGCGAAACTAACGTAATGTCACTGCTTGCAGAGGGGAGCTGTCAAAACTCAGTGCTGATGTAGGGGGTGGGTGGGACCAAACAGCTAGCCTATCAAACACAAGCCAATGGGATAGGGGGCTGGGCAGGCTGCAACGTGTATGTGGCTCCACCCCCTTTCTATCAGCATTCATACAGCAGTCATTGATTGGACTGCTTAAGAAAGGGGGCAGAGCCAAATACACAGAGCGGCCTGCCCAGTCCCTATCCCGTTGGCTTGTGTTTGATAGGCTTGCTGTTCGGTCCTGCCCACCCCCGACATCAGCACCAAGCTTTGACAGCTTCTCTCTGCAAGCAGTGACATTACATTACAGTTTTACGCATGGAGCGGCTCTTACATGCCTCCCTGACTGCTTAATGGGAAACTCCCCCTCTCCTAGATCAGTGCCGGCTATCAATGCGACCCATTAGTGCTGCCAACCAGTGCAACCTGTCAGGCAACACTGATTGTCACTGATGGTGCACATCATTGCTGCCAATTAGTGCTTCCAATCAGTGCAGGGATGGAGAGTTGAACTCAGCAGCCGGGCACATTGTCCAGGGAGGGGGGGGTGGCGGCCTGGTGGGGCACAACTGAAGTCCATCTGTTTATTAATGCCACGTGCCGATCTTTAGTATAATAGGTAATCACCACACTACTATTTACACTAAACTACTGGAGGTAAAATTAAAAAAAAAAAAAAAAAAAAGGCAGTAAAAGGTCTGCCGCTAAGCACTGTTATGTGTTCCCACACCAAAAAAAAAAAAAAAAAAAAAGGGTGCAGCGCTAACTTACTGATCAATAACTTAATGGTGGAATCCTCTAATGCCTCCTATAGATATTTGCCATACAGATTAAACTTCAAATTGCAATAATTCCAGTGATATGCGATTTCACATGTAATACACATCAGGAGGACAATAAGACCTTTTTTTAAACTTAGCAGGGATGGTGGAAAACTCTCTACAGATAATTGCAATACAAATTAACTTCAAGTGCAACAACTTTTTAGTTGGGAGGTTCCCACCGTTATAGCACTTTGGAATTTTTATTTTTTAGATTGTTACACTTAGTTTTATATATTTAACTACTATTAGAATGTGAATTTTTGCACTTGAAGTTAATTTTCCACCACCCTTGCCAAGTCAATGTCTTTATGGACCTTGCTTTGTGCACTGGTGGGCAGTCATGTTGGAACAGGAAGGGGCCGTCCCCAAACTGTTCCCACAAAGTTGGGAGCATGAAATTGTCCAAAATGTCTGGGTATGCGGACGCCTTAAGAGTTTCCTTCACTGGATCTAAGGGGCCAAGCCCAACCCCTGAATAACAACCCCAGACCATAATCCCCCCCCCCCAAACCATAACCCCCCTCCACCAAATGATTTGGACCAGTGCACAAAGCAAGGTCTATAAAGACATGGATGAGCGAGTTTGGGGTAGAGGAGCTTGATGGGCCTGCACAATAAAGTGGAGACTGCAAGCCAAGCCTTCTCATCCAACATCAGTGCCTGACCTCACAAATGTGCTTCTGGAAGAATGGTCAAACATTCTTATAGACACCCTCCTAAACCTTGTGGACGGCCTTTCCAGAAGAGTTGAAGCTGTTATAACTGCAAAGGGTGGGCCAACTCAATATTGAACCCTACAGACTAAGACTGGGATGTCATTAAAGTTCATGTGTGTGTGTAAAGGCAGGCGTCCCAATACTTCTGTTAATTTAGTAATATACACACACACGTGTGTGTGTACACCCTAATGCAATAGGCTGTGCATGCCTACACAGGGCGAGGTGACCAGTTCTGGACACTCCTACACAGGGCGAGGGGGAACAGTTCCGGACACTCCTACACAGGGCGAGGGGGACCAGTTCCGGACACTCCTACACAGGGCGAGGGGGACCAGTTCCGGACACTCCTACACAGGGCGAGGGGGACCAGTTCCGGACACTCCTACACAGGGCGAGGGGGACCAGTTCCGGACACTCCTACACAGGGCGAGGGGGACCAGTTCCGGACACTCCTACACAGGGCGAGGGGGACCAGTTCCGGACACTCCTACACAGGGCGAGGGGGACCAGTTCCGGACACTCCTACACAGGGCGAGGGGGACCAGTTCCGGACACTCCTACACAGGGCGAGGGGGACCAGTTCCGGACACTCCTACACAGGGCGAGGGGGACCAGTTCCGGACACTCCTACACAGGGCGAGGGGGACCAGTTCCGGACACTCCTACACAGGGCGAGGGGGACCAGTTCCGGACACTCCTACACAGGGCGAGGGGGACCAGTTCCGGACACTCCTACACAGGGCGAGGGGGACCAGTTCCGGACACTCCTACACAGGGCGAGGGGGACCAGTTCCGGACACTCCTACACAGGGCGAGGGGGACCAGTTCCGGACACTCCTACACAGGGCGAGGGGGACCAGTTCCGGACACTCCTACACAGGAAGGGGCTGAGACTCATACTCATAGAAATCCACATACAGAAGAACACAGATCAGATTCCTGACAATCTCCCTGTCTGAGGGAAAATAAAGGAGGTTTATTAAGTTGTGGAAACATTGGGGTTCATCTAGTATAGGGGTTGCCAGACATCCACGGATTTGTCCCCAGATTGCAGTGGCATGGAGGGGGGGAATCTGGTATTCTCACCCCGGGTGCAACATTTGACGGGGGTGCAAAATGATGTGCCCCCCCCCCCCAGTGTGCTGTGTTGCCCCTCCGACCAGGAACTCCTGTAGTCCAGCCTGTCCCCCCCCCCATGATCCCTCTGGTGTGGGTGGCCTGTGTGTGAGAACAGCGGAGGGGAGGGGCGGTGTAGAGTGTATAGCGGCTATTGGAGAAGCTCTTGGCAGGGAATACTGGGGAGCGGCTGGGTGTCGGGAACAGTACCTGGTGCTGGCGAGAGCCCTTCTCTGATAGATTATCATGGGGGCCATTGAGAGGTGAGCAAAATCAACCAATATACACGGTTAATGTAGGAAGGGGGGGTGTAGTGTAGAAATCAGGCAGGTCAGTGTAGAAATCAGGCAGGTCAGTGTAGAAAAGTGCAGTGGTCAGTGTAGTGTCAGTGCAGAAATCAGGTAGGTCAGTGTAGGAAAGTGCAGTGGTCAGGTATGTCAATACTACTATCCTAGTGGAAGGGACTCGGAGTGCTAAAATTCTGGTAGGGGGGGGTTGAACTTTCTTGCCTTGTCCCGGGCACTGACAACCCACACTACACCAGTTTGAGGAAAGTATGCAGATAAAATAGTTTATCATTTACCAATAAAAAGAAATATGTCCCCAGATTTCATTTAAAAAAATCTGGTCACCTTATTCTAGTAAGAATAAGAAGAAGCAAAATATGGTGGACTCCTAATTGAAACAACTACGACTTCAATGTGGAGAACAGAGAAGCACCATCAATTAGGTGATCATCTACCGAGTTTCCCCAAAAATAACACCGGGTCTTCTATTAATTTTGGATACAAAAAACACATTAGGGCTCATTTTCAGGGGATGTCTTATTTATGTACAACAATCTACAAATATATTCCCCCCCCCCCCCCCAGGAATAAAACAGAGAAAATATATATATATATATATATATATATATATATATATATATATATATATATATATATATATATATATATATATATATATATATATATATATATATATATATATATATATATATATATATATATATATATATATATATACCCTCTGGCAGTAGTCGCAATCTACACAATTTAGTCTCCATTCCTCTTCTTTCCAACGCCAGCTTCCCTCTCTCCTGTGCCCTCTGGAACGCCCGCTCTGTCTGCAACAAACTCACTGCTGTTCATGACCTCTTTGTCACTAATTCCTTTAAAGCTCTCACCGAAACCTGGCTCCACGAATATGACACACCTTCTCCTGCTTCCCTCTCCCAGGGTGGCCTTCACTGGACTCACTCCCCTAGGCCTAATGGATGCAAGGGAGGTGGAGTGGGATTCCTCCTATCCCCCCAGAGCACCTTCCAGGTTATTCACCCTCCTCCCTCTTTTTCCCCTCATCATTCGAAGCCTACTGTATACGTCTATTCTCTCCTACTTCCCTAAGAATTGCTGTGATCTACCGGCCCCCTGGACCATTAACGACTTTCCTTGATGAGTTTTCTGCCTGGCTACCCTACTTTCTCTCTTCGGATATTCCCACAATCCTTCTGGGTGATTTCAACATCCCTGCTAATACAAACACTCCTGCTACTTCTAAACTTCTTAGTCTAACCTCTTCATTTGACCTGAAGCAATGGGTACAGGCTTCTACTCACTCTGATGGCAACACCCTTGACCTTGTATTCTCCTACCTATGCACTCCGTGCAACTTCTCAAACAATCCTTTTCCTCTCTCCGACCACCACCTTATTAGTTTCTCTCTCCCCCTGTCTTCCACCACCTTTCCCTCCAATCGCCTAACCATCACCCGTAGAAGCTTTCGCAACTTCAACTCCTGTCTCCTCTATTCTGCTACTGACCACCTCTATGACAAAATCTCTCCCCTGTCCTGCCCCATCCAAGCCATGTCCATCTACAATAAATCTCTGTCCTCCACCCTGGACAAGCTCGCTCCCCTCACTACACGCAGAATCAGGCCTCAACCCCTACAACCCTGGCAAACAGATGACACTAAAATTCTCAAAAAACGTAGTCGCGCTCTTGAGCGTCTGTGGCACAAGACTAAGTCTCTCAAAGACTTCAACCAATACAAATCTGCCCTCCAAATATACTATTCTTTCCTCCACATTGCCAAGCAAACCTATTTTACAACTCTTAAAACTTTCTCATCCAATCCCCGTAAACTCTTCTCTACCTTCAACTCTCTACTTTGTCCTCCACTGCCTCCCCCCACTGACTTACTCACTGCCCAGGAAATCGCTAATCACTTCAAAAACAAGATTGATACAATCCGTGATGAAATCTCCATTCTACAGGTATCTCCCCCAGCTAAGACCCCATGTCAACAGGTACAACTGACACTCCCCCTATTCAAATCTACTACTACAGATGAAGTTGCTAAACTCCTTTCTATCACCCACCTAACCACCTGTCCCCTGGACCCTATTCCCTCTCAAATGCTACGGTCACCCTCTGACCCCATCCTACACTCTCTAACCCACATCTTCAATCTCTCCCTCACCCCTGGCATCTTCCCCGATGCTCTAAAACATGCACTGGTCACCCCCATACTCAAAAAGCAGTCCTTGGACCCCACCAATCTTAACAACCTACGCCCAATCTCCTTGCTCCCCTTTTCCTCTAAACTCCTTGAACGCCTGGTTTACAACCAACTGAGTGACCACCTCATTAAAAACAACCATCTTGATCCCCTTCAATCTGGATTTCGCCCACAACACTCCACAGAAACTGCCCTTTTAAAACTCACAAATGACCTACTAACTGCAAAAACCAACGGACACTATTCTGTACTCCTACTTCTGGATCTTTCAGCTGTCTTTGACACGCTTGACCACCCCCTCCTCAAAAAAACTTTACTCCCTCGGTCTCCGTGACTGTGCTCTCCAGTGGCTCTCATCCTACCTATCCCAACGCACCTTCAGTGTCACTTACAATTCTACTTCCTCCACTCCTCTTCCCTTCTCTGTCGGGGTCCCCCAAGGTTCTGTTCTTGGACCTCTTTTATTTTCAATCTACACCTCTTCCCTGGGTCAGCTGATAGCCTCTCATGGCTTTCAATATCATTTCTATGCTGATGACACGCAAATCTATCTCTCCACCCCTCAACTCACTCCATCAGTCTCCTCCTCCCAAATCTATCTCTCCACCCCTCAACTCACTCCATCAGTCTCCTCACGCATCACTAACTTACTAACCAACATATCTGTATGGATGTCACACCACTTCCTCAAACTCAACTTGTCCAAAACCGAGCTTATAATATTTCCTCCCCCACGTTCCTCTTCCCCCGACTTCTCTGTCAAGAGCAATGGCAAAACCATCCATCCGTCCCCACATGTCAGGGTACTAGGTGTTATCCTGGATTCTGAACTCTCCTTTCAGCCCCACATCCAATCACTTTCCAAAGCTTGCCGCCTCAACATCTCTAAACTACGTCCCTTTCTAACCAATGAAACCACAAAGCTCCTGATTCACTCCCTGGTTATCTCTCGCCTTGACTACTGCAACTCACTCCTCATTGGCTTACCTTTAAACAGACTATCCCCCCTTCAGTCCATCATGAATGCTGCTGCCAGACTCATCCACCTTACAAACCGCTCAGTGTCTGCTACGCCTCTCTGCCAATCCCTCCATTGGCTACCACTCGCCCAACAAATTAAATTCAAAATACTAACAATAAGTTACAAAGCCATCCATAACTCTGCCCCCAGCTACATCACTAACCTAGTCTGAAAATACCAACCTAATCGCCATCTCCGTTCCTCCCAAGACCTCCTGCTCTCTAGCTCCCTCATCACCTCCTCCCATATCCGCCTCCAGGACTTCTCCCGAGCCTTGCCCATCCTCTGGAATTCCCTACCCCAATCTGTCAGACTGTCTCCAACTTTATCCACTTTTAGGCAATCCCTGAAAACTTTCCTCTTCAGAGAAGCCTATCCTGCTTCCATCTAACAACTGCACTATTTTCTCCATTAGCTCATCCCCCACAGCTATTACCCTTTGTATAACTTGACCCTCCCTCCTAGATTGTAAGCTCTAACGAGCAGGGCCCTCTGATTCCTCCTGTATTGAATTGTATTGTACTTGTACTGTCTGCCCTAATGTTGTAAAGCGCTGCGTAAACTGTCGGCGCTATATAAATCCTGTATAATAATAATAATAATAATAATAATAATAATTAATAATAATATTATACACACACACATTCCTGTATCCCCCGCCTTCTCTCCTCCTCCTTCCCTGTCATCTCAGGATCAACATCTCTGTAATACCCAAAATAAACCCGAGTTAAAGTCCTTGTAAAATCTTGTAATCCGCTGTGTGAAAGGATTATATAAAAATGTCCAGTGTGTGTCTTTATAGAACATTGTAGAAAATACTTTATTTACAGCACCGCTGGCCTTTCACCTGACCCATCGGAGCTCTTCTTCCCCGCTCCGAGCACTGCAGAGGGAGGGGCCCGAGATCCCAGCACTGCGGCGGGAGGGGCCCGAGATCCCAGCTGACGCCAGCACTGCGGCGGGAGGGGCCCCGAGATCCCAGCTGACGCCAGCACTGCGGCGGGAGGGGCCCCGAGATCCCAGCTGACGCCAGCACTGCGGCGGGAGGGGCCCCGAGATCCCAGCACTGTGGAGGAGAGGGAGCCAAGATCCCAGCACCACAGAGGGAGGGGCCTGAGATCCCAGCTGATGCCAGCACTACGGCCGGAGGGGCCCCAAGATCCCAGCTGACAACAGCACTGCAGAGGAGAGGGAGCTGAGATCCCAGCACCACAGAGGGAGGGGCCTGAGATCCCAGCCCACGCCAGCACTGCAGAGGGAGGGGCCTGAGATCCCGGCTGATATAATCCTTTTACAGCGTGGATTAGATGATTTTACGACAACTTGAACTAGGGCTTATTTTTAGGGTAGCGCTCACTGCAGCTATCCTAGAAAATTGAGATAAGATATATCCTGAAAATGAGGCCTATTTTCAGGGAAACACGGTATTAGTAAATGTCAAGTCAGGATAGTCACTTTTCATTACAGAAATTGCTAATCGTGGTCCCTATAGGGCGTAGAACTGCAGGATTTAGCCAAGATCCCATTTGTGTGTAAAAAGAAACAATTAGCAAATGTGGGTGATCGTAAAGAGATTTATTTTCTTTCCTGTTTGTAGTGTTTTTTTACATGTTCTGCACACTAATGCATTTTTAATGAATGTTACAGAGCAATGCATACTTTTTTTCTAATGTTAAATATATTTTAACTAGGCATGAGCTTTATGTTCAGGTAGAACATAAGTTCGACTCGAACATTGGGTGTTCGCCCGTTCATAGAAAAACGAACATTGTGGGGCATTTGCGCCAAATTTGAGCGCCGCGTAACTCCCCATAAATGCACTGGCGTTGCTGTATGATGATGATTGGCCCAAGCATGCACCATGACCTGCATGCTTTGACCACTCATGGCTCAGGGGGACTAACTCGACGCCCCACACCATATAAGGCTGCCTGCACGTCGGCCCCGTGTAGTGTGTTGCTGGAGTGGACAGAGAGTGTCTGTCTGTCTGTATATAACTGCATCCAGTGTAGCCAAGCCTATATCCGACTGCAGGCCGTTCCTGGTGTACTTTTTCTAATATACTTCAGACGGTGTACACAGTACCGTGCACCCAAACAGAATTTACAGCATGTCCGGAAGGCCAACAAGGAGAGGCAGACAGTCACAAGCCACTAAAAGAGGGCAAGCAGGCTCTCTGTCTACAGTCAACAGTGCTGGTCGTGCATTCTCAGCACGTGGCCATGGGGCACGCTTGTCCTTTTTTCCTGCAGCTGGCCGTGTTATTGAGCCACAACATGCAGAAGAGTTGGTGGAATGGATAACAAAGCCGTCCTCATCCTCTGTCACCCAGGCTCAGAGTAGTTTGCCTGCCAATGCAGCTGCCAAAGCAGCCTATTCTATCAGCTCCATGTCAACAGTCACTCCTTCCCTAGCCCCATCATGCACGGAGGAGTCCCCCGAACTATTCAACCACAGTGTCAGGTACATGCTGCAGGAGGATGCGCAGCAATTTGAAGGCTCCGATTATGGTACCCAGGTTGAGGAAGGGAGTGGTCGACGCCATGCCAGCTTCACCCAGGAATAGTTGTATGCGACAATGGCACCAACCTCCTCTCTGCCCTCCAACAGGGACACTTGACCCATGTTCCCTGTTTGGCTCACATCCTGAATTTGGTGGTGCAGCAGTTCTTGAACAGGTACCCAGGCTTACAGGATCTCCTGGGGCAGGCCAGGAAAGTCTGTGGTCATTTCCGCCGGTCATATAATGCCAGTGCTCGGCTAGCCGACGCCCAAAGGGAATGCAACCTGCCCAAGAAGAGCCTCATTTGTGACATGCCCACCAGGTGGAACTCAACGTTGGCAATGCTGCAGCGGCTGCACATGCAGCAAAGGGCCATCAATGAGTACCAGTGCGAGTATGGCACCAGGACAGGGGAGCTTGGCTTTTTTTCGCCACGCCAGTGGCTACCGATCAAAGATGCATGCACTGTCCTGTCACCATTTGAGGAGGCCAAGAGGATGGTGAGCAGTGACAGTGCATGCATCAGTGATACTGTCCCTCCTCTTCCTGTTGGAGCAAACGCTTCGTAGAATAATGGACAGGGCACTTGAGGCAGAACAGGACTTCCAGGAGGACGAGGACTGTGTTAGCATGGAGGTGGAGGATAACACTCAGCATCAGCAGCAGTCTTCAAGGGATCATTTTCAGTCCCCAGAAACCCATGGAGTTGTACGTGGCTGGGAGGAGGTGGTTAAGGATCATGTGATCCTTAGTGACACAGAGGACTCAGGATCGAATGCCTCTGCAAACCTACACTGCATGGCCTCCCTGATCCTGCAAAGCCTGCAAAAGGTCCCTAGGATTTGTGGTATCAAGGAGAGGGATCATTACTGGCTGCGAACCCTTCTTGATCCACGTTACAAGGGTAAGGTTGCAGAACTCCTCTACTCCCTCTGCAAAGGCTGGATGATGAAACTTCTTCGGGAGGCCTTGTAGAAAGGTTTGTGCAATGCATTTCCAGAGCCTGGGAGGTTACAACTTCCTGGTGCTGGACAACGTGTTGCGGAGGCTTCGTTCAGTCACAGAAAGAGCAGTGGAGAAGGTGGCCAGCTGACCAATGCCTTCAGACAATTCTTCAGTCCTCAGCGCCAAGGTCTGATCTGTTCCAGAAACCAATCGCCAGAGTCTGAATTACATGGCGCAGGAATATCTAGGGGCAAGATCAGACTTGGAGACCTTTCCAACAGAACATCTACTGGGTTACTGGGTCTCGAGGATGGACCACTGGCCAGAGCTTGCTCAATATGCAATTGAGCTACTGGCCTGTCCTGCATCCAGCGTTCTTTCTGAGCGCACATTCAGTGCTGCTGGAGGCTTTGTAACTAGTCACAGAGTGCACCTGTCCACAGACTCTGTTGATCAGCTCACATTCATAAAAATGAATCAGTCTTGGATCACCAGCTACCAAGCACCTGATGCTGATGTAACCGATTGATTTTTCTATGAATGTGGGATCCCTTGAAGGCTGCATATGCTGAGTGACTATCCTATTCTTCCTCAATCTTCATGATGATAGCTTCTAAGAATAGTTTTGGTTCAGGGCACCATCACCACTGCCTAAAGCCCAATTTTTATGCCCCTCAAAATATTTAACAGCAGGGCTTGTTCCTTCGCTCAACAAGATTATTTGTGAGGCTTTACAGTGTTGTGCCACCATCACCTAAGGCCCAATTTTTCTGCCCCTGTTTAACAGTGGCATGTAATTACAATTCTTGATATAATATTTTACAGCAGGGCCCATTCCAGCACCCACCAAGAGTAACTGTGGGCTTACAGTGTTCTGGTATCACCAACACCTAAGGCCCAATTTTCCGCAGTGTATAGGGTAGGTCGTATAGTATATACAGGTGGTCCCCCATTTTCAAACACCCGACTTACAAATGACTCCTACTTAAACGGAGGGAGACAACAGGAAGTGAGAGGAAATCTACCCCTAGGAAGGAAAATGGTGTCTCACTCTCCACTGATGCTTTAACACCAATCCTTGTTTCCATAATAACCCACAATTTTCAAAATCCAATTGTCATTGGGACAGAAAGTGAGGTGAAAGCTTCTGAACAAGGGCACAGACAGCAAAACAAAATGTTACAGGGTTGATAACCCTTCCCTATGTTATCCAAAAAGCTTAAAAATAGATTTTTGGGCTGGAGCTACACTTAAAAAATGGACCTGTTTCAAATTACAAACAGATTCTACATAAGAACAAACCTACAGTCCCTAACTTGTTTGTAACCCCAGGGACTGCCTGTATACTGCTGTTCAGAGTATATAGGGCCTGGGGGCCCCACACCTTGTAATTTGGGTGCGGGGTTCACCTTAATATCCATACCAGACCCAAAGGGCCTGGTAATGGGGTGGGGGGGGGGGGAGAGAGGAAGAAGAGGATTACCCATGCCGTTTTTCTCAATGATTTTCATCTATTTTGCCAGGACCCAACAATACATTACAGCCGCAAGCAGTTTTAAAAGATTTTTATTCCTTTAGAAAATGTTTGTGCAGGGACTGTTCTAAACATGGGGAAAATGTGCCACTTTTCAGGCATACTATAGTCCCCCCAGGCATGATTTTTAAAGGAATATTTCACTTTAAGCATTATTAAAATCACTGCTCCCGAAAAAACGTCCGTTTTTAAAACTTTTTTTTGCGTTGATCCATGCCCCCTGGGGCAGGACCCGGGTCCCCAAACCCTTTTAATGACAATAACATGCATATAAGCCTTTAAAAATTAGCATGTTCGCATGAATTTTTTGTTTGTTCCCATGTCCCGTCAAAGTAAGAAAAGTTGCGCTACAATAAATATTTCTTATGCAAGAAATAGTGTGAACCAATACCATACAGAAAACCAGGACACACCCGAATCAAGAGTGCATCCTAAACTCCCTTAGGTGATGTATACATAAATGAATTGTGAAATAAACAAAATAGAGGCAGCTGAAAAAAATCATGTGCACATAAATCAATAAATGAAAAAACAACGTCCATAAGACCATTAGTGTCCATATACAAATAAAATAAAATGAGCAGCGTTTTCTTTAGATGTAATAGAAAAAAATAATCCACAGCATGTATCAAGGTCCAGATATTCAGCCTTAAAATGTCCACAAATAAAAGACAGCTCGATGTAAACTCTGTATGTGATAACCCTTACCGGAACCTGTGGACCCCCTAAAGAGCGGGGTCATACGAGCAGACAGATATAGCCCTCTGCGGGGACACTTGAATCCTCTGGTATCTCGAGTCCTTTGGTTGCCTTGAGCGGTCCGCGAGGATTTCGCCAGATAGCAGTAAATGCTTAGCAGCTGGATGTCCCCAATCTGAAAAGAGAAGCACACTCGGGCTCCCAGCCACGAGTGAGCAGACAGAAAGGGACTCCAGTCATGTAGCAAGTTAAAATTCAAAACTTTAATGTTAATTAGATAAGCAAAAGCTCATAAGACAACATGTACAGAGGTAATGTACAGGGATATTGCACAGAAAAAAAAAATTGTATAAAAAAGGTGCATTAATAGATAAAAAGCCGGCTAGCTAAAACAATAAAAAGCACCCGTGTACCGGGTCACATGTGGCGTGATTGCGTTAGCACAACGCACAGCCCTACATGTTTCGCAATACCTTGCGTCTTCCAGCCCCCAGGAAGATGCTGTCTTTTATTTGTGGACATTTTAAGGCTGAATATCTGGACCTGGATACCTGCTGTGGATTAGAACTCACATATTTTTTCTATTACATCTAAAGAAAACGCTGCTCATTTTATTGTATTTGTATATGGACACTAATGGTCTTATGGACATTGTTTTTTCATTTATTGATTGATGTGCACATGATTTTTTTCAGCTGTCGCTATTTTGTTTATTTCACAATTCATTTATGTATACATCACCTGAAGGAGTTTAGGATGCTCAGGATGTACTCTTGATTTGGGTGTGTCTTGGTTTTCTGTATGGTATTGGTTCACATCATTTCTTGCATAAGAAATATTTAATGTAGCGCAACTTTTCTTACTTTGACATTTATTAGCACCATTAGGTATTAGATGGTTTATTGTTGCTGCTTTTTTTGCTGATTTTGTTTTTGTCTTAGCACGGTATTTACACTTTATTTAACTGTTCGCATGTTCTGCCGTGAACCAAACAGGGGGGTGTTCGGCTCATCCCTAATTGTAATGGACCTCCGTCCTCAACAGGAGTATGTCTGCCGTAAATGCTTCCTTTGTCCAGAACCAGCTCTATCCAAGACCCCTTAGCTCACCCAGTCACTATCCATAAGTCAATGTAGGGTGAAAACAGACTATTTATTCAAACACATGTAACAGATATACAACTCATGGACATTCCCTCCCCCCTCCCTTGGATTCAGGGCGGGGTAAACTGTCCAATAACAATAGACACACAGGTCAGGTGTATTCAAGCTTCTCATCAGTAAACAGTCTCATCATCAGGGAGGGGCTGCTGGAGGTTCCCCCCCACCGAGACATACATCCCATAATATACTTTTCTTCCAAGGCCGACAGACACAATAAAAACAATGGAATACAACCACACCTCAAACGACCCAAAGAGTCCACAACAGTATGAGACAATATACTGTACAATATATACAATATTCTAGTGTGGCTGTACAGGGAGTCCGACTAGCACAGATCAGACTGGGGTTCTCGGGCACCCTACCCAAAGTGACTCCTGTGACGGGAGTCACTAATAGGGGCACAGGGTGAATGAGAACCCCACTATGATCTGTGCTAGTCAGAGTCTCAATGCTGTATATAAGTGTATATATAATGTGTACTGTTTGCTGTGCTAGTTTGGGGTGGGGCTGTATTTTGAGGTTCTATTGTATTTGTCTGCCTTGGATCACAGGATGTGTATTGCTGTGAGGAAAGAGGGAGGGGGGATTCCTCCAGCAGCCCCCGTTAAGACTGGTTTACTGATGAGAAGTTAAGCACACCTGACCTGTGTGTCCATTGTTATTGGACAGTTTAACCCGCCCTGTTTTCCAAGGGTGGGGGGGGGGGTGTTTTGAAGTGGGACCTGTATAACATGTGTTTTTGAATAAAGATTCATTCCTATTTGAAACCTGAAGACAGCCTTGTCTCGTTTTTTTGGGTGGATTATTTGTATGGGTTCCTTGTTCGGCTGATTGGAGTGTTCGGTAGCTGCCTTTGTGTTTGGGTATGAAATGTCCTAAACTACTTTAACCCCTTTCATACTCAGGGTGTCGTTACACTGGTGGCAAGCAGCGGGATGATTCCCACAGCCCAGAAGGACAGCTACAAGAGGACACAGGCCAATGGAAGCACAGTATGAACGGCTAAAGCGCTCTACCCTCAAAGACTTACTGGAGAACCGGGGCAGACCGGCCAACAACTGTAAGAAGGAGGGACATTATCGCAGAACTAGATGAAATGGATAGAGCCGAAAGACCCAACATAGCCAAAAGACCCAGCATAACAGACAGGACACCCTAAGAGGCAAGTTTTGATCGGGCTGTTAACATAAGACTGGCACATTATTGCCCTAACCCTACAGCGGAGATCATAGACCGAGTTATAGCAGCTGTGGAGGCAAATAGGCTACAGCAAAGAGGTGCTGCAGCAGCGGGAGTCACAGCAGCACCAACTGAAAGGAGAAAGCTACATTTTGCTGCTTTTAAAAATTTCAATGAAGCAGAAGGGGAGATTGATGGGTACCTTGCAGATTTTTAATGGCAATGTGCCCTACACTGGGTGCCCACAGAGGAATGGGTTACCATTTTGTCTGGGAAATTGTCTGGCCGGGCCAGTGAAGCTTTCAGGGCCATCCCAGATGAGGATATGATGAACTATGGGCTTGTAAAAGAAGCACTTTTGGCCAGGTATGCCGTCACACCAGAAGCGGTTCCAAGAGACGAGCAAGCAGACTGGAGACTCATATGCCAAGTGGGCATGCCACCCACACCGCACGGCATCCCACTGGGTCGCTGGATGCCAAGCAGTATCCGGGGAAGAGGTGCTGCAGCTGTTCCTGCTGGAGCACTTCTTTGACAAGCTGTCCCCAGAAGTCAGAGAGTGGGTCCGGGACCGAAAACCTTTCACCTTGCCTGAAGCAGGTCGCCTGGCAGACGAATACACAGACTCCCGCAAACTGGATAACCCTGTGGTCAAAACAGCTCGGGTGGATTATCGATCAGCGGTGCCCCCTCCAGCTGGCGCCTACCAACCACAGTCGTACCGCCCTACAGCACCACCTCCAGCGGCCACTTATTCTCAGAAGCCCAGGTTCAACTCCCAGAACTACTCACAACCCCGGTGTTTCGGGTGTAAACAGCTAGGGCACAAAAAGCCAGACTGTCCGTTGAATCCAGCCAGGCAGTCCCAGTCGTGGAGAAAGCCAGCAGGGGGGAATCCCCGCACATCCATACCTGCGGCTCACTGCGTTGAGGAGGAAGAACATTGGGGCGTCCTGCACAAGGCTGATCCAGTACAAGCAGCTAACCAGGACAACAGGCAGCAACACAAGCAGACCGTCCGGGTTAATGGAAAGGTAGCTAATGGCCTATGTGATACTGGCGCCACCATGACCCTACTACGGAAGAACCTCATCCCAGAGAGCCAACACACCGGGGACACTGTAGCCGTAAGAGTAGCAGGAGGCACTATTTTCCGGCTACTCGTTGCCCGTGTTCACCTGGACTGGGGGGGTTGGCTCGGGACATGTGAATGTGGGGGTGATGAAGGATTTGCCAGTGGATGTACTACTGGGGAATGATTTGGCCCCCCTCTTTTCTGCTTATGCCCCGATGGGCCCCGCTGAAGCCAACCCAGTGACTACCCGTTCCCAGACCCGTGCTGTTGGAACCGGCCCGCTTGCTGCTGAGACCCAGGTAAGACAATCTTCCCTAACATGTACCTTAGATTAGGCTCCCCTAGGTTGGGATTACCCCAGAAGCATTCGGGAGGGAAACCCGGGAGGACCAGACCTTACACAAGTATAGGGCTAAGGCAGATACTCAGGAAAAGGGAATAGATGGGGAGCTTTATGAATGGGTGGGGGATAGACTGTATAGGATCCCTAAGCCATCCCCGGGAAATAAAGTGCCTTTGCAGAAACGACAGCTGGTGGTACCTAAGAAATACCAGCTGGAGATTCTGCGAATTGGGCATGATGTACCACTAGCAGGACATCTAGGGTCCCGCCGCACAGCCCATAGAATTACACAGAATTTCTTCTGGCCCACTTTTAACCAGGATGTGCGACAGTACTGCAAAACGTGTGACACATGTCAATGGGTAGGTAAGCGGAGGGACCACCCTAAGGCCAGACTTATGTCCATGCCTATTATTGGGGAGCCATTTTACCGCATAGCCGTTGACATTGTGGGTCCCTTGGCCAGGCCTAGTGCATCCGGGAAGAAGTATATTCTCACCATGGTGGACTACGCCACCCGTTACCCAGAGGCAGTAGCTATGTCCAACATTGAAGCAGAGACAGTAGCTGATGCCCTGGTTAAAATATTTGCTAGAGTGGGTTTCCCTAAGGAGATTCTCTCTGACCAGGGAACCCAGTTTACTGCTGTGCTCACCCAGCAGTTATGGAAGGTATGCAATATTAAGCCCTTGCTGAGCTCACCCTACCATCCCCAGACGAATAGTCTCTGCGAGCGCTTTAACGGGACCCTCAAGCAAATGCTGAGGACCTTTTCGGACGCTTGCAGAGACTGGGAGAAATTCCTGCCTCACCTGTTATTTGCGTACAGAGAGGTACCCCAGGAATCTACTGGGTTCTCTCCCTTTCGAGTTACTCTATGGGAGAAGAGTCCGCGGACCCCTCGATCTCATTAGGGGACACTGGGAGGGAGAGACAGAGCGGGAGGGGACCCCCATAGTGCCCTATGTTCTGGAACTCAGGGGCCGCATGACGCAACTGTCTCTGATGGTAAGGGAGAATATCCAGGCGGCCCAGGGGAGACAGAAGAGACGGTACAATCGGGGGGCCCAACAGCGTATCTTCCAGGTTGGGCAGAAGGTCTTAGTGCTCAAGCCTGTGAAGACCGACAAGATGCAGGCATCTTGGCAGGGCCCATATAAAGTAGTAGCCCAGGTATGTGATACTAGCTATGTTATTGCCAGCTGTGCAGATGAAAGAATCCAGCGAACCTTTCATGTGAACATGCTGAAGGAGTATCAGGAACAGCAGGAGGATGTGGCTGCAGTATGTGCCCCTGCTGCGGACGACTCTGAAAGTTTACCCCTCCCTGACTTACTAGAGAGAGACCCCCAGACTGACCTCATTAGCCTTGTACAGCTAGGGGACCGGTTAAGCCTCACAAAGAAGGAACAGGCTAAGCGGCTTCTGTGGGAGAAACAGGCGACTTTCTCCCAAAAACCAGGCTACACGACCCTGGCTGTGCATAAGGTAGAGACCCCTGGACAATCACCCCTTCATCAGCCCCCCTACCATATCCCTGAAGCAGTCAGAGAAGGAGTGCGGAAGGAGATACAGGAGATGATTCAGTTAGGAGTCATTGAGCCCTCTGACAGCCCTTGGGCCTCGCCTGTAGTCCTGGTGCCTAAGAAAGACAGAACTACCCGGTTCTGCGTGGACTACAGGCGACTCAATGAGAAGACCACCACTGATGCCTACCCAATGCCCAGGGTAGACGAACTGCTAGATCGTATAGCCAGGGGACGTTATTTAACTACAATAGACCTGTGTAAGGGCTATTGGCAGATTCCCCTGGCCGAGGATGCTATCCCCAAGTTGGCATTTGTTACACAGTTTGGCCTGTACCAGTCTAAGGTCATGCCATTCGGGATGAAAAATGCCCCGGCTACCATCCAACGTATGGTGGATCGGCACCTCAATGGCTTTCAGGATTTTGCATGTGCATACCTGGATGACATTGTGATCTACAGTGGGTCTTGGGAGGAGCACCTGGTACACGTAGGGGTGGTTCTGGACAAGATTCGGGGCGCAGGCCTGACCTTGAAACCAGACAAGTGCCATCTAGGTATGTCGGAGGTGCAGTACCTGGGACACCGGAGTAGGGTGTGGGAACCAGAGACCAGAGCCAGCCAAGGTAGAGGCAGTAGCTAACTGGCCCACACCCCGTACTAGTACCCAGGTATTAGCCTTCTTGGGGACTGCCGGCATTTTGTCCCCGATTACAGTGCTATTGCCAAGCCCCTGACTGACCTGACGAAAAAGAATTTACCTAGGCAGGTCCTGTGGTCTCCAGCTTGTGAAGCCGCGTTTCTAGCCCTCAAGCAAGCACTTGTAAATGCCCCTGTCTTGGCTGCCCCAGTACCTAACAAACATTTCCTTGTCCACACAGATGCTTCCATGTTTGGACTGGGGGGCTGTGCTGAGCCAAATCGGGGAGGATGGAAGAGAACACCCTGTCGCATATCTGAGCAGAAAACTATTACCCCGGCAAGTGAGCTATGCAGCAGTGGAGAAAGAGTGCTTGGCCCTGGTTTGGGCCCTTAAAAAGTTGAACCCTTATTTGTACGGACCGGAATTTTCATTAGTCACTGATCACAACCTATTGGTCTGGCTTAACCGGGTCTCAGGAGACAATGGCAGGTTGCTGCGGTGGAGCTTAGCCCTGCAACCTTACAATTTCACCATCAGCTACCGACCCGGTAAGCAAAATGGCAATGCTGATGGGTTGTCCCGGCAAGCTGACGTCACTCCGGCCTCCTAGTTCTGGACATCCCCAAATATATACTTGGGGATGTCCAGAACTTACAATTTCACCATCAGCTACCGACCCGGTAAGCAAAATGGCAATGCTGATGGGTTGTCCCAGCAAGCTGACGTCACTCCGGCCTCCTAGTTCTGGACATCCCCAAATATATACTTGGGGATGTCCAGAACTAGGAGGCCGGAGTGACGTCAGCTTGCCGGGACAACCCATCAGCATTGCCATTTTGCTTACCGGGTCGGTAGCTGATGGTGAAATTGTAAGGTTGCAGGGCTAAGCTCCACCGCAGCAACCTGCCATTGTCTCCTGAGACCCGGTTAAGCCAGACCAATAGGTTGTGATCAGTGACTAATGAAAATTCCTGTCCGTACAAATAAGGGTTCAACTTTTTAAGGGCCCAAACCAGGGCCAAGCACTCTTTCTCCACTGCTGCGTAGCTCACTTCCAGTACATATATAATGTGTACTGTTTGCTGTGCTAGTTTGGGGTGGGGCTGTATTCCGAGGTTCTATTGTTTGTCTGCCTTGGATCACAGGATGTGTATTGCTGTGAGGAAAGGGGGAATTCCTCCAACAGCCACCCGTTAAGACTGTTTACTGATGAGATGTTAAGCTGACCTGACCTGTGTGTCCATTGTTATTGGACAGTTTAACCCGCCCTGTTTTCCAAGGGTGGGGGGGAAATGTTTTGAAGTGGGACCTGTATAACATGTGTTTTTGAATAAAGATTCATTCCTGTTTGAAACCTGAAGATGGAGCCATCGTTTTTGGGGTGGATTATTTGTATGGGGTTCCTTGTTCGGCTGATTGGAGTGTTCGGTAGCTGCCTTTGTGTTTGGGTATGAAATGTCCTAAACGACTTTAACCCCTTTCATACTCGGGGTGTCGTTACAACGACCATCACATATATCTATAAAATAACAGTTATCTCTCTAGTACAGAGGTTCTCAACTCCAGTCCTCAGGACCCACCAACAGGCCAGGTTTGCAAGATAACTGAAATACATCACAGGTGATATCACTTGCTGCTCAGTGATTGCAGTATTCTAGTCTGCAACTCCCCAAGGTAATACTTAAAATCTGACCTGTTGGTGGGTCCCGAGGACTGGAGTTGAGAACCACTGCTCTAGTATATGACATTTTATGTCAAATTCAAATTTTATTAGAATATCTAATCTTATAGAGCTTAGTTCTTGAATCATGATATTACTACTATATATTCTAGGTAATACTATGGGTAGTACAGTGGCTTAGTGGTTAGCACTTCTGCCTCATGTCACTATGGTCATGGGTTCAAATCCCCATGACATCAGAGTCCTGTGTGTTTTCCAGACATGCACATGGTGCAAAAAGCTGTGGCTGGTGTAGTTGGGCTATAAGATGTCTCTCACTGTAACAGACATTTCCCCTCCCTCACTTCATTTGCCCAGCCTGTCTCTTGTGTGTGCATTTAGTTTATTAATTGTCACACTGAACGTGGCTTTGAAATCGAGTGACTTCATGTGAACTCACACCATTTCAAAGCAGAATTTCAGTCAAACTTTGGGGAGGGGGGGTGACTTGAAAGACATCTGTGCGGCTTCATGCACAGATGATGTCTATTTAAAATTGCTCCCGAAGTCACCAAAAGTAGTGCAGGAGCTACTTTTGGGAATTGGTGTGGCGTCGCACCGATTGGGACGCTCCTATTGCTGGCAATAGGCTGCGATTTGAAATTGCACATCACATGCAGTCCAGTGCGTTTTTTTCTGCATCAAAAACGTATTGGAAAAGTAGGTTATATGGGGGGGCATCTCTCTCATACTGACCAACAGGTGACAACAAGTGAGAGTTACTTATTCCATCCCACCCAACCCCCCCAAATCACCGCCCCTGAACCCCCCCCATCACTGCCACTGATCTCATCTGCCTAATGAAGGATTTCAGGTCCCAGCATGAATCCCTGAGATCTAAGGGGTTACATCCTTAGATCTCAGGGATTCATGCTGGGATTTGTGGTCCTTTACTTTTGGGGGGGATGTGACCCCCAAAAGTGAAGGGCTACAGGTCCCAGCATGGGCCCCTAGGAACTGAGGATGTGACCCCCCAACTAGTTAAGGACTGCAGGTCCCAGTATGAACCCGTGAGATCTAAGGATCTGACCCCCCAAAAATGAAGGGCTGCAGGTCCCAGCATGAGCCCGTGATATATGGATGTGACCCCCCAAAAGAAAAGAAAAAAAAAATTAATATGAAGGACTGCAGGTCCCAGCACGAGCCCCTCAGAGATCATGACACCCCCCCTCCCCCAGCTAGTCAACTAGTGATGGACTACAGGTCCCAGCATGAACTGAAGAGACCTCAGGGATTCATGCTGGGACTTGTAGTCCTTCAATTTGAGGGAGTCACATCTATTAAACAGGAAGGGGTGGGGAAAACTTACATGGGGGATTTTGGTGTTGCCTAGGACAGCAGATTACAGTCACTGCTGCTAAGCACTGACCACCAAAGGTGGAAAAAAAATTACCTTTTTTCATAGTTTGTTATAAAAGTTTGCAACCCCCCCTTCAAAATGTTCGGTTTCTTTTTGTTTGTTTAAAGGGGGGGAGGGGAGTGCCCGGTATTGAAGGGGTTAAATCTACTTGGGTACAAAATCATTTTATTTTGCACACATGGAAGTCATTAAATAGAGAAATAAGTGTAAATCCAAAACTCACAAAAGAAAAACAAATAATCTATCAGCTCCGATGCAGATTTTCGGGCCCCAATGATTGGTGGGGGGATGGTCTCGGTAATCTATTGAACATTTCATAGGAAGTATTAGTTTTCTCTAATCACCAGTTCCCATCCCATGAACACCATTTAGTGAAATAATCATAGTGATGACTGGTGAGAAGATGTAGAGAATGGGAATTTCCCGCACATAGATGGTCACAATAGCGCACAGAACTGTTGCTCGGGCTGCTTGTAGTTGTCAGTGAGATGACTTTCTTCTCATGAGGAGATGTTCCTGATTTGGAAGGTAAGTGTGGGAGATGTCTTCATGTTCCCGGGGTTTGATGTGTGAAATGTTGTGTTTAGTGATCCTCAGCACACACATCACTTCCGGTTTCTATACACAGGAGACTTCCTGGATTTCTACATCTTCCTGTATATACAGTGTGGGAAGTGTATATATTATATATACATTTTATCCAGAGCTCCACAAACTGTTGTGTAAAATAAAATCCTGTATAGTCCTAATGACCTCTCCGCACGTCACCCAGCAATCCTCACCCCTCCCCCCCATACATACTTGTCTGGTTTTTGGTGGCCTCATCCTGGTGGGGTTCACATGTCACCCCATCAAAAGTTCTCCATTCACAGAAAATGTCACCGATGAGTCCTCTCTGGTCACATTTGTAACCGTTTTCCCTGACAGATGAGTGTCTCCATATGTCACCATTAAAGGCCAAATCCCCTCCCCCCCTATGTACTAATATACCATTAATGTACTTCTGCTGCAAAATCTACACAATTTCTGTACCTGAGAGAAGAAGACCTTCCCTGCGTGTTTCCTAGATTTCCTATAACACCTCATCTCTTGCTGGTCTGTAGATATCAGACTGAGAAGCCAATAAGACACAGGAAGGAAGTCAGCTGACCTCATTAGTATACACCTGTGTCTCCCCTCCCCCTCCCCCAGATCACACCCCTCCCCCCAGCAGATCACACCCCTCCCCCCAGCAGATCACACCCCTCCCCCCCAGCAGATCACACCCCTCCCCCCAGCAGATCACACCCCTCCCCCCAGCAGATCACACCCCTCCCCCCCAGCAGATCACACCCCTCCTCCCAGCAGATCACACCCCTCCCCCCAGCAGATCACACCCCTCCCCCCAGCAGATCACACCCCTCCCCCCCAGCAGATCACACCCCTCCCCCCAGCAGATCACACCCCTCCCCCCAGCAGATCACACCCCTCCCCCCCAGCAGATCACACCCCTCCTCCCAGCAGATCACACCCCTCCCCCCCAGCAGATCACACCCCTCCCCCCTCCCAGCAGATCACACCCCTCCCCCCAGGTGCACACTTACAATACAATTGATCGGTGATCACCGATTCTCAGTAAATACAGAGATTTGATTCCTTCATTCCATCTTGCATAGATCTGTTGATCTGTAGAGTGGAGGAGATGAGAGATCAGAGAGCAGTCTATGTGGATAGAGATGTAGTATTGGAATCAGGAGAAACGTGTCCTGAGTTCTGTAAAGCTCAGCATACACTATACAATCTGATTGTACAATCTCCATCAATGATGTAGTACAAGGGCCTGCCTGATTGGATACACAGGGATCGGAGAGCTGGTGTGTCTTCCCATTATATAAGTTTTGGTAAATCTGAAGGAGATTGTACAATCAGATTGTATAGTGTATGGACACCTAAAATGAACTATTTGCTAACGACTCCCAATCCTTGTTTGCTTCATGTTAGGAAATACAACAACATTTTCTAAATACAAACCCACTTCAGTAAGATTTAGGCCTCATACACACAATCCAGATTTATGTCCATAATTGTCTGACGGACGTGTTGGGTGGGATAATCTGACCGTGTGTATGCTCCATCAGACAATTATTGGCTGAATTAACAACAACAAAAGTTGGCTCTTCATGCTCACCAATTGTTGGGCAATAAATCTGTTACGTCGGTTTATCCGTTCGTGTGTTCGCAAGTTGGTCCAACTAAAATCCGATGTACAAACACGCATGCTCAGAACCAATGTTAAACATCAGCCAACAATAGCAGAAGTTGCCCAAAGGGTGGCGGTAAAGAGCTGAAAAACCACGTGGTTTGGTGAATGTTGGCTGAAAATGTTGTGCCGTGTGTATGGAGAACAAGTTCACGGCCAACGCCCTTCAGACCAAAATACATGGAAAAGTTGGTTGGAAGTCGGATCGTGTGTACGAGGCTTATGGAAGTTAGGAGTTGTGCTGCCTGCCGCAAGGGAGGGTAACAACACAAATCTGATTGGTAAATAAAATCAATGTGGGCCCCACCCCCAATCCAGGCCACACCCCTAGGTCTCTATTATACCATCAATCTTTTTAATGTGTAAATAGAATTTATTTAGAATGTTGTCTTCTAGTTATAGATGTCGCTCCTTTCATCACAGTCCTCCTATATATTCTTCTTCTAGATCTGATCAGCACAGTGGCTGAGTGGTCAGCACTCCAGACTAGCAGCACTCAGGTCACGGGTTCAAACCAACCACAACACCACCTACCTGGAGATTGTCTGGTGGATGGAAATGTGCCATCCAATAGGCAAACACCTAAGGCAGTTCACACATGTCCAATATGAATGGAGCATTTCCTAAGCAGTGGTTCAGATACAAACCTTTGGAGCCGGCGGCCTCCAGCATCTTTAACATTGCCAGCAATAAAAAAAATCTTGAAAGTAAAAACAAAAAAAGGCGGGGGTACACCCCAATCCATACCAGGCCCTTTTGTGTCTGTTATGCATTTTAAGGGGAACCCCCACACCAACATTTTTTTTACCAACAACGCTGGTACCCCCTCAAATCCATACCAGACCCTATAGGCCTCTTTCAAACTTGTACGACCTGAAAGTAGTGCGACTTTGATGCGACTTGACGTGCCTGTGTAATCTTGAGGTCTATGGACATCAAAGTAATACAAGGACTACTTTGAAGTCGCACAGATATGAACGGTATTCATTGGAAATCATGGGGTACAATTTGTCATGTGACTTTGCAGTCTCAAGTCGCAGGACAAGTCACATACGTGTGAAAGGGGCCTTCTCCAAACATGCAGCCTGACAGGCCAGGGGGGGCGAGCAAGCTCCTCCTCCTGAATCTTACCAGGCCACATGCCCTCAACATGGGGGTGGTTTTGGGCAATCGTTCACCAAAAAATCTAATAATAATAATATAATTGCCATTTATTGAACATTTACAGTTACATCTCTATTATATTTCATATGTTTTAATGTTTAATTAGTATTTTATGAGAATATTGAGTTATATACATATATTCTTTAATCATGGTACAAATGTATATTCCATGTAGAATTGTACTCTGCACAGTGGCTTAGTGGTCTGCACTCCTCGCTGGCAACAGTTAGGTGATGGGTTCATTTTAGGAGAACATAGAGTTCTCTATAATCTATGTTCAGTCGGTAATCATGGTACTACTGTATATTCTCAGTATAAATCTGCTCAGCTCAGTGGCTAGCTGGTAACACTCAGACCATGGGTTCAAATCCCAAACATGATATTGCCTGCTTGAAGCTTAAATAGTAAGCAGAAGAGAATGCTGAAAATAGGTGAATGCCTAATTGCCACATCTGCATGGTGGTTTCCATCATTTGAATGGCTCAGAATGTATGTAATGTTATTTAGAAACAATATTATTATTGAGTGGAATGAAAAGAATCAAACACTAGTAAACACACAGAGTATTGGTTTACATTTGGGTGTTTGCTTATACACTTGAAAAGTCACAACCTTAGGCAAAGGGTAGCATGGTTGGGATTTGAACCCCTGACCTGAGTGCTTTGTTCACTGAGTGCAGACCACTAAGCCATTGCACTGAATACGATTAGACCTCCATAATACTTGAGTATAATTAAAGAATGAACATGAATAAGTAGAACGCTAAAGTCTCATAAAAAAGGAATTTAATATGAAAAATTATTCCCCATATAATAGATATGTAAGTGTAAATGTTCAATACATGAAATGTTACACAATAGCGAACATTACTAGGTAATACTCATTCAGAACAAGAAAACAAACGAGGAATAATAATTGTAATAGAAATAAATATCTGTGTGCTTTAGTTTTAGCTTTACAGTAACATGAACACCGGTCATACCAAGCAAAGGAGATATATTTGTTCCATTCTGTGATGTGTTTGTGTCTTCTATATATAGGAAAATGTAACATTGTAAGACAATCCTGACCATAGGAAGCCTTGTGTGTTCCATTAAAATGATGGATGTGTTCCATCGGGATTACAATGTTCTTGTGGAATGTGATGAGGAAATAACAACCTCTGATCCCGGAAAAGGTTCTGGAAATTTATTTAGAAGAGAAGAGTTACAAAGTAAAAGTAAAGATTAGAAAGTAGAGAGATGAAGATGTGTGGAAATCCTTAGACATGGCAGGTGGACCAAGGATCTGACCTCTTCATCCAAACGGGAGGCTTTTACCACCCAATCCTGGACAGTTGTCAAGGAGGACCATCCCAAACATCAACATTTTACAGATGGAATCATTCACTGAAGAATTTGTACAAGCAGCACATCATTCATTACAAGAGACATTCATTTCTGTTATCTCTGAACACCTTATCAGCTTGTCCCACCTCCAGACTCCCAAATCCCTCATTGTAGAAGAAGGAGACCAACTGTCTCTATGTTCTCCAACAAGACCTTCCAAGGATCCAGAGAACAACAATTTGTTCTAATAACATCTTTGTGTAAAGTCATTATAGACAGAGAACCTGTTATTATATAAAGAACCTAACATTAGCATATAAGCACTTAGTCATGTTATTTCATCATTAGTAAATCGTATTAGAATTATTTCTCTTTATCAGATGAATAGGGCCATAGAGGAAATGGAACAATAGCTCAGCTCCATAAGGATCATAGAGGTGCCGGGACTGAAGGGGTTAATGGTGATTGTAGTCATCGTCCAATCCCTCTCATCATTCTATCTATATCCAATCATTGATCAATATTCCCATATACAGAACTGAGGATTTCCACTTCCTGAGACTGTATACCCCTCCCCCGTCACCTGCCCACAATCCCCGCCCCCTCTACATCATAACCAATAGGAACAAGGCTAGCACTGGCTGCATTCATAGTGATAATCATCACAGCCAATCACAGTGAGGGGGAGGAGCAATCACAGATCCATGGATTGGTCATGTAAAGGAACCTGTGAGGACAGAAATGTAGGAATTCTCATTGTGGATATTAAAGTGTGTGTCTAGACAAATCCTATTGTTCTAGATTTGGATGGAGTGGGGGAGGATTAGAATCCCTGTCAGGTTTTTACTGCTATCCAGGGCTACATTAGAGAGATTTCCCCTCACTTCCTGTCCTGGTGACAACGTTTTATCAGACAGGAAATGAGGGAAAATCTACAACAGGGACACAGACAGGAATAAAGATCTGACAGAGGTTCTAATCCTTCCCTTACTATACTAAAGAAAATTATTTTTATTTCTGTGTTGCTGTTGGAGGGTTCCACTCACTTCCTGTCTGGGGAAATGTTGTCACAGGAACAGGAAGTGAGGGGAAATCTCTCTAATGGAGCCCCAGATAGCAGAAAAAAAATCTGACAGAGGTTCTAATCCTTCCCCACTGCATCCAAAGCTGAAAATACCCCTTTCTTTTATAGATACACAGTGATGGTGGAGACCCCAGGGCCATCATCCTGATCCTGGCTACACTATGTAGTGTGTCACTGACCCAGAACAAGCATGCAGCCAGTGAAGGCTGAACAATCTGACCTCCTGCATGCTTGTTCCTGATCAGTGACATACTAGGTAGTGAAGTGAGGTTTAGGATGAAGATGACGGCCCCGGAACCTGCAGCTTTATAAATAAATCACTCATGTTTCCTGTCCTCTGCTTCCTCCTATTGGATGAGTATTCCACCAATCACCAGATAATCTACCTTGCAGATCTCTCACTTCTGATGCCTCCCACATATCTTTATACGATCTTTCAATCCCCCTATATATACCCCAGCATGGAGGGGCTCAGTGAAGGTGGTGGTGAAGGTGTGGAGATGTCGGATCGGGTCACACAGATCATAAAAGGAGATCCGCCCGGCCTCATAATCCAGATCTATCCTGACTCTCCTACTGGAGACATCGCCGGGTAATGGGGTCTTATTACTGTCATGTATCACTGAGAGCGGATTATACAACCCCCTCTCCAAACTCCAGGACTTCTTATTATATCCAATCACTGACTGATCTCCTCTCCTCTCTATACTGGGGTAACACATCCCGACTCTCCACCATCCTGACTCCCTGACATCCACTTCCCAGTAATGTCTCCCTGAGGAGAACCTCTGACTGCTCATCACCTGAGAATACTGAAACCTCTCTGGTGTTTCTGGGTGATTCTGATGTAATGATTTGGATGCAGTTTTCCTGTCATCTGATATATGTAGATCATTACCAGCTGTCCTCACATCCAGTAATATGTCTGTAACCCCCCTCTCTACATTTACCCCAGACATGATATCAGATAAACCTGTGCGTAATGTGTGTGAGATCCCCCCCACATCCAGATCCCCCCCATCATGGAGGAGTTTATCATGTCTCTCTCTGTCCTCATCATCTCCATCCTCAGTATCACACAAGTCACCTGTGTCTGATTCCTGTAGGACAGTCAGTGGATCCGTCATGTTACACAGCTCCTCAATGTCCCCCATCTTCCTGGACAGCTCCTCCTTCTTTATTTCCAGATCCTGGACCAGATCATTGATTATCCCGGAGATCCGCTCTGCCTGCCCGGAGATTTCCCTCAGGACTCTATTCTCCAGATCTTCCAGACGTCTCCTGAGGTCTCTGAACAGGACAGTGACTCTCTCTGTTTCATCATCTGCTTCTCCTTGTACTTTCCTCCTGTGTTCCTGCAGACTCTGGACTCTTTTCTCCATCTCCTCTCTCTCTGTCATCAGTTTCTGCAGAACATTCCTCAGTTTCTTCTTCTTCATCTCAGAGGCCTCATCCAGAGTCTCCACCTGGTGTCCCCGATGTTCTCCATCCAGCCTGCAGGAAATACAGATACAGGAGGAGTCCTCAGTGCAGTAATACTTCAGTAGTTCCTTATGGACGGAGCATTTCCTGTTCTCCAGGGAAGTGGTGGGGTCACATAAGACGTGTTCTGGTGACTTGCTGTGGACTCTCAGGTGATTGTCACACAGAGAAGCTTCACAATGCAGACAGGATATCACAGCAGGTACAGGAGTGTGAATACAGTAAGTACAGAAGACCCCGGACTCTTCCCGATCTGGATGGGTGGACAGGAAATTCTCCACTATGTTCCGTAGTGTTATGTTCCTGTGCAGTGCAGGCCGATCCTGGAACTTTTCTCTACATTCAGGACAGGAATAACCTCCAGACCCCTCCAGTGTATCCCACACACGACCAATACAGTCCCGGCAGAAGTTATGTCCACATTTCAGGGTTACAGGATCTGTATAAATGTTCAGACAGACGGAACATTCCAGCTCCTTCCTCAGATCAGCAGACGCCATCGCTGAGAGCAGAAGAGAGAAATGACACTGAAAGTATCTGACACTCATTATTACCAGTTCTGTACATTCCTACACAGGGAGGGGCTGAGACTGAGACACGTAGTCATAGGAACTTTTATACAGAACAACACAGATAATACAATATCTCACAAAAGTAAGTACACCCCTTACGTTTGTGTAAATCTTTTCTTCCATCTTTTCATGTGACAACACTGAAGAAATGACACTTTGCTACAATGTAAAGTAGTGAGTGTACAGCTTGTATAACAGTGTAAATTTGCTGTCCCCTCAAAATAACTCAACACACAGCCATTAATGTCTAAACCACTGGCAACAAAAGTGAGTACACTCCTAAGTGAAAATGTCCAAATTTGGCCCAATTAGCTATTTTCCCTCCCCGGTGTCATGTGACTCGTTAGTGTTACAAGGTCTCAGGTGTGAATGAGGAGCAGGTGTGTTACATTTGGTGTTATCGCTCTCACTCCCTCATACTGATCACTGGAAGTTCAACATGGCACCTCATGGCAAAGAACTCTCTGGGGATCTGAAATAAAGAATTGTTGCTCTACATAAAGATGGCCTAGGCTATAAGAAGATTGCCAGGACCCTGAAACTGAGCTGCAGCATGGTGGCCAAGACCATACAGCGGTTTACCAGGACAGGTTCCTCTCAGAACAGGCCTCGCCATGGTCGACCAAAGAGGTTGTGTGGACGTGCTCAACGTCATATCCAGAGGTTGTCTTTGGGAAATAGACGTATGAGTGCTGCCAGCATTGCTGCAGAGGTTGTCGGGGTGGGGGGTCAGCCTGTCAGTGCTCAGACCATACGCTGCACACTGCATCAAATTGGTCTGCATGGCTGTTGTCCTAGAAGGAAGCCTCTTCTAAAGATGATGCACAAGAAACCCGCAAACAGTTTGCTGAAGACAAGCAGACTAAGGACACGGATTACTGGAACCATGTCCTGTGGTCTGATGAGACCAAGATAAACGTATTTGGTTCAGATGGTGACAAGCGTGTGTGGGGGCAACCAGGTGAGGAGTACAAAGACAAGTGTGTCTTGTCTACAGTCAAGCATGGTGGTGGGAGTGTCAAGGTCTTGGGCTGCATAAGTGCTGCCGGAACTGGGGAGCTACAGTTCATTGAGGGAACCATGAATGCCAACATGTACTGTGACATACTGAAGCAGAGCGTGATCCCCTCCCTTCAGAGACTGGGCCGCAGGGCAGTATTCCAACATGATAACGACCCCAAACACACCTCCAAGACCACCACTGTCCTGCTAAAGAAGCTGAGGGTAAAGGTGATGGACTGGTAAAGCATGTCTCCAGACCTAAACCCTATTGATCATCTGTGGCTCATCCTCAAATGGAAGGTGGAGGAGTGCAAGGTCTCCAACATCCACCAGCTCTGTGATGTCATCATGGAGGAGTGGAAGAGGACTCCAGTGGCCATCTGTGAAGCTCTGGTGACCTCCATGCCCAAGAGGGTTAAAGCAGTGCTGGAAAATAATGGTGGCCACACAAAATATTGACACTTTGGGCCCAATTTGGACATTTTCACTTAGGGGTGTACTGACTTATGTTTCCAGCGGTTTAGACATTAATGGCTGTGTGTTGAGTTATTTTGAGGGGGCAGCAAATTTACACTGTTATACAAGCTGTACACTCACTACTTTACATTGTAGCAAAGTGTAATTTCTTCAGTGTTGTCACATGAAAAGATAGAAGAAAAGATTTACAAAAATGTGACCGAGGGGTGTACTTACTTTTGTGAGATACTGTATATATGGACACGTATATTGTTTATATACTAGTATCAGTATTAATTAACTCTCCCCACTAGATGGCAGCATCTACAAGGCACATAAAAGGCTGTTCACAGCTTGACAAAGGAGGGTGCACTGTGTACATTTCCCCAGTGCGCATGCTCCGAAATGCATTGCGAGAACGCCAGTGACAACATCACGCCCATCGCTGTGGTCCAGCCCTCTCCATCGAACCTCAGCTGCACTCCAACCCTCGGTTTGGATCCCGCTTAAGCCCCACAGTATCCTGCTGGCCAGGACTTCCAACAACACCATCTGGATATGGGAGGCGAGGGTCAAACACACAGCCTGGACGGACGTTAGCATGGTTCATTGGATCCATATGTACCTGATTACATAGGCGCCTGTGTCTTCTCTCTCTTTTTCTGCATGCCTGGAGTCTTCTTCCACTTCCCCTGCAAGGCTGGCCCTGATACAGTGGACTGTTCTGTTCCTTTACACAGAGCTGATTAGATCAAAGGACTTTTAGATGGACTTTTGTTTTATTTAAAAACACCTAATAGGCTGCGCCACTACCCATGTGTGTGTTATTATATAAAGACAAAGTCTCTGAATGAGGCCGTGGTCTCAGAAGGGATACATGTCCCTTTACTTCTTATATCTTTCAGATTTGTCTACAAGAAAAGTTGATATACATTATACTCTATGGACATTTCATTCTTTCATTCCTTAGAAAACAATTATTATCCAATTCCTCTCCATTTTGAAGATCCTCACTGACTATGGAGAGGATGTCGGGTGAGGATGTATTGGGTACGGTGAATGGTTCTGACTCCGGGTCACATCTTCCCATTATACTCTATGGACATTCCTTTCTATCATTTATCTGTCATTCCATAGAAAACTATAATAATCCCAAATAATCCCAATCTTATAATCCGCTCCTCTACTTGGGGAACACCTGTGGCAAAGGATAAAATGCTGAGCGTCTCAGATTTGTCTGCAAATGAGTATTTTGCATCCCATTATAGTCTATGGACATTCCCTTCTGTCCTTCATCCTCATCATTCCATAGAAAACAATAATAATCCCAAATAATCTCAATATTAAAGATCACCAGTGAATATGGAGAGGATGTCATGTATGGATATATTTGGTAGGACTAAGGCCCCTTTCACACTCGTACGACCTGTATGGAAGTGGTTCTCAACCTCAGTCCTCAAGTCCCCCCAACAGGACATCATGTTTTGGGAATTTCTCTTAGATAAAATATCTCTCCAAAATACCAAACCATTCACTCTGATTTAAAGCACCTGTGCAAGATAAAGGAAAACCTGCAAACATGGCCTGTTGGGGGTACTTGAGGACAGGGTTGAGAAGCACTGATCTAGGTCATCTCCTGTCCTCAGGACCCACTAACAGGTCAGATTTTAGGTATTACCTTGGGGGAAATGCAGACTAGAATACTGCAATCACTGAGCAGCAAATGATATCACCTGTGATGTGTTTCAGTTATCTTGCAGACCTGGCCTGTTGGTGGGTCCTGAGGACAGGAGATGAGAACCTCTGATGTAAGTCACATGACTTGAACCAATGCCTGTGTAATGTTGGGTCTATGGACCTCCAGTCACATCAAAGTCTGACCAAAGTAGTGCAGGGACTAATCTGAAGTCGCACAGATATGAGCGGTGCTCATTGGAGATCATGGGGTACCACTTGTCATGTGACTTTGCACTAGGGTTGTCACCTCATCCCTTTAAACCTGAACACATAATAATAATCTGTTTTGATAGTACAGACAGCTATCAAAGTGCAGGTAATTCCAGTCCTCTAGTCAGAAGCTTCATTCTCCCTACCTGTTTCTTCCCATCTAGGAGGCCAATTTAACACTAATAAAGATTATATTTGTCCAGGAAACAGCCTGAAAATTCCTGATAACTCATTTTTTTAGGATGTCCAGCTTGGCGCGCATAGCTAATTGCAATTCTGCACTCAGGAGCTTCATCCTCCCTATCTGCTTCTTACCATCTAGGAAGACAGTTTTACACTCACAAGAACTATTTTTTCCAGGAAATAGACTGAAAATATTCATTAACTAATTTTTTATAGGCTGTCCAGCTTGGTGTGCATAGCTAATGACTCTTCTGCAGTCAGGAGCTTCATCCTCCCTATCTGCTTCTTCCCATCTAGAAAGACAGTTTCACACTCACATGGACTATTTTTGTCCAGGAAACAGCCTAAAAATTTCCCGTAATTTTTTTTTATAGAGTGTCCAGCTTGGTGCGCATAGTTAATTGTAGTCCTTTAGTCAGGAGCTTCATCCTCCATATCTGCTTCTTCCCATCTAGGAAGCCAGTTTCACACTCACAAGGAATATTTTTGTTCATGAAACAGCCTGAAAATTTCCCTTAACTCTTTTTGGATAGTATGGCTGGCTTGGCACAAATAGATAATTGCAGTCCTGTAGTCAGGAGCTTCTTTTCCCACAATCACTTTCCATCTGAGTAAGAATGCTTCATGTTTTTATTACTGGGGCATCGAGCTAACAATGGACAGCTACTCCCACTCCTCCAATGAGAAGATACAGCCTGCTTCCCATCAAAGGAGGCAGCTTGGCACCCACAAGGCCTCACCTTTCTCCATGATGGAGCCCTTACAATTTCCCTTAACTCTTTTTTGAAAGCACCTCCAGTTTGGCATGCGCAGTTATTTGAGGTCCTTCAGTCAGAGACTTCATCCAATGAGAAACTTCATCCTCCCTGTCTGCTTCCCATCTAGGGAGGCAGCTTCAGCCTCACAAGACCACACCTTGTGCCCCAGAAGTCACAGAGGTTTTTATGTTCCACACTGACAGCTGTATAGCGTTCTATTTTCTCACTAGCAGCTTGGAGACAAGTGTGTAAGTGAGCGTGTTGTGGGAGGATGACTGGGCGCTGCACGAGTGTGACGGGAGTGACCCCGATACAGCTCTTGGCTCGCAGAGTCATTGTCCTGCACCGCGGGTGTCACCGTTCATGGAATGTGGTGCTCAGCTGGAAAAAGAGAAAACCACATCCATGTTCTATAGACAAGCGATTAACTCTGTAGGATCCATCCGCTTGTCTGCTGAACTATGTAGTCCTCTAAGGTGACCCTTCTCTGAGCATGACCAAATGTCCAATTCCCTCTTTCACAGAGCGAGTGCATATTGTTTTTATCCCTTTACTTTCCAACATTTACACTGTACAGGACGCCAAGGATGGGTCCTGAACGGGGTGCTATGTGGCACCAGTGTTTAAGTTAGGATCCCTTTAAGGGAAGAGTGTGGGTACTCGGGGGGTCACCATAGGTGGGTGAGGAATTTCTGGTTTAGCCATGTTAAGGAGAGAACTGACTCGCAGTCCCCTCTGTATTAATAGAGAGGTATTTGGGACCAGAGGTTTTGAGCCCCTAAAGTGACATTTCGGTGAGAAATAAATAAATTGGTTGGATAATGCACTAGGCCAGTGCACCCCATTTTCTTTTTCTATTCTCACAAAAGGGCCTCCACCCCTGACTACAGGGACTCCAGTCTCCAAAGGTCTAGGAGGCTCTGGGAAGCAGCACTTAAACCAGAAAGTAGTATTCGGTGTGGTGGTGTGAGAAGGAGTTGGGGAGAGACACCTGTTTGGAGTAATAGGCAGACTGGGGCTGTGCTGAGCCCGGGGTAAAGTCCCATCTATGAACCGGGTTTCATTATATTTTGTACTTTTGTAGACAAGCAGACTTTTTGTGTGTTGCACTTTGTTTTGCTGCTGGAAGCATTTCTTTGTGTTTGCCTTCAGAAAAAGTAAACAGCTTTTAGTTTGAAGTTAAATGGCTTTGTACATGGCGCTGTGGAGCTACAACCCCCAAACTTTACAATGCTTAGATGGTGGGGCAGTTTTGTGTTTTCACAGCACGAGATCCACAGGAGATGGACCAGGTGTGACGAGCCACAATGCCCATAACTCTCTCAGACATTATTAGACAACCCTTGTGTTGGGAAGCTTTACCATTTTTGGTGACATTGTGCAACCAACCAGCCGGATCCACTTGGCCAGGGCAGCTGTTAGGCTGAATGGGTCCCCTTGATGTCTATCTGGCAGGACCCCCTCCCTCTAGCCCAAAGCAGACAGTCATGAAGAAGGTGGTGGCATGGACTGTGTGCAATGAAGAACGATCTGTATTATCATCTTCTTCTATATTTGATTTCATATCATCTGTTTATATTTACATTTCTATTTTATGTGTGTTAGATGGTCAGCCTGGCTTTTGCTTTTTGATTAGTTTGTTATTTGTGTGATTTATTATCTATTCCATAATAGTTGGTTTTATGTACTTGTCTGGGGACCATCCATAAGCTGGACCACATTTCATTTTGTAGTTGCAAGAAGCCCACAATTGTCTGTAGAATCACAAGCTCTTACAAACTGATATGAATGATTCTGAGTATGTTCTCTAGATCAGCCGTTTTCCCCCAGAGTGCCCTGGCAAAATATTTACCACAAATGTATACAGGCCAGCAGGTGGAACAAGCCTGCCTTATAGTGAAATAAAGCCACAGGTTTTCATTGTGCACCATTACCACCTTCTAGCCACCGGAGTCCTAACAACCAATCATCCTCCCTTTGCCCCTCTCTGTAAGCGCTGGGGTTACATTAGATTAGCGATGGAGAAAAACTGAGGGAGAAGAGAAACTTTGGAATACTAGTCAGTACCAGTGTGTAAAAGTATAGTGGATTTGGAAAAATACATCACACCCAACGTTGGGTGTCCTTCGTGTGTGAATGACGATGTGTTATGTAAAACTATTAGAATAATGTTTTACATTTTAGAATGGGGTGCCCCGAGACTGTTCATAATTTTAGGGGGTGCCTTGACTAAAAAAGAGGTTGAGAAGCAATGCTCTAGAACAGGGGTCTCCAAACTGCGGCCCGGGGGCCAGATGTGGCCCTTTGCTTGCTTTTATCAGGCCCTTGGGGCACTATGTCATCCACTGATACCAATAATGAGGCATAATACCCCCTCCCCCACACTGAGACCAGTGAAGGGGCACACTTCCTTCCAATTATACCAACGATGGGACACAATTCCTCCCAAAGACACCAACAACTGGGCAAAATGACACCAATGATGGGGCACAATTCCTCCAACTGACACCAAAGATGACGCCATTGTTTATTCCCACTGACGTTGGGACCTTTTCTACTCCCAATGACCACAGTCCTCCCCTCCCCCTCCAAAGTCCGAGGAACAGTAAACTGGCCCCCTGTTTAGAAAGTTTGGAGACCCCTGCTCTAGAAGATCACCATTACTGTGAATATAGTTTATATGAGATTGTTGTTGCTTAGAAAGGCCACAAGATGTCCCCATTGTCTGCAGGATGAGCTCTTGTGAGTTGAACAAAACCTCCTATGAACTTGTCTGCCCATTGTCTTAGGTTGATATTATTATGAATATACAGTTTATTTGATTTTGTAGTTGAAAACTGATGACAAAAAAAGTCCACATTGTCTGCAGAATAATGAGATCTTACAAAGTCATACAAATGCATTTGAGCATGTTCTCTAGATTAACATCACTGTAAATGGAGTTTATCTGAACTTGTTGTTCCTTAGAATGGCCACAAGATGTCCCCATAGTCTACAGGATCAGCTCTTGTAAGTAAACCATCTCATGTGACCTCCTCTGAGCATGCTCCAGCTTGTCATTACTATGAATACACCTTTTTATATGATATTGTAGTGTAAAAACAATGACAAATGAAGCCCACATTGTCTGCAGATTAATGAGCTCTTACAGACTCCTATGAATGCTTCTGAGCATGCTCTCTAGATTACTATTACTGTGAATGTAGATGACATGAGGTTGTTGTTGCTTAGAAAGGCCACAAGATGTCCCCATTGTCTGCAGGATGATCAAAAACAAATCTAATGAGAACTGGTGTGATCATTACTATGAATACACAACTGTTTATTTGATTTTGTAGTTGCAAACAAAATACAAAAAAAAGTGCATTGTCTGCAGATCAATGAGCGCTTACAAACTCCTATGAATACATCTAAGCATGCGCTGTAGAATGATTACCATTTATAAGAACTTGTTGTTACTTAGAAAGGCCACAAGATGTCCCCATTGTCTGCAGGATCAGCTCTTCTAAGCAAACCAACTCCTATGAACTTTCCTGAGCATGCTTTCCATTGTCATTACCACATTATATGTCACATTTCCGGGAATTTTGAAGCTCGGAAAAAAAAAAGTTTTTTTGGGGGGGTAAAAAAACAGAAATTTTCGGAAAAATTGAAAAAAATGCTACATTAGCACTTTGTCTTTTTAAGATTGAAAGTCATTCTGTTACTTTAGGAACATAAAATATGACTATGGACAATTTGACTTGGCATAAAATGATCACAACTAGCATATTAAATATATAGTGTAGCCAAACAATTATCACAAACAGAATTTACTTTTTTATAATATTTATTTGTAACAAAGGGAGCGACAATCTCCTGAACTGATTACTAGTTTATGTGGAACAGCCAAAAATCCTCCACAAAACAATTTTCAAAACCAAAAGTAACAATTTGTCATATTTCCTCTCCACAGTATTAAATAAAAATAAAACCCCCATTCTCATAAAAAGAACTGAAGATGGGGGAAGTGTTAAGAAGAGAGTTGGGACTAAAGTTTCAATGGACATTTAATCAGAATCATTTTCTGAAATTCTCATTATCCGTCTCTCTGCTTCTGCAGATTCTCTTTTCTGTCCGTCATCACAATTAGGAACTTCTAAAAACTTAAGGTGAACACCCTGTCTTCAAATATTTTATTCCTCATGTTAAAATAAAATATTCCACAATATTTTTCACTTTTTTCAATTTTCCCAATTTTTTGGAAAAAAACAAAAAAAGTCTTCAGGAAAAAAAAAAGTTTTTCCGAATTTTTCAGTTTTTTTTCCGGGCCTTCACCTCTCTAGCCATTACTATGAATACAGTTCCATTTTGTAGTTGCCAACAGAAGCCTCACTGTCTGCAGAATAATGAAATACTCCTGAAAAGTAGCAAACAAATAAAATCATATGAGTGTGATGCTGTATTCCATTACAATGTATAAAGAGTTTGTACAATGTTGTTATCACAGAGAAATGTCACATGATGATATTTCCATTGTATTTAGAATGTGAGCTATTAAAAAAAGGTATTTGTGTATTCACAGTAATGTCTTATGCCGGCCATACACGGTTCAAATTTCATAAGAATTTTCTTTTGAAAATCGTATGAAAGAATTTTCGTATGAATTTTGCACCATTAGTGGGCTGCAACAACGGCCGATTTTCGTGTGGCAATCAAATTTGAGGAATCGGACATGTTGGAAATTTTTTGAAAAACGAACGATTTTCTAATCAATGATGGGAGAATCGTGCGAGAAATGTAATAAGAAAAGAAAATTTACATAGCAACATGCGGAGAAATTGAAGGCTTGGTTGGCCGAATTTTGAAAATCAATGGTGGCTTCATCGGATCACAAAAAAACAAACTTTCTGATTTTGAAAAGAAAGTTCGTTCGAAATTCTACCATGTATGGCCTGCTTTAGTGGATTCCCCGCAGAAGTGTAACATTTCTGGTTCAAATTTCCATCTTGACTTTTATCCCTCAAATATTTCACGCCTGTGTAGCGGTGCTGACAGCTCTGGGTGAAGTGTGCATACTGGCAATTACCTGCCTGTTTGATTGATTGCTTGATATTTATTTATTTGATGTACGTATTTTTATTGAAGGGGGGTTCTCTGTCTGTCTTTGTGCAAGGGGTTTGAATCAATAAACAGGATTACGCTATGTGCACCTCTCTTTCTGTTTTTTGGTTTACTATGAGCCCTGCAAACCTGTGACCCTTTGTTTAGTGATGATGGCAACAAAATACTACGTCTAAAGAGTGCTGGCTCTGAAGGCGTTATTACTCTCCTCTCTGGTGAGTTTAACCCCCTAGGGGGGAGAGTGTGTGTCACCGGGTGGATTACACAAGTGATCGGTGGAAGGTGCACGTGGAGATCTGTGTTTTTTTCAAGATCACCTGTAGATTATCTGGCTAAACACCCTGAACTTTTCATCACTTCCCTTTATAAGGGTTTTCTTTTAAAAGGACTATTTTTTTGCTATAAGACTGTCCATGTTTGTGTTGTTGGCCACAAGTTTCAAATGCTCAACATTAGCGCTGTCTAGTGTGTTAATTTAGTCTAAATGTTGATTATTTTATAACACTTTTTTTAAGATTAACAAAAATACGTTTTATCTTTTAATTTATTTAAATGTATAACCAAAACTTTTTTTTACAAATATATACTTTTTTTAAAATAGAAATATTTTATATATACAGTCCTCCTCTGTAGTCCGATCAATTAAATGAAAAGTGCTGACAAAACAAAACACAACAACATTCCTAAAATGGTAGAAAAATGTGAAAACGTACGTCTGGGGTCACACTGCCGTATGGATCGGATCACATCAGGGGTCCGGTGCTCCCCTCTTCACTGTTTCGGGTTCGATTTTTGGTCAGAAGTTTTGGTTGAATTCAAACCTGAAAGCAGACCAGAAGACGCTCAGGACTCCGGTGTAATTCACTCCGAAGATGTGTGAACTTATAACAATGGCACAAAACAGAATTCAACAATAAAAATGGTTTTCCCCAACAAGCTAGAGGGGGATGGGAAAATGCCTTAAACTGTCCAGAGAGAGAAAAAGCAAAGTCATTGGTCTTTTCCAATCTTGGTAAATAAAAACCTCGGATCACAAAAGTAGTACTTTGATTCCAAGTTTTTCTTTGCACATCTGTAGATCTTGGGAAAGGTGTTCATTTTTTTTCAATAATCCTGTGGGATGAGAAAAAAAGTTAAATACTTTTCCAACTATGCCAGTCCTCAAGGTGCCCCAACAGGTCAGGTTTTCAGGATTTCCCCTCATATGAAAACGGCTGTGGTAATTACTAAGGCAGTGAAAGTGATGAAATCACCTGTGCAAAACAATGGAGAGCCTGAAAACATGACCTGTTGGGGTCCCTTGAGGAATGGAGATGAAAACACTGGCTTAGTGAGTGTCAGGAACATCTAGCGCTCCTACTCTTCATTCCGGCATCCTGGTTTTGGCTATGGCATTCTCCTTGTTTGTCTGTCCACCTGTAAGGTGGTTAATGTGGCCAGTCTCTGGGTGGAAACCAAGCCTGTTAAAAGCCAGAAAAATCCTCAGTTGCATGCTTGTGATATAGTGTGTTTAATTCCTGATCAAGCTCCCTGTCTGTCTGCCCTGCTAGTTTTGATTTTCCTGTGTATGACCTCGGACCGGATATCGGACTATTATCGGAACTCTGCCTGCCTTTTACCCGGACTGTCATAGAACCACTCTACCTGTCTGCCAACTGCAAGTACCTGTTTGCTTTGCTCAGTTTGCACTTGCCCTGGCATGATGGTCAGGCACTATAGCATTGTGTATAAGACCTGGGGGCAACCGAGTACCGGTAGGCCTGCTTGCCTTATGGGAAAAGGGGGCTGCTATAGGTGAAGAACACAGTAGTGATCTATAGTGTCTGACCACCTCTGTTTGGGGTAAGTGTGACAGCGAGGCTTTACTCAACTCTGTCCTAGAGATTTTAATCACAGGGATAAGAAATGAGAAATGGTAATGTATGCAAACGATGGAGCAGTAAGGAATGTTTAACTGGACAGACTGAGGAGACACGGCCCAAGAGAATGATAAACACACAGGTTCCAACTCTTTGGCCAACACTTTATACAATTTTAGCTTGTATATAAAAACAGTTACAATGGGTTTACTCCACCATTCATTTAAGGACATTGTTCTTCTATAAACTTACAAGGGATATTCTGCCTAGTGGCTCTACTGTGGTCCTCCCAGGTCCCAGGGTCAGCCGGGAGAAAGATCAGAATTACTCTGAATTATTATTTGTTGAGAGGCTCACTAGAGAACCTCCTGTCCTGATAGTTCTATGTAGGGCACTTGCTTCAGATCTACTAGAAGCCTCGCATTATTTTGATATGCATTTTCCACCAACTCACTTCAGGAAAACATTCTGGATTTTTAGATGGCCTTTCCTTTAAGCCATTACAGCGAGTAGATTGGTAATCAGTTTATATTCTATACAGCAGTCCTAGACCTAAACATGTACTTCTCTGAATATTGCTGCAAGCCTAACCTGTACGGGACATGGCAATTTACAACTATCTACAAAGTGGTGACTGCCTAAGGCCTCAGCAAGTTCCTATGGAGGGAACATGTTGGCTGGGTGGTTTATAGAGAATATGATTAAAAAAAAATGAATATATAATATATTAGAGTCAGCCTGGGTTAGGGTCAATAGTAGACGGCAAGTACTTCCCTTTCAGGCCTGTTTATGAAGCAGCTGGTCAGTGAAGCTGGTTGGTGGCTGTTTTGCTATCAGTGGTAACATGCCTGGATCCTGGCTGGAAGACTCTTTTTTTCTGACTTGAACCTGTTGGGTGAGCTGGCCTGTAAAATAGACCACCAGGGATGCCCACAACAGATGGATGACCAGGGATGCCACCCTAGACCACCAGGGATGCCAGTAAGTGCCCAAATAATGCCAGTGCCAACACATCTTGCCAGTCAGTGCCTGCCAGATGTCTCCTCATCAGTGATGCCCAGCAGTACCACCCATCAGTGTCCACCTATCAGTGCCCATCAGTGCTGCATACCAGTGCCAACTATCAGTGCCCATCAGTGCCACTTCATCAGTGCCCATCAGTGAAGGAGAAAACATATTTAATTTACAAAATTTTATAACAGAAACAAAGAAAATGATTTTTTTTTCAAAATGTTAGCTCTTTTATTATTAGTTGCGCAAAAAATAAAAATGCCAGCAGTGATCAAATACCACCAAAAGAAATCTCTATTTGTGGGAACAAAATGATAAAAAACAATGTTTGTGTACAGTGTTGTATGACCGTGTAATTGTCATTCAAAGTGTGACAGCGCTGAAAGATAAAAATTGGCCTGGGCAGGAAGGGGGGAAGTGCCCCCCGGTATTGAAGGGGTTAAAGAGTTTATATATCTGAACCCCAATTTTTACTGTCTGATGTTGGTGGCCATTTACCATCACTTTCTGTACCGGTTGATCAGGACACTGAGGGAGCATTCCCTAAGAAGGGCACATCTTAAAGCCGAGTTCCACCCAAAAATGGAACTTCCACTTTAAGGGAGGTGACCCCCTGACATGTCACATTTGGCATGTCATTTTTTTTTGGGGGGGGGTACCCTCCTTTTTAGATCCCCTTTTTAGAGGGTCCCAGCTCCCACTTCTGGCGCACTGGAAGGGAGATCACCCCTCCCCCCTCTCGGCAATCATCTGGGACACGTCACAGGTCCCAGATGATTGCCCAGTTAGTCGCGGTACAACTCGTGCATGCGCAGTGAAGCCACAGCCGGGCGCCCACATTTATAATGCAGAGAAGAGGGGTGAGAGGGGCGGGGCTTCATTCCCCCACATCGCTGGACCCCGGGACAGGTAAGTGTCCAATTATTAAAAGTCAGCAGCTCCAGTATTTGTATCTCCTGACTTGTAATTATTTTTTTACCAGAACTCGGCTTTAAGTCGATATTTTCACTCAGTTTCTGGAATGTCTTCATAGCAGGAAAAGAATGGGGAACCCCCCGAACCCCAATGGGGCCTTAGACAAGTATAAAAATGCCAAAAGCACAAATCCTTCTCTTTTCTAACCAGAACAATGAAAGTGATTTTCTCTCTTGCAGTACATAGGGGGGGCATCCAAAAATATTTTATGTGATTGTAAAGTCCAACAATGGCGTCTGTATGTACATAGACCACCTATTACTGCTAGAAATCTTGTCATCTGATAATAATCAGACAGAACTTCATCCACAGCTCTTTGAACAAACACCTCCGCCTCTATGAAGGAGATCTAGAGGTCATCTAAAGTGGGGGGTCACCAACCTGTAGATCACAAGACAGGTTACTAGTAGATCATGGTCTGGGCTTGCTGGACCTCCCCCCATCCCAGACCATCAAACCCAGTGCAATGCAGAGGGACTACTTGTAAAGTTGGAGCAAGAGCCGCATAAGCTGCTCCTTCCTCTGTAGTGCCGGATCCTGTCCCATGTGGAGTGACAACAACTGGACTCCACCTCTTATCCCCCCCACTAGTGACCTCCAGAGTGGTGCCAACAGCAGGAAAGAAGAGATCTCCATGTCAGTGTGAAGGAATACAGCGAGTATAATAGTAGAAGACGCCTTTCACACTCATGTGCTGTGCTTTACCCCACACCGCCGCTCCAGTACAGGGGACCTGCACCTTTCCTGCCCTTACCCATACACTTCTATTATGTGGATTAGGAGCACTTTCTGAAAGAACATTTCATCTACTGAATGCCGGAGATTTGATGAGCTTTCAAAAAGTGCAACTCACCCGCAGGATATAATAGTAGTCTATGGCAAAGTGCAGATCACCAAGGAAAGTTGTAGATACACCTGGGGTTCAGGTAATCTGCAGCACATCGGTGTGAAAGCAGCCTTATAGGGTTCTCAGAACAATAAGGGGTCATTTACATTTGTAGTTTGGGGGGGGGGTAAAACCTTAAGCTGTGTTTTTATCACCCCTGCCCTAACCACACTCCTTTAGTTGCGGTGTCCAGGGGTGTACACATGTTGTAGTCACAGCAGGACTTGTATGCCCCGTCATGGTTGGTGGGTGTAGCACCTACCAAACATGACCCATTCAAGTGAATGTGACCGCTCTGCAAGTGTCCTGCAACTCTGTGCAGTACAGCAAACCAGGGGTTAAGGCCGGCAGCATTGTTTTGTGTTCTCAACACCTGATTTAACCCCTTGCACCCTGCAGGTGTGGCACCCCTTGCGGTGGCCCATTTATTTGAATGGGTAGCAATTGTCAGGCGGAAGCCCCCACCAAAACCAACAGGGGGTGTAATTCCTGCTGCGGCATGTCTACACCTTTATGGCTGCTGCCTCAGCAGATAAAGAGAGTCGGGATTGGGGGGCAGTAAAATCATGTCACAACCGCATGGGTTTCCCCCCCCCCCCCAACTTTATATGTGAACAAGTTCTACGGGGGCAACTAAGAGCTCAATAACAAGTGCAGCAGGCATTGCTGCTCCTCTGAAAAGCGATCCCAGTGTGTGTGACAGGTGGTGAGGAGGTCACCCCCTCCCCCTCTGATATAAACCCATGATAGCCGTGTAATGCCCGTGATGGGCACACAGTAGTGCGGCAATGAGAGGTGTGAATTGGGTGTGAGGAGGTGACGCTGTGCCCGGTGATCTTCTGACTTCTCCCATGTTCTTCAGGTAGATCACCACCTCTATAGGGTTCCCTTCCCCCGCTCTAAAGTCATAAAACATTTCCTGTGCTAGGATGGCATTGCTGCCTAATCCAGTAAGGTGAGTGTTCCCAACCTCGGGTAGATGTGATCTCCAGGGGGCATCGCTGGCTGAAAACAACATGAAGAAAAAGATGGCAGCCGCCACATGTGAAAAGTGGTGATGACAATATATACACCATATGATTGGAGATTATATCCCCTTTATCCCGGGTCACACGGCTGCAGGATGGAAATGGTACCAGTTCAGCCAAAACTCCATAAATAGTGACCTGATTGAAGAATATGAAGCCCCCCCGGTGTGGAAGCCGCCCAGCGCAGTGTCCGAGGAGCTGAAGGAAGCAGAAGAGGGAAGTGAAATGACATTAGATAGAGGAATACAGGAGACGCCGCTATATTATGTATTGATACATCCAACGTTTATCAGCTCCATGTCATCAGTGCCATTTATTGATTCTTTTCTATACAGCACTATGGATACAATGTTTGTGGATGGAGTGATAAGGATCCAGGATTTGGGGACATCCACTATCAGGATTTTGGGAGAGGGAATTCCCTGATCTGGGTGAGATGGATGTTGTGATGGTTTCTCCGGGTGAGGAGATCACATAGTCACTCTGGATGTACAAAGTCTGTTTGGAGGAAGAATTCTTCTTCACACCTCTAATATATCTTCATCCCTCATGTGTGTCTTCTCAATCCCTCTCTATTACAATTGGCACTTTGCTGAAGATTCAATCATTTCTAGACATTTCTTTCACCATTCCTAACATTCTCTTCATCTCACTGGAAGGTTTATCTCATTTTTCACTCATTTCTCTTTTCATTCATTTCTACTTTGTTTGTGGATTTCACCATTTTATACTTTTTGGACTATTTCATATAATATTTGGTACTTGTGTATGTTATTTGTCATTTATAGAGTTCATATTCTTCAATCAGGTCACTATTTATGGAACATCCAACCAAAAAAAAAAAGTTTTCACATTTTATATTGGGACTCTGCTTTAGTTTTCCCTTTTCATTATCTCAGGTTTTTTTCACCACTTCTGAATATTTGACACAAACTTCAAATTTTTGTGTTTTTTTCACATTGTTATTAGCGCTGCACCCCCCCTATGTTTTCACAGATTTGAGTTTGTATATAGAACTTTTTGGTGCTGGCAGCTTTATTTATTTCATTCATTTCAATTTTTTTCCTTTTTTTCTTTTTCACATATCGTTTTCCAGCACAACGTTCACCATCTGGTTCTTTTTCTAGTGGGAATATTCTTGTATTGTCCGTGTCTCACATATTCTACGGATTGTGTGGCTCCTTATATTTGGTAGCTGAAACCTAAAGTGAAGAATGAATTGGGGGAGGGGGAGCTGTATGTCAGACCATTTATTTTGCTTTGGATAGAGTGGGAAGAATTTCATCCCCAGTCAGATCTTTAGTGATACAAAATCTATGGAATGTAAATGTAATACTAAAAAACCTCTAAACCATATAGTCCTTTAAAATATTGCAGCAGCGCTCGTGTCAAATCCAATTAGATGAGAAGATTTCATATATAGTTCATATGTGAGTCAATGGAAAGAAAGGAGATCTATTATAGCTGTGATCTGTAGAGATTGGGGACAATACTAAGCTAAGCAGGGCAATAACTTCTCCGCAGGATGTGGAAACCTTACAAGAAGATCTGAACAAATGAATGGGGGAGGGGCGACTACATGGCAAATGAGGTTCAATGTAGAAAAATGTAAAATAATGCATTTGGGTGGAAAAAATCTGAATGCAATCTATACACTGGGGGGAGAACCTCTGGGGGGATCTAGGATGGAAAAGGACCTGGGGGTCCTAGTAGATGATAGGCTCAGCAATGACATGCAATGTCAAGCTGCTGCTAATAAAGCAAACAGAATATTGGCATTAAAAGGGGGATCAACTGCAGAGATAAAACGATAATTCTCCCACTCTACAAGACTCTGGTCCGGCCGCACCTGGAGTATGCTGTCCAGTTCTGGGCACCAGTCCTCAGGAGGGATGTACTGGAAATGGAGCGAGTACAAAGAAGGGCAACAAAGCTAATAAAGGGTCTGGAGGATCTTAGTTATGAGGAAAGGTTGTGAGCTCTGAACTTATTCTCTCTGGAGAAGGGACGCTTGAGAGGGGATATGATTTCAATTTACAAATACTGTACTGGTGACCCCACAATAGAAAGAGAACTTTTTTGCAGAAGAGAGTTTAATAAGACTCGGGGCCACTCATTACAATTAGAAGAAAAGAGGTTTAACCTTAAACTACGTAGAGGGTTCTTTACTGTAAGAGCGGCAAGGATGTGGAATTCCCTTCCACAGGCGGTGGTCTCAGCGGGGAGCATTGATAGCTTCAAGAAACTATTAGATAATCACCTGAATGACCACAACATACAGGGATATGTAATGTAATACTGACACATAATCACACACATAGGTTGGACTTGATGGACTTGTGTCTTTTTTCAACCTCACCTACTAAGTAACTATGTAACAACTTCCACCATACACTTCACCACGTGAGGGAATTCTCCCCTTTGATGCACTCACCAAAAATACAGCAATAATGCGCCTTTAATTGTAAAAGTGTAGCCCCCTCTACTTACAGGTAGGTGCTAGATTAGGATGTATCTAGTTGCAGGTAAATTTAGCCAGGCCTGTGTTTCTATTCTAGGCCTGGTTGTTTTGATCTGGGGAATGGGAGTGTCAGTATAGTGGGGGGTGTGGCCACCTGTACTCTGGCTCAGAGATCCTCTCCTGCTTTCAGTGGAATTGTTCTGGAAGGGGGGTTGGACATGAGACCTGAGTGACAGGCAGCTCATGTGAGGAGTTCTGACCAATCATTAACTTGCATTGGCAGGGGGCAGGCCTCCCATATAATCTGGGATCACATGCTTCCAGGGAGGAGTTGTGGAGCACAGGAAAGACAGCATGGAGTGCTGAGGTGCTGTACCGGGTTTTCTCCTCGCGGGGATGTGCCGTGCGCAGAGGAGGAATGGAGGAGCTGCTAGGAAGGAGTCCCAGGGAAAGGTCTTCATCTCTATGAGAAAGTATCAAGTTCCTGTGACTGGGGAACACAAGAATTGCCTGCTGGAGAAGATCAAGTAGGAGAAGGAGCAGTGAAGTGGAAGAAGTAGATTGGTGTTCTGTGACCGGGGAACACAGGACTCTGATACAAAGTAGAAGGTCGGTGTAATGTAAAGAAGTTGAAGCAGGAGCGAGTAGTGTAGCATGCTGTGTGGCCGGGGAGCACAGCATGAACAGAAGTGGACAGGAACTTCCAGAGACCGTGGGGCTATTTAATCTTTTGAGCCATGGAAGATAGGCGGTATAGGCCTTTGTCTCTCTGATATGTAACAGGAAAACCACATCAGTCTAGAGGGGAATTATTCAGAGTGATTCTTCTTGTTCTAACTGGAAGCAGTGAGTAGTAAATCTTCAGTCAGATATGCCAAGTAACAGAAGAAGCAATAGTCTGCAGTGAGGATTCTACAGGAAACATCCATTTACTAGGCCAAGGCCATGGATGATATCATACAAAGTGAAATCTTTATGGGCATCTCATACCTCCTTTGTTTCTTCCAAGTTATATCCCGACAATAAAAGAGAAAGAAAACCAAATCATTGACTGTTTAATGTCTTTAACATGGTGAATGGGAGGTCGGCAGCAGGGTGATTGGCGGATTTCTATAACCAACTCAGCAGCCCTTATGAGGATACCGCTACAAAAGCTTCTCCACCACTCCAACCAAAAACCTCCACCAGATGTCCGTCACACTGTATAGGGCTCCAGTAAACCATGTGAAGTAATCACTTGTGTACAGCAGTGATCGCTTTCCTCATCTTTCTGGCGACTGAGGAAATACACCGGCACACTGCACTTTACTTTTGCTTCATTCTGACTTGTATTTAGTACACATAATATGTAAGGGGGCTTTTGGATTTGATAAAAGTTTTAAGCAGTATCACACAATGTGGATAATTTATTCCCTTCACATGGTTTACTGGAGCCCTATACAGCGTGACTGATGGTGGAACTACACACAGGTGTCATAGGTATTGTCGCCCAGGACGCAGAGCCATGCTTTTGTAGGTGTGGGTTAGTTATAAGCATCTTTGCAGATACAATATCTATGGCTTCATTGGAGGACCCTTCTTTCTGTTCCTGCCAACAATGGCTGCAGCGGATAGGGAGTGAAGAAAACCAACATAACTATAATAACATTCTCACAGACCTAGAAATATAAACTGACAGGGGTTGTAGCCAATCCTACTCCATTAGAAAAATCTGATGATATTTTGTGGATTTTGCTTTTGGAGATTCTCCTTACAGGTCTTATTCAGCAGGGGGAGGGGTAGGCCTGTATATCAAGAATAATATACAAGTTAATGTAGGAGATGACATCACTAAGCTAGGGAGGAGGTGGAATCCTTATGGGTAGAGTTCCAAAGGTATGAAACTAAGGGGAAATACTGGGAGTATGCTATAGGCCCTCTACCCTGAGGGAGGAGGGGGATACAGACCTCCTCCTATCACAATTTGGATTAGCAGCAAGGATGGGTAGTGTCATCATAATACCATGAGCTGGGAGACCCTGGGGGCCACAACCTGGAGCCAGTTGCAGCGCAGTCCATCCTCACCACTAGAGGCTCTGGTGAACACATGTTGGCTCTTACACTCCGCGCCTTGGGGAATCTTATGCTCTAGCTCCCAGTGGGATTCATGTTGGTGCTCTAGTGGACCTGCTTTTCTGAACCATCCAGAGTTCCATCTGCAGCAGTCAGCCATAGGGTCCACTACCATAGCGGTGCACTCCTGACCCCAACGGTGTGCATCTGTCACAAGGCCTCAGGTGACCTGACAGAATTAGAAATGGACTTGGCAAACGTAAAATGAATAAGTCACTGGGACCAGATGGCTTGCACCCGAAGCTCCTTGGGGGAACTCAGTCAAGTGATTGCCAGACCATTGTTCCTATTTTTTACTGACAGTCTACTGACTAGAATGGTACCAGCTGATTGGAGAAAAGCCAATGTAGCACCAATATTTAAAAAAGGGCCCAAAATACATCCCTGGGAATTACAGACCAGTTAGCCTAACATCAATAGTATGTAAACTCTTGGAGGGGATAATAAGGGACTATATACAAGATTTTAGTAATGAGAACAGTATCATTAGCAATAATCAGCATGGATTCATGAAGAATCGTTCTTGCCAAACCAATCTGTTAACCTTCTATGGAGGAGGTGAGTTGCCATCTAGATAAAGGAAGGCCCGTAGACGTGGTGTATCTAGATTTTGCAAAAGCATTTGACACAGTTCCCCATAAACGTTTACTGTACAAAATAAGGTGCGTTGGCATGGACCATAGGGTGAGTACATGGATTGAAAACTGGCTACAAGGGCGTGTTCAGAGGGTGGTGATAAATGGGGAGTATTCGTAATGGTCAGGGGTGGGTAGTGGGGCCCCCCCAAGGTTCTGTGCTGGGACCAATCCTATTTAATTTGTTCATAAACGATCTGGAGGATGGGATAAACAGTTCAATCTCTGTATTTGTGGATGATACTAAGCTAAGCAGGGCAATAACTTCTCCGCAGGATGTGGAAACCTTGCAAGATCTGAACAACTTCAATGGGGTGGGCGACTAGGAAAATTGGCATGCATTAAAAGGGATTAACTACAGAGATAAAACGATAATTCTCCCGCTCTACAAGACTCTGGTCCGGCCGCACCTGGAGTATGCTGTCCAGTTCTGGGCACCAGTCCTCAGGAAGGATGTACTGGAAATGGAGCGAGTACAAAGCACTGCAACAAAGCTAATAAAGGGTCTGGAGGATCTTAGTTATGAGGAAAGGTTGTGAGCACTGAACTTATTCTCTCTGGAGAAGAGACGCTTGAGAGGGGATATGATTTCAAATACCGTACTGGTGACCCCACAATAGGGAGAAAACTTTTCCGCAGAAGGGAGTTTAACAAGACTCGTGGCCACTCATTAAAGTTAGAAGAAAAGACATTTAACAATAAACTGTCAAGAGGGTTCATTACTGTAAGAATGGCAAGGATGTGGAATTCCCTTCCACAGGCGGTGGTTTCAGTGGGGGGCATCAATAGTTTAAAAAAAAAAAAAAACACAAACTTAGGTAAGCAACTGAACGACCACAACATACAGGGATATACAATGTAATACTGACATACAGGGGCGGACTGACCATTGTGCCACTTGGGCACTGCCCGAGGGCCCTGGGCCACTAGGGGGCCCCATCAGGGTTGCCAGCCTCAGTAAAACCAGGGATAGTATGTATAATTCTGTGATTTTTTTACATCTGTCTGTGTATACTGTGTGTACATGTATGTTTATACTATGTGATTGTATACTGTGTGTGTGTATACTGTGTGGCCCCATAATCTCTGATTTCTTGGGGGCCCCAAAATCTCCTATTCCCCGGGGGCCCCATGAGTTATCAGTCCACCCCTGCTGACATATAATCACACACAGAGGTTGGACTTGTGTCTTTTTCAACCTCACCTAATATAGATAAGAGCGAGGGGCAAACACCCTCCACAGAAGCCCTAAATATCAGGGACTTGCATGTTTTTTTTGGCACAGATAATTTCATAGTTTAACCCTTAAATTACCTCTCGTGATATCTCCGTAGGTCATGTGACACATTGTAAATGCTGTGCCCAGACGTTGACAAAAATAATTGCTTCTTCTGAGAGTCTTCTTTCAGCAAGGTTGGCCTTACCTGCTCAAAGTATACTTTGAACCACTGAAAAAAAAAAAAAATTCAGTACTCTACTTTTATTTTCCATCTCTCCAAACCCTGTTCTTTAGCATATTACCATTTCCTCTTGTTCCTCCAAAGCAAATGCTGCTACTTGGTTTGTGGCCGTCTTCTGTAGCTGAACCCCAATGATTGGATAAGAGGCCGTGTTTTCGGAAGTGACGTATCTGTGGTGCACTCGCTTCTCCCTCTCGTAAACCTAGGAGTACAAAATAAAGATAAAACACGCAGAGACATCTTCTGCAGTCACAATTTCTTACATTTTGGGATCTAGCGATCGTAGAACGATCTCATTTCATGTAAAACATAGAAAAAGTATTCACGAGGGTAGCAGAAGAACATTACATTTCAAACTAGCAATTTTTTCTGAACTGTGGTCTTTACTACATGACATTAATCAGGACCAAATCCTGGGAACATTGAACATGGAAGAAACATGGGAATGGTTTAGGAGCCTATTAAACAAAAAGGTATCACACAGTGCATTCAATATAGAAGAGTGAAGGGTAAACCAGGATGGCTAAACCATAATGTAAAAAGCCTCATTAAAAGAAAAAAAAAAAAAGTCTTTAAACAATATAAAGGGGATGGATCATTGTCACCATACAAACACTATAAGGAATGCAATAAGGAGGTGCAAGAACACAATAAATGTGGCAAAAAAAGGATTACGAGAGACACAAAAAATCCAAAAGGAATTTTTTTAGATAGATTAACGGTAAAAATGCAAAATCGGAGCATATTGCCCAAATAAAAGGATGAGGAAGGGAGGATGGTTACGGATGACCCAGAGATTGTACTAAATGCCTTCTCCTCAGTTTTTACACAGCACAAGGAGGGGGTATACCGACTGAGGAAGTAGTTTTGGTGAAACATCACAGGATGTACCCTTGTGGCTAACAGAGGCCAGAGTGAGGGAAGGACGAGATAAACTTAATACAAATAAATCACCAGGACCAGATGGCTTACACCCGAGAGTCCTCAGAGAACTCAGTCGGGTTATAGCCAAACCATTGTCCAAAATCTTTGGATAGGATTGGTACCAGCTGATTGGAGAAAAGCCAATGTACCAATATTCAAAAAAGGACAGAGACAAATCCCTGGGAACTATAGGGCAGTTAGTCTAATATCAATCGCTGGTAAATTGGAAGGGATGATAAGGGACTATATCCAAAAATTTACTGAGGAAAAAATCTTAAGTAGTCATCATCAGCAGCATGGGTTTACTGAAGGTTGTTCTTGCCAGACCAATCTGTTAACATTCTACGAGGAAGTGAGCTGCCATCTAGACTGGGGAAGACCTGTGGATTTGGTGTATCTGGATTTTGCAAAGGCATTCAATACAGTTCCCCATAAGCGCTTATTCTAAAAGCTGAGGTCTGAAGGCGTGGACTATGTTTGTTCTTTGGTCAAAAACTGGTTACAGTGGCGTGTCCAAAGGGTGGTGATAAATAACGTGTACTCAGACTGGTCTGGAGTGGTAAATGAGGTACCCCAAGGTCCTGTCTTGGGACCAATTCTATTCAATATATTTGTAAATTATAGAGAATGGGATAAATAGCTCAATCTCAGTTTTTGAGGATGGACACAAAAATAAGCAGGACAATAACTTATCAGAATATCGAAATTTCACAGAAAGACCTGAACAAAATAACGAAGTGGGCAAATACATGGCAAATGAGGTTTAATGTGGAAAAATGTAAAGTAATGCACTTGGGGGGGGGCAAAAAACAAATGCAAACTACTCCCTAGGGGGATTTAAGAATGGAGAAAGATCTGGTGGACCCAGTAGAAGATAGATTGAGCAATAGCATGTAATGCCAAGCTGCAGCTACCAAAGCGGGCAGAAAAAAAAAAAAAATGTATATACTCCGGGGATAAAACTACAATCCCGCCACTTAATAAAACTCTGGTTAGGCCACATGTGGAGTATTCTGTCCAGTTCTGGTCACCAGTCCTCAGGAAGGATGTACTGAAACTGGAGAGAGTCCAAAGAAGGGCAACAAAACTAATAAGGGGACTGGAGGACCTCAATTACGAGGAACAACCGCAAACCCCAAATCTTTTCTCGCTGGAGAAACAACGCTTGAGAAGAGATATGATAGCGATTTACAAAGACCTCAATGGTGATCCCAGCATATAGAAAAACAATTCAGTCTCAGGAAGTACAAGAGGACACACAATGAGATTGGAGGAGAAGCGGTTTAACCTTAAACTGTGCAGGTTTTTTTTCACTGTCAGGGCAGTGAGGATGTGGATCTCTTCCACAATTAGTGGTGGCTGTGGGGAGTATGGATATTTTTATGAGACTCTTGGATGTGCATCTTAAAGAACACAACATACAGGGATATGGGAAATATAGACACTGACACATGTGCAGGTTAACCTGGATGGCCTTTTGTCTTTATTCAGCCTTACCTACTATGTAACATTTTTTACTTACTGTCATGTTATTAACCTCCCCTGGTCTCTGAAGATGCTTAAGCACCAGAACTGCTTCCAGGTAATATATAATATCACACTTGGTGCTCACTTCCAAATTCTATTTATTTTGGTCTTTCCCGATTAGCTTCCAGAAAGGTCTCCTTTGCTACCTCCAGCGGCATTCGGTTGGAGTTTTGGAGGCAGTCATCAAGGTTTCAAACCTGTAATTGATGTGAAGGGTACAGTATTGCAGGAAGTTCTAAGAAATGACAAAGTCAGAATAATCGGCACAACCAAAGACTAGATTACCTTTTACCGACATTCTCACAAGATACGAGCTTCATTATCCTTATTTGTATATTGTCGGTGATGTTCATAAAAAATGTACAATGTTGAAAAAGTTCAGGATCTTTCACAGAGAGATTAGTTCCCTTTAACTGATAGGTTACAAAGCGTCTCACGTGCTTCAAGTAGCCACTTATGGTCCGCTTCTTAAGGTGACTTTTCAAAGAGTTAAATGTATTTACTTTTCCTATGTCCTTCACAAAATGTAGGTTTACACGTTTTGGATTCATAAAATATAAGAATCTGGCCACATCCTCAACCTAGGGGGAAAACAAAACATAATTGATTATAAATTGGATGAAGGGTGTACTGCAGTGTTGGCACAGAGAAGCAGATTGATAAGTTTACAGAGGAAAATCTGTCTGGCATATTAAAAGGAGAAGTACAGCCAAAGCTCATTTGGCTGTACTTCTCCTGTGGATCACAGTTCATTCTGCACTCCTGTGAACCATTTTCAGTGGGCTGAAGCTCGCTGTCGGCCAGGGCTGGACTGGGACAAAAATTTGGCCCTGGACTTCACCCAGACTGGCCCACTTTGACAGGTCTCTCCCATGCCGGCTTGCCACCCAAGCCCCCCCCCCCCCACTAGCTATTAGCCGTTCTACATTATTTCTCTTATAGGCAGTATCAGTGGGGAAGCTAGACATTATTTCACCTGGGGCAAAGAATCAGTTTGGCGCCCCCCCCCCAATGGAACAAGATTAGGCAGGAAAGTGAGGCCGCCCTCCTTCCAGATCGTATGATGAGCTTCTAAGTGTTGACTCCTGAGCATCATGTCTGTATTCAGGCGCGCTGCATAACTAGCCAGGGAGAGGAGGTGAGCACTGCGGGGGGGGGGGGGACAGAGGACTGGAGAGAGGCAGCGGTCCACTGTCACTGAAATCGGCCCACTGAGCCATCGGCCCACCGGGAAACTCCCTGTAGTCCCAATGGCCAGTACATGCCTGCTGTCGGCTGATGTCACAGAGCCAGTCCATACTCGGGAAGGGTCATGACCATATGGTCGGGATCCATCCACATGCCTGGACCAGCACCCGGCTCCCAGTGAGCCACCGAGAACCTGAGCCGGCTGCTCCTGCCCCCTCCACAGCCCAGCACTAAAGTGAGCGAGGATTCTCGATTCTCAGTGTTAGAGCCAGTGTTCCATCAGAATCAACAACCCATCAGATTAGGTAACAGGAGTGCCGTTCCATCAGCTGAATACTTACTGTGCATGAGCAGGTTTGCTAATCTGAAAGAACACCTGCAGTCATAAAGCAACAGTGGACATCTTGCTACACCCAGCTACGTCTTGGATTTCACAGTCCTTTAACAAATAAAGTGATCATATATGACTCAATATAGTATATGGAGATCTGCCATGCTGTTTTCATGTTATATTTTCAGTCTAAAGGTTTAGTGCTGACCAGTGCAGGGTGTACCATCATGGCCTCTGCCAGCTTCCTACTGCTGGCATCCAGCTATTTTCAAAATGGCATCACAGATTTTAACATACTACATTTATATCCGCTCAGTTTATTGCTAAAATGACTGAAATTCAAGACTTAGCTGGGTGTAGTAAAATATCCGCTGCTGCCTTCTGACTGCAGGTGTTCTGTCACATTATCAAACCTGCTAGAAATGTGTAGTAAGTATTCATCTGACAGAACGTTCCTTCCATTACATTATTTGATGGGTCGCTAATTCTGACGGAACACCATTGGACAGATGCAGCATTGGAATTTCAAGCAAGGACATTGGGTCAGTTCATTATGTAACACCACCATGTGTAAACTGATGTCCCAAACAGACCCCGCCTTCACTCACCCCTGGGTCCTAAAGAAACCCTACACAAGAAATGCCTGAAGGAAAGGGGCTTCTGTTCTGAGCTTGTGAACATCGTGTTTTTCTGTCTCCAGTAGGTGGAGCCACACTCTAAGGCACGCCCCTGGAAAGACCTCTTCAGCATTTAAGCCTAGGTTCAGACTAGTGTGATCTCAGACATCGCATGCGATTCATACCCGCACCATAGGTGCCAATCACATGCGATGTCTGAGCAATGCAAGTTCAGCCATACAGTTGTATTCACATGCATTAACTGTATGCATTGGATTTGCACAGAAAATGGCGCAGGGACTTGTGTTTTCCCCGCACTGGAATCGGATCACATGGGTGTTCTCAGCAGTCCGATTCCTGTGTGAGTTCAAAGTTCGCACTGCAATCTGTGAACCATTCTGGGGGTGTCATTAACATTGTAATGACACCCACAGCGGTTGGCAGAGGGCGGTGTGACCTGCCTGCGGGAGAGATGTGGGAACCGGCGCTGGTTCCTGCATCGCACTAGTCTGAACCTAGGCTAAATGTTTTTATTTTGATCCATTAACATTTTGGTAACCAAATCTAGTAGAGTACTGGTGTCATACCTCCTGTTTATAGTTCTCCATCTCCAAAGTTTCATACAAATATGTTGCAAACTCCTTGAGCATTGGTGCTTTCAAAGAATGCCTTTCATAGACTCCTCCTTTTCTCATGTGTAATCGTGTCTTCGAGGTCCAGTTTGTATACTGAATCCTTTATTAGAAAAACATTAGAAATGCAGAAGAATGGAGAGATTGAATTGATGCAGATAAAATTGTGAACAAAATTTTATAGTTACTGTGAAACCCCATAAACCTCTGGTATATCATCTCCTGTATCCTCTTCTTCCTGCACTATTTTCTCCACTGTGGGCCATGTGCATTGTGAGGAACCGGAAGCTTCTTCAGACACACATGGTGAAACCATGGCAGTCCTTGACTGTCCTTCAGCCAATAAGTCCCTTATGGGGATGAGGTTGTACGAGTCTTCATTATTTAAACATTGCAATGTTGTGGAGTCTTCTACAGATGGTTCCTGAACTCTCCCTGGATCTTCATGATTTGGCACATATGGTGTGACTGCTGTATTAACCTGAGGTCTTGCGGTTGCCGATGAATTTTCCATTTGGACTCTTGGGGGGGAATAATTTAAGAACCCGAGTAAAGTTTTATTAATGTGTTTAATCAACACCATGTTGGATAGAGGGAGAGTGTGGTAAAACGTCTAAGTGAGATCAAGAGAAAGAACTCAAGTGAACATCAGATAGGAGCATGAGAGAACGAACGGTTCAAAAGAAAATGATGTTGGAAAAAACGGGGAAATGAAAAATGACCAACTCTAAAACTAAACTACCGAAAAAGACTGGGCCAAAACATTTTGGAATTTTGCATTCTATTCCTTGAATAAGACAAACTTTAGCTAATTTTATTAAAAAGGAAAACCTCTATGTAAGGGTCTTTGTACAGATTGATTTAGTTATTAAAACATTCAACTATTAAAACAGCTAGTTTGCAGATCTAAAAGGAGATTATACAATTCAATTGATGTAATTGTAGTCATATTCGTGTACATTACAAAAACTGAGTACTGTCCATGATACCTTAGTTGCACCAACATCTTAGGCCCAGTAGACTGTTAAAGAATCTCTAAAAAATAAGACACACAGAAATTGTAAAAGCAAAAACTCGGAGATGTGAGAGAAGACCGGAAGAAAGCAATGAAATGGTGTGGGGGAGGGGGAGAGTCGCAGAGGTTGGCGTCATACTTATAGTTACTTAAATTTGCTGGATAAATTTGGAAAACTGCGGTCCACATTTAATCCATTATATTTTGTGTACATAAAAGAATAACTTTAAGAAGAATACATTCATGTCTTACATAGTGTGGTCTAGTGCAGTGTTTCTCAACTCCAGTCCTCAAGGCGCCCCAACAGGTCGTGTTTTCAGGATTTCCCTCAGATGAAACGGCTGTGGTAATTACTAAGGCAGTGAAACTGATAAAATCACCTGTGAAAAATAATGGAAAGCCTGAAAACATGACCTGTTGGGGGGCCTCAAGGACTGGAGTTGAGGAACACGACTCTAGTGTGTGGGACATTTCTCACAACCAGACCACACTATGAAAGACATGAATGGTTTACCTCTTCAAAACTACCCAGGAAAGTAAAATATTTGAATGATGAGTCTATTTGCAAAAATAAATAAATGGACTAAATGCAGGCCTCAATATTTTTACATCTTTATCCAACAGTTTTTTGACCTCTCAACTCCGACTCTCCCCTCCCCCCATCCCATCGCTTTTTCTCTGCCTTTTCTCACTATCCAAGCTTACTTACCATTGATATATATCTGATTTTATCTTCAGAGAGAGTCTTATTAACACCCTGATAAAACTTTGTGTATTAGTACTGCCTGAAGAAGGGTGTACACCCTGAAACTTGTCCTGATTTGGAGGTTATTGCAGAAAAAAATAAAGAAAGAAAAAAAATAGGAAGAAGAGCATCACTGGCATTACTCAATTCCAATTAGATTGTAACCGGTGTGGTAAGATGAAGACAAAACAGGGTGAGCCTTACATACCTTGTTAAGCTCGGTTTGTTTATTACAGTTAGTCCTCTGTCCTCCAAATACTTTGCAATGTCTTCCAATATTTCTGGATTGAATTGTTCTTCTAATTGTCTGGAAGGGACCGCACAACGTTTGGCTGATTTGAATAGTTTGTCTCGAGCCCCAGAAATGGCGGCTTTGATTTCCTCATCAGGGGCCTCATTCATACAAACCCTTCTAAGGTGAGTGCAAAGGAAAGTCTCCACTTTAAAGAAAATGGGACACATAAGAGGAGATCTTCTTACCCTGAAAAGTGGAAAGACACATAGAAAAGGAGAGAAGACGGTAAATTGGTAAATGGTTTAAAACCTTGCAAAACAAAAAAGCCAGCACTCCATCCTTTTCAGGCCATTCGTCCAAAATTCTGTTTATAAAGAATAAAATTTTGAAATTTTAGAAATATGCCAACAATTAGGTGTGTAAAGCTGGTCATTCTGCTCTTTATCAATTTAGCGATTAACTTGCAACAATTCAGTAACAGATTATATATATATAGCAATTATCAGCGATTATAGCAGATAGCTGGCAACAACAGTTGATCAATTATCAGCAGTTCTGGCGCTCATCTGACAGCCACATTCCAGCCGGTGTTGTGATTTGGCAGGTAACTTGCTGGAGCTTTTCAGTGATTGGCAACAATTCTAGCGATCTGATAGCAGCAAATCCACACTTTAGAGATTCAGCGACTAACTTGCAGCAAGGGTTCCATAATTAGCGACAATTATAGCAATCAACTAATAACAGCAGTTCAGCAATTATCTTGCAGCAACAATTCAATAGTTGACAGCATTCATATGGCTCCATCCTTATCATCCGGGTCTATTACCGATGATTAGAACAGTCCATCAATGGTGACAAGTCTGCAGTTCTTCTCTCACCAACAGAGAACAGCGATTAGGAATTTTTTACCTTTAGCAGCAGTTTAGTCATAAGTAGGAAGGCCAGTATGGTGGCCTGAATTTATGGGAGGAGCCCGGGGGGTATTTAAGCAGCCCGTTCACCTGTGGTGCTTGTCGGTTTCCTGTGCGCGATATACGTCACTAGGCCGACTATTCGAATACCAGCGTCCGCAAGTTCTTGCCTCGCAAGTTCCCGTATTCGCAATTTCCGTGCTCGAGAGTTTCGAAGTCCGTGTTTACCGATTCGTAGTTCGTACCGCGCGTCGGGCTTGGCTGTCGCAGGTAGGGTCCCGTCGGACTTTTGTTTTTTACGCATTCTTAGATATCATGTCACTAAACCGTGATATCAAACTTACGAGTCACTCGCAAAATTTCACAAACGTAACCGCAATGTATATCACTCGTACTATCGCCATGTTACCATTTCGCGTTATCTGAGAAAAACCACCGCGACGCAGACGGCGCTTCATTTCTAGCATGTCTAAAATTGTTAAAACATGCGTCAGTAGACAGCCATAGCGATTCGCAACTCACAAATCTTATCGAATCACGTCAGTTCGATACCAATCATTTCTCATTTCTGAACATTTCTAAATACATTTCTAACATTTCAAATCATTTCTCATTTCAGTCACGTACCGCGCTCCGATTCGAATCCAGTCGCACCTAAAAGATGCACCGATTCGCTCCGGTGTGCCCCAGTAGTTACGGCCCCATTTCAGTACATGCTCCAGAGTCACGTTATTATCAGTCACTCACCGATTCGTACCTCTGTCATGGCAACAATATGTTACACCTGCACTTACCGCGCTCCGCTTCGAATCTAGTCGCATCCTCCATGCACCGATTCGTTACGGCGTGCCCCAGGGCTCGGCCTCATTTCTAAAACATGCTCCAGAGTCCGGATCATAGTTAGTCGCAGATATCGGGCGACTGATCCGCATCTCTGTCATGCAATTGCTACCATTTCACTCCCACAGCGCATCACCGTTTCGAAACCAGTCGCATCCAAGATGCACCGATTCGTCACGGAATGCCTCAGTTGTTTCGGCCGTATCCATACCTATACCAGAGCTCGGTTCGTTGCCAGTCGCAAAATGCGGCACAACCAATTCGAGCCTCGGTCAAGGTAAACGTTTCTCTCATTTCGTTTCATACTGCGCTCCGATTCGAATCCAGATGCATCAAACATGCACCGATTCGTCCCGGTGTGCACCAATGCCTTTTCAGTTGCCTCATTTCAGTACATGCTCCAGAGCCCGGTTCACGGTCGGTTCAGTCACGACACGACCGAGCCAGACCTCTGTCATGGAGTTCACTCATTTCATAATCAAGGCAAACATTTCAAATCATTTAATTGTCACAAGTTTGCAAGCACCATACAAGTCGTTGCTTCAAGTTAGTCAGCAAACCCTTCACGAATTATCACCTTTCATTTTCCTCTAGGTCAGTCAAAGTTCAGTAGGTCCACCCTGCACCAGGTTGGACGGTATCCCCCCAGGTAAAAAAAAAAAAAAAATGGGAGAAAATAAGTCGGGTAAGTATGACTCAGGGGATCAAAGAAAAAACTTGAAAATCATGTCACCCCCAATAGGTTACAGTCAACCAAAAAATAAGAGCTCAAAGACAGGAGATTCTCACCAGATCAACCATGTCTCAGGCCGGCAGCGAAGACTTCACGGTCCCTCTGTCACCTTCCCCGGTCTCAGAGAGCGGCAGCGTGCAGTCCCTCAGGGGATGGACTATCCCCAAACTGACGGCAGAGCTCAGACGCAGAGGTGTGCCCTTCCCCGCCACAGGGAGGAAAGGCGAGCTGTTCAAACTCCTCTTTCCCCCACCAGCAGCAGGAATCAGTACCCAACAGGCAGGGGCGGACTGATAACTCATGGGGCCCCCGGGCAATAGGAGATTATGGGGCCCCCAGGCAATCAGAGATTATGAGGACACACAGTATACACACACACAGTATACAATCACACAGTATACACATACATGTACACACAGTATACACAGGCAGATGTAAAAAAAAAAAAAAACACAGATTTATACATACTGTCCCTGGTTTTACTGAGGCTGGCAACCCTGATGGGGCCCCCTAGTGGCCCAGGGCCCTCGGGCAGTGCCCTAATCGCTCAATGGTCAGTCCGCCCCTGCCAACAGGCATCCCTCCAGTCAATATCTTCAGCCATCTCACAACTACACACGATGGTGTCATCCCTGTCTACCTCGGTCACAGACGTCCAAACCGGGGTGGCACTCCTGGAGGCTCGACCGGCCGCGGCTGTCCCCGACCCAACCGCAACCCAAACCTTAACACCCCTTCCTGCAGGTACCTCAGGCTGGAGCCCCATTGTCTACCCCTCCCATTTGGTTCCAACCAGCATCAGGAAGGACATTTTGGATGGCAGGGACGTCAACCTGGCCTCTCTCCTTATTTCCGTGCACGATCTGGCAGAAAATAAGGCCTACTCCTGGGGTGACATATCGGTGGTCCTTAAAGCCAAAGACCCCAGATTGAACCGCAAGTTATCTGTCCCAGAATTCACCTTGGCCTTTGGCATGCTGAGAGACGTCCAATGCTCAGCCGCCCCCAGCAGAAGGGAAGAGCTGGACTTGTACCTCCATACGGTAGTAGACTTGGGCTACAAGTATGGAGGATTTTCCTTTTACGACTACCACCGTTCCTTTTCCGCAAAGGCTGCCGCCAGACTCACACAGTTCCAAACAACAACAAATTGGAGTCTCATGGACACAGAGCTCTTCTGCCGCCATTTTGCCGGCTTACGCTCACCCCTGTGTGCGATTTGCCAGTCCTCCACCCACACTGCCACCTGGTGCGCCAATGCGGCGATCAGACGTCCCTTCGAGTTTCCCTCTACCTCCGGTGCACTTCAGGGTCAGTCGCCCCCTGAACAAACGCCTCAGGTGGACAAATTCGGACGCCCAGTCCGAACCATGGGAGGGGCAGCCATCTGCAATAATTACAATTACGGGTCCTGCAACTTCAGTCAGTGCCGCCTACTCCACATCTGCACCTTATGCCAAAGAGCGCACCCAAAAAACTTGTGCGAAGTCAAACAACAGAAGAGGGCATGACTAAGCCGGATCAACGTCTTATGGCTAGGACTCTACCTCACCTCACATCCCACCCCTTCCCTGGCCACCTACCTTATCCAGGGCTTCACAGTAGGCTTTCACACCGGCCTCATTTCACTACCCCACACTACTTACGAATGTGGGAATCTTCGTTCAGCAGCCATTGACGAACAAGCCATAGATCGGCTCTTACAAGCAGAAATAGACCGAGAGTACGTTATAGGCCCTTTCACTCAGCCCCCTTTCAGCACGTGGAGAGTCAGCCCTATTGGGCTTGTCAAGGGCAAATTCACAAATAAATTACGTTTGGTGTACGACCTGTCTGCGCCTCATTCTTCCCACATCCCCAGTCTCAATTCCCTGATCCCCTCCGAAGAATTCTCCCTAAAATATTCCTCCGTCGACATGGCAATACAAGCAGTCATCAAAGCAGGTACAGGTGCCTGGCTCTCCAAAGCCGACATCTCGGATGCCTTCAAGCTCCTGCCCATCCACCCAGCCCTTTGGTGCTGGCATGGCATCAAGTGGAAGGAGGCATATTATTTTGCCACAAAACTAACCTTCGGTTCAAAGAGTAGTCCTTGGCTCTTCGACACAGTCGCTCAGTCCCTTGCTTGGATACTGTTACACAAGGGTCAATGCCAAGAAGTTATCCATTACCTGGACAACTTCCTACTAATAGAACCTGCCAGCAAGTCCCCAGGAGACCTCGACAAACTCAGAGTGATATTTGGAAACCTCAATGTTCCCATCGCCGAGCACAAAGTCGACGGCCCAGCACACATCATCACCTTTCTCGGGGTCAACTTAGACACCTGCGCTATGCAAGCCAGTATCCCCCTCGACAAACTAACCCGCATTAGGGTGGTCCTTCACAAATTCACCCACACCAAGGGCTGTACCAAAAAACAATTGCAATCTCTCCTGGGAATGCTTAATTTCGCCATGCGAATTATTCCACAAGGCCGCACCTTCGTGTCACGCCTGCTCAGATTCCTGTCAGAAACTCAAGACCCCGATCAGATCCTAAATCTAGACTCCGCAGCAATAGCGGACCTATCTATGTGGGAGGAATTCCTGTCCGCCTGGAATGGCATATCCCTATTTATACCCATGGTTTCGGCCCTGTCACCCCAGGTGGTGACAGACGCTGCAGCCTCCACAGGTTTTGCAGCAATTTTCGGCCACCAATGGTTTTCAGGACCCTGGCCTCAACAGATACTGTTGATACCCGGCTTTATCCGAACATCTTCCCTCTTCGAACTCTATCCCATAGTGGCAGCTGCACAACTCTGGGGCCACCATTGGGCAGGGCAAACCGTAGTCTTCACCACAGACAGACAATCAGGCCACGGCAGACATCATCAACAAAGGCAGGTCCAAGTCCCTAGCAGTCATGTCCTTCCTGCGCAGATTGGTACAACTGTCTTTACAGCATCAGTTTAACATACACTGTGCATTTATTCCCGGCAGATACAATTTAGCTGCTGACGCACTGTCACGTTTTAATTACACCTCCTTTTTCAAACAGGTTCCCGAAGCCGAACCAATGTCGGCCCCTATCCCTGTCTGGTCACAGCTGACCCTGGACTAGTTCAACATTTACACGGAGCAACGCAGCTCATCAATCATTCACTCTCTCACAACACACTCAAAGCCTACCAGACAGCTTGGAAGGCGTTCAATAAATTTCTCACATCCTGCCGTAAAGGACCAACAGATGTCAAACAGGTACTGGCCTTTACTTCATACTGCCACACTCAGCTTATTTATGCAGTTTTATATTTCATCATGTTTGTATACAATGTCCCTTGAATTTTAAAGCTTGTGTAATATGTATGTTGTTTATATGTATTACATGTGTATCAGCTCGTCATACTGACAATGCATCGGGTCCAATGCAATTTCCTAAATAAACCTGTCATTTGCTCATGTATACTATTGTTTCTTCGCTTACACACATCTCATTTAAAGTCCCAAACAATGTCCTTTCTTTCAAATGATTACTAGGGATGGAAGTGTAGTGCTCGCTTATGACCACACACTTCATTTAAAGTCCCAACCTTTTTTCGTTTTTTAGAATTCAAATTTAGGGATGGAGATGTGTGATGTGAGTGGAAACCAACTGCCTATACGTGTTTGCTGTTGACCGTCAACCATTTATTTCCATGTTTGACAGCTGACCCTATTTGTTGTGGTCCGCATCTCTTTTATGTCTACAGCAAATTTTCACGTTGGCACAATTTTTCCACTCACTTTATTAGATTACCAATTTATGGTTTGTTACTTGTCTTGGACATGCAGTCTCATGGGTTTGGTTGGCTGGATTGTTCCAGGTCCGGGAGCTGCGATGCGCACTGGTGCCTCCCCTCCCCTCCCTGCTGATTTGCTGGGAGGGGTGGTGGGTGTCTCACTGTGCATCGGCGCCACGCCCCGCGTCGCTATGTGTGAGGACACTTCATTGTGTCTCATTGGCGGCGGCGAGTTGTCCAGCGTAGTGTGTGGTGGGCGTTCCCGCCGATGCTGGCGGCCACGTGTCAGCTGTTTGGCGGGAAGGCCACATACAAACACACCCAGCGTGACGCTGGGGGCGTTCGTTGTGGCTGCCCGGGCGGGTATACCTTTCAATCCTGGGAGATGCAATCTTCTTTCCCTTTACACAAAACGTTCCTTGGACCTTACATGGAGGTCATGGCACTCACACACAGATTACTAGGTAAACTATCTTCTTTCCTTTCCCCCCCCCAGGACTCCTCTTCCTTGTGGGTTTCTCTTGTTTCTCTCTTTTCTACCTCTCTGGGGGTCCTTGAATTCTTGGACAGGATAGGTCTGTCGTTATTCCAGGACTATGCACTTTACTACTTCCTACTCCTGCTTTTCTGGTTGTTTTTTGCCTATGGTTTGCTCTGTTTCTTGGTTCACCCTTTCATGGATACCTCATCCAATTTTCTCTGCTTTGTCCATTTTGTTTCTCCTTTTGTCCTGAATCTCTGGGCAGTATTGGTCTGTTGTGATTCTAGGATGCCTTATCATTTCTTCCTCTTTTCTAAAGGGTTTTGGTTCTTTATTGGTCTTTTTCTCCTGGTCAGCTACAATTCATGTGCCTGGCCAGTCTGTTTTTTTTTTTTTGTTTTTTTTTTGAGTTTTTTTTGAGTTTTGTTTTTTTCACCTCACACAGATGGGAGCTACTCACAGGCATCTTCCTGCAGCTCATGTTTTTTCGCTCCCCTGGGGTATGGTGTTCTCCGCCTTGGCTGTCTGCATTGTGATGCCCCCTCAGCTCCCGGTGGGAATGTGTCCCGGCCTCCATTGACCATTAGGCTTCAGCACTGTATGACTGTTCACAAGGCTGTCAAGTAAGCCATTGGGATGTTTGGGTTTTTCCTTCCCCCGCACCCTTGTCTAATTCATTGGAATAATTTTGGATATATATTACTTTTAGATATGAATTCTGCAATTGCTTCTGAAGAAGTGGAACGAATCCACGAAACGCGTCAAGCTTATTTATGCAGTTTTATATTTCATCATGTTTGTATACAATGTCCCTTGAATTTTAAAGCTTGTGTAATATGTATGTTGTTTATACGTATTACATTTGTATCAGCTCGTCATACTGGCAATGCATCGGGTCCAATGCAATTTCTTAAATAAACCTGTCATTTGCTCATGTATACTATTGTTTCTTCGCTTACACACATCTCATTTAAAGTCCCAAACAATGTCCTTTCTTTCAAATGATTACTAGGGATGGAAGTGTAGTGCTCGCTTATGACCACACACTTCATTTAAAGTCCCAACCTTTTTTCGTTTTTTTACACTCAGCTGGCCTTATCTTACAATACCATTCGGCTATACCTAGCCAGCATACAACATTTCTTGACGCTTGAAGACCCCACGAAATCTTCACTGTTCTCATCACACGCTATACGAGCCATCCTAAGGGGCATTCAGAAACGACAACCAGTCATCAGCACCAAGCGCTTACCCATTACGGGGCCCGTCTTCAGGGACATGTCGACTATTCTGGCTACTTCGCCATTCGGTCTGCTCCCCAGCACGGTCCTACAAGCAGCCATATATTTGGCTTACTACGGGTTCTTGCGACCCGGCGAATTCACCTATAACAAACCCACAGACCAAGTACTATGCAGACGGCACTTGCTTCGCTACCAAGACCATTTCATCCTTCACCTCGAGGTCTCTAAAACCCAGCAAACAGGCTCTGGAGTGGACATTCACCTCTACAAAACCAATAACAGCTGGTGTCCAGTCACCGTACTCAACCGACTCCTGTCACTCCTGCCTGAACAACCGGACACCAGTCCCCTTCTACCATTCCCAGTTAAACCCTTAAGCGCCTGTCAGTTTGTAAAACACATAAGGATACTTCTCCGCAATCTCCACCTTAACCCCAGTCAGTATTCCGGACACTCCTTTCGCATCGGAGCAGCCTCCGCAGCATCCCGCCACGGGGTTCCAGACCACGTCATCAAAAGACTAGGCAGGTGGAAATCAGCCTGCTTCGCCCGGTATATCCCCAATCCGCAAGTAGAGATGGCACAGGCATTCTCCAAATTGGCTCAATGAATAACTGAAAACCAATAAAATATTATACCCCTACCTGAATGTTTTTGCCCCCTTATTTTGGCATACCGGCCATTAGACCAAGGCACACTTTCAGGTCCATTTCATATGGTAAGTCCACACTTCCAGGTCTATTTCCGATGGTAAGTCTTATCTTAACTATAAATGTTATCTATGTCCATATCGGACATAGGGCTCCAACCATAAGTAGGAAGGCCAGTATGGTGGCCTGAATTTATGGGAGGAGCCCGGGGGGTATTTAAGCAGCCCGCTCACCTGTGGTGCTTGTCGGTTTCCTGTGCGCGATACCCACCCTCCCATCCCCATTTCACAGCATTTCAACTATTCATTTCTCTTTACAGAACAATCATTTCTTAAACCAGGGTATGCCCCCTTATTTTGGCATACCGGCCATTAGACCAAGGCACACTTTCAGGTCCATTTCATATGGCAAGTCCACACTTCCAGGTCTATTTCCGATGGTAAGTCTTATCTTAACTATAAATGTTATCTATGTCCATATCGGACATAGGGCTCCAACCATAAATGGTTTTCCCACAGCAGCAGCTCCACCAGCTTAAGAGAACTTCTAGTATTTGACTAAAATCAGCAACAGTTCAATAATATATGGAGAGCAAGTAGCTGAGATCTCACCAAAGGAAGAAAAAGTTTGTGAAGGTTTGAATGGTGGACCTGCTTTGACACGAGTCTATATGAGGTCTGTGTGGTGGGTCTCATTACTGTGGAGAAGTGTAATAAAGCAAAGCGGAGCAAGGAAGGAGATATTAAAATCACCCCCCCGCAGCCCCCCCATTCCTCTCCCCTCTCTCCTTCAAAGTTCCTCTCGTCTCCCATGATCTCTAAGTCTCCAGAGGCTGAGGGAGAAGTTTTAGCCATTCAGGAATTTCAGCCATCAAATGGATCAAGCAGAGCAAGTGAGCAAGTAAGACAGTCTGGTGAGGTCTGGTGAGGGATGGTGAGGGATGGTGAGGTCTGGTGAGGGATGGTGAGGGATGGTGAGGGATGGTGAAGCCGTTGAGCAGACAGCAAACAACCGATGAGCAATGATGAACAGCTGATGAGAAAACAGCTGATGTGCCGTCAGAGACCCGACTGATAAGACAAGCAGACAGTTATGGTGGAGGAGTACCGGGGGGGAGACGATGATCATTAACCACTTCCCGACCGGTGCACGACTATTTACGTCGGCAGAATGGCACGGCTGGGCAAAAGGACGTACCTGTACGTCCTTTTGAATTCCCCGCCGTGCCATTGCGCGCGCACGCCGGCCGGGAGCTCCGTGAGTCGGGTCGCGGGTCTCGCGGACTCGATCGCCGCGGGGATACCCGCGATCGCCTCACGGAGCGGATGAACGGGGAGATGCCGTTGTAAACAGCATCTCCCCGTTCTGCCTAGTGACAAGTGTCACTCGATCTCTGCTCCCTGTCATCGGAGCAGAGATCAGTGATGTCACCCACACAGCCCATCCCCCTACAGTTAGTAATCACTCCCTAGCTCACACTTAACCCCTCCCCGCCCCCTAGTGGTTAACCCCTTCACTGCCAGTGTCATTTACACAGTAATCAGTGCATTTTTAATCGCACTGATCGCTGTATAAATGACAATGGTCCCAAAAATGTGTCAAAAATGTCCGACATAACGTCGCAGTCACAATAAAAAAAATCGCTGATCGCCGCCATTACTAGTAAAAAAAAATTTATTAATAAAAATGCCATAAAACTATCCCCTATTTAGTAAACACTATAACGTTTGCGCAAACCAATTAATAAACACTTATTGCGATTTTTTTTTACCAAAAATATGTAGAAGAATACGATCGGCCTAAACTGAAGAAAAAAATGTTTTTTTTATATATTTTTGGGGGATATTTATTATAGCAAAATGTAAAAAATAATGTGTTTTTTTCAAAATTGTTGCTCTTATTTTGTTTATAGGGCAAAAAATAAAAACCGCAGAGGTGATCAAATACCACCAAAAGAAAGCTCTATTTGTGGGAAAAAAAGGACGTCAATTTTGTTTGGGAGCCACGTCGCACGACCGCGCAATTGTCAGTTAAAGAGACGCAGTGCCGAATCGCAAAAAACGCTCTGGTCAGGAAGGGGGTAAATCCTTCCGGGGCTGAAGTGGTTAATAATCATTTAATAGCTTAGTCTCTGCTGACATCGCTGCCAACATCCTCCTAAGCCAGGCGGGGTAAAGATGTTTCGTCATCCCCTCGGAATGGAGCGGCATCAAAGCTCCTCTGAATGAAAGCCGCACATCGCAGAGCCGGCAAATGACCGTCCACTCAGCTCACCTCACATCCGCACCTGAGCCTTTCATTGATAAAGAGCAGAAATTATGTCATCAGACGATCGTTATAGTTGCTGATAATTAATGAACTGTTACTGGAAGTTAAAGAGGAAGTAATCCCTCCTGCAAAAAAAAAAAAAAACAAAAAAAAAAAAAAAAACACACCCTGCAAGATAAAGGCATAATGAGCTAGTATGCATAGCATACTAGCTCATTATAAAATACTTACCCGAGAACGAAGCCCCCGCAGCCGTCCTTGTCTCCCCCTCAGGCTGCCCGGGGCTTGCTTCCGGGTATCATGGCCCCAACGCTGTGATTGGCCGGAGCCGCGATGACGTCACTCCCACACATGCGCACGCAAACCACCGCGAACAGCACACAGTGCAACTGAAGCAACGGCACGTTTGTGGCATTGCTTCAGTTGGCTTAAGTGCACATGTGCCGCGTGACGTCGGCAAATAAAGGGATATCTCCTAAATCGTGCAGGTATAGGAGATATCCAGTGCAGCTCCAGGGAAGTCTAATTATAGGCTTGTCTGTAGTTTAAAGTGGTTATAAAGGGTTTACAGCGACTTTAATTGCTAAATCATTACAGTTATTGATTTGCTGCCGATAGACGATCAATACAATTACTGCAAAACTATCGAATTATTGTGAAGTCTCTGAATTGTTGCCGACTGATGAAACTGTTCCTGATTGCTACATATGGCTGCTAATTACTCTTTTATCTGCTTACCCTTCATATCTGTGAAAGTCATCTGAAAAGATAAATATACTTTTATAAAAAAGGAATTTATTGATCAATAACAGATTATGACCCGGAAAGGAGGAGGGAACCGGAGGCCGAAATGGAGAAATCACTGAGAGACAATGAGGAGATGCAGGCAGAGGGTTTCAATAAAAAAAAAAAAAAAAAGTTAAAAAGCTCAGAAGGATCAGAAAAAGGGGTTTAAGGAAATCTGTCCAAACAAAGAACAGATTCTAATAAGATGACAAAAGCCATAATAAATGAGAATAGCAAATCGGGGGCCAATCAGGATACTCAATGAATCTCAGAGTAATACAGAAACTACACCCCTGACATATATACTTCAGCACTCTGCTGAATCAGTCCTGTCCTTTGCACAGAACCGGTTTCCCCTTTTAAACACCAACATAGACGGAAATGGATCACCATTTTCAGAATTGTTAGTACATACCACATCATTAGGTTTATCTTTAACCCTTGTCTCTCTGCTACAAAGAGCATTGCATGGAGACAAGTCCTTATCAGTCCTCAAGCTTGCTATAGGCTCAGCTTTAAACTGGGCTTTGCTACTAGATTTTCATCAAGTCTTCATACTGGACTTGCTCCCACTTCACAGGGAATAGTCCCAGGAGATATCTCTCTCCCCCCCCATTGAGGGTGTTGTCCCTTCTTTGCTGTGCTCTCTAATGCCCCCTCATGGACACGGGGCAACATTGCATCTTTCTTGGATTTTCTAACATTCCCTGCAGGCCAAACAGGTTTCCTGTTGCCAGGGGTAACAGCAGACCCACACACATTGTCACACCCCTTGCAGGATGCTGGATACGGTGCCCTCTTCTCTGGGCTGACCACTTCACACAAGCAGCCAGAACTTGCATAGTTGCCAACATTGGGAAAAAAAAATTAGGGACACTTTTTTTGGCTGTAGGCGGAGTCAGCCTATAATTAGGGGGCGGGGCATGCGTTAGTAGGCGTGGCATATAAAAAAGGAAAAATGCGGCGCGTGAAGCGCGCCGCGCAAAAAAATGGGCGTGGTTTACGTGAAATAGTGGGCGTGGCTTACATGGGCGTGGCTAAATGGGGTGTGGTTAGAGTCTGAGGTGAATGAGGGATGCAGAGGGAAAGGGGGGTAGAGGGATGGAGGGAAAGCAGACCCAGACCCTACACCATAATAGCAATGTGTATTCCAGAGTTTAACAATCAGCAGATAAAGATACTCCAAACACCTGGTGTTAGCGCTTCAATCATCCCGGCACCATTATTGTTATGGTGTCAGGATGATTGAAGCGCATTATTACTATTATTACAGATGAGGTAGAGGGGGTGCAGGTATGTTGGTGACACAGGGGGGAGGGGGGAATCAGGTATGGTGGTGACACAGGGGGGAGAGGGGGGTGCAGGTATGTTGGTGACACAGGGGGGAGAGGGAATCAGGTATGGTGGTGACACAGGGGGGAGAGGGGGGTGCAGGTATGTTGATGACACAGGGGGGAGGGGGGAATCAGGTATGGTGGTAACACAGGGGGGAGGGGGGGTGCAGGTATGTTGGTGACACAGGGGGGAGAGGGGGGTGCAGGTATGTTGGTGACACAGGGGGGAGGGGGGAATCAGGTATGGTGGTGACACAGGGGGGAGAGGGGGGTGCAGGTATGTTGGTGACACAGGGGGGAGGGGGGAATCAGGTATGGTGGTGACACAGGGGGGAGAGGGGGGTGCAGGTATGTTGGTGACACAGGGGGGGGAGAGGGGGGTGCAGGTATGGTGGTGACACAGGGGGGAGAGGGGGGTGCAGGTATGTTGGTGACACAGGGGGGGGAGAGGGGGGTGCAGGTATGGTGGTGACACAGGGGGGAGAGGGGGGTGCAGGTATGTTGGTGACACAGGGGGGGAGAGGGGGGTGCAGGTATGTTGGTGACACAGGGGGGGAGAGGGGAGTGCAGGTATGTTGATGACACAGGGGGAGGGGGGAATCAGGTATGGTGGTAACACAGGGGGGAGGGGGGGTGCAGGTATGTTGGTGACACAGGGGGGAGGGGGGAATCAGGTATGGTGGTGACACAGGGGGGAGAGGGGGGTGCAGGTATGTTGGTGACACAGGGGGGGGAGAGGGGGGTGCAGGTATGTTGATGACACAGGGGGAGGGGGGAATCAGGTATGGTGGTAACACAGGGGGGAGGGGGGGTGCAGGTATGTTGGTGACACAGGGGGGAGGGGGGAATCAGGTATGGTGGTGACACAGGGGGGAGAGGGGGGTGCAGGTATGTTGGTGACACAGGGGGGGGAGAGGGGGGTGCAGGTATGTTGGTGACACAGGGGGGAGGGGGGAATCAGGTATGGTGGTGACACAGGGGGGAGAGGGGGGTGCAGGTATGTTGGTGACACAGGGGGGGGAGAGGGGGGTGCAGGTATGTTGGTGACACAGGGGGGAGGGGGGAATCAGGTATGGTGGTGACACAGGGGGGAGAGGGGGGTGCAGGTATGTTGGTGACACAGGGGGGGGAGAGGGGGGTGCAGGTATGTTGGTGACACAGGGGGGAGGGGGGAATCAGGTATGGTGGTGACACAGGGGGGAGAGGGGGGTGCAGGTATGTTGGTGACACAGGGGGGAGGGGGAATCAGGTATGGTGGTGACACGGGGGGGAGAGGGGGGTGCAGGTATGGTGGTGACACAGGGGGGGAGAGGGGGGTGCAGGTATGGTGGTGACACAGGGGGGGAGAGGGGGGTGCAGGTATGGTGGTGACACAGGGGGGAGGGGGGAATCAGGTATGGTGGTGACACGGGGGGGAGAGGGGTGCAGGTATGTTGGTGACACAGGGGGGGAGGGGGAATCAGGTATGGTGGTAACATGGGGGGAGGGGGGTGCAGGTATGGTGGTGACACAGGGGGGAGGGGGGAATCAGGTATGGTGGTGACACGGGGGGAGAGGGGTGCAGGTATGGTGGTGACATGGTGTGCAAGAGGGGAGCCAGGACCATCAATGTCCCCAGCCAGCGGAGCCCCAGTCCATCCATGCTGGACCTCAGCCTTTGAGAAGTGTACTGCAGGGAAAGCTCCAAGCCTCCCATACACTGAGTACACCCCCTCCCCCTATCTCTCTTCTCCCCCACTACACTGACAGGCCACTACTCACAGGTCAGACAACTCCTGAACAGCCAGATGAAAGCCTCCCTTCTTCCCTCCCGTCACTCCCACTATTCCCTGAGCTCCGTTGGACACAGGGGGGGGGGGGGGGGAGGGTGATGGCAGTGGAGGCTGATCACGTCTTCCTTGTGTGCAGTGTAGAGCGGGGAGGGGTTGCCAATCCCTCCAACCAATAGGCTTCAGTGTACAATAGAATTTTCTATTTGTACACTGAAGAGAGAAGCGGATTGGCTGCCCCTCTCCCCTGCACTGAACACAAGGGGAACATTGTGACTGACTCGTGGAGGCAACGGCGGCCATTTTTGTGGAGCCGTTGCCGTTTTTTACAAAAACACTCACGATTTTCTCGGGACAAACCCCAAAAATTCGGGAAAACACCCGGAACAAAATTAAATCGGGACAAGGGTCCCAAAATCGGGATTGTCCCGGGAAAATCGGGACTGTTGGCAACTATGAACTTGAAACCACTGGTTTCTTGTGCTCTCCATCACCCCCTGCAGGCTGAACAACATTTTCTCACATTTTCTGTCTGTTGTCACCAGGGGCAACAACAGACACTTTTACCTGAACCTCTTCACTCAGAATTTGAGCCGCTGTAGCTCCTCCTTTCTGCAAATGGACTTTCTTCGGTTGCTATGGTTGCTTCGGTATCTGGGCCACCCTTGGTAGGAAGAAATCATCGCAAATTCATCCAAAAAGTCTTCAACATGTTCAGAAGACAACATAGAAGGTACTTGTAGTGCAAAGTGGATTTGCCTTTCGTAAATAACCCCCATTGCTTCCTTTTTGCATTCTGACCGTCCCATCTCTGCAGTCAGGCCCACAACGTTTAACACAGTTCCTTATAAACACAGGAAAATTTGGTGTACTGTCTCTTTAAGACTTGCAAGCAGCAGACGTTCACATGCAGACTCCACTGGTTCACATGATCCGCTCCTCACAGCATTGCTGCAAAACACTTTCTTTCTACTCACCGGTTTTGGTATGTGAGGATCTGGAAGTCTTCCAACTCTGCCCAACATCCAAACCTCCACCATATGTAAGATTGGGGTGATCAGACTCAAGTGATAGGTGCGTTTCCAGGGAGTACGCCGGTCCAGAACTGTATTATAAGGGGGTGGTAGCCCAATTTTATTTAAAAGAACAAAAAAAAAGGTTCACAAAGACATGAGTATCCCACGCAGGGGGTTCCACCATTACTGGATCTTACAGACTCCAAATGCTTCAGCCTCCTGGCTTAGGTTATTTCCGGCTGCTTCAGGCCTGTAGCCTAGGCCTTAGGTCTGCTCCTTAGAACAAAAGAGTTTCCTAGAGTGAAGTTCTCTCCTAGCTTATTCCTGATCAGCGCCTTGCTGCTCTGTCACAAAGTACATCTGCCTCCTGCAGACATGCATGCTCTGACTTCACCCCATGCAGCCTCTGACTCCTGCAGAGGAATGAGAGTCCCCCTGACTCCAATGTACAGACTTCCTGTCTGTGGGGTCCTGAGCCATAGTCAGGTCACAACTAAATAGCCCAACACACAGCTGTCCAATCAGAGGGCCCGTCTCTCCAAAATCTGGTGTAAACCAGCAATCTTTCAGGTAGCACAGGGTCCCACTAATATATATATATATAATATAAATATTCTATAAAATGTATGTAAAAACTATGCCCAGCACTCCATCCTTTTCAGGCCATTAGTCTGAAATTCTCATATCCTAACAATTAGGTGTGTAAATCTAGTCATACATTATACAATCTGATTGCTCAGTTTTCATAAATCTTAGGTAAGGACAAGTCTAACCTGCCATTAGATTAAAGATAGACACACACCACCACTTCCCCTACAAATATTAACCGGTTCCCGACCGGCGCACGCCGATGTACGACGGCAGAATGGCACGGCTGGGCAAATGGGCGTACCTTGTACGTCCATTTGAATTCCCCGCCGTGCCATTGCGTGCGTGCTGCCGGCCGGGAGCTCCGTGATTCGGGTCGCGGGTCCGGCGGACTCGATCGCCGCGGGGATACCCGCGATCAGGTCACGGAGAGGACGAACGGGGAGATGAGAAGTAAAAGTATGGGTGTGGCGCTGCTCCTTTTTGTATCCTACGTGATTTGTGGTGTCTTGCTATATGCACCTCTATTTAAGTGAATGATGATCGCGGTTCAGAGAAGGTTGATAAGCACTTTATCTATCCTATATTGTGTCACGTGTCAGAATAGCCACAAGTCTATGTGACGTGGCCTGACCTCATATTTACACCTTTATTTTTATTCTTCTTTATCCCTTATCACGTTAGAGTTTTTGCATTTTTTCTCTGAACCGCGATCATCATTCACTTAAATAGAGGTGCATATAGCAAGACACCACAAATCACGTAGGATACAAAAAGGAGCAGCGCCACCCCCATACATTTACTTTTCAATCCAGCTTTTTCCACCTCATGTGGTGATTGCATACTGGGGGGGGGGCAGTTCTGGTCTATCTGAAGATCACCGCAAATAACTTCTCTATATTTCCACTGGGCGGGGCACCATTACACCTTTTATGAACGGGGAGATTCTGATGTAAACAGCATCTCCCCGTTCTGCCTAGTGACAGTGTCACTGATCTCTGATCCCTGTCATCGGAGCAGAGATCAGTGACGTGTCACAGCTAGCCCATCCCCCCTACAGTCAGTAATCACTCCCCTAGGACATACTTAACCCCTCCCTGCCCCCTAGTGGTTAACCTCTTCACTGCCAGTGTCATTTACACAGGAATCAGTGCATTTTTAATCGTTTGTATAAATGACAATGGTCCCAAAAATGTGTCAAAAATGTCCATCGTGTCCGCCATAATGTCGCAGTCACAATAAAAATCGCTGATCGCCGCCATTACTAGTAAAAAAAAAAATATTAATAAAAATGCCATAAAACTATCCCGTATTTTGTAAACGCTATAACTTTTGCGCAAACGAATCAATAAACGCTTATTGCGATTTTTAAAAAAAAAAAAATATGTAGAAGAATACGTATCGGCCTAAACTGGGGAAAAAAAATGTTTCTTTTATATATTTTTGGGGGATATTTATTATAGCAAAATCTAAAAAATAATGCGTTTTTTTCAAAATTGTTGCTCTTATTTTGTTTATAGGGCAAAAAATAAAAACCGCAGAGGTGATCAAATACCACCAAAAGAAATCTCTATTTGTGGGGAAAAAAAGACATCAATTTTGTTTGGGAGCCACATCGCACGACCGCGCAATTATCAGTTAAAGCGACGCAGCGCCGAATCACAAAATGTGCTCTGGTCAGGAAGGGGGTAAAATCTTCCGGGGCTGAAGCAGTTAATGACCATTTTCATTATATGATGTAATGTGGAAAAAATAAAATATATAAAGCTAAAAGAAAACCTTAAATGACCACATAAGCCACATAAAAGATCACTCATTGCTTAAAACACTTAAATGATCGTTAATCTTCAATACAAATAAATAAACAGCCTAGCTATGTTCAGTTATCACACATTCTATGGACCTATTATAATGTAGAAAATCACAAACCAATGTGAGTTTTATACTTCCGGACGACGTGGAACCTTCTCCATGATTACAAGAAGTTCAGGAAAGAATAGTAAACTTGCGATGCTCAGCAGATTCTCTCTGTTGCTTTGCTGAGTTTTGGTGTCAGTTTTATAATTATCTTATCTTTTGTTCTTCTACATGGGCGGGACAAGAACAATACCATCGGCAGATACTATTTTATTTTATATCATGGGGAGAGTTGAACTTTTTTTTAGGGCTCATTAACATTTTAGTAAAACCAGCCAATCCGCTTCTAACTTCAGCTTCTCCCAATGGGCTTTGACAAGAAAACCCGGAATCTGAGGATTTCAGTATCTGAAACTGGGACACAAATCAGTCATTTTACCAACACAGGTGCAAAGACTTTTCTGAATTCTGCACAAGTATTTAAGGGGACAACCACCCAGAAAAGTACCACTTACTTTATTTCTACTCAAAGTATTGAAGCCACAGACAGCCCTGCAACCAGCATTGTCTAAGATAGATTTTATCATACAAAATAAATAGGTTTGCTTTACATGTAGACTGGAGATCAACATTTGAGAAGAACCTACAATATCCTAAATGTCAAGGTCACTGCTTAGTCCTCATTGAAATGATCTAAACCAGAGTAAAAGAACCGTTTTGTTAAGCGTTTTTCCTGAGTAGCAGATATTTTGTAGCACAGAATAAAAAAAAAACTTCAATGAGATTTGAAAAAGAAGATTGATGGAAATTGGAGAAGACTTTCAGATACCTGGCAGTTATTGGTGTTGGGCGAGGTTCACACTGACAGCGGGGATGAAATTGTACGAGTTCAGCTGAATGTCAGTCCGATGTCAGACATCTGCAGGTTTCTACACAGATATCTATGGAAATCGCACACCAAAGTCCCCAAAAGTAGCACAGAAACGACTTTTTGGGAATCGGTGCCACAAATGGAGCGTCACACCACTTTGGACAAATCTGCAATGTGAACCAGGACTTCATCTGACACTTTGTGTTCATTTCTTTCATTTTCTAAACCCAATTGAACTGGCAGCTTAAATCTCGGTCCACACATCAGCTTATCGGACAAATATTCCTCGGTTTTTGGTGACATGCTGGTCTCATATAGAAAATGAACAGGTTACTACAATGTTTGTAAAACCAAATACAACTTCATAAGTGATGTCATGTGATGAATTGTTTTGTATGTATATTTTTGTTTGCGATCATGCGCAGTCTTGCTTTTACAATTTTATTTTTTATTTTTTTGACAAACTGTACTAATTAAATGAAAATGGAACTTTCTCTTCACGTACGATAACAATTTTACAGCCTGCACCATCAGTTTTTGTTACCCAAAAAGTCAGACTTGGCAGTCAGAAGCCCAATACTAAGAATCAGACGATCAGCCGATTGTTCATAGTATGAAATGTTACTTCTGACTTTCTTTTCGTGTGAACGGCTCTTTACTTTCCAGTCTTTCACTGACTACAAGATGGTGAGCCGTTCTAAAGTGACTGGAACCCTCCGACACACCTCCCAACTTTCTGAGATGGGAATGAGGGACACCTATCAGCAAAAGTGTGCAGTCATAGGACACGCCCCTGGCCACGCCCTCTTAAAGGAGAATTGTACAAAAAAACAAAGATTGCTTAAACCCACAAGTCCTTTTTTTTACCACTACTATTCCTTCATATTGGCTTTTGGAATTTACAAATGCAGCAATTTAGATGAATCAGATGAAAGGTTTAGTGCTGGAAAACACTTTTTGATAGATAAAAAGTGCATTTTATATACATCTATAGAGATCAGACCAAAATGAGGGACAAATGAGGAGAAATGAGGGACAGAGGGACATTGCTCCAAATCAGGGACAGTCCCTCGAAATCCGGGACAGTTGGGAGCTATGCCCTCTGGCAGCAGGTTGTCCAGATGGAGGACAAACGGATGACCCTTTCAGCCATAACAAGAGAAGTTTGTCATTCCAAATCTGTGATTTCTAGAATATTGTATCTTTACAATGTCACAAACTCATTCAAGTCCCCCAAGAAGGCTGGTCGTCCACAAAAGACAAATGTAAGAGTGGACAGGATAATGCTGAGAATCTAAATGGACGATCGAATCAACACTGCAGCTGGGATTGCTCGCCAGTTTAGTGCTGAAAAGAGTAAGGATCTGTCTCCTCAAGCAGTGTCTCTCCGATTAGGAGAATCTGGACTGAAAGCCAATTCTGCAATGACCAAACCTCTCTGTAATAATATTCCATTATAATAAGTCCCGCCATTTCATTTTGTTCCTGCTATTTCAGTATAGTCTCTCATTGCTGTTGGTTTCAGTCTATATATGATTGTGTAGGAATGTCTGTATAATAGCACGGTACCGAGGGTCCAAGTGGCTTCTCTTTGTGCACAGGATACACACTAATGTGAAGTGGCCTCTTACCTTGCGGTAAAGATGTAACCTCATATAATGGCTGGTAATGGCTGCCTCTCCCTTGTATTCCTAACTGCCTCTCCCTTATGTTCCTGGGCTGGATGGAGCTGTTAGTAGGTCTTTGTCTCTCAGCAGAGCAGGAGGGAGGGGTAAAGGAAAGAAGGGGCCAGATAGTGTAGTAATTCCAATCAGAGGTTGGTATTTATTAAAACAGTAGTGAGGGTACTCACATAACTTACATGTAAAACCAAACAGAAAAACTTATCTCCTACGAGCGGCGAGCTCGTTTGCATACATCAGTCTGAAATGTCTATCCTGTCCATACGCGTGATGTCACGGTCACGTGACTTCATCAGGGGATAAAGGGAAGGCATAGTAGATGTCCTTAAATAGTATCTCTCATTAAGTTCAATGGGTGGCCATTTTCCCGTAGCTCCATATGATACTAGCATTGGCGGCCATTTTCCGGGAGATCATGGGCGCAGACATTTTCTTGGTGGTCTATTACTCTATAATCCAGCCGCCAATCACAGCCTGTTTGATACCGAAAGGGGCGTGGTCAATTCCCCAGTCCTCTGTAGGATGGGCGCGGCGGAGGGAGGAGGGAGAACTCTCAGCAGAGTATCGAAGGGCTAAGATACATACTGAAAAGTGCTGACGTGACGGACTGACATCGCAAAAACCGCAATAGAATAAGACAATCTAAGAAATCTAAAAAAATATATTTTTCGAGATGGCCAAAAAATAAACAGCAATATTAAAAAATAAAATATCAATAAAAATAAATGGATTTTATCAATTCAAAATGTAAAAAACATGTGTCTATGGCGAACGGGTCCAGATAGGCTGCAACACTGACGTGTGCATATATACGAGAAAATAACACAGGCAAACAGTACAAACTCAACCTGCTAAAATCAATGATGATAAGAAGGGAGATATGTATCAAGTATATCTTGATCATAATATATATCTCCAAATGGGCAGGGGTCGGTAGCAGCAAGACGAAGAAAGTGGAAGGTGGGGGGAGGGGGGGAAGGACTACATATCATTGGACTACATACCTAGTCCTATTATATTTTGCACACCGTTGCTTTGCTTGAATTTTCACGAGTTCTACACTGGACCTTGTTTTCTGGCTATATGTGTTTTGCATTGTCTGCACATATTGATTGCACTCCGCACATTTAGTTCATTATTGCTGTTTTTGCACATTATTTTTCGCTTATTTGCACAATCTATTGAGGTTTTTAGTGATTGTATATTGATTTTACCCATTCCAGCTAGATATTTATCACATCTGGTTTAAAGTCATTATTGATTGATTTTTTGCACTTTGCACTTTGCTATTATCACCGATTACTGTGGTATTCCATACTGCACCTATTGGGTATAGAAGTGTTCTTATAGTGATTGTATATATTTTTTTTATATTGTTTCTGAATTTTTATATTTATATTATTTCACGTTTTTAATACACTTTTGTGCTGCTACCTTTAGCAATATAGTTTTGTTCCATGTTTTAAGATCAGCGCAGCACCAACTTCTACGTATATCTTCTCTCTTGCTGTATGGGTCGGGTTTGACCCATATTCGGTGCTTGCAGCAGTTCAGCGGTTTTTGCTCTTCCTTTACATGGTAGCGCAGGAATAACTACACACTTCAGTTCCAAGTGACTTGCCGAATAAACCAAGGATGGCCGTCCAGAAGCAGAATTCCTTTCACTCTCTTTGGCAGGAAGCATCAACAGGCTGGACTAACCTTTGCTGAGGAGCATGTTGTGTGGACAGAGGAGAACTGGTCCAACCTTCACTTTAGTGATGAAATCACGTTTAATATAAATGGGAAGCATTATGTTTGTCATCAGATTGTGAAAAGACTGAACCCAAAGTGTGTAAAGAAGTCAGTGAAAGGTGGGAGGGAAGCATCATGGTTTGGGGGATGTTTTCTGCTGCAGGAGTTGGGCCTCTCATACAGATACATGGCAGAGTGATAACATGGGGTTCCTTCCCTGCATTCATCACACAATCAACCAGCAATTTTCATGCACAACAATGCCCCCCCGTCACACAGCAAAATGGGGAAAAGCCAGAAGCTGAAAACATTGAAATGGCCGGCCCAGAGTCCTGATCTAAACCCAATAGAAAACCTGTGGAAAGTTCTTGGTAACAAAGTTTGGGCCAATAAACATACTACAGTGACGGAACGGTGGAGGAGACTGGAAGAAGAGTGGAAGAAAATCACACCAGAGCAGTGTGAGAGACTAGTGATGTCCTGTGGCTGCAGATATACTGAAGTCATTCCAAACAGGGGCCTGTACACTTCCTATTCATTTATTGAACCTTCAGAAATGTTCGTTGTAATCTTTGTCCATGCTACAGTCATTGCTGTCCTCTCATTCTGATCATTGTGTTTTCTACAAAATAAACTTTTTTTGTTGAAGTGCCTTTTGTTAGTTTGAAATACGGGGGGGGGGGGGTTATTTACTAAAGGCAAATCCACTTTGTACTACAAGTGCAAACTACAAGTGTAAAGTGCACCTGAAATTACACTGGAAGTGCACTTGGAAGTGCAGCCACTGGAGATCTGAGGGGAAGATCTGAAATGAGGGGAAGCTCTGCTGATTTTATCATCCAATCATGTACAAGCTAAAATCCTGTTTTTTATTGCCCTTGCATGTCCCCCTCAGATTTCCAAGTGAACTTTCAGTTTAATTTCAGGTGCACTTTGCCCTTGTAGTTTGCACTTGTAGTACAAAGTGGATTTGCCTTTGGTAAATGACCCCCATAGTCTTGCATTGTATGTATGGACAATGCACATTCGCTCTCTTGCCAACATTAGAAAAAAACATTTCGGGACACTTTTTTGGCTGTAGGCGGAGCCAGCCTATAATTAGGGGGCGGGGCATGCGTTAGTAGGTGTGGCATAGGAAAAATGAAAAATGTGGCGCGCAGTGCGCCGCGCAAAAAATGGGCGTGGTTTACGTGAAATAGTGGGCGTGGCTTACATGGGGTGTGGTTAGAGTCTGAGATGAATGAGGGATGCAGAGGGAAAGGAGGAAAGGGGGGTAGAGGGAGAAGGATGGAGGGACAGCAGACCCAGATCCTACACTACAATAGCAATGTGTATTCCAGAGTTTCACCATCAGCAGATAAAGATACTCCAAACACCTGGTGTTGGCGCTTCAATCATCCTGACACCATGGTTGTTATGGTGTCAGGATGATTGAAGCACATTATTTCTATTATTACATTGTAATCTAAAATGAAATCATTCAACTCACCATAATGCCGAATCAGTGGGACCACTGAGCGTGTCACCTGCTACGTCGCCTGCCACCAGATGCCATCAGGTTCCCCCAGCAGAGTCTGTCCTTACATAAGGTGCCACCAGCAGAGTTCATCCTTACATCAGGCATTCCCAGCGGAGAGCCTCCTTACATCATGTCTCCCCAGTACAGTACCTCCTACATCAGGTGTCCCCAGCGGAGTGTTGGCTACAGTCTAGCTACATCTCTTCAAGAGTGGTGACAAGGGGAGAGAGGTGTGTGGTTGGAGGCATGGTGACTTGGGGTGTTACAGGCTGACTTGGGGAAGGGTGGAGACAGGGTGGTGATTTGGGGGTGCAGGCATGATGGTGACCTGGGGGGCAGGCATGGTGGTGACTAGGCCGGAGGGGGTGCAGGCATGGTGGTGGCTAGGCTGGAGGGGGTGCAGGCATGGTGGGAGGGGGATGCAGGCATGGTGTTGTCATGGGGGGAGGGGGGTGCAGGTATGGTGGTGACATGGGGTGCAAGAGGGGAGCCAGGACCATCAATGTCCCCAGCTAGTGGAGCCCCGGTCCTTCCATGCTGGACCTCAGCCTTTGAGAAGAGTATTGCAGGGAAAGCTCTAAGCCCATACACTGAGTACACCCCCTCCCCCATCTCTCCTCTCCTCCACTACACTGACAGGCCACAACTACTACTACTCACAGGTCCGTCAGAAAACTCCTGAACAGCCAGGTGAAGCCTCCCTTCTTCCCTCCCGTCACTCCCACCATTCCCCGAGCCCCGTCGGACACACGGGGGTGGAGGGTGACGGTGGTGGAGGCTGATCACATCTTCCTTGTGTTTAATGTAGAGCGGGGAGGGGTTGCCAATCCCTGCAGCCAATAGGCTTCAGTGTACAATAGAATTTTCTATTTGTACACTGAAGAGAGAAGCCGATTGGCTGCCCCTCTTCCCCGCACTGAACACAAATGGAAACAACTTTGTGACTGACTCGTGGAGGCTACGGCGGCCATTTTTGTGGAGCCGTTGCCGCTTTTTTACAAAAACACTCACGATTTTCTCGGGACAAACCCAAAAATTCGGGAAAACACCCGGAACAAGATTAAATTGGGACGAGGGTCCCAAAATAGGGATTGTCCCGGGAAAATCGGGACTGTTGGCAACTATGGTCTGGATGGAGCTTTTTAGGACATCTCTTGTTTTGTGTGCCAACTTTAAATTCAGCAAATATTTACATTGGCATTAAAGCTGCTCAGTGGCACATCTCTTGTCTGATTGGTTCTTGCCATTTGTTTTTATTGCCTAAGTTGCATCATTTGTATACTGTGCATTCAGACGGTGTTGCTTGGTCCCGCTCTCTCCTCACTGGCAGGAGCCAAATACACCATCTGCTGCAGCCACCGGATTGTGTGTGATAACCCCCGCTGTCAGCTCTGTACGACGCATGGACCTGGCAGCCAAAGGGTTAAAGGGGATTGTACAATCAGATTGTATAATGTATGGTCAGCCTAAGCCTGTCACTGTGCAAAGTCCATACCAGACAAGCAATTTCTTCTCCCAAACAATATTCAGGTAGTAATGGAAGCCCAAAGATACATACATGTTCCCTAACCAAGTAGTAAATGTATCGTGTGAACATGCAGGTCACATGTCCCTGCAGACAAGACTGGCCCTTTTCACATTTGGGGGAAAAGTGAGATTTTTCTCTTAAGATTGAATGTTGAAACCTGGATGCAGTCAGCTTTGTCCAGAGATGGGCCCTTAAGCACATGTCCCCCCTTGGTGTGTGGCTACATGAAAACACATCAGCCGCTGTCAGCCTGACATGAGTTTGTATTGGCTGAGCGGCCATCGCTCTTCACATTCTTCCCTCCAGCCTCAATCTTCTGACTCTTCCCCCTGGAATGGAGTGTATGATGATAAACTGCCATATGAAGAACAATCCAGTACTGTTGTGATACTAACATCCAATTTGCAGGCCAAGCTTTCAGGCAGCCCAAGGAGTACTGCTTGGTCCTTGAAGGAGGACAATCCCCAAAAGCTCGTCCCTAAAAATTGGATGCATTAATAGAGCTACAATCTTCTCATGGAGGCTTAATTATGGAATTTCCCCCCCCTTTATAAAGGGGTTTTACACTCGTTATTGTTGCACCTCGAGGAGAATGAAGTGAAATCTCCAACCAGGCAAGGAGGACCTGAAACTCTTCTCTGAAAAAGTGATGAAATGTGGTTGTTCTGGACCAGAGGTCTCCATAAGTTCCAGCGTACTGTTCTTCAGACTTTAGGGTTCCTGGACTGTGGGGGGAGGGGGGGATGTCTCAGCATTGGGGGTAACCAATAATATAGGCTTGGAGTACAAGCCTGTGATCAGAAGGACAAATAGTGCCCCATCCTTGTTGGGGTCAGTGTATTTATGACGGTTGTTGGTAGAAGGATTAGTGCCCCAAGAGCCACATAGGATAGCAAAGGGCCACAGTCTGGAGACCAATGGTGAAGATCAATAATGTTCAGCAGATGATAGATGGTGGAAATGTAGACAGGCTGTAATACAATGAAGCTGGAGAAAATCCCAATCAAATTACAAATGAGACTCAATAAAGTGTAAAAAAAAATATATATATTAAAACCATTTTGTCATGTGGTGCTTACCTGTGAACTGCAGTAAATACATTGGGGGTTATTTACTAAAGGTAAATCCACTTTGTACTACAAGTGCAAACTACAAGTGTAAAGTGCACCTGAAATTACACTGAAAGTACACTTGGAAGTTCAGTCGCTGGAGATCTGAGGGGGACAGGCAAGGAAAATAAAAAAGCACTTTAGCTTGTACATGATTGGATGATAAAATCAGCAGAGCTTCCCCTCATCTCAGATCTTCCCCTCAGATTTACAGTCTAAATGAAAATTGTACAATCAGATTGTATGATGTATGGGCAGCTTAGATTTAGAACATGCAGAGTCAGAATACTCGCTGCTTTGCAGTGACCTTTATGTGACCTCCTGGCTCCGCCCTCTGATGTGACTTATTATAAGGTCAATTTGTGTCCAGTCATCCGGAGTTGTGAAATCTGCTCAACAGCACAGCAGCAGGTCACTATGGAAATGACATGTTCTGAGAAACTATCCGGGGCTCCATGTCAGCACCGCCACTGATGAATTTGAAGGCTGCTCAGCAGCGCCACACCAGGTTAATTTGGAAATGACATGCAGCTTAATGAATACATGTATTGAAGGAAAGTAAAGTGTTCCTCCTCCTCTCCCCTCCCCCTCTCCAATCTACACAGTTCAGCCAAAAGTGCCGCTCATGACAAGTGTCAGGGGGAAGAATGTTTAGAATGTAGAATTGATGATTTTATGATTTTATGTATACAAGTATTAGAGGATTTTGGAATATAAATGGGATAGATAGTAGAGATTGTACAGATGATGGGAGAATACAGAAGTGATCGATATCGATCTTTTACTGACTTATATCTTCATAGTTTATGCTGAGATGGTGATTGTAATGAGCCTCATATATGAAGGTAAAGAGGGGGAGGGTTTAATATAGGGCTGCAACTAACAATTATTTTCATATTCGATTAGATGGCCGATTATTGTTTTGATTAATCGGTTAATAACCTAAAAAAGAATGTGGTGTATAATTTATATATAATAATAATGTATAATTTATTTATTAATTTATGTAAAGTTTTAAAAAAAGGCAATTTATTCTTAAATCTCTCTATGAAGTGCTAAATATAAATAACCAAATATATTGTTAGGGAGCAAAATCTCTAATCCACTCTGAGAATAACAGACAGAAGAGACATGCTCACACATCGTGTCCCCATGACGGTGAAGCACCGGTACACAGAATAAACACATAACTGGAATAAACATTTTTATGGGGTGTTGTTAGAGTGCTGCGTCCAGCATTATCACATAAGACATATCCTAACTTGTAAAACACCACCAATTACAGTGATGATATGGATACGCAAAAAATATATATATATATATATAGGTGTCCGCAACTTAAATTTTACCGTTGTTTCATAGATGACCTCCTATTCATTTGGGAAGGCTCGCTTGAGTCTGTGATGAGGTTCTTAGAAGACCTTAATCAGAATACTAACAATATTAGGTTGGACCTTCAGATCAGTGAGAGGAGTGTCAATTTTTTGGATGTGATCATTGAAAAAGAGAAGACCAGGTTGATCACTAAGGTATACTTCAAACCCACAGACCCCAATAGATTTCTGTCAATTCATAGTGGCCATCATCCATCTTGGATCCGAAATATACCCAGGGGACAGATGTTGAGAATTAGGCGTAACGAGAACAAGTGACTTCCATCAACAAGCTCAAATATCGAAAAATAAGTTCCTACAGAAGGGTTACACTGAGGGATCCTTGAATGACGTTATTCAAGAGATTTCTGAGATTCATGTTTGGTGAAGAAAACTGAGAACCAGAACTCTAATGATCAACATCAGTTGAGCTTTATATCCAGTTTTCATTGCCAATACAAAGGAGTAGAGAACATCTACCGCAGGCATTGGCATATATTAGGCAGGGATAGACATCTAGGAGAAATTCTAAACAATCAACCTAGGTTTATCTATAGACGGGCCCCGAATTCTGGTGATCTGGTCGTTAAAAAGCTATTGGACCCTCCAGATCAACAAGCCCTTAAAATTAATCTGGAGGGCTTTTTCGCGTGTAGAAAATGCAAATGCTGCAAAACGGTCAACATTAGCAATAGAGGGACAACGAGGGTCACCAATAGAGAGGGTGAATCCTTTGATATCAAAGAATTCATCACCTGCAATTTATCACATGTGGTGTACCTGATGTGCCCATGTGGGCTTTTCTATGTGGGAAGAACAAAAAGACTCCTCAAAGTGCGGATTGGGGAGCATATCACCAACATCAGGTTGGGTTTTCGTCACCATAGTGTATCCCTACATTTCAAAGAAAAGCATAATCAGGACCCGTCTCTGTTACAATTCTGCGGTCTGGATACCATCCATCCTTCTTGGAGGGGGTCCAATAGAGTAAGGGACCTATCACAGAGGGAAACCCGCTGGATTTTCTTGATGAAATGTATGGCACCTAGGGGGTTAAACATTGAGATGGACCTCAATTGCTTTATTAATGATTTTTAGTTTATGAGATCTCCCTTTTATGAAATAATTTGTATGTGCAATAATACCACCTTTATCCCATTAATAATTGTGTATTTCATGTATTGACCTTTATACATCATAACTTGGGGTTGTGCAACCAACTCATGGTTATGATACCTGTCCCCTTGTATAATAATATACTCTATATATATACTGCACACAAGATGGTGCCCTTTAATACAGACACCATAGTATGTAGCTATATATTCACTGTATAGGCTTACAGAGTTCACCAGTCTTCCAGTTTAAATCAATAGAAAGATCTAGTATAGCAAGAGTGATGTCTGTATAGTGACCACTGATTGCTTATTATCACCTTTCTCTTTTTACTTAGCTTTACATGAAGTCATCCATATGTTTTAATATTTTCTAATATTTTCAATGTCAATGAGATCAGACTGTGCTTGAAGCATTGTAATCTGTGTGTCTGAGTGCGCTACTCTTTTTCCATACACCACTTTTTATGTCATTAAGTGTCCTTAAATATACCTGATATGTTTTCCCATAATCAATAATAAAAAAAAAACCTATGTAATCAGTTAACTAATAATTACTACAAACCACATCAAACCCCCCTAAATGTATATATATTTCCCACTTACATATCACCACACTACCAAAACATATATGTAAGTCACCAATATCCGACAATCTGTAAGTGAAAATTACTATCAATATAAGAGAGTTAACAAAAAGTCCATGTGCAAAGTGCAAATACGTAAATGAATGCTATATGTTCAGCCTTTTCATTAGGTTCCGCTGTGTATCATCTGTGATTCATCGTGACTTTTTCACCATGTTCGTGACACACCACCACCGTATAGATTGGCCACTCACCAGATACTTCTTGTATAATATGCCTTCGGTTCATTAATAGGGATAACCACTCCACCTGTTTGTACTGTTCCACACCCGCTATGCCTGAGCTTTGTTTCTCCTCATGCAAAATATATGGACAACGATCATTGCGCAATGTGTTTAAAACGTATTTATTATCGCTAAAATACAAAGTGTCAGCTCACGTTTAAAAGTGCCCTCGAGCCGGCACTAAGCTATTCCAGCAGTTATGGATAGGTGTCTCTAGTAGCGTAGTTAGCCTGTGTGCGATAAGGATTCCCCCCGCATCCGGCTTGCGCTTCACCCCTCGTTCCTGTTCGTTCCGGACGTTCACGCTCACGTGGTTGAGAATCTCCCAACAGCCTCTACGCGTTTCGCATCATAGTATGCGTCTTCAGGAAGCTTCAGTATCTGGTGAGTGGCCAATCTATACGGTGGTGGTGTGTCACGAACATGGTGAAAAAGTCACGATGAATCACAGATGATACACAGCGGAACCTAATGAAAAGGCTGAACATAGCATTCATTTACGTATTTGCACTTTGCACATGGACTTTTTGTTAACTCTCTTATATTGATAGTAATTTTCACTTACAGATTGTCGGATATTGGTGACTTACATATATGTTTTGGTAGTGTGGTGATATGTAAGTGGGAAATATATATAAATTTAGGGGGGTTTGATGTGGTTTGTAGTAATTATTAGTTAATTGATTACATATGTTTTCCCATAATCAATAATAAAAAAAACCTATCAGGTATATTTAACCACTTCATTACCCAGCTATAGACATATGACGTCCACAGATGGGATCTCCCATCCTGGGTGGATGTCATATGACGTCCTGGGATACCCGGCCGTCTAGGGGGCGCGCGCGCGCCCGCCGCGTTGCTCGGGACCCGCGTTTGCCTGTAAACACACAGATCCACAGCCTGTCAGCTCTGAGGAGAGCGATCTGTGTTCCCAGAACGGAGGAACACTGATCGGTCTCCTCCCCTTGAGCGTCCCCTCCCCCTTCAGTTAGAATCATTCCCTAGGAAACATACTTAACCCCTCCCCGCCCCCTAGTGGTTAACCCCTTCACTGCCCGTCACATTTACACAGTAATCAATGCAATTTTATAGCATTGATCGCTGTATAAATGTGAATGGTCCCAAAAATGTGTCAAAAGTGTCCGATGTGTCCGTCATAATGTTGCAGTCATGAAAAAAAATTGCGATCGCCGCTAAAAAAATAAATAAATATTTTTTTTAAAAAACTGCCATAAATCTATCCCGTATTTTGTAGACACTATAACTTTTGCGCAAACCAATCAATATATGCTTATTGCGATTTTTTTAACCAAAAATAGGTAGAAGAATACGTATCGGCCGAAACTGAGGAAAATTTATTTATTTATTTATTTATTTTAAATTGGGATATTTATTATAGCAAAAAGTAAAAAATATTGTGTTTTTTTCAAAATTGTCACTCTTCTTTTGTTTATAGCGCAAAAAATAAAAACCGCAGAGGCGATCAAATACCACCAAAAGAAAGCTCTATTTGTGGTGAAAAAAGGACGTCAATTTTTTTTGGGTACAACGTCGCACGACCGCGCAATTGACGTTTAAAGTGCGACAGCGCTAAAAACTAAAAATTGGCCTGGGAAGGAAGGGGGTGAAATTGCCCGGTATTGAACCGGTTAAGGACACTTAATGACATAAAAAGTGGTGTATGGAAAAAGAGTAGCGCACTCAGACACACAGATTATTGTTATATCCCATTTCACTGAATGTTTTTTTTTTGGATGCAGCAACTCAAAATCTTAAAGGGAAAGCAAAATTTTTTGCGCCGGTGACTGACACATATTGATTGTGCTTGAAGCATTGTTTGCCCTTTGGAGCTATAAGACAGCATCATGACTAGTTTATATAGCTTATATATTTTAACTAGATATAGTTATTATCTCCTGTTGAAACGTTCATTTTTATATATATATTTATATTTATGTATGTATATATATATATATATTTTATTTTTTTTGCGTATCCATATCATCACTGTAATTGGTGGTGTTTTACAAGTTAGGATATGTCTTATGTGATAATGCTGGACGCAGCACTCTAACAACACCCCATAAAAATGTTTATTCCAGTTATGTGTTTAATCTGTGTACCGGTGCTTCACGGTCATGGGGACACGATGAGTGAGCATGTGCGGAGCAGGGGATCACATGACTGATGATGGTCACATGATTGATCATGGGTAGTATATTAGGATTGAAGGACCGCTTGTGTAACCAATCCCATTTGAAGAAATCTTTTTGACGAAACATGTCTGGGGCGTGGTTACACGGCATTCCATCGCACTGACATTAGATGCCGCTGTCTGGAGAGGACTACACCGATCGGACTGCTGGGCCTTAGAAGGTTGGGTGAGAGACACACCAGTTTACACTTCAGGTCCGCTGTGACCGCGGTGCACCGTTGGATCATTGATCCTGTTGTTTGCTGTGGATTTGTTCAAAGGCTTATTTGTTTCAGTTTAAAACTGAGTGCAACCACTGAAGTGTGCTTGGAGTGATTTTAATAAATTTGTTAAAACGTTATCATGATATGTGGAGCACTTTATTCATTTGTCTTTCACATATGGAGCCGGCTAGATTGGAGTCACGGTTCATCACATGCAACCCAGGTATGGTTCAATTGCTGTTTTGCCAAACACGAGAGTGGGAGGTATACATTCTGGTGAGTGCGCTCTTCAGAGGGAGTGGTGTCACTATCACAGTGGTGTGTTGGAAGAGTAGAAGATCTATCATATAGAAAGATTGAAAAACTACTGGTGTGCTGGATTTTTTTCATGTGAACTTTTTCCATGGACTTTTCACAGTTTATGATTTTTGTAATGTTTTTATCTTTATACTGACACTTTTCACGGGGTGTTATATTCCTATCTTTATTACTGTTTTTTGTATAGAATTAGAGTGTCACCGGTATCATGCTGTTTTGACTCATATCTTTACAAATATACATTAGCGCCACTATCTCTATCTGTACACATGTGAGAGGTAGGGATGAGCCGAACACCCCCCTGTTCGGTTCTCACCAGAACATGCGAACATGAAAAAAGTTTGTTCGAACATGCGAACATCGTTAAAGTCTATGGGACACGAACATGAATAATCAAAAGTGCTCATTTTAAAGGCTAATATGCAAGTTATTGTCATAAAAAGGGTTTGGGGACCCGGGTCCTGCCCCCATCGATCATCTATACCAGGAGGAGGCAACCTCCGCCCTCCAGCTGTGGTGAGACTACAAGTCCCATGAGACATCGCAAGACCCCGACAATCACAGGCATGACTCCTAGAGGCAGAGGCATGATGGGATTTGTAGTCTCACCACAGCTGGAGGGCCGAGGTTGTCTCCTCCCGATCTATACCACCTCTTCCATCGATCGAATTTATATCTCATACTCCTCGACTACACGCTAATTCCATATAAAACACACAGAGCTCCACACCACACCCATTTCTTATTCCTGTGATAAACCTCACACACAATATACATATCATACTGCAGTTATTATCCCCTAAACTAATATTCAACTCTCAGGATCGGAAACCCAACACAATTCTACAATTCTTTATCAGAACATTATTATCAAAAATGATTTATTTATGTCCACTGAACGATTTATCGGTCATTACATGATGGCACAATCGTTTGCGGTCACGGCCGAACGTTCGTTTTTCGAAAATGGGTTCAGCCAATTTTTCATATATTGTATGGCCAGAAAACTAACAACAACCAACTATTAAATTATAAGTGTTTTCAATTTCCTTTCAAATTTGGCTGTTTGTGATCGTAACAAATACAAATTTATCTGAAGTTACGAATTCTGCGAAATAACAAATGCCGCATCTAAACAAATTAATAATAAATAAATAAATAATAATAATAATAAAAAGGTTTTATTATTGTTATGTATTATTATTATATCGTTACGTTCCATTCTCTCAGATACGACATTCGTTAAGATAATTCGTAACTTCGGATAAATTTGTATTCGTTACGATCACAAACAGACAAATTTGAAAGGAAATTTTTTCTGGTTTTTGAATTCTCAGATTTTTTTTTTCTTCATTCTTATTTTCGAATTTACAAATTTCCAAATTTTAAAATCTTCCAATTTCCGAATTTCGAATTTTTAAATTTCAGAAATTCGGAATTCGGAAATTGTAAAATTTGGAAATTCGGAAATGTTGAAATAAACACATTTATCAAAATTCATTAAAAACGAATTCAGAACAAAACGAATTGCACATGTCTGTCCTTCATTACAGTTTATTAGACATTTTGGAGTATCCTAAAACTTCCCCTCCCCCATCCCGTTTTTTAAGCAAATAAACTACAAAAGGACATCCAAGGCCTGATCTATGACTTGATGGTGGAAATGCGTTGTGCCTGGCTGCTCTGGGCCTATCAGGGAATAGAACCTGGGACCAAGCAGCAGGACCAGTCTCGGGTCTGTGCTATACTAGTAATAGTCCAATCTGTCTGATTGTTATATCTATATCCAATCATTGATCAATATTCCCATATACAGAGCCGAGGATTTCCACTTCCTGAGACTGTATACCCCTCCCCCGTCACCTGTCCACATTACCACACCCACACCACAATCCCCGCCCCCTCCACATCATAACCAATAGGAACAAGACTAGCACTGGCTGTATTCATAGTGATAATCATCACAGCCAATCACAGTGAGGGGGAGGAGCAATCACAGATCCATGGATTGGTCATGTAAAGGAACCTGTGAGGACAGAAATGTAGGAATTCTCATTGTGGATATTAAAGTGTGTGTCTAGACAAATCCTATTGTTCTAGATTTGGACGGAGTGGGGGAGGATTAGAACCCCTGTCAGGTTTTTACTGCTATCCGGGGCTCCATTAGAGAGATTTCCCCTCACTTCCTGTTCTGGTGACAACGTTTTATCAGATAGGAAATGAGGGAAAATCTACAACAGGGACACAGACAGAAATAAAGATCTGACAGGGGTTCTAATCCTTCCCCTACTCTACTAAAGAAAAGGATTTTTATTTCTGTCTGTGTTGCTGTTGGAGAGTTCCCCTCACTTCCTGTCTGGGGAAATGTTGTCACAGGAACAGGAAGTGAGGGGAAATCTCTCTAATGGAGCCCCAGATAGCAGAAATAAAGATCTGACAGAGGTTCTAATCCTCCCCCACTCCATCCAAAGCTGAAAATACCCCTTTCTTCTATAGATAGAGAGTGATGGTGGAGACCCCAGGGCCGTCATCCTGATCCTGGCTACACTATGTAGTGTGTCACTGACCCAGAACAAGCATGCAGCCAGTGAAGGCTGAACAATCTGACCTCCTGCATGCTTGTTCCTGGTCAGTGACACACTAGGTAGTGAAGTGAGGTTTAGGATGAAGATGACGGCCCCGGAACCTGCAGCTTTATAAATAAATCACTCATGTTTCCTGTCCTCTGCTTCCTCCTATTGGATGAGTATTCCACCAATCACCAATCAGATAATCCACCTTGTGATGTCTCTGGGCAGATCTCTCACTTCTGATTCCCCCCACATATCTTTATACAACCTCCCCATCCCCCCCCTACATATACCCCAGCATGGAGGGGCTCAGTGAAGGTGGTGGTGAAGGTGTGGAGATGTCGGATCGGGTCACACAGATCATAAAAGGAGATCCGCCCGGCCTCATAATCCAGATCTATCCTGACTCTCCTACTGGAGACATCGCCGGGTAATGGGGTCTTATTACTGTCATGTCTCACTGAGTACTGATTATCCCACCTCTGCAAACCCCAGGACTTCTTATTCCATCCAATCCGTGACTGATCTCCTCTCCTCTCTATACTGGGGTAACACATCCCGACTCTCCACCATCCTGACCCCCCGACATCCACTTCCCAGTAATGTCTCCCTGAGGAGAACCTCTGACTGCTCATCACCTGATAATCCTGAAACCTCTCTGGTGTTTCTGGGCGATTCTGATGTGATGATGAGAAGGATACAGTTTTCCTGTCATCTGATATATGTAGATTATTACCAGCTGTCCTCACATCCAGTAATATGTCTGTAACCCCCCTCTCTACATTTACCTGAGACATGATATCAGATAAACCTGTGTGTAATGTGTGTGAGATCCCCCCCACATCCAGATCCCCTCCATCATGGAGGAGTTTATCATGTCTCTCTCTGTCCTCATCATCTCCATCCTCAGTATCACACAAGTCACCTGTGTCTGATTCCTGTAGGACAGTCAGTGGATCCGTCATGTTACACAGCTCCTCAATGTCCCCCATCTTCCTGGACAGATCCTCCTTCTTTATTTCCAGATCCTGGACCAGATCATTGATTATCCCGGAGATCCGCTCTGCCTGCCCGGAGATTTCCCTCAGGACTCTCTTCTCCAGATCTTCCAGACGTCTCCTGAGGTCTCTGAACAGGACAGTGACTCTCTCTGTTTCATCATCTGCTTCTCCTTGTACTTTCCTCCTGTGTTCCTGCAGACTCTGGACTCTTTTCTCCATCTCCTCTCTCTCTGCCATCAGTTTCTGCAGAACATTCCTCAGTTTCTTCTTCTTCATCTCAGAGGCCTCATCCAGAGTCTCCACCTGGTGTCCCCGATGTTCTCCATCCAGCCTGCAGGACACACAGATACAGGTGGAGTCCTCAGTGCAGTAATACTCCAGGATCTTCTTATGGACGGAGCATTTCCTGTTCTCCAGGGAAGTGGTGGGGTCACATAAGACGTGTTCTGGTGACTTGCTGTGGACTCTCAGGTGATTGTCACACAGAGAAGCTTCACAATGCAGACAAGATATCACAGCAGGTACAGGAGTGTGAATACAGTAAGTACAGAAGACCCCGGACTCCTCCCGATCTGGATGGGTGGACAGGAAATTCTCCACTATGTTCCGTAGTGTTATGTTCCTGTGCAGTGCAGGCCGATCCTGGAACTCTTCTCTACATTCAGGACAGGAATAACCTCCAGACCTCTCCTGTGTATCCCACACACGACCAATACAGTCCCGGCAGAAGTTATGTCCACATTTCAGGGTTACAGGATCTGTATAAATGTTCAGACAGACGGAACATTCCAGCTCCTTCCTCAGATCAACAGACGCCATCGCTGAGAGCAGAAGAGAGAAATGAAACTGAAAGTATCTGACACTCATTATAACCAGTTCTGTACATTCCTACACAGGGAGGGGCTGAGACTGAGACACGTAGTCATAGGAACTTTTATACAGAAGAACACAGATAATACAGTATCTCACAAAAGTAAGTACACCCCTCACATTTATGTAAATCTTTTCTTCTATCTTTTCCTGTGACAACACTGAAGAAATGACACTTTGCTACAATGTAAAGTAGTGAGTGTACAGCTTGTATAACAGTGTAAATTTGCTGTCCCCTCAAAATAACTCAACACACAGCCATTAATGTCTAAACTGCTGGCAACAAAAGTGAGTACACTCCCAAGTGAAAATCTCCAAATTTGGCCCAATTAGCCATTTTCCCTCCCCGGTGTCATGTGACTCGTTAGTGTTACAAGGTCTCAGGTGTGAATGGGGAGCAGGTGTGTTAAATTTGGTGTTATCGCTCTCACTCTCTCATACTGGTCACTGGAAGTTCAACATGGCACCTCATGGAAAGAACTCTCTGAGGATCTGAAAAAAAAGAATTGTTGCTCTACATAAAGATGGCCTAGACTATAAGAAGATTTCCAAGACCCTGAAACTGAGCTGCAGCACGGTGGCCAAGACCATACAGCGGTATAACAGGACAGGTTCCACTCCGAACAGGCCTCACCATGGTCCACCAAAGAAGTTGAGGTCACGTGCTCAGCATCATATCCAGAGGTTGTCTTTGGGAAATAGACGTATGAGTCCTGCCAGCATTGCTGCAGAGGTTGTAGGGGTGGGGGGGGTCAGCCTGTCAGTGCTCAGACCATACACCGCACACTGCATCAAATTGGTCTGCGTGGCTGTTCTCCCAGAAGGAAGCCTCTTCTAAAGATGATGCACAAGAAAGACCGCAAACAGTTTGCTGAAGACAAGCAGACTAAGGACATGGATTACTGGAACCATGTTCTGTGGTCTGATGAGACCAAGATAAACGTATTTGGTTCAGATGGTGAGAAGCGTGTGTGGCGGCAACCAGGTGAGGAGGACAAAGACAAGTGTGTCTTGCCTACAGTCAAGCATGGTGGTGGGAGTGTCATGGTCTGGGGATGCATGAGTTGTGCCGGCACTGGGGGGCTACAGATCATTGAGGGAACCATGAATGCCAACATGTACTGTGACCTACTGAAGAAGAGCATGATCCCCTCCCTTCAGAGACTGGACCGCAGGGCAATATTCCAACATGATAACCACCCCAAACACACCTCCAAGACGACCACTGCCTTGCTAAAGAAGCTGAGGGTAAAGGTGATGGACTGGCCAAGCATGTCTCCAGACCTAAACCCTACTGAGCATCTGTGGGACATCCTCAAATGGAAGGTGGAGGAGCGCAAGGTCTCTAACATCCACCAGCTCTGTGATGTCGTCATGGAGGAGTGGAAGAAGACTCCAGTGACAACCTGTGAAGCTCTGGTAAAACTCCATGCCCAAGAGGGTTAAGGCAGTGCTGGAAAATAATGGTGGCCACACTAATTATTGACACTTTGGGCCCAATTTGGACATTTTCACTTAGGGGTGTACTGACTTTTGTTGCCAGCGATTTAGACGTTAATGGCTGTGTGTTGAGTTAATTTGAAGGGACAGCAAATTTACACTGTTATACAAGCTGTACACTCACTACTTTACATTGTAGACAAGTGTCATTTCTTCAGTGTTGTCACATGAAAAGATAGAATCAAATATTTACAAAAATGTGACTGAGGGGCGTACTGACTTTTGTGAGATACTGTATATATGGACACATATATTGTTTATATACTAGTATTAGTATTAATTAACTCTCTCCACTAGATGGCAGCGTCTACAAGGCACATAAAAGGCTTTTCCCAGCTTGACAAAGGAGGTTGCACTGTGTACATCTCCCCAGTGCGCATGCCCTGAAACGTGTCGCAAGCACGCCAGTGACAACATCACGCCCAGCGCTGCGGTCCAGCCCTCTCCATCGGACCTCAGCTGTGCTCCAAGCCTCAGTTTGGATCCCGCTTAAGCGCCACAGTATTTTGCTGGCCAGGACTTCCAACAACACCATCTGGATATGGGAGGCGAGGGTCAAACACACAGCCTGGACGGACGTTAGCATGGTTCATTGGATCCATATGTACCTGATTACATAGGCGCCTGTGTCTTCTCTCTCTTTTTCTGCATGTCTGGAGTCTTCTTCCACTTCCCCTGCAAGGCTGGCCCTGATACAGTGGACTGTTCTGTTCCTTTACACAGAGCTGATTAGATCAAAGGACTTTTAGATGGACTTTTGTTTTATTTAAAAACACCTAATAGGCTGCGCCACTACCCATGTGTGTGTTATTATATAAAGACAAAGCCTCTGAATGAGGCCGTGGTCTCAGAAGGGATACATGTCCCTTTACTTCTTATATCTTTCAGATTTGTCTACAAGAAAAGTTGATATACATTATACTCTATGGACATTTCATTCTTTCATTCCTTAGAAAACAATTATTATCCAATTCCTCTTCGTTTTGAAGATCCCCACTGACTATGGAGAGGATGTCGGGGGAGGATGTATTGGGTACGGTGAATGGTTCTGACTCCGGGTCACATCTTCCCATTATACTCTATGGACATTCCTTTCTATCATTTATCTGTCATTCCATAGAAAACAATAATAATCCCAAATAATCCCAATCTTATAATCCGCTCCTCTACTTGGGGAACACCTGTGGGAAAGGATAAAATGCTGAGCATCTCAGATTTGTCTGCAAATGAGTATTTTACATCCCATTATACTCTATGGACATTCCCTTCTGTCCTTCATCCTCATCATTCCATAGAAAACAATAATAATCCCAAATAATCCCAATATTAAAGATCACCAGTGAATATGGAGAGGATGTCATGTAAGGATATATTTGGTAGGACTAAGGCCCCTTTCACACTCGTACGACCTGTATGGAAGTGGTTCTCAACCTCAGTCCTCAAGTACCCCCAACAGGACATCATGTTTTGGGAATTTCTCTTAGATAAAATATCTCTCCAAAATACCAAACCATTCACTCTGATTTAAAGCACCTGTGCAAGATGAAGGAAAACCTGCAAACATGGCCTGTTGGGGGTACTTGAGGACAGGGTGGAGAAGCACTGATCTAGGTCATCTCCTGTCCTCAGGACCCACTAACAGGCCAGATTTTAAGTATTACCTTGGGGGAGATGCAGACTAGAATACTGCAATCACTGAGCAGCAAATGATATCACCTGTGATGTGTTTCAGTTATCTTGCAGACCTGGCCTGTTGGTGGGTCCTGAGGACAGGAGATGAGAACCTCTGATGTAAGTCACATGACTTGAAGCAATGCCTGTGTAATGTTGGGTCTATGGACCTCCAGTCACATCAAAGTCTGACCAAAGTAGTGCAGGGACTAATCTGAAGTCGCACAGATATGAGCGGTGCTCATTGGAGATCATGGGGGACCACTTGTCATGTGACTTTGCACTAGGGTTGTCACCTCATCCCTTTAAACCCCAACACATAATAATTACACGGGTTCTGTGGCTGATTAAGGTGGTAATTAAACTCACTTGGTGCCTTATCTGCATTAAATTATCCTCAGAACCCGTGTAATTCATATGTGTTCGGGATTAAGGGATGAGATAAGAACCCAACCTACAGTCCCAAGTCACACAAGTGTGAAAGGGGTCTAATGGTTCTGTGACCAACTGAAATCTATTCTTCCATTATTCTCTATGGACGTTCCTTTCTGTCATTCCTTGTAGTATGTCCCCATATCCAATACATCCCGACATCCTCTCCATAGTCAGTGGGGATATTTAATATTGAGATGAAGTGGGATTATTATTGTTTTCTATGGAATGACAGAAGGGAACGCCCATAGAGAATATTGGGAAGTAAAATAGAAACTCATTTTCAGGCAAATCTGAGAATCTCAGCAGATTGTCCGCCGGCGCCATCGGTCACAATGCCATACTATACCATGCTGACTCTCCGATTTGACTCTTCCGGTATTTTTTGTGTACGGAGGAGCCACAGACTCCGCCTCTTGCGGAACGCCCTGGGTTGTCTACCCGAGCCTCCATACCTCGAAAATGAGACGTTTTAAAATATGTGCGAACGACCGGGTGACCGCCAAGAGGAGCGTCGCCCAGCACAGTTTCGCCATTTGCCTGTGTTTTGCTTTTTTCTCCTTTGCGGCTTTACCACAAGGAACCTCGCCTGGTCCCTTTACCTCAGGCACCGTAATCTGCCTTCTGGCGCCTGTGATAGCGGTCCCTATGCAGTCATCATCGTGAACTGAATACAGCGCATGGACGCGCCTCTGTGAGACACGTAGGGAGAAGCCCGATATCGCGCAAATGTAGACAAGGGTGTGATATCATTTTTTGGCCCAGTCACAAATTTTTGCGCCGTCCGGCGTTTGCACAAGGAGTTTTTAATTGAAATGTTTACATTCCTGGCTGCAGAGGTGCAAACAGCCACCAGGTGTCATAAAGGAGTTGGTTTTAGTTGTCATTTTAAATAGCAGCCACTAGATGTCACTGTTGTATTAACTTTCATTTGATTGTGTTGTAAGCAGTAGAAAAGACTCAAATACTTTTTTTAAAGATTGATGAAATGTTATCAAGTCCTGAACTGGTCAGTATAAAATTACATATGTATGATTTATCATTTTGTGTTTAGAGGGTTTGGTTCATTTTGTCATTTACTTCATAAAAATGTTACATTTATATTTTTGGTTGATCGCATATATTATAAAATATGATTTACTGTTCCTTATTTAGTGTAACTATTCCTTATGTTTAGTGATTACACAACCACTCATTGCTTTTCTGTATGTTTTTGATAATGTCTAATCTACTTTTACTGCCTGATCAAAAATAATCAATAAATATTATATTTGGGGGAAAAATTATATATATATATATATATCTTTTTTTTCATATTTGCAGAAGATGAAAACTGTTTGCCGATGGCTTGTGGATTTCACCTGGACATGAAGATATATTGTGTACAGAAGTATAAAGATGAACTTTCATTAATTTTAGAATAAAGATAACCTTCTGTATATTGTATTGGAATGATATGAACGGGAGACATCATGCATGGGAGAGTATACAAAACCTATAATGGTAGTATAGTATAATAATATGAACCCGGAACATTTGGGAGCATAAAGGTGAGCTGTCACCTAGGGAGAATAAAGAGAACATGTCATGTATAGGAGTATAAATAGCACTTGTAATGTATAGGACATTAAAGAGAACCTGTCACCAAAAAAAAAATGAAAAAAAGCCTTATATCTTGAAAGCCAGAAGACTCTAAAATATTTGATCTCTTCCAGAACCAAAAAGGACTCAGGATTTGGGGCAGTACATTATCTTTGTGATCAGCACTACTGCCATGCAGCCCTAAGGTTCCTGGTGTGGAGTGAGGATCTTCATTCCCCACATCCAGAGGAGTAGCTAGTCTAGAACCTTCAGTGCCGAGACCCCATGAAAGACCCCCCTGACCTCGGACACCAGGGACCTTTCCACCAATCCCTTTACTCCTGTCATGGGGCCCCTTTATTACAGACCCACAGCAGGACCCTTTCACCTGTCCTGCAGCAGGCCCCCTTTCTGCCATCTTGGGTAGGGATGCCACCCTTTCTTCAAGTCAAACCCGAGCACTTTAGCATCTGTCAGGGATACCACATGGAGGTATCCAGCAAGGATGACCTGATTGGTAGGCTGTACCTTAAGATATCATGAATCAGGCTGAAAGAAGGTAAATGAGGTTTATTAGGACAAATAACACAATTCTGACACCAACACCAGTAAACCATCAACAATATAAGTGACACTGAAACATGAAATCGCAGCAACCCAAATAACAACCTAACTGGCTATGTAGGTCAGAACTGGACAATAAACAGGGGAGTCAGGGAGCAAGGTGCAGGGAGCTGGAAGAAGGGAACAGGGTGCAGGGTACAGGGAGCTTGAAGAAGGGAACAGGGTGCAGGGTACAGGGAGCTGGAAGAAGGGAACAGGGTGCAGGGTACAGGGAGCTGGAAGAAGGGAACAGGGTTCGGGGTACAGGGAGCTTGAAGAAGGGAACAGGGTGCAGGGTACAGGGAGCTGGAAGAAGGGAACAGGGTGCAGGGTACAGGGAGCTGGAAGAAGGGAACAGGGTGCAGGGTACAGGGAGCTGGAAGAAGGGAACAGGGTGCAGGGTACAGGGAGCTGGAAGAAGGGAACAGGGTGCAGGGTACAGGGAGCTGGAAGAAGGGAACAGGGTGCAGGGTACAGGGAGCTGGAAGAAGGGAACAGGGTGCAGGGTACAGGGAGCTGGAAGAAGGGAACAGGGTGCAGGGTACAGGGAGCTGGAAGAAGGGAACAGGGTGCAGGGTACAGGGAGCTGGAAGAAGGGAACAGGGTGCAGGGTACAGGGAGCTGGAAGAAGGGAACAGGGTGCAGGGTACAGGGAGCTGGAAGAAGGGAACAGGGTGCAGGGTACAGGGAGCTGGTCACAGATGCAGGTACAAGAGAAGTACTCAGGAGCAGGTCCAGAAACAAGGATCAGGCAGGGACCAGCCTCACAGGAAGAACACTGAAGAACTGAACTCCAGTTAAGGGAACAATTGTATACCTTCCATCAGCACTTATTTACTGGGACATAAAGCAAACAATGAGAAGCTACATCCTCCTTTCCTCCTTCCCATCAAGGGAGGCAGCTTTGCATTCACAAGACCCCACATTTCTCAATGAAGCCGCCTTACAGTATCCCTCAGCTCTGTTTTGATAGTACAGACAGCTATCAAAATGCAGGTAATTCCAGTCCTCTAGTCAGAAGCTTCATTCTCTCTACCTGTTTCTTCCCATCTAGGAAGCCAGTTTCACACTAAAGGACTATTTTTGTCCAGGAAACAGCCTGAAAATTTCCCTTAACCCATTTTCATAGGATGTCCAGCTTGGTGCGCTTAGCTAATTGCTGTCCTGCACTCAGGAGCTTCATCCTCCATATCTGCTTCTTCCCATCTAGGAAGCCAATGTAACACTAATAAAGACTATTTATGTCCAGGAAACAGTCTGAAAATTCCTGATAACTCATTTTTTTAGGATGTCCAGCTTGGTGCGCATAGCTAATTGCTTGCCTAGAGAAAGGGACACAAGTACCCCCTTTAAAAAAAAGCATGTATCAGAAACATAGTCATGTTTGATACAGCACATATGAAAACAAGATTTTACATACAAATACAATATTGTGGAATTCAGAAATGAATATGAAATTCCTTTATTGGCCTGACATGTTTCGGGAGAGTATCCCTTCTTCAGAGGCGTTTATTAAAGAGGATATAAATATGTTCAGTGTTGAATATTAAAAATTGTATATAGATTTTATTTAGATAAATAGTTTGTAAAATTTGTCACTGTCTATCCATCAATCCGATGAATCCCATCCGTTCTCGAGACAGCCCACACAAGGGTCCCCAAAAAGGATGACCACTGCAGCACGACCATAAGGGAAAACCTTTTTCCGGAAACTGAGCATGTAAGTGCAGGTGGCTGGAGCGTTCCTACTACTCGGGCATAGAGACTAACTTTACAAACTATCTCTCTAAATAAAATCTATATACAATTTTTAATATTCAACACTGAACATATTTATATCCTCTTTAATAAACGCCTCTGAAGAAGGGATACTCTCCCGAAACATGTCAGACCAATAGAGGAATTTCATATTCATTTCTGAATTCCACAATATTATATTTGTATGTAAAATCTTGTTTTCATATGTGCTGTATCAAACATGACTATGTTTCTGATACATGCTTTTTTTAATATATTTTTCTAAAAAAATGACATTTTTATATATGATGTTCTTATTGTTCGCCTATAAAGTCCCACTGTACCGGGGTGTACTTGTGTCCCTTCTCTAGGGGACCTTATACAACAAATTATCAAGGGATGTTGGCAACACTGTATTTATTATTTTCTCTTTGTGGTTCACTATTTATATATTGCATAGCTAATTGCAGTCCTGCACTCAGGAGCTCCGTCCTCCCTATCTGCTTCTTCCCATCTAGGAAGCCAGTTTCACACTCACAAGAACTATTTTTTCCAGGAAACAGCCTGAAAATTTTCATTAACTAATTTTTCATAGGATGTCCAGCTTGGAGCGCATTGCTAATTACTGTCCTGCAGTCAGGAGCTTCATCCTCCCTATCTGCTTCTTCCCATCTAGGAAGCCAATTTAACACTAATAAAGACTATTTATGTCCAGGAAACAGCCTGAAATTTCCCAAGAACTCATTTTTTATAGGGTGTCCAGCTTGGTGCGCATAGCTAATTACAGTTCTGCACTCAGGAGCTTCATCCTCCATATCTGCTTCCCATTTAGGAAGCCAGTTTCACAAAGGAATATTTTTGTCCATTAAACAGCCTGAAAATTTCCCTTAACTCTTTTTGGATAGTATGGCTGGCTTGGCACAAATAGATAATTGCAGTCCTGTAGTCAGGGGCTTCATTTCCCACAATCACTTTCCATCTGAGTAAGAATGCTTCATTTTTTTATTACTGGGGCATCGAGCTAACAATGGACAGCTACTCCCACTCCTCCAATGAGAAGATACAGCGTGCTTCCCATCAAAGGAGGCAGCTTGGCACCCACAAGGCCCCACCTTTCTCCATGATGGAGCCCTTACAATTTCCCTTAACTCTTTTTTGAAAGCACCGCCAGTTTGGCATGCGCAGTTATTTGAGGTCCTTCAGTCAGAAACTTCATCCAATGAGAAACTTCATCCTCCCTGTCTGCTTCCCATCTAGGGAGGCAGCTTCAACCTCACAAGGCCACACCTTGTGCCCCAGAAGTCACAGAGGTTTTTATGTTCCACACTGACAGCTGTATAGCGTTCTATTTTCTCACTAGCAGCTTGGAGACAAGTGTGTAAGTGAGCGTGTTGTGGGAGGATGACTTGGCGCTGCACGAGTGTGACGGGAGTGAACCCGATACAGCTCTTGGCTCGCAGAGTCATTGTCCTGCACCGCGGGTGTCACCGTTCATGGAATGTGGTGCTCAGCTGGAAAAAGCAAAACCGCATCCATGTTCTATAGACAAGCGATTAACTCTGTAGGATCCATCCGCTTGCCTGCTGAACTATGCAGTCCTCTAAGGTGACCCTTCTCTGAGCATGACCAAATGTCCAATTCCCTCTTTTACAGAGCGAGTGCATATTGTTTTTATCCCTTTACTTTCCAACATTTACACTGTACAGGACGCCAAGGATGGGTCCTGAATGGGGTGCTATGTGGCACCAGTGTTTAAGTTAGGATCCCTTTAAAGGAAGAGAAACTGATGAGATGGATTACCAGAGATGAAATGGTGGTGAATATCCAAGGTCTTGGCCCTAGGATGACAGAACTATGCTGGAAGAAATTTTCGATCAGTGGTGTTACCAACAGGCAGAAGGAGATCGCTTGGATGGCCTTTCAAGCTGTCTGCTGACTAGAGTTTTCCTGAAAGCAAGAGATCTGTGCAGAGTGGAGATGTGCCCGAGTGAAGGATGAGCCGATATGGAAACAGTGGAACATGCCTTGCTTGAGTTGCCTTTGTTCGAAGGGTGAGAAGAAGATTGGTTCCCTTTTTGGATGAGGTCCTTGGTATTAAGGATGTGGACTTTAGTGGTTGGTTCTTTGGGTTTCTTGGAGGGAGATCAAGACAAGCAAAGAAGAACATGGACTTTTATGGCGGTGTTGAGAAGTGATGTGGGATGTAAGGTGCTGGGAAGTAAGAGGGAAGCGGATGGTATGGAGTGAGGACTGCGTGAACTTGTGCTTGGCTAAATTGTATGTTGCTTTATTGGTGGATAGGAGATGGATGGGGGAGGAGGAAGCGGATGTGTTTTGGGGATGGGAGAGGTAGAAAGGATGGGGAGGGAGGGATTGTATTTTTATTTTGTGATTGTGTATACATTTTATCGCCTTTTTTTCTGTAAAAAAGAAAAATACTGAGAGTTACAGAAATTTTACTTACCTGAATGATGATTGAAGCGCAGTACTAGAAAGAATCGCGGTTGGTTCTTGATGAAAGAATATTGTACGCTGGAATCTGACAGGGAAAAAAGAATCCATCTGCTTGTCTGCTGAACTATGCAGTCCTTTAAGGTGACCCTTCTCTGAGCATGACCAAATGTCCAATTCCCTCTTTTCTTACAGAGCGAGTGCATATTGTTTTTAACCCTTTACTTTCCAACATTTACACTGTACAGGACGCCAAGGATGGGTCCTGAATGGGGTGCTATGTGGCACCAGTGTTTAAGTTAGGATCCCTTTAAGGGAAGAGTGTGGGTACTCGGGGGGTCACCATAGGTGGGTGAGGAATTTCTGGGTTAGCCATGTTAAGGAGAACTGACTCGCAGTCCTCTATGTATGAATAGAGAGGTATTTGGGACCAGAGGTTTTGAGCCCCTAAAGTGACATTTCGGTGAGAAATAAATAAATTGGTTGGATAATGCACTAGACCAGTGCGCCCCATTTTGTTTTTCTATTCTCACAAAAGGGCCTCCACCCCTGACTACAGGGACTCCAGTCTCCAAAGGTCTAGGAGCCTCTGGGAAGCAGCACTTAAACCAGAAAGTAGTATTCGGTGTGGTGGTGTGAGAAGGAGTTGGGGAGAGACACCTGTTTGGAGTAATAGGCAGACTGGGGCTGTGCTGAGCCCGGGGTAAAGTCCCATCTATGAACCGGGTTTCATTATATTTTGTACTTTTGTAGACAAGCAGACTTTTTGTGTGTTGCACTTTGTTTTGCTGCTGGAAGCATTTCTTTGTGCTTGACTTCAGAAAAAGTAAACAGCTTTTAGTTTGAAGTTAAATGGCTTTGTACATGGCGCTGTGGAGCTACAACCCCCAAACTTTACAATGCTTAGATGGTGGGACAGTTTTGTGTTTTCACAGCACGAGATCCACAGGAGATGGACCAGGTGTGACGAGCCACAATGCCCATAACTCTTTCAAACATTATTAGGCAACCCTTGTGTTGGGTAGCTATACCATTTTTGGTGACATTGTGCAACCAACCAGCCGGATCCACTTGGCCAGGGCAGCTGTTAGGCTGAATGGGTCCCCTTGATGTCTATCTGCCAGGGCCCCCCTCCCTCTAGCCCAAAGCAGACAGTCATGAAGAAGGTGGTGGCATGGACTGTGTGCAATGAAGAACGATCTGTATTATCATCTTCTTCTATATTTGTATCATAAGAGTAGAGGGGAGGAATCAAACAGGAACACCACATCCCAATATTTAATGCAAATTGAAAAAAGAGAGACTTGAGGCCTCCATTGAGGCCATGGGACTTTAAGGGTGCTCAATAGACAAGAAGAAAAATAGCAAGAATAAAAAAATATATATACTTTATTAATAAATCTTTAAAAAATCTTTTTTTTGTAAAAGGACAGACAAAAAACAACACAACTGATATATTTCCAAGATGAATCTATACAGATATGATACAGAGCTTAATACCACTTTCTCGACATGTTTCGCTTTCTAAAGCTTCTTCAGGAGATATAGTGTGGCATCTGATCAACTATAAAAAGAGAAACGGATAAACAATAAATGTTCATGTCAGTAATATGCATAATAACCACATTGGTTACAATTCAATATATATCATCATTAAATTAGTATACATCAGTGCATTTTGTGTAAGCATTTACAGGGTATAGATATCACAGGCATGATGTATCAAAGAATTTGCAGAAAAAATAAACATTTAAAGGGTGAATAATTACAGTGGGCATACATAACAAAGAGAAAAAAAAAATCTAAAATTTTTTAATCCAATTTCACCTTACCAATGTTGTAGAGACTGAAAATGTCTGTAAAGGTAACTTGGAAGATCAAATTTATGCACAATGCGTTATACCCTTCAAGACTAGCCTCCCATGGAAGGTATGCAGAGAGTGACAAAAGAAGAAAATTCCTATGCGAAGAGTGAATGAAACTCTCTGTTGGAATCAAAAAATAATAATAATGTCAGCCAATAAAGTAAAGAGGTCAGTATTGCAAAAAGTGCTATAACAATAAGCTGCCAGGGGCAGTAAAGGTTGGGAATACCTTGTGAGGTGAATAGAATCAATTGGGTATTGAAATCACATCCAAAAGATGGTTAAAGACAGAATTTCCTCTTATGTGGAGGGTTCCTTGAAAGGAGATGGGGAGTAAGCGCTGCTTTGCAAGATGTGTGACTGGCCCACAAAATGGATCCCATAGGTCAGACAGCCTGCGCAGATGCTGTGCTAAAGAATCAGCAATGAAAAGATGAATGAAAAATAGTAAGATAAATGAAAAATTCAATGACAAATCTATGGCATCCGCCAGGGATAAAGAAACTTACTGGTGGAAGTAATAGAAGAGGACACAGGGGTGGTCCGCCAGAAGGACCACAACGTTACCCTCCTTACGTTCAGGAAGGAATGCCAGAAGGTAGCGGGGAAATCCCACCTCCGGCGTGACGGGGTCTGACTCGCTGTCACGCCGCGGACCGAAAAAGAAGACCGCGCATGCGCGTGCATCAGGACTCACAAAATGGCATCTCCGATGATTTCCTTTTCAGTGCCCAACTTTGGGCACCAGATTTTCTAAAATGGCCGCCGCTCAATGGACGCCATTGCGTCATGAGTGCTGTTGCCATTTTGTGAGCCCTGATGCGCGCACATGCGCGGTCTTCTTTTTCTTTTTGGGCCACTCTGCATCCATGATGGCATGGAGGGAGGCTCCCGCTGTGTGACGCTTCTCCTCTTCTGACGGTTCTTAAATAACAGGGGGGCACCCGGTGACCCCGCCCCCCCCTGATGCACGGGGACTTGACGGGGACTTCCCTGTGGCATTCCCTGTGACGTCAGAAGGGGCGGGCTTACGTAACGGGTGACCCCGCCCCCCTCTGACATCACGGGGAAAGCCACAGGGAAGTCCCCGTGCGTCAGAGGGGGGCGGGGTCATCGGGTGTCCCCCCCGTTATTTAAGAACCGTCAGAAGAGGAGAAGCGTCACACAGCGGGAGCCTCCCTCCATGCCATCATGGATGCGGAGCAGCCCGAAAAGAAGATGAAGACAAGAAGATGAAGAGAAGAAGATTTCACCTCACTTTATGTCCCAATGACAAATGTTTTTTGACAATTTGGGGTTTTTAGTAAAACAAGGATTGGTGATAAAGCATTAGTGGAGAGGAGACACGTTTTTCCCATATTAACTCTTACAGGAGAGAATTTCCCTTCCTAGGGGTAGATTTAATCTCACTTCCTGTTGTCTCCTTCCATTAGCAAGTAGGAGTCGTTTGTAAGTTAGATGTTTGAAAGTAGGGGCCTGCCCTATATACTCAGCAGAAATTGCGGCCTTAGGTGTTGGTGTTGCCACACTGTAAGCCCTCACAGGGCCCTGCTGTGAAATATTAGATCAAGAATTGTAATTACATGCCCCTGTTGAACAGAACAGAAAAATTGGGCCTTAGGCACTGGTGCCACAACACTGCAACCCCTCACAAATACTCTAGTTGGAGCGCTGCAACAAACCCTCCTTGCAAAATATTGCATCAAAAATTGTAATTACACGCCCCTGTTAGACAGGGGCTGAAAAATTGGGCCTTAGCCACTGGTGGCGGCGCCCAGAACCAAAAATATTCTTATAAGCTATTAGCATGATCATTGAGGAGGAAGAGGATAATTACTCAGTGTCATGAACCTTGGAATACTGGATTGTCATGAAGCTTGGAACCTGTCTGTCTGTTGCCTGCTAGAATGTGTATTGTAAATAAGTCTACTATGGGATCTAAGAGTCATTAGATCCCCATTGTTATTTGTGTTAATTAACTCTGCTATTGTGTGAAGAAGAGTCTGTGTTGATTTGTGATAATGTTGATTGTGTTTTCTGAGCTACAAGACGGCCAGTCTGGCCTAAAGGTCATGTCTGAGTCATCTAGGCTGTCTAAAGGGATTAGTTAATTAGCCAATGTTAATTAGGTTTCTGGTCACAGGTGTATGTTCAGAGTAATATGAGCAGGAGGTATACACCTCCTCTTTTACTGTATAAAAGAGCCTGTATTTTTCAATAAAAGAGAGTTCCTGGTTGAACTTACATACTGCCTGCCTGGTGTTTGTTCTGAGCTACACAACTGGATTAGAACGGCACATAGCTGTAGTTCTAGTCCCGGAGCATTGAATGACCGAACCATCAGATGTTGCGATCTGCAATCTGATTCTATAGCTGCAGAGGAGTGTCAGGAGAGTGGAATCGAGTGAGCAGGGGCTCGTTACATTGGTTGGGATTTGGTGGGATTTGCTCTCCAGTTACTGGGACACTCCAAACCACCACAGTGAATGGCCAGCTATACAGCCTGCAGGAGAGCCATGCTGAAAGACTTATTTGAGGGCCGTGGAGGAACCAGTGGGACAAAGAACAAGGCCACCCTGATCAGTGAGCTAGCCAAGATGGATCAGAGGGATGGTGATGTGGGACCCCGGTCAGTTGAAGACTTGTTTCAGCAATGAGTTCGAGAGCGGTTGGCATTATATGGTGCTAACCCATCAGAGACCGCCATACAGAATGCCATTAGAGACATCCAGCTGCAGGATGAGCGACAAGAGAGAGAACTCGAGCAGCAACATGAGCGGAGAATGGCATAAATACGGCAATCGAAGACAACACCAACATAAGTTGCCCTTTCGGGCATTCAAACTAGTTAAGGAAGGAGAGGAGGAAATTAAAGCGTTCCTGCAGGACTTTGAGAGACTATGCCAGATACATAATGTACTGTCCCAAGATTGGGTTGCCTTACTGGCGAGTAATTTGACTGGCAGAGCAGCCGATGCGTATCGGGCCCTGGAGGACGAGGACGCTAAAGATTATGACCGGGTAAAAGAAGCTCTGCTAGCCCAATTTGCCCTTACACCCGAAGCCAGTCGGATTAATTTTAGAGAATCCCGGAAACAAGCCAACATAACATACGTGGAGTCGGCACATCTTCTTTAGCGGAACTTTAAGGGCTGGTTGAATATGACGGGACTTCCCTGTGGCATTCCCCGTGACGTCACAGGGAAGTCCCGTCAAGTCACCGTGCGTCAGAGGGGGGCGGGGTCACCGGGTGGCCCCGCCCCCCCGTTATTTAAGAACTGTCAGACGAGGAGCGCCGTCACACAGCGGGAGCCTCCCTCCATGCCAGCATGGGTGCGGAGCGGCCCTGAGAAGAAAATGAAGAAGAGAAGAAAAGAACAAGAGAAGAGCGGGAGCCTCCCCCCATGCCATGGGTGCGGAGTGGCCCGAGGAGAAGAAGATAGAAGACGCCGTGGAGGAGATGCTGGATGAAAACGCTGGAGGAAGAACCAGAAGAGCCAGAAGAACCAGAAGAACCAGAAGATGAAGGAAGAAAGAAGAAGCATTTAAATAAAGGAATTGTCAAAAACTGTCTCTTGTCATTTTTAACATTTTTGACAGTTGTTTAGTGAAATGGTAGGGGTAAGTACACCCTTACCATTTCACACAGGGGGGGGCGGGATCTGGGGGTCCCCTTGTTAAAGGGGGCTTCCAGATTCCGATAAGCCCCCCGCCCGCAGACCCCCACAACCACCGGCCAGGGTTGTGGGGATGAGGCCCTTGTCCTCATTAACATGGGGACAAGGTGTTTTGGGGGGCTACCCCAAAGCACCCTCCCAATGTTGAGGGCATGTGGCCTAGTATGGTTCAGGAGGGGGGGCCGCACTCTCGTCCCCCCTCTTTTCCTGCGGCCTGCCAGGTTGCGTGCTCGGATAAGGGTCTGGTATGGATTTTTGGGGGGACCCCACGCCGTTTTTTTTTTTTTTTTGGTGCGGGGTTCCCCTTAAAATCCATACCAGACCTGAGGGGTCTGGTATGGAATTTAGGGGGAACCCCACGTCATTTTTTTTTTAAATTTTTGCCGGGGTTCCCCTTAATATCCATACCAGACCTGAAGGGCCTGGTATGGAATTTAGGGGGACTCCCACGTCATTTTTTTTTTATTTTGGTTCGGGGTTCCCCTTTGGGGAATTCCCATGCCGTTTTTATCAATGAACTTCTATGTGTATTGTCGGCAATGCAATAGCCGCGGGTAGTTTTAAATGAGTTTTTTCCTTCAAAATGTCATTTTGCTGTCAGACTGTTCTAAACACAGGAAACATGCGCCCCTTTACAGGCATACTATAGACACCCCCCAGGTATGAAATTTAAAGGGATATTACACTTTTATTGTTTGACTTTAAGCATTATTAAAATCACTGCTCCTGAAAAAACGGCTGCTTTTAAAACTTTTTTTTGCATTGATCCATGTCCCCTGGGGCAGGACCCAGGTCCCCAAACACTTTTTGACAATAACTTGCATATTAGCCTTTAAAATTAGCACTTTTGATTATTCATGTTCGTGTCCCATAGACTTTAATGGTGTTCGCGTGTTCGAACAAACTTTTTTCCTGTTCGCATGTTCTGGTGCGAACCGAACAGGGGGGTGTTCGGCTCATCCCTAGTCTGGAGGATCTTAGTTATGAGGAAAGGTTGCGAGCACTGAACTTATTCTCTCTGGAGAAGAGACGCTTGAGAGGGGATATGATTTCAATTTACAAATACCGTACTGGTGACCCCACAATAGGGATAAAACTTTTTCGCAGAAGAGAGTTTAACAAGACTCGTGGCCACTCATTAAAATGAGAAGAAAAGAGGTTTAACTTTACTGTCAGAGCAGCAAGGATGTGGAATTCCCTTCCACAGGCGGTGGTCTCAGCGGGAAGCATTGATAGCTTCAAGAAACTATTAGATAATCACCTGAATGACCGCAACATACAGGGATATATAATGTAATACTCACACATAATCACACACATAGGTTGGACTTGATGGACTTGTGTCTTTTTTCAACCTCACCTACTATGTAACTATGTAACTATGTAACTATGACCGAGCTGCTAACCTGACCCTGAAGCCAGACAAATGTAATATCGGGATGTCTGAGGTGCAATATCTGGGACAGTGGGATGTGGGAAGCAGAGGCCAGAACCTGCAAAAATCGAGGCCGTCCTAAACTGGCCAGTTCCCAGAACCAAGACCCAGGTACTTGCATTTTTAGGGACAGCAGGGTACTACAGGAAGTTTGTACCCCACTATAGTGACATAGCCAAACCCCTGACAGACCTGACCAAAAAGACTCTCCCTAGACAGGTCCTGTGGTCCCCGGAGTGCGAGACAGTGTTTCATCAGTTAAAAACCGCCCTAACGCAAGCTCCCATACTGGTGGCACCCGATCCTAACAAACGCTTTGTCATTCATACAGATGCCTCCATGTTCGGACTGGGAGCCGTACTAAGTCAAGTTGGCGATGACGGGAAAGAGCACCCGGTGGCGTATCTCAGCCGCAAGTTGTTACCCCGTGAAGTTGGATATGCTGCCATGGAAAAGAGTGTTTGGCCTTAGTCTGGGCTTTAAAGAAATTGCAGCCCTATGTGTATGGATGCTCTTTTACCATCATGACGGACCACAATCCTTTGATATGGCTTAACCGGGTGGCGGGAGAGAACGGGCAATTACTAAGGTGGAGCCTGGCTTTGCAACCGTACAATTTCACCATACAATATCGGCCAGGGCCTCAAAACGGGAATGCGGATGGGTTATCCCGGCAGACGGACCTGGAACCTTAAGACTACTTTTCCAACATCCTCGAGTTGACTGTTCGGGGTCCCACTGTGGCTGTTGGACTGTTTCCCAGGGGGGAGTATTGTCATGAACCTTGGAATACTGGATTGTCATGAAGCTTGGAATAGTGGCTGATTCATAATGCTGGGACAAATACTGTTAGGAGATGCTAATGTCAATTCCAGCCACCTGTCTGTCTGTTGCCTGCTAGAATGTGTATTGTAAATAAGTATACGATGGGATCTAAGAGTCATTAGATCCCCATTGTTGTTTGTGTTATTTAACTCTGCTATTGTGTGAAGAAGAGTCTGTGTTGATTTGTGATAATGTTGATTGTGTTTTCTGAGCTACAAGACGGCCAGTCTGGCCTAAAGGTCATGTCTGAGTCATCTAGGCTGTCTAAAGGGATTAGTTAATTAGCCCATGTTAATTAGGTTTCTGGTCACAGGTGTATGTTCAGAGTAATATGAGCAGGAGGTATGCACCTCCTCTTTTACTGTATAAAAGAGCCTGTATTCCTTAATAAAAGAGATTCCTGGTTGAACTTACATACAGCCTGCCGGGTTTTTGTTCTGAGCTACACAACTGGATTAGAATGGCACATAGCTGTAGTTTTAGTCCCGGAGCATTGGATGACCGAACCATCAGATGTTGCGATCTGCAATCTGATTCTATAGCCGCAGAGGAGTGTTGGGAGAGTGGAATCGAGCGAGCAGGGGCTCGTTACACTCAGCATAACAGGATAGTCACTCAGCATCAGCATAGGCAGTCTTGAAGGGATCTGACATTTCAAAAAAATTATTGGGTTACATCAGCATCAGGTGCTTGGTAGCTGGTGGTGATCCAAGACTGATTCATTTTTATGAAGGTCAGTCGATAGACCGAGTCGGTGGACAGCGCACCCTGTGATCGGTTACAAAGCCTTCAGCAGCACTGAATGCAATTGAGCTACATCCAGTAGCTCAATTGCATACTGTGCAAGCTCTGGCCAGTTATCCATCCTCAAGACCCAGTAACCCAGAGGATTTCCGGTGGGAAAGGTGTCCAAGTCAGATCCTGCCCCTAGGTATTCCTGCACCATGAAAAAAAAGAAACTGGCGATGGTTGCTGGAACCGATCATACCTTGGGGCTGCGGACTAAAAAATTGTCTGAACGCATCGGTCAGACGTCCACCTTCTCCACCACTCCTTCTTTGACTGATCGAAGCCTCAGCAACCCAACACGTTGTCCAGGAACAGGAGTTTGTAACCTCCCTGTCTCTGGGAATGCGTTACACAGACCTTTCTGCAAGGCCTCCCAAAGATGTTTCATCCTCTCCTTCCTCTGCGATGGCAAGATAAGGTCCGCAATCTTACCCTTGTAACGTGGATCAAAGAGGTTTGCCAGTCAGTATTGATCCCTCTCCTTGATACCACGATTACGAGGATCCTTCCGCAGGCTTTGCAGGATCAGGGAGGCCATGCAGCGTAGGTTTGCTGAGGCATTCGGTCCAGAGTCCTCTGGGTCACTAAGGACGACATGATCCGCAGCCACCTCCTCCCAGCCACGTACAAGTCCATGGGTTTCTTGGGACTGTAAATGATCCCTTAAAGATTGCTGCTGATGCTGAGTGCCAGGCTCCACCTCCATGCTGACACAATCCTCCTCTTCCTCCTCCTCCTCATCCTCTTCCTGTGTGATCGGCGGGCACGCAGGAACACTGTCTGGATAAAGGGGGCCTTGAGAGGTAAGGAAGTCCTGCTCTTCCTCCCTCTGTTCTGCCTCAAGTGCCCTGTCCATTATTCCATGCAGCATGTGCTCCAACAGGTGGACAAGGGGGACAGTGTCACTGATACATGCACTGTCACTGCTCACCATCCTTGTGGCCTCCTCAAATGATGACAGGACAGTGCATGCATCCCTGATCATGGCCCACTGGCGCGGGGAAAAAAAACAAGCTTCCCTGACGCTGTCATGGTGCCATAGTCACACAGGTACTCATTGATGGTCCTCTGCTGCGTGTGCAGCCACTGCAGCATGGCCAACGTTGAGTTCCACCTGGTGGGCATGACACAGATTAGGCAGTTCTTGGGCATGTTAAATTCCTTTTGGAGGTCAGCCAGCCGAGCACTGGCATTATATGACTGGTGGAAATGCACAGACTTTCCTGGCCTGCCTCAGGACATCCTGTTAGCCCAATTACCTGCCCAAGAAACACTGCACCACCAAGTTAGGGACATGAGCCAAACAGGGCACATGGGTCAGTTGTCCCTGTCGGAGGGCGGAGAGGAGGTTGGTGCCATTGTCGCAAACCACCATGCCTGCCTTAAGCTGGCGTGGTGTCAACCACCTCTGAACCTGCCCCTGCAGAGCTGACAGAATCTCTGCCCCAGTGTGGCTCCTGTCCCCCAAGCACACCAGCTCAAGCACTGCATGGCATCTTTTGGCCTGTGTGCTTGCTTAGCCGCTTGAATGCCTATGGAGCACCAGTGGTTCCAAAGACAAATCAGCACAGGAAGAGGCCATGGAGGAAGAAGAAGAGGAGGGGGTGGAGGAGAGAGGTGTGGCAGAATCACCACTAGTAGTATTTTGGAGGCATGGTGGCGGAACAACCTCCAACACTACTGCACCCTGTCCTGCATCCTTCCCAGCTGCCAGAAGAGTCACCCAGTGCAAGGTGAAAGATAGGTAACGTCCCTGTCCATGTCTGCTGGACCATGAGTCAGCGGTAATATGCACCTTACCGCTGACCACCCTGTCCAGCGATGCCAAGACATTGCCTTCCACATGCCGGTAGAGAGCCGGAATTGCCTTCCGTGAGAAAAAGTGGCGTTTGGAACCTGCCACTGAGGAACCACACATTCCACAAACTCACGGAAGGGGGCAGAGTCTACCAACTGAAAAGGCAGCAGTTGAAGTGCTAGCAATTTAGCCAAGCTAACATTCAACCGCTGGGCATGTGGATGGCTGGGAGCGAACTTCTTTCGGCGGTGCAGCAGCCGGGACAGGGAAATTTGCCTGGTACAATCTAACGTCAGTGTACCGATAGCAGATTGCCCCCAAGTACTTGGCTGTGACACACCTAATTCTACACCTTGATTCCTCTCAGTGCAGGTCTCAGAGAGGACTGAAGGTATAGTGGGGTTGGAGATCCCAGCTGATGAGGAGCAAGGAGAGGTCCTCTTTGTTCTTTGGTGTGGGTCTTTTAGGTATGCTTGCCAACAAACTGCATGGCAGGTCGACATATGTCTGGTCAAGCATGTGGTGCCCAAGCGGGTGATGTTTTGGCCACGCAAGATACGTTTGAGACATATGTTGCAAATAGCAGCAGTGGGATCTGATGCACTCATCTCAAAAAAGGCCCACACCAAAAAACTTTTGGAATAATGCGCAGAGACAGCAGCGCCCTGCACATGCGGAGCTCTGCGGTGTGATGCAGTCGGTGTGCTGCCCTTAAGCTGGCCCCTGAAAGGCATCCTGCCTCATTGGTGATGTGCCTCCTCCTCTCTCCTATCAGGCACCCACATGGAGTCAGTGACCTCATCATCCCCTCCCTCCTCATCACTGGAGCAAAGCTGGCAGTATGCTGCAGCTGGGGAACATGACTGCCAGATTGCTGTCCTTCTTGGGCACCCCCTCTCTCTGGGCTCACGTTACTGCCTTCCTCTAGCTGGGTACCGTCATCGGAGCCTTCAAAACCCTGGGCATCCTCCTGGAGCATGTACCCAACACTGTGATCAAACAGCTCAGGGGACTCCTCAGGAGGACATGGTGGGGCTAGGGAAGGAGTGACTGATGCCATTGAGCTGAGGGAAGAGGCCAGACAAAATACCCTGAGCCTGGGTGAGGGAGGATGAGGAGGATGAGGACGGCTTGGTCATCCACTCTACCAAGTCTTCCACATGTTGCGGCTCAACACAGCCAGCTGCCTAAATAAAGGACAAGCGTGTCCCACGGCCACGCGCTGATGAGGATGCACCGTCTCTATGACCAGCACTGTTGCCTCTAGACACAGAGCCTGCTTGCCCTCTTTTATTGGCTTGTGACTGTCTGCCTCTCCTTGTTGGCCTTCTAGATATACTAATGGCCTGCAGGGAGATGTAGCTGCACAAAGCTGGGATGTATATATATACTGATACTGCAGCTAGCAGAATCAACTGCCGTCCTGTAGTATTATTAGTATGAGAACACCAGCAATTGTCTTCAGGTAGCTTTAGGTGCACACTGTGCAGAGGACGCAGTGCACTAACTGTAAATACTGTAGCTGTCTGTCTGTGGTATTAATAGGAGCAGAACAACAGCAATTTTCTTCAGGTAGCTTTAGGTGCACACTGTGCAGAGGACACACTACACTAACTGTAAATACTGTAGCTGCCTGTCTGTGGTATTAATAGGATCAGAAGAACACCACAAATTTTCTTCAGGTAGCTTTAGTTGCACACTGTGCAGAGGACGCACTACACTGACTGTAAATACTGTAGCTAATAGGACTAATAGGATCAGAAGAACACCACCAATTTTCTCCAGGTAGCTTTAGGTGAACACTGCCCAGAGGACGCACTACACTAACTTGTAAATACTGCAGCTGCCTGCGGTACTGTACTAATAGGATCAGAAGAACACCACCAATTTTCTTCAGGTAGCTTTAGGTGCACACTGTGCAGAGGATGCACTACACTAACTTGTAAATACTACAGCTGCCTGCGGTACTAATAGGATCAGAAGAACACCACCAATTTTCTTCAGGTAGCTTTAGGTGCACACTGTGCAGAGGACGCACTACACTAATTTGTAAATACTACAGCTGCCTGCAGTACTAATAGGATCATAAGAACACCACTAATTTTCTTCAGGTAGCTTTAGGTGCACACTGTGCAGAGGATGCACTACACTAATTTGTAAATACTACAGCTGCCTGCGGTACTGTACTAATAGGATCAGAAGAACACCACTAATTTTCTTAAGGTAGCTTTAGGTGCACACTGTGCAGAGGACGCACTACACTAATTTGTAAATACTACAGCTGCCTGCGGTACTGTACTAATAGGATCAGAAGAACACCACTAATTTTCTTAAGGTAGCTTTAGGTGCACACTGTGCAGAGGACACACTACACTAACTTGTAAATACTGCAACTGCCTGCAGTACTGTTCTAATAGGATCAGAAGAACACCACCCATTTTCTTCAGGTAGCTTTAGGTGCACACTGTGCAGAGGACGCACTACACTAACTTGTAAATACTACAGCTGCTTGCGGTACTAATAGGATCAGAAGAACACCACCAATTTTCTTCAGGTATCTTTAGGTGCACACTGTGCAGAGGGTGCACTACACTAACTTGTAAATACTGCAGCTGCCTGCGGTACTGTACTAATAGGATCAGAAGAACACCACTAATTTTCTTCAGGTAGCTTTAGGTGCACACTGTGCAGAGGATGCACTACACTAACTGTAAATACTGTAGCTAATAGGACTAATAGGATCAGAAGAACACCAGCAATTGTCTTCAGGTAGCTGTAAATACTGTAAAAAACACCTGCCTGCCTATCAGTAAGAAGAGAATAACAGGGACGGATCTAGCTTAACTGAATACAGTGTATATATATATATATATATATATATATATATATATATATATATATATATATATATATATATATACAACACCTAGGATGTATATATATACGCAATACACTGTAAGTGCAGCTAACTGACTCGCCTGCCTACTCTATCTAACCTAAATCAAATGACACTGTCTCTCTCTCTCTACCTCTCTCTCAACGCCGGAACACACTACACAGGGCCGCCTGCACATATAGTGTGGGGCATGTACTAAACCCCCTGAGTCATAATTGGCCAAAGCCACCCTGGCTTTGGCTAATTATGGCTCTCTGTACAGACGGCGCTGTGATTGGCCAAGCATGCGGGTCATAGTGCATGCTTGGCCAATCATCAGCCAGCAATGCAATGCGAAGCCGCAGTGAATTATGGGCCGTGATGCGCCACTCAAATTTGGCACGAACGGCCCATATCGTTCGTAATTTGACGAACGGGCAACCATACGATGTTCAAGTCGAACATGGGTTCGACTCGAACATGAAGCTCATCCCTATTGAGGGGACAGCAAATTTACACTGTTATGCCCCGTACACACGGTCGGATTTTCTGATGGAAAATGTCCGATCGGAGCGTGTTGTCGGACATTCCAACCGTGTGTAGGCTCCATCGGACATTTTCCATATGATTTTCCGACACACAAAGTTTGAGAGCAGGCTATAAAATTTTCTGACAACAAAATCCGATCGCACCAGTTCTGACGCACAAAGTGCCACGCATGCTCAGAGAAAATTACGAGACGGAACAGCTCGGTCTTGTAAAATTAGCGTTCACAATGGATAGAGCACTTTCGTCACACTGCAATGTAAAAAATGGTTTAATACAGCACACTCTCTTCTTCTTTATAATGTGAGAAGAATGAAGTAATTTTGCTGCTCATAGTCACACACACTTCTCACAAACTTCTTTCTTAATTATTTATCGGGATTCCCTCAATATATTTTGATTTGTCATATCTGACAAAATTTTTTTTTGGTTGTTTTCTTTTTTTTTTTTTTTGAAGGCTGTTTTTTGTTTTTTTTTGGGGTTTGTATTTTTTTCAAGGCTGATCTTTGTTTTATTTTTTTGTTTTACTCCCTAATATTTTTGTGTGTGTTTTGTGTGTTAAGTTACCACAACACCATTGATATCTTATATTATTTAATCTCAAGAAGGTTGCTTGGTGTTGGTATCCCTTGTTAATTTCACATTGTATTTTTGAAATGTACCTGCCTCCTCACAAACAAACTGTCCTTTTTTAAGGAAAACACACATAGGCAAGTATAATTGAAACAAAAATCCTTTATTAAGGGCTCAGAACCAAACAAAGAAGGAGGCAACGCTGGAGAAACAGCAGAAAGTGGTGAAGCCTAGGACCCCCAGGGCAGACATCAATTATTTAACATCAAAATTGGTGGCCTGAGGAGTCCTTATCTAAGGGAGTGCAGTCTGGTCCAGAAGTCCCAGAGATCTGGAAAGCAGCAGATGACATGTATGTCCCCAGGCTGTGGTACTACAAGAGGCTGCATATTTTGCCAGACCAGACTGGACCCAGGGTCATCACTTTCTGGTCTTCTTTCCACGCTATCTTCCTGGCTGTGGCTCTGGTGTTGGAGATGTGGCAGGAGGAGGAGTAGGACCTGGAGGAGGAGGAGGAGGAGGAGGAGTAGAACCTGGAGGAGGAGGAGGACTATGTGTGAGGTCACAAATGTGGGTAGCAGATGTTATTTGGCCCCTCAACCCCTTCTTGGTCCATGAACTCCTCCCCACCCTGTTCATGGACTGGACTTGTGTCAAGGTCAGGACCCCAACACCAAGCCCCCGCACAGCACAAACTCTACAAGGAACACATATATGCAACATGGCTAGAAAACGGTCGGCTGCTCAGAACGAAGTAACAGAACGCACTGAAGAACAGCAAGGCCTGTGAAGAGCGACCTGAAAAACAGTAACGAACGAACAAGAACACAATGACAAAGTCACGCTGAGCTTGCTTGCACGCACTGAAGAGCAGATACAAACCCACAAGCACAAACTGAACAGCAGAAAACGATCTGAAAGCCACGAGTCTGAAAAAGCGCGAATTGTCTCTCACCAAACTTTTACTAACACGAGATTAGCAAAAGGAGCCCAAAGGGTGCCACGCTTGGTTCTGAACTGGCCTTTTCTAGTCTTGTCGTACGTGGTTTACATCACTGTGTTCTTGGCGATCGGAAATTCCGACAACTTTGTGCGACCGTGTGTACGCAAAACAAGTTTGAGCAAACATCCATCTGAAAAAATCCTAAGATTTTGCTGTCGGAATGTCTGATCAATGTCCGACCGTGTGTACGGGGCATTATACAAGCTGTACACTCACTACTTTACATTGTAGCAAAGCGTCATTTCTTCAGTGTTGTCACATGAAAAGATAGAATAAAATATTTACATAAATGTGAGGGGTGTACTCACTTTTGTGAGATACTGTATTATCTGTGTTCTTCTATATAAAAGTTCCTATGACTACTTGTCTCAGTCTCAGCCCCTCCCTGTGTAGGAGTGTACAGAACTGGTTAATGAGTGTCAGATACTTTCAGTTTCATTTCTTCTGCTCTCAGTGATGGCGTCTGCTGATCTGAGGAAGGAGCTGGAATGTTCCATCTGTCTGAACATTTATACAGATCCTGTAACCCTGAAATGTGGACATAACTTCTGCCGGGACTGTATTGGTTGTGTGTTGGATACACAGGAGAGGTCTGGAGGTTATTCCTGTCCTGAATGTAGACAAACATTCAGAAAACGCCCCGTCCTTCAGAGGAACATAACACTACGTAACATAGTGGAGAATTTACTGTCTGCTCAGCCAGATGAGGAGGAGTCCGGGGTCTTCTGTACTTACTGTATTCACACTCCTGTACCTGCTGTGAAATCCTGTCTGCTGTGTGAAGCTTCTCTGTGTGACAATCACCTGAGAGTCCACAGCAAGTCACCAGAACACGTCTTATGTGACCCCACCACTTCCCTGGAGAACAGGAAATGCTCCATCCATAAGAAGATCCTGGAGTATTACTGCACTGAGGACTCCACCTGTATCTGTGTGTCCTGCAGTTTGGCTGGAGAACATCGGGGACACCAGGTGGAGACTCTGGGTGAAGCCTCTGAGATGAAGAAGAAGAAACTGAGGAATGTTCTGCAGAAACTGATGACAGAGAGAGAGGAGATGGAGAAAAGAGTCCAGAGTCTGCAGGAACACAGGAGGAAAGTACAAGGAGAAGCAGATGATGAAACAGAGAGAGTCACTGTCCTGTTCAGAGACCTCAGGAGACGTCTGGAAGACCTGGAGAAGAGAGTCCTGAGGGAAATCTCCGGGCAGGCAGAGCGGATCTCCGGGATAATCAATGATCTGGTCCAGGATCTGGAAATAAAGAAGAAGGAGCTGTCCAGGAAGATGGGGGACATTGAGGAGCTGTGTAACATGACGGATCCACTGACTGTCCTACAGGAATCAGACACAGGTGACTTGTGTGATACTGAGGATGGAGATGATGAGGACAGAGAGAGACATGATAAACTCCTCCATGATGGAGGGGATCTGGATGTGGGGGGGATCTCACACACATTACACACAGGTTTATCTGATATCATGTCTCAGTTAAATGTAGAGAAATGTCCAGGCACACATGTCTATCCACATTCTACTACAAAGGGCAAAGGTCACATCAATGCTGAACCATCCAGGAGACCTCCCCAACCCTCCCCCACCATACAACCATCCAGGAGACCTCCCCAACCTTCCCTCACCATGCAACACTCACACCTCCAGGCTGGAGGACCAAATATTGGGGCTGTACAGCAAACATCGGGGGTGTCGGGGGTTACAGACATATTACTGGATGTGAGGACAGCTGCTAATGATCTACATATATCAGATGACAGGAAAGCTGTATCCTCCTCATCATCACCTCAGAATCGCCCAGAAACACCAGAGAGGTTTGAGGATTCTCAGGTGATGAGCAGTCAGAGGTTCTCCTCAGGGAGACATTACTGGGAAGTGGATGTCGGGGGGGCAAAGTACTGGATAGTCGGGATGTGTTACCCCAGTATAGACAGGAGAGGAGGTCAGTCAGTGATTGGATGGAATAAGAAGTCCTGGAGTTTGGAGAGGGGGAGGTGGGATAATCAGTACTCAGTGATACATGACAGTAACAGGATCCTATTACCCGGCAATGTCTCCAGTGAGAGAGTCAGGATAGATCTGGATTATGAGGCCGGGCGGATCTCCTTTTATGATCTGTGTGACCCGATCCGACATCTCCACACCTTCACCACCACCTTCACTGAGCCCCTCCATGCTGGGGTATATGTATGGGGGGGATGGGGAGGTTGTATAAAGATATGTGGGGGGAATCAGAAGTGAGAGATCTGCCCGGAGACATCACAAGGTGAATTATCTGATTGGTGATTGGTGGAATACTCATCCAATAGGAGGAAGCAGAGGACAGGAAACATGAGTGATTTATTTATAAAGCTGCAGGTTCCGGGGCCGTCATCTTCATCCTAAACCTCACTTCACTACCTAGTGTGTCACTGACCAGGAACAAGCATGCAGGAGGTCAGATTGTTCAGCCTTCACTGGCTGCATGCTTGTTCTGGGTCAGTGACACACTACATAGTGTAGCCAGGATCAGGATGACGGCCCCGGGGTCTCCACCATCACTGTCTATCTATAGAAGAAAGGGCTATTTTCAGCTTTGGATGGAGTGGGGGAGGATTAGAACCTCTGTCAGATTTTTTTCTGCTATCTGGGGCTCCATTAGAGAGTTTTCCCCTCACTTCCTGTTCCTGTGACAACATTTCCCCAGACAGGAAGTGAGGGGAACTCTCCAACAGCAACACAGACAGAAATAAAAATCCTTTTCTTTAGTAGAGTAGGGGAAGGATTAGAACCCCTGTCAGATCTTTATTTCTGTCTGTGTCCCTGTTGTAGATTTTTCCTCATTTCCTGTATGATAAAATGTTGTCACTGGGAAAGGAAGTGAGGGGAAATCTCTCTAATGGAGCCCCGGATAGCAGTAAAAACCTGACAGGGGTTCTAATCCTCCCCCACTCCATCCAAATCTAGAAGAATAGGATTTGTCTAGACACACACTTTAATATCCACAATGAGAATTCCTACATTTCTGTCCTCACAGGTTCCTTTACATGACCAATCCATGGATCTGTGATTGCTCCTCCCCCTCACTGTGATTGGCTGTGATGATTATCACTATGAATACAGCCAGTGCTAGTCTTGTTCCTATTGGTTATGATGTGGAGGGGGTGGGGATTGTGGTGTGGGTGTGGTAATGTGGACAGGTGACGGGGGAGGGGTATACAGTCTCAGGAAGTGGAAATCCTCGGCTCTGTATATGGGAATATTGATCAATGATTGGATATAGATATAACAATCAGACAGATTGGACTATTATTAGTATAGCACAGACCCGAGACTGGTCCTGCTGCTTGGTCCCAGGTTCTATTCCCTGATAGGCCCAGAGCAGCCAGGCACAACGCATTTCCACCATCAAGTCATAGATCAGGCCTTGGATGTCCTTTTGTAGTTTATTTGCTTAAAAAACTGGGATGGGGGAGGGGAAGTTTTAGGATACTCCAAAATGTGTAATAAACTGTAATGGAGGACAGTAAATCTGGGTGAGAACCTCCCTCTTGGATGTGAAGGGTAACTAGATTCCAGACAGGAAGTCTTCAGTAGAAGTATAATCCTGAGTGTAGTGCTGGGAGCTCTCCTGTCCCTGGAATTAGACATGTGCGGATCGGATCATTCCGAAATAAAATTCAGACATATTTTCATTATTCCGATGTATCCGAATTTCCAAATTAGAATCGTACCGAATTTAAACTTTGTCACCATCTCCTTTCTGCAATTAATCTCATCTAGATGGACTCTGTTTATAAGAATCTATGGACTTGTTTCTTGATAGGACCTTGCTTTAGTTTTTCTTTTTTCACTTTTTTCTTTTTTTTTCATTTTGGTATTTTTTCACTTATATTTTTTATGTATACTCACATTCATACATGTATGATTTCATGAATTTAAATGCACTTCCCTTGTGGTGTTAGAAATCCTGTTTGCTGCATTTTTGGTGTATATTTGGTCAGTTATAAAACAAACAAAAAACGCTCCTCCCCATTGAAATGAAGAAACTGATATCTCTGCCCCGTGTCTTCCGCCCCTCACCCACCTTTACTGACATCTGAAGTTCCCTCCACCTCCACTCTAATGTCCCCTTTCCCTGCCACTTCCCCCCAGCACTGATCCCCCCGGCACTGATCCCCCCAGCACTGATCCCCCGGCACTGATCTCCCCGGCACTGATCACCCTGGCACTGATCCCCCCAGCACTGATCCCCCCAGCACTGATCCCGCCGGCACTGATCCCCCCCAGCACTGATCACCCCGGCACTGATCACCCTGGCACTGATCCCCCCGGCACTGATCCCCCCGGCACTGATCACCCCGGCACTGATCACCCCGACACTGATCACCCCGGCACTGATCCCCCCGGCACTGATCCCCCCGGCACTGATCCCCCCCGGCACTGATTCCCCCGGCACTGATCCCCCCGGCACTGATCCCCCCAGCACTGATCACCCCCAGCACTGATCCCCCGGCACTGATCCCCCCCAGCACTGATCCCCCCCAGCACTGATCCCCCCAGCACTGACCCCCGGCACTTCCCCCCAGCACTGGTCAGCCCTAGCACTGACCCCCCCAACACTGATCTCCCCTTGTAAACACCGATCCCTATGTGGCCACCCTGCAGCTGCCAGCTTCCCTCCCCCATCCTCCTGTTGGATTTGGGTGCTGCAGGGCAGTCACAGGGGGATCTACTTGTCCAAATAAATCCCCCCCGCTGCTCTGACCCCCCCTCAGTGCCCCCCCACCTCACTGATGGCCGGATGCCCCCTCTGTGCAGCTGTCGGCTGGATTTCCTTGCTCCCCCTCCCACCAGCTGCAACCTCTACTGGGGCAGGAGATCACTGTCAGGATGCAGAGCGGGGGGGGGGGGTGATAATCCTGCGTTTATAAGCCCCCTTCCATTCCTGAATGAATACAGTCAGCGATCGTTACTGATCACTTCTGTATTCATTCTTCACTGAAGCATACTAAACTGTGTTTACTATGCATCAGTTTGTGAATTAATTGGAGCCTCTATACAGACTCCTATTCATTCATCTACAGTGCAGAGAAAGGGACTGCAGATAGTCCAGAAAGAGACATTAGATGTTTGTTTAGACCTCTGATGTCTCTACAAAGCCCCCCTCCAAAAATGAGAAAAATAATAAAAAAATAATTCTAACTGTATAAATAAATTTAAATTGTAAAAAATAAACCATAGTAAGGATAGACATGCGTCTAATTCTCCCTTTCCTCTGAAGTCCGATCCATGTGTGGATTGCTCTCCAGTAGGGATGGTGAACGGTTCGGGCCGAGGTTTGGTTGTTCGGATGTTCTGTGAACAGAGAATAATATGTGATGTTCGGGGAAAATTCGAAAGCCGCCAGAACACCATTAAAGTCTATGGGACAAGAACATGAAAAACCAAAAGTGTTCATTTTAAAGGCTTATATACAAGTTATTGTCATAAAAAGTGTCTGGGGACCCGGGTCCTGCCCCAGGGGACATGGATCAATGCAATTTTTTTTTTTTTTAAACTGACTTTTTTTGGGAGCAGTGATTTTTTTTTAATGCTTAAAGTGAAACAATAAAAATGAAATATTCCTTTAAATATTGTGCCTGGCTACCCCAAAGAACCCTCCCCATGTTGAGGGCATGTGGCCTGGTACAGTTCAGGAGGGGGGGCACTCTCTCATCCCCCTTTTCCTGCGTCCTGCCAGGTTGTGCGCTCGGATAAGGGTCTGGTGTGAATTTTGGGGGGACCCCTACGCCATTTTTTAAAAAAAATTGGCGCAGGGTTCCCTTTAATTTCCAGACCGAAAGGAAAAATAGCAATTTGATAAACATTTGCACAAATATTGACAAAAAGGTAAAAAAGTGCAGCACTAACAAGTGAAAGGTCATTAAAGCACTACAAATAGAACAGAAACTGATATGAAATATACATAGAGCACATGGATACACAAATGATTCCATATGTACCGATTGCACCCAATAATATCCAGAATAGCAGAACATCATGCCTAGCTGATAAAAGCATTAATGTCCCATTCCATATTTAATCCAAAAGGTGAATAAGTCTGTAATTGGTGAATCCAATAAGTCTCCAGACATGAGACCCCGCGTGTCATGGCTCCTCCCCTCCAAGGGGGGATATATTTGTCAATGATAAGGAATTGGGAACCCTTGGGGGTCTCCACTATGGTGTTCTCTATAATGTCGGGGCACATTATGTTGGACATCACCACTCTTCATTTTAGCGATATGCTCACCTACCCTGATGGAAAACGCACGGATGGTACGACCCACATATTGTTTGCCGCAAGGGCAAGTGATCATATAAAGGACATGTGTGGTGGCACAGGTACAAAATGTTTAGATGGGATATACCCGATTGGTGACATTAGATTTGTATTCAAGACTTTTACATCCCCCACAAGAATTATATTGGCATACTGTACATTTCCTGCAAGGAAAATATCCAATTAGATAGTGAAAGAATGAAGGTCGTGTTGGAGGATTGATCGTATTAGGGGCAATCTTTCCTCGCAATGAAGACACTCCTCTAAAAATGACTTTCGGTTGTTCCAGAAGTACAGTTTTCAGTACACGATCATTTCTCAGTCTATCCCAATGACGACGGATGATGTTTTTAATTTCTCTATGTTGGAGTGAAAATGTGGTGAGCATGGAACATATAAAGGAATGATCTTGTTCCCGAGGAGGTTTCTTTACCAACAAAGAACTCCTATCAATCCCTGCCCCTTTATTTAGTTCTGAAGTTACCAGTACTGGATCATATCCCTTCTCTATAAATCGTTCTTTCAGTGTTGATGAACCAAATAAGTGTTTACGTCAGAACAATTCCTACGCAGTCTCAGGAACTGGCTGCGAGGAACGGAATGTAACCAGGATTGAATGTAACCAGGATTGAATGTAACCAGGATTGACGACAGCGTTACGTTTTTGTCCCACTGACAGCGGCATTATTTTTTTGGTTGTCAACGCCTGATATGGTGTAGTGTGACGTCATATCAGCTTCTGCATGTCAGAACGAGGTTTGGGACGCACGCTATTGCGCCATCTTGGCCGAACCAGGAAGTAACCTTAGAATTGCATTACCAATCAGATGGAGCTGCTTTTCAGTATGGGGGTACTTAACATATATAAAAACACAGTGACCACAGTGGATCAGCACCCCAGATGATAACTCATAAGTCGAAACGCGTCGGTAGGTCATGCTGAGACCACTGTCACTTTTTATTCAAGCGTTTTTTACTACATAAACGTGAGTGTATTTCCTCTGTTTTTTTATACATTAAATTTTCTCAACAGAATTACACTATATGCCTTCCTTCTTCTTTTATTGGTGGGGCTGAATGCCCGATTCATCCGAACCTACTTACATCCAATATCCACCTGGAGGTTATATCCGGATCCTGAACCTGATATCCTCTGGGTATATTATACCACAAAGTTTGATGGACTCACTAGGTGTACACCTACTTGAGTTCAATCCCTCTGGTAAGCATTTGGTGTTTCTGGTGGTGGATCTACTATCAAACGATCAAATTAGTACCATATTTGATGATCACATATGAAGTTGAAGATTGTCACTGATCTTTTTGGACATTGCACTTTGAAGTTTCTCTTTTTCTTTAAAGACATTTTGGAGTTATTTACGAAAGGCAAATCCACTTTGCACTGCAAGTGCACTTGGAAGTGCAGTCACTCTAAATCTAAGGGGTCTGAAATGAGGGGAAGCTCTGCTGATTTTATCATCCAATCATGTACAAGCTAAAATTCAGTTTTTTATCTTCCTTGCATGTCCCCCTCGGATCTACAGCGACTTTACTTCCAAGTGCAATTGCAGTGCAAAGTGGATTTTCCTTTAGTAAATAACCCCCTTTGTGTTTCAATTACAAATTGTTGGACATTTTTTCACTAAGTTTACATTACCAGTTTACCTTTATTATTTGTATTGGTTTAATGACCTTTCACTTGTTAGCTGCTGTGCTGGCTGCTATTTTCCTTGTTCTTTAGACAGCGCGGTATATGTGCATTTATAGTTTGCGCAAATATTGCTTAAAAAAAACAGTAGCTCCTTCTTTTTATTCTACGGGTCATGTGCTTTCAGGAAATGTCTGGTTTGGGGGTCTTTCACAAACTCTGATAGCTGGAAGGGAAAAAATAAAAAATCGATAGGAAAATTGCCAAAATGGTCCGGCCAGCCGAGTTTAAAAAGTGGAGTGCAGGGCCTGGCAGCCAAAGGGTTAAACTATATGGAAACCTTCCAGTTTCGGGTTCCTGAAAAAACAATCATGTGATTGGTGAGAAATGAGAGCGTGTGATCGGCTAGTTTCATTTTCTCTAGGTATGTACTTGTTATCCTGGGATTGGCTACAGTTCAGCCGCCTCCCTCTTGTTTCTTCTGGTATGCCGAGCTCCTGGGAGAGAAAAGGAGAGCAAAGGGCAGAACTTTATATAAGGCACACGGAAGCAAAAACATAAATAGGATAAAAAAGAGGTTTTAATAAATTCAAATAGTCATATACAGTGGGGACGGAAAGTATTCAGACCCCCTTAAATTTTTCACTCTTTGTTATATTGCAGCCATTTGCTAAAATCATTTAAGTTTATTTTTTTCCCCATTGATGTACACACAGCACCCCATATTGTACACACAGCACCCCATATTGTACACACAGCACCCCATATTGTACACACAGCACCTCATATTGTACACACAGCACCCCATATTGTACACACAGCACCTCATATTGTACACACAGCACCCCATATTGTACACACAGCACCTCATATTGTATACACAGCTCCCCATATTGTACACACAGCACCTCATATTGTACACACAGCACCCCATATTGTACACACAGCACCCCATATTGTACACACAGCCCCCCATATTGTACACACAGCCCCCCATATTGTACACACAGCACCTCATATTGTACACACAGCACCCCATATTGTACACACAGCCCCCCATATTGTACACACAGCCCCCCATATTGTACACACAGCACCTCATATTGTACACACAGCACCCCATATTGTACACACAGCACCCCATATTGTACACACAGCACCCCATATTGACAGAAAAACACAGAATTGTTGACATTTTTGCATATTTATTAAAAAAGAAAAACTGAAATATCACATGGTCCTAAGTATTCAGACCCTTTGCTGTGACACTCATATATTTATATATATTTAACACCTTCATTTGAGTCCAGCTGTGTTTGATTATACTGATTGGACTTGATTAGGAAAGCCACACACCTGTCTATATAAGACCTTACAGTTCACAGTGCATGTCAGAGCAAATGAGAATCATGAGGTCAAAGGAACTGCCTGAAGAGCTCAGAGACAGAATTGTGGCAAGGCACAGATCTGGCCAAGGTTACAAAAAAAATTTCTGCTGCACTTAAGGTTCCTAAGAGCACAGTGGCCTCCATAATCCTTAAATGGAAGACGTTTGGGACGACCAGAACTCTTCCTAGAGCTGGCCATCCGGCCAAACTGAGCTATCGGGGGAGAAGAGCCTTGGTGAGAGAGGTAAAGAAGAACCCAAAGATCACTGTGGCTGAGCTCCAGAGATGCACATTGGGAGATGGGAGAAAGTTGTAGAAAGTCAACCATCACTGCAGCCCTCCACCAGTCGGGGCTTTATGGCAGAGTGGCCCGACGGAAGCCTCTCCTCAGTGCAAGACACATGAAAGCCCGCATGGGGTTTGATAAAAAAACACCTGAAGGACTCCAAGATGGTGAGAAATAAGATTCTCTGGTCTGATGAGACCAAGATAGAACTTTTTGGCCTTAATTCTAAGCGGTATGTGTGGAGAAAACCAGGCACTGCTCATCACCTGTCCAATACAGTCCCAACAGTGAAGTATGGTGGTGGCAGCATCATGCTGTGGGGGTGTTTTTCAGCTGCAGGGACAGGACGACTGGTTGCAATCGAGGGAAAGATGAATGCGGCCAAGTACAGGGATATCCTGGACGAAAACCTTCTCCAGAGTGCTCAGGACCTCAGACTGGGCCGAAGGTTTACCTTCCAACAAGACAATGACCCTAAGCACACAGCTAAAATAACGAAGGAGTGGCTTCACAACAACTCCGTGACTGTTCTTGAATGGCCCAGCCAGAGCCCTGACTTAAACCCAATTGAGCATCTCTGGAGAGACCTAAAAATGGCCGTCCACCAACGTTTACCACCCCCCCTGACAGAACTGGAGAGGATCTGCAAGGAGGAATGGCAGAGGATCCCCAAATCCAGGTGTGAAAAACTTGTTGTATCTTTCCCAAAAAGACTCATCAAAAGGGGCTTCTACTAAATACTGAGCAAAGGGTCTGAATACTTAGGAGCATGTGATATTTCAGATTTTCTTTTTTAATAAATCTGCAAAAATGTCAACAATTCTGTGTTTTTCTGTCAATATGGGGTGCTGTGTGTACAATATGGGGTGTTGTGTGTACAATATGGGGTGTTGTGTGTACAATATGGGGTGCTGTGTGTACAATATGGGGTGTTGTGTGTACAATATGGGGTGTTGTGTGTACAATATGGGGTGCTGTGTGTACAATATGGGGTGTTGTGTGTACAATATGGGGTGCTGTGTGTACAATATGGGGTGCTGTGTGTACAATATGGGGTGCTGTGTGTACAATATGAGGGGCTGTGTGTACAGTATGGGGTGCTGTGTGTACAATATGGGGTGCTGTGTGTACAATATGGGGTGCTGTGTGTACAGTATGGGGTGCTGTGTGTACAATATGGGGAGTTGTGTGTACAATATGGAGTGCTGTGTGTACAATATGGGGTGCTGTGTGTACAATATGGGGTGCTGTGTGTACAATATGGGGTGATGTGTGTACAATATGGGGTGCTGTGTGTACAATATGGGGGGCTGTGTGTACAATATGGGGTGCTGTGTGTACAATATGGGGTGATGTGTGTACAATATGGGGTGTTGTGTGTACAATATGGGGTGCTGTGTGTACAATATGAGGGGCTGTGTGTACAATATGGGGTGCTGTGTGTACAATATGGGGGGCTGTGTGTACAATATGGGGTGATGTGTGTACAATATGGGGTGTTGTGTGTACAATATGGGGTGCTGTGTGTACAATATGAGGTGCTGTGTGTACAATATGGGGTGCTGTGTGTACAATATGGGGTGCTGTGTGTACAATATGGGGGGCTGTGTGTACAATATGGGGGGCTGTGTGTACAGTATGGGGTGCTGTGTGTACAATATGGGGTGCTGTGTGTACAATATGGGGTGCTGTGTGTACAATATGAGGGGCTGTGTGTACAATATGGGGTGCTGTGTGTACAATATGAGGTGCTGTGTGTACAATATGGGGGGCTGTGTGTACAATATGGGGTGCTGTGTGTACAATATGGGGTGCTGTGTGTACAATATGAGGGGCTGTGTGTACAATATGGGGTGCTGTGTGTACAATATGGGGTGCTGTGTGTACAATATGGGGGGCTGTGTGTACAATATGGGGTGCTGTGTGTACAATATGGGGTGCTGTGTGTACAATATGGGGTGATGTGTGTACAATATGGGGTGATGTGTGTACAATATGGGGTGTTGTGTGTACAATATGGGGTGCTGTGTGTACAATATGAGGTGCTGTGTGTACAATATGGGGGGCTGTGTGTACAATATGGGGTGCTGTGTGTACAATATGGGGTGCTGTGTGTACAATATGGGGGGCTGTGTGTACAATATGGGGTGCTGTGTGTACAGTATGGGGTGCTGTGTGTACAATATGGGGGGCTGTGTGTACAATATGGGGGGCTGTGTGTACAATATGGGGTGCTGTGTGTACAATATGGGGGGCTGTGTGTACAATATGGGGTGCTTTGTGTACAATATGGGGGGCTGTGTGTACAATATGGGGTGTTGTGTGTACAATATGGGGTGCTGTGTGTACAATATGGGGTGCTGTGTGTACAATATGGGGGGCTGTGTGTACAATATGGGGTGCTTTGTGTACAATATGGGGGGCTGTGTGTACAATATGGGGTGTTGTGTGTACAATATGGGGTGCTGTGTGTACAATATGAGGTGCTGTGTGTACAATATGGGGGGCTGTGTGTACAATATGAGGTGCTGTGTGTACAATATGGGGTGCTGTGTGTACAATATGGGGTGCTGTGTGTACAATATGGGGTGCTGTGTGTACAATATGGGGGGCTGTGTGTACATTAATGAGGAAAAAAATGAACTTAAATGATTTTAGCAAATGGCTGCAATATAACAAAGAGTGAAAAATTTAAGGGGGTGTGAATACTTTCCGTCCCCACTGTGTATATATAGATATATAATATATAATATATATATGTGGCAGTGAACCCCGTGCTAGTTTGGATGTTGGGCAGAGTTGAAAGACTTCCAGATCCTCACATACCAAAACCGGTGAGTAGAAAGAAACTGTTTTGCAGCAATGCTGTGAGGAGCGGCTCATGTGAACCAGTGGAGTCTGCATGAGAACGTCTGCTGCTTGCAAGTCTTAAAGAGACAGTACACCAAATTTTCCTGTGTTTATTAGGAACTGTGTTATATGTTGTGGGCCTGACTGCAGAGATGGGGCGGTCACAATGCAAAAAGGAAGCAATGGGGGTTATTTACGAAAAGACAAATCCACTTTGCACTATAAGTGCAAAGTGCACTTAAAATTGCACTTGGAAGTTCAGTCACTGTAGATCTGAGGGGAAGATCTGAGATGAGGGGAAGCTCTGCTGATTTTATCATCCAATCATGTGCAAGCTAAAATGCTGTTTATTTTCCTTTCATGTCCCCCTCAGATCTCCAGCGACTGAACTTCCAAGTGCAGTTTCAGGTGTGTTTTGCACTTGTAGTGCAAAGTGGATTTGCCTTTGGTAAATCCCCCCCATTGTTTGCTGTGATGAGAGACAGAACCCTGTGTCTGGAGGGGTTGTTACGGACAGAACAAGCCCCAGACTGGTACAAGATGCATTTGGCGGCACTGGAGCAAAGACAAAAGGAAAGCAAGCCGTCACTTAGTGCAAAGAGTCAGCAGATGGGTGCGGTTGCCGTGGCAGCAAAGCAGAAATCCGTTCAGCTGACTTCATACGGTCTATGTTGTCTTCTGAACATGTTGAAGACTTTTTGGATGAATTTGCGATGATTGCTTCCTACCAAGGGTGGCCCAGATACCGCTAGGCTGAATTGGTGCAACCTTTTCTGACACAAGAGTACCAAGGGGTGAACCGCTTGATGGGTTATGAGTGATATGACTACGATAATTATCTAGAAGACATCCAGTCTATGGAGCACTGGAAAAGTTCTACGGGGAGAATGTGGTCTCCCATAGCAACCAGAGAAAGTCTGTTTGCAGAAAGGAGGAGCTGCAGCGGAGATGTGGCTCAAATTCTGAGTGAAGAGGTTCCTGTAAAAGTGTCTGTTGTTGCCCCTGGTGACAGATAATGTGAGAAAATGTTGTTCAGCCTGCAGGGGGTGATGGAGAGCACAAGAAACCAGTGATTTCAAGTTATGGCTGCTTGTGTGAAGTGGTCAGCCCAGAGAAGAGGGCACCGTATCCAGCATCCTGCAAGGGGTGTGACAATGTGTGTGGGTCTGCTGTTACCCCTGGCAACAGGAAACCTGTTTGGCCTGCAGGGAATGTTGGAAAATCCAAGAAAGATGCAATGTTGCCCCGTGTCCGAGAGAGAGAGAGAGAGAGAGAGAGAGAGAGAGAGAAAATCTGCTTTCAGAGACTTGATGAGAATGAATACCCCGTCTAGTAGCAAAGCCCAGTTTAAATCTGAAACTGCAGCAAGCTTGAGGACTGATAAGGACTTGTCTCCATGCAATGCTCTTTGTAGCAGAGAGACAAGGGTTAAAGCTAAACCTAATGATGTGGTATGTACTAACAATTCTGAAAATGGTGATCCATTTCCGTCTATGTTGGGGTTTAAAAGGGGAAACCGGTTCTGTGCAAAGGACAGGACTTATTCAGCAGAGTGCTGAAGTATATATGTCAGGGGTGACCAATGAGAGATATGTGCCATTGCCCCTAGCAACCATGACAGGTGTAACAGGGTTGTCCCTGGAGACCTCCCAGGAGCTCATGGTGTCTGATCTTGAGGTCTCCCAGGATGACTGTGTAGCCACCCCGGCGGGTGAGAGAGAGTCTTATAAAGTAAAAAGTGATGTAATAAATATCCCACAGGCTCAAGCTGGTAATGAGCTGGGACAGCCTATGAGAGTCAGGAATGATAATGAGGAATGTATTTCTGACAATGTTGATGATGGTTTTTCCATAGCAACCACAGGCGGTGGCGCAGAGTTGTCCCTGGAAATCTCACGAGGACTCCCTGTGTTGGAGCCGGCGGGGGTCCAGGACAGCTCTGATACTGCTCAGGTGGAACACAATGGAGAAAACAGCTGAAATGATGGAGGATGAATGATCACAATGTGATGTGGGTGACAGTGACTGGTGCAGGATGCCTGCTACTAAACCACTCTGTCCACCTGTGTCTCCATGGGCAGAGGGAGCCGTACTACGGAGTGCTGGTGACTGGAGCACAGACAGGATAGACTGCGATAGTCTCACCATAAAGGTGGTGGAAAGAAATTTCTGAAGGTAATAGTAAGGTGGACACTATTGCTGCTGTGAAAAATGGAGAGGCGGCAGGGCCAGTAGACACAGGTGTGTTGGCTTTTGTAGAAGGTAAACCCTCTCCAGTTGGAAGGATCGGGAAAGGAGCATACATAGCAGAGGTTATGTCCACAGCAAAAGAGATGAGTAATGTGGAGTGTCAGGATGGTGGGATGATGGATAGGGACTTGGAAGGGCTCAGTGTTGCTGAAAATGAGAGGATGAGGGTGATACATGGGATTTGCAGTGCTCATGGGGAGACACAAGTTTTGTCAGTTGCCTCTGAGGTGGAGGTCTCCAAGTGTCTCGGCCTCTCAAGTCTTGGCAAATGAGCCTCTCCACGTCGTTAGTAAGGCGCTGATCAGGAATAAGCTAGGAGAGAACTTCACTCTAGGAAACTCTTGCAGACCTAAGGCCTAGGCTACAGGCCTGAAGCAGCCGGCAATAACCTAAGCCAGGAGGCTGAAGCATTTGGAGTCTGTAAGATCCAGTAATGGTGGAACCCCCTGCGTGGGATGCTCATGTCTTTGAACCCTTTTATTTAAAAAAAAGTGGGCTACCACGCCCTTAAAATACAGTTTTGGACCGGCGTACTCACTGGAAATGCACCTATCACTTGAGTCTGATCACCCCAATCTTAAAATTTTATATAATATATATAATTTTCCACATTGTAAGTGTGTAATGAAAATGGTCTTTACATTTGTAGGGGAAGTTCTCATAGTGGGGGGGGGGGTTATCTTTTAATCTAATGGCAGGTTTAGGCTTGTTCTTAAGTAAGATATTTTTTTTATTATTTTAAACTGAGCAATCAGATTGTATAGTGTATGGCCAGCTTTAAATCTAGTAATCTTTATTACACATTTTTTTTTTTTGTTACATTAATACAACAAACACGTTTCACATTCATCTTGTTCAGATACAGCAAAACTACACAATACATAAAATAGCCCCACTAATAATAATAATAATAATAATAATAATAATAAAAATCTCCCATCTCAGATCTGGTAGCCCTCTCTCTCTCTCTTTCTCCCCTCCTCATCCTCTCTCCCCCCCCCCAGGAGACTCCCATCAACTAATATCCCCCCCTCCATAACTGCTGTTAATTGCTCAACTGTTGCTACCAGCTATCTGCTATCATTGCTGCTAATTGAGATATATATATAAATAGCTACCCTGTTTCCCCCGAAAATAAACCCTACCCTGAAAATAAGACCTACAAGGACTTTAACTAGGGCTTATTTGGGGGGTAGGGCTTATATTGCAGCCTCACCGACAATCACGCTAGGTCTTATTTTCGGGGAAGCAGGGTATAAAGCTGTTACTGAATTGTTGCAAGTTAATCGCTAAATTGATAAAGAGCAGAATGGTCAGCTTTACACACCTAGATGTTGGCATATAAGAATTTCTAAAATAGAATTTTGGACTAATGGCCTGAAAAGGATGGAGTGCTGGCTTTTTTTGTTTTGCAAGGTTTTAAACCATTTACCAATTTACCGTCTTCTCTCCTTTTCTATGTGTCTTTCCACTTTTCAGGGTGAGAAGATCTCCTCTTATGTGTCCTATTTTCTTTAAAGTGGAGACTTTCCTTTGCACACACCTTAGAAGGGTTTGTATGAATGAGGCCCCTGATGAGGAAATCAAAGCCGCCATTTCTGGGGCTCGAGACAAACTATTCAAATCAGCCAAATGTTGTGCGGTCCCTTCCAGACAATTAGAAGAACAATTCAATCCAGAAATATTGGAAGACATTGCAAAGTTTTTGGAGGACAGAAGACTAACTGTAATAAACAAACCGAGCTTAACAAGGTATGTAAGGTCACCCTGTTTTGTCTTCATCTTACCACACCGGTTACAATCTAATTGGAATTGAGTAATGTCAGCGATGCACTTCCTTTTTTTTGTTTTTTTTTTTGTTTTTTTTGTTTTTTATATCTGCAATAACCTCCAAATCAGGACAAGTTTCAGGGTGTACACCCTTCTTCAGGCAGTACTAATACACAAAGTTTTATCAGGGTGTTAATAAGGCTCTCTCTGAAGATAAAATCCGATACTTAGTACGCATGCGCGGAGTCTCCACAATGGCCGCTTAAGCCGGAGCTCCATCACACCCAGCCCCAACGGCGCCCACAGCTCACCACAGACCGATTTATTTTTTTTCTAAAGAGCCACAGCGGGCGATCCGGACCCCTGAGCATCCAGGGAACCCCACCGCATGTCTGGGAACCAGATCCGAAGAGATCTTGGGCTGCAATTCGATCAGGCGCCGCCGCCCGGGTGTACCAAGATGGCCACCGCGGCCCAGCAGCATGCTTCAGGGAAGCAGAGCCACGCTGATCAGAGGCAAGTGTTGGCCCCGGCGTCTCTAAACTTCACCCCAACTAACCAGAGCACGCTCTAGCAGCAGATTACACCATCCCCGGCCTCCACTAAATCGTTTCTCAGCAGGCACTATGGAGAACCCATGTTTTCTCCCCTGCACACCCCATGTTTTCTTCTCTGCACACCTTTCCCCAGAGGCAGGCCTCCACCCTGACGACCTACTATTGAAACTGTCAGCTTTACTGGAAAAGGGCCTTGCATCCACGGCTGCGAAGATAACTGGGGACATAAAGGCAGACTTCCAGAGTCTGGGCTCCAGGATGGAAGCCATAGAGCAGAAAACTTGACATGACAGTAGCTACCACTAATCAGAACTCGGATCACATCCAGACACTTCAAGACAGACTTGATACAGCTCTATTCAGAATCGATGAACTAGAAAACAGATCCAGGCAATACAACTTCAGGATCAGAGGTCTCCCGGAGTCCATTGTTGAGGTTTCACAAGCAACTAAGGATATAATCAAATCCCTGATCCCGAACATTCCGCAGCACCGCCTGGAATTGGACAGAGTCCACCGAGCCCTAGGGCCCCCCCAGAAAGGACGGATCACCCAGGGACATCATTGCTTGCTAAGCCACACTTATACCTAGTCAAGGAGGAGGTGATGAAGCAGTCCAGAGTGATGAAACAACTCTCATGTCAAGGACACCCTATACAAATATTCGCAGACCTATCCCCCCCACAATCCAGATAAGAAGGGCACTGAAACCCTTACTAACAGTGCTGGCCCAAAAAGAAATTAAATACTAATGGACTTTCCCCTTTGCTGTCAAATTCTTCTACAGGAGCAAACACTATACTTTCTCTAATTTTCAAGATGGAGAGAAGACCCTCCTTTCACTGAAGCTCATCTCACTTGAAGCGGATATTGACTCCAACCCGGCCTACAACCCAGCTAAACGACCTTCACCTACCAGCCCGCTGACAACCATGTGGAACAAGCTGAAGACAAAGAGAACAAAGGACAGTAATCCAACTTTAAGCACGGAATTGTCTCCTGCACTTTTCGACTCTGCGCCTTTTTTTTTTTTTTTTTCTCCGTACTCCAAGAGGGAGTAATGACCAGGGACTTCCTACCCAAGTACTAGGAGTCATAACTCCTCCAAGGTGCCCCAGATTCCCTCTCCCCTTATTCCCCAATTGGCAACTATCATTGCCTCTGTATACTTTTCTCCCCCACTGGAAACTGTATGAGCAGACACTGAGGGAGTGGGTTGACCCCTGAGTTAATGCAGTGCATAGTACTTTTGTTTCTCCAACTGACTGAGAAGAGTCTCACTGTCAATAAATGCCCAGTCATACAACCCCACCCCCCGCTCCCCCTTTTTTTTTTTTTTTATGAGTTAATTTTTTGCTCCAACATATCCTAGGACATGAAAGTGGACCATTTACAGACCTTCGGGGGGGCGGGGGGGTTGGGCTGGGTACTTTGCTATATGGCTAAGGGGGATTGACACTAATCCCTACCTGGGATAGCGATCTGCCAGTTTTAGTTTCCTAAAGGGTTATTGGTTTGTTTAATTTTTACATATACAGGCGCCATGGCGTTGGGTGCTGAGCACGTGCCTCCACCTATCCCCCAGATCCTCCAAGCTCTGCGGAATAGGTTGTCTGCCCCTTTGCGCAGATGTGACTTTTGGGTTTAGACCCCAGGGGATGGCTTTGTCCCCAGGGAGCTATCACTAGACATCTGAAGAGGCTCACTATGACCTTGTCACTTCTCCTCCTCTTTTTCCTTCTCTGCTCTCTATCCCCCCTCCTCCCCCTCCCCTCCCCGCTTTTTGGGTCTCTCAATAATCATTTTTCTCTCAGTATCCAATCAGGTCTACTTGAAGGCTCCCAAACGCACAGGAGACCTACACAGATGGTCCTTCAGGTCGCAAGTCCATTGTTTGACTTCCCAAACGGTAAGTGACGCAGGGCCTGACAACAGACTCACTCCTCTTCTCCATGGCTGACCCACCCAAATTCCCATTCAAAATAGCTGCCCACAATGCTCAAGTCTAAATTCCCCCCTCAAAAGGAGAAAGCTGCTTGACAGCTACAAATCCCTCAAGCTACACGTAGTAATGATACAAGAAACTCGCTTCCCTGAATGGTACAGCCCCAAATTCTTGCACCATCACTTTCCTCTATTTTACTTGGCAAAGGCAGAAGGCAAGTCGAAAGGGGTAACAATCCTCTTTTCCAAAACCTGCAACTTTGTTTGGCAGACGGACTTCAAAGACCTGGAAGGGAGATTCATCCTGGTCAGAGGGTTATTAAATGGGCATTTATTCTCCTTCGTCTCCTACTACGCCCCCGAATAAGGGTCAATACAAATGTTTTCAAGCAATGTTATCAACCCTTGTTCCTCTCATGGAGGGGACTCCCATACTCGGAGGAGACTCCAACATAGCTCTAGATCAAGGGCTGGACAAATCCAACCCATCCAAACCCACTTTAACTCGTCCTACTAGGGCCAGTTTAAAATTTGCCAGATTGATCCATGCACATGGACTGGCTGATGTATGGCGTGAATCGAACCCAAAGAAAAGGGACTTCACCAACTTCTTTAGCCCCCATCAATCCTATGGTAGAATAGATCATATCTTATTGCCCTCACTAAACCTACCCACCATAACTAGCTCCAAAATCATTGACACAACACTCTCTGACCATTCCATCGTCACAGTGACTCTACATAATGTTTCCCACAGACCCAAGCATTTTCAATGGAGGATTGACTCGTTTAGCCTCCATCGGACCCCATTAGAGTGACCGAGATTAACAAAGCAATAATAGAACACTTCTCGCTAAACAATGTGGGCGATATCTCGGCAGAAGTTCTGTGGGTGGCCCATAAAGCCACCATCAGAGTTAAGATCATCCAAATCGCATCCCAAAGGAAAGAAAGCAGACATAGTTATACTAGAAAAGTACGCTTTCCTCCGTGCACAACATAAAAGCTACCCGACCGGTGTCGCAACTAGACACAGCCAGACTAGAACTGAACCTAGCCCTCACAGTTCAAGCTGAGAAACTGTTATGGTGGAGTGGAGCAAAGTTTTATTCTCAGAAAGACAGACTAGGCACAATGTTAGCCAACAAGTTCACCCCCATGACGCACTCCCTAGGATACGGACCATAGGTGTGTGCAGCCCATGCATTAGGGTGTGCACCCCAAAGCTCAAACACATGCTACTGATCACTCACTATGATCATTTAGAAAAGGAAGGGGTCGGTAAATTACATATTTACCGGGCCCTTTCCCCATTCATCCTAAAACATCCCCCTGTGTGTGCCCGCAGCAGCAACCAGTGGGAGAGGAGAGGAGGAGAGGAAAGCCGGCAGTGCTGTTGGGGAAATGGGGGGGGGGGCAATAGGGGGAATCTGTGCAGAGTGATTAACAGAGGGATTAGGGTGTGCCTGGGCACACCCGGCACACCCTGTGCGCACGCCTATGATTCGGACACATAACCAGATTACTACCGCTGACCCCACCAAAATCCTTTCAGCATTCAGGGAATTTTATCAAACTCTATAGGGACAATCAGAAGGGCTCTGATAGCTCCATCTCACAATTTCTGGACACCCTCCCCATTCCCCAACTCTCTGAAAAACACAAATCTATTATGGAGGACCGAATTTCAGTGGAAGAAACTTTAGAGGTCATTAAAAACCTTAAGAGGGGATCGGCCCCAGGACCGGACAGGCTATCGGTGCCCTACTCTAAAACATTTGCAGAGACCTTGGCTCCCTACTTGACCAAATTCTTTAATGAAAAGGCGACTGGCTCTCCCCTCAACCCCGACCTAAATACGGCCTTCATCGCTGTTATCCCGAAATAAGAAAAAAATCCCAAAGAGGTAGGGAATTACAGACCAATTTCATGAATAAATAATGACTTGAAAATCCTCACTAAAATCCTCGCTAACAGGCTAAACTCCTTTATCAAATCCTATATCCACAAAGATCAGGTGGGTTTCATACCAGGTAGACAGGGACCTGACCAAACCAGATGAACCATAGACCTTGCATCTATCCTACAGACGAACTGGCCGGGGGGTGTCAGACAACAGGGAATGTTACTCTCCCTGGATTTACAAAAAGCATTTGACTCAGTATCCTGGCAGTATATTTTCTCACTATTAGACCACTGGGGGTTTGGTGAACGCTTTCTAGGAAAATTAAGGCTCTATATTCCTGACCAACAGCACTTATTAGATTACTAGGATACCACTCCTCCCCGATCCGCATCGCTAGAGGCACGAGGCAGGGTTGCCCTTTATCCCCCCTAGTGTTTGCCATAGCCATTGAGACATTAGCAATAGAGATTCGAGTGAATCCAGACATTAGGGGGGGTTTCTTGCGGAACCCAGGAGCACAAATGTGGTCTATTCGCTGATGACCTAATACTTTATATCACCTCTCCTCTTACATCCCTACCCAACCTATGCAAAACTTTATCCTCTTTTGTGAACATATCTGGCCTCCAGATAAACTATTCTAAATCCCAAAGCCCTTAACATCTCCCTTAACCCTGAGACAGTCTCCCTACTGATACTAAACTTTCAGTTTGACTGGAATGAATCAGCCTTCAAATATCTAGGCATCTCCCTGACCCCCAAATTTTAATCTCTCTACACCAAAAACTATCGCCCCATGTACCATAAACTAGAACAAGACATACAATCCTGGTCCAAACAAAATTTGTCCTGGCTAGGAAGAGTAAATGCAGTGAAGATGACGTTGATGCCTAGACTACTCTACCTTTTCCGAGCCCTTCCCATCCCATTGAAGAGGGATCACCTTCAGTCCTTCCAGAGCAAAATCCTAAAATTTTATTTGGGAGGGGGGCTCGGGATACAGGCTAAAACAGACCTTGTATCTATCACGAAAACAGGGCGGGCTGGGCCTCCCTCATCTTCACAGATACTACCTGGCAGCCAGACTAGCACAGCTCTCGGGGATTTATTCTAACATGGAAAAACCAGATTGTATACAGATAGAATGTCAAGCGGTCCCCCAACACACCCTAGATTTTTTACTCTGGACTCTCCCCAAAAATAGACCCCCTATTTTGGCCCCTACACTCTCACACTCCTTCACGATGTGGGACAAACAGATCAAATCCAAACCTCTCATCTGCAACGAAACCCCTGTCACACTTGTTCTGTAACCTGAAATTCCCTCCAGGATTGGACATTAAGGCCTTCCAGTGGTGGCTTGACAAGGAGCTGTATCGGATAGGCCATTTCTTCACGTCTAGGGGCCCTATAACCCTTGCACAATGCATCAGTAATCTAGACCTTCCACACTCAGAATGATTTTGGTTTGGCCAAATGAATCACTTCCTGCGAAGTATATGGCTGGATAAACCAAATCCCCTGAAATTTTCCAATTACGAGCTTTGGTGCGGTCAGACAATGGAGCAAAAAGGAGGCATATCAGTTGTCTATGCGTCACTTTCCCAACCTCTCTGCAAATCTTCATACATGTTGGCCTGGGAGCAGAACCTACAATTCCAGTGGAGCCTGGAGACCTGGCAGTCGGTAATAGCATCGGCATACAAAGGTATCATCAATACCTCCTTCATGGAAGCAAATATAAAAATTTTGACCAGATGGTACATGACACCAGCTAGACTGGCAAAAATCTTTCCATCAGTCGAACCCCTATGTTTTAGAGGCTGCCAACTTACAGGCACAATTTTGCATGTGTGGTGGACATGCCCCAGAATCAGGCCTTTCTGGAAAAAGATATTTCATCTAATCAAAAGGGCAATCGGATGCGAGATTCACAGGTCTCCAGAAACTGCACTATTGAATGCACACGTTCTTTGCCTTTCCAAGTACAATCGCAAAATGATTCACTTTATATTTTTGGGAGCTAAGATGACACTGGCTAGGGCTTGGAAGCAACCCTCAGTCTCTACAAGGGCTGCTATCAGGAAGATCTCCTGGATCATGGACCAGGAGAAAATGGAGAGCTTCCTCAACGATACAAAACAGAAATTTGAGATGATCTGGGAACCGTGGGCTAAACTCATGGGTATAGCAATCTCCCCAGGGTTGCTTCCGAGCCAAAGTCAGGACAAAAATTGAGACATAAAAACCTTACTTCCCTTTTCTGTTCTTTTCCCCCTCTTTCTTCTTTTGGGTCTGTCCCTTTCTATTACAGGGTTCCTGTTTTTGTATGCTTGGTACATTCCCAGGGTCCCGCTCTAGAGGCAGCAGGTCTCAAGTAGAGGCTCCCCACAGGGTGGAGGGATCCCACTCCTCGGAACAGTAAGATCCCGTAGGGGGTGCCAAGGTGATGGGACCCTCTTCCTCCAACCCTAGTCGGGCTTGAGGGGCCTCTCCATTAATTTTGGGACTGCCGTCACAGATAAATTGTGGGCTGGGAGGCTACTCCCAGTTAACATCAACTCCCCCAATAGGGGGCGGGTAATATAAATATTATATTGTCTGGTTTGTACTCTTTCCACCATCTTATTTTACTGTATTATACCGACAGATTGTATCCCGCCTATCTCTTTGTACCACAAGTTCATTTCGATAATGTTGTACTTCAAATGTTACTCTGTCCTATATTTTATGAAAATAAAATACTTTGAAAGTAAAAATCCGATGCTTAGCAATGGTAAGTAAGCTTTGATAGTTGGTGAGAAAAGGCAGAGAAGGAGCGATGGGAGGAGGGAAGAGTCGGAGTTGAGAGGTCACAAAACTGTTGGATAAAGATGTAAAAATACTGAGGCCTGCATTTAGTCCATTATTTATTTTTGCAAATAGACTCATCATTCAAATATTTTACTTTCCTGGGTAGTTTTGAAGAGGTAAACCATTCATGTCTTTCATAGTGTGATCTGGTTGTGAGAAATGTCCCACACACTAGAGCCGTGTTCCTCAACTCCAGTCCTTGATGCCCCCCAACAGGTCATGTTTTCATGCTCCCCATTATTTTGCACAGGTGATTTGATCAGTTTCACTGCCTTAGTAATTACCACAGCCATTTCATCTGAGGGAAATCCTGAAAACATGACCTGTTGGGGCGCCTTGAGGACTGGAGTTGAGGAACACTGCACTAGACCACACTATGTAAGACATGAATGTATTCTGCTTAAAGTTATTCTTCTGTACACAAAATATAATGGACTAAATGTGGACCTCAGTTTTCCAAATATTTATCCAGCAAATTTAAGTAACTGTAATAAGTATGACTCCCACCTCGGCGACTCTCCCCCTCCCCCACACCATTTTCATTGCTCTCTTCCGGTCTTCTCTCACAACTTCCTGAGTTTTTGCTTTTACAATTGCTGTGTGTTTTATTTTTTTAGAGATTCTTTAACAGTATACTTGTATATCAGTACTGTTTGGACCTTGAAGAAAGGGGTACACCCCAATAGCTGGCCCTAAAATTTTGGATGTTGGTGCAACTAAAGTATCATGGACAGTACTCAGTTTTTGTAAAAATATGCACAAATATGGCTAGAATTACATCAATTGAATTGTATAATCTCCTTTAGATCTGCAAACTAGCTGTTTGTATAGTTGAAGACTGTTTGTTTTAATAACCAAATCAATCTGTACAAAGACCCTTGCATAGAGGTTTCCTTTTAATACAATTAGCTAAAGTTTGTCCCTTCCAAGGAATAGAATGCAAAATTCCAAAACGTTTTGGCCCAGTCTTTTTCGGTAGTTTAGTTTTAGAGTTGGTCCTTTTTCATTTCCTCGTTTTCCAACATAACTTTCTTTTGAACCGTTCGTTCTCTCATGCTCCTATCTGATGTTCACTTGAGTTCTTTCTCTTGATCTCACTTAGATGTTTTACCACACTCTGCCTCTATCCAACATGGTGTTGATTAAACACATTAATAAAACTTTACTCGGGTTCTTAAATTATCCCCCCCCCAAAGAGTCCAAATGGAACATTCATCGGCAACCGCAAGACCTCAGGTTAATACAGCAGTCACACCATATGTGCCAAATCATGAAGATCCAGGGAGAGTTCAGGAACCATCTGTAGAAGGCTCCACAACATTGCAATGTTTAAATAATGAAGACTCGTACAACCTCATCCCCATAAGGGACTTATTGTCTGAAGGACAGTCAAGGACTGCCATGGTTTCACCATGTGTGTCTGAAGAAGCTTCCGGTTCCTCACAATGCACATGGCCCACAGTGGAGAAAATAGTGCAGGAAGAAGAGGATACAGGAGATGATATACCAGAGGTTTATTGGGTTTCGCTGTAACTATAAAATTTTGTTTACAATTTTATCTGCATCAATTCAACCCTCCATTCTTCTGCATTTCTAATGTTTTTCTAATAAAGGATTCAGTATACAAACTGGACCTCGAAGACACGATTACACATGAGAAAAGGAGGACTCTATGAAAGGCATTCTTTGAAAGCACCAATGCTCAAGGAGTTTGCAACATATTTGAATGAAACTTTGGAGATGGAGAACTATAAACAGGTGGTATGAAACCAGTACTCTACTAGATTTGGTTACCAAAATGTTAATAGATCAAAATAAAAACATTTATCCTAGGTTCAGACTAGTGCGATGCGGGAACCAGCGCCGGTTCCCACATCTCTCCCGCAGGCAGGTCACACCGCCCTCTGCCAACCGCTGTGGGTGTCATTACAATGTTAATGACACCCCCAGAATGGTTCACAGATTGCAGTGCGAACTTTGAACTCACACAGGAATCGGACTGCTGAGAACACCCATGTGATTCGATTCCAGTGCGGGGAAAACACAAGTCCCTGCGCCATTTTCTGTGTAAATCCAATGCATACAGTTAATGCATGTGAATACAACTGTGTGGCTGAACTCGCATTGCTCAGACATCGCATGTGATCGGCACCTACGGTGCGGGTACGAATCGCATGCGATGTCTGAGATCACACTAGTCTGAACCTAGGCTTAAATGCTGAAGAGGTCTTTCCAGGGGAGTGCCTTAGAGTGTGGCTCCACCTACTGGAGACAGAAAAACACGATGTTCACAAGCTCAGAACAGAAGCCCCTTTCCTTCAGGCATTTCTTGTGTAGGGTTTCTTTAGGACCCAGGGGTGAGTGAAGGCGGGGTCTATTTGGGACGTCAGTTTACACATGGTGGTGTTACATAATGGACTGACCCAATGGCCTTGCTTGAAATTCAAATGCTGCATCTGTCCAATGGTGTTCCATCAGAATTGGCGACCCATCAAATGATGTAATGGAAGGAACATTCCGTCAGATGAATACTTACTACACATTCGTAGCAGGTTTGATAATGTGACAGAACACCTGCAGTCACAAGGTGGCAGCGGACATTTTACTACACCCAGCTAAGTCTTGAATTTCAGTCATTTTAGCAATAAACTGAGCGGATATAAATGTAGTATGTTGAAATCTGTGATGCCATTTTGAAAATAGCTGGATGCCAGCAGTAGGAAGCTGGCAGAGGCCATGATGGTACACCCCGCACTGGTCAGTGCTAAACCTTTAGACTGAAAATATAACATGAAAACAGCATGGCAGATCTCCATATACTATATTGAGTCATATATGATCACTTTATTTGTTAAAGGACTGTGAAATTCAAGACGTAGCTGGGTGTAGCAAGATGTCCACTGTTGCTTTATGACTGCAGGTGTTCTTTCAGATTAGCAAACCTGCTCATGCACAGTAAGTATTCAGCTGAAGGAACGTCACTCCCATTACCTAATCTGACGGGTTGCTAATTCTGATGGAACACTGGCTCTACCACTGAGAATCGAGCAAACCCTGCCAATCGCTTGGTTCTCAGGGCTCCCTGAGCTCCCCTCTACATTCACTGTAATGGTAATCTAGAGAGCATGCTCAGAATCATTCATAGTAGTCTGTAAGAGCTCATTAATCTGCAGACAATGTGGGCTTCATTTGTCATTGTTTTTACACTACAATATCAAATAAAAAGGTGTATTCATAGTAATGACAAGCTGGAGCATGCTCAGAGGAGGTCACATGAGATGGTTTACTTACAAGAGCTGATCCTGTAGACTATGGGGACATCTTGTGGTCTTTCTAAGTAACAACAAGTTCAGATAAACTCCATTTACAGTGATGTTAATCTAGAGAACATGCCCAAATGCATTTTGTATGACTTTGTAAGATCTCATTATTCTGCAGACAATGTGGGTTTTTTTGGCATCAGTTTGCAACTACGAAATCAAATAAACTGTATATTCATAATAATATCAACCTAAGACAATGGGCAGACAAGTTCATAGGAGGTTTTGTTCAACTCACAAGAGATCATCCTGCAGACAATGGGGACATCTTGTGGCCTTTCTAAGCAACAACAACCTCTTTTTTTATAATCAAAATTTTTATTATTTCATGTATATATACACATCATTTATACAACATTCTACACCCCTATATTCAATCCACAGAAAGAAAACATACTACACATTACATCCTTCCTCTCCTACCGCAGTTTCCCCCCTGTCCCAGCAGTCGACATTACATATATGATGAAAAAAAAAAAAAAAAGGGACAAAAAAAAAAAGAAAATTTCCTCCCCCAACACCCCCCTTCGTGTACAATTGTGCTTATAATTATAAAGTGTTTAAAGATGAAGTTATAAATAAGTCCCCCCTTGTTTGATTCGTGTCATTATCCCTTCCATTCATTATTATGTATTTGAGGGAAAAAAAAAAAAACCCTTACCCATCCCACTCCGTGTACAATCGTGCTTATAATTATAAAGTGTTTAAAATGTAAAATCATAAATAAATTCCCCCCTTATTCTAATTAGTGTCATTAATCACTTCAATTCATTATGAGATAAATCCCCCTTTATTCTAATTTGTGTCAATAGTCATAATAATGACTATTCATTCAATTCAAAATAATGTGATTTGTGAGAAAAAAAAAAAACACCCCCCCCCCCCTCAAAATACATTCGTGCTTAAGGAAGGGAATAATATCCCTATAGTTCATAATTATTATAAATTGTGTATCTGTGTTTCCTTTCCCCCCTCTCCTCCATTCCCCCTTTATAAAATAATGAGTGAGGGGGGGTAATCCCCCTCCCTTCTAATCTTCTAGTGTCTATAAATGTATTTATCTATATGTGTAATTCCCTTTTCCTTCCCTTTCCTCCCCCCTCTCCCCTCGCAAAAAAAAAAAAAAATCTGTCAAGACTGGGGCAGGGGGGAAGTAGTAAAAATCCAAAATCCAAAAACCACATATACATATAACCATACATTATCTTACCCCCTTCCCTCTTTGATTAGCATTAGAGAAGTTATTTCACTATTTACATCTACTTTTCAGGGCCATTCTTCTTATATCTCTATTCTAAATGACTATACCATTTCTTCCTCCCTTACCCATCTATATTTCCCTCTTCTAATATCTCCTTGGCGCATTGTTCCCAGTTTGCCCATGTCGTTTCAAATTTCTTTCTTTGGTTTTTAACCACATGAACCCATCTCTCTGCTTCCTTTATTATATTAACCTCATTTCTCCACTCTTTGACTGACGGAATCCGGTCCTGTCTCCAGTACTTCGGGATTAATTTTTTCGCTGCATTTAATAAGTGTGGGATTACACTTTCTCTATACTTTTTGATAGAACCGGACGTTCCATGAAATAAATATTGTATCGGCCCAAACTCCATGTGGTCCGTCGTCGTTTTCTTAATCCACGGGGCCACTAATTCCCAAAATCGCTTAATTATCGGGCATGACCACCATAGATGAAGAAAAGTTCCCCTCTGTCCACAGCACCTCCAGCATTTGTCATTAGCTTCTGAAGAGATTTGTGCTATCTTAACTGGTGTCTTATACCATCTCGCTAGGAATTTATATGCCATTTCTTGCACCTTTGTACTTATAGAGGTTGTAAATGTTAACGATATCATTTTATTTATTTATCTGTCCACACTTGACCTAGCTCCCTCTCCCATTTTTTATAAAGTATGGAGGTTTCTTTTCTTGCTCTCCTTGGATCATTCTGTACATCCAAGATAATGTATGCCCAGCTTCTGATGTCTGTGCACACTGCCTCTCAAACGTGGTAAGTGTATTTATGGGTCTTAATGGTTTTATTTTCTTAAGGAAACTTGTCATTTGATGGTGTTTCCATTCCGCCATTCTTGTCTCCCCGAATTTCAATATCATCTCCGTCAGTGATAGTAAGACTCCACTTGGGGCAAACTTACCGCATCTAATATTCCCGTCTTGTCCCTACGCCCCCAGACTTCCCGTCTTCTCCCCCGGGGGGAACCACGGAAATCCCTCCAGAGGAGTCAGAGGGGAGGTCTGAGGAGCATACCTGCCCTCTTTATTCATTCTATCCCATACTTCTAATGTATTCAGGGTCATTGGTGATGTCCATTGTGACAGCCCTCTCAGTGACCCTTGGATCCATGGTGCTCCTGCCAGGTTTCTCCCCGCCATCACCATTTCCGCCTGAACCCATGGTTTTCCATTTAGGTCATGGCACCAGTCCGTTATTCTAACTAGCGCCATGGCCCTATAATAGAATGTTATATCCGGGAGTCCTAAGCCACCCTCCGCTCTACTCCTTCTTAAAATATTGTAAGCCAGTCCTAGGCCTTTTATCGTCCCACACAAAGGCCACGAATAGCCGACGTATTTGTTTAAGGAGACTCGCTGGCAACCTGATTGGCACTGTACGCAGCACATAAACTATTCTGGGCAGTATGCTCATTTTTATGGCACTAATTCTTCCAAACCAGGTCAAGTATTTCCCCTTCCACTTCTTTAATTCTTCTTTTATTTCTTTCACTAATGAGCCATAATTATACTCCACCAGCAGTTCATAGTCTGCGCTTATCTGTACCCCCAGATATGTCAGCGACTCCTTGTTCCATATAAATGGGTATTTCTCCTTCAGTGATCTCTCTATCTCCACTGGGACATGACTAGGAAGGATGACTGATTTCTCGAAATTGATCTTAAAGCCAGACACCCTTCCAAATTTCTGTACTTCCACCATCAATGCGGCTATAGATGTCTGGGGAGCGGAGAGAAAAAATAATAAGTCATCCACATACGCTGCTACTTTGTGTTCCGTATGGCCTATATGCGTCCCTACTATCTCCTTATTCTTTCTAATTCTACGCAGAAATGGTTCCATTACTATTGCGAATATCAAGGGGGACAGCGGGCACCCCTGCCTGGTACCGTTTTTTGTATGTTGAAACATTCAGATACAGTCCCATTTACCTTAATTCTTGCTCTTGGTTTTCGCATATAATGACATAATCCAACCCAGCATCCTCTCCCCCATTCCTATCCTCCCCAGTACCTCTCTCATAAAGCCCCAGTTCACTCTGTCGAAGGCCTTTTCAGCATCCATCGACAGAGTGATTCCTGGGGCCCTACCTGGGCCGTATCGCATCCAATGCAGTATATGGAGTGCGCGGGTGGTGTTATCTCTTGCTTCTCGTCCCTTTACAAACCCTGCTTGATCTGGGTGCACTAAATCTCCTACATCTTCCTGCAGTTTCAGGGCCAGAATTTTTGCCAATATCTTGGTGTCCTGAGTTCAGCAGAGAGATCGGCCTGTAATTAGCACATACCTGGGGATCTTTTCCCTCTTTCGGCAAAACCGTTATGTAAGCCAGTGATGCTTCTGAGGAAAGTGGACTTCCAGCACCTATGGAGTTGAAATAATCACAAAGTGGCTTTACCAAAATTGGGAGAAATTTCTTGTAATATATGTTTGTCAGCCCATCCGGACCCGGGCTTTTCCCCGGGGGCAGGGCCGCTATCGCTCCGCTCAACTCTTCCACCGTGATTGGACGTTCCATAATCTCGGTTATTTCTCTAGGTAGTATGGGCATATCAGCGTTCTCTATGTACTCCTCTATCTTATCCCTCCCTTGTCCCTCACTTTCCTTTACAGGTGGTTCTGTTTTGGAGATATTATATAGTGCCTCATAGAATTTACCAAATTCTTTTGCTATGGCCTTTGTGTCTATTATTTTCCTGCCCTGAACTAGTAAGCTATGCACGTGTCTGGAGTCCTGTTGTTTTTTAAGTTGTTTTGCCAGTAGCCTACCGCATTTATTTCCTTGTTCATATGCTCTATTTGCGAAGAAACTAATTTTGCTCTTCGCTTTATACTCTAAATATTGTGAAAGCTCTGCCCGTGCATTCTCCAGACATCTGCCAACCATTGGGTCAAGATTTTCCTTATGTTTTATTTCTAGGGTTCTGATCTTCTCTAGTAGTTTGTCTATTTCTCTTTTGCTTTCCTTCTTTATATATGTACCAAAGGCAATTAAATCCCCCCTCACAACCGCCTTGTGAGCTTCCCACACCACTTGATCTGACACGCCTTCTGTTTTATTTATTTCAAAATACCCCTTTATCTTGCCCCTTAGTTTCTCCACTATGTCTTCCTTGTCCAACAATGACTTGTTCAGACGCCATATTCGTTCCGCCCGAGTCATTTGAGTTGGTTGAAGGGTCAGAATTATTGGGGCGTGGTCAGACATCGTTATTGGCTCACTTGTACTTGTGCTGACATTCCCCAAGTAGAATTGATCCACCAGAAAAAGGTCTAACCGCGAATACATATTGTGTACTTTGGAATAATAGCTATAATCCCTGGTGCCTGGGTGTAAAGCTCTCCAAGTATCCACAAAGTGTTGTGAGCATAAGGTTTGTTTAACCCGCTTTATAGCTTTAAAAGACAAAGCAGTTCTACCCGTAGAGGTATCTACACTCGGCTCTAACACCATATTGAAATCTCCTCCTACCACTACACACCCTTCCTTAAATTCTTCCAGTTGTCCAAATACTTTAACCAGAAAGTTAGCTGTCTCAACATTTGGCGCATATATTGAAGCAAAGGTATATCGTCTCCCCTGTAGCGTTCCCTTTACAAACAAATACCGACCTTCTGGGTCACTTTGCAAGGTCTCAGTAATCCAAGGGCATGATTTCTTGAACGCAATTGTGACCCCTCTTGCCCTCGCTATTGGGGATACCGCATGATACCACTGATTCAGCATATTCTGGGGTAGGCTTGGGATTGAGTTGCTCTTAAAATGGGTCTCCTGCAAGAAAACAACATCAGCTCCCCAATGTTGCAGCTCAACCTATAGGCGCCCTCTTTTAATTGGTGAATTCAAACCCCTCACATTGTATGACAACATTTTCAAAATGGCTATCATTTTATTTCACTTTTATGGCCTCCGGCCCCTTGACCTTGTTCTCTGTCTTCTCCTCTGCCAATCCCATCCCCCCTTCTACCCCCCCCCCAACATTCATTACTTCATTAAACATATATTTATACCTAAAAAACAAAAAAAAAACATAACAGAAACAAAAAATATACCACATATCATACCACAAACCTCTCACTAGGGGTATATCTAAAAATCGGGTATGTAGTTTGCACGCACCCACGCATCCTGCGCGCCCACTACCTCCCTTCCCTGCTTCCCGCAGGATTATTCTCCCCTTTGATTGGGGCTGACCTATTGATCTACCTAAGGCCCACATTTCCCATTACACTCTTCCTTCCAACCCCCCCTCTCCCCGGCATTACTCTTTTGACCCCCTCCTGAGTGGAAAGGACCAGGAGGAAGAAGAAAAAAAAAAAAAAAAAAAAAAAGAAAAAAAGAAAAGTCCTCTAGGTCCTTTAAGTCCTTCTTTGGGCTATCCCCCTATTAACCCTTGCCGGTACTTCTTGCCATTTCTCTGCTCGTTGTAGGGGGGGCCCTAGACAACTTATTCTCCAATCCACAAAGTCCACCATCGGGAGGTCTAATTTTTCCACAAATACTCTTAGATCATCCTTTGTTCGCAATGTTGCAGTTCTTCCATTCCTGGAGGCTGTTAAGCTGAAAGGGAACCCCCATCTATATTTAATCTCCGCCTTCCGTAAGGTCTCCAGCAGTGGGCGAACCGCCCCACGTTTAAAGAGAGTCCTTTTCGACATATCTGGATACAAAGCTATATGTGAGCCTTCAAATGTAATCCTAGGGTTATCGCGTGCCATCTTCATTATACTCTCCTTGACTCTTGGGGTGGGCCCCGTGTATCCGGTCTATTTCTATAACATTAGGGGCTTGATCCCCTAAAATCTCTCCAAACATTTTTTGTACCACTGGGGCTAATTCTATCGCTGTGATTGACTCTTTCAATCCCTTTATGCGTATATTTTGTCCCTATTCTCGTATTCATCCAGCTGGTCCCTGTATGCATTTAATGTTTCTTCATATTTTTTTATGGCCTCTTGAGTCTCCATCACAGCCTGTATGGTAACTTCTTGTTCTTTTTCCATCCCCTCTACTCTGTATCCCAAGTCCTTGACGTCCTCTTTTAAGCTTGCTATTGCTTGCATGCAAGATTGTTCAACTGCATTTATTAATTGCTGGATATCATTTTTAGTGGGGAGGGCCTTCAACAGACCCCGGATATCCCTTTCTGGGTCTACACTCTGTCCAGTCCATCCTTGTGGGTTCCCTTCACCGTCTTGGAGGCTCTCCTGGTCACAGTCCATGACATGTCTCTGTGGTGACCCACGTCTTCCCATACCCCCTCCTGCTGTACTTAAATGTTCCTGACTGTTACTTCGGTTCATATTGGGGGTTGGGTCCTCTCTTTCTCTTGCTTTCCTCCTCTCCATGTCTATGGTCTGAGACTCCTCTTGTGTCTGTCTATTATCCTCCATCTGTGTCACTGTACCCCGGCTTCCTGTTGGTGTACTTTATATAGCCGTTTCTAAGTGTCCGTTGCCAGGAGTCAGCTGGCCTATACATTTAGCCCCTATTTCCTGGGGGCTCCCACCACCACTACCTGGAGGGCTTTGCTCCGGGGTCCTCCTCCCTCTTCCCGCTGTAGGAGGTCTCTTACCGTTCATGATGACACTGTCTCCTTTCACCTGTGCATTCACCCGTTTTGTCCCAGACTCCCACTCTGTTTTTTCCACACCATCAGTTGTGGTGGCTCCGCTCTGTTTTTTAATATCCAGCTTTCCTGTTAACTCAGGTGTGCGGGGGGACATGAAAGCCTTAATGCCATCCATTGATGGCCTCTAGACTGCTTTTACAAGCAGTGGGAGGGAATGCCCCCCCCCACCATCTTCCGTGTTTTTCTCTGGCTCTCCTGTCTCAACAGGGAACCTGAGAATGCAGCCGGTGATTCAGCCAGCTGACCATAGAGCTGATCAGAGACCAGAGTGGCTCCAAACATCTCTATGGCCTAAGAAACCGGAAGCTACGAGCATTTTATGACTTAGATTTCGCCGGATGTAATAAGTGCCACTGGGAAATTGGGAAAGCATTTTATCACACCGATCTTGGTGTGGTCAGATGCTTTGAGGGCAGAAGAGAGATCCAGAGTCTAATAGACCCCAATTTTTTCAAAAGAGAGTACCTGTCACTACCTATTGCTATCATAGGGGATATTTACATTCCCTGAGATAACAATAAAAATGATTTAAAAAAAAAATGAAAGCAACAGTTTAAAAATAAGATAAAAAGGCAAAAAAAAGAAAGAAAAAAAAAAAAAAAAAGCACCCCTGTCCCCCCCTGCTCTCGCGCGAAGGCGAACGCAAGCGTCGGTCTGGCGTCAAATGTAAACAGCAATTGCACCATGCATGTGAGGTATCACCGCGAACGTCAGATCGAGGGCAGTAATTGTGGTAATCTGTAAAGGCTTTTAAAGGCTTTTAAAAATGTATTTAGTTTGTTGCCACTGCACGTTTGTGCGCAATTTTAAAGCATGTCATGTTTGGTATCCATGTACTCGGTCTAAGATCATCTTTTTTATTTCATCAAACATTTGGGCAATATAGTGTGTTTTAGTGCATTAAAATTTTAAAAAGTGTGTTTTTTCCCCAAAAAATGCGTTTGAAAAATCGCTGCGCCAATACTGTGTGAAAAAAAAAAATGAAACACCCACCATTTTAATCTGTAGGGCATTTGCTTTAAAAAAATATATAATGTTTGGGGGTTCAAAATAATTTTCTTGCAAAAAAAAATAATTTTTTCATGTAAACAAAAAGTGTCAGAAAGGGCTTTGTCTTCAAGTGGTTAGAAGAGTGGGTGATGTGTGACATAAGCTTCTAAATGTTGTGCATAAAATGCCAGGACAGTTCAAACCCCCCCAAATGACCCCATTTTGGAAAGTAGACACCCCAAGCTATTTGCTGAGAGGCATGTCGAGTCCATGGAATATTTTATATTGTGACACAAGTTGCGGGAAAAAGACAATTTTTTTTTTTTTTTTTTGCACAAAGTTGTCACTAAATGATATATTGCTCAAACATGCCATGGGAATATGTGAAATTACACCCCAAAATACATTTAACTACTTCTCCTGAGTACGGGGATACCACATGTCTGAGACTTTTTGGGAGCCTAGCTGCGTACGGGACACCGAAAACCAATCACTGCCTTCAGGATTTCTAAGGCCGTAAATTTTTGATTTCACTCTTCACTGCCTATCACAGTTTTGGAGGCCATGGAATGCCCAGGTGGCACAAAACCCCCCAAATGACCCCATTTTGGAAAATAGACATCCCAAGATATTTGCTGTCATCTTTTTGCCTGATGCCATGATGATATAGAGTTCTGCGTATTGTGCATACCCCCATTTAACTCACTTTACCCATATTAAAGATTTGGTTGGATGCTGTATACTTTAGGACATAGCTGTCAGGGTTAAATGTACCTATATTGGCCCTAGACACCTATCATCCTTGCATACCTACTTAGGTACCAATATATTATAAATATATATATATATATATATATATATATATATATATATATATATATATATATATATATATATATATATATATATATAACTTTTGCCATTCCTCCCCCCTCCCCCCCCCCCTCCCATTTTGTTTTCCCACCCCCCCACACCCCCCCCACCCCTCTCACAGAACCCAAATTTGACCATAGAGTCCAGATGGTTATAACCATATTAACTACATATATTGCACATTTAACACTTATTTTCGTATAGATTTCTGTTCACGTTATGAACCTCTGATATCTATACTTCAATACCATTATTATTTTTTATATGTAGGGACGTACATTCCCCTTCTGTATTGGTTGTTCCTCGTGGACGCTGGTGTTCTGATGTGCTTCACCGTATCTGTATGGCTTCTATGACCTTCCCTTGACATACATGATAAAATTCTCCACACCACCTTTGAGTCCAGGCCTCTATTATATAAATCCACACAAGGCCTCCCTTACCCGAATATGTGGTGAAATTGATATCATGATGATGATGACCTGAAGTACCATGCGGCAGACTGTCAGACCATAGTTCGTTGCTTTATATGCAGCTAATTGTTTGAACGAGTAAGTCCCCATAATGTTTTATACTACCTTGAATCTCTGGTGTATCCTGAGCTTGTATTTTTATTCATCCTCTTACATCCTTATCATTCTTCATTTCCCATTCTTATTTCAGTTTATCTCTTACTCCATATTTTCTTTCTTTGCCTCCATAAACTCTGCTTTTTAAACCTTTTACACCTATGATATACATTTATGATTATATGTGTGTGTGTGTGTGTGTATATATATGTATATATATATATATATATATATATATATATATATATACACACTAATGATTGGTATGTTTTACTAATATACTTCCCCCAGATCATACAAACAATCCTTACAGGAAACCCCTGAAGAAGGAACTGAATTTTTTCTTATCCGAAACATGTTGGGTTCCTATGTACCACATACATGTATGCTTCCTCTTACCAGTATGCTCTTTTGTGTGGTTTAGGTATTTTTGTATGTATTGTTCACTTTTTTATAACCATTTTTGTATATTCTAATAAAGTATTTTCTTTTTTACTATTTCTGGGCATTTCTCATACCAATCACACCATTTAGTACGCCCTCCTTTCTTTCTACTCAAGTTACCCATTTATTACTCCCTACCCCTTCACCCGTACCATCCCAGGGTTCTCTCCTCTCTATTTTTTAAAATGTATTATCGGGATGTGGTGAACCGGGTATGAATTTATTTTTACACTCATATGTGGTAGTGCACCATCTCCTAATTAAACTACTTTCCAAAATGGGGACATTTGTGGGGGTTTTGTGCCATCTGGGCATTTTATGGCCTTCAAAACTGTGATAGGCAGTGAGGAGTGAAATCAAAAATTTACGCCTTAGAAATCCTGAAGGCAGTGATTGGTTTTCGGGGTCCCGTACGCGGCTAGGCTCCCAAAAAGTCCCACACATGTGGTATCCCCGTACTCAGGAGAAGCAGCTGAATGTATTTTGGGGTGCCATACCACATATGCCCATGGCCTGTGTGAGCAATATATCATTTAGTGACAACTTTTTGTAAATTTTTTTTTTTTTTTTGTCATTATTCAATCACTTGGGACAAAAAAAATAAATATTCAATGGGTTCAACATGCCTCTCAGCAATTTCCTTGGGGTGTCTACTTTCCAAAATGGGGTCATTTGGGGGGGTTTTGTACTGCCCTGCCATTTTAGCACCTCAAGAAATGACATAGGCAGTCATAAACTAAAAGCTGTGTAAATTCCAGAAAATGTACCCTAGTTTGTAGACGCTATAACTTTTGCGCAAACCAATAAATAAACGCTTATTGACATTTTTTTTTTTACCAAAGACATGTGGCCGAATACATTTTGGCCTAAATGTATGACTAAAATTGAGTTTATTGGATTTTTTTTATAACTAACAGTAGAAAATATCATTTTTTTTCAAAATTTTCTGTCTTTTTCCGTTTATAGCGCAAAAAATAAAAACGGCAGAGGTGATCAAATACCATCAAAAGAAAGCTCTATTTGTGGGAAGAAAAGGACGCAAATTTCGTTTGGGTACAGCATTGCATGACCGCGCAATCATCAGTTAAAGCAGCGCAGTGCCAAATTGTAAAAAGTCCTCTGGTCTTTAGGCAGCCAAATGGTCCGGGGCTGAAGTGGTTAATGGTGTTCTGGCGGCTTTCGAATTTTCCCCGAACATCACATATTATTCTCTGTTCACAGAACATCCGAACAACCAAACCTCGGCCCGAACCGTTCACCATCCCTACTGGAGAGCAATCCACACATGGATCGGACTTCAGAGGAAAGGGAGATTTAGACATATGTCTATCCTTACTATGGTTTATTTTTTACAATTTAATTTTATTTATACAGTTACAATTATTTTTATTATTTTTCTCATTTTTGGAGGGGGGCTTTGGAGAGACATCAGAGGTCTAAACAAACATCTAATGTCTCTTTCTGGACTATCTGTATTTCCTTTCTCTGCACTGTAGATGAATGAATAGGAGTCTGTATAGAGGCTCCAATTAATTCACAAACTGATGCATAATAAACACAGTTTACTATGCTTCGGTGAAGAATGACTACAGAAGTGATCAGTAACGATCGCTGACTGTATTCATTCAAGAATAGAAGGGGGCTTGTAAACACATGATTATCCCCCCCCCCGCTCTGCATCCTGGCAGTGATCTCCTGCCCCAGTAGAGGTTGCAGCTGGTGGGAGGGGCAGCAAGAAAAGCCAGCAACCAGCTGCACAGAGGGGGCATCCGGCCATCAGTGAGGTGGGGGGCACTGAAGGGGGGTCAGAGCAGCGGGGGGGATTTATTTGGACAAGTAGATCCCCTTGTGGCTGCCCTGCAGCACCCAAATCCAAGAGGAAGGCGGAGGAGGGAAGCTGGCAGCTGCAGGGTGGCCACATAGGGATTGGTGTTTACAAGGGGGATCAGCGCTGGGGGGGGATCAGCGCTGGGGGGGGAATCAGCGCTGGGGGGGAATCAACGCTGGGGGGGAATCAGCGCTGGGGGGGATCAGTACAGCGGGGGGGAAGTGCTGGGGGATCAGTGCTGGGGGGATCAGTGCTGGGGGTGATCAGTGCTGGGGGGATCAGTACAGCGGGGGGGGAAGTGCTGGGGGATCAGTGCTGGGGGGATCAGTACAGCGGGGGGGGAAGTGCTGGGGGATCAGTGTTGGGGGGATCAGTGCTGGGGGGGATCAGTGCTGGGGGGGTCAGTGCTGGGAGGGATCAGTGCTGGGGGGGATCAGTGCTGGGAGGGATCAGTGCTGGGGGGGATCAGTGCTGGGGGGATCAGTGCTGGGGGGGATCAGTGCTGGGGGGATCAGTGCAGCAGGGAGGAAGTGGCAGGGAAAGGGGGCATTAGATTGGAGGTGGAGGGAACTTCAGATGTCAGTAAAGGTGGGTGAGGGGTGGAAGACACGGGGCAGAGATATCAGTTTCTTCATTTCAATGGGGAGGAGAGTTTTTTGTTTGTTTTATAACTGACCAAATATACACCAAAAATGCAGCAAACAGGATTTCTAACACCACAAGAGAAGTGCATTTAATTTCATGAAATCATACATGTATGAATGTGAGTATACATAAAAAAATAAAAGTGAAAAAATACCAAAGTGAAAAAAAAAAGAAAAAAGTGAAAAAAGAAAAACTAAAGCAAGGTCCTATCAAGAAACAAGTCCATAGATTCTTATAAAACAGAGTCCATCTAGATGAGATTAATTGCAGAAAGGAGATGGTAACAAAGTCTTCAGAACAAAGGAAAGTTCTTCCAGATCAGCACCCAAAGTGTATAGATAACCTGCTTAGCAGAAAGCGATGACCTCCATAGCAGTCTCACCCAGCCTTAGGGAAGTCTGGTCTCCCTCAACCCTTTATGGGAAATCCAAGACTCCCGCTGCTGCTATGAGAACTCAAATCACAAAGCAAAAAGGACTTCCATGGTGTAGAACGTTCAGTAATAAAATGTCATGAGAAATAAGTATTGTACTTACAAGAAAGAAGTCATCTATCAGCAAACAGGCAGTGTGGATACAATAAGCCGGAGTTGTGATACAACCATCGCTCTCACTCTACTTCCTATGTCGTGCGCCCATCCACCGTCTCCGAAGAAACGAGCGTGATGACGTCACAGTGGGAGGCTCCACCCAAAAGATGGTTGTATCGCAACTCCGGCTTATTGTATTGGGTCTGTGCTATACTAGTAATAGTCCAATCTGTCTGATTGTTATATCTATATCCAATCATTGATCAATATTCCCATATACAGAGCCGAGGATTTCCACTTCCTGAGACTGTATACCCCTCCCCCGTCACCTCTCCACATTACCACACCCACACCACAATCCCCACCCCCTCCACATCATAACCAATAGGAACAAGACTAGCACTGGCTGTATTCATAGTGATAATCATCACAGCCAATCACAGTGAGGGGGAGGAGCAATCACAGATCCATGGATTGGTCATGTAAAGGAACCTGTGAGGACAGAAATGTAGGAATTCTCATTGTGGATATTAAAGTGTGTGTCTAGACAAATCCTATTGTTCTAGATTTGGATGGAGTGGGGGAGGATTAGAACCCCTGTCAGGTTTTTACTGTTATCCGGGGCTCCGTTAGAGAGATTTCCCTTCACTTCCTGTCCTGGTGACAACGTTTTATCAGACAGGAAATGAAGGAAAAATCTACAACAGGGACACAGACAGAAATAAAGATCTGACAGGGGTTCTAATCCTTCCCCTACTCTACTAAAGAAAAGGATTTTTACTTCTGTCTGTGTTGCTTTTGGAGAGTTCCCCTCACTTCCTGTCTGGGGAAATGTTGTCACAGGAACAGGAAGTGAGAAGAAATCTCTCTAATGGAGCCCCAGATAGCAGAAAAAAAATCTGACAGAGGTTCTAATCCTCCCCGAACTCCATCCAAAGCTGAAAATACCCCTTTCTTCTATAGATACACAGTGATGGTGGAGACCCCAGGGCCGTCATCCTGATCCTGGCTACACTATGTAGTGTGTCACTGACCCAGAACAAGCATGCAGCCAGTGAAGGCTGAACAATCTGACCTCCTGCATGCTTGTTCCTGGTCAGTGACACACTAGGTAGTGAAGTGAGGTTTAGGATGAAGATGACGGCCCCGGAACCTGCAGCTTTATAAATAAATCACTCATGTTTCCTGTCCTCTGCTTCCTTCTATTGGATGAGTATTCCACCAATCACCAATCAGATAATCCACCTTGTGATGTCTCTGGGCAGATCTCTCACTTCTGATTCCCCCCACATATCTTTATACAACCTCCCCATCCCCCCCCTACATATACCCCAGCATGGAGGGGCTCAGTGAAGGTGGTGGTGAAGGTGTGGAGATGTCGGATCGGGTCACACAGATCATAAAAGGAGATCCGCCCGGCCTCATAATCCAGATCTATCCTGACTCTCTTACTGGAGACATCGCCGGGTAATGGGGTCTTCTTCCTGTCCTGTATCACTGAGAGCTGATTATCCCCCCACCTCTCCAAACACCAGGACTTCTTATTATTTCCAATATATGACTGATCTCCTCTCCTGTCTATACTGGGGTAACACATCCCGACTCTCCAGTACTCTGCCCCCCCGACATCCACTTCCCAGTAATGTCTTCCTGAGGAGAACCTCTGACTGCTCATCACCTGAGAATACTGAAACCTCTCTGGTGTTTCTGGGCGATTCTGATGTGATAATGAGTAGGATGCAGTTTTCCTGTCATCTGATATATGTAGATGATTACCAGCTGTCCTCACATCCAGTAATATGTCTGTAACCCCCCTCTCTACATTTACCCCAGATATGATATCAGATAAACCTGTGTGTAATGTGTGTGAGATCCCCCCCACATCCAGATCCCCTCCATCATGGAGGAGTTTATCATGTCTCTCTCTGTCCTCATCATCTCCATCCTCAGTATCACACAAGTCACCTGTGTCTGATTCCTGTAGGACAGTCAGTGGATCCGTCATGTTACACAGCTCCTCAATGTCCTCCATCTTCCTGGACAGCTCCTCCTTCTTTATTTCCAGATCCTGGACCAGATCATTGATTATCCCGGAGATCCGCTCTGCCTGCCCGGAGATTTCCCTCAGGACTCTATTCTCCAGATCTTCCAGACGTCTCCTGAGGTCTCTGAACAGGACAGTGACTCTCTCTGTTTCATCATCTGCTTCTCCTTGTACTTTCCTCCTGTGTTCCTGCAGACTCTGGACTCTTTTCTCCATCTCCTCTCTCTCTGTCATCAGTTTCTGCAGAACATTCCTCAGTTTCTTCTTCTTCATCTCAGAGGCTTCATCCAGAGTCTCCACCTGGTGTCCCCGATGTTCTCCATCCAGCCTGCAGGACACACAGATAGAGGTGGAGTCCTCAGTGCAGTAATACTCCAGGATCTTCTTATGGACGGAGCATTTCCTGTTCTCCAGGGAAGTGGTGGGGTCACATAAGACGTGTTCTGGTGACTTGCTGTGGACTCTCAGGTGATTGTCACACAGAGAAGCTTCACAATGCAGACAGGATATCACAGCAGGTACAGGAGTGTGAATACAGTAAGTACAGAAGACCCCGGACTTCTCTGGATCTGGATGGGTGGACAGGAAATTCTCCACTATGTTCCGTAGTGTTATGTTCCTGTGCAGTGCAGGCCGATCCTGGAACTCTTCTCTACATTCAGGACAGGAATAACCTCCAGACCTCTCCTGTGTATCCAACACACGACCAATACAGTCCCGGCAGAAGTTATGTCCACATTTCAGGGTTACAGGATCTGTATAAATGTTCAGACAGACGGAACATTCCAGCTCCTTCCTCAGATTAGCAGACGCCATCGCTGAGAGCAGAAGAGAGAAATGACACTGAACGTATCTGACACTCATTAACCAGTTCTGTATATTCCTACACAGGGAGGGGCTGAGACTGAGACACGTAGTCATAGGAGGGCTGTAGATCATTTTTTGCTCTGGGGGGTTCAGCAGCAATTACTAAGTAAAAGTATTTTTGTTTTTGTTTAATTAGCTTTTATTGAAAAATAAAGAAAAAGAAAACAACATATATAGTGTATACCAAGCAGTGTACATAGTACAATCAGTGATGGGCCATCTGTTATGAATGGCGCGTTGTAATCACGACAGAAAACTAGCTATAGGATAGTATAAAAGTATGTTATATAGTCTTGATTATAGATGGTGCCTATTGTTTATACAGCAACCAATGTTCTATGGGAGCCCGTCACAAGCCATCTGACCTTAGTACAATCCTCAGTATAGAGAAAAAAAAGGAACATTATAGTTAGAGAGATGGGGTGGGGAAAAGGATAGGGAAAAGATTGAATATAGAAGATGGAAAAAAGAGAAGGAAGGAGAGGCAGGGGGGGAGGGAAAGGGTGGGGAGGGGGGGGGTCTGCCCCAGTCCACATATCCCAACTCAACACAACCAACACAAGTACATTATTCATGTATCTTTGGACATAATTTCTGCATATGCAGTGGAATATTTAAAGGCGAACCAGCAGGACCATATTTTCGTTGCCAAATCTGTTTTATTTTTAAGGGAGTATGTGAGGTCCTCCATGTAATATGTGTGGTCCACTTCTATCAGCCTTTGATGTAGCGAAGGGATGGAAGTTTTTTTCCAGAAACATGGAATGAGAGCTTTTGTAGCATTGAGCAAATGAGGCGTTATTGACTTTTTATACGCTCCTGCTGGTGAGCCTGTACAATGAAGTAATACCACCCATGGATCATTAGGTATTTCAAAACCTTGGATCTCTTTTATCCAGTGTAGAATAGTTAGCCAGTACGGGCGAATAATGGGGCAGTACCACCAGACGTGGGCGTGTGTGGCTCTTTCACCGCATCCCCTCCAGCACAGGGGTGATGCCTGAGGAAATGTTTTGTGGAGCACCGCTGGGGTATAGTGCCATCTTGTGAGCAGCTTGTAATTTACTTCAGCTGTTTTTGATGCCGTGGAGGATGTATGGGCCATCAACAGAATAGTAGATATTTGCGTTTCTGTTATCTCTTTATGAAGGTCCTTTTCCCAATTACTTATGAAACTAGGATATCCTGAAGTAGATAGAGACTGTAATGCCTGGTAAAAGTATGAGATAGGTTTCTCGACTGGTTGATCATCCAGAAAGGCTCCCTCTATAGGTGTAAGATCTGACGTGGACCGGAAAGGTTTTGGGAGGGAGTGGATAAAAGCAGACAGTTGGCGGTATTTCCATTGATCCATGAGAGTGGCCGTTGTGTTAGGTAGTAATGTGGATATGGGTACTATGCCCGTCGGAGTGGTAACTTGATGTAGAAGAGGTGTGTTGCCCAAATTCCAGGTGAAAGATTTGAGATCCATGTTGCTGGGTGGAAAATATTCGTGCTCAGTAAGTGGCAGCAGAGGGGAGTTGTACTGCCACCCATATGTCTTACATAGAGAGTTCCAAATCATGAGAGTTGAATGTGTAAGTGGCGAAGTGTTTGCAGATCTAGTCCTATGGTTCCATGGAATCCAAATTTGGGTAGAAAGATTAGATTGACTTAATGATGTTTCAAGCTGAACCCATATTTTGAAATCTTTATGGTACTTCCAATCAGAGATTCTGTTCAATATTATGGCTAAGAAATATTGCTTAACATTAGGTAGTGCCAGGCCTCCCTGCCGTTTAGATCTGATCAGTATATTTCTGGCCAATCTGGGTCGCTTTCTGTTCCACACATATTTGCTTATCATTGATCTGATCAATGTAAAGAATCCCGCAGGAATTCCAAAGGGTATCATCTGAAGCAGGAATAGCAGCCTGGGTAGTATGTTCATTTTTACTACACTAATCCTCCCCAGCCAGGAGTGTGCCAATTGTGTCCATTTTTGTAAGTCGGATCTGATTGTGTTAAGGAGGGGTAGGAAGTTAGTGCGAAATAGGGATGTCAGTTTAGGTGTAAGGTATATGCCTAAGTATTTCATTTTATTCTTTTGCCAGCTAAAGGGGAAGGTTTGTTTAAGTTGTGATACAATATGAGTAGGTACTGAAATATTTAGGATTTCTGATTTGGTCATATTAATTTTAAAATTGGAGATGTCGCTGAATTTTGAGAAGGCTAACATGAGGGAAGGAGATTTGAGGTTGCTGTATATAAAATAGGATGTCATCAGCGTAGGCTGCATATTTATGTTCTATATTATCTACTTTAATTCCGTGAATAGAGGGATTATTTCTGATCATTGAGAGGAAGGGCTCTAGGGATAGGGCAAAAAGAATAGGCGAGAGGGGGCATCCTTGGCGGGTGCCATTGTAGAGCGTGAAAGGTTTACTCAAGGTGCCATTTATACGTATTTGGGCCGTAGGGAAATTATATAAGGCGGATATATGTGAAAGGAGGGAGGGACCTATTCCCAAGTGTGACAGCGTTGCCATGAGGTACCCCCAGTCCACCCTATCAAACGCTTTTTCTGCATCTGTTGAAAGTAGTAGTGTGGACTGGGAGGACCTACCCACGTGATCCATCAAGGACAGGGTGCGAAGTGCGTTATCACGAGCCTACCTACCAGGGATAAAGCCGGTTTGGTCTGGTGAGACCCAGCTCGGGATTAAGGGTAGAAGTCTATTTGCGATGACTTTGGCATACAGCTTAGCGTCTATGTTCAACAAGGAAATGGGAAGGTAGCTTCCACAATTGCTAGGGTCCTTGCCGGGCTTAGGTATAACGGTAATGTGTGCGTGGAGAGTTTCAGGCCTAAGGTTCTTACCCTCTGAATTCGTATTTGCATATGAGGCCAGGCGCGGTAACAAGATAGCCGCAAATGCCCTATAGTAGGAGACTGTGAAGCCATATGGCCCCGGTGCCTTGCCATTCGCCATAGCCTTCAATGCAACGCGAAGTTCTGAGATAGTGAAATCTCCTTCCAGAGCTGCCAGTGTATCTGGTGCAAGTTTGGTTAGATTAGTCTGTATTAGATAATCATGTATTAGATTCGTCTGTGTGTCGCTGTCTGGCACCGTGTTTTGGACATGGTATAGTTTTTGGTAAAATAGTTGAAATTCTTTGGCTATGTCTGGGGTATCATATTTTTGGGTGTCGGATGAAGTTTTAATTTTTTCTATAAAGGAGGCGTTTTTTTTCTGTTGTAAAGAGCGTGCTAGAAGGCGACCGGGTTTATTACCCCACTCATGGAAACGTTGTGCCACTATACGTGAATGACGCTTTTGTTCCAGATGAAGCAGGGCCTTGAGTTCTTCTCGCTTTACAGTCAAAGCGTGAAGGACTGCTTGTGTTTGGCTGGCTTTATGTTGCTGTTCGAGAGCACTAATGTCACAGATCAGTTTAGCTTGTTGTTGTGTATGTTCCTTTTTCTTCCTAGACCCTAGTTCCATAAGTTTACCACATATGTGGGCTTTATGAGCCTCCCATAGGACCCCTGGTGAAATGTCTGGTTGTGTGTTTTCTTTGAAATATAGATTTAACTCTTCACTGATCAGTTTTTTGTCAATATCATCATTTAGGAGTGTATCATTAAGTTTCCAATTGGTAACTCTTTGGGGCATGGAAGGGATTTTAATCATGAGTGAAATCGGAGCGTGGTCTGAAATGTGGGACGTTTCAATTTCGGTCTTGGTAGTAAGCGGTAAATGGTGGTGGTCTATAAAGAAGAGGTCTATCCTAGAGTAGTTGTGGTGAACGTGTGAAAAATGGGTGTAGTCCCTCACCTTTGGGTTCATAATCCGCCAAACGTCCATCAGCTGTGAGTCAAATAGACGTTTGTGTATGTATAGCAGGCATTTTTGTGAGATGCAAGATTTACCTTGGGATGTGTCTATGTTAGGCTCTAGAGGAGTGTTAAAATCTCCGGCTAGAAGGATACATCCGCGCGCAAATTCATTTAATTTTTTGAGGGTGGTCCCAATAAAACTTGCTTGGTCACGGTTAGGTGCATATAAGGTCACTATTGTGCATAGCATACCACCCAGGCTGCCTCTCAGGAACAGAAAGCGTCCATTGGGATCACTCAGCATTGACTCTAATACAAATGATACACCCCTGCGGAACCCAATGGCCACCCCCTTTGCTTTATGGATCTCTGATAGACTATAATACCAAATAGGGTAGCGTGGGGAATATAGTTTAACGGAGGTGCTGTGTGTAAGGTGGGTCTCCTGAAGGAGAATAACGTCACCTCACAAGCGGTCTAACTCTCTATAAAGAGAGTGTCTCTTACCTGGGGCATGTAAACCTCTCACATTCCAAGAGATTAAGTTCACTGTGGCCATGGGGCTCCGCAGAGGAGTGCTAAAGACAGTCGATTTCTTAGGAGCGTGACCTGGGGCAGGAGGGGGGGATAAAAGGAGGGGGGAGGGGAGGGGGGGAGAGGGTAGGTAGGAAGAAAGGAACAGCGAAGAAAAAGAGAGCACATTATTAGCATTCTGTGGTAGAGTTTTTAACAACCCTGATAGTTTATGGTAACATGTGCACGCATTTGACTGCTGTGCAGAGGAGGGATAGCCGTGCAGTCCAGCATCCCCGCGTCCACCGCCATATGGCGGTTCAAGACACAAGGGCGCCGGACCCCACGACTCCCCTCGTAGGGGGGATAGGTCGCCGCAACCACCGGACGACAATCACCTAATGCGGCGAGTCAATCGTCCCATGGCCCCGACACTGACCCAGAATAACTGAAATACTTCATAGGAACTTAGTCCTACGCAAACCGTTATGATATAGGATTAGTTTCGGATAACGAAGTTTTAGAAACCTTGGAATAGTAAACTGTTTTAACAAAAAACTTAAACCATAAACCAAAAAGAAAAACCATCAAACTTAGCTCCTAATGTACAGGGTACACAGCCCCAAGAGTATGTGTCCAAGCATTCCTGCCTGTATAATAGCCCACATGTAGACAATCATTTGCATCACAACGTGGTGTACAGTATGTGTTATGACAAGGGGGTTGTATACTTGCGGACCGAGAAGTTCAGGAGCAATATGTCAAGGGGATCATGGTGAAGAGAGGAGATGAGATGGGCCGCCAGAGGCTTCAGGTAGCCCGATTAAGGAGGGGTGCCGGTTGCCGAGGAGCGATGTTTGCGTTCTACCTTCTGCCATCTTGCATCTGAGTTGCCAGGTAGAGGCGGAATAGTGTCTTGCCAGCCCGGGAGTGCCGGTGGTTCAATATTGATGTCCATGCAGAACTTTCCTAGGTCTTCCGGGAACCTTTAGACTGCTGTCTTCCCGCCTCTATGAGCAATTAAGGCTGCTGGAAATCCCCAGCGGTAGTTGATTGAAGCCGCGCGTAACTTCTCAGTCAGAGGCCTTAGGGCTCTGCGACGTTCCAGCGTCTCCCTGGCCAGATCAGGGAAAAAAAAGAGCGCTGCACCATCAAAGTCTAAAGACTTGGCATCTCTGGCCTTCTGCATGATCCGTTCCTTCTCTTTGAAGTAATGCACTCTGCAGATCACGTCACGCGGAATGTCCGCCGCCATGTTGCGGGGGCGAAGGGCTCTGTGCACTCGATCTATTTTTAGTGGATGGTCCGCCACCTGTCCCAGTAGGCTGTTGAAAATGCCACGCACAGACGGGAGGAGGTCTTCATCTCCTGTAGCCTCAGGGAGACCCCGAATGCGGATATTGTTCCGGCGGTTTCGGTTCTCCTGGTCCTCAATTTTATAAAGGGCCATCCTATGTGCAATGGTTAGTGACCGGGTGGAGGCCTGTAGATTCCTGATGGCGGTTGGGTGTCTGTCTAGGCGTTGTTCCGACTTCTCCACTCGGTCTAGCACCTGGAAGAGGTCCGCTCGGACTGCTGATACCTCTTTTTTAATTGCCCGTTCTAGTCCCAGTAGCATAGATGCTAGCTCAGTTTTGGTCGGGAGTCCGCTTACCAGAGCTGCAACTTCGGAGTGTCGTGACTAGGGATGAGGCGAACACCCCCCTGTTTGGTTCGCACCAGAACAGGCGAACAGGAAAAAAGTTTGTTCGAACACGCGAACACCGTTAAAGTCTATGGGACACGAACATGAATAATCAAAAGTGCTAATTTTAAAGGCTAATATGCAAGTTATTGTCATAAAAAGTGTTTGGGGACCCGGGTCCTGCCCCAGGGGACATGTATCAATGCAAAAAAAAAGCTTTAAAAATGGCCATTTTTTCAGGAGCAGTGATTTTAATAACGCTTAAAGTCAAACAGTAAAAGTGTAATATCCCTTTAAATTTCATACCTGGGGGGTGTCTATAGTATGCCTGTAAAGGGGTGCATGTTTCCCGTGTTTAGAACAGTCTGACAGCAAAATGACATTTTGAAGGAAAAAACCCATTTAAAACTACCCACGGCTATTGCATTGCCGACAATACACATAGAAGTTCATTGATAAAAACGGCATGGGAATTCCCCAAAGGGGAAAAAAAAAAAATGACGTGGGAGTCCCCCTAAATTCTATACCAGGCCCTTCAGGTCTGGTATGGATTTTAAGGGGAACCCCGCGCCAAAAAAAAAAAAAGGCGTGGGGTCCCCCGAAAAATCCATACCAGACCCTTATCCGAGCACGTAACCTGGCAGGCCGCAGGAAAAGAGGGGGGGACGAGAGTGCGCCCCCCCCTGAACCGTACCAGGCCACATGCCCTCAACATTGGGAGGGTGCTTTGGGGTAGCCCCCCAAAACACCTTGTCCCCATGTTGATGAGGACAAGGGCCTCATCCCCACAACCCTGGCTGGTGGTTGTGGGGGTCTGCTGGCGGGGGGCTTATCAGAATCTGGAAGCCCCCTTTAACAAGGGGACCCCCAGATCCCGGCCCCCCCTGTGTGAAATGGTAAGGGGGTACTTACCCCTACCATTTCACTAAAAAACTGTCAAAAATGTTAAAAATGACAAGAGACAGTTTTTGACAATTCCTTTATTTAAATGCTTCTTCTTTCTTCTAACTTCCTTCATCTTCTGGTTCTTCTGGTTCTTCTGGCACTTCTGGTTCTTCCTCCGGCGTTCTCGTCCAGCATCTCCTCCGCGGCATCTTCTATCTTCTTCTCCTCGGGCCGCTCAGTACCCAAGGCATGGGGGGGAGGCTCCTGCTCTTCTCTTCTTCTTTTCTTCTCTTCTTCTCTTCTTCATTTTCTTCTCCGGGCCTCTCCGCACCCATGCTGGCATGGAGGGAGGCTCCCGCTGTGTGACGGCGCTCCTCGTCTGACAGTTCTTAAATAACGGGGGGCGGGGCCACCCGGTGACCCCGCCCCCCTCTGACGCACGGTGACTTGACGGGACTTCCCTGTGACGTCACGGGTAATGCCACAGGGAAGTCCCGTCATGTCCCGTGCGTCAGAGGGGGGCGGGGTCACCGGGTGGCCCCGCCCCCCGTTATTTAAGGACCGTCAGACGAGGAGCGCAGTCACACAGCGGGAGCCTCCCTCCATGCCAGCATGGGTGCAGAGCGGCCCGGAGAAGAAAATGAAGAAGAGAAGAGAAGAGCGGGAGCCTCCCTCCATACCATGGGTGCGGAGCGGCCCGAGGAGAAGAAGATAGAAGACGCCGCGGAGGAGATGCTGGACGAGAACACCGGAGGAAGAACCAGAAGAACCAGAAGAAGATGAAGGAAGATAGAAGAAAGAAGAAGCATTTAAATAAAGGAATTGTCAAAAACTGTCTCTTGTCATTTTTAACATGTTTGACAGTTTTTTAGTGAAATGGTAGGGGTAAGTACCCCCTTACCATTTCACACAGGGGGGGCGGGATCTGGGGGTCCCCTTGTTAAAGGGGGCTTCCAGATTCCGATAAGCCCCCCGCCCACAGACCCCCACAACCACCGGCCAGGGTTGTGGGGATGAGGCCCTTGTCCTCATCAACAATGGGGACAAGGTGTTTTGGGGGGCTACCCCAAAGCACCCTCCCAATGTTGAGGGCATGTGGCCTGGTACAGTTCAGGGGGGGCGCACTCTCGTCCTCCCCTCTTTTGCCTGCCAGGTTGCGTGCTCAGATAAGGGTCTGGCATGGATTTTTTGGGGGACCCCACGCCGTTTTTTTTTTTTTGGCGCGGGGTTCCCCTTAAAATCCATACCAGACCTGAAGGGTCTGGTATGTGGAATTTAGGGGGACTCCCACGTCATTTTTCTTTTTTAATTTTGGTTCGAGGTTCCCCTTTGGGGAATTCCCATGCCGTTTTTATCAATGAACTTCTATGTGTATTGTCGGCAATGCAAAAGCCGCGGGTAGTTTTAAATGGGTTTTTTCCTTCAAAATGTAATTTTGCTGTCAGGCTGTTCTAAACACAGGAAACATGCGCCCCTTTACAGGCATACTATAGACACCCCCCAGGTATGAAATTTAAAGGGTTATTACACTTTTATTGTTTGACTTTAAGCATTATTAAAATCACTGCTCCTAAAAAAACGTCCGTTTTTAAAACTTTTTTTTGCATTGATCCATGTCCCCTGGGGCAGGACCCAGGTCCCCAAACACTTTTTATGACAATAACTTGCATATAAGCCTTTAAAATTAGCACTTTTGATTTCTCCCATAGACTTTTAAAGGGTGTTCCGCGGCATTCGAATTTGCCGCGAACACCCCAAATTGTTCGCTGTTCGGCGAACTTGTGAACAGCCAATGTTCGACTCGAACTCGAAGCTTATCCCTAGTCGTGACTCACTCTCCTCGCCTTCCGAGCTGGCAAACGAGGCTGGAGGGCGGTGTCTGAGTTCAGGCCTATGGTGGGAGGCGGAGCCAGCGCTCAGGTTCGTGCCGCGTGGTGAGCGGCCTAGGCCATCCATGTCTGCCTGTTCCTCTGGCCAAAAAGCGCTTTATGGAGCACGCCGATGTGCCTTTCTTTGGCAGGGGTTTGCCCGATCTCTTCCTCATCTCTTTCGTGTATAAAAGATCGCTTGCAAATAAAAGCTATAATAGCTGGGTCGGTGTCGGAGCTCAGGGTAGAAGCGTCCTCACCGCTGCATGTCGAAACCACGCCCCAAGTAAAAGTATTTTTAACCACTTAAGGACCGAGCCTCTTTCTGAGATTTGTTGTTTACAAGTTAAAAACTGTTTTCTTTTGCTAAGAAATTACTTAGAACCCCAAACATTATACATTATTTTTTTCGAACACCCAGGAGAATAAAATGGCGGTCGATGCAATACTTTCTGTCACACCGTATTTGTGCAGCGGTCTTGCAAGCGCACTTTTTTGAAAAAATACACTTTTTTGAATTAAAAAATAAGACAACAGTAAAGTTAGCCCATTTTTTTATTATATTGTGAAAGATAATATTACGTCGAGTAAATTGATACCAAACATGTCACCCTTCAAAATTGCGCCCGCTCGTGGAATGGTGTCAAACTTTTACCCTTAAAAATTTCTATAGGTGACGTTTAAAAAATTCTACAGGTTGCATGTTTTGAGTTACAGAGGAGGTCTAGGGCTAGAATTTTTGCTCTCGCTCTACTGATCGCGGCGATAACTCACATGTGTGGTTTGAAAACCGTTTTCATATGCGGGCGCTACTCACGTATGTGATCACTTCTGCACGCGAGCTCAGCGAGACGGGGCGCGTTTAAAAACTTTAATTTTTTTTTTTACTTATTTCACCTTTTATGTTTTATTTTTACACCGTTCTTTTAAAAAAAATTGCGTCATTTTTATTCCTATTACAAGGAATGTAAACACCTCTTGTAATAGGAAAAAAGTATTACAGGACCTCTTATATATGAGATCTGTAGTACTATGCACAGTCCATACATACAGAATAAGAACAGATACCGAGAATTACACCCGACATACAGGACAAGAGAAGTAGTACTGTGCAGAGTCCATACATACAGAATAAGAACAGATACCGAGAATTACACCCGACATACAGGACAAGAGAAGTAGTACTGTGCAGAGGGTGTGGCTGCTTGTGGAGCAGCTGAAGTCTGTGTGGTGCTGAGTAGGGATGAGCTTCGTGTTCGAGTCGAACCCATGTTCGACTCGAACATCGTCTGTTCGCCCGTTCACCTAATTACGAACGATATGGGCCGCTCGCGCCAAATTCGTGTGGCGCGTTACGGCCCATAATTCACTGCGGCATCGCAGTGCATTGCTGGCTGATGATTAGCCAAGCATGCACTATGACCCGCATGCTTGGCCAATCACAGCGCCGTCTGAACAGAGAGCCGTAATTGGCCAAAGCCAAGGAGGCTTTGTCCAATTATGGCTCAGGGGATTTAGTACACGCCCCACACTATAAGGCCGCCTGCACGGCGGCCCTGTGTAGTGTGTGTTCCGGTGTTCATAGATAGAGAAAGAGAGAGACAGAAAGTGTCATTTGATTTGAGTTAGATAGATTAGGCAGAACAGTCAGTCAGTTAGCTGCACTTACAGTGTATTGTGTATATATATGCATCCCAGGTGTTGCATATATATATATATATATATATATATATATATATATATATATATATACACTGTATTCAGTTTAGCTAGATCCGTTCCTGTTATCGTCTTACTGACAGGCAGGCTTGTCTTGTTACAGTATTTACAGCTACCTGAAGAAAATTACTGGTGTTCTTTTGATCCTATTAGTACCACAGTCAGGCAGCTAGACTATTTACAGTTAGTGCAGTGCGTCCTGCTCACAGTGTTCAGCTAAACCTACAAGTTAGTGGGGTGCATCCACCTCACAGTGTTCAGCTAAACCTACAAGTTAGTGCGGTGCGTCCTCCTCGCAGTGTTCAGCTAAAACTACAAGTTAGTGGGGTGCGTCCTGATCACAGTGTTCAGCTAAAACTACAAGTTAGTGCGGTGCGTCCTGCTCACAGTGTTCAGCTAAACCTACAAGTTAGTGTGGTGCGTCCTCCTCACAGTGTTCAGCTAAAACTACAAGTTAGTGCGGTGCGTCCTGCTCACAGTGTTCAGCTAAAACTACAAGTTAGTGCGGTGCGTCCTACTCACAGTGTTCAGCTAAAACTACAAGTTAGTGTAGTGAGACCTCTGCACAGTGTTCATCTAAAGCTACAAGTTAGTGCAGTACGTCCTGCTCACAGTGTTCATCTAAAGCTACAAGTTAGTGTAGTGCGTCCTGCTCACAGTGTTCATCTAAAGCTACAAGTTAGTGTAGTGCATCCTGCTCACAGTGTTCAGCTAAAACTACAAGTTATTTTTTGTGAGCTCTGCACAGTGTTCAGCTAAAGCTACCTGTAGAAGGTTGGTGGTGTTCTCATACTACAGGCAGGCAGTTGATTTTGCTAGCTGCAGTATCAGTACATATATATATATATATATATATATATCCCAGCTTAGTGCAGCTACAGGCCATTAGTATGTCTGGAAGGCCAAGAAGGAGAGGCAGACAGTCACAAGCCAATAAGAGAGGGCAAGCAGGCTCTGTGTCTAGTGCTGGTCATGGAGACGGTGCATCCTCATCAGCACGTGGCCGTGGGACACGCTTGGCCTTTTTTTCGGCAGCTGACCGTGTTGAGCCGCAACATGCGGAAGACTTGGTCGAGTGGATGACCAAGCTGTCCTCATCCTCCTCATCCTCTCTAACCCATGCCCAGGGTACTTTGTCTGGCAAAGCAGCGGCCTCTTCCCTCGGCTCAATGTCATCAGTGACTCCTTCCCTAGCCCCACCATGTCCTCCTGAGGAGTCCCTCGAACTGTTTGACCACAGTGTTGGGTACATGCTCCAGGAAGATGCCCAGCATTTGGAAGGCTCTGATGATGATACTGAGCTCGATGAAGGCAGTAACATGAGCACGGACAGAGGGGGTGCCCAAGAAGGACAGCAATCTGGCAGTCATGCTCCCCCTGCTGCAGCATACTGCCAGGATTGCTCCAATGATGAGGAGGGAGGGGATGATGAGGTCACTGACTCAACGTGGGTGCCTGATAGGAGAGAGGAGAAGGAGGAGGAGGAGGAGGCGGCACATCACCAACGAGGCAGGATACCCTCCAGGGGCCAGCCTAAGGGCAGCACATTGACTGCATCACACCCCAAAGCTCCACATGTGCAGGGCGCTGCAGTCTCTGCGCGTTATTCAAAAAGTTCTTTGGTGTGGGCCTTTTTTGAGACGAGTGCATCAGATCGCACCGCTGCTATTTGCAACATATGTCTCAAGCGTATCTCGCGTGGCCAAAACATCTCCCGCTTGGGTACCACATGCTTGACCAGACATATGTTGACCTGCCATGCAGTTCGTTGGCAAGCGTATCTAAAAGACCCACACCAAAGAACAAAGAGGACCTCTCCTTGCTCCTCATCAGCTGAGATCTCCAACCCCACTATACCTTCAGGCCTCTCTGAGACCTGCACTGAGAGGAATGAAGTTGTAGAATTAGGTGTGTCACAGCCAAGTACTTGTGGGCAATCTGCTTTTGGTACACCGACGTCAGATTGTACCAGGCAAATTTCCCTGCCCCAGCTGCTGCACCGCCGAAAGAAGTTTGCTCCCAACCATCCACATGCGCAGCGGTTGAATGCTAGCTTGGCAAAATTGCTAGCACTTCAACTGCTGCCTTTTCAGTTGGTAGACTCTGCCCCCTTCCGTGAGTTTGTGGAATGTGCGGTTCCTCAGTGGCAGGTACCTAAATGCCACTTTTTCTCACGGAAGGCGATTCCGGCTCTCTACCAGCATGTGGAAGGCAATGTCCATGCCTCGCTGGACAGGGCGGTCAGCGGTAAGGTGCATATTACCGCTGACTCATGGTCCAGCAGGCATGGACAGGGACGTTACCTAAGTTTCACGGCGCATTGGGTGACTCTGCTGGAAGCTGGGAAGGATGCAGGACAAGGTGCAGTAGTGTTGGAGGTTGTTCCGCCACCACGCCTCCAAAATGCTAATGATTGTGACACACCTCTCTCCTCCACCCCCTCCTCTTCCTGTGCTTTGTCCTCGGAACCAGCGGTGCTCTGTAGCCGTTCAAGGGGCTACGTAAGTATGCAGGCCAAAAGATGCCATGCGGTGCTTGTGCTGGTGTGCTTGGGGGACAGGAGTCACACTGGGGCAGAGGTTCTGTCAGCTCTGCAGGGGCAGGTTCAGAGGTGGTTGACGCCACGCCAACTTAAGCAGGAATGGTGGTTTGCGACAATGGCATCAACCTCCTCTCTGCCCTCCGACAGGGACAAATGACCCATGTGCCCTGTTTGGCTCATGTCCTTAACTTGGTGGTGCAGAGGTTCTTGGGCAGGTACCCGGGCTTACAGGATGTCCTGAGGCAGGCCAGGAAAGTCTGTGTGCATTTCCGCCGGTCATATAATGCCAGTGCTTGGCTGGCGGACCTCCAAAAGGAGTTTAACCTGCCCAAGAACCGCCTAATCTGTGACATGCCCACCAGGTGGAACTCAACGTTGGCCATGCTGCAGTGGCTGCACATGCAGCAGAGGGCCATCAATGAGTACCTGTGCGACTATTGCACAAGGACAGTGTCAGGGGAGCTTGTTTTTTTTTTCCCCACACCAGTGGGCCATGATCAGGGATGCATGCACTGTCCTGTCACCATTTGAGGAGGCCACGAGTATGGTGAGCAGTGACAGTGCATGCATCAGTGACACTGTCCCCCTTGTCCACCTGTTGGAGCACACGCTGCGTGGAATAATGGACAGGGCACTTGAGGCAGAACAGAGGCAGGAAGAGGAGGACTTCCTTAGCTCTCAAGGCCCCCTTTATCCAGACAGTGTTCCTGCGTGCCCGCCGATCACACAGGAAGAGGACGAGGAGGAGGAGGAGGAGGAAGATTGTGTCAGTATGGAGGTGGAGCCTGGCACTCAGCATCAGCAGCAGTCTTTAAGGGATCAGTCCCAAGAAACACATGGACTTGTACGTGGCTGGGAGGAGGTGGCTGCGGACCATGTCGTCCTTAGTGACCCAGAGGACTCCGGACCGAATGCCTCAGAAAACCTACGCTGCATGGCCTCCCTGATCCTGCAAAGCCTGCATAAAGATCCTCGTATTCGTGGTATCAAGGAGAAGGACCAATACTGGCTGGCAACCCTCCTTGATCCATGTTACAAGGGTAAGGTTGCAGACCTTATCTTGCCATCGCAGAGGGAGCAGAGGATGAAACATCTTCGGGAATCCTTGCAGAAAGGTCTGTGCAACGCGTTCCCAGAGACTGGGAGGTTACAAACTCCTGTTTCTGGACAACGTGTTGCTGAGGCTTCGGTCAGTCAAAGAAGGAGCGGTGGAGAAGGTGGCCGTCTGACCGATGCGTTCAGACAATTTTTTGGTCCGCAACCCCAAGGTATGATCAGTTCCAGCAACTATCGCCAGCGTTTTACATGGGACAGGAATACCTAGGGGCAAGATCTGACTTGGACACCTTTCCCACCGAAAATCCTCTGGGTTACTGGGTCTTGAGGATGGATCACTGGCCAGAGCTTGCACAGTATGCAATTGAGCTACTGGCCTGTCCTGCATCCAGCGTTCTTTCGGAACGCACATTCAGTGCTGCTGGAGGCTTTGTAACCAATCACAGGGTGCGTCTGTCCACCGACTCGGTCGATCGACTGACCTTCATAAAAATGAATCAGTCTTGGATCACCACCAGCTACCAAGCAACTGATGCTGATGTAACCGAATATTTTTTTTTGAAATCTCAGATCCTTTCAAAGACTGCCTATGCTGATGCTGAGTGACTATCCCTGAGTAATTATCCTCTTCCTCCTCAATGATCATGCTGATAGCTTGTAAGAACATTTTTGGTTCTGGGCACCACCACCAGTGCCTAAGGCCCAATTTTTTAGCCCTTGTTTAACAGGGGCGTGTAATTACAATTTTTCATGCAATACTTTGCAGCAGGGCTCGTTCCTGCGTTCCAACTAGATTGTCTGTGAGGGGTTGCAGTGTTGTGGCACCAGCACCGGTGCCTAAGGCCTAATTTTTCAGCCCCTGTTCAACAGGGGCATGTAATTACAATTCTTGATCTAATATTTCACAGCAGGGCCCATTTCTGCACCCACCAAGAGTGAGTGAGGACTTACAGTGTTCTGGCACCAGCACCACCACCACCACCAAAGGCCCAATATTTCTGCCCCTGTTCAACAGGGGCATGTAATTACAATTCTTGATCTAATATTTCACAGCAGGGCCCTGTGAGGGCTTACAGTGTTGTGGACACAACAACACCTAAGGCCCAAATTTCTGCTGAGTATATAGGGCAGGACCCTACTTTCAAACATCTAACTTACAAACGACTCCTACTTGCAAACGGAAGGAGACAACAGGAAGTGAGATGAAATCTACCCCTAGGAAGGGAAATTCTCTCCTGTAAGAGTTAATAAGGGAAAAACATTTCTCCTTTCCACTGATGCTTTCCAATCCTTGTTTCACAAAAAAACCCAAATTTTCAAAAAACATTTGTCATTGGGACAAAAAGTGAGGTGAAATCTTCTGAAGAGGAGGACAGACAGCAAAACAAATGTCACAGGGGTGATAACCCTTCCCTATGTTTTCCAAAAAGCTTAAAAAAGATTTTTTGGCTGGAGCTAAACACGTTAAAAATGTACCCGTTCAAAATTACAAACAGATTCTACTTAACAACAAACCTACAGTCCCTGTCTTGTTTGCACCGCCTGTATACTGCTGTTCAGAGTATATAGGGCCTGGTGGCCCCACACCTTTCCTTATTTTAATTTGGGTGCGGGGTTCCCCTTAATATCCATACAAGACCCAAAGGGCCTGGTAATGGACTGGGGGGTACCCATGCCGTTTGTCTCACTAATTTTCATCCATATTGCCAGGAACCGACATTACATTAAAGCCGCAAGCAGTTTTAGATGACTTTTTTTTCCTTTAAAAATGACATTTTGTGCAGGGACTGTTCTAAACACGGGAAACACGCGCCACTTTACAGGCATACTATAGACACCCCCCAGGTATGATATTTAAAGGAATATTTCACTTTTTTTTTTACTTTAAGCATCATTAAAATCACTGCTCCCGAAAAAACGGACATTTTTAAAAGTTTTTTTTTGCATTGATACATGTCCGCTGGGGTAGGACCCGGGTCCCCAAACAATTTTTAGGACAATACCATGAAAATTAGCCTTTAAAATTAGCACTTTTGATTTTGAACGTTCGAGTCCCATAGACGTCAATGGGGTTCTAACGTTCGTGCAAATTTTCAGTCCGTTCGCAGGTTCTGGTGCGAACCGAACCGGGGGGGGTGTTCGGCTCATCCCTACTTGGGGGAGATGTAGACTAGAATACTGCAATCACTGAGCAGCAAATGATATCACCTGTGATGTGTTTCAGTTATCTTGCAGACCTGGCCTGTTGGTGGGTCCTGAGGACAGGAGATGAGAACCTCTGATGTAAGTCACATGACTTGAAGCAATGCCTGTGTAATGTTGGGTCTATGGACCTCCAGTCACATCAAAGTCTGACCAAAGTAGTGCAGGGACTAATCTGAAGTCACACAGATATGAGCGGTGCTCATTGGAGATCATGGGGGACCACTTGTCATGTGACTTTGCACTAGGGTTGTCACCTCATCCCTTTAAACCCGAACACATAATAATTACACGGGTTCTGTGGATGATTAAGGTGGTAATTAAACTCACTTGGTCCCTTATCTGAATTAAATTATCCTCAGAACCCGTGTAATTCATATGTGTTCAGGATTAAGGGATGAGATAAGAACCCAACCTACAGTCCCAAGTCACACAAGTGTGAAAGGGGTCTAATGGTTCTGTGACCAACTGAAATATATTCTTCCATTATTCTCTATGGATGTTCCTTTCTGTCATTCCTTTTAGTATGTCCCCTGTTATAGGGGTATTATAGTGCGGGGGAGAGGGGGTATCAGAGCCCTTCCCCCTCTGTAATCAGCACTCACACAGGAGGGCGGGGCCTTCACTGGCTGCATGCTTCTCTTTCACTCCTCCCTCCTGTGACAAGTTTTCCACAGAGACTCCGCCCCCTCCACTCCAGACTCCTCCCACAGAAAGAGAAAGCCGCCAGTAGAATTTCTTCTTTTTGGTGATGTCACTGGTTGCCAGGTGTTGCATCAGAATCAGCGACCCGTCAGATTAGGTAACAGAAGTGATGTTCCGTCACTACCCTGCGACAGCCATCTTGGTACACCCCACACTCGCACGCAGTAAGCCTACAGTCAGAAGGTGGCAGCGGGCATCTTGGTAAACCTCAGATTTGGCCGCAGTAATCCTATAATCAGGAGGTGGCAGTGGCCATCTTGGTAGACCTCACACTTGGCCGCAGTAAGCCTACAGTCGGAAGGTGGCAGCGACCATCTTGGTACACCCCACACTCAACCGCAGTAATTCTACAGTCAGAAGGTGGCAGCGACCATCTTTGTACACCCCGCACTCAGCCGCAGTGAGCCTACAGTCAGAAGGCGGCAGCGGCTATCTTGGTACACCCCACACTCGGCCGCAGTAATTCTACAGTCAGAAGGTGGCAGCGACCATCTTGGTACACCCCACACTTGGCCGCAGTAAGCCTACAGTCAGAAGGCGGCAGCGACCATCTTGGTACATCCCACACTCAGCCGCAGTGAGCCTAGTCAAAAGGTGGCGAAGAGACACCCAATGGTGGGTGTGACCCTACGAACAGTTAAGAAGATCTTTAAAACCACCACTATCTCGCCAGATCCGACTCTCGTGGTTCCAGTTCTGGGCACATCGACTTTTCAGCCAGGAATGACAGATCCCCGTTTTAAGGCCCTGTTACGACAGGGCTTTAGTAGGCTTTTTCATTTTTCAATAGAAGGACGAGTGATGACAAATAGAGAGACTGAAGGCAATTTCTCAGCAGACCTAGATTTCGTTCGCTGGTTACAGCTGAGTACGTATATTCGATCTCAGTTAAGAATCCCTACTTTAATATGTGATCCCTCGACTTTTGAACAGATATGTTTAAAGGGGGAATCCTTGAAACACTCACTGTCATATCTATATGCCTGCTAATTGAAATAGAGACCCCACATGAATGGCCTTTTCTGCAACGTTGGGAAAGAGATCTGGGGGTGTCTTTCTCACAGGCACAAAAGGATAGGATCTTATTTTTCGCTCACAAAGCCTCACTGGTGAGTAGATATCAAGAAGGAGGCTATAAAATCCTTACAAGGTGGTATAGAACACTGGCAGCATCGCATCGGATATTTCCTCAAGTATCGGATGTATGCTGGAGATCTCAGGGATCGGAAGGCACCGTGATACATATTTTTTGGGAATGTCCAATGTTGAGGGAATTTTGGAAGATGGTTGAGGAAACGGTTGAAACGATTACGGGTGTGTCTCTTGGACAGAATCCGGCAGAATCCTTTCTCTTGCATGACACCCCATTGTCAAATGAAAAATATAAAAACTCACTGTTAAAACATTTGCTCACTGCAGCAAAGACTTATATTCCAGTATTGTGGAAAAGTAATTTATCCCCAACGAGATCACAGTGGATGGCAAGGGCTTCGGAAATTCAACAAATGGAAGATCTGACACTGAAAGAACAGGAGGAAAATTATTGGAGGATCTGGAATCCCTACTTTCAATATAGGGAACAGACTCTCCTATCTGAGTAATGTTGGTCAATCCTGAGATAGTTATTTAATAGTTAGAGACTGGGCAGTGAATATGGCTGAGATGGGCCTTGTTGGAGGGGGGGTGAGATGTGAGGGGGGGTTCAATGTTTTGTTTTTTTTTTCTTTTTTCTCTCCTTGTTTATCTCTCTGACTATAGAGACAAAACCAGGATTTGTTCTTGGAAAGGAAAAATAAATGGTGTTTATTTTGTTAATAGATTGGGCATGTAGCATGATAATTAATATCAATTAGGATTAAGATAAAAAAAAGAAACAAAATATATATAGATGTGGTGTTGTGCACCATGAATCCTTATTTGATATGATTGTACAATGTTTGATATGTGAAAAAATAAAAATAAAAATTTTTATAAAAAAATAAGGTGGCAGCAACCATCTTGGTACACCCCACACTCAGCCGCAGTAATCCTACAGTCAGAAGGCAGTAGCGGCCATCTTGGTACACCCCGCACTCAGCCGCAGTAATCCTACAGTCAGAAGGCAGTAGTGGCCATCTTGGTACACCTGGTACAGGGGGTCGTTCCATGCACATGGAAGCCAAGGCTGGACCGAGGGAGAAAGCTGAGGCATCCCAGGCTTTCCCCAGCAGAGCATCGTCCTTCCTGTCTATTCGATCTTTTAATACACCATAATCCTCAGAGGAGAGGTCTGATCTCATAGACACCTGAGAAAGAGGGGCATCCAGTTTCGAGCACTTGAAAAATCCATCTTCAATCTCAGATGTAAAAGGAAATCGCCGTTTATGACCCCTAGACTGAAAAAGACTTTTTTCAGGTTCTTTCCACTTGGAAAGGATCATATCCTTCAAGAAATGATGGACTGGAAAAGTTCTAAGTTTACGTTTCTGTAACCCCCCTGTACATTTTATCCTGAGCTGATGGGGTCTGTTCTGGAACCTCAATCAGTTCTGAAGTATAGATTGCCTTTGACCACTTCCCACCCGGACAATGTACATAAACGGCCAGGTGGGCGCTCTCTCCTTCTGAGTGGGCATTCAGGAAAGTCCCTCAGAAGGAGGGGGATTGGGCCTGCACAGCGGCGCTATCCCGATGCACTTGTGTCACCCGGACACGGTGCATCTCTGAACGGCAGGAGGGCTCTGTGATTGGCCCTCCTGATCACATGACAGCCATGTCCAATCACAGCCGTCATGTGATGTAAACACAGAGCCGGGCAATCGGCTCTCCTCTCCTCACACAGAAGTTGTCAGTGAGGAGAGGAGAGCGGATTGCTGTAGCCAGCTGGTGATCAGTATGAGCTGTTTATACAGCTTTTTACACACTGATCACCTACCTAGTGTCACCACACAATGTAAAACACACATGTCCCCACACAATGTCCCCAAAACACATGCCCCCGAATAATAAAAACACCTGTCCCCACGTATGTCCCACTAAAATCACACATCCCAATGATTATCTGCACACATCTGTCCGTGATCATTTGCGCACATCTGTCTGTGATCACACAAATCAATTATTATAAACCTAACGGAATTTTTTTACCAAAAACATGTAGCAGAATACATTTTGGCTTAAATTTATGATAGAAAGAAGAAAATATTGTTTTTTTTCCAAATTTCTGCTCTTTTGTCGCTTATATTGCAAAAAATAAAAAACGGAGTCGTGAATAAATACCAGCAAAATAAATCTCTATTTGTGTGAACAAAATAATAAAACCACCCATCGCATATATACTGCCGCAGGGTGGCCTGACTGTGCAAAATCATGTACCTGTACGTGATTTTCTGCATGCTGTGTTGGTGGCGCGTGTGTGGCCAGAGCGCCACCCCCCCACCTTTGATTGTACACAGCGTGAGCGGGAGTGGGAGATGGCTGCCGCAATCCGCTGATCGTTCTGTGGAGAGACGGAGCAGCAGTGTGTCTATGTAAACAAGGAAAACCGCTCATCTGAATCACGATCTCTTTTCCTCCAGTGTTTCCACTTCCCCCACAGTTAGAAATCACCTCCCAGGGACACACTTAACCCTATGATCGCCCCTGGTGTTAACCCCTTCCCTGCCAGTGTCATGTATACAGTGACAGTGCATTTTTTTTAGCACCGATCACAGTATTGGTGTCACTGGTCCCCAAAAAATGTCACTTTGTGTCCAATTTGTCCGCTGCAATGTCGCAGCCCCACTAAAAAAAATCACTGATCGCTGCCATTACTAGTAAAAATAAAAATGTCATAAAAATATCCCATAAATTGTAGACCTGATAACATTTGCGCAAACTAATCAATATACGCTTATTGGGATATTTAACCAAAATTATGTAGCAGAATACAGATTGGCCTAAACTGATGAAGACATTCAATTTTTTACGTTTTTTTATTGGATGTTTTATAGCAGAAAGTAAAAAATATTGTTGCCAGGTGTAGCTACCTTGGTGTATTGTTAGAGATCAATTTATTTCACACTAATGTCCTGTACACACGATCGGACATTGATCGGATATTGATAGGACATTGATCGGACATTGATCGGACATTCCGACAACAAAATCCATCTGATTTTTTCCGACGGATGTTGGCTCAAACTTGTCTTGCATACACACGGTCACACAAAGTTGTCGGAAAATCCGATCGTTCTGAACGTGGTGACGTAAAACACTTACGTCGGGACTATAAACGGGGCAGTAGCCAATAGCTTTCCTCTCTTTATTTATTCTGAGCATGCGTGGCACTTTGTGCGTTGGATTTGTGTACACACGATCAGAATTTAAACGATCAGATTTTTTTGTCGGAAAATTTTATATCCTGCTCTCAAACTTTGTGTGCCGGAAATTCCAAAGGAAAAAGTCAGATGGAGCCCACACACGATCAGAATTTCCCACAACACAATCCGATCACACTTTCTCTGTCGGAAAATCCCACCGTGTGTACGCGGCATTAGTCTGTAATTGCTGCACTTCTCTCTTTTACCACTAGGTGGCCGGGTACCTGGTGACATTAGATAGGAGAGGGGCAATGCAAGGTCAGGTTATGGGTATATGGGGTATCCAATGGGCAGAGGTTTTATTAAATCCCTTGGCCTGCTGGAAGAACCTTAACAGTGAATGTCTAGGAATGGAACTGACAATAGTCAGTGCTCTTTATCCAATGTGTCCGAATAACCCCCGATCTTTAACCACTTGCTGCCCGCCCAGCGTCATATGATGGCGGGATGGTGCAGCTGTTATCCTGGGCCGCTGTCATATGATGTCACTGCCTTCCAGGCCCCCCAGGAGAAGTGCGAGTGCTGCCGCATCACTCGGGTCCCGGTGCGTGTGCCTGGCGGCCGCGATGTCCGCCGGGCACCCTGCTATTGCCCGGTAACCAAGCAGGACCGTGGATCTGTGTGTGTAAACACACAGATCCACGTCCTGTCAGATGGGAGGAGACCGATGGTGTGTTCCTTGTACAGAGGAACAGCGATCAGTCTCCTCCCCTTGTGAGTCCCCTCTCCCCACAGTTGTAATCACTCCCTAAGAACATAATTAACACCTACAGCGCCCCCTCCTGGTTAACCCCTTCCCTGCCAGTCACATTTATACAGTAATCAATGCATTTTTGTTTTTTGTTTTTTTTTGTTTCAATAATTTTTATTGAAGATTTAAGTGAAAGATTGAACAGTCATTGTCAAAAATCACATTCTGATTGAATACAATTGAGAGAATTACATAGCAATATTCATTCGTCAATCGTGGTGAAAATAATAGAACTATAATAGGTGTTGAAGGTAAGGTAAAGTGTGTGAATTATTACCCCCATGTACCCCATATGGGCTCATGCTGTAACATGGGTGATTATGGGATCTTTCATTCCCGTGGTGTAAAGATGTTTTAAACAGTAATCATTTAACGACTTAGAATAGCATTAACAGTTCGTACCAAAGGATGGTAATAATACAGAAGTGTAGATTGTAAAACTTTCCTTGTCAAAAGAAGTTTATTGAGTATACAATGTTATAAAGATACATAAAGTAAGTTTACAAGGATCTATAAAGTAAGCTCATTGTTTTACAGTAGGGTTTATATAGGTAAATATCATGAAATTTCAAATATTAAACATTGGGTTCACGTAAACCTAAATTAAAGATATATATCATTTCCTTAGTTACTTTTGTAGGTATTTAAATGATTTATACCTACTATACATATTGTTTACAAGTAGAGTGTATATAGGTCAAATAAATTCTGATAATGAGCTTTAATCGTAAGGTGGAGAAAAGGAAAGAGAAAGAAGAAAAAGGGTTGAAAGGTAGAGGTATGGTCCACAAGGTTGTCCCGCTCGTCAGTTTATTATTCTTTTTAGTTCTCTTTGAAGCCTTAGAATGGGTGTCTCTGTAAGTCATTTAATCTGTTACCATGGCAACAGGACAGAGTCATTGAAGTTTGACAGGAACTGTTGTTTTATCCAAGGATGCCAAAGTTTTTCAAATTTTGGAATTTGATTTTGATCGATGGCTACCATCTTAGCATGGGACATTGTATTATTCATTCTGTGAATTGTTTCTGCTAGTACCAATGTAGGAGATTTCCATGCCTTGGCCACTGTTTGTTTTGCAGCCGTTATTAGTTGGATCATAAGTTTGAATTGAGAGAGTGTTAACCATTCCGGTTTTAGATTAAGTAAAGTTAAATATGGATCTGGTTGTATTATCTTTTTAAATATTTTAGATGCAATCACGAAAACTTCCTTCCAGAAGGTTTGGATTACTGGGCACGTCCACCATATGTGTAAATATGTGCCTATTTCTGGGCATCCTCGAAAACAAAGAGCTGAGGTATTAGGTGAATATTTTGCCACTCTAGCGGGTACAAGGTACCAGCGAGTTAGGACTTTATAATTTGTCTCCAGTGCTAAGATGTTGGGTGAGGATGACTTAGATGTGAGCCATATGTTAGACCAGTCCGTGTCTTCTAAAGTTCGTCCCAGGTCCTCCTCCCACCTCTGAACGTAAGAGGGTCTATTAAGATTTGCTACTCCATATAATTGATTATAAAGTGATGAAATTGTACCTTTAGCAAGTGGATCTTTTGTACAGATTGATTCAAAAATGGATAATTGGGATAATGGTGTATCCCCCTTTAGGAATGGTGTATAGAAATTTTTGATTTGGAGATATCTAAATATCTCAGAGTTTGGTAGATCATATTTTTCTCTAAGCGATGGGAATGAAAGGAATGATTTAGATGCTATGAAGTCATTTAGTGTCAGAATGCCTGATGTTGTCCAAGCTTTAAAAGAATTTGGGTAGATCCATGCCGGATAAAAGGCCGGATTTCTGATAAAAGAAAGGAGAGGATTGTGTGGAGATTGTAACTGATATTTGGTTTTTAGTTTATCCCAGAGAGATAAGAAGTGTTTAGTTATGGGATTATGAATTTTAAAGCGGTCTTTAGGATCAAGCCATAATAAATTTGATATTAATAGAGGGTCATTTTCTGAAGCCTCTATAAATACCCATAATGGGATTTCCTGTTTTGCATGGTATTTGGACAGACTGGCCAAATGTGCTGCTCTGTAGTAGTTAGTAAAATTAGGGTATCCCAGGCCTCCTTTATTTTTGGGAAGATGTAGTGTGTGTATAGGTATACGTGGTTTAGAAGAGCCCCATATAAACGAAGTTGCTCTTTTTTGTACTATTCTCAAAAAATAGGAAGGAATTGGAATAGGGAGGACTCTGAATAGATAAAGCAATTTGGGTAGAATAGTCATTTTGATTGCATTAATTTTCCCTATCCAGGATAAAGGAAGTTGCGACCATTGTTTTATTAGATTTGTGATCTGTCTTAATACAGGAGGATAATTGGTTGAGAATAAGTCAGAATGAGATGCTGTTAAATGAATTCCAAGATATGGGATTGATTTTTCTGCCCATGTGAATGGGAGTGCAGCCCTAGCTGGGATCAATTCCATGTTTGTGAGTGAAATATTAAGCACTAGGCATTTCTTAGGATTAATCATAAGGCCGGATAGGGCTGCAAATCCATCAAGAGCTGGTATTAAGTTAGGACCAGAGACCTGTGGTGATGATAGAAAAAGTAATATATCGTCTGCAAATATACATAATTTGTGTGTAATACCTCCTACTTCAATGCCAGTTATAGTTTGGTTTGTTCTGATGTATTGGGCCATGGGTTCGAGTATAAGGGCAAATAATAAGGGAGATAATGGGCAACCCTGTCGGGTACCTCTTTCGATATTAAAGGCTTCAGATTTGTATCCAGCATATTTTATATAGGCTTTGGGTTTATTATATAATGCTTTGATCCATGTTAAAAAGTGGGGTCCAAAACCCCATTTTTGTAATGAATATTGCATATATTGCCAGGATACTGTGTCAAATGCCCTCTTAATATCGAGAGATAGAAAACATAAAGGGATTTTCCGTTTTTTAGCAATATGTGCCAATAACACTGCCCTGCGTATATTATCGCCTGCCTGTCTATTTGGCATGAAGCCTACTTGATCTCTATGTATTAATTTTCCTATAATGCTATTGAGGCGTTTTGCTATTATTTTTGCTAATAATTTAATATCGAGGTTTAACAGAGAGATAGGCCGATAATTCACACAGGAAGTATCATCAGAAAGGGGTTTTGGGATCATACAAACAATTGCCATTAGTGTTTCTTGCCGAAAAGAATGTCCATCTAGAAGTTTGTTAAAAGTTTCAGTGAGAATGGGAGAGAGTATTTCTGAGAATGTTTTATAGTATAAAGCCGAGTAGCCGTCTGGGCCTGGTCTTTTGTTAAGTTTTAGGTCTTTTATGGCGTTAGCAACTTCATCTATAGTTATAGGCTCATCCAAACTGCTTTTTTGATTCTGAGATAACTCAGGTAAGTTTATTTTTGAGAAGAAGGATTCAGCCTCTGTAGGATTAAATTCATTGTTTGTCTTGTATAAAGTTGCGAGATGTGAGTGAAATTTATGGACTATTTTAACTGGATTACAAGTGTAAACATTTTTTGATAATTTCAAACGTATTGGTTTGAAAGATTTGTTAGTTGAATTTAATGCCCGAGCCAAATATGTACCTGGTTTGTTTGTATTCATGTAGAAATTGTGTTTGGAGCGTTTGAGGGATTTATCAACTGACTCAGTGAGAAATAGATCGTATTCCAATCTAGATTTTTCCAGATGAGATTTTGTACTCTGGGATGGATTATCTTGAAATGATATGTAGGCTGCATTAAAATTGAGTTCTAGTTTTTTTGCTAGATTTTTGCGTTCCCGTTTAAATAGTGCCATTTGTCTTTGTATTGTACCATGCAAGACAGGCTTATGAGCTTCCCACAGTGTTATTGGGGAGATGTCTGTTGTATTATTAATTGATATGTATTCCTTTAAAGCAGAGGTCTCAAACTGGCGGCCCTCCAGCTGTTGCAGAACTACAATTCCCATCAGGCATTGCAAGGCTGACAGTTAAAAGCATGACTTCCATAGGCAGAGGAATGATGGGACTTGTAGTTCCGCAACAGCTGGAGGGCCGCCAGTTTGAGACCCCTGCTTTAAAGCTTGTTCAATGGCCATCTGATGTAGTGGGTGTTTGAGCATTATGTCCGGTAAGTACCACGTTGGGTCATGCGCTTTTGGTATGGCTGAGGCTATAGTAGTGTATACTGCATTATGGTCAGACCACGGAATCGGAATTATATCTGATGCAATAATTTCTGGTATCATTCCTATTGTTAGAAAAATATGATCTATTCTGGTGAAGGTTTGATGAGGGTGCGAGAAATAAGTGAATTTCTTTTTCATTGGGTTACTTTCTCTCCATGAATCTACCAGATTGTATTTGGAAAGAAGTTGAGAAAAAGGTAATCTAGAGGTTATTTTGGATGGTGTAAAAGGTGATTTATCTAGAAATGGGAGGAGGACCTGGTTCGAATCCCCACACATTATCACTGTTCCTATTTTGTGTGTATTAATCACTTGTAATATATGTGAGAGGAATGGTGTAGGTTGTTTGTTAGGAGCGTAGTAGGAAATCACCGTGATTGCTGTATCCATTATATAACCCATGAGTATCAGGTATCTACCTTCTGGGTCTTTAATTTCTGATGATAAGGTGAATGGTGTGGATCGGTGAAATGCAATTAGAGTTCCCCTTTGCTTGGTACAGGCAGAAGCCGTGTAAATTTGTTGATAAAAAGGAGAAATATATTTTGGAGTAGAATCTTTGGTGAAGTGTGTTTCTTGGAGGCATACTATGTGAGCCTTCTTGTTATGGAAAGTACGGAAGGCTTTGGTCCTTTTTTGAGGGACATTTATTCCCTGAACATTCAGGGAAAGTATATTCAGTGGTGCCATGGCAATAGATCAAATAGTTTTGACTTACTTTTTGTTATGCAGAGCTGACTGCGCAGATCAACCTGTGTGGACTGAAGAGATGAATAGATAGAAAAGAAACCAGTGAATTCTGGAGTAAAGAGTAAACAAAAAACATATGAGATTAGATGATACATTGTATAAATTATTTTTTGCAAGTAATCACAATTTACCCGTGAAAGAGAATAAATATCTCTCTCAGGGGAATAAGTGCCTTCGTCACACTCCCACATAATATGGTTGGGAGAATGAGGAGGGCTAATGGGGGTACACGGATCTTCCGCTTACAGGAGAGAAGTGCTATGTCAAAAGACATCAAAATGATGTTTCATTAATTGGAGTGCAGAATATAGTTTTTGTTGAAATTATTTATTCCAGGGTGGTTGTATATGGTTAGTCTTGCCCTAGGCTAAATAATTCAGTTAGAAAGGTACTGTTAATAACTTTGGTATTGATGAAGATAGTTTGAATTATTTTGGGATTTTAACCCTTTTAGAGTAAACAATTACATATTTTATTCATATGTAACTGTTTAGATATGTTAACTCATAAAATTGAGGTTGTATTGCTTCAGATTAGAATAAACAAAAACATAATTCTAGGAACTAGTTAGGTAATAATATATTTGTTTTAAGAAAAGAAAGAAAAAGCTTCCATTACTTCTGGATTATTGAACATATTTGTCCTAAAAAGTAATAAATCTATTGTTATTACCTAATAATATATAACTGAACATGAATTTCCTTATTTCACTTATATATTCTAAGGCTATATGAATCAGATGTAATAAGAAATATAACTGGAATGTAACATGATCCCACACAGTGTGTGACTATCAGAATGCAGTTACATTCAGTTATAAATATAGGTTTTTTATAGAGAACCATCTCTTAGTATAATAAATGAAGAGATATCAGGAATTAGGATGTCAGTCCATTGAATCTTCTTGGTCCATGGATGATGTGGCATAACGGCCTCTTTTGTGAGAATGATGATTCCCATTTTGTTCTGAAATTTTCTGGGTGCTGCCTGAAGGTGAAGATGATGCCATTCTTCTGTGTGTGGGAGTGTTGCTGCTTGTGGGTTTTGTCAGATTTAATTTTAAAAGGGTTTGTTGTAGTTCATCTGCTGATCTACTTCTGTAAATTGTACCTTGGTAGTTAAATCTGACTGAAAAGGGGAAGCCCCATTGATACATAATGTTGTGGCGTTGCAGTTCCATTAGTTGGGGTTTCATGGATCGTCTTTTAGTAATAGTAAGTTGGGATAGGTCAGCAAAAATTTGATAATTGTGTCCTTGAAAATTAAGTTCCTTTTTTTCTCTTGCAGCAATTAGTATTTGTTCTTTCGTTCTGTAATAATGAAATTTTGTGATTATATCACGTGGGGGTCCATCTTTCTTTTTGGCTGTGGGGGCTCTGTGTACTCTGTCCAGTTCTAAACGTTCAATAGGGATATCTGGCTTTAGTTCTTGTAATAGAGCAGTAATAGTAGATTGCAGGTCTGTCACAGGTTCAGGTATTCCCCTTATGCGCAAGTTTGAACGTCTGGCTCTATTTTCGTAATCTTCGAGCTTAGTTTGAAGTATTAAATTCTCTTCTTTTAATTGTTCCAATTCTGTTATATTTTCTTGGGTTGTAATTTCAATTTCATCCATTTTTATTTCTAAGGCTGCGGTGCGGTTTCCCAGCTCTCTTATTTCTTTGGTTAGGCTTTTTGTTATTTGGTCTGAGGTTTGTTTTAAAGCCTTATGAAGCATCTTTTCAAATTGTAATAATATTACTGGGGATACTGAGGAGGCTTGTGGAGAAGTTTGTGAGAGGATTTGTTCTGTATCTGACTCAAATGGAGAGTCTTGCTGTGACATTTTCTGTCTGTGAGAGCGCCCTGATGCTGTATATTGTGAGGTGACTGGAGCTGCTTCAGCTGCAGTGAGTGCCTGTGAGCTCTTTGTGAGGTGATTTTTATTTCTGCCACGGTTTCCTCCCAGTACCATATTTCCTGCCCAAACTTTCACAGTTTGTTCCCTGGGGCAAAAAGGTTCAAATGGATACCCTTTGAGTCTGCAGGCTCCGCTTTGTCCTTCTCTTCTCTCCTCAGCGGTGTGGAGCTCTAACAATGCATGTCTGCTCCGCTAGGCTCCGCCTCCTGAGCTTTATTTATTTCATTCATTTCAATTTTTTCCTTTTTTTCTTTTTCACATATCGTTTTCCAGCACAACGTTCACCATCTGGTTCTTTTTCTAGTCGGAATATTCTTGTATTGTCCGTGTCTCTCATATTCTACGGATTGTGCGGCTCCTTATATTTGGTATCTGAAACCTAAAGTGAAGAATGAATTGGGGGAGGGGGAGCTGTATGTCAGACCATTTATTTTGCTTTGGATAGAGTGGGAAGAATTTCATCCCCAGTCAGATCTTTAGTGATACAAAATCTATGGAATGTAAATGTAATACCAAAAACCTCTAAACCATATAGTCCTTTAACCGCTTCAGCCCCGGAAGAATTTACCCCCCTTCCTGACCAGAACACATTTTGTGATTCGGCGCTGCGTCGCTTTAACTGACAATTGCGCGGTCGTGCGACGTGGCCCCCCAAATAAAATTGACGTCCTTTTTTCCCCACAAATAGAGCTTTCTTTTGGTGGTATTTGATCACCTCTGCCGTTTTTATTTTTTGCGCTATAAACAAAAATAAGAGCGGCAATTTTGAAAAAAAAAAAAAAAAAAAAAACACATTATTTTTTACTTTTTGCTATAATAAATATCCCCAAAAAATAGATAAAAAAACATTTTTTTCCTCAGTTTAGGCTGCTATGTATTCTTCTACATATTTTTGGTAAAAAAAAAAAATCGGTTTGCGCAAAAGTTATAGCGTTTACAAAATGGGGGCTAGTTTTATGGCATTTTTATTATTTTTTTTTTTTTAAATAGCAGCGATCTTTATTGGGACTACAACATTATGGCGGACACATCGGACATTTTTGACACATTTTTGGGACCATTGTCATTTATACAGCGATCAGTGCTATAAAAATGCACTGATTCCTGTGTAAATGACACTGGCAGTGAAGGGGTTATCCACTAGGGGGCGGGGAGGGGTTCATTATGTCCTAGGGGAGTGATTACTAACTGTAGGGGGATGGGCTGTGTATGTGACGTCACTGATCTCTGCTCCGATGACAGGGAGCAGAGATCAGTGACACTCTCACTAGGCAGAACGGGGAGATGTTTGTTTACATCAGCATCTCCCTGTTCGTCCTCTCAGTGAAGCGATCGCGGGTATCCCCATGGCGATCGAGTCCGCGGGACCCACGACCCGACTCACAGGGCTACCGGCCGGCGGTGCGCACGTAATGGCACGGTGGGAAATTCAAATGGACGTACCTGTAAGTCCATTTGCCCAGCCGTGCCATTCTGCCAACGTATATCGGCGTACGCCGGTTGGGAAGGGGTTAAAATATTGCAGCAGCGCTCGTGTCAAATCCAATTAGATGAGAAGATTTCATATATAGTTCATATGAGAGTCAATGCAAAGAAAGGAGATCTATTATAGCTGTGATCTGTAGAGATTGGGGACAATACTAAGCTAAGCAGGGCAATAACTTCTCCGCAGGATGTGGAAACCTTACAAGAAGACCTGAACAAATGAATGGGGGAGGGGCGACTACATGACAAATGAGGTTCAATGTAGAAAAATGTAAAATAATGCATTTGGGTGGCAAAAATCTGAATGCAATCTATAGACTGGGGGGAGAACCTCTGGGGGGATCTAGGATGGAAAAGGACCTGGGGGTCCTAGTAGATGATAGGCTCAGCAATGGCATGCAATGCCAAGCTGCTGCTAATAAAGCAAACAGAATATTGGCATTAAAAGGGGATCAACTCCAGAGATAAAACGATAATTCTCCCGCTCTACAAGACTCTGGTCCGGCCGCACCTGGAGTATGCTGTCCAGTTCTGGGCACCAGTCCTCAGGAAGGATGTACTGGAAATGGAGCGAGTACAAAGAAGGGCAACAAAGCTAATAAAGGGTCTGGAGGATCTTAGTTATGAGGAAAGGTTGTGAGCTCTGAACTTATTCTCTCTGGAGAAGAGACGCTTGAGAGGGGATATGATTTCATTATATAAATACCGGACTGGTGACCCCACAATATACAAATACCAGACTGGTGACCCCACAATATACAAATACCGGACTGGTGACCCCACAATATACAAATACCAGACTGGTGACCCCACAATAGGGAGAAAACTTTTACATGGAAGGGGGTTTAACAAGACACGTGGCCACTCATTAAAGTTAGAAAAAAATACATTTAACAATCAACTGTCAAGATGGTTCATTACTGTAAGAATGGCAAGGATGTGGAATTCCCTTCCACAGGCGGTGGTCTCAGTGGGGGCATCGACAGTTTCAAAAGAAAAAAAACGAAAAAAAAAAAAAAAAACACAAACTTAGGTAAGCAACTGAATGACCACAACATACAGGGATATACAATGTAATACTGACATATAATCACACACATAGGTTGGACTTGTGTCTTTCAGCCTCACCTATTAATATAGATAAGAGTGAGGGGCAAACACCCTCAAAAGAAGCCCTGAATATCGGGGACTTGCATGTTTTTTTTTTTGGCACAGATAATTTTATAGTTTAACCCTTAAATTACCTCCCGTGATATCTCCGTAGGTCATGTGACACATTGTAAATGCTGTGCCCAGACGTTGAAAAAAATAATTGCTTCTTCTGAGAGTCTTCTTTCAGCAAGGTTGGCCTTACCTGCTCAAAGTATACTTTGAACCACTAAAAAAAAAAAAAAAATATCAGTACTCCAACTTTATTTTCCATCTCTCCAAACCCTGTTCTTTAGCATATTACCATTTCCTCTTCTTCCTCCAAAGCAAATGCTGCTACTTGGTTTGTGGCCGTCTTATGTAGCTGAACCCCAATGATTGGATAAGAGGCCGTGTTTTCGGAAGTGACGTATCTGTGGTGCACTCGCTTCTCCCTCTCGTAAACCTAGGAGTACAAAATAAAGATAAAACACGCAGAGACATCTTCTGCAGTCACAATTTCTTACATTTTGGGATCTAGCGATCGTAGGACAATCTCATTTCATGTAAAACATAGAAAAAGTATTCACGAGGGTAGCAGAAGAACACTAAATTTCAAACGAGCAAAACTGTGGTCTTTACTACATGACATTAATCGGGACCAAATCCTGGGAACATTGAACATGGAAGAAACATGGGAATGGTTTAGGAGCCTATAAAACAAAAAAGGTATCACACAGTGCATTCAATATAGAAGAGTGAAGGTTAAACCAGGATGGCTAAACCATAATGTAAAAAGCCTCATTAAAAGAGAAAAAAAAAAGTCTTTAAACAATATAAAAGGGATGGGTCATTGTCACCATACAAACACTATAAGGAATGCAACAAGGAGGTGTAAGAACACAATAAATGTGGCAAAAAAAGGATTAGGAGAGACACAAAAAATCCAAAGGATTTTTTTTAGATAGATTAACAGTAAAAATGCAAAATCGGAGCATATTGCCCACATAAAGGATGAGGAAGGGAGGATGGTTACGGATGACCCAGAGATTGTACTAAATGTCTTCTCCTCAGTTTTTACACAGCACAAGGAGGGGATATACCGACTGAGGAAGTAGTGTTGGTGAAACATCACAGGATGTACCCTTGTGGCTAACAGAGGCCAGAGTGAAGGAAGGACGAGATAAACATAATACAAATAAATCACCAGGACCAGATGGTTTACACCCGAGAGTCCTCAGAGAACTCAGTCAGGTTATAGCCAAACCATTGTCCCTAATCTTTGGATAGGATTGGTACCAGCTGATTGGCTTTCCTCCAATGTACCAATATTCAAAAAGGACAGAGACAAATCCCTGGGAACTATAGGCCAGTTAGTCTAACACCAATCGTTGGTAAATTATTGGAAGGGATGATAAGGGACTATATCCAAAAATTTACTGAGGAAAAATCTTAAGTAGTCATCATCAGCAGCATGGGTTTACTGAAGGTTGTTCTTGCCAGACCAATCTGTTAACATTCTACGAGGAAGTGAGCTGCCATCTAGACTGGGGAAGACCTGTGGATTTGGTGTATCTGGATTTTGCAAAGGCATTCAATACAGTTCCCCATAAGCGTTTAATCTAAAAGCCGAGGTCTGAAAGGCGTGGACTATGTTTGTTCTTCGTGGGCCACGTTTGTTCTTAGGTCAAAAACTGGTTACAGTGGCGTGTCCAAAGGGTGGTGATAAATAACGTGTACTCAGACTGGTCTGGAGTGGTAAGTGAGGTGTCCCAAGGTCCTGTCTTGGGACCAATTCTATTCAATATATTCGTAAATTATAGAGAATGGGATAAATAGCTCAATCTCAGTTTTTGAGGATGGACACAAAAATAAGCAGGACAATAACTTATCAGAATATAGAAATTTTACAGAAAGACCTGAACAAAATAACGGAGTGGGCAAATACATGGCAAATGAGGTTTGATGTGGAAAAATGTAAAGTAATGCACTTGGGAGGGGGGCAAAAAACAAATGCAAACTACCCCCTTGGGGGAATCAAGGATGGAGAAAGATCTGGTGGTCCCAGTAGAAGACAGATTAAGCAATAGCATGCAATGCCAAGCTGCAGCTACCAAAGCTGGCAGAAAAAAAAAATAAAATATTTATATACTCCGGGGATAAAACTATAATCCCGCCACTTAATAAAACTCTGGTTAGGCCACATGTGGAGTATTCTGTCCAGTTCTGGTCACCAGTCCTCAGGAAGGATGTGCTGGAACTGGAGAGAGTCCAAAGAAGGGCAACAAAACTAATAAGGGGACTGGAGGACCTCGATTACGAGGAACAACTGCAAACCCAAAATCTTTTCTTGCTGGAGAAAACGCTTGAGAAGAGATATGATAGCGATTTACAAAGACCTCAATGGTGATCCCAGCATATAGAAAAACAATTCAGTCTCAGGAAGTACAAGAGGACACACAATGAGATTGGAGGAGAAGCGGTTTGACCTTAAACTGTGCAGGTTTTTTTCACTGTCAGGGCAGTGAGGATGTGGATCTCTTCCACAATTAGTGGTGGCTGCGGGGAGTATGGATATTTTTATGAGACTCTTGGATGTGCATCTTAAAGAACACAACATACAGGGATATGGGAAATATAGACACTGACACAAGTGCAGGTTAACCTGGATGGCCTTTTGTCTTTATTCAGCCTTACCTACTATGTAGCATTTTTTACTTACTGTCATGTTCTTAACCTCCCCTGATCTCTGAAGATGCTTAAGCACCAGAACTGCTTCCAGGTAATATATAATATCGCACTTGGTGCTCACTTCCAAATTCTATTTATTTTGGGCTTTCCCGATTAGCTTCCAGAAAGGTCTCCTTTGCTACCTCCAGCAGCATTCGGTTGGAGTTTTGGAGGCAGTCATCAAGGTTTCAAACCTGTAATTGATGTGAAGGGTACAGCATTGGAGGAAGTTCTAAGAAATGTCAGAATAATCGGCACAACCAAAGATTAGATGACCTTTTACCGACATTCTCACGAGATACGAGCTTCATTATCCTATTTTGTATATAGTCGGTGATGTTCATAAAAAATGTACATTGTTGAAAAAGTTCAGGATCTTTCACAGAGAGATTAGTTCCCTTTACCTGATAGGTTACAAAGCGCCTCACGTGCTTCAAGTAGCCACTTTTCCGGTTCTTAAGGTGACGTTTCAAAGAGTTAAATGTATTTACTTTTCCTATGTCCTTCACAAAATGTAGGTTTACACGTTTTAGATTCATAAACTATAAGAATCTGGCCACATCCTCAACCTAGGGGGAAAACAAAACATAATTGATTATAAATTGGATGAAGGGTGTACTGCAGTGTTGGCACAGAGAAGCAGATTGATAAGTTTAGAGAAAAATCTGTCTGGCATATTCAAGGAGAAGTACAGGCAAAGCTCATTTGGCTGTACTTCTCCTGTGGATCACAGTTCATTCTGCACTCCTGTGAACCATTTTCAGTGGGCTGAAGCCCGCTGTCAGCTGATATCACAGAGCCAGTCCATGCTCGGGAAGGGTCATGACCATATGGTCAGGATCCGCCCACATGCCTGGACCAGCACCCGGCTCAGGCTCCCAGTAAGCCACCGAGAACCTGAGCCGGCTGCTCTGCCCCCTCCACAGCCCAGCACTAAAGTGAGTGAGGAGGGGGCAGAGCAGAGAGCAGCGACTGACAGTCACCAGCTCTCTGCTCAGGGAGCTCTGAGAACCAAGCGATTGGCAGGGTTTGCTTGATTCTCAGTGGTAGAGCCAGTGTGCCATCAGAATCAGCAACCCGTCAGATTAGGTAATTGGAGTGACGTTCCTTCAGCTGAATACTTACTGTGCATGAGCAGGTTTGCTAATCTGAAAGAACACCTGCAGTCATAAAGCAACAGCGGACATCTTGCTACACCCAGCTACGTCTTGAATTTCACAGTCCTTTAACAAATAAAGTGATCATATATGACTCAATATAGTATATGGAGATCTGCCATGCTGTTTTCATGTTATATTTTCAGTCTAAAGGTTTAGTGCTGACCAGTGCAGGGTGTACCATCATGGCCTCTGCCAGCTTCCTACTGCTGGCATCCAGCTTCTTTCAAAACGGCATCACAGATTTCAACATACTACATTTATATCCGCTCAGTTTATTGCTAAAATGACTGAAATTCAAGACTTAGCTGGGTGTAGTAAAATGTCCGCTGCCACCTTGTGACTGCAGGTGTTCTGTCACATTATCAAACCTGCTACAAATGTGCAGTAAGTATTCATCTGATGGAATGTTCCTTACATCATTTGATGGGTCGCTAAGTCTGACGGAACACCGTTGGACAGATGCAGCATTGGAATTTCAAGCAAGGCCACTGGGTCAGTCCATTATGTAACACCCCCATGTGTAAACTGACGTCCCAAACAGACCCCGCCTTCACTCACCCCTGGGTCCTAAAGAAACCCTACACAAGAAATGCCTGAAGGAAAGGGGCTTCTGTTCTGAGCTTGTGAACATCGTGTTTTTCTGTCTCCAGTAGGTGGAGCCACACTCTAAGACACTCCCCTAGAAAGACCTCTTCAGCATTTAAGCCTAGGTTCAGACTAGTGTGATCTCAGACATCACATGCGATTCGTACACGCACTGTAGGTGCCGATCACATGCGATGTCTGAGCAATGCGAGTTCAGCCATACAGTTGTATTTGCATGCATTAACTGTATGCATTGGATTTACACAGAAAATGGCGCAGGGACTTGTGTTTTCCCTGCACTGGAATCGGATCACGTGGGTGTTCTCAGCAGTCCGATTCCTGTGTGAGTTCAAAGTTCGCACTGCAATCTGTGAACCATTCTGGGGGTGTCATTAACATTGTAATGACACCCACAGTGGTTGGCAGAGGGCGGTGTGACCTGCCTGCGGGAGAGATGTGGGAACCGGCGCTGGTTCCTGCATCGCACTAGTCTGAACCTAGGCTAAATGTTTTTATTTTGATCCATTAACATTTTGGTAACCAAATCTAGTAGAGTACTGGTTTCATACCTCCTGTTTATAGTTCTCCATCTCCAAAGTTTCATGCAAATATGTTGCAAACTCCTTGGGCATTGGTGCTTTCAAAGAATGCCTTTCATAGAGTCCTCCTTTTCTCATGTGTAATCGTGTCTTCGAGGTCCAGTTTGTATACTGAATCCTTTATTAGAAAAACATTAGAAATGCAGAAGAATGGAGAGTTTGAATTGATGCAGATAAAATTGTAAACAAAATTTTATAGTTACAATGAAACCCCATAAACCTCTGGTATATCATCTCCTGTATCCTCTTCTTCCTGCACTATTTTCTCCACTGTGGGCCATGTGCATTGTGAGGAACCGGAAGCTTCTTCAGACACACATGGTGAAACCATGGCAGTCCTTGACTGTCCTTCAGACAATAAGTCCCTTATGGGGATGAGGTTGTACGAGTCTTCATTAAACATTGCAATGTTGTGGAGTCTTCTACAGATGGTTCCTGAACTCTCCCTGGATCTTCATGATTTGGCACATATGGTGTGACTGCTGTATTAACCTGAGGTCTTGAGGTTGCCGATGAATGTTCCATTTGGACTCTTGGGGGGGGGGAATAATTTAAGAACCTGAGTAAAGTTTTATTAATGTGTTTAATCAACACCATGTTGGATAGAGGGAGAGTGTGGTAAAACGTCTAAGTGAGGTCAAGAGAAAGAACTCAAGTGAACATCAGATAGGAGCATGAGAGAACGAACGGTTCAAAAGAAAATGATGTTGGAAAACGGGGAAATGAAAAAATGACCAACTCTAAAACTAAACTACCGAAAAAGACTGGGCCAAAACGTTTTGGAATTTTGCATTCTATTCCTTGGAAGGGACAAACTTTAGCCAATTTTATTAAAGGAAACCTCTAAGCAAGGGTCTTTGTACAGATTGATTTGGTTATTAAAACAAACAGCCTTCAACTATTCAAACAGCTAGTTTGCAGATCTAAAGGAGATTATACAATTCAATTGATGTAATTGTAGCCATATTTGTGCACATTACAAAAACTGAGTTCTGTCCATGATACTTTAGTTGCACCAACATCCAAAATTTTAGGGCCAGCTATTGGGGTGTACCCCTTTCTTCAAGGTCCAAACAGTACTAATACACAAGTAGACTGTTAATGAATCTCTAAAAAATAAAACACAAAGCAATTGTAAAAGCAAAAACTCAGGGAGTTGTGAGAGAAGACCGGAAGAGAGCAATGAAATGGTGTGGGGGAGGGGGAGAGTCGCAGAGGTGGGAGTCATACTTATTACAGTTACTTAAATTTGCTGGATAAGTATTTGGAAAACTGCGGTCCACATTTAGTCCATTATATTTTGTGTACAGAAGAATAACTTTAAGCAGAACACATTCATGTCTTACATAGTGTGGTCTAGCGCAGTGTTTCTCAACTCCAGTCCTCAAGGCGCCCCAACAGGTCGTGTTTTCAGGATTTCTATCAGATGAAACGGCTGTGGTAATTACTAAGGCAGGGAACTGATCAAATCACCTGTGCAAAATAATGGGGAGCCTGAAAACATGACCTGTTGGGGCGCCTCAAGGACTGGAGTTGAGGAACACGGCTCTAGTGTGTGGGACATTTCTCACAACCAGACCACACTATGAAAGACATGAATGGTTTACCTCTTCAAAACTACCCAGGAAAGTAAAATATTTGAATGATGAGTCTATTTGCAAAAATAAATAATGGACTAAATGCAGGCCTCAGTATTTTTACATCTTTATCCAACAGTTTTGTGACCTATCAACTCCGACTCTTCCCTCCTCCCACCCCATTGCACTTTCTCTGCCTTTTCTCACTATCCAAGCTTACTTACCATTGCTAGATATCGGATTTTATCTTCAGAGAGTCTTATTAACACCCTGATAAAACTTTGTGTATTAGTACTGCCTGAAGAAGGGTGTACACCCTGAAACTTGTCCTGATTTGGAGGTTATTGCAGAAAAAAAAAAAAAAAAGGAAGAGCATCGCTGACAATCCTCAATTCCAATTAGATTGTAACCGGTGTGGTAAGATGAAGACAAAACAGGGTGATCTTACATACCTTGTTAAGCTCGGTTTGTTTATTACAGTTAGTCCTCTGTCCTCCAAAAACTTTGCAATGTCTTCCAATATTTCTGGATTGAATTGTTCTTCTAATTGTCTGGAAGGGACCGCACAACATTTGGCTGATTTGAATAGTTTGTCTCGAGCCCCAGAAATGGCGGCTTTGATTTCCTCATCAGGGGCCTCATTCATACAAACCCTTCTAAGGTGTGTGCAAAGGAAAGTCTCCACTTTAAAGAAAATGGGACACATAAGAGGAGATCTTCTTACCCTGAAAAGTGGAAAGACACATAGAAAAGGAGAGAAGACGGTAAATTGGTAAATGGTTTAAAACCTTGCAAAACAAACAAAAGCCAGCACTCCATCCTTTTCAGGCCATTAGTCCAAAATTCTGTTTATAAAGAATAAAATTTAGAAATTTTAGAAATATGCCAACATCTAGGTGTGTAAAGCTGGTCATTCTGCTCTTTATCAATTTAGCGATTAACTTGCAACAATTAAGTAACAGCTATATTATATATATATCTCAATTAGCAGCGATTATAGCAGATAGCTGGTAGCAACAGTTGAGTAATTATCAGCAGTTCTGGCGCTCATCTGACAGCCGCATTCCAGCCGGTGTGGTGATTTGGCAGGTAACTTGCAGGAGCCTTTCAGTGATTGGAAACAATTCTAGCGATCTGATAGCAGCAAATCCACACTTTAGCGATTCAGCGACTAACTTGCAGCAAGGGTTCCATAATTAGCGACAATTATAGCAATCAACTAATAACAGCAGTTCAGCAATTATCTTTATCAGCAACAATTCAATAGTTGACAGCATTCATTTGGCTCCATCCTTATCATCCGGGTCTATTACCGATGATTAGAAGAGTCCATCAATGGTGACAAGTCTGCAGTTCTTCTCTCACCAACAGAGAACAGCGATTAGGAATTTTTTACCTTTAGCAGCAGTTCAGTCATAAATGGTTTTCCCACAGCAGCAGCTTCACCAGCTTAAGAGAACTTCTAGTATTTGACTGAAATCAGCAACACTTCAATAATATATGGAGAGCAAGTAGCTGAGATCTTATCAAAGGAAGAAAAAGTTTGTGAAGGTTTGAATGGTGGACCTGCTTTGACACGAGTCTATATGAGGTCTGTGTGGTGGGTCTCATTACTGTGGAGAAGTGTAATAAAGCAAAGCGGAGCAAGGCAGGAGATATTAAAATCACCCCCCGCAGCCCCCCATTCCTCTCACCTCTCTCCTTCAAAGTTCCTCTCGTCTCCCATGATCTCTAAGTCTCCAGAGGCTGAGGGAGAAGTTTTAGCCGTTCAGGAATTTCATCCATCAAAGCCAATGGATCAAGCAGAGCAAGTAAGACAGTCTGGTGAGGTCAGGTGAGGGATGGTGAGGATGGTGAGGGATGGTGAGGGATGGTGAGGGATGGTGAGGGATGGTGAGGGATGGTGAGGGATGGCGAGGGATGGCGAGGGATGGCGAGGGATGGCGAGGGATGGTGAGGGATGGTGAGGATGATAAGGATGGTGAGGATGATGAGGGATGGTGAGGGATGGTGAGGTCTGGTGAGGTCTGGTGAGGTCTGGTGAGGTCTGGGGAGGGATGGGGAGGGATGGGGAGGTCTGGTGGGGTCTGGTGGGGTCTGGTGAGGGATGGTGAGGGATGGTGAGGGATGGTGAGGGATGGTGAGGGATGGTGAGGGATGGTGAGGGATGGTGAGGATGATAAGGATGGTGAGGATGATGAGGGATGGTGAGGGATGGTGAGGGATGGTGAGGGATGGGGAGGGATGGGGAGGGATGGGGAGGTCTGGTGAGGTCTGGTGGGGTCTGGTGGGGTCTGGTGAGGGATGGTGAAGCCGGTGAGCAGACAGCAAACAACCGATGAGGAACGATGAACAGCCGATGAGAAAACAGCCGATGTGCAGTCAGAGACCCGACTGATAAGACAAGTAAACCGTCATGGTGGAGGGGTACCAGGGGGGAGACAATGATCATTAATAATCATTTAATAGCTTAGTCACTTCTGACATCGCTGCCAACATCCTCCTAAGCCAGGCGGGGTAAAGATGTTTCGTCATCCCCTCGGAATGGAGCGGCATCAAAGCTTCTCTGAATGAAAGCCGCACATCGCAGAGCCGGCAAATGACCGTCCACTCAGCTCACCTCACACCTGAGCCTTTCATTGATAAAGAGCAGAATTTATGTCATCAGATAATTGTTATAGCTGCTGTTAATTAATGAACTGTTACTGCAAGTTAAAGAGGAAGTAAACCCTCCTGCAAAAATAAATAAATAAATAAATAAAAACACACCCTGTAAGATAAAGGCATAATGAGCTAGTATGCATAGCATACTAGCTCATTATGAATTACTTACCCGAGAATGAAGCCCCCCACAGCCGTCCTCGTCTCTCCCTCAGGTTGCCTGGGGCTTGCTTCCGGGTATCATGGCCCCAACGCTGTGATTGGCCGGAGCCGTGATGACGTCACTCCCACACATGCGCACGCGAACCACCGCGAACAGCACACAGTGCAACTGAAGCAACGGCACGTTTGTGGCATTGCTTCAGTTGGCTTAAGTGCTCATGTGCCGCATGACGTCGGCAAATAAAGGGATATCTCCTAAATCGTGCAGGTATAGGAGATATCCAGTGCAGCTCCAGGGAAGTCTAATTATAGGCTTGTCTGTAGTTTAAAGTGGTTATAAAGGGTTTACAACGACTTTAATTGCTAAATCATTACAGTTGTTGATTTGCTGCCAATAGACGATCAATACAATTACTGCAAAACTATCGAATTATTGTGAAGTCTCTGAATTGTTGCCGACTGATGAAACTGTTCCTGATTGTTACATATGGTTGCTAATTACTCTTTTATCTGCTTACCCTTCATATCTGTGAAAGTCATCTGAAAAGATAAATATACTTTTATAAAAAAGGAATTTATTTATCAATAACAGATTATGACCCGGAAAGGAGGGGGAGGGAACCGGAGGCCGAAATGGAGAAATCACTGAGAGACAATGAGGAGATGCAGGCAGAGGGTTTCAATAAAAAAAAAAAAAAAAAGTTAAAAACCTCAGAAGGATCAGAAAAAGGGGTTTAAGGAAATCTGTCCAAACAAAGAAGAGATTCTAATAAGATGACAAAAGCCATAAAAAATGAGAATAACAAAGCTGGAGCCAATCAGGATCCTCTGAATGAATCTCAGAGTAATACAGAAACTACACCCCTGACATATATACTTCAGCACTCTGCTGAATCAGTCCTGTCCTTTGCACAGAACCATTTTCCCTTTTAAACCCCAACATAGACGGAAATGGATCACCATTTTCAGAATTGTTAGTACATACCACATCATTAGGTTTACCTTTAACCCTTGTCTCTCTGCTACAAAGAGCATTGCATGGAGACAAGTCCTTATCAGTCCTCAAGCTTGCTGCAGGTTCAGCTTAAACTGCTTTGCTACTACATAGGGTATTCATTTTCATCAAGTCTTCATACTGGACTTCCTCCCACTTCACAGGGAATAGTCCCAGGACCCGACTCTCTCTCTCTCTCTCACATTTGTAAGCCCCGGTTCACACAGGGCGACTTAGCCGCCTGACAAGTTGTGTTCCGTTCTGTATTACGGAACCGGTCTAATAGGAGCGACGCAAATTTCCTGTACTATTTTTGGGGCGACTTCAGGGACTTGCATTGACTTCTATACAGAAGTCATTTTGCAAGTCGTGTGCAGGTCGCTTCGGTGAGTCGGCCTGCAAGTCGTGTTGCCCCTGTGTGAACCGGCAGTAACAGTCTTACCAATCCAGTTGTCAGGTGTGGAAAGCTTCCATTGAGGGCGTTGTCCCTTCTTTGCTGTGCTCTCTAATGCCCCCTCATGGACACGGGGCAACATTGCATCTTTCTTGGATTTTCCAACATTCCCTGCAGGCCAAACAGGTTTCCTGTTGCCAGGGGTAACAGCAGACCCACACACATTGTCACACCCCTTGCAGGATGCTGGATACGGTGCCCTCTTCTCTGGACTGACCACTTCACACAAGCAGCCATAACTTGAAACCACTGGTTTCTTGTGCTCTCCATCACCCCCTGCAGGCTGAACAACATTTTCTCACATTTTCAGGGGCAACAACAGACACTTTTACCTGAACCTCTTCACTCAGAATTTGAGCCACATCTCCGCTGTAGCTCCTCCTTTCTGCAAATGGACTTTCTTCGGTTGCTATGGGAGATCACATTCTCCCTGCAGAACTTTTCCATAGACTGGATGTCTTCTAGATAATTATCGGAGTCATCTCACTCATAACCCATCAAGCGGTTCACCCCTTGGTACTCTTGTGTCAGAAAAGGTTGCACCAATTAGGCTAGCGGTATCTGGGCCACCCTTGGTAGGAAGAAATCATCACAAATTCATCCAAAAAGTCTTCAACATGTTCAGAAGACAACATAGAAGGCACTTGTAGTCCAAAGTGGATTTGCCTTTCGTAAATACCCCCCATTGCTTCCTTTTTGCATTTTGACCGCCCCATCTCTGCAGTCAGGCCCACAACATTTAACACAGTTCCTAATAAACACAGGAAAATTTGGTGTACTGTCTCTTTAAGACTTGCAAGCAGCAGACGTTCTCATGCAGACTCCACTGGTTCACATGATCCGCTCCTCACAGCATTGCTGCAAAACAGTTTCTTTCTACTCACCGGTTTTGGTATGTGAGGATCTGGAAGTCTTCCAACTCTGCCCAACATCCAAACCTCCACCATATGTAAGATTGGGGTGATCAGACTCAAGTGATAGGTGCGTTTCCAGTGAGTACGCCGGTCCAGACCTGTATTATAAGGGAGTGGTAGCCACTTTTATTTAAAAGATCAAAAAGAAAGGTTCACAAAGACATCAGTATCCCACGCAGGGGGTTCCACCATTACTGGATCTTACAGACTCCAAATGCTTCAGCCTCCTGGCTTAGGTTATTGGCGGCTGCTTCAGGCCTGTAGCCTAGGCCTTAGGTCTGCTCCTTAGAACAAAAGAGTTTCCTAGAGTGAAGTTCTCTCCTAGCTTATTCCTGATCAGCGCCTTGCTGCTCTGTCACAAAGTACATCTGCCTCCTGCAGACATGCATGCTCTGACTTCACCCCATGCAGCCTCTGACTCCTGCAGAGGAATGAGAGTCCCCCTGACTCCAATGTACAGACTTCCTGTCTGTGGGGTCCTGAGCCATAGTCAGGTCACAACTAAATAGACCAACACACAGCTGTCCAATCAGAGGGCCCGTCTCTCCAAAATCTGGTGTAAACCAGCAATCTTCCAGGTAGTACGGGGGTCCCACTGCCACTAATATATAAATATTCTATAAAATGTATATAAAAACTATGCCCAGCACTCCATCCTTTTCAGGCCATTAGTCTGAAATTCTCATATCCTAACAATTAGGTGTGTAAATCTAGTCACACACTATACAATCTGATTGCTCAGTTTTCATAAATCTTAGGTAAGGACAAGTCTAACCTGCCATTAGATTAAAGATAGACACACACCACCACTTCCCCTACAAATATTAACCGGTTCCCGACCGGCGCACGCCAATGTACGTCGGCAGAATGGCACGGCTGGGAAAATGGGCGTACCTGTACGTCCATTTGAATTCCCCGCCGTGCCATTGCGTGCACGCGCCGGCTGGGAGGTCCGTGATTCGGGTCGCGGGTCCAGCGGACTTAATCGCCGCGGGGATACCCACGATCAGCTCACGGAGAGGACGAACGGGGAGATGAATAGTAAAAGTATGGGTGTGGCGCTGCTCCTTTTTGTATCCTACGTGATTTGTGGTGTCTTGCTATATGCACCTCTATTTAAGTGAATGATGATCGTGGTTCAGAGAAGGTTGAGAAACCACATAAGCACTTTAACTATCCTATATTGTGTCACGTGTCAGAATAGCCACAAGTCTATGTGACGTGGCCTGACCTCATATTTACACCTTTATTTTTATTTTTCTTTATTCCTTATTTTTCTTTATTCCTTATCACGTTTTTCTCTGAACCGCGATCATCATTCACTTAAATAGAGGTGCATATAGCAAGACACCACAAATCACGTAGGATACAAAAAGGAGCAGCACCACACCCATACTTTTACTTTTCAATCCGGCTTTTTCCACCTCATGTGGTGATTGCATACTGGGGGGGGGGGGGCAGAAGTTCTGGTCTATCTGCAGCTCACCGCAAATAACTTCTCTATATTTCCACTGCGCGGGGCACCATTACACCTTTTATGAACGGGGAGATTCTGATGTAAACAGCATCTCCCCGTTCTGCCTAGTGACAAGTGTCACTGATCTCTGCTCCCTGTCATCAGAGCAGAGATCAGTGACGTGTCACAGCTAGCCCATCCCCCCTACAGTCAGTAATCACTCCCCTAGGACATACCTAACCCCTCCCCGCCCCCTAGTGGTTAACCTCTTCACTGCCAGTGTCATTTACACAGTAATCAGTGCATTTTTAATCATTTGTATAAATGACACTGGTCCCAAAAATGTGTCAAAAATGTCCGACATGTCCGCCATAACGTCGCAGTCACAATAAAAATCGCTGATTGCCGCCATTACTAGTAAAAAAAAAATTATTAATAAAAATGCCATAAAACTATCCCCTATTTTGTAAACGCTATAACTTTTGCGCAAACCAATCAATAAACGCTTATTGCGATTTAAAAAAAAAAAATATGTAGAAGAATACGTATCGGCCTAAACTGAGGAAAAAATGTTTTTTTTATATATTTTTGGGGGATATTTATTATAGCAAAATGTAAAAAATAATGCGGTTTTTTTTTCAAAATTGTTGCTCTTATTTTGTTTATAGCGCAAAAAATAAAAATCGCAGAGGTGATCAAATACCACCAAAAGAAAGCTCTATTTGTGTGGAAAAAAAGGACGTCAATTTTGTTTGAGAGCCACGTCGCATGACCGCGCAATTGTCAGTTAAAGAGACGCAGTGCCGAATCACAAAAAGTGCTCTGGTCAGGAAGGAGGTAAATTCTTCCAGGGCTGAAGCGGTTAATGACCATTTTCATTATATGCATGTAATGTGTAAAAAATAAAATATATCAAGCTAAAAAAAAACCTTAAATGACCACATAAGCCACATAAAAGATAACTCATTGCTTAAAACACTTAAATGATCGTTAATCTTCAATACAAATAAATAAACAGCCTAGCTATGTTCAGTTATCACACATTCTATGGACCTATTATAATGTAGAAAATCACAAACCAATGTGAGTTTTATACTTCCGGACGACGTGGAACCTTCTCCATGATTACAAGAAGTTCAGGAAAGAATAGTAAACTTGCGATGCTCAGCAGATTCTCTCTGTTGCTTTGCTGAGTTTTGGTGTCAGTTTTGTAGTTATCTTATCTTTTGTTCTACATGGGAGGGACAAGAACAATACCATCGGCAGATACTATTTTATTTTATATCATGGGGAGAGTTGAACTTTTTTTTTTAGGGCTCATTAACATTTTAGTAAAACCAGCCAATCCGCTTCTAACTTCAGCTTCTCCCAATGGGCTTTGACAAGAAAACCCGGAATCTGAGGATTTCAGTATCTGAAACTGGGACACAAATCAGTCATTTTACCAACACAGGTGCAAAGACTTTTCTGAGTTCTGCACAAGTATTTAAGGGAACAACCACCCAGAAAAGTACCACTTACTTTATTTCTACTCAAAGTATTGAAGCCACAGACAGCCCTGCAACCAGCATTGTCCAAGATAGATTTTATCGTACAAAATAAATCGGTTTGCTTTACATGTAGACTGGAGATCAACATTTGAGAAGAACCTACAATATCCTAAATGTCAAGGTCACTGCTTAGTCCTCATTGAAATGATCTAAACCAGAGTAAAAGAACCGTTTTGTTAAGCGTTTTTCCTGAGTAGCAGATATTTTGTAGCACAGAATAAAAAAAAAACTTCAATGAGATTTGATAAAGAAGATTGATGGAAATTGGAGAAGACTTTCAGATACCTGGCAGTTATTGGTGTTGGCCGAGGTTCACACTGACAGCGGGGATGAAATTGTACGAGTTCAGCTGAATGTCAGTCCGATGTCAGACATCTGCAGGTTTCTACACAGATATCTATGGAAATCGCACATCGAAGTCCCCAATAGTAGTACAGAAACGACTTTTTGGGAATCGGTGCCACAAATGGAGCGTCACACCACTTTGGACAAATCTGCAATGTGAACCAGGACTTCATCTGACACTTTGTGTTCATTTCTTTCATTTTCTAAACCCAATTGAACTGGCAGCCTAAATCTCGGTCCACACATCAGCTTATCGGACAAATATTCCTCGGTTTTTGGTGACATGCTGGTCTCATATAGAAAGTGAAGAGGTTACTACAATGTTTGTAAAACCAAATACAACTTCATAAGTGATGTCATGTGATGAATTGTTTTGTATGTATATTTTTGTTTGCGATCATGCGCAGTCTTGCTTTTACAATTTTATTATTTTTTTTTTTTTACAAACTGTACTAATTAAATGAAAATGGAACTTTCTCTTCACGTACGATAACAATTTTACAGCCTGCACCATCAGTTTTTGTCATTCAAAAAGTCAGACTTGGCAGTCAGAAGCCCAATACTAAGAATCAGACAATCAGCCGATTGTTCATAGTATGAAATGTTACTTCTGATTTTCTTTTCGTGTGAACGGCTCTTTACTTTCCAGTCTTTCACTGACTACAAGATGGTGAGCCGTTCTAAAGTGACTGGAACCCTCCGACACCCCTCCCAACTTTCTGAGATGGGAATGAGGGACACCTATCAGCAAAAGTGTGCAGTCATAGGACACGCCCCTGGCCACGCCCCCTTAAAGGAGAATTGTACAAAAAAACAAAGATTGCTTAAACCCACAAGTCCTTTTTTTACCACTACTATTCCTTCATATTGGCTTTTGGAATTTACAAATGCAGCAATTTAGATGAATCAGATGAAAGGTTTAGTGCTGGAAAACACTTTTTGATAGATAAAAAGTGCATTTTATATACATCTATAGAGATCAGACCAAAATGAGGGACAAATAAGGAGGAATGAGGGACAGAGGGACATTATTCCAAATCAGGGACAGTCCCTCAAAATCAGGGACAGTTGGGAGCTATGCCCTCTGGCAGCAGGTTGTCCAGATGGAGGGCAAACGGATGACCCTTTCAGCCATAGCAAGAGAAGTTTGTCATTCCAAATCTGTGCTTTCTAGAATATTGTATCTTTACAATGTCACAAACTCATTCAAGTCCCCCAAGAAGGCTGGACATCCACAAAAGACAAATGTAAGAGTGGACAGGATAATGCTGAGAATCTAAATGGGCGATCGGTTCAACACTGCAGCTGGGATTGCTCACCAGTTTAGCGCTGAAAAGAGTAAGGATCTGTCTCCTCAAGCAGTGTCTCTCCGATTAGGAGAATTTGGACTGAAAGCCAACTCTGCAATGACCAAACCTCTCTGTAATAATATTCCATTATAATAAGTCCCTCCATTTCATTTTGTTCCTGCTATATCAGTATAGTCTCTCATTGCTGTTGGTTTTAGTCTATATATGATTGTGTAGGAATGTCTGTATAATAGTATACACCCTATAGTGTGTAATTATGGTCACGTCCTTTCTAGTTTGTATGTCCTGTCTATCCTTAGGCAATTGGCTTCAATTTATGATGAAATGACCAGGTGTCCAGTTTAGTATTTTTAGTATCTGCACTTCAAAGCTTCTCTCTTCCTTCACTATGCACTCCTCTTTACATCCCTCCTTCCCTTTTTCTTTCATCTCTACCCCATATGCGCTGGATGATCTCCCATTAAAAATCAGAGACCCTATAAATACACATCTTGGTTGTTTCACGTATTTCTTGGGGTTTCTCACGGTACCGAGGGTCCAAGTGGCTTGCCGAATTAACCAAGGATGGCCGTCCAGAAGCAGAATTCCTTTCACTCTCTTTGGCAGGAAGCCTCAACAGGCTGGACTAACCTTTGCTGAGGAGCATGTTGTGTGGACAGAGGAGAACTGGTCCAAAGTTCACTTTAGTGATGAAAGCACGTTTAATATAAATGGCAAGCATTATGTTTGTCATCAAATTGTGAAAATACTGAACCTAAAGTGTGTAAAGAAGTCAGTGAAAGGTGGGAGGGACGCTTCATGGTTGTGACGGACTAATACTCACCGAGGCCGAGATGCCGAGAGTGGCTCGCCCTTACGACCACGCGCACCCAGACCCCTGAAATGGGTACAGAGAGCTGGGGGCACGCGGAGGCACGGGCTTCCGGGAGGTATGAGGTCCGGGGATAGGAAGCGGGTGCTCTGGAATCTGTAGGCGGGACCAGGAATGAGGACTGAGCCTAGGCAGAGGCAAACTGTAATTATAAACAGAGGTTAATATGAAGCAGGCAGATCTAACAGTAGGAAGTCCGTTAATGCAGGCCAAGATCAGGGGTATCAGGCAATCAGGTAGAGACAAGTCCGTTACACAGGCAGAGGTCAGGGTGTCAGGCAATCCAGCAGAGTAGTAGTTAACAAGCCAAGGTTTGATACACAGAGACAGGCAGGTAGTGGGTTAATCCGGTAGAGCAGTTATTTAACAAGCCAGGGTTTGGTACACAGAGACAAGCAGGTAGTGGGTTAATCCGGTAGAGTAGTTATTCAACAAGCCAGGGTTTGGTACACAGAGACAGGCAGGTATCAGGATATCACAGGCACAGGGAGACAGGGAGAGCTGACGACGAACCAGCAACCCGACTGGGCGCTGGAGCCGTCAGAAATAGTCTCCCTGCCCGGCGAGCGCGTCAGTGTGACGCGCTACCGGGCACCCGCACAGGCTACAGCGCGCACACGGGGACCGCCGTGCACCCGCGCGCCGCACCATCAGGCCGCGGACGGGTGTGCGGCGAAGCGCCAGTCCACCGCGCATGCGCCCCGGAGCCCGGCGAGCGGAGACGCTCCCTGGCTCCTGACAGTGCCCCCCTCCTAAGGGCGGACACTGGACGCCTAGGCTAGCCATCAATTCTGGATGATCTTGGTGGAAAGTTTGGATTAACCGTGGAGCATGCAGGTTCCTGGCGGGTTCCCAAGAATTATCCTCAGGTGGGTAACCCTTCCACTGAATCAGATACTGTAGCTGCCTGCCCTTCTTCCTACAGCCTAGAATGGACTCCACTTCAAACTCATTTTCGCCATCTATTCTGACTGGAGGAGGCGGAGGCTCTCTTCTTCCCGGAAAAGGGCTAGGCACCACAGGTTTCAACAGTGACACATGGAACACAGGATGGATCTGATATGTCTTGGGAAGTGCTAGCTCAACAGCCACAGGGTTAATGATCCTCTTGACTTGGAACGGACCGATGAACTTGGGTCCAAGTTTCCGAGATGGCCATGGTAGTCTAAGGTTAATGGTGGACAACCAGACCTCCTCTCCTAAGTCGAACTTTGGATTCGCCTTCCTGCCCCGATCGTACTGTCTTTTGTAATCTTCCTGCGCCTTGTGTAACATATCTGAATCTTCTGGAAATTGGATTGCAACGAGGTTATCCGGTCCTGAACGGCGGGGACGGTCATTTCGGGAATGTCATTAGCAAAGGACGTGGGATGGAACCCACAATTTGCCCAGAAGGGTGTCTGGTTGGTAGAGGCATGAATTGAATTATTGTATGCGAATTCAGCGTAAGGAAGAAGACTCGCCCAATCATCCTGAGAACCTGAACAAAAGCAACGGAGGTATTGCTCTAACGTTTGGTTTGTCCTCTCCATTTGGCCGTTGCTCTGGGGGTGATAAGCTGAAGAGAGACAAACATTGATGCCCAGGGACTTGCAGAGTTCTCTCCAAAATTTGGACGTAAATTGTACGCCTCTGTCTGACACAATGCTTCTTGGTAACCCATGGAGCCTCACGACCTCTTTTAGGAAGACATCGGCTGTGTCTACGGCAGATGGAGTGCCCCTCATGGGCAAGAAATGGGCCATTTTGGAGAAGCGGTTGACAATGACAAGGATGGTAGAAAAATTTTCCGAGGTAGGTAGGTCGACAATAAAATCCATGGACACATCAGCCCATGGCCGTTCTGGGATGGGCAAAGGTTTGAGCAGGCCCCAGGACCTAGTGTTTTGGCCCTTGTTCCGCTGGCACAGGGAACAGGACGCCACGTACTCTTTACAATCCCGTCTCCATCCTGGCCACCAAAAAGACCGAGAAAGTAGTTCAGATGTCTTCTTACTTCCGAAGTGTCCTGCCATCTTATGGTCATGACATATCTTGAGAGCTAAGGGCCGAGTCCCTTGTGGGACGAATATTTTTCCCTTGATCCAAAAAAGATCCTCGTATTTCCTCAAGGAGTGCACTACTGGTTCTGTGCACGAGCTGGATGAGGATCTAATGGATGACATTAAATCCGCTTGAGTTAGTCCCAGAAAGTTTTGTGGAGAGAGGATCGTGCTTGGCATTGACGTTTGAGAGTCTGCGGAGAACATCCGAGAGAGAGCATCGGCTTTCCCGTTCTTTGCTCCAGGTCTGTAGGCTATGTGAAAGTTGAAACGGGAGAAGAAGAGGGCCCAACGGGCTTGGCGGGGTTTTAGTCGTCTTGCTGTTCGGAGGTACTCTAGATTCTTGTGATCCGTAAAGATCATGACCGGGTGTATAGCACCCTCCAGCAAATACCTCCACTCCTCTAAAGCGAACTTTATAGCCAGCAGCTCCCTATCACCCACGTCGTAGTTGAGTTCCGGTGGACTGAGTTTCCTAGAGGCGAAGGCTACCGGATGCAGGATGGCCTTAGGTCCCTGTCTCTGGGAGAGAATTGCTCCAGTTGCGATCTCCGATGCGTCTACTTCTAATACGAAGGGTTGAGTCGGGTCAGGATGACAAAGGATCGGGGCGGAACTGAACAATCTCTTCAATGTTAGGAAAGCCTCTTGAGCGGCTGAAGACCACTGAAAAGAACTGTGCTGACGGGTTAATTGAGTAATAGGTGCCACGATGGTCGAGAATCCAACAATAAATTTTCGGTAGAAGTTGGCGAACCCGATAAACCTCTGTACCCCTTTCTTGTTAGATGGAGCCGGCCACTCCTGGATTGCCTGAATCTTCTGCGGATCCATTGCGACCCCATTGGTTGAAAGGATGAATCCCAGAAACTGTATGGTTGATTTTTCAAATTCGCACTTTTCAGCTTTCAGGTATAGCTTGTGCTGTTGAAGTATGGTAAGAACCTTCTTGACGTGTCTCTTGTGTATCTCTAGCGTGGGGGAGAAGATAAGAATGTCGTCCAGGTATACCACAAGGAAGTCATCCAGGTATTCTCGGAATATGTCATTCACCAGGTGTTGAAAGGTGGCCGGGGCGTTACAGAGACCGAATGGCATCACTAGATACTCAAAATGCCCGAATCTGGACCTAAAAGCCTGGACCTAAAAGCCATCTTCCATTCGTCCCCAGCCCTGATTCTGACAAGATTGTAGGCCCCCTGATCGGAACCTTTGAAATAGCTCAGGAATGAGTGGTAGCGGGTACCGGTTCTTAATTGTGATGTTATTGAGTTGTCGATAGTCCACACAAGGTCTTAGGGTACCGTCTTTTTTCCCAACGAAAAAGATACCCGCTCCGGCGGGTGACGATGAAGGACGGATGAAGCCCTTCTTGAGATTTTCGTCGATATATTGTTTAAGAGCTTCTAGCTCGGTTTCTGAGAGAGGGAATATCCGACTGAAGGGAATCTCGGACCCGGGAAGGAGGTCGATCGGACAGTCGTAGGACCGATGAGGTGGTAGGCGGTCAGCCATCTGTTTACTGAAGACCTCTTGGAATTCAAGATACTCGGAGGGTACGTGTTGAAGGTTGCCTGTTGGAACGGCCATTGTAGCACAAACTTTGGGAGCCGGAGGCAAACAATGCTGAGAGCAATATTGAGAAGAGAAGGATACTGCCTTAGTGCTCCATTTGATCTGCGGATCGTGAGCCTGTAACCAGGGCAAGCCTAGTATGACAGGAAAGATAGGTGAATGGATCAGGTCGAGCCGTAAGAATTCCTGGTGGCCGGAATCAGTAGTTACTGGAATGGGTTGAGTTTCTTGGGTGATGGGACCTGAGCTAGGAAGGGATCCGTCTGCCAGGTGCACCCGTAAGTCTTGGTCTTTGGTTTGTATGGGAATGTTCAAACTGTGCGCCAAGGCAGAGTCTATGAAGCAACTGCACGCTCCCGAATCAATGATGGCCTGCAATCGGGTCTCCCCTTCCGGAAGCTGTAGGGAGATAAACAACATCACATAAGTCTTGGGAATATCATTGTTTGGATAGTTCAACACAACTGGCTGAGGAGACTTACTGGGCCTGATCGGACAGCTGCGCAGGAAATGGCCGGTTCCTCCGCAGTAGAGACATAGGTTGGACTGTCACCTGCGTTGCTTCTCTTCGGAGGTTAGTGGACCCCGAACCAAGCCGAGCTGCATTGGTTCGACCTCGGGGCCTGGTGTAACAGCAACTGTAGTTGAGGTTGGGGTCTGTGCGGAGTGGGGTCTTGGTAATGCCCAGGTGGGTCGTGGACCTTGGAAACGCTCTGAGCGTCGCTCCCGTAGTCGCCTATCAAGTTTCGTGGCTGCCTGAATGAGTTCTTCCAGGGAAGCAGGGGTTTCCATCCTAGCTAATTCATCCTTAAGTGACTCGGCCAGGCCTTGGCGGTATTGATAGCGTAGGGCCGGCTCGTTCCAATTTGTATCGGCCGCCCATTTGCGGAACTCCACGGTATAGTCCTCAATAGGTCGTCTTCCTTGGGAGAGATGGTGCAGGATGGCCTCAGCTGTAGCCATACGCTGCGGATCATCATAGAGCTGGGACATACTCTCAAAGAAGGCCTCAATGGTGTTCAAAACAGGACTGCTCTGTTCCATCAAGCTGTGGGCCCACGCTTGGGGTTCTTCGGAAAGTAGGGAGATCGCAAATCCCACCTTAACGATTTCTGAAGAGAAAGTTCTTGGTTGGAGAGCGAAGTAAAGAGAGCAGGCATTCTTGAAAGCCCTAAACTTCTTACGGTCCCCCGAGAACCGTTCGGGTGTAGGGACCCTGGGTTCCGGAAGTGCCATGACGACAGTGGGGTTAGCGGAAGCCTGCGGAAGCGGACCTCCACTGCTGGGTGCGGGAGCTGCGGCTGCAGAGGGTAGTGACCCTGTGATCTGCTGAAGACGGTTATCAATTTGGGTATAACCTTCCTGCAATTTCTGTACCGAGTCAGCAAGAGTAGATACCTGTTGGCACAGGATCTCCAGAGGAGAGCGCGCTCTGTCGGCCTCGGACATCTGGCTGGTTCGTACTGTCACGGACTAATACTCACCGAGGCCGAGATGCCGAGAGCGGCTCGCCCTTACGACCACGCGCACCCAGACCCCTGAAATGGGTACAGAGAGCTGGGGGCACGCGGAGGCACGGGCTTCCGGGAGGTATGAGGTCCGGGGATAGGAAGCGGGTGCTCTGGAATCTGTAGGCGGGACCAGGAATGAGGACTGAGCCTAGGCAGAGGCAAACTGTAATTATAAACAGAGGTTAATATGAAGCAGGCAGATCTAACAGTAGGAAGTCCGTTAATGCAGGCCAAGATCAGGGGTATCAGGCAATCAGGTAGAGACAAGTCCGTTACACAGGCAGAGGTCAGGGTGTCAGGCAATCCAGCAGAGTAGTAGTTAACAAGCCAAGGTTTGATACACAGAGACAGGCAGGTAGTGGGTTAATCCGGTAGAGTAGTTATTTAACAAGCCAGGGTTTGGTACACAGAGACAAGCAGGTAGTGGGTTAATCCGGTAGAGTAGTTATTCAACAAGCCAGGGTTTGGTACACAGAGACAGGCAGGTATCAGGATATCACAGGCACAGGGAGACAGGGAGAGCTGACGACGAACCAGCAACCCGACTGGGCGCTGGAGCCGTCAGAAATAGTCTCCCTGCCCGGCGAGCGCGTCAGTGTGACGCGCTACCGGGCACCCGCACGGGCTACGGCGCGCACACGGGGACTGCCGTGCACCCGCGCGCGCCGCACCATCAGGCCGCGGACGGGTGTGCGGCGAAGCGCCAGTCCACCGCGCATGCGCCCCGGAGCCCGGCGAGCGGAGACGCTCCCTGGCTCCTGACAATGGTATGGGGGATGTTTTCTGCTGCAGGAGTTGGGCCTCTCATACAGATACATGGCAGAGTGATAACATGGGGTTCCTTCCCTGCATTCATCACCCAATCAACCAGCAATTTTCATGCACAACAATGCTCCCTGCCACACAGCAAAATGGGGAAAAGCCAGAAGCTGAAAACATTGAATAGGCCGGCCCAGAGTCCTGATCTAAACCCAATAGAAAACCTGTGGAAAGTTCTTGGTAACAAGGTTTGGGCCAATAAACATACTACAGTGACGGAACGGTGGAGGAGACTGGAAGAAGAGTGGAAGAAAATCACACCAGAGCAGTGTGAGAGACTAGTGATGTCCTGTGGATGCAGATATACTGAAGTCATTCCAAACAGGGGCCTGTACACTTCCTATTCATTTATTGAACCTTCAGAAATGTTCGTTGTAATCTTTGTCCATGCTACAGTCATTGCTGTCCTCTCATTCTGATCATTGTGTTTTCTACAAAATAAACTTTTTTTTGTTGAAGTGCCTTTTGTTAGTTTGAAATACGGGGGGGGGGGTTATTTACGAAAGGCAAATCCACTTTGTACTACAAGTGCAAACTACAAGTGCAAAGTGCACCTGAAATTACACTGAAAGTGCACTTGGAAGTTCAGTCGCTGGAGATCTGAGGGGAAGATCTGAAATGAAGCTCTGCTGATTTTATCATCCAATCATGTACAAGCTAAAATGCTGTTTTTTATTGTCCTTGCATGTCCCCCTCAGATCTCCAGCGACTGAACTTCCAAGTGCACTTTCAGTGTAATTTCCGGTGCACTTTGCCCTTGTAGTTTGCACTTGTAGTACAAAGTGGATTTGCCTTTGGTAAATGACCCCCATAGTCTTGCATTGTATGTATGGACAATGCACATTCGCTCTCTTGCTCTCTAGGCTGCTTGTAATTCTCAGTCTTGTAGAAGTTGGATGGAGCTTTTTAGGACATCTCTTGTTTTGTGTGCCAACTTTAAATTCACCAAATATTTACATTGGCATTAAAGATGCTCAGTGGCACATCTCTTGTCTGATTGGTTCTTGCCATTTGTTTTTATTGACTAAGTTCCATCATTTTCATACTGTGCATTCAGACGGTGTTGCTTGGTCCCGCTCTCTCCTCACTGGCAGGAGCCAAATACACCGTCTGCTGCAGCCACCGGATTGTGTGTGATAACCCCCGCTGTCAGGTCTGTACGACGCATGGACCTGGCAGCCAAAGGGTTAAAGGGGATTGTACAATCAGATTGTATAATGTATGGTCAGCCTAAGCCTGTCACTGTGCAAAGTCCATACCAGACAAGCAATTTCTTCTCCCAAACAATATTCAGGTAGTAATGGAAGCCCAAAGATACATACATGTTCCCTAACCAAGTAGTAAATGTATCGTGTGAACATGCAGGTCACATGTCCCTGCAGACAAGACTGGCCCTTTTCACATTTGGGGGAAAAGTGAGATTTTACTCTTAAGATTGAATGTTGAAACCTGGATGCAGTCAGCTTTGTCCAGAGATGTGCCCTTAAGCACATGTCCCCCCTTGGTGTGTGGCTACATGAAAACACATCAGCCGCTGTCAGCCTGACATGAGTTTGTATTGGCTGAGCGGCCATCGCTCTTCACATTCTTCCCTCCAGCCTCAATCTTCTGACTCTTCCCCCTGGAATGGAGTGTATGATGATAAACTGCCATATGAAGAACAATCCAGTACTGTTGTGATACTAACATCCAATTTGCAGGCCAAGCTTTCAGGCAGCCCAAGGAGTACTGCTTGGTCCTTGAAGGAGGACAATCCCCAAAAGCTCGTCCCTAAAAATTGGATGCATTAATGCAACTACAATCTTCTCATGGAGGCTTAATTATGGAATCCCCCCCCTTTATAAAGGGGTTTTACACTCGTTATTGTTGCACCTCGAGGAGAATGAAGTGAAATCTCCAACCAGGCAAGGAGGACCTGAAACTCTTCTCTGAAAAAGTGATGAAATGTGGTTGTTCTGGACCAGAGGTCTCCATAAGTTCCAGCGTACTGTTCTTCAGACTTTAGGGTTGCTGGACTGTGGGGGGGGGGGGATGTCTCAGCATTGGGGGTAACCAATAATATAGGCTTGGAGTACAAGCCTGTGATCAGTAGGACAAATAGTGCCCCATCCTTGTTGGGGTCAGTGTATTTATGACGGTTGTTGGTAGAAGGATTAGTGGCCCAAGAGCCACATAGGATAGCAAAGGGCCACAGTCTGGAGACCAATGGTGAAGATCAATAATGTTCAGCAGATGATAGATGGTGGAAATGTAGACAGGCTGTAATAGAATGAAGCTGGAGAAAATCCCAATCAAATTACAAATGAGACTCAATAAAGTGTAAAAAAATATATATATATATTAAAACCATTTTGTCATGTGGTGCTTACCTGTGAACTGCAGTAAATACATTGGGGGTTATTTACTAAAGGTAAATCCACTTTGTACTACAAGTGAAAACTACAAGTGTAAAGTGCACCTGAAATTACACTGAAAGTGCACTTGGAAGTTCAGTCGCTGGAGATCTGAGGGGGACAGGCAAGGAAAATAAAAAAGCACTTTAGCTTGTACATGATTGGATGATAAAATCAGCAGAGCTTCCCCTCATCTCAGATCTTCCCCTCAGATTTACAGTCTAAATGAAAATTGTACAATCAGATTGTATGATGTATGGGCAGCTTAGATTTAGAACATGCAGAGTCAGAATACTCGCTGCTTTGCAGTGACCTTTATGTGACCTCCTGGCTCCGCCCTCTGATGTGACTTATTATAAGGTCAATTTGTGTCCAGTCATCCGGAGTTGTGAAATCTGCTCAACAGCACAGCAGCAGGTCACTATGGAAATGACATGTTCTGAGAAACTATCCGGGGCTCCATGTCAGCACCGCCACTGATCAATTTGAAGGCTGCTCAGCAGCGCCACACCAGGTTACTTAGGAAATGACATGCAGTTTAATGAATACATGTATTGAAGGAAAGTAAAGTGTTCCTCCTCCTCTCCCCTCCCCCTCTCCAATCTACACAGTTCAGACAAAAGTGCCGCTCATGACAAGTGTCAGGGGGAAGAATGTTTAGAATGTAGAATTGATGATTTTATGATTTTATGTATACAAGTATTAGAGGATTTTGGAATATAAATGGGATAGATAGTAGAGATTGTACAGATGATGGGAGAATACAGAAGTGATCGATATCGATCTTTTACTGACTTATATCTTCATAGTTTATGCTGAGATGGTGATTGTAATGAGCCTCATATATGAAGGTAAAGAGGGGGAGGGTTTAATATAGGGCTGCAACTAACCATTATTTTCATTATCGATTAGATGGCCGATTATTGTTTTGATTAATCGGTTAATAACCTCAAAAAGAATGTGGTGTATAATTTATATATAATAATAATGTATAATTTATTTATTAATTTATGTAAAGTTTTTAAAAAAGGCAATTTATTCTTAAATCTCTCTATGAAGTGCTAAATATAAATAACCAAATATATTGTTAGGGAGCAAAATCTCTAATCCACTCTGAGAATAACAGACAGAAGAGATATGCTCACACATCGTGTCCCCATGACGGTGAAGCACCGGTACACAGAATAAACACATAACTGGAATAAACATTTTTATGGGGTGTTGTTAGAGTGCTGCGTCCAGCATTATCACATAAGACATATCCTAACTTGTAAAACACCACCAATTACAGTGATGATATGGATACGCAAAAAAAAAAAAAAAATATAGGTGTCTGCAACTTAAATTTTACCGTTGTTTCATAGACGACCTCCTATTCATTTGGGAAGGCTCGCTTGAGTCTGTGATGAGGTTCTTAGAAGACCTTAATCAGAATACTAACAATATTAGGTTGGACCTTCAGATCAGTGAGAGAAGTGTCAATTTTTTGGATGTGATCATTGAAAAAGAGAAGACCAGGTCGATCACTAAGGTATACTTCAAACCCACAGACCACAATAGATTTCTGTCAATTCATAGTGGCCATCATCCATCTTGGATCTGAAATATACCCAGGGGACAGATGTTGAGAATTAGGCATAACGAGAACAAGTGACTTCCATCAACAAGCTCAAATATTGAAAAATAAGTTCCTACAGAAGGGTTACACTGAGGGATCCTTGAATGACGTTATTCAAGAGATTTCTGAGATTCATGTTTGGTGAAGAAAACTGAGAACCAGAGCTCTAATGAGCAACATCAGTTGAGCTTTATATCCAGTTTTCATTGCCAATACAAAGGAGTAGAGAACATCTACCGCAGGCATTGGCATATATTAGGCAGGGATAGACATCTAGGAGAAATTCTAAACAATCAACCTAGGTTTATCTATAGACGGGCCCCGAATTCTGGTGATCTGGTCGTTAAAAAGCTATTGGACCCTCCAGATCAACAAGCCCTTAAAATTAATCTGAAGGGATTTTTCGCGTGTAGAAAATACAAATGCTGCAAAACGGTCAACATTAGCAATAGAGGGACAACGAGGGTCACCAATAGAGAGGGTGAATCCTTTGATATCAAAGAATTCATCACCTGCAATTCATCACATGTGGTGTACCTGATGTGCCCATGTGGGCTTTTCTATGTGGGAAGAACAAAAAGACTCCTCAAAGTGCGGATTAGGGAGCATATCACCAACATCAGGTTGGGTTTTCGTCACCATAGTGTATCCCTACATTTCAAAGAAAAGCATAATCAGGACCCGTCTCTGTTACAATTCTGCGGTCTGGATACCATCCATCCTTCTTGGAGGAGGTCCAATAGAGTAAGGGACCTATCACAGATGGAAACCCGCTGGATTTTCTTGATGAAATGTATGGCACCTAGGGGGTTAAACATTGAGATGGACCTCAATTGCTTTATTAATGATTTTTAGTTTATGAGATCTCCCTTTTATGAAATAATTTGTATGTGCAATAATACCACCTTTATTCCATTAATAATTGTGTATTTCATTTATTGACCTTTATACATCATAACTTGGGGTTGTGCAACCAACTCATGGTTATGATACCTGTCCCCTTGTATAATAATATACTCTATATATATACTGCACACAAGATGGTGCCCTTTAATACAGACACCATAGTATGTAGCTATATATTCACTGTATAGGCTTACAGAGTTCACCAGTCTTCCACTTTACATCAATAGAAAGATCTAGTATAGCAAGAGTGATGTCTGTATAGTGACCACTGATTGTTTATTATCACCTTTCTCTTTTTACTTAGCTTTACATGAAGTCATCCATATTTTTTAATATTTTCTATTATTTTCAATGTCAATGGGATCAGACTGTGCTTGAAGCATTGTAATCTGTGTGTCTGAGTGCGCTACTCTTTTTCCATACACCACTTTTTATGTCATTAAGTGTCCTTAAATATACCTGATATGTTTTCCCATAATCAATAATAAAAAAACCTATGTTACATAGTTACATAGTAGGTGAGGTTGAAAAAAGACACAAGTCCAACCTATGTGTGTGATTATGTGTCAGTATTACATTACATATCCCTGTATGTTGCGGTCATTCAGGTGATTATCTAATAGTTTCTTGAAGCTATCAATGCTCCCCGCTGAGACCACCGCCTGTGGAAGGGAATTCCACATCCTTGCCGCTCTTACAGTAAAGAACCCTCTACGTAGTTTAAGGTTAAACCTCTATTCTTCTAATTGTAATGAGTGGCCACGTAATCAGTTAACTAATAATTACTACAAACCACATCAAACCCCCCTAAATTTATATATATTTCCCACTTACATATCACCACATTACCAAAACATATATGTAAGTCACCAATATCTGACAATCTGTAAGTGAAAATTACTATCAATATAAGAGAGTTAACAAAAAGTCCATGTGCAAAGTGCAAATACGTAAATGAATGCTATATGTTCAGCCTTTTCATTAGGTTCCGCTGTGTATCATCTGTCATTCATCGTGACTTTTTCACCATGTTCGTGACACACCACCACCGTATAGATTGGCCACTCACCAGATACTTCTTGTATAATATGCCTTCGGTTCATTAATAGGGATAACCACTCCACCTGTTTGTACTGTTCCACACCCGCTATGCCTGAGCTTTGTTTTTCCTCATGCAAAATATATGGACAACGATCATTGCGCAATGTGTTTAAAACGTATTTATTATCGCTAAAATACAAAGTGTCAGCTCACGTTTAAAAGTGCCCTCGAGCCGGCACTAAGCTATTCCAGCAGTTATGGATGGGTGTCTCTAGTAGCGTAGTTAGCCTGTGTGCGATAAGGATTCCCCCCGCATCCGGCTTGCGCTTCACCCCTCGTTCCTGTTCGTTCCGGACGTTCACGCTCACGTGGTTGAGAATCTCCCAACAGCCTCTACGCGTTTCGCATCATAGTATGCGTCTTCAGGAAGCTTCAGTATCTGGTGAGTGGCCAATCTATACGGTGGTGGTGTGTCACGAACATGGTGAAAAAGTCACGATGAATCACAGATGATACACAGCGGAACCTAATGAAAAGGCTGAACATATAGCATTCATTTACGTATTTGCACTTTGCACATGGACTTTTTGTTAACTCTCTTATATTGATAGTAATTTTCACTTACAGATTGTCGGATATTGGTGACTTACATATATGTTTTGGTAGTGTGGTGATATGTAAGTGGGAAATATATATAAATTTAGGGGGGTTTGATGTGGTTTGTAGTAATTATTAGTTAATTGATTACATATGTTTTCCCATAATCAATAATAGGTATATTTAACCACTTCATTACCCAGCTATAGACATATGACGTCCACAGATGGGATCTCCCATCCTGGGTGGATGTCATATGACGTCCTGGGATACCCGGCCGTCTAGGGGGCGCGCGCGCGCCCGCCGCGTTGCTCGGGACCCGCGTTTGCCTGTAAACACACAGATCCACAGCCTGTCAGCTCTGAGGAGAGCGATCTGTGTTCCCAGAACGGAGGAACACTGATCGGTCTCCTCCCCTTGAGCGTCCCCTCCCCCTTCAGTTAGAATCATTCCCTAGGAAACATACTTAACCCCTCCCCGCCCCCTAGTGGTTAACCCCTTCACTGCCCGTCACATTTACACAGTAATCAATGCAATTTTATAGCATTGATCGCTGTATAAATGTGAATGGTCCCAAAAATGTGTCAAAAGTGTCCGATGTGTCCGTCATAATGTTGCAGTCATGAAAAAAAATTGCGATCGCCGCTAAAAAAATAAATAAATATTTTTTTTAAAAAACTGCCATAAATCTATCCCGTATTTTGTAGACACTATAACTTTTGCGCAAACCAACCAATATATGCTTATTGCGATTTTTTTAACCAAAAATAGGTAGAAGAATACGTATCGGCCGAAACTGAGGAAAATTTATTTATTTATTTATTTATTTTAAATTGGGATATTTATTTATAGCAAAAAGTAAAAAATATTGTGTTTTTTTCAAAATTGTCACTCTTCTTTTGTTTATAGCGCAAAAAATAAAAACCGCAGAGGCGATCAAATACCACCAAAAGAAAGCTCTATTTGTGGTGAAAAAAGGACGTCAATTTTTTTGGGTACAACGTCGCACGACCGCGCAATTGACGTTTAAAGTGCGACAGCGCTAAAAACTAAAAATTGGCCTGGGAAGGAAGGGGGTGAAATTGCCCGGTATTGAACCGGTTAAGGAAACTTAATGACATAAAAAGTGGTGTATGGAAAAAGAGTAGCGCACTCAGACACACAGATTACAGTTATATCCCATTTCACTGAATGGTTTTTTTTGGATGCAGCAACTCAAAATCTTAAAGGGAAAGCAAAATTTTTTGCGCCGGTGACTGACACATATTGATTGTGCTTGGAGCATTGTTTGCCCTTTGGAGCTATATGACAGCATCATGACTAGTTTATATGGCTTATATATTTTAACTAGATATAGTTATTATCTCCTGTTGAAACGTTCATTTTTATATATATATTTATATTTATGTATGTATATATATATATATATATATTTTTTTTTTGCGTATCCATATCATCACTGTAATTGGTGGTGTTTTACAAGTTAGGATATGTCTTATGTGATAATGCTGGACGCAGCACTCTAACAACACCCCATAAAAATGTTTATTCCAGTTATGTGTTTAATCTGTGTACCGGTGCTTCACGGTCATGGGGACACGATGAGTGAGCATGTGCGGAGCAGGGGATCACATGACTGATGATGATCACATGATTGATCATGGGTAGTATATTAGGATTGAAGGACCGCTTGTGTAACCAAGCCCATTTGAAGAAATCTTTTTGACGAAACATGTCTGGGGCGTGGTTACACGGCATTCCATCGCACTGACATTAGATGCCGCTGTCTGGAGAGGACTACACCGATCGGACGGCTGGGCCTTAGAAGGTTGGGTGAGAGACACACCAGTTTATACTTCAGGTCCGCTGTGACCGCGGTGCACCGTTGGATCATTGATCCTGTTGTTTGCTGTGGATTTGTTCAAAGGCTTATTTGTTTCGGTTTAAAACTGAGTGCAACCACTGAAGTGTGCTTGGAGTGATTTTAATAAATTTGTTAAAACGTTATCATGATATGTGGAGCACTTTATTCATTTGTCTTTCACATATGGAGTCGGCTAGATTGGAGTCACGGTTCATCACATGCAACCCAGGTGTGGTTCAATTGCTGTTTTGCCAAACACGAGAGTGGGAGGTATACATTCTGGTGAGTGCGCTCTTCAGAGGGAGTGGTGTCACTATCACAGTGGTGTGTTGGAAGAGTAGAAGATCTATCATATAGAAAGATTGAAAAACTACTGGTGTGCTGGATTTTTTTCATGTGAACTTCTTCCATGGACTTTTCACAGTTTATGATTTTTGTAATGTTTTTATCTTTATACTGACACTTTTCACGGGGTGTTATATTCCTATCTTTATTACTGTTTTTTGTATAGAATTAGAGTGTCACCGGTATCATGCTGTTTTGACTCATATCTTTACAAATATACATTAGCGCCACTATCTCTATCTGTACACATGTGAGAGGTAGGGATGAGCCGAACACCCCCCTGTTAGGTTCGCACCAGAACATGCGAACATGAAAAAAGTTTGTTCGAACACGCGAACACCGTTAAAGTCTATGGGACACGAACATGAATAATCAAAAGTGCTAATTTTAAAGGCTTATATGCAAGTTATTGTCATAAAAAGGGTTTGGGGACCCGGGTCCTGCCCCCATCGATCGTCTATACCAGGAGGAGGCAACCTCCGCCCTCCAGCTGTGGTGAGACTACAAGTCCCATGAGACATCGCAAGACCCCGACAATCACAGGCATGACTCCTAGAGGCAGAGGCATGATGGGATTTGTAGTCTCACCACAGCTGGAGGGCTGAGGTTGTCTCCTCCCGATCTATACCACCTCTTCCATCGATCAAATTTATATCTCAAACTCCTCGACTACACGCTAATTCCATATAAAACACACAGAGCTCCACACCACACCCATTTCTTATTCCTGTGATAAACCTCACACACAATATACATATCATACTGCAGTTATTATCCCCTAAACTAATATTCAACTCTCAGGATCGGAAACCCAACACAATTCTACAATTCTTTATCAGAACATTATTATCAAAAATGATTTATTTATGTCCACTGAACGATTTATCGGTCATTACATGATGGCACAATCGTTTGCGGTGACGGCCGAACGTTCGTTTTTCGAAAATGGGTTCAGCCAATTTTTCGTATATTGTATGGCCAGAAAACTAACAACAACCAACTATTAAATTATAAGTGTTTTCAATTTCCTTTCAAATTTGGCTGTTTGTGATCGTAACAAATACAAATTTATCTGAAGTTACGAATTCTGCGAAATAACAAATGCCGCATCTAAACAAATTAATAATAAATAAATAAATAATAATAATAATAAAAAGGTTTTATTATTGTTATGTATTATTATTATATCGTTACGTTCCATTCTCTCAGATACGACATTCGTTAAGATCATTCGTAACTTCGGATAAATTTGTATTCGTTACGATCACAAACAGACAAATTTAAAAGGAAATTTTTTCTGGTTTTTGAATTCTCAGATTTTTTTTTTTCTTCATTCTTATTTTCGAATTTACAAATTTCCAAATTTTAAAATCTTCCAATTTCCGAATTTCGAATTTTTAAATTTCAGAAATTCGGAATTCGGAAATTGTAAAATTTGGAAATTCGGAAATGTTGAAATAAACACATTTATCAAAATTCATTAAAAACGAATTTGGAACAAAACGAATTGCACATGTCTGTCCTTCATTACAGTTTATTACACATTTTGGAGTATCCTAAAACTTCCCCTCCCCCATCCCAGTTTTTTAAGCAAATAAACTACAAAAGGACATCCAAGGCCTGATCTATGACTTGATGGTGGAAATGCGTTGTGCCTGGCTGCTCTGGGCCTATCAGGGAATAGAACCTGGGACCAAGCAGCAGGACCAGTCTCGGGTCTGTGCTATACTAGTAATAGTCCAATCTGTCTGATTGTTATATCTATATCCAATCATTGATCAATATTCCCATATACAGAGCCGAGGATTTCCACTTCCTGAGACTGTATACCCCTCCCCCGTCACCTGTCCACATTACCACACCCACACCACAATCTCCACCCCCTCCACATCATAACCAATAGGAACAAGACTAGCACTGGCTGTATTCATAGTGATAATCATCACAGCCAATCACAGTGAGGGGGAGGAGCAATCACAGATCCATGGATTGGTCATGTAAAGGAACCTGTGAGGACAGAAATGTCGGAATTCTCATTGTGGATATTAAAGTGTGTGTCTAGACAAATCCTATTGTTCTAGATTTGGATGGAGTGGGGGAGGATTAGAACCCCTGTCAGGTTTTTACTGCTATCCGGGGCTCCATTAGAGAGATTTCCCCTCACTTCCTGTCCTGGTGACAACGTTTTATCAGACAGGAAATGAAGGAAAATCTACAACAGGGACACAGACAGAAATAAAGATCTGACAGGGGTTCTAATCCTTCCCCTACTCTACTAAAGAAAAGGATTTTTATTTCTGTCTGTGTTGCTGTTGGAGAGTTCCCCTCACTTCCTGTCTGGGGAAATGTTGTCACAGGAACAGGAAGTGAGAGGAAATCTCTCTAATGGAGCGCCAGATAGCAGAAATAAAGATCTGACAGAGGTTCTAATCCTCCCCCACTCCATCCAAAGCTGAAAATACCCCTTTCTTCTATAGATAGACAGTGATGGTGGAGACCCCAGGGCCGTCATCCTGATCCTGGCTACACTATGTAGTGTGTCACTGACCCAGAACAAGCATGCAGCCAGTGAAGGCTGAACAATCTGACCTCCTGCATGCTTGTTCCTGGTCAGTGACACACTAGGTCAGGCATGTCCAAAGTCCGGCCCGCGGGCCAATCGCGGCCCGCGGTCCGGTTTCGGACGGCCCGCCTGGTAATTTTGACATATATATCTTTTGTGGCCCCCAACGAATCCCCGAGCGCCGGGGGCCATAAAAGATAGATATGCTGGCTGCCTTGGAGGGGGCGGGACAAGCGCCGTACAGGATACAGGAGAATTTCCTGTTTACACGGCGTCCTGTGTAAAAGGAAGTCCCGTCTCCTGCGCTGCCATTGGACAATTGTTTTGTCCATCATAGGAGGCGGGACTTTCAATTAAAGAGGCCGCCGTGTAAACAGGAATTTCTCCTGTATATCTGTTGGCGCTCGTCCCGCCCCCTCCCTGTCTCCTCCAAGGCTGCAGATGGACATGAATCAGGCTGCACTGACAGCAATGGTGAGTCTGCATTCATGTCAATGTGGTGGGGGCTGCCGTATTTATGTCAATGTGGTGGGGGCTGCATTCATGTGAATGTGGGGGCTGCATTCATGTGAATGTGGTGGGGGCTGCATTCATGTCAATACGGTGGGGGCTGCATTCATGTCAATACGGTGGGGGCTGCATTCATGTCAATACGGTGGGGGCTGCATTCATGTCAATACGGTGGGGGCTGCATTCATGTCAATACGGTGGGGGCTGCATTCATGTCAATACGGTGGGGGCTGCATTCATGTCAATACGGTGGGGGCTGCATTCATGTCAATACGGTGGGGGCTGCATTCATGTCAATACGGTGGGGGCTGCATTCATGTCAATACGGTGGGGGCTGCATTCATGTCAATACGGTGGGGGCTGCATTCATGTCAATACGGTGGGGGCTGCATTCATGTTAATGTGGTGGGGGCTGCATTCATGTTAATGTGGTGGGGGCTGCATTCATGTCAATACGGTGGGGGCTGCATTCATGTCAATACGGTGGGGGCTGCATTCATGTCAATACGGTGGGGGCTGCATTCATGTCAATACGGTGGGGGCTGCATTCATGTCAATACGGTGGGGGCTGCATTCATGTCAATACGGTGGGGGCTGCATTCATGTGAATGTGGTGGGGGCTGCATTCATGTGAATGTGGTGGGGGCTGCATTCATGTCAATACGGTGGGGGCTGCATTCATGTCAATACGGTGGGGGCTGCATTCATGTCAATACGGTGGGGGCTGCATTCATGTTAATGTGGTGGGGGCTGCATTCATGTTAATGTGGTGGGGGCTGCATTCATGTCAATACGGTGGGGGCTGCATTCATGTCAATACGGTGGGGGCTGCATTCATGTCAATACGGTGGGGGCTGCATTCATGTCAATACGGTGGGGGCTGCATTCATGTCAATACAGTGGGGGCCACATTCATGGCAATGGAGTGGGGGCCGCAGATGGGCACTGATTAGGCTGCATTGATGGGCACTGACCCTTATTTTGCTTCACAGTTCTTTATTTAAAATTTAAGATTTTTTTTCCTGAAACTTCATTTTTAAAGTGAAGGTGCGTGTTATAAGCAGATTAAATCCGGTATATCCAAATAACACGCCCAAGCTCATCTATTCACCACACACAGCACAAAGGCAAGAGAATTCTTGTTGGGCCGTGTATTAGTGCTCGGATGGACACACTTAGACCAAATTTTAATGGTTTAAGAATGTCAGGCAAAATGGTCGGCCCTCAAGCATGTTCTATTCATCAAATCTGGCCCTCTTGGAAAAAAGATTGGACACCCCTGCACTAGGTAGTGAAGTGAGGTTTAGGATGAAGATGACGGCCCCGGAACCTGCAGCTTTATAAATAAATCACTCATGTTTCCTGTCCTCTGCTTCCTCCTATTGGATGAGTATTCCACCAATCACCAATCAGATAATCCACCTTGTGATGTCTCCGGGCAGATCTCTCACTTCCGATTCCCCCCACATATCTTTATACAACCTCCCCATCCCCCCCCTACATATACCCCAGCATGGAGGGGCTCAGTGAAGGTGGTGGTGAAGGTGTGGAGATGTCGGATCGGGTCACACAGATCATAAAAGGAGATCCGCCCGGCCTCATAATCCAGATCTATCCTGACTCTCCCACTGGAGACATCGCCGGGTAATGGGGTCTTATTACTGTCATGTCTCACTGAGAGCTGATTATCCCACCTCTGCAAACACCAGGACTTCTTATTCCATCCAATCCGTGACTGATCTCCTCTCCTCTCTATACTGGGGTAACACATCCCGACTCTCCACCATCCAGACCCCCCGACATCCACTTCCCAGTAATGTCTCCCTGAGGAGAACCTCTGACTGCTCATCACCTGATAATCCTGAAACCTCTCTGGTGTTTCTGGATGATTCTGATGTGATGATGACTCGGATACAGATTTCCTGTCATCTGATATATGTAGATAATTACCAGCTGTCCTCACATCCAGTAATATGTCTGTAACCCCCCTCTCTACATTTACCCCAGACATGATATCAGATAAACCTGTGTGTAATGTGTGTGAGATCCCCCCCACATCCAGATCCCCTCCATCATGGAGGAGTTTATCATGTCTCTCTCTGTCCTCATCATCTCCATCCTCAGTATCACACAAGTCACCTGTGTCTGATTCCTGTAGGACAGTCAGTGGATCCGTCATGTTACACAGCTCCTCAATGTCCTCCATCTTCCTGGACAGATCCTCCTTCTTTATTTCCAGATCCTGGACCAGATCATTGATTATCCTGGAGATCCGCTCTGCCTGCCCGGAGATTTCCCTCAGGACTCTCTTCTCCAGATCTTCCAGACGTCTCCTGAGGTCTCTGAACAGGACAGTGACTCTCTCTGTTTCATCATCTGCTTCTCCTTGTACTTTCCTCCTGTGTTCCTGCAGACTCTGGACTCTTTTCTCCATCTCCTCTCTCTCTGCCATCAGTTTCTGCAGAACATTCCTCAGTTTCTTCTTCTTCATCTCAGAGGCCTCATCCAGAGTCTCCACCTGGTGTCCCCGATGTTCTCCATCCAGCCTGCAGGACACACAGATACAGGTGGAGTCCTCAGTGCAGTAATACTCCAGGATCTTCTTATGGACGGAGCATTTCCTGTTCTCCAGGGAAGTGGTGGGGTCACATAAGACGTGTTCTGGTGACTTGCTGTGGACTCTCAGGTGATTGTCACACAGAGAAGCTTCACAATGCAGACAAGATATCACAGCAGGTACAGGAGTGTGAATACAGTAAGTACAGAAGACCCCGGAGTCCTCCTGATCTGGATGGGTGGACAGGAAATTCTCCACTATGTTCCGTAGTGTTATGTTCCTGTGCAGTGCAGGCCGATCCTGGAACTCTTCTCTACATTCAGGACAGGAATAACCTCCAGACCCCTCCTGTGTATCCCACACATGACCAATACAGTCCCGGCAGAAGTTATGTCCACATTTCAGGGTTACAGGATCTGTATAAATGTTCAGACAGACGGAACATTCCAGCTCCTTCCTCAGATCAACAGACGCCATCGCTGAGAGCAGAAGAGAGAAATGAAACTGAAAGTATCTGACACTCATTATAACCAGTTCTGTACACTCCTACACAGGGAGGGGCTGAGACTGAGACACATAGTCATAGGAACTTTTATACAGAAGAACACAGATAATACAGTATCTCACAAAAGTAAGTACACCCCTCACATTTATGTAAATCTTTTCTTCTATCTTTTCCTGTGACAACACTGAAGAAATGACACTTTGCTACAATGTAAAGTAGTGAGTGTACAGCTTGTATAACAGTGTAAATTTGCTGTCCCCTCAAAATAACTCAACACACAGCCATTAATGTCTAAACTGCTGGTAACAAAAGTGAGTACACTCCCAAGTGAAAATCTCCAAATTTGGCCCAATTAGCCATTTTCCCTCCCCGGTGTCATGTGACTCGTTAGTGTTACAAGGTCTCAGGTGTGAATGGGGAGCAGGTGTGTTAAATTTGGTGTTATCGCTCTCACTCTCTCATACTGGTCACTGGAAGTTCAACATGGCACCTCATGGAAAGAACTCTCTGAGGATCTGAAAAAAAAGAATTGTTGCTCTACATAAAGATGGCCTAGACTATAAGAAGATTTCCAAGACCCTGAAACTGAGCTGCAGCACGGTGGCCAAGACCATACAGCGGTATAACAGGACAGGTTCCACTCCGAACAGGCCTCACCATGGTCCACCAAAGAAGTTGAGGTCACGTGCTCAGCATCATATCCAGAGGTTGTCTTTGGGAAATAGACGTACGAGTCCTGCCAGCATTGCTGCAGAGGTTGTAGGGGTGGGGGGGGGTCAGCCTGTCAGTGCTCAGACCATACACCGCACACTGCATCAAATTGGTCTGCGTGGCTGTTCTCCCAGAAGGAAGCCTCTTCTAAAGATGATGCACAAGAAAGACCGCAAACAGTTTGCTGAAGACAAGCAGACTAAGGACATGGATTACTGGAACCATATTCTGTGGTCTGATGAGACCAAGATAAACGTATTTGGTTCAGATGGTGAGAAGCGTGTGTGGCGGCAACCAGGTGAGGAGGACAAAGACAAGTGTGTCTTGCCTACAGTCAAGCATGGTGGTGGGGGTGTCATGGTCTGGGGATGCATGAGTTGTGCCGGCACTGGGGAGCTACAGATCATTGAGGGAACCATGAATGCCAACATGTACTGTGACATACTGAAGAAGAGCATGATCCCCTCCCTTCAGAGACTGGACCGCAGGGCAATATTCCAACATGATAACCACCCCAAGCACACCTCCAAGACCACCACTGCCTTGCTAAAGAAGCTGAGGGTAAAGGTGATGGACTGGCCAAGCATGTCTCCAGACCTAAACCCTACTGAGCATCTGTGGGACATCCTCAAATGGAAGGTGGAGGAGCGCAAGGTCTCTAACATCCACCAGCTCTGTGATGTCGTCATGGAGGAGGGGAAGAGGACTCCAGTGACAACCTGTGAAGCTCTGGTGACCTCCATGCCCAAGAGGGTTAAGGCAATGCTGGAAAATAATGGTGGCCACACAAATTGACACTTTGGGCCCAATTTGGACATTTTCACTTAGGGGTGTACTGACTTTTGTTGCCAGCGATTTAGACATTAATGGCTGTGTGTTGAGTTAATTTGAAGGGACAGCAAATTTACACTGTTATACAAGCTGTACACTCACTACTTTACATTGTAGACAAGTGTCATTTCTTCAGTGTTGTCACATGAAAAGATAGAATCAAATATTTACAAAAATGTGACTGAGGGGCGTACTGACTTTTGTGAGATACTGTATATATGGACACATATATTGTTTATATACTAGTATTAGTATTAATTAACTCTCTCCACTAGATGGCAGCGTCTACAAGGCACATAAAAGGCTTTTCCCAGCTTGACAAAGGAGGGTGCACTGTGTACATCTCCCCAGTGCGCATGCCCTGAAACGTGTCGCAAGCACGCCAGTGACAACATCACTCCCAGCGCTGCGGTCCAGCCCTCTCCATCGGACCTCAGCTGTGCTCCAAGCCTCAGTTTGGATCCCGCTTAAGCGCCACAGTATTTTGCTGGCCAGGACTTCCAACAACACCATCTGGATATGGGAGGCGAGGGTCAAACACACAGCCTGGACGGACGTTAGCATGGTTCATTGGATCCATATGTACCTGATTACATAGGCGCCTGTGTCTTCTCTCTCTTTTTCTGCATGTCTGGAGTCTTCTTCCACTTCCCCTGCAAGGCTGGCCCTGATACAGTGGACTGTTCTGTTCCTTTACACAGAGCTGATTAGATCAAAGGACTTTTAGATGGACTTTTGTTTTATTTAAGAACACCTAATAGGCTGCGCCACTACCCATGTGTGTGTTATTATATAAAGACAAATCCTCTGAATGAGGCCGTGGTCTCAGAAGGGATACATGTCCCTTTACTTCTTATATCTTTCAGATTTGTCTACAAGAAAAGTTGATATACATTATACTCTATGGACATTTCATTCTTTCATTCCTTAGAAAACAATTATTATCCAATTCCTCTTCGTTTTGAAGATCCCCACTGACTATGGAGAGGATGTCGGGTGAGGATGTATTGGGTACGGTGAATGGTTCTGACTCCGGGTCACATCTTCCCATTATACTCTATGGACATTCCTTTCTATCATTTATCTGTCATTCCATAGAAAACAATAATAATCCCAAATAATCCCAATCTTATAATCCGCTCCTCTACTTGGGGAACACCTGTGGGAAAGGATAAAATGCTGAGCATCTCAGATTTGTCTGCAAATGAGTATTTTACATCCCATTATACTCTATGGACATTCCCTTCTGTCCTTCATCCTCATCATTCCATTGAAAACAATAATAATCCCAAATAATCTCAATATTAAAGATCACCAGTGAATATGGAGAGGATGTCATGTAAGGATATATTTGGTAGGACTAAGGCCCCTTTCACACTCGTACGACCTGTATGGAAGTGGTTCTCAACCTCAGTCCTCAAGTACCCCCAACAGGACATCATGTTTTGGGAATTTCTCTTAGATAAAATATCTCTCCAAAATACCAAACCATTCACTCTGATTTAAAGCACCTGTGCAAGATGAAGGAAAACCTGCAAACATGGCCTGTTGGGAGTACTTGAGGACAGGGTTGAGAAGCACTGATCTAGGTCATCTCCTGTCCTCAGGACCCACTAACAGGCCAGATTTTTAGTATTACCTTGGGGGAGATGCAGACTAGAATACTGCAATCACTGAGCAGCAAATGATATCACCTGTGATGTGTTTCAGTTATCTTGCAGACCTGACCTGTTGGTGGGTCCTGAGGACAGGAGATGAGAACCTCTGATGTAAGTCACATGACTTGAAGCAATGCCTGTGTAATGTTGGGTCTATGGACCTCCAGTCACATCAAAGTCTCACCAAAGTAGTACAGGGACTAATCTGAAGTGGCACAGATATGAGCGGTGCTCATTGGAGATCATGGGGGACCACTTGTCATGTGACTTTGCACTAGGGTTGTCACCTCATCCCTTTAAACCCCAACACATAATAATTACCCGGGTTCTGTGGCTGATTAAGGTGGTAATTAAACTCACTTGGTGCCTTATCTGCATTAAATTATCCTCAGAACCCGTGTAATTCATATGTGTTCGGGATTAAGGGATGAGATAAGAACCCAACCTACAGTCCCAAGTCACACAAGTGTGAAAGGGGTCTAATGGTTCTGTGACCAACTGAAATCTATTCTTCCATTATTCTCTATGGACGTTCCTTTCTGTCATTCCTTGTAGTATGTCCCCATATCCAATACATCCCGACATCCTCTCCATAGTCAGTGGGGATATTTAATATTGAGATGAAGTGGGATTATTATTGTTTTCTATGGAATGACAGAAGGGAACCCCCATAGAGAATATTGGGAAGTAAAATAGAAACTCATTTTCAGGCAAATCTGAGAAGCTCAGCAGATTGTCCGCCGACGTCATCGGTCACAATGCCATATTATACCATGCTGACTCTCCGATCTGACTCTCCCGGTATTTTTTGTGTATGGAGGAGCCACAGACTCCGCCTCTTGCGGAATGCCCTGGGTTGTCTACCCGAGCCTCCATACCTCGAAAATGAGACATTTAAAATATGTGCGAACGACCGGGCGACCGCCAAGAGGAGCGTCGCCCACCACAGTTTCACTGTTTGCCCGCGTTTTGCTTTTTTCTCCTTTGCGGCTTTACCACAAGGAACCTCGCCTGGTCCCTTTACCTCAGGCACCGTAATCTGCCTTCTGGCGCCTGTGATAGCGGTCCCTATGCAGTCATCATCGTGAACTGAATACAGCGCATGGACGCGCCTCTGTGAGACACGTAGGGAGAAGCTCGATATCGCGCAAATGTAGACAAGGGTGTGATATCATTTTTTGGCCCAGTCACAAATTGTTGCGCCGTCCGGCGTTTGCACAAGGAATTTTTAATTGAAATGTTTACATTCCTGGCTGCAGAGGTGCAAACAGCCACCAGGTGTCATAAAGGAGTTGGTTTTAGTTGTCATTTCAAATGGCAGCCACTAGATGTCACTGTTGTATTAACTTTCATTTGATTGTGTTGTAAGCACTAGAAAAGACTCAAATACTTTTTTTAAAGATTGATGAAATGTTATCAAGTCCTGAACTGGTCAGTATAAAATTACATCTGTATGATTTATCATTTTGTGTTTAGAGGGTTTGGTTCATTTTGTCATTTAGTTCATAAAAATGTAAAATTTATATTTTTGGTTGATCGCATATATTATAAAATATTATTTACTGTTCCTTATTTAGTGTAACTATTCCTTATGTTTAGTGATTACACAACCACTCATTGCTTTTCTGTATGTTTTTGCTAATGTCTAATCTACTTTTACTGCCTGATCAAAAATAATCAATAAATATTATATTTGGGGGAAAAAAAAAATAATATATATATCTTTTCTTTCATACTTGCAGAAGATGAAAACTGTTTGCCGATGGCTTGTGGATTTCACCTGGACATGAAGATATATTGTGTACAGAAGTATAAAGATGAACTTTCATTCATTTTATAATAAAGATAACCTTCTGTATATTGTATTGGAATGATATGAACGGGAGACATCATGCATGGGGGAGTATACAAAACCTATAATGGTAGTATAGTATAATAATATGAACCCGGAACATTTGGGAGCATAAAGGTGAGCTGTCACCTAGGGAGAATAAAGAGAACATGTCATGTATAGGAGTATAAATAGCACTTGTAATGTATAGGACATTAAAGAGAACCTGTCACCAAAAAAAAAAATGAAAAAAGTCTTATATCTTGAAAGCCAGAAGACTCTAAAATATTTGATCTCTTCCAGAACCAAAAAGGACTCAGGATTTGGGGCAGTACAGTATCTTTGTGATCAGCACTACTGCCATGCAGCCCTAAGGTTCCTGGTGTGGAGTGAGGATCTTCATTCCCCACATCCAGAGGAGTAGCTAGTCTAGAACCTTCAGTGCCGAGACCCCATGAAAGGCCCCCCTGACCTCGGACACCAGGGGCCTTTCCACCAATCCCTTTACTCCTGTCATGGGGCCCTTTATTACGGACCCACAGAAGGACCCTTTCACATGTCCTGCAGCAGGCCCCCTTTCTGCCATCTTGGGTAGGGATGCCACCCTTTCTTCAAGTCAAACCCGAGCACTTTAGCGTCTCTCAGGGATACCACATGGAGGTATCCAGCAAGGATGACCTGATTGGTAGGCTGTACCTTAAGATATCATGAATCAGGCTGAAAGAAGGTAAATGAAGTTTATTAGGACAAATAACACAATTCTGACACCAACACCAGTAAACCATCAACAATATAAGTGACACTGAAACATGAAATCGCAGCAACCAGAATAACAACCTAACTGGCCATGTAGGTCAGAACTGGCACAATATACAGGGGAATCGGGGAGCCTCTCGGTGCTTCCTGCCCTTGACTCCAAGCCAGTGGTGTAGCGTGGGGGGTGCAGGGGGTGCTGTGGCCCCGGGCGCGACATTTAGAGGGGTGCAGTATGTGTCACTGGCTGCCTCCTCCTAATTTCAGGTTCCTGTGTCCCCCGCGCTCCGGCCGCCATGTTAGGTGTCCGGCACCCTGTGATTGGGCGTATGGGGGTCATGTGAGGTGTAGGGCTGGCCTGTCCTCAATCGCTCCTGAAGTCCCGCCTCCTCACATGATCCCCCCATACGCCCAATCACAGTGCGCTGGACACTGAACATGGCAGCAGGCAGAGCGCAGGGGAGAGAAAAACAATGTGAGCCGAAGCCGTCCTCTCCTCCTCCTCAGGACTGATGCAGGACAAGAAGGTGAGTGAGACTCCCTCCTGAGAGACATGTTACTGGTCCCGGTGGGGGGGATGGGTGGGAGAGAGAGAGTGTAGGCAGGACAGTATAGTGTAGGCTGTGTAGTATAGTGGTCAGTATAGTGGACAGTATAGTGGGCAGTATAGTGTAGTATAGGGGTCAGTGTAGTATAGTATGGTGGTCAGTATAGTGGTCAGTATGGTGTAATATAGTGGACAGTATAGTGGTCAGTGTAGTGTAGTATAGTATGGAGGTCAGTATAGTGGTTAGTAAAGTGGTCAGTATGGTGTAGTGGTCAGTGTAGTATAGTGGTCAGTGTAGTATGGTGGTCAGTGTAGTGTAGTATGGTGGACAGTGTAGTGTAGTATAGTGGACAGTGTAGTATAGTGGACAGTGTAGTATAGTGGACAGTGTAGTATAGTGGTCAGTGCAGTGTAGGATGGTGGTCAGTTTAGTGTAGTATAGTGGTCAGTATAGTGGACAGTACAGTGGTTAGTGTAGTGTAGTTTAGTATGGAGGTCAGTGTAGTGTAGTATAGTTATCAGTATAGTGTAGTGGACAGTAAAGTGTAGTGGTCAGTATAGGAATCAGGTAGGTCAGTACTATTGTATTGGAAGGGACTCGGGGAGTGCTAGAAGTCCACAGGTTAGAGGGGGGGGGATTACTTGCCTTGCCCCGGGTGCTGACAACCCACGCTACACCACTGCACCAAGCCCCTTGGCCTGCCTGCCCTTGACTCAAGGCTCCCCTCCAGCCTCCCCTTCACTCGCCAAGCTGACCATTGACCCTTAAGCCCGTAGGCTGAAAGAAGGTAAATGAGGTTTATTAGGACAAATAACACAATTCTGACACCAACACCAGTAAACCATCAACAATATAAGTGACACTGAAACATGAAATCGCAGCAACCCAAATAACTGGCTATGTAGGTCACAACTGGACAATAAACAGGGGTATCAGGGAGCTGGAAGAAGGGAACAGGGTGCAGGGTACTGGGAGCCGGAAGAAGGGAACAGGGTGCAGGGTACAGGGAGCTGGAAGAAGGGAACAGGGTGCAGGGTACAGGGAGCTGGAAGAAGGGAACAGGGTGCAGGGTACAGGGAGCTGGAAGAAGGGAACAGGGTGCAGGGTACAGGGAGCTGGAAGAAGGGAACAGGGTGCAGGGAGCTGGAAGAAGGGAACAGGGTGCAGGGTACAGGGAGCTGGAAGAAGGGAACAGGGTGCAGGGAGCTGGAAGAAGGGAACAGGGTGCAGGGAGCTGGAAGAAGGGAACAGGGTGCAGGGAGCTGGAAGAAGGGAACAGGGTGCAGGGAGCTGGAAGAAGGGAACAGGGTGCAGGGTACAGGGAGCTGGAAGAAGGGAACAGGGTGCAGGGTACAGGGAGCTGGAAGAAGGGAACAGGGTGCAGGGTACTGGGAGCTGGAAGAAGGGAACAGGGTGCAGGGTACTGGGAGCTGGAAGAAGGGAACAGGGTGCAGGGTACTGGGAGCTGGAAGAAGGGAACAGGGTGCAGGGTACAGGGAGCTGGTAGAAGGGAACAGGGTGCAGGGTACAGGGAGCTGAAAGAAGGGAACAGGGTGCACGATACAGGGAGCTCGAAGAAGGGAACATGGTGCAGGGTACAGGGAGCTGGAAGAAGGGAACAGGGTGCAGGGTACAGGGAGCTGGAAGAAGGGAACAGGGTGCAGGGTACAGGGAGCTGGAAGAAGGGAACAGGGTGCAGGGTACAGGGAGCTGGAAGAAGGGAACAGGGTGCAGGGTACAGGGAGCCGGAAGAAGGGAACAGGGTGCAGGGTACAGGGAGCTGGAAGAAGGGAACAGGGTGCAGGGTACAGGGAGCCGGAAGAAGGGAACAGGGTGCAGGGTACAGGGCGCTGGAAGAAGGGAACAGGGTACAGGGAGCTGGAAGAAGGGAACAGGGTGCAGGGTACAGGGCGCTGGAAGAAGGGAACAGGGTACAGGGAGCTGGAAGAAGGGAACAGGGTGCAGGGTACTGGGAGCTGGAAGAAGGGAACAGGGTGCAGGGTGCAGGGTACAGGGAGCTGGAAGAAGGGAACAGGGTGCAGGGTACAGGGATCGGGAAGAAGGGAACAGGGTGCAGGGTACAGTTAGCTGGAAGAAGGGAACAGGGTGCAGGGTACAGGGACTGGGAAGAAGGGAACAGGGTGCAGGGTACAGGGACTGGGAAGAAGGGAACAGGGTGCAGGGTACTGGGAGCTGGAAGAAGGGAACAGGGTGCAGGGTACAGGGAGCTGGTAGAAGGGAACAGGGTGCAGGGTACAGGGAGCTGAAAGAAGGGAACAGGGTGCACGATACAGGGAGCTCGAAGAAGGGAACATGGTGCAGGGTACAGGGAGCTGGAAGAAGGGAACAGGGTGCAGGGTACTGGGAGCTGGAAGAAGGGAACAGGGTGCAGGGTACAGGGAGCTGGTAGAAGGGAACAGGGTGCAGGGTACAGGGAACTGAAAGAAGGGAACAGGGTGCAGGGTACAGGGAGCTGAAAGAAGGGAACAGGGTGCACGATACAGGGACTGGGAAGAAGGGAACAGGGTGCAGGGTACAGGGACTGGGAAGAAGGGAACATGGTGCAGGGTACAGGGAGCTGGAAGAAGGGAACAGGGTGCAGGGTACAGGGAGCTGGAAGAAGGGAACAGGGTGCAGGGTACAGGGAGCTGGAAGAAGGGAACAGGGTGCAGGGTACAGGGAGCTGGAAGAAGGGAACAGGGTGCAGGGTACAGGGAGCTGGAAGAAGGGAACAGGGTGCAGGGTACAGGGAGCCGGAAGAAGGGAACAGGGTGCAGGGTACAGGGAGCCGGAAGAAGGGAACAGGGTGCAGGGTACAGGGAGCTGGAAGAAGGGAACAGGGTGCAGGGTACAGGGAGCTGGAAGAAGGGAACAGGGTGCAGGGTACAGGGAGCCGGAAGAAGGGAACAGGGTGCAGGGTACAGGGCGCTGGAAGAAGGGAACAGGGTACAGGGAGCTGGAAGAAGGGAACAGGGTGCAGGGTACAGGGCGCTGGAAGAAGGGAACAGGGTACAGGGAGCTGGAAGAAGGGAACAGGGTGCAGGGTACTGGGAGCTGGAAGAAGGGAACAGGGTGCAGGGTGCAGGGTACAGGGAGCTGGAAGAAGGGAACAGGGTGCAGGGTACAGGGTTCGGGAAGAAGGGAACAGGGTGCAGGGTACAGTTAGCTGGAAGAAGGGAACAGGGTGCAGGGTACAGGGAGCTGGAAGAAGGGAACAGGGTGCAGGGTACAGGGACTGGGAAGAAGGGAACAGGGTGCAGGGTACAGGGACTGGGAAGAAGGGAACAGGGTGCAGGGTACAGGGAGCTGGAAGAAGGGAACAGGGTGCAGGGTACTGGGAGCTGGAAGAAGGGAACAGGGTACAGGGAGCTGGAAGAAGGGAACAGGGTGCAGGGTACTGGGAGCTGGAAGAAGGGAACAGGGTGCAGGGTACAGGGAGCTGGAAGAAGGGAACAGGGTGCAGGGTACAGGGAGCTGGTAGAAGGGAACAGGGTGCAGGGTACAGGGAGCTGGAAGAAGGGAACAGGGTGCAGGGTACAGGGAGCTGGAAGAAGGGAACAGGGTGCAGGGTACAGGGAGCTGGAAGAAGGGAACAGGGTGCAGGGTACAGGGAGCTGGAAGAAGGGAACAGGGTGCAGGGTACTGGGAGCTGGAAGAAGGGAACAGGGTGCAGGGTACTGGGAGCTGGAAGAAGGGAACAGGGTGCAGGGTACAGGGAGCTGGTAGAAGGGAACAGGGTGCAGGGTACAGGGAGCTGAAAGAAGGGAACAGGGTGCACGATACAGGGAGCTCGAAGAAGGGAACATGGTGCAGGGTACAGGGAGCTGGAAGAAGGGAACAGGGTGCAGGGTACAGGGAGCTGGAAGAAGGGAACAGGGTGCAGGGTACAGGGAGCTGGAAGAAGGGAACAGGGTGCAGGGTACAGGGAGCCGGAAGAAGGGAACAGGGTGCAGGGTACAGGGAGCCGGAAGAAGGGAACAGGGTGCAGGGTACAGGGAGCTGGAAGAAGGGAACAGGGTGCAGGGTACAGGGAGCTGGAAGAAGGGAACAGGGTGCAGGGTACAGGGAGCTGGAAGAAGGGAACAGGGTGCAGGGTACAGGGAGCCGGAAGAAGGGAACAGGGTGCAGGGTACAGGGCGCTGGAAGAAGGGAACAGGGTACAGGGAGCTGGAAGAAGGGAACAGGGTGCAGGGTACAGGGAGCCGGAAGAAGGGAACAGGGTGCAGGGTACAGGGCGCTGGAAGAAGGGAACAGGGTACAGGGAGCTGTAAGAAGGGAACAGGGTGCAGGGTACAGGGCGCTGGAAGAAGGGAACAGGGTACAGAGAGCTGGAAGAAGGGAACAGGGTGCAGGGTACTGGGAGCTGGAAGAAGGGAACAGGGTGCAGGGTACAGGGAGCTGGAAGAAGGGAACAGGGTGCAGGGTACAGGGATCGGGAAGAAGGGAACAGGGTGCAGGGTACAGTTAGCTGGAAGAAGGGAACAGGGTGCAGGGTACAGGGAGCTGGAAGAAGGGAACAGGGTGCAGGGTACAGGGACTGGGAAGAAGGGAACAGGGTGCAGGGTACAGGGACTGGGAAGAAGGGAACAGGGTGCAGGGTACAGGGAGCTGGAAGAAGGGAACAGGGTGCAGGGTACTGGGAGCTGGAAGAAGGGAACAGGGTACAGGGAGCTGGAAGAAGGGAACAGGGTGCAGGGTACTGGGAGCTGGAAGAAGGGAACAGGGTGCAGGGTACAGGGAGCTGGAAGAAGGGAACAGGGCGCAGGGTGCAGGGAGCTGGAAGAAAGGAACAGGGTGCAGGGTGCAGGGAGCTGGAAGAAGGGAACAGGGTGCAGGGTACAGGGAGCTGGAAGAAGAGAACAGGGTGCAGGGTACAGGGAGCTGGAAGAAGGGAACAGGGTGCAGGGTACTGGGATCGGGAAGAAGGGAACAGGGTGCAGGGTACTGGGAGCTGGAAGAAGGGAACAGGGTACAGGGAGCTGGAAGAAGGGAACAGGGTGCAGGGTACTGGGATCGGGAAGAAGGGACCAGGGTGCAGGGTACTGGGAGCTGGAAGAAGGGAACAGGGTACAGGGAGCTGGAAGAAGGGAACAGGGTGCAGGGTACAGGGAGCTGGAAGAAGGGAACAGGGTGCAGGGTACTGGGAGCTGGAAGAAGGGAACAGGGTACAGGGAGCTGGAAGAAGGGAACAGGGTGCAGGGTACTGGGAGCTGGAAGAAGGGAACAGGGTGCAGGGTACAGGGAGCTGGAAGAAGGGAACAGGGTGCAGGGTACTGGGAGCTGGAAGAAGGGAACAGGGTGCAGGGTACTGGGAGCTGGAAGAAGGGAACAGGGCGCAGGGTACAGGGAGCTGGAAGAAGGGAACAGGGTGCAGGGTACAGGGAGCTGGAAGAAGGGAACAGGGCGCAGGGTACTGGGAGCTGGAAGAAGGGAACAGGGTGCAGGGTACAGGGAGCTGGAAGAAGGGAACAGGGTGCAGGGTACAGGGAGCCGGAAGAAGGGAACAGGGTGCAGTGTACAGGGCGCTGGAAGAAGGGAACAGGGTACAGGGAGCTGGAAGAAGGGAACAGGGTGCAGGGTACAGGGCGCTGGAAGAAGGGAACAGGGTACAGGGAGCTGGAAGAAGGGAACAGGGTGCAGGGTACAGGGAGCTGGAAGAAGGGAACAGGGTGCAGGGTACAGGGAGCTGGAAGAAGGGAACAGGGTGCAGGGTACTGGGAGCTGGAAGAAGGGAACAGGGTGCAGGGTACTGGGAGCTGGAAGAAGGGAACAGGGTGCAGAGTACAGGGAGCTGGTAGAAGGGAACAGGGTGCAGGGTACAGGGAGCTGAAAGAAGGGAACAGGGTGCACGATACAGGGAGCTCGAAGAAGGGAACATGGTGCAGGGTACAGGGAGCTGGAAGAAGGGAACAGGGTGCAGGGTACAGGGAGCTGGAAGAAGGGAACAGGGTGCAGGGTACAGGGAGCTGGAAGAAGGGAACAGGGTGCAGGGTACAGGGAGCTGGAAGAAGGGAACAGGGTGCAGGGTACAGGGAGCCGGAAGAAGGGAACAGGGTGCAGGGTACAGGGAGCCGGAAGAAGGGAACAGGGTGCAGGGTACAGGGAGCCGGAAGAAGGGAACAGGGTGCAGGGTACAGGGAGCTGGAAGAAGGGAACAGGGTGCAGGGTACAGGGAGCCGGAAGAAGGGAACAGGGTGCAGGGTACAGGGCGCTGGAAGAAGGGAACAGGGTACAGGGAGCTGGAAGAAGGGAACAGGGTGCAGGGTACAGGGCGCTGGAAGAAGGGAACAGGGTACAGGGAGCTGGAAGAAGGGAACAGGGTGCAGGGTACTGGGAGCTGGAAGAAGGGAACAGGGTGCAGGGTGCAGGGTACAGGGAGCTGGAAGAAGGGAACAGGGTGCAGGGTACAGGGATCGGGAAGAAGGGAACAGGGTGCAGGGTACAGTTAGCTGGAAGAAGGGAACAGGGTGCAGGGTACAGGGAGCTGGAAGAAGGGAACAGGGTGCAGGGTACAGGGACTGGGAAGAAGGGAACAGGGTGCAGGGTACAGGGACTGGGAAGAAGGGAACAGGGTGCAGGGTACAGGGAGCTGGAAGAAGGGAACAGGGTGCAGGGTACTGGGAGCTGGAAGAAGGGAACAGGGTACAGGGAGCTGGAAGAAGGGAACAGGGTGCAGGGTACTGGGAGCTGGAAGAAGGGAACAGGGTGCAGGGTACAGGGAGCTGGAAGAAGGGAACAGGGCGCAGGGTGCAGGGAGCTGGAAGAAGGGAACAGGGTGCAGGGTGCAGGGAGCTGGAAGAAGGGAACAGGGTGCAGGGTACAGGGAGCTGGAAGAAGAGAACAGGGTGCAGGGTACAGGGAGCTGGAAGAAGGGAACAGGGTGCAGGGTACTGGGATCGGGAAGAAGGGAACAGGGTGCAGGGTACTGGGAGCTGGAAGAAGGGAACAGGGTACAGGGAGCTGGAAGAAGGGAACAGGGTGCAGGGTACTGGGATCGGGAAGAAGGGACCAGGGTGCAGGGTACTGGGAGCTGGAAGAAGGGAACAGGGTACAGGGAGCTGGAAGAAGGGAACAGGGTGCAGGGTACAGGGAGCTGGAAGAAGGGAACAGGGTGCAGGGTACTGGGAGCTGGAAGAAGGGAACAGGGTACAGGGAGCTGGAAGAAGGGAACAGGGTGCAGGGTACTGGGAGCTGGAAGAAGGGAACAGGGTGCAGGGTACAGGGAGCTGGAAGAAGGGAACAGGGTGCAGGGTACTGGGAGCTGGAAGAAGGGAACAGGGTGCAGGGTACTGGGAGCTGGAAGAAGGGAACAGGGCGCAGGGTACAGGGAGCTGGAAGAAGGGAACAGGGTGCAGGGTACAGGGAGCTGGAAGAAGGGAACAGGGCGCAGGGTACTGGGAGCTGGAAGAAGGGAACAGGGTGCAGGGTACAGGGAGCTGGAAGAAGGGAACAGGGTGCAGGGTACAGGGAGCCGGAAGAAGGGAACAGGGTGCAGGGTACAGGGCGCTGGAAGAAGGGAACAGGGTACAGGGAGCTGGAAGAAGGGAACAGGGTGCAGGGTACAGGGCGCTGGAAGAAGGGAACAGGGTACAGGGAGCTGGAAGAAGGGAACAGGGTGCAGGGTACAGGGAGCTGGAAGAAGGGAACAGGGTGCAGGGTACAGGGAGCTGGAAGAAGGGAACAGGGTGCAGGGTACTGGGAGCTGGAAGAAGGGAACAGGGTGCAGGGTACTGGGAGCTGGAAGAAGGGAACAGGGTGCAGAGTACAGGGAGCTGGTAGAAGGGAACAGGGTGCAGGGTACAGGGAGCTGAAAGAAGGGAACAGGGTGCACGATACAGGGAGCTCGAAGAAGGGAACATGGTGCAGGGTACAGGGAGCTGGAAGAAGGGAACAGGGTGCAGGGTACAGGGAGCTGGAAGAAGGGAACAGGGTGCAGGGTACAGGGAGCTGGAAGAAGGGAACAGGGTGCAGGGTACAGGGAGCTGGAAGAAGGGAACAGGGTGCAGGGTACAGGGAGCCGGAAGAAGGGAACAGGGTGCAGGGTACAGGGAGCCGGAAGAAGGGAACAGGGTGCAGGGTACAGGGAGCCGGAAGAAGGGAACAGGGTGCAGGGTACAGGGAGCTGGAAGAAGGGAACAGGGTGCAGGGTACAGGGAGCCGGAAGAAGGGAACAGGGTGCAGGGTACAGGGCGCTGGAAGAAGGGAACAGGGTACAGGGAGCTGGAAGAAGGGAACAGGGTGCAGGGTACAGGGCGCTGGAAGAAGGGAACAGGGTACAGGGAGCTGGAAGAAGGGAACAGGGTGCAGGGTACTGGGAGCTGGAAGAAGGGAACAGGGTGCAGGGTGCAGGGTACAGGGAGCTGGAAGAAGGGAACAGGGTGCAGGGTACAGGGATCGGGAAGAAGGGAACAGGGTGCAGGGTACAGTTAGCTGGAAGAAGGGAACAGGGTGCAGGGTACAGGGAGCTGGAAGAAGGGAACAGGGTGCAGGGTACAGGGACTGGGAAGAAGGGAACAGGGTGCAGGGTACAGGGACTGGGAAGAAGGGAACAGGGTGCAGGGTACTGGGAGCTGGAAGAAGGGAACAGGGTGCAGGGTACAGGGACTGGGAAGAAGGGAACAGGGTGCAGGGTACTGGGAGCTGGAAGAAGGGAACAGGGTGCAGGGTACAGGGAGCTGGTAGAAGGGAACAGGGTGCAGGGTACAGGGAGCTGAAAGAAGGGAACAGGGTGCACGATACAGGGAGCTCGAAGAAGGGAACATGGTGCAGGGTACAGGGAGCTGGAAGAAGGGAACAGGGTGCAGGGTACTGGGAGCTGGAAGAAGGGAACAGGGTGCAGGGTACAGGGAGCTGGTAGAAGGGAACAGGGTGCAGGGTACAGGGAGCTGAAAGAAGGGAACAGGGTGCACGATACAGGGAGCTCGAAGAAGGGAACATGGTGCAGGGTACAGGGAGCTGGAAGAAGGGAACAGGGTGCAGGGTACAGGGAGCTGGAAGAAGGGAACAGGGTGCAGGGTACAGGGAGCTGGAAGAAGGGAACAGGGTGCAGGGTACAGGGAGCTGGAAGAAGGGAACAGGGTGCAGGGTACAGGGAGCCGGAAGAAGGGAACAGGGTGCAGGGTACAGGGAGCTGGAAGAAGGGAACAGGGTGCAGGGTACAGGGAGCTGGAAGAAGGGAACAGGGTGCAGGGTACAGGGAGCCGGAAGAAGGGAACAGGGTGCAGGGTACAGGGCGCTGGAAGAAGGGAACAGGGTACAGGGAACTGGAAGAAGGGAACAGGGTGCAGGGTACAGGGCGCTGGAAGAAGGGAACAGGGTACAGGGAGCTGGAAGAAGGGAACAGGGTGCAGGGTACTGGGAGCTGGAAGAAGGGAACAGGGTGCAGGGTGCAGGGTACAGGGAGCTGGAAGAAGGGAACAGGGTGCAGGGTACAGGGATCGGGAAGAAGGGAACAGGGTGCAGGGTACAGGGAGCTGGAAGAAGGGAACAGGGTGCAGGGTACAGGGACTGGGAAGAAGGGAACAGGGTGCAGGGTACAGGGACTGGGAAGAAGGGAACAGGGTGCAGGGTACAGGGAGCTGGAAGAAGGGAACAGGGTGCAGGGTACTGGGAGCTGGAAGAAGGGAACAGGGTACAGGGAGCTGGAAGAAGGGAACAGGGTGCAGGGTACTGGGAGCTGGAAGAAGGGAACAGGGTGCAGGGTACAGGGAGCTGGAAGAAGGGAACAGGGCGCAGGGTGCAGGGAGCTGGAAGAAGGGAACAGGGTGCAGGGTGCAGGGAGCTGGAAGAAGGGAACAGGGTGCAGGGTACAGGGAGCTGGAAGAAGAGAACAGGGTGCAGGGTACAGGGAGCTGGAAGAAGGGAACAGGGTGCAGGGTACTGGGATCGGGAAGAAGGGAACAGGGTGCAGGGTACTGGGAGCTGGAAGAAGGGAACAGGGTACAGGGAGCTGGAAGAAGGGAACAGGGTGCAGGGTACTGGGATCGGGAAGAAGGGACCAGGGTGCAGGGTACTGGGAGCTGGAAGAAGGGAACAGGGTACAGGGAGCTGGAAGAAGGGAACAGGGTGCAGGGTACAGGGAGCTGGAAGAAGGGAACAGGGTGCAGGGTACTGGGAGCTGGAAGAAGGGAACAGGGTACAGGGAGCTGGAAGAAGGGAACAGGGTGCAGGGTACTGGGAGCTGGAAGAAGGGAACAGGGTGCAGGGTACAGGGAGCTGGAAGAAGGGAACAGGGTGCAGGGTACTGGGAGCTGGAAGAAGGGAACAGGGTGCAGGGTACTGGGAGCTGGAAGAAGGGAACAGGGCGCAGGGTACAGGGAGCTGGAAGAAGGGAACAGGGTGCAGGGTACAGGGAGCTGGAAGAAGGGAACAGGGCGCAGGGTACTGGGAGCTGGAAGAAGGGAACAGGGTGCAGGGTACAGGGAGCTGGAAGAAGGGAACAGGGTGCAGGGTACAGGGAGCCGGAAGAAGGGAACAGGGTGCAGGGTACAGGGCGCTGGAAGAAGGGAACAGGGTACAGGGAGCTGGAAGAAGGGAACAGGGTGCAGGGTACAGGGCGCTGGAAGAAGGGAACAGGGTACAGGGAGCTGGAAGAAGGGAACAGGGTACAGGGAGCTGGAAGAAGGGAACAGGGTGCAGGGTACAGGGAGCTGGAAGAAGGGAACAGGGTGCAGGGTACAGGGAGCTGGAAGAAGGGAACAGGGTGCAGGGTACTGGGAGCTGGAAGAAGGGAACAGGGTGCAGGGTACTGGGAGCTGGAAGAAGGGAACAGGGTGCAGAGTACAGGGAGCTGGTAGAAGGGAACAGGGTGCAGGGTACAGGGAGCTGAAAGAAGGGAACAGGGTGCACGATACAGGGAGCTCGAAGAAGGGAACATGGTGCAGGGTACAGGGAGCTGGAAGAAGGGAACAGGGTGCAGGGTACAGGGAGCTGGAAGAAGGGAACAGGGTGCAGGGTACAGGGAGCTGGAAGAAGGGAACAGGGTGCAGGGTACAGGGAGCCGGAAGAAGGGAACAGGGTGCAGGGTACAGGGAGCCGGAAGAAGGGAACAGGGTGCAGGGTACAGGGAGCTGGAAGAAGGGAACAGGGTGCAGGGTACAGGGAGCTGGAAGAAGGGAACAGGGTGCAGGGTACAGGGAGCCGGAAGAAGGGAACAGGGTGCAGGGTACAGGGCGCTGGAAGAAGGGAACAGGGTACAGGGAGCTGGAAGAAGGGAACAGGGTGCAGGGTACAGGGCGCTGGAAGAAGGGAACAGGGTACAGGGAGCTGGAAGAAGGGAACAGGGTGCAGGGTACTGGGAGCTGGAAGAAGGGAACAGGGTGCAGGGTGCAGGGTACAGGGAGCTGGAAGAAGGGAACAGGGTGCAGGGTACAGGGATCGGGAAGAAGGGAACAGGGTGCAGGGTACAGTTAGCTGGAAGAAGGGAACAGGGTGCAGGGTACAGGGAGCTGGAAGAAGGGAACAGGGTGCAGGGTACAGGGACTGGGAAGAAGGGAACAGGGTGCAGGGTACAGGGACTGGGAAGAAGGGAACAGGGTGCAGGGTACTGGGAGCTGGAAGAAGGGAACAGGGTGCAGGGTACAGGGAGCTGGTAGAAGGGAACAGGGTGCAGGGTACAGGGAGCTGAAAGAAGGGAACAGGGTGCACGATACAGGGAGCTCGAAGAAGGGAACATGGTGCAGGGTACAGGGAGCTGGAAGAAGGGAACAGGGTGCAGGGTACTGGGAGCTGGAAGAAGGGAACAGGGTGCAGGGTACAGGGAGCTGGTAGAAGGGAACAGGGTGCAGGGTACAGGGAGCTGAAAGAAGGGAACAGGGTGCACGATACAGGGAGCTCGAAGAAGGGAACATGGTGCAGGGTACAGGGAGCTGGAAGAAGGGAACAGGGTGCAGGGTACAGGGAGCTGGAAGAAGGGAACAGGGTGCAGGGTACAGGGAGCTGGAAGAAGGGAACAGGGTGCAGGGTACAGGGAGCTGGAAGAAGGGAACAGGGTGCAGGGTACAGGGAGCCGGAAGAAGGGAACAGGGTGCAGGGTACAGGGAGCTGGAAGAAGGGAACAGGGTGCAGGGTACAGGGAGCTGGAAGAAGGGAACAGGGTGCAGGGTACAGGGAGCCGGAAGAAGGGAACAGGGTGCAGGGTACAGGGCGCTGGAAGAAGGGAACAGGGTACAGGGAACTGGAAGAAGGGAACAGGGTGCAGGGTACAGGGCGCTGGAAGAAGGGAACAGGGTACAGGGAGCTGGAAGAAGGGAACAGGGTGCAGGGTACTGGGAGCTGGAAGAAGGGAACAGGGTGCAGGGTGCAGGGTACAGGGAGCTGGAAGAAGGGAACAGGGTGCAGGGTACAGGGATCGGGAAGAAGGGAACAGGGTGCAGGGTACAGTTAGCTGGAAGAAGGGAACAGGGTGCAGGGTACAGGGAGCTGGAAGAAGGGAACAGGGTGCAGGGTACAGGGACTGGGAAGAAGGGAACAGGGTGCAGGGTACAGGGAGCTGGAAGAAGGGAACAGGGTGCAGGGTACTGGGAGCTGGAAGAAGGGAACAGGGTACAGGGAGCTGGAAGAAGGGAACAGGGTGCAGGGTACTGGGAGCTGGAAGAAGGGAACAGGGTGCAGGGTACAGGGAGCTGGAAGAAGGGAACAGGGCGCAGGGTACTGGGAGCTGGAAGAAGGGAACAGGGTGCAGGGAGCTGGAAGAAGGGAACAGGGTGCAGGGTACAGGGAGCTGGAAGAAGAGAACAGGGTGCAGGGTACAAGGAGCTGGAAGAAGGGAACAGGGTGCAGGGTACTGGGATCGGGAAGAAGGGAACAGGGTGCAGGGTACTGGGAGCTGGAAGAAGGGAACAGGGTACAGGGAGCTGGAAGAAGGGAACAGGGTGCAGGGTACTGGGATCGGGAAGAAGGGAACAGGGTGCAGGGTACTGGGAGCTGGAAGAAGGGAACAGGGTACAGGGAGCTGGAAGAAGGGAACAGGGTGCAGGGTACAGGGAGCTGGAAGAAGGGAACAGGGTGCAGGGTACTGGGAGCTGGAAGAAGGGAACAGGGTACAGGGAGCTGGAAGAAGGGAACAGGGTGCAGGGTACTGGGAGCTGGAAGAAGGGAACAGGGTGCAGGGTACAGGGAGCTGGAAGAAGGGAACAGGGTGCAGGGTACTGGGAGCTGGAAGAAGGGAACAGGGTGCAGGGTACTGGGAGCTGGAAGAAGGGAACAGGGCGCAGGGTACAGGGAGCTGGAAGAAGGGAACAGGGTGCAGGGTACAGGGAGCTGGAAGAAGGGAACAGGGCGCAGGGTACTGGGAGCTGGAAGAAGGGAACAGGGTGCAGGGTACAGGGAGCTGGAAGAAGGGAACAGGGTGCAGGGTACAGGGAGCCGGAAGAAGGGAACAGGGTGCAGGGTACAGGGCGCTGGAAGAAGGGAACAGGGTACAGGGAGCTGGAAGAAGGGAACAGGGTGCAGGGTACAGGGCGCTGGAAGAAGGGAACAGGGTACAGGGAGCTGGAAGAAGGGAACAGGGTGCAGGGTACAGGGAGCTGGAAGAAGGGAACAGGGTGCAGGGTACAGGGAGCTGGAAGAAGGGAACAGGGTGCAGGGTACAGGGAGCTGGAAGAAGGGAACAGGGTGCAGGGTACAGGGAGCTGGAAGAAGGGAACAGGGTGCAGGGTACAGTTAGCTGGAAGAAAGGAACAGGGTGCAGGGTACTGGGAGCTGGAAGAAGGGAACAGGGTGCAGGGTACTGGGAGCTGGAAGAAGGGAACAGGGTGCAGGGTGCAGGGTACAGGGAGCTGGAAGAAGGGAACAGGGTGCAGGGTACAGGGATCGGGAAGAAGGGAACAGGGTGCAGGGTACAGTTAGCTGGAAGAAGGGAACAGGGTGCAGGGTACAGGGAGCTGGAAGAAGGGAACAGGGTGCAGGGTACAGGGAGCTGGAAGAAGGGAACAGGGTGCAGGGACTGGGAAGAAGGGAACAGGGTGCAGGGTACAGGGAGCTGGAAGAAGGGAACAGGGTGCAGGGTACTGGGAGCTGGAAGAAGGGAACAGGGTACAGGGAGCTGGAAGAAGGGAACAGGGTGCAGGGTACTGGGAGCTGGAAGAAGGGAACAGGGTGCAGGGTACAGGGAGCTGGAAGAAGGGAACAGGGCGCAGGGTACTGGGAGCTGGAAGAAGGGAACAGGGTGCAGGGTGCAGGGAGCTGGAAGAAGGGAACAGGGTGCAGGGTACAGGGAGCCGGAAGAAGGGAACAGGGTGCAGGGTACAGGGAGCTGGAAGAAGGGAACAGGGTGCAGGGTACAGGGAGCTGGAAGAAGAGAACAGGGTGCAGGGTACAGGGAGCTGGAAGAAGGGAACAGGGCGCAGGGTACTGGGAGCTGGAAGAAGGGAACAGGGTGCAGGGTACTGGGAGCTGGAAGAAGGGAACAGGGTGCAGGGTGCAGGGAGCTGGAAGAAGGGAACAGGGTGCAAGGTACAGGGAGCCGGAAGAAGGGAACAGGGTGCAGGGTACAGGGAGCTGGAAGAAGGGAACAGGGTGCAGGGTACAGGGCGCTGGAAGAAGGGAACAGGGTACAGGGAGCTGGAAGAAGGGAACAGGGTGCAGGGTACAGGGCGCTGGAAGAAGGGAACAGGGTACAGGGAGCTGGAAGAAGGGAACAGGGTGCAGGGTACAGGGAGCTGGAAGAAGGGAACAGGGTGCAGGGTACAGGGAGCTGGAAGAAGGGAACAGGGTGCAGGGTACAGGGAGCCGGAAGAAGGGAACAGGGTGCAGGGTACAGGGCGCTGGAAGAAGGGAACAGGGTACAGGGAGCTGGAAGAAGGGAACAGGGTGCAGGGTACAGGGCGCTGGAAGAAGGGAACAGGGTACAGGGAGCTGGAAGAAGGGAACAGGGTGCAGGGTACAGGGAGCTGGAAGAAGGGAACAGGGTGCAGGGTACAGGGAGCTGGAAGAAGGGAACAGGGTGCAGGGTACTGGGAGCTGGAAGAAGGGAACAGGGTGCAGGGTACTGGGAGCTGGAAGAAGGGAACAGGGTGCAGGGTACAGGGAGCTGGTAGAAGGGAACAGGGTGCAGGGTACAGGGAGCTGAAAGAAGGGAACAGGGTGCACGATACAGGGAGCTCGAAGAAGGGAACATGGTGCAGGGTACAGGGAGCTGGAAGAAGGGAACAGGGTGCAGGGTACAGGGAGCTGGAAGAAGGGAACAGGGTGCAGGGTACAGGGAGCTGGAAGAAGGGAACAGGGTGCAGGGTACAGGGAGCCGGAAGAAGGGAACAGGGTGCAGGGTACAGGGAGCCGGAAGAAGGGAACAGGGTGCAGGGTACAGGGAGCTGGAAGAAGGGAACAGGGTGCAGGGTACAGGGAGCTGGAAGAAGGGAACAGGGTGCAGGGTACAGGGAGCTGGAAGAAGGGAACAGGGTGCAGGGTACAGGGAGCCGGAAGAAGGGAACAGGGTGCAGGGTACAGGGCGCTGGAAGAAGGGAACAGGGTACAGGGAGCTGGAAGAAGGGAACAGGGTGCAGGGTACAGGGAGCCGGAAGAAGGGAACAGGGTGCAGGGTACAGGGCGCTGGAAGAAGGGAACAGGGTACAGGGAGCTGTAAGAAGGGAACAGGGTGCAGGGTACAGGGCGCTGGAAGAAGGGAACAGGGTACAGGGAGCTGGAAGAAGGGAACAGGGTGCAGGGTACTGGGAGCTGGAAGAAGGGAACAGGGTGCAGGGTGCAGAGTACAGGGAGCTGGAAGAAGGGAACAGGGTGCAGGGTACAGGGATCGGGAAGAAGGGAACAGGGTGCAGGGTACAGTTAGCAGGAAGAAGGGAACAGGGTGCAGGGTACAGGGAGCTGGAAGAAGGGAACAGGGTGCAGGGTACAGGGACTGGGAAGAAGGGAACAGGGTGCAGGGTACAGGGACTGGGAAGAAGGGAACAGGGTGCAGGGTACAGGGAGCTGGAAGAAGGGAACAGGGTACAGGGTACTGGGAGCTGGAAGAAGGGAACAGGGTACAGGGAGCTGGAAGAAGGGAACAGGGTGCAGGGTACTGGGAGCTGGAAGAAGGGAACAGGGTGCAGGGTACAGGGAGCTGGAAGAAGGGAACAGGGCGCAGGGTGCAGGGAGCTGGAAGAAGGGAACAGGGTGCAGGGTGCAGGGAGCTGGAAGAAGGGAACAGGGTGCAGGGTACAGGGAGCTGGAAGAAGAGAACAGGGTGCAGGGTACAGGGAGCTGGAAGAAGGGAACAGGGTGCAGGGTACTGGGATCGGGAAGAAGGGAACAGGGTGCAGGGTACTGGGAGCTGGAAGAAGGGAACAGGGTACAGGGAGCTGGAAGAAGGGAACAGGGTGCAGGGTACTGGGATCGGGAAGAAGGGACCAGGGTGCAGGGTACTGGGAGCTGGAAGAAGGGAACAGGGTACAGGGAGCTGGAAGAAGGGAACAGGGTGCAGGGTACAGGGAGCTGGAAGAAGGGAACAGGGTGCAGGGTACTGGGAGCTGGAAGAAGGGAACAGGGTACAGGGAGCTGGAAGAAGGGAACAGGGTGCAGGGTACTGGGAGCTGGAAGAAGGGAACAGGGTGCAGGGTACAGGGAGCTGGAAGAAGGGAACAGGGTGCAGGGTACTGGGAGCTGGAAGAAGGGAACAGGGTGCAGGGTACTGGGAGCTGGAAGAAGGGAACAGGGCGCAGGGTACAGGGAGCTGGAAGAAGGGAACAGGGTGCAGGGTACAGGGAGCTGGAAGAAGGGAACAGGGCGCAGGGTACTGGGAGCTGGAAGAAGGGAACAGGGCGCAGGGTACAGGGAGCCGGAAGAAGGGAACAGGGTGCAGGGTACAGGGAGCCGGAAGAAGGGAACAGGGTGCAGGGTACAGGGCGCTGGAAGAAGGGAACAGGGTACAGGGAGCTGGAAGAAGGGAACAGGGTGCAGGGTACAGGGCGCTGGAAGAAGGGAACAGGGTACAGGGAGCTGGAAGAAGGGAACAGGGTGCAGGGTACAGGGAGCTGGAAGAAGGGAACAGGGTGCAGGGTACAGGGAGCTGGAAGAAGGGAACAGGGTGCAGGGTACTGGGAGCTGGAAGAAGGGAACAGGGTGCAGGGTACTGGGAGCTGGAAGAAGGGAACAGGGTGCAGAGTACAGGGAGCTGGTAGAAGGGAACAGGGTGCAGGGTACAGGGAGCTGAAAGAAGGGAACAGGGTGCACGATACAGGGAGCTCGAAGAAGGGAACATGGTGCAGGGTACAGGGAGCTGGAAGAAGGGAACAGGGTGCAGGGTACAGGGAGCTGGAAGAAGGGAACAGGGTGCAGGGTACAGGGAGCTGGAAGAAGGGAACAGGGTGCAGGGTACAGGGAGCTGGAAGAAGGGAACAGGGTGCAGGGTACAGGGAGCCGGAAGAAGGGAACAGGGTGCAGGGTACAGGGAGCCGGAAAAAGGGAACAGGGTGCAGGGTACAGGGAGCTGGAAGAAGGGAACAGGGTGCAGGGTACAGGGAGCTGGAAGAAGGGAACAGGGTGCAGGGTACAGGGAGCCGGAAGAAGGGAACAGGGTGCAGGGTACAGGGCGCTGGAAGAAGGGAACAGGGTACAGGGAGCTGGAAGAAGGGAACAGGGTGCAGGGTACAGGGCGCTGGAAGAAGGGAACAGGGTACAGGGAGCTGGAAGAAGGGAACAGGGTGCAGGGTACTGGGAGCTGGAAGAAGGGAACAGGGTGCAGGGTGCAGGGTACAGGGAGCTGGAAGAAGGGAACAGGGTGCAGGGTACAGGGATCGGGAAGAAGGGAACAGGGTGCAGGGTACAGTTAGCTGGAAGAAGGGAACAGGGTGCAGGGTACAGGGACTGGGAAGAAGGGAACAGGGTGCAGGGTACTGGGAGCTGGAAGAAGGGAACAGGGTGCAGGGTACAGGGAGCTGGTAGAAGGGAACAGGGTGCAGGGTACAGGGAGCTGAAAGAAGGGAACAGGGTGCACGATACAGGGAGCTCGAAGAAGGGAACATGGTGCAGGGTACAGGGAGCTGGAAGAAGGGAACAGGGTGCAGGGTACTGGGAGCTGGAAGAAGGGAACAGGGTGCAGGGTACAGGGAGCCGGAAGAAGGGAACAGGGTGCAGGGTACAGGGCGCTGGAAGAAGGGAACAGGGTACAGGGAGCTGGAAGAAGGGAACAGGGTGCAGGGTACAGGGCGCTGGAAGAAGGGAACAGGGTACAGGGAGCTGGAAGAAGGGAACAGGGTGCAGGGTACTGGGAGCTGGAAGAAGGGAACAGGGTGCAGGGTGCAGGGTACAGGGAGCTGGAAGAAGGGAACAGGGTGCAGGGTACAGGGATCGGGAAGAAGGGAACAGGGTGCAGGGTACAGTTAGCTGGAAGAAGGGAACAGGGTGCAGGGTACAGGGAGCTGGAAGAAGGGAACAGGGTGCAGGGTACAGGGACTGGGAAGAAGGGAACAGGGTGCAGGGTACAGGGACTGGGAAGAAGGGAACAGGGTGCAGGGTACAGGGAGCTGGAAGAAGGGAACAGGGTGCAGGGTACTGGGAGCTGGAAGAAGGGAACAGGGTACAGGGAGCTGGAAGAAGGGAACAGGGTGCAGGGTACTGGGAGCTGGAAGAAGGGAACAGGGTGCAGGGTACAGGGAGCTGGAAGAAGGGAACAGGGCGCAGGGTGCAGGGAGCTGGAAGAAGGGAACAGGGTGCAGGGTGCAGGGAGCTGGAAGAAGGGAACAGGGTGCAGGGTACAGGGAGCTGGAAGAAGAGAACAGGGTGCAGGGTACAGGGAGCTGGAAGAAGGGAACAGGGTGCAGGGTACTGGGATCGGGAAGAAGGGAACAGGGTGCAGGGTACTGGGAGCTGGAAGAAGGGAACAGGGTACAGGGAGCTGGAAGAAGGGAACAGGGTGCAGGGTACTGGGATCGGGAAGAAGGGACCAGGGTGCAGGGTACTGGGAGCTGGAAGAAGGGAACAGGGTACAGGGAGCTGGAAGAAGGGAACAGGGTGCAGGGTACAGGGAGCTGGAAGAAGGGAACAGGGTGCAGGGTACTGGGAGCTGGAAGAAGGGAACAGGGTACAGGGAGCTGGAAGAAGGGAACAGGGTGCAGGGTACTGGGAGCTGGAAGAAGGGAACAGGGTGCAGGGTACAGGGAGCTGGAAGAAGGGAACAGGGTGCAGGGTACTGGGAGCTGGAAGAAGGGAACAGGGTGCAGGGTACTGGGAGCTGGAAGAAGGGAACAGGGCGCAGGGTACAGGGAGCTGGAAGAAGGGAACAGGGTGCAGGGTACAGGGAGCTGGAAGAAGGGAACAGGGCGCAGGGTACTGGGAGCTGGAAGAAGGGAACAGGGTGCAGGGTACAGGGAGCTGGAAGAAGGGAACAGGGTGCAGGGTACAGGGAGCCGGAAGAAGGGAACAGGGTGCAGGGTACAGGGCGCTGGAAGAAGGGAACAGGGTACAGGGAGCTGGAAGAAGGGAACAGGGTGCAGGGTACAGGGCGCTGGAAGAAGGGAACAGGGTACAGGGAGCTGGAAGAAGGGAACAGGGTGCAGGGTACAGGGAGCTGGAAGAAGGGAACAGGGTGCAGGGTACAGGGAGCTGGAAGAAGGGAACAGGGTGCAGGGTACTGGGAGCTGGAAGAAGGGAACAGGGTGCAGGGTACTGGGAGCTGGAAGAAGGGAACAGGGTGCAGAGTACAGGGAGCTGGTAGAAGGGAACAGGGTGCAGGGTACAGGGAGCTGAAAGAAGGGAACAGGGTGCACGATACAGGGAGCTCGAAGAAGGGAACATGGTGCAGGGTACAGGGAGCTGGAAGAAGGGAACAGGGTGCAGGGTACAGGGAGCTGGAAGAAGGGAACAGGGTGCAGGGTACAGGGAGCTGGAAGAAGGGAACAGGGTGCAGGGTACAGGGAGCTGGAAGAAGGGAACAGGGTGCAGGGTACAGGGAGCCGGAAGAAGGGAACAGGGTGCAGGGTACAGGGAGCCGGAAGAAGGGAACAGGGTGCAGGGTACAGGGAGCCGGAAGAAGGGAACAGGGTGCAGGGTACAGGGAGCTGGAAGAAGGGAACAGGGTGCAGGGTACAGGGAGCCGGAAGAAGGGAACAGGGTGCAGGGTACAGGGCGCTGGAAGAAGGGAACAGGGTACAGGGAGCTGGAAGAAGGGAACAGGGTGCAGGGTACAGGGCGCTGGAAGAAGGGAACAGGGTACAGGGAGCTGGAAGAAGGGAACAGGGTGCAGGGTACTGGGAGCTGGAAGAAGGGAACAGGGTGCAGGGTGCAGGGTACAGGGAGCTGGAAGAAGGGAACAGGGTGCAGGGTACAGGGATCGGGAAGAAGGGAACAGGGTGCAGGGTACAGTTAGCTGGAAGAAGGGAACAGGGTGCAGGGTACAGGGAGCTGGAAGAAGGGAACAGGGTGCAGGGTACAGGGACTGGGAAGAAGGGAACAGGGTGCAGGGTACAGGGACTGGGAAGAAGGGAACAGGGTGCAGGGTACTGGGAGCTGGAAGAAGGGAACAGGGTGCAGGGTACAGGGACTGGGAAGAAGGGAACAGGGTGCAGGGTACTGGGAGCTGGAAGAAGGGAACAGGGTGCAGGGTACAGGGAGCTGGTAGAAGGGAACAGGGTGCAGGGTACAGGGAGCTGAAAGAAGGGAACAGGGTGCACGATACAGGGAGCTCGAAGAAGGGAACATGGTGCAGGGTACAGGGAGCTGGAAGAAGGGAACAGGGTGCAGGGTACTGGGAGCTGGAAGAAGGGAACAGGGTGCAGGGTACAGGGAGCTGGTAGAAGGGAACAGGGTGCAGGGTACAGGGAGCTGAAAGAAGGGAACAGGGTGCACGATACAGGGAGCTCGAAGAAGGGAACATGGTGCAGGGTACAGGGAGCTGGAAGAAGGGAACAGGGTGCAGGGTACAGGGAGCTGGAAGAAGGGAACAGGGTGCAGGGTACAGGGAGCTGGAAGAAGGGAACAGGGTGCAGGGTACAGGGAGCTGGAAGAAGGGAACAGGGTGCAGGGTACAGGGAGCCGGAAGAAGGGAACAGGGTGCAGGGTACAGGGAGCTGGAAGAAGGGAACAGGGTGCAGGGTACAGGGAGCTGGAAGAAGGGAACAGGGTGCAGGGTACAGGGAGCCGGAAGAAGGGAACAGGGTGCAGGGTACAGGGCGCTGGAAGAAGGGAACAGGGTACAGGGAACTGGAAGAAGGGAACAGGGTGCAGGGTACAGGGCGCTGGAAGAAGGGAACAGGGTACAGGGAGCTGGAAGAAGGGAACAGGGTGCAGGGTACTGGGAGCTGGAAGAAGGGAACAGGGTGCAGGGTGCAGGGTACAGGGAGCTGGAAGAAGGGAACAGGGTGCAGGGTACAGGGATCGGGAAGAAGGGAACAGGGTGCAGGGTACAGGGAGCTGGAAGAAGGGAACAGGGTGCAGGGTACAGGGACTGGGAAGAAGGGAACAGGGTGCAGGGTACAGGGACTGGGAAGAAGGGAACAGGGTGCAGGGTACAGGGAGCTGGAAGAAGGGAACAGGGTGCAGGGTACTGGGAGCTGGAAGAAGGGAACAGGGTACAGGGAGCTGGAAGAAGGGAACAGGGTGCAGGGTACTGGGAGCTGGAAGAAGGGAACAGGGTGCAGGGTACAGGGAGCTGGAAGAAGGGAACAGGGCGCAGGGTGCAGGGAGCTGGAAGAAGGGAACAGGGTGCAGGGTGCAGGGAGCTGGAAGAAGGGAACAGGGTGCAGGGTACAGGGAGCTGGAAGAAGAGAACAGGGTGCAGGGTACAGGGAGCTGGAAGAAGGGAACAGGGTGCAGGGTACTGGGATCGGGAAGAAGGGAACAGGGTGCAGGGTACTGGGAGCTGGAAGAAGGGAACAGGGTACAGGGAGCTGGAAGAAGGGAACAGGGTGCAGGGTACTGGGATCGGGAAGAAGGGACCAGGGTGCAGGGTACTGGGAGCTGGAAGAAGGGAACAGGGTACAGGGAGCTGGAAGAAGGGAACAGGGTGCAGGGTACAGGGAGCTGGAAGAAGGGAACAGGGTGCAGGGTACTGGGAGCTGGAAGAAGGGAACAGGGTACAGGGAGCTGGAAGAAGGGAACAGGGTGCAGGGTACTGGGAGCTGGAAGAAGGGAACAGGGTGCAGGGTACAGGGAGCTGGAAGAAGGGAACAGGGTGCAGGGTACTGGGAGCTGGAAGAAGGGAACAGGGTGCAGGGTACTGGGAGCTGGAAGAAGGGAACAGGGCGCAGGGTACAGGGAGCTGGAAGAAGGGAACAGGGTGCAGGGTACAGGGAGCTGGAAGAAGGGAACAGGGCGCAGGGTACTGGGAGCTGGAAGAAGGGAACAGGGTGCAGGGTACAGGGAGCTGGAAGAAGGGAACAGGGTGCAGGGTACAGGGAGCCGGAAGAAGGGAACAGGGTGCAGGGTACAGGGCGCTGGAAGAAGGGAACAGGGTACAGGGAGCTGGAAGAAGGGAACAGGGTGCAGGGTACAGGGCGCTGGAAGAAGGGAACAGGGTACAGGGAGCTGGAAGAAGGGAACAGGGTACAGGGAGCTGGAAGAAGGGAACAGGGTGCAGGGTACAGGGAGCTGGAAGAAGGGAACAGGGTGCAGGGTACAGGGAGCTGGAAGAAGGGAACAGGGTGCAGGGTACTGGGAGCTGGAAGAAGGGAACAGGGTGCAGGGTACTGGGAGCTGGAAGAAGGGAACAGGGTGCAGAGTACAGGGAGCTGGTAGAAGGGAACAGGGTGCAGGGTACAGGGAGCTGAAAGAAGGGAACAGGGTGCACGATACAGGGAGCTCGAAGAAGGGAACATGGTGCAGGGTACAGGGAGCTGGAAGAAGGGAACAGGGTGCAGGGTACAGGGAGCTGGAAGAAGGGAACAGGGTGCAGGGTACAGGGAGCTGGAAGAAGGGAACAGGGTGCAGGGTACAGGGAGCCGGAAGAAGGGAACAGGGTGCAGGGTACAGGGAGCCGGAAGAAGGGAACAGGGTGCAGGGTACAGGGAGCTGGAAGAAGGGAACAGGGTGCAGGGTACAGGGAGCTGGAAGAAGGGAACAGGGTGCAGGGTACAGGGAGCCGGAAGAAGGGAACAGGGTGCAGGGTACAGGGCGCTGGAAGAAGGGAACAGGGTACAGGGAGCTGGAAGAAGGGAACAGGGTGCAGGGTACAGGGCGCTGGAAGAAGGGAACAGGGTACAGGGAGCTGGAAGAAGGGAACAGGGTGCAGGGTACTGGGAGCTGGAAGAAGGGAACAGGGTGCAGGGTGCAGGGTACAGGGAGCTGGAAGAAGGGAACAGGGTGCAGGGTACAGGGATCGGGAAGAAGGGAACAGGGTGCAGGGTACAGTTAGCTGGAAGAAGGGAACAGGGTGCAGGGTACAGGGAGCTGGAAGAAGGGAACAGGGTGCAGGGTACAGGGACTGGGAAGAAGGGAACAGGGTGCAGGGTACAGGGACTGGGAAGAAGGGAACAGGGTGCAGGGTACTGGGAGCTGGAAGAAGGGAACAGGGTGCAGGGTACAGGGAGCTGGTAGAAGGGAACAGGGTGCAGGGTACAGGGAGCTGAAAGAAGGGAACAGGGTGCACGATACAGGGAGCTCGAAGAAGGGAACATGGTGCAGGGTACAGGGAGCTGGAAGAAGGGAACAGGGTGCAGGGTACTGGGAGCTGGAAGAAGGGAACAGGGTGCAGGGTACAGGGAGCTGGTAGAAGGGAACAGGGTGCAGGGTACAGGGAGCTGAAAGAAGGGAACAGGGTGCACGATACAGGGAGCTCGAAGAAGGGAACATGGTGCAGGGTACAGGGAGCTGGAAGAAGGGAACAGGGTGCAGGGTACAGGGAGCTGGAAGAAGGGAACAGGGTGCAGGGTACAGGGAGCTGGAAGAAGGGAACAGGGTGCAGGGTACAGGGAGCCGGAAGAAGGGAACAGGGTGCAGGGTACAGGGAGCTGGAAGAAGGGAACAGGGTGCAGGGTACAGGGAGCTGGAAGAAGGGAACAGGGTGCAGGGTACAGGGAGCCGGAAGAAGGGAACAGGGTGCAGGGTACAGGGCGCTGGAAGAAGGGAACAGGGTACAGGGAACTGGAAGAAGGGAACAGGGTGCAGGGTACAGGGCGCTGGAAGAAGGGAACAGGGTACAGGGAGCTGGAAGAAGGGAACAGGGTGCAGGGTACTGGGAGCTGGAAGAAGGGAACAGGGTGCAGGGTGCAGGGTACAGGGAGCTGGAAGAAGGGAACAGGGTGCAGGGTACAGGGATCGGGAAGAAGGGAACAGGGTGCAGGGTACAGTTAGCTGGAAGAAGGGAACAGGGTGCAGGGTACAGGGAGCTGGAAGAAGGGAACAGGGTGCAGGGTACAGGGACTGGGAAGAAGGGAACAGGGTGCAGGGTACAGGGAGCTGGAAGAAGGGAACAGGGTGCAGGGTACTGGGAGCTGGAAGAAGGGAACAGGGTACAGGGAGCTGGAAGAAGGGAACAGGGTGCAGGGTACTGGGAGCTGGAAGAAGGGAACAGGGTGCAGGGTACAGGGAGCTGGAAGAAGGGAACAGGGCGCAGGGTACTGGGAGCTGGAAGAAGGGAACAGGGTGCAGGGAGCTGGAAGAAGGGAACAGGGTGCAGGGTACAGGGAGCTGGAAGAAGAGAACAGGGTGCAGGGTACAAGGAGCTGGAAGAAGGGAACAGGGTGCAGGGTACTGGGATCGGGAAGAAGGGAACAGGGTGCAGGGTACTGGGAGCTGGAAGAAGGGAACAGGGTACAGGGAGCTGGAAGAAGGGAACAGGGTGCAGGGTACTGGGATCGGGAAGAAGGGAACAGGGTGCAGGGTACTGGGAGCTGGAAGAAGGGAACAGGGTACAGGGAGCTGGAAGAAGGGAACAGGGTGCAGGGTACAGGGAGCTGGAAGAAGGGAACAGGGTGCAGGGTACTGGGAGCTGGAAGAAGGGAACAGGGTACAGGGAGCTGGAAGAAGGGAACAGGGTGCAGGGTACTGGGAGCTGGAAGAAGGGAACAGGGTGCAGGGTACAGGGAGCTGGAAGAAGGGAACAGGGTGCAGGGTACTGGGAGCTGGAAGAAGGGAACAGGGTGCAGGGTACTGGGAGCTGGAAGAAGGGAACAGGGCGCAGGGTACAGGGAGCTGGAAGAAGGGAACAGGGTGCAGGGTACAGGGAGCTGGAAGAAGGGAACAGGGCGCAGGGTACTGGGAGCTGGAAGAAGGGAACAGGGTGCAGGGTACAGGGAGCTGGAAGAAGGGAACAGGGTGCAGGGTACAGGGAGCCGGAAGAAGGGAACAGGGTGCAGGGTACAGGGCGCTGGAAGAAGGGAACAGGGTACAGGGAGCTGGAAGAAGGGAACAGGGTGCAGGGTACAGGGCGCTGGAAGAAGGGAACAGGGTACAGGGAGCTGGAAGAAGGGAACAGGGTGCAGGGTACAGGGAGCTGGAAGAAGGGAACAGGGTGCAGGGTACAGGGAGCTGGAAGAAGGGAACAGGGTGCAGGGTACAGGGAGCTGGAAGAAGGGAACAGGGTGCAGGGTACAGGGAGCTGGAAGAAGGGAACAGGGTGCAGGGTACAGTTAGCTGGAAGAAAGGAACAGGGTGCAGGGTACTGGGAGCTGGAAGAAGGGAACAGGGTGCAGGGTACTGGGAGCTGGAAGAAGGGAACAGGGTGCAGGGTGCAGGGTACAGGGAGCTGGAAGAAGGGAACAGGGTGCAGGGTACAGGGATCGGGAAGAAGGGAACAGGGTGCAGGGTACAGTTAGCTGGAAGAAGGGAACAGGGTGCAGGGTACAGGGAGCTGGAAGAAGGGAACAGGGTGCAGGGTACAGGGAGCTGGAAGAAGGGAACAGGGTGCAGGGACTGGGAAGAAGGGAACAGGGTGCAGGGTACAGGGAGCTGGAAGAAGGGAACAGGGTGCAGGGTACTGGGAGCTGGAAGAAGGGAACAGGGTACAGGGAGCTGGAAGAAGGGAACAGGGTGCAGGGTACTGGGAGCTGGAAGAAGGGAACAGGGTGCAGGGTACAGGGAGCTGGAAGAAGGGAACAGGGCGCAGGGTACTGGGAGCTGGAAGAAGGGAACAGGGTGCAGGGTGCAGGGAGCTGGAAGAAGGGAACAGGGTGCAGGGTACAGGGAGCCGGAAGAAGGGAACAGGGTGCAGGGTACAGGGAGCTGGAAGAAGGGAACAGGGTGCAGGGTACAGGGAGCTGGAAGAAGAGAACAGGGTGCAGGGTACAGGGAGCTGGAAGAAGGGAACAGGGCGCAGGGTACTGGGAGCTGGAAGAAGGGAACAGGGTGCAGGGTACTGGGAGCTGGAAGAAGGGAACAGGGTGCAGGGTGCAGGGAGCTGGAAGAAGGGAACAGGGTGCAAGGTACAGGGAGCCGGAAGAAGGGAACAGGGTGCAGGGTACAGGGAGCTGGAAGAAGGGAACAGGGTGCAGGGTACAGGGCGCTGGAAGAAGGGAACAGGGTACAGGGAGCTGGAAGAAGGGAACAGGGTGCAGGGTACAGGGCGCTGGAAGAAGGGAACAGGGTACAGGGAGCTGGAAGAAGGGAACAGGGTGCAGGGTACAGGGAGCTGGAAGAAGGGAACAGGGTGCAGGGTACAGGGAGCTGGAAGAAGGGAACAGGGTGCAGGGTACAGGGAGCCGGAAGAAGGGAACAGGGTGCAGGGTACAGGGCGCTGGAAGAAGGGAACAGGGTACAGGGAGCTGGAAGAAGGGAACAGGGTGCAGGGTACAGGGCGCTGGAAGAAGGGAACAGGGTACAGGGAGCTGGAAGAAGGGAACAGGGTGCAGGGTACAGGGAGCTGGAAGAAGGGAACAGGGTGCAGGGTACAGGGAGCTGGAAGAAGGGAACAGGGTGCAGGGTACTGGGAGCTGGAAGAAGGGAACAGGGTGCAGGGTACTGGGAGCTGGAAGAAGGGAACAGGGTGCAGGGTACAGGGAGCTGGTAGAAGGGAACAGGGTGCAGGGTACAGGGAGCTGAAAGAAGGGAACAGGGTGCACGATACAGGGAGCTCGAAGAAGGGAACATGGTGCAGGGTACAGGGAGCTGGAAGAAGGGAACAGGGTGCAGGGTACAGGGAGCTGGAAGAAGGGAACAGGGTGCAGGGTACAGGGAGCTGGAAGAAGGGAACAGGGTGCAGGGTACAGGGAGCCGGAAGAAGGGAACAGGGTGCAGGGTACAGGGAGCCGGAAGAAGGGAACAGGGTGCAGGGTACAGGGAGCTGGAAGAAGGGAACAGGGTGCAGGGTACAGGGAGCTGGAAGAAGGGAACAGGGTGCAGGGTACAGGGAGCTGGAAGAAGGGAACAGGGTGCAGGGTACAGGGAGCCGGAAGAAGGGAACAGGGTGCAGGGTACAGGGCGCTGGAAGAAGGGAACAGGGTACAGGGAGCTGGAAGAAGGGAACAGGGTGCAGGGTACAGGGAGCCGGAAGAAGGGAACAGGGTGCAGGGTACAGGGCGCTGGAAGAAGGGAACAGGGTACAGGGAGCTGTAAGAAGGGAACAGGGTGCAGGGTACAGGGCGCTGGAAGAAGGGAACAGGGTACAGGGAGCTGGAAGAAGGGAACAGGGTGCAGGGTACTGGGAGCTGGAAGAAGGGAACAGGGTGCAGGGTGCAGAGTACAGGGAGCTGGAAGAAGGGAACAGGGTGCAGGGTACAGGGATCGGGAAGAAGGGAACAGGGTGCAGGGTACAGTTAGCAGGAAGAAGGGAACAGGGTGCAGGGTACAGGGAGCTGGAAGAAGGGAACAGGGTGCAGGGTACAGGGACTGGGAAGAAGGGAACAGGGTGCAGGGTACAGGGACTGGGAAGAAGGGAACAGGGTGCAGGGTACAGGGAGCTGGAAGAAGGGAACAGGGTACAGGGTACTGGGAGCTGGAAGAAGGGAACAGGGTACAGGGAGCTGGAAGAAGGGAACAGGGTGCAGGGTACTGGGAGCTGGAAGAAGGGAACAGGGTGCAGGGTACAGGGAGCTGGAAGAAGGGAACAGGGCGCAGGGTGCAGGGAGCTGGAAGAAGGGAACAGGGTGCAGGGTGCAGGGAGCTGGAAGAAGGGAACAGGGTGCAGGGTACAGGGAGCTGGAAGAAGAGAACAGGGTGCAGGGTACAGGGAGCTGGAAGAAGGGAACAGGGTGCAGGGTACTGGGATCGGGAAGAAGGGAACAGGGTGCAGGGTACTGGGAGCTGGAAGAAGGGAACAGGGTACAGGGAGCTGGAAGAAGGGAACAGGGTGCAGGGTACTGGGATCGGGAAGAAGGGACCAGGGTGCAGGGTACTGGGAGCTGGAAGAAGGGAACAGGGTACAGGGAGCTGGAAGAAGGGAACAGGGTGCAGGGTACAGGGAGCTGGAAGAAGGGAACAGGGTGCAGGGTACTGGGAGCTGGAAGAAGGGAACAGGGTACAGGGAGCTGGAAGAAGGGAACAGGGTGCAGGGTACTGGGAGCTGGAAGAAGGGAACAGGGTGCAGGGTACAGGGAGCTGGAAGAAGGGAACAGGGTGCAGGGTACTGGGAGCTGGAAGAAGGGAACAGGGTGCAGGGTACTGGGAGCTGGAAGAAGGGAACAGGGCGCAGGGTACAGGGAGCTGGAAGAAGGGAACAGGGTGCAGGGTACAGGGAGCTGGAAGAAGGGAACAGGGCGCAGGGTACTGGGAGCTGGAAGAAGGGAACAGGGCGCAGGGTACAGGGAGCCGGAAGAAGGGAACAGGGTGCAGGGTACAGGGAGCCGGAAGAAGGGAACAGGGTGCAGGGTACAGGGCGCTGGAAGAAGGGAACAGGGTACAGGGAGCTGGAAGAAGGGAACAGGGTGCAGGGTACAGGGCGCTGGAAGAAGGGAACAGGGTACAGGGAGCTGGAAGAAGGGAACAGGGTGCAGGGTACAGGGAGCTGGAAGAAGGGAACAGGGTGCAGGGTACAGGGAGCTGGAAGAAGGGAACAGGGTGCAGGGTACTGGGAGCTGGAAGAAGGGAACAGGGTGCAGGGTACTGGGAGCTGGAAGAAGGGAACAGGGTGCAGAGTACAGGGAGCTGGTAGAAGGGAACAGGGTGCAGGGTACAGGGAGCTGAAAGAAGGGAACAGGGTGCACGATACAGGGAGCTCGAAGAAGGGAACATGGTGCAGGGTACAGGGAGCTGGAAGAAGGGAACAGGGTGCAGGGTACAGGGAGCTGGAAGAAGGGAACAGGGTGCAGGGTACAGGGAGCTGGAAGAAGGGAACAGGGTGCAGGGTACAGGGAGCTGGAAGAAGGGAACAGGGTGCAGGGTACAGGGAGCCGGAAGAAGGGAACAGGGTGCAGGGTACAGGGAGCCGGAAAAAGGGAACAGGGTGCAGGGTACAGGGAGCTGGAAGAAGGGAACAGGGTGCAGGGTACAGGGAGCTGGAAGAAGGGAACAGGGTGCAGGGTACAGGGAGCCGGAAGAAGGGAACAGGGTGCAGGGTACAGGGCGCTGGAAGAAGGGAACAGGGTACAGGGAGCTGGAAGAAGGGAACAGGGTGCAGGGTACAGGGCGCTGGAAGAAGGGAACAGGGTACAGGGAGCTGGAAGAAGGGAACAGGGTGCAGGGTACTGGGAGCTGGAAGAAGGGAACAGGGTGCAGGGTGCAGGGTACAGGGAGCTGGAAGAAGGGAACAGGGTGCAGGGTACAGGGATCGGGAAGAAGGGAACAGGGTGCAGGGTACAGTTAGCTGGAAGAAGGGAACAGGGTGCAGGGTACAGGGACTGGGAAGAAGGGAACAGGGTGCAGGGTACTGGGAGCTGGAAGAAGGGAACAGGGTGCAGGGTACAGGGAGCTGGTAGAAGGGAACAGGGTGCAGGGTACAGGGAGCTGAAAGAAGGGAACAGGGTGCACGATACAGGGAGCTCGAAGAAGGGAACATGGTGCAGGGTACAGGGAGCTGGAAGAAGGGAACAGGGTGCAGGGTACTGGGAGCTGGAAGAAGGGAACAGGGTGCAGGGTACAGGGAGCTGGTAGAAGGGAACAGGGTGCAGGGTACAGGGAGCTGAAAGAAGGGAACAGGGTGCACGATACAGGGAGCTCGAAGAAGGGAACATGGTGCAGGGTACAGGGAGCTGGAAGAAGGGAACAGGGTGCAGGGTACAGGGAGCTGGAAGAAGGGAACAGGGTGCAGGGTACAGGGAGCTGGAAGAAGGGAACAGGGTGCAGGGTACAGGGAGCTGGAAGAAGGGAACAGGGTGCAGGGTACAGGGAGCCGGAAGAAGGGAACAGGGTGCAGGGTACAGGGAGCTGGAAGAAGGGAACAGGGTGCAGGGTACAGGGAGCTGGAAGAAGGGAACAGGGTGCAGGGTACAGGGAGCTGGAAGAAGGGAACAGGGTGCAGGGTACAGGGAGCTGGAAGAAGGGAACAGGGTGCAGGGTACAGGGAGCCGGAAGAAGGGAACAGGGTGCAGGGTACAGGGCGCTGGAAGAAGGGAACAGGGTACAGGGAACTGGAAGAAGGGAACAGGGTGCAGGGTACAGGGCGCTGGAAGAAGGGAACAGGGTACAGGGAGCTGGAAGAAGGGAACAGGGTGCAGGGTACTGGGAGCTGGAAGAAGGGAACAGGGTGCAGGGTGCAGGGTACAGGGAGCTGGAAGAAGGGAACAGGGTGCAGGGTACAGGGATCGGGAAGAAGGGAACAGGGTGCAGGGTACAGGGAGCCGGAAGAAGGGAACAGGGTGCAGGGTACAGGGCGCTGGAAGAAGGGAACAGGGTACAGGGAACTGGAAGAAGGGAACAGGGTGCAGGGTACAGGGCGCTGGAAGAAGGGAACAGGGTACAGGGAGCTGGAAGAAGGGAACAGGGTGCAGGGTACTGGGAGCTGGAAGAAGGGAACAGGGTGCAGGGTGCAGGGTACAGGGAGCTGGAAGAAGGGAACAGGGTGCAGGGTACAGGGATCGGGAAGAAGGGAACAGGGTGCAGGGTACAGTTAGCTGGAAGAAGGGAACAGGGTGCAGGGTACAGGGAGCTGGAAGAAGGGAACAGGGTGCAGGTACAGGGACTGGGAAGAAGGGAACAGGGTGCAGGGTACAGGGAGCTGGAAGAAGGGAACAGGGTGCAGGGTACTGGGAGCTGGAAGAAGGGAACAGGGTGCAGGGTACTGGGAGCTGGAAGAAGGGAACAGGGTACAGGGAGCTGGAAGAAGGGAACAGGGTGCAGGGTACTGGGAGCTGGAAGAAGGGAACAGGGTGCAGGGTACAGGGAGCTGGAAGAAGGGAACAGGGCGCAGGGTACTGGGAGCTGGAAGAAGGGAACAGGGTGCAGGGAGCTGGAAGAAGGGAACAGGGTGCAGGGTACAGGGAGCTGGAAGAAGAGAACAGGGTGCAGGGTACAGGGAGCTGGAAGAAGGGAACAGGGTGCAGGGTACTGGGATCGGGAAGAAGGGAACAGAGTCAAGGGTACTGGGAGCTGGAAGAAGGGAACAGGGTACAGGGAGCTGGAAGAAGGGAACAGGGTGCAGGGTACTGGGATCGGGAAGAAGGGAACAGGGTGCAGGGTACTGGGAGCTGGAAGAAGGGAACAGGGTACAGGGAGCTGGAAGAAGGGAACAGGGTGCAGGGTACAGGGAGCTGGAAGAAGGGAACAGGGTGCAGGGTACTGGGAGCTGGAAGAAGGGAACAGGGTACAGGGAGCTGGAAGAAGGGAACAGGGTGCAGGGTACTGGGAGCTGGAAGAAGGGAACAGGGTGCAGGGTACAGGGAGCTGGAAGAAGGGAACAGGGTGCAGGGTACTGGGAGCTGGAAGAAGGGAACAGGGTGCAGGGTACTGGGAGCTGGAAGAAGGGAACAGGGTGCAGGGTACTGGGAGCTGGAAGAAGGGAACAGGGAGCTGGAAGAAGGGAACAGGGTGCAGGGTACAGGGAGCTGGAAGAAGGGAACAGGGCGCAGGGTACTGGGAGCTGGAAGAAGGGAACAGGGTGCAGGGTACAGGGAGCTGGAAGAAGGGAACAGGGTGCAGGGTACAGGGAGCCGGAAGAAGGGAACAGGGTGCAGGGTACAGGGCGCTGGAAGAAGGGAACAGGGTACAGGGAGCTGGAAGAAGGGAACAGGGTGCAGGGTACAGGGCGCTGGAAGAAGGGAACCGGGTACAGGGAGCTGGAAGAAGGGAACAGGGTGCAGGGTACAGGGAGCTGGAAGAAGGGAACAGGGTGCAGGGTACAGGGAGCTGGAAGAAGGGAACAGGGTGCAGGGTACAGGGAGCTGGAAGAAGGGAACAGGGTGCAGGGTACAGGGAGCTGGAAGAAGGGAACAGGGTGCAGGGTACAGGGAGCTGGAAGAAGGGAACAGGGTGCAGGGTACAGTTAGCTGGAAGAAAGGAACAGGGTGCAGGGTACTGGGAGCTGGAAGAAGGGAACAGGGTGCAGGGTACTGGGAGCTGGAAGAAGGGAACAGGGTGCAGGGTGCAGGGTACAGGGAGCTGGAAGAAGGGAACAGGGTGCAGGGTACAGGGATCGGGAAGAAGGGAACAGGGTGCAGGGTACAGTTAGCTGGAAGAAGGGAACAGGGTGCAGGGTACAGGGAGCTGGAAGAAGGGAACAGGGTGCAGGGTACAGGGAGCTGGAAGAAGGGAACAGGGTGCAGGGTACAGGGACTGGGAAGAAGGGAACAGGGTGCAGGGTACAGGGAGCTGGAAGAAGGGAACAGGGTGCAGGGTACTGGGAGCTGGAAGAAGGGAACAGGGTACAGGGAGCTGGAAGAAGGGAACAGGGTGCAGGGTACTGGGAGCTGGAAGAAGGGAACAGGGTGCAGGGTACAGGGAGCTGGAAGAAGGGAACAGGGCGCAGGGTACTGGGAGCTGGAAGAAGGGAACAGGGTGCAGGGTGCAGGGAGCTGGAAGAAGGGAACAGGGTGCAGGGTACAGGGAGCCGGAAGAAGGGAACAGGGTGCAGGGTACAGGGAGCTGGAAGAAGGGAACAGGGTGCAGGGTACAGGGAGCTGGAAGAAGAGAACAGGGTGCAGGGTACAGGGAGCTGGAAGAAGGGAACAGGGCGCAGGGTACTGGGAGCTGGAAGAAGGGAACAGGGTGCAGGGTACTGGGAGCTGGAAGAAGGGAACAGGGTGCAGGGTGCAGGGAGCTGGAAGAAGGGAACAGGGTGCAAGGTACAGGGAGCCGGAAGAAGGGAACAGGGTGCAGGGTACAGGGAGCTGGAAGAAGGGAACAGGGTGCAGGGTACAGGGAGCTGGAAGAAGAGAACAGGGTGCAGGGTACAGGGAGCTGGAAGAAGGGAACAGGGCGCAGGGTACTGGGAGCTGGAAGAAGGGAACAGGGTGCAGGGTACAGGGAGCTGGAAGAAGGGAACAGGGTGCAGGGTACAGGGAGCTGGAAGAAGGGAACAGGGTGCAGGGTACAGGGAGCTGGAAGAAGGGAACAGGGTGCAGGGTACAGGGAGCTGGAAGAAGAGAACAGGGTGCAGGGTACAGGGAGCTGGAAGAAGGGAACAGGGTGCAGGGTACAGGGAGCTGGAAGAAGGGAACAGGGTGCAGGGTACAGGGAGCTGGAAGAAGGGAACAGGGCGCAGGGTACTGGGAGCTGGAAGAAGGGAACAGGGTGCAGGGTACTGGGAGCTGGAAGAAGGGAACAGGGTGCTGGAAGAAGGGAACAGGGTGCAAGGTACAGGGAGCCGGAAGAAGGGAACAGGGTGCAGGGTACAGGGAGCCGGAAGAAGGGAACAGGGTGCAGGGTACAGGGAGCTGGAAGAAGGGAACAGGGTGCAGGGTACAGGGAGCTGGAAGAAGAGATCAGGGTGCAGGGTACAGGGAGCTGGAAGAAGGGAACAGGGTGCAGGGTACAGGGAGCTGGAAGAAGGGAACAGGGTGCAGGGTACAGGGAGCTGGAAGAAGAGAACAGGGTGCAGGGTACAGGGAGCCGGAAGAAGGGAACAGGGTGCAGGGTACAGGGAGCTGGAAGAAGGGAACAGGGTGCAGGGTACAGGGAGCTGGAAGAAGGGAACAGGGTGCAGGGCACAGGGAGCTGGAAGAAGGGAACATGGTGCAGGGTACAGGGAGCTGGAAGAAGAGAACAGGGTGCAGGGTACAGGGAGCCGGAAGAAGGGAACAGGGTGCAGGGTACAGGGCGCTGGAAGAAGGGAACAGGGTACAGGGAGCTGGAAGAAGGGAACAGGGTGCAGGGTACAGGGAGCTGGAAGAAGGGAACAGGGTGCAGGGTACAGGGAGCTGGAAGAAGGGAACAGGGTGCAGGGTACAGGGAGCTGGAAGAAGGGAACAGGGTGCAGGGTACAGGGAGCTGGAAGAAGGGAACAGGGTGCAGGGTACAGGGAGCTGGAAGAAGGGAACAGGGTACAGGGAGCTGGAAGAAGGGAACAGGGTGCAGGGTACTGGGATCGGGAAGAAGGGAACAGGGTGCAGGGTACTGGGAGCTGGAAGAAGGGAACAGGGTACAGGGAGCTGGAAGAAGGGAACAGGGTGCAGGGTACAGGGAGCTGGAAGAAGGGAACAGGGTGCAGGGTACTGGGAGCTGGAAGAAGGGAACAGGGTACAGGGAGCTGGAAGAAGGGAACAGGGTGCAGGGTACTGGTAGCTGGAAGAAGGGAACAGGGTGCAGGGTACAGGGAGCTGGAAGAAGGGAACAGGGTGCAGGGTACTGGGAGCTGGAAGAAGGGAACAGGGTGCAGGGTACTGGGAGCTGGAAGAAGGGAACAGGGTGCAGGGTACTGGGAGCTGGAAGAAGGGAACAGGGTGCAGGGTACAGGGAGCTGGAAGAAGGGAACAGGGCGCAGGGTACAGGGAGCTGGAAGAAGGGAACAGGGCGCAGGGTACAGGGAGCTGGAAGAAGGGAACAGGGCGCAGGGTACAGGGAGCTGGAAGAAGGGAACAGGGCGCAGGGTACAGGGAGCTGGAAGAAGGGAACAGGGTGCAGGGTACAGGGAGCTGGAAGAAGGGAACAGGGTGCAGGGTACAGGGCGCTGGAAGAAGGGAACAGGGTACAGGGAGCTGGAAGAAGGGAACAGGGTGCAGGGTACAGGGAGCTGGAAGAAGGGAACAGGGTACAGGGAGCCGGAAGAAGGGAACAGGGTGCAGGGTACAGGGAGCTGGAAGAAGGGAACAGGGTGCAGGGTACAGGGAGCTGGAAGAAGGGAACAGGGTGCAGGGTACAGGGAGCCGGAAGAAGGGAACAGGGTGCAGGGTACAGGGCGCTGGAAGAAGGGAACAGGGTACAGGGAGCTGGAAGAAGGGAACAGGGTGCAGGGAGCTGGAAGAAGGGAACAGGGTACAGGGAGCTGGAAGAAGGGAACAGGGTGCAGGGTACAGGGAGCTGGAAGAAGGGAACAGGGTGCAGGGTACAGGGAGCTGGAAGAAGGGAACAGGGTGCAGGGTACAGGGAGCTGGAAGAAGGGAACAGGGTGCAGGGTACAGGGAGCTGGAAGAAGGGAACAGGGTGCAGGGTACAGGGAGCTGGAAGAAGGGAACAGGGTGCAGGGTACAGGGAGCTGGAAGAAGGGAACAGGGTGCAGGGTACAGGGAGCTGGAAGAAGGGAACAGGGTGCAGGGTACAGTTAGCTGGAAGAAAGGAACAGGGTGCAGGGTACTGGGAGCTGGAAGAAGGGAACAGGGTGCAGGGTACTGGGAGCTGGAAGAAGGGAACAGGGTGCAGGGTGCAGGGAGCTGGAAGAAGGGAACAGGGTGCAGGGTACAGGGATCGGGAAGAAGGGAACAGGGTGCAGGGTACAGTTAGCTGGAAGAAGGGAACAGGGTGCAGGGTACAGGGAGCTGGAAGAAGGGAACAGGGTGCAGGGTACAGGGAGCAGGGTACAGGGACTGGGAAGAAGGGAACAGGGTGCAGGGTACAGGGAGCTGGAAGAAGGGAACAGGGTGCAGGGTACTGGGAGCTGGAAGAAGGGAACAGGGTACAGGGAGCTGGAAGAAGGGAACAGGGTGCAGGGTACTGGGAGCTGGAAGAAGGGAACAGGGTGCAGGGTACTGGGAGCTGGAAGAAGGGAACAGGGTGCAGGGTACAGGGAGCTGGAAGAAGGGAACAGGGTGCAGGGTACAGGGAGCTGGAAGAAGGGAACAGGGCGCAGGGTACTGGGAGCTGGAAGAAGGGAACAGGGTGCAGGGTGCAGGGAGCTGGAAGAAGAGAACAGGGTGCAGGGTACAGGGAGCTGGAAGAAGGGAACAGGGTGCAGGGTACTGGGATCAGGAAGAAGGGAACAGGGTGCAGGGTACTGGGAGCTGGAAGAAGGGAACAGGGTACAGGGAGCTGGAAGAAGGGAACAGGGTGCAGGGTACTGGGATCGGGAAGAAGGGAACAGGGTGCAGGGTACTGGGAGCTGGAAGAAGGGAACAGGGTACAGGGAGCTGGAAGAAGGGAACAGGGTGCAGGGCACAGGGAGCTGGAAGAAGGGAACAGGGTGCAGGGTACAGGGAGCTGGAAGAAGAGAACAGGGTGCAGGGTACAGGGAGCTGGAAGAAGGGAACAGGGTGCAGGGTACAGGGAGCTGGAAGAAGGGAACAGGGTGCAGGGTACAGGGAGCCGGAAGAAGGGAACAGGGTGCAGGGTACAGGGATCGGGAAGAAGGGAACAGGGTGCAGGGTACAGGGATCGGGAAGAAGGGAACAGGGTGCAGGGTACAGGGAGCTGGAAGAAGGGAACAGGGTGCAGGGTACAGGGATCGGGAAGAAGGGAACAGGGTGCAGGGTACAGGGAGCTGGAAGAAGGGAACAGGGTGCAGGGTACAGGGAGCTGGAAGAAGGGAACAGGGTGCAGGGTACAGGGAGCTGGAAGAAGGGAACAGGGTGCAGGGTACAGGGAGCTGGAAGAAGGGAACAGGGTGCAGGGTACAGGGAGCTGGAAGAAGGGAACAGGGTGCAGGGCACAGGGAGCTGGAAGAAGGGAACAGGGTGCAGGGTACAGGGAGCTGGAAGAAGAGAACAGGGTGCAGGGTACAGGGAGCTGGAAGAAGGGAACGGGGTGCAGGGTACAGGGAGCTGGAAGAAGGGAACAGGGTGCAGGGTACAGGGAGCGGGAAGAAGGGAACAGGGTGCAGGGTACAGGGAGCTGGAAGAAGGGAACAGGGTGCAGGGTACAGGGAGCTGGAAGAAGGGAACAGGGTGCAGGGTACAGGGAGCTGGAAGAAGGGAACAGGGTGCAGGGTACAGGGAGCCGGAAGAAGGGAACAGGGTGCAGGGTACAGGGAGCTGGAAGAAGGGAACAGGGTGCAAGGTACAGGGAGCTGGAAGAAGGGAACAGGGTGCAGGGTACAGGGAGCTGGAAGAAGGGAACAGGGTGCAGGGTACAGGGAGCTGGAAGAAGGGAACAGGGTGCAGGGTACAGGGAGCTGGAAGAAGGGAACAGGGTGCAGGGTACAGGGAGCCGGAAGAAGGGAACAGGGTGCAGGGTACAGGGAGCTGGAAGAAGGGAACAGGGTGCAAGGTACAGGGAGCTGGAAGAAGGGAACAGGGTGCAGGGTACAGGGAGCTGGAAGAAGGGAACAGGGTGCAGGGTACAGGGAGCTGGAAGAAGGGAACAGGGTGCAGGGTACAGGGAGCTGGAAGAAGGGAACAGGGTGCAGGGTACAGGGAGCTGGAAGAAGAGAACAGGGTGCAGGGTACAGGGAGCTGGAAGAAGAGAACAGGGTGCAGGGTACGGGGAGCTGGAAGAAGGGAACAGGGTGCAGGGTACAGGGAGCTGGAAGAAGGGAACAGGGTGCAGGGTACAGGGAGCCGGAAGAAGGGAACAGGGTGCAGGGTACAGGGATCGGGAAGAAGGGAACAGGGTGCAGGGTACAGGGATCGGGAAGAAGGGAACAGGGTGCAGGGTACAGGGATCGGGAAGAAGGGAACAGGGTGCAGGGTACAGGGAGCTGGAAGAAGGGAACAGGGTGCAGGGTACAGGGATCGGGAAGAAGGGAACAGGGTGCAGGGTACAGGGAGCTGGAAGAAGGGAACAGGGTGCAGGGTACAGGGAGCTGGAAGAAGGGAACAGGGTGCAGGGTACAGGGAGCTGGAAGAAGGGAACAGGGTGCAGGGTACAGGGAGCTGGAAGAAGGGAACAGGGTGCAGGGTACAGGGAGCTGGAAGAAGGGAACAGGGTGCAGGGCACAGGGAGCTGGAAGAAGGGAACAGGGTGCAGGGTACAGGGAGCTGGAAGAAGAGAACGGGGTGCAGGGTACAGGGAGCTGGAAGAAGGGAACGGGGTGCAGGGTACAGGGAGCTGGAAGAAGGGAACAGGGTGCAGGGTACAGGGAGCTGGAAGAAGGGAACAGGGTGCAGGGTACAGGGAGCTGGAAGAAGGGAACAGGGTGCAGGGTACAGGGAGCTGGAAGAAGGGAACAGGGTGCAGGGTACAGGGAGCTGGAAGAAGGGAACAGGGCGCAGGGTACTGGGAGCTGGAAGAAGGGAACAGGGTGCAGGGTACTGGGAGCTGGAAGAAGGGAACAGGGTGCAGGGTGCAGGGAGCCGGAAGAAGGGAACAGGGTGCAAGGTACAGGGAGCCGGAAGAAGGGAACAGGGTGCAGGGTACAGGGAGCTGGAAGAAGGGAACAGGGTGCAGGGTACAGGGAGCTGGAAGAAGGGAACAGGGTGCAGGGTACAGGGAGCTGGAAGAAGAGAACAGGGTGCAGGGTACAGGGAGCTGGAAGAAGGGAACAGGGTGCAGGGTACAGGGAGCTGGAAGAAGGGAACAGGGTGCAGGGTACAGGGAGCTGGAAGAAGAGAACAGGGTGCAGGGTACAGGGATCGGGAAGAAGGGAACAGGGTGCAGGGTACAGGGCGCTGGAAGAAGGGAACAGGGTACAGGGAGCTGGAAGAAGGGAACAGGGTGCAGGGTACAGGGCGCTGGAAGAAGGGAACAGGGTACAGGGAGCTGGAAGAAGGGAACAGGGTGCAGGGTACAGGGAGCTGGAAGAAGGGAACAGGGTGCAGGGTACAGGGAGCTGGAAGAAGGGAACAGGGTGCAGGGTACAGGGAGCTGGAAGAAGGGAACAGGGTGCAGGGTACAGGGAGCGGGAAGAAGGGAACAGGGTGCAGGGTACAGGGAGCTGGAAGAAGGGAACAGGGTGCAGGGTACAGGGAGCTGGAAGAAGGGAACAGGGTGCAGGGTACAGGGAGCTGGAAGAAGGGAACAGGGTGCAGGGTACAGGGAGCCGGAAGAAGGGAACAGGGTGCAGGGTACAGGGAGCTGGAAGAAGGGAACAGGGTGCAAGGTACAGGGAGCTGGAAGAAGGGAACAGGGTGCAGGGTACAGGGAGCTGGAAGAAGGGAACAGGGTGCAGGGTACAGGGAGCTGGAAGAAGGGAACAGGGTGCAGGGTACAGGGAGCTGGAAGAAGGGAACAGGGTGCAGGGTACAGGGAGCTGGAAGAAGAGAACAGGGTGCAGGGTACAGGGAGCTGGAAGAAGAGAACAGGGTGCAGGGTACGGGGAGCTGGAAGAAGGGAACAGGGTGCAGGGTACAGGGAGCTGGAAGAAGGGAACAGGGAGCAGGGTACAGGGAGCTGGAAGAAGGGAACAGGGTGCAGGGTACAGGGCGCTGGAAGAAGGGAACAGGGTACAGGGAGCTGGAAGAAGGGAACAGGGTGCAGGGTACTGGGAGCTGGAAGAAGGGAACAGGGTGCAGGGTGCAGGGTACAGGGAGCTGGAAGAAGGGAACAGGGTGCAGGGTACAGGGATCGGGAAGAAGGGAACAGGGTGCAGGGTACAGTTAGCTGGAAGAAGGGAACAGGGTGCAGGGTACAGGGACTGGGAAGAAGGGAACAGGGTGCAGGGTACTGGGAGCTGGAAGAAGGGAACAGGGTGCAGGGTACAGGGAGCTGGTAGAAGGGAACAGGGTGCAGGGTACAGGGAGCTGAAAGAAGGGAACAGGGTGCACGATACAGGGAGCTCGAAGAAGGGAACATGGTGCAGGGTACAGGGAGCTGGAAGAAGGGAACAGGGTGCAGGGTACTGGGAGCTGGAAGAAGGGAACAGGGTGCAGGGTACAGGGAGCTGGTAGAAGGGAACAGGGTGCAGGGTACAGGGAGCTGAAAGAAGGGAACAGGGTGCACGATACAGGGAGCTCGAAGAAGGGAACATGGTGCAGGGTACAGGGAGCTGGAAGAAGGGAACAGGGTGCAGGGTACAGGGAGCTGGAAGAAGGGAACAGGGTGCAGGGTACAGGGAGCTGGAAGAAGGGAACAGGGTGCAGGGTACAGGGAGCTGGAAGAAGGGAACAGGGTGCAGGGTACAGGGAGCCGGAAGAAGGGAACAGGGTGCAGGGTACAGGGAGCTGGAAGAAGGGAACAGGGTGCAGGGTACAGGGAGCTGGAAGAAGGGAACAGGGTGCAGGGTACAGGGAGCTGGAAGAAGGGAACAGGGTGCAGGGTACAGGGAGCTGGAAGAAGGGAACAGGGTGCAGGGTACAGGGAGCCGGAAGAAGGGAACAGGGTGCAGGGTACAGGGCGCTGGAAGAAGGGAACAGGGTACAGGGAACTGGAAGAAGGGAACAGGGTGCAGGGTACAGGGCGCTGGAAGAAGGGAACAGGGTACAGGGAGCTGGAAGAAGGGAACAGGGTGCAGGGTACTGGGAGCTGGAAGAAGGGAACAGGGTGCAGGGTGCAGGGTACAGGGAGCTGGAAGAAGGGAACAGGGTGCAGGGTACAGGGATCGGGAAGAAGGGAACAGGGTGCAGGGTACAGGGAGCCGGAAGAAGGGAACAGGGTGCAGGGTACAGGGCGCTGGAAGAAGGGAACAGGGTACAGGGAACTGGAAGAAGGGAACAGGGTGCAGGGTACAGGGCGCTGGAAGAAGGGAACAGGGTACAGGGAGCTGGAAGAAGGGAACAGGGTGCAGGGTACTGGGAGCTGGAAGAAGGGAACAGGGTGCAGGGTGCAGGGTACAGGGAGCTGGAAGAAGGGAACAGGGTGCAGGGTACAGGGATCGGGAAGAAGGGAACAGGGTGCAGGGTACAGTTAGCTGGAAGAAGGGAACAGGGTGCAGGGTACAGGGAGCTGGAAGAAGGGAACAGGGTGCAGGGTACAGGGACTGGGAAGAAGGGAACAGGGTGCAGGGTACAGGGAGCTGGAAGAAGGGAACAGGGTGCAGGGTACTGGGAGCTGGAAGAAGGGAACAGGGTGCAGGGTACTGGGAGCTGGAAGAAGGGAACAGGGTACAGGGAGCTGGAAGAAGGGAACAGGGTGCAGGGTACTGGGAGCTGGAAGAAGGGAACAGGGTGCAGGGTACAGGGAGCTGGAAGAAGGGAACAGGGCGCAGGGTACTGGGAGCTGGAAGAAGGGAACAGGGTGCAGGGAGCTGGAAGAAGGGAACAGGGTGCAGGGTACAGGGAGCTGGAAGAAGAGAACAGGGTGCAGGGTACAGGGAGCTGGAAGAAGGGAACAGGGTGCAGGGTACTGGGATCGGGAAGAAGGGAACAGAGTCAAGGGTACTGGGAGCTGGAAGAAGGGAACAGGGTACAGGGAGCTGGAAGAAGGGAACAGGGTGCAGGGTACTGGGATCGGGAAGAAGGGAACAGGGTGCAGGGTACTGGGAGCTGGAAGAAGGGAACAGGGTACAGGGAGCTGGAAGAAGGGAACAGGGTGCAGGGTACAGGGAGCTGGAAGAAGGGAACAGGGTGCAGGGTACTGGGAGCTGGAAGAAGGGAACAGGGTACAGGGAGCTGGAAGAAGGGAACAGGGTGCAGGGTACTGGGAGCTGGAAGAAGGGAACAGGGTGCAGGGTACAGGGAGCTGGAAGAAGGGAACAGGGTGCAGGGTACTGGGAGCTGGAAGAAGGGAACAGGGTGCAGGGTACTGGGAGCTGGAAGAAGGGAACAGGGTGCAGGGTACTGGGAGCTGGAAGAAGGGAACAGGGAGCTGGAAGAAGGGAACAGGGTGCAGGGTACAGGGAGCTGGAAGAAGGGAACAGGGCGCAGGGTACTGGGAGCTGGAAGAAGGGAACAGGGTGCAGGGTACAGGGAGCTGGAAGAAGGGAACAGGGTGCAGGGTACAGGGAGCCGGAAGAAGGGAACAGGGTGCAGGGTACAGGGCGCTGGAAGAAGGGAACAGGGTACAGGGAGCTGGAAGAAGGGAACAGGGTGCAGGGTACAGGGCGCTGGAAGAAGGGAACCGGGTACAGGGAGCTGGAAGAAGGGAACAGGGTGCAGGGTACAGGGAGCTGGAAGAAGGGAACAGGGTGCAGGGTACAGGGAGCTGGAAGAAGGGAACAGGGTGCAGGGTACAGGGAGCTGGAAGAAGGGAACAGGGTGCAGGGTACAGGGAGCTGGAAGAAGGGAACAGGGTGCAGGGTACAGTTAGCTGGAAGAAAGGAACAGGGTGCAGGGTACTGGGAGCTGGAAGAAGGGAACAGGGTGCAGGGTACTGGGAGCTGGAAGAAGGGAACAGGGTGCAGGGTGCAGGGTACAGGGAGCTGGAAGAAGGGAACAGGGTGCAGGGTACAGGGATCGGGAAGAAGGGAACAGGGTGCAGGGTACAGTTAGCTGGAAGAAGGGAACAGGGTGCAGGGTACAGGGAGCTGGAAGAAGGGAACAGGGTGCAGGGTACAGGGAGCTGGAAGAAGGGAACAGGGTGCAGGGTACAGGGACTGGGAAGAAGGGAACAGGGTGCAGGGTACAGGGAGCTGGAAGAAGGGAACAGGGTGCAGGGTACTGGGAGCTGGAAGAAGGGAACAGGGTACAGGGAGCTGGAAGAAGGGAACAGGGTGCAGGGTACTGGGAGCTGGAAGAAGGGAACAGGGTGCAGGGTACAGGGAGCTGGAAGAAGGGAACAGGGCGCAGGGTACTGGGAGCTGGAAGAAGGGAACAGGGTGCAGGGTGCAGGGAGCTGGAAGAAGGGAACAGGGTGCAGGGTACAGGGAGCCGGAAGAAGGGAACAGGGTGCAGGGTACAGGGAGCTGGAAGAAGGGAACAGGGTGCAGGGTACAGGGAGCTGGAAGAAGAGAACAGGGTGCAGGGTACAGGGAGCTGGAAGAAGGGAACAGGGCGCAGGGTACTGGGAGCTGGAAGAAGGGAACAGGGTGCAGGGTACTGGGAGCTGGAAGAAGGGAACAGGGTGCAGGGTGCAGGGAGCTGGAAGAAGGGAACAGGGTGCAGGGTACAGGGAGCTGGAAGAAGAGAACAGGGTGCAGGGTACAGGGAGCTGGAAGAAGGGAACAGGGTGCAGGGTACAGGGAGCTGGAAGAAGGGAACAGGGTGCAGGGTACAGGGAGCTGGAAGAAGGGAACAGGGCGCAGGGTACTGGGAGCTGGAAGAAGGGAACAGGGTGCAGGGTACTGGGAGCTGGAAGAAGGGAACAGGGTGCTGGAAGAAGGGAACAGGGTGCAAGGTACAGGGAGCCGGAAGAAGGGAACAGGGTGCAGGGTACAGGGAGCCGGAAGAAGGGAACAGGGTGCAGGGTACAGGGAGCTGGAAGAAGGGAACAGGGTGCAGGGTACAGGGAGCTGGAAGAAGGGAACAGGGTGCAGGGTACAGGGAGCTGGAAGAAGGGAACAGGGTGCAGGGTACAGGGAGCTGGAAGAAGAGAACAGGGTGCAGGGTACAGGGAGCCGGAAGAAGGGAACAGGGTGCAGGGTACAGGGAGCTGGAAGAAGGGAACAGGGTGCAGGGTACAGGGAGCTGGAAGAAGGGAACAGGGTGCAGGGCACAGGGAGCTGGAAGAAGGGAACATGGTGCAGGGTACAGGGAGCTGGAAGAAGAGAACAGGGTGCAGGGTACAGGGAGCCGGAAGAAGGGAACAGGGTGCAGGGTACAGGGCGCTGGAAGAAGGGAACAGGGTACAGGGAGCTGGAAGAAGGGAACAGGGTGCAGGGTACAGGGAGCTGGAAGAAGGGAACAGGGTGCAGGGTACAGGGAGCTGGAAGAAGGGAACAGGGTGCAGGGTACAGGGAGCTGGAAGAAGGGAACAGGGTGCAGGGTACAGGGAGCTGGAAGAAGGGAACAGGGTGCAGGGTACAGGGAGCTGGAAGAAGGGAACAGGGTACAGGGAGCTGGAAGAAGGGAACAGGGTGCAGGGTACAGGGAGCTGGAAGAAGAGAACAGGGTGCAGGGTACAGGGAGCTGGAAGAAGGGAACAGGGCGCAGGGTACTGGGAGCTGGAAGAAGGGAACAGGGTGCAGGGTACTGGGAGCTGGAAGAAGGGAACAGGGTGCAGGGTGCAGGGAGCTGGAAGAAGGGAACAGGGTGCAGGGTACAGGGAGCTGGAAGAAGGGAACAGGGTGCAGGGTACAGGGAGCTGGAAGAAGGGAACAGGGTGCAGGGTACAGGGACTGGGAAGAAGGGAACAGGGTGCAGGGTACAGGGAGCTGGAAGAAGGGAACAGGGTGCAGGGTACTGGGAGCTGGAAGAAGGGAACAGGGTACAGGGAGCTGGAAGAAGGGAACAGGGTGCAGGGTACTGGGAGCTGGAAGAAGGGAACAGGGTGCAGGGTACAGGGAGCTGGAAGAAGGGAACAGGGCGCAGGGTACTGGGAGCTGGAAGAAGGGAACAGGGTGCAGGGTGCAGGGAGCTGGAAGAAGGGAACAGGGTGCAGGGTACAGGGAGCCGGAAGAAGGGAACAGGGTGCAGGGTACAGGGAGCTGGAAGAAGGGAACAGGGTGCAGGGTACAGGGAGCTGGAAGAAGAGAACAGGGTGCAGGGTACAGGGAGCTGGAAGAAGGGAACAGGGCGCAGGGTACTGGGAGCTGGAAGAAGGGAACAGGGTGCAGGGTACTGGGAGCTGGAAGAAGGGAACAGGGTGCAGGGTGCAGGGAGCTGGAAGAAGGGAACAGGGTGCAGGGTACAGGGAGCTGGAAGAAGAGAACAGGGTGCAGGGTACAGGGAGCTGGAAGAAGGGAACAGGGTGCAGGGTACAGGGAGCTGGAAGAAGGGAACAGGGTGCAGGGTACAGGGAGCTGGAAGAAGGGAACAGGGCGCAGGGTACTGGGAGCTGGAAGAAGGGAACAGGGTGCAGGGTACTGGGAGCTGGAAGAAGGGAACAGGGTGCTGGAAGAAGGGAACAGGGTGCAAGGTACAGGGAGCCGGAAGAAGGGAACAGGGTGCAGGGTACAGGGAGCCGGAAGAAGGGAACAGGGTGCAGGGTACAGGGAGCTGGAAGAAGGGAACAGGGTGCAGGGTACAGGGAGCTGGAAGAAGGGAACAGGGTGCAGGGTACAGGGAGCTGGAAGAAGGGAACAGGGTGCAGGGTACAGGGAGCTGGAAGAAGAGAACAGGGTGCAGGGTACAGGGAGCCGGAAGAAGGGAACAGGGTGCAGGGTACAGGGAGCTGGAAGAAGGGAACAGGGTGCAGGGTACAGGGAGCTGGAAGAAGGGAACAGGGTGCAGGGCACAGGGAGCTGGAAGAAGGGAACATGGTGCAGGGTACAGGGAGCTGGAAGAAGAGAACAGGGTGCAGGGTACAGGGAGCCGGAAGAAGGGAACAGGGTGCAGGGTACAGGGCGCTGGAAGAAGGGAACAGGGTACAGGGAGCTGGAAGAAGGGAACAGGGTGCAGGGTACAGGGAGCTGGAAGAAGGGAACAGGGTGCAGGGTACAGGGAGCTGGAAGAAGGGAACAGGGTGCAGGGTACAGGGAGCTGGAAGAAGGGAACAGGGTGCAGGGTACAGGGAGCTGGAAGAAGGGAACAGGGTGCAGGGTACAGGGAGCTGGAAGAAGGGAACAGGGTACAGGGAGCTGGAAGAAGGGAACAGGGTGCAGGGTACTGGGATCGGGAAGAAGGGAACAGGGTGCAGGGTACTGGGAGCTGGAAGAAGGGAACAGGGTACAGGGAGCTGGAAGAAGGGAACAGGGTGCAGGGTACAGGGAGCTGGAAGAAGGGAACAGGGTGCAGGGTACTGGGAGCTGGAAGAAGGGAACAGGGTACAGGGAGCTGGAAGAAGGGAACAGGGTGCAGGGTACTGGTAGCTGGAAGAAGGGAACAGGGTGCAGGGTACAGGGAGCTGGAAGAAGGGAACAGGGTGCAGGGTACTGGGAGCTGGAAGAAGGGAACAGGGTGCAGGGTACTGGGAGCTGGAAGAAGGGAACAGGGTGCAGGGTACTGGGAGCTGGAAGAAGGGAACAGGGTGCAGGGTACAGGGAGCTGGAAGAAGGGAACAGGGTGCAGGGTACAGGGAGCTGGAAGAAGGGAACAGGGCGCAGGGTACAGGGAGCTGGAAGAAGGGAACAGGGCGCAGGGTACAGGGAGCTGGAAGAAGGGAACAGGGCGCAGGGTACAGGGAGCTGGAAGAAGGGAACAGGGTGCAGGGTACAGGGAGCTGGAAGAAGGGAACAGGGTGCAGGGTACAGGGCGCTGGAAGAAGGGAACAGGGTACAGGGAGCTGGAAGAAGGGAACAGGGTGCAGGGTACAGGGAGCTGGAAGAAGGGAACAGGGTACAGGGAGCCGGAAGAAGGGAACAGGGTGCAGGGTACAGGGAGCTGGAAGAAGGGAACAGGGTGCAGGGTACAGGGAGCTGGAAGAAGGGAACAGGGTGCAGGGTACAGGGAGCCGGAAGAAGGGAACAGGGTGCAGGGTACAGGGCGCTGGAAGAAGGGAACAGGGTACAGGGAGCTGGAAGAAGGGAACAGGGTGCAGGGAGCTGGAAGAAGGGAACAGGGTACAGGGAGCTGGAAGAAGGGAACAGGGTGCAGGGTACAGGGAGCTGGAAGAAGGGAACAGGGTGCAGGGTACAGGGAGCTGGAAGAAGGGAACAGGGTGCAGGGTACAGGGAGCTGGAAGAAGGGAACAGGGTGCAGGGTACAGGGAGCTGGAAGAAGGGAACAGGGTGCAGGGTACAGGGAGCTGGAAGAAGGGAACAGGGTGCAGGGTACAGGGAGCTGGAAGAAGGGAACAGGGTGCAGGGTACAGTTAGCTGGAAGAAAGGAACAGGGTGCAGGGTACTGGGAGCTGGAAGAAGGGAACAGGGTGCAGGGTACTGGGAGCTGGAAGAAGGGAACAGGGTGCAGGGTGCAGGGAGCTGGAAGAAGGGAACAGGGTGCAGGGTACAGGGATCGGGAAGAAGGGAACAGGGTGCAGGGTACAGTTAGCTGGAAGAAGGGAACAGGGTGCAGGGTACAGGGAGCTGGAAGAAGGGAACAGGGTGCAGGGTACAGGGAGCAGGGTACAGGGACTGGGAAGAAGGGAACAGGGTGCAGGGTACAGGGAGCTGGAAGAAGGGAACAGGGTGCAGGGTACTGGGAGCTGGAAGAAGGGAACAGGGTACAGGGAGCTGGAAGAAGGGAACAGGGTGCAGGGTACTGGGAGCTGGAAGAAGGGAACAGGGTGCAGGGTACTGGGAGCTGGAAGAAGGGAACAGGGTGCAGGGTACAGGGAGCTGGAAGAAGGGAACAGGGTGCAGGGTACAGGGAGCTGGAAGAAGGGAACAGGGCGCAGGGTACTGGGAGCTGGAAGAAGGGAACAGGGTGCAGGGTGCAGGGAGCTGGAAGAAGAGAACAGGGTGCAGGGTACAGGGAGCTGGAAGAAGGGAACAGGGTGCAGGGTACTGGGATCAGGAAGAAGGGAACAGGGTGCAGGGTACTGGGAGCTGGAAGAAGGGAACAGGGTACAGGGAGCTGGAAGAAGGGAACAGGGTGCAGGGTACTGGGATCGGGAAGAAGGGAACAGGGTGCAGGGTACTGGGAGCTGGAAGAAGGGAACAGGGTACAGGGAGCTGGAAGAAGGGAACAGGGTGCAGGGCACAGGGAGCTGGAAGAAGGGAACAGGGTGCAGGGTACAGGGAGCTGGAAGAAGAGAACAGGGTGCAGGGTACAGGGAGCTGGAAGAAGGGAACAGGGTGCAGGGTACAGGGAGCCGGAAGAAGGGAACAGGGTGCAGGGTACAGGGAGCCGGAAGAAGGGAACAGGGTGCAGGGTACAGGGATCGGGAAGAAGGGAACAGGGTGCAGGGTACAGGGATCGGGAAGAAGGGAACAGGGTGCAGGGTACAGGGAGCTGGAAGAAGGGAACAGGGTGCAGGGTACAGGGATCGGGAAGAAGGGAACAGGGTGCAGGGTACAGGGAGCTGGAAGAAGGGAACAGGGTGCAGGGTACAGGGAGCTGGAAGAAGGGAACAGGGTGCAGGGTACAGGGAGCTGGAAGAAGGGAACAGGGTGCAGGGTACAGGGAGCTGGAAGAAGGGAACAGGGTGCAGGGTACAGGGAGCTGGAAGAAGGGAACAGGGTGCAGGGCACAGGGAGCTGGAAGAAGGGAACAGGGTGCAGGGTACAGGGAGCTGGAAGAAGAGAACAGGGTGCAGGGTACAGGGAGCTGGAAGAAGGGAACGGGGTGCAGGGTACAGGGAGCTGGAAGAAGGGAACAGGGTGCAGGGTACAGGGAGCTGGAAGAAGGGAACAGGGTGCAGGGTACAGGGAGCTGGAAGAAGGGAACAGGGTGCAGGGTACAGGGAGCTGGAAGAAGGGAACAGGGTGCAGGGTACAGGGAGCTGGAAGAAGGGAACAGGGCGCAGGGTACTGGGAGCTGGAAGAAGGGAACAGGGTGCAGGGTACTGGGAGCTGGAAGAAGGGAACAGGGTGCAGGGTGCAGGGAGCCGGAAGAAGGGAACAGGGTGCAAGGTACAGGGAGCCGGAAGAAGGGAACAGGGTGCAGGGTACAGGGAGCTGGAAGAAGGGAACAGGGTGCAGGGTACAGGGAGCTGGAAGAAGGGAACAGGGTGCAGGGTACAGGGAGCTGGAAGAAGAGAACAGGGTGCAGGGTACAGGGAGCTGGAAGAAGGGAACAGGGTGCAGGGTACAGGGAGCTGGAAGAAGGGAACAGGGTGCAGGGTACAGGGAGCTGGAAGAAGAGAACAGGGTGCAGGGTACAGGGATCGGGAAGAAGGGAACAGGGTGCAGGGTACAGGGCGCTGGAAGAAGGGAACAGGGTACAGGGAGCTGGAAGAAGGGAACAGGGTGCAGGGTACAGGGCGCTGGAAGAAGGGAACAGGGTACAGGGAGCTGGAAGAAGGGAACAGGGTGCAGGGTACAGGGAGCTGGAAGAAGGGAACAGGGTGCAGGGTACAGGGAGCTGGAAGAAGGGAACAGGGTGCAGGGTACAGGGAGCTGGAAGAAGGGAACAGGGTGCAGGGTACAGGGAGCGGGAAGAAGGGAACAGGGTGCAGGGTACAGGGAGCTGGAAGAAGGGAACAGGGTGCAGGGTACAGGGAGCTGGAAGAAGGGAACAGGGTGCAGGGTACAGGGAGCTGGAAGAAGGGAACAGGGTGCAGGGTACAGGGAGCCGGAAGAAGGGAACAGGGTGCAGGGTACAGGGAGCTGGAAGAAGGGAACAGGGTGCAAGGTACAGGGAGCTGGAAGAAGGGAACAGGGTGCAGGGTACAGGGAGCTGGAAGAAGGGAACAGGGTGCAGGGTACAGGGAGCTGGAAGAAGGGAACAGGGTGCAGGGTACAGGGAGCTGGAAGAAGGGAACAGGGTGCAGGGTACAGGGAGCTGGAAGAAGAGAACAGGGTGCAGGGTACAGGGAGCTGGAAGAAGAGAACAGGGTGCAGGGTACGGGGAGCTGGAAGAAGGGAACAGGGTGCAGGGTACAGGGAGCTGGAAGAAGGGAACAGGGTGCAGGGTACAGGGAGCTGGAAGAAGGGAACAGGGTGCAGGGTACAGGGAGCTGGAAGAAGAGAACAGGGTGCAGGGTACGGGGAGCTGGAAGAAGGGAACAGGGTGCAGGGTACAGGGCGCTGGAAGAAGGGAACAGGGTGCAGGGTACAGGGAGCTGGAAGAAGGGAACAGGGTGCAGGGTACAGGGAGCTGGAAGAAGAGAACAGGGTGCAGGGTACTGGGAGCTGGAAGAAGGGAACAGGGTGCAGGGTACAGGGAGCTGGTCACAGATGCAGGTACAAGAGAAGTACTCAGGAGCAGGTCCAGAAACAAGGATCAGGCAGGGACCAGCCTCACAGGAAGAATACTGAAGAACTGAACTCCAGTTAAGGGAACAATTGTATACCTTCCATCAGCACTTATTTACTGGGCATAAAGCAAACAATGAGAAGCTACATCCTCCTTTCCTCCTTCCCATCAAGGGAGGCAGCTTTGCATTCACAAGACCCGACATTTCTCAATGAAGCCTCCTTACAGTATCCCTCAGCTCTTTATTGATAGTACAGACAGTTATCAAAGTGCAGGTAATTCCAGTCCTCTAGTCAGAAGCTTCATTCTCTCCACCTGTTTCTTACTATCTAGGAAGCCAGTTTCACACTCAAGGACTATTTTTGGCCAGGAAACATCCTGAAAATTTCCCTTAACCCAGGGCTCGACAAACCCCGGGCGCCAGGTCGCATTTGCGACTAGAATTAGCGACCTGGCGCCAGGGGCGGCACAGCTCGCGTATCCTGTGTCCGTTCGACACCCCCCCCTCCCGCCGCGATCGCGCTGGGCCGCGCCGGTAATTGAGGCCCCGGCTTTGCGGCCTACTGCAGTCCTATGGTTCCTGGTTCCTTCTGCAAGCGGGCGCCCTCTGGTGGTGGCCGTTGGTATGACAAGACATCCACCAATGCTAATGGAGCTTTCCCTACCTGTTTTCACTGCCTGCTCATCTCCTTCCCTTTACTTAGAACCCCCAAACATTATATATATTTTTTATTCTAACACCCTAGAGAATAAAATGGCGGTCATTGCAATACTTTCTGTCACACCGTATTTGCGCAGCGGACTTACAAGCGCACTTTTTTGGGAAAAAATACTTTTTTTTATTAAAAAAATAAGAAAACAGTAAAGTTAGCCCAATTTTTTTTATATTGTGGAAGATAATGTTACGCCAAGTAAATTGATTCCCAACATGTCACGCTTCAAAATTTCATCCGCTCGTGGAATGGCGACAAACTTTTACCCTTTAAAATCTCCATAGGCATTGTTTAAAAAATTCTACAGGTTGCATGTTTTGAGTTACAGAGGAGGTCTAGGACTAGAATTATTGCTCTCGCTCTAACGATCGTGGCGATACCTCACGTGTGGTTTGAACACCGCTTTCATATGCGGGTGCTACTCACATATGCGTTTGCTTCTGCAAGCGAGCTCAGCGGGACGGGGCGCATTTAAAAAAATTATTATTTTTTCTTATATATTTTACTTTTTATTTTTTATTTTTACACTGTTTTTAAAAAAAAAATAAAAATTGTGTCACTTTTATTTCTATTACAAGGGATGGGGCACATTTAAATTTTTTTTTCTTATTTATTTTAACTTTTATTTTTTCACTGTTCTTTTAAAAAAAAAAAAAGTCACTTTTATTCCTATTACAAGGAATGTAAAAATCCCTTGTAATAGAAAAAAGCATGACAGGTCCTCTTAAATATGACATCTGGGGTCAAAAAGACCTCACATCTCATATTTACACTAAAATGCATTAAAAAAAAAATTGTCATTTGAAAAAAAAAAAAAAATGTCCCTTCAAGAGCTATGGGTGGAAGTGAAGATTTGACGTCGCTTCTGCCCTGCAATGACTTGGAGATGGGCGGGGGGGCCATCTTCCTCTCACCCGTCTCCATGTCAGGCCAGGGATTGATCTGGATCGCCTCCGCCGTTACTGACGGCCACGGTAAGCGGTGAAGGGCACCGGAGAGCGGCGGTAGGGGGGGCCCTCTCCTGCCGCCGATAAAAGTGATCTCGCTGCTAATCTGCTGCAGAGACCACTTTTATCTGAAAGAGAACCGCCGGCTCTTGAAGAAGATACCGGGGTCATGGAGCTAGCTGCTACCATAAGAACGGTATTTCTCTTCAAAGACAGGACGTATATAGTCGTCCTGCGGGAAGGAAGTGGTTCATTAAAATGAATTTATTATTTGTCATCTCCCTGCTTGTCCCCTTTCACACGGGCCGTCTGATCAGGTTCACCTGTCAGCTTTTCAGGAGGACCTGATTGGATCCTTAGCGGGAATATGGTGGTCTTGTGTCCCTGCATGGCAGGAAATAAAAGCAGTCACATTCGTTCTAGTCGTCTCTGTGTAAATTTAAGATTGGTTCATTTTTATATTGAAAATAAAGCTTTGTCGGTCGTTTAAAAAAAAAAACCTGGCTCCTAACTTTTTTAGCTGGCTCCTAGATTCCAAGCAAATTTGTCAAGCCCTGCCTTAACCCATTTTCATACCTCCCAACTTTTGAACTTCAGAATGAGGGACACTTTAGGGAGGAAGCGACAGATAGCGCACTACGTGCACTGTGGCAAAACTGGGTGTGGTCAAACTCTTAACAGTGGGAGGGGTTTAATGGGTGTGGTTAAACAAAACCCAGGTTTCCTTGTACCTCTAAAATAGGCTTTAATTGCTGTGCCACAAGATAGAGTCTCACAGACACATACAAACCTCAGTACTATTATTTAAATAACAAGACAGACAGATGGCAGGAGAGTGCAGGGATGGTGTCAGCAATGGAGGTACTCAGCTGTAGTACTTACCTTCTACTTTGATCTGAATGGACGATGACAGGTTCTCTTTACTGCCCGACACCCCTAGGTGACTGATCCTCCTCTCAGATCTCCTGTAGGGGGCCCCAGAGCCCACACACTGGACAGATCCAATCTGCAGAGAGAGATCTCACCAATACATACAGAGAGCTGAGGGGGAGACCAGCCTGACACCTCATTTCCCCCCCACCAGCACAGTGAGTAGATGGAACCTCACACAGCATGTAATACCCAGGAAGTGATATCCTTAGCACTGCACATAGTGATAGCACAATCATAAACATCAAGGCTGCAGACACACAAACCTCCTCAGAAAGCAGCTGACATGCTGGGACCTGTATTCCCTCCTGTGAATGGCTTAGATACCCCACCAACCAATCAGAGTTTAGCCTCCTCTCACCTCACATTCACCTCCAGTGTTCTCCGTGTGCATAGTACTAACAGAAGCTGCTCATGCTGGAAAGGACCTAGGGGGAGGGGCTTAGATAAAATGTGCGAGAGGGGAGGGGCCGCTGTGTTCTGTCTAAGCGATGAATGGGGAAGTGTAGTGTGTGGATGTGATAAGGAGGGGGAGGAGCACTCCATGTTATGATGTACAATGGGAGCCGCTCTTTCATTACACTGGTTATTTGAGAGAGGGGGCGGGTCTGAGTTGCAGTCCCGCCCATACCCGACATCACATCTTGGATCTGACAGGTGATGTCTGTCATTGGAACTGCACACTGCACATCCAGCTGGTTTCCCAATCCGTGGCTGTTTACACTGCTGCAGGTCCTATCTAGCCACAAGTCCATATACAACATAAGCAACATAATTATGCGGGACAAACAACCCTTACAGCGGGATAGCGGGACAAACATCTGCATGCGGGAAAGTCACGGGACGGTTGGGAGGTATGCATTTTCATAAGATGTCCAGCTTGGTGCGCATAGCTAATTGTAGTTCTTTAGTCGGGAGCTTCATCCTCCATATCTGCTTCTTCCCATCTAGGAAGCCAGTTTTACACTCAAGGACTATTTTTGTCCAGGAAACAGCCTAAATATTCCAGAGAACTCATTTTTTTATAGGATGTCCAGCTTGGTGCGCATAGTTAATTGTAGTCCTTTAGTGAGGAGCTTCATCCTCCATATCTGCTTCTTCCCATCTAGGAAGCCAGTTTTACACTCACAAGGAATATTTTTGTCCATTAAACAGCCTGAAAATTTCCCTTAACTCTTTTTGGATAGTATGACTGGCTTGGCACAAATAGATAATTGCAGTCCTGTAGTCAGGGGCTTCTTTTCCCACAATCACTTTCCATCTGAGTAAGACTGCTTCATTTTTTTATTACTGGGGCATGGAGCTAACAATGGACAGCTACTCCCACTCCTCCAATGAGAAGATACAGCCTGCTTCCCATCAAAGGAGGCAGCTTGGCACCCACAAGGCCCCACCTTTCTCCATGATGGAGCCCTTACAATTTCCCTTAACTCTTTTTTGAAAGCACCTCCAGTTTGGCATGCGCAGTTATTTGAGGTCCTTCAGTCAGAAACTTCATCCAATGAGAAACTTCATCCTCCCTGTCTGCTTCCCATCTAGAGAGGCAGCTTCAACCTCACAAGACCACACCTTGTGCCCCAGAAGTCACAGAGGTTTTTATGTTCCACACTGACAGCTGTATAGCGTTCTATTTTCTCACTAGCAGCTTGGAGACAAGTGTGTAAGTGAGCGTGTTGTGGGAGGATGACTTGGCGCTGCACGAGTGTGACGGGAGTGACCCCGATACAGCTCTTGGCTCGCAGAGTCATTGTCCTTCACCGCGGGTGTCACCGTTCATGGAATGTGGAGCTCAGCTGGAAAAAGAGAAAACCGCATCCATGTTCTATAGACAAGAGATTAACTCTGTAGGATCCATCCGCTTGTCTGCTGAACTATGCAGTCCTCTAAGGTGACCCTTCTCTGAGCATGACCAAATGTCCAATTCCCTCTTTTACAGAGCGAGTGCATATTGTTTTTATCCCTTTACTTTCCAACATTTACACTGTACAGGACGCCAAGGAGGGGTCCAGAACGGGGTGCTATGTGGCCCCAGTGTTTAAGTTAGGATCCCTTTAAGGGAAGAGTGTGGGTACTCGGGGGGCTCACCATAGGTGGGTGAGGAATTTCTGGGTTAGCCATGTTAAGGAGAACTGACTCGCAGTCCTCTCTGTATTAATAGAGAGGTATTTGGGACCAGAGGTTTTGAGCCCCTAAAGTGACATTTCGGTGAGAAATAAATAAATTGGTTGGATAATGCACTAGGCCAGTGCGCCCCATTTTCTTTTTCTATTCTCACAAAAGGGCCTCCACCCCTGACTACAGGGACTCCAGTCTCCAAAGGTCTAGGAGCCTCTGGGAAGCAGCACTTAAACCAGAAAGTAGTATTCGGTGTGGTGGTGTGAGAAGGAGTTGGGGAGAGACACCTGTTTGGAGTAATAGGCAGACTGGGGCTGTGCTGAGCCCGGGGTAAAGTCCCATCTATGAACCGGGTTTCATTATATTTTGTACTTTTGTAGACAAGCAGACTTTTTGTGTGTTGCACTTTGTTTTGCTGCTGGAAGCATTTCTTTGTGTTTGCCTTCAGAAAAAGTAAACAGCTTTTAGTTTGAAGTTAAATGGCTTTGTACATGGCGCTGTGGAGCTACAACCCCCAAACTTTACAATGCTTAGATGGGGGGGCAGTTTTGTGTTTTCACAGCACGAGATCCACAGGAGATGGACCAGGTGTGACGAGCCACAATGCCCATAACTCTCTCAAACATTATTAGACAACCCTTGTGTTGGGAAGCTTTACCATTTTTGGTGACATTGTGCAACCAACCAGCCGGATCCACTTGGCCAGGGCAGCTGTTAGGCTGAATGGGTCCCCTTGATGTCTATCTGGCAGGACCCCCTCCCTCTACCCCAAAGCAGACAGTCATGAAGAAGGTGGTGGCATGGACTGTGTGCAATGAAGAACGATCTGTATTATCATCTTCTTCTATATTTGATTTTATATCATCTGTTTATATTTACATTTCTAATTTTTATGTGTGTTAGATGGTCAGCCTGGCTTTTGTTTGTTATTTGTGTGATTTATCTATTCCATATTGGTTTTATGCACCTGTTTATATTTTTGTTCTAGACCCTCTGGTGTGTGTTCATCTCACATTGTTACTTAGAACAAGTGCTGCTGTGCTTCTCAATCCCTATTTATTACAGTATGCAATAAGGCCAACCTAACACTCAGAGCCAGGGTTCAGTCCCCTCCCCCCAACCAGACTTGCCAAGCACCTGGTTCTGAAGACTTCTTCTGTCTGGGGTCCTTGGGCAGTGCTTCTCCGGGGGGCCCCTCCTGGAGCTGGGAGTCTGGGGACCATCCATAAGCTGGACCACATTTCATTTTGTAGTTGCAAGAAGCCCACAATTGTCTGTAGAATCACAAGCTCTTACAAACTGATATGAATGATTCTGAGTATGTTCTCTAGATCAGCCGTTTTCCCCCCAGAGTGCCCTGGCAAAATATTTACCACAAATGTATACAGGCCAGCAGGTGGAACAAGCCTGCCTTATAGTGAAATAAAGCCACAGGTTCTCATTGTGCACCATTACCACCTTCTAGCCACCGGAGTCCTAACAACCAATCATCCTCCCTTTGCTCCTCTCTGTAAGCGCTGGGGTTACATTAGATTAGCGATGGAGAAAAACTGAGGGAGAAGAGAAACTTTGGAATACTAGTCAGTACCAGTGTGTAAAAGTATAGTGGATTTGGAAAAATACATCACAGCCAACGTTGGGTGTCCTTCGTGTGTGGATGACGATGTGTTATGTAAAACTATTAGAATATTGTTTTAACATTTTAGAATGGGGTGCCCCGAGACTGTTCATAATTTTATAGGGGGCCTGGACTAAAAAAGAGGTTGAGAAGCAATGCTCTAGAACAGGGGTCTCCAAACTGCGGCCCGGGGGCCAGATGTGGCCCTTTGCTTGCTTTTATCAGGCCCTTGGGGCACTATGTCATCCACCGATACCAATAATGAGGCATAATACCCCCTCCCCCACACTGAGACCAGTGAAGGGGCACACTTCCTTCCAATTATACCAACGATGGGACACAATTCCTCCCAAAGACACCAACAACTGGGCAAAATGACACCAACGATGGGACACAATTCCTCCCAAAGACACTAATGATGGGGCACTATTCCTCCAACTGACACCAATGATGGGGCACAATTCCTCCCAATGACACCAATGATGGGGCACAATTCCTCCCAATGACACCAATGATGGGGCACAATTCCTCCAACTGACACCAATGATGGGGCACAATTCCTCCAACTGACACCAATGATGGGACACAATTCCTCCCAATGATGGGGCACAATTCCTCCCACCAACACAAGAGCACAATCTCACCCAATGACATCACCAATGGGGCACAATTCTTCCCACTAACACCAAAGATGACGCCATTGTTTATTCCCACTTATGTTGGGACCTTTTCTACTCCCAATGACCACAGTCCCCCCCCCCCCCAAAGTCTGAGGAACAGTAAACTGGCCCCCTGTTTAGAAAGTTTGGAGACCCCTGCTGTAGACGATCACCATTACTGTGAATATAGTTTATATGAGATTGCTGTTGCTTAGAAAGGCCACAAGATGTCCCCATTGTCTGCAGGATGATCTCTTGTAAGGAAACAATCCCATGAGAACTGGTGTGATCATCACTATGAATACACAACCGTTTATTTGATTTTGTAGTTGCAAACCAATACAAAAAAAAAGTGCATTGTCTGCAGATCAATGAGCGCTTACAAACTCCTATGAATACATCTAAGCATGCGCTGTAGAATGATTACCATTTATAAGAGCTTGTTGTTACTTAGAAAGGCCACAAGATGTCCCCATTGTCTGCAGGATCAGCTCTTCTAAGCAAACCAACTCCTATGAACTTGTCTGAGCATGCTTTCCATTGTCATTACTAGAGATGTAACATTTCCGGAAATGTAAAGCTCGGAAAAAAACCCGTTATTTTGGGAAAACACAAACATTTTCGAAAAAATTGAAAAAAATGCTACATTAGCACTTTTTTGTCTTTTTAAGATTGAAAGTCATTCTGTTACTTTAGGAACATAAAATATGACTATGGACAATTTGACTTGGCATAAAATGATCACAACTAGCATATTAAATATATAGTGTAGCCAAACAATTATCACAAACAGAATTTACTTTTTTATAATATTTATTTGTAACAAAGGGAGCGACAATCTCCTGAACTGATTACTAGTTTATGTGGAACAGCCAAAAAACCTCCACAAAACAAAAGTAACAATTTGTCATATTTCCTCTCCACAGTATTAAATAAAAATAAAAACCCCCATTCTCATAAAAAGAATTGAAGATGGGGGAAGTGTTAAGAAGAGAGTTGGGACTAAAGTTTCAATGGACATTTAATCAGAATCATTTTCTGAAATTCTCATTATCCGTCTCTCTGCTTCTGCAGATTCTCTTTTCTGTCCGTCATCACAATTAGGAACTTCTAAAAACTTAAGGTGAACACCCTGTCCTAAAATATTTTATTCCTCATGTTAAAATAAAATATTCCACAATTTTTTTTTGTTTCGATTTTTCCAATATTTTAGAAAAAAACAAAAAAGCCTTCAGGAAAAAAACAAACAAAAACAAACAAAAACAAAATAAAAAATAAAAAAAAAACGTTTTTTCTGAATTTTTCCGTTTTTTCGCAGGCCTTCACATCTCTAGCCATTACTATGAATACAGTTCCATTTTGTAGTTGCCAACAGAAGCCTCACTGTCTGCAGAATAATGAAATACTCCTTGTCATAGACAGAGCCAGAACAGAGGCTGTTGGAGAGGACTGTATGCAAGCCTGTTGCCCACCGATTATGGGCCCTAGCATTTGAGGTGAATGAGAAATCCAATCTGAACTGTATTAATCGGACTCAGTCATGTATATATTGTATGGGGACTCCTTACTGTATATTTGTGTCCCTGAAGAGGGAGGGGGGATTCCTCCAGCAGCCCCCTGCTGATAAGACTGATTCATTCTGCTGGGACACATCCTGTGAGGAGATGCTGGTGTTATCAACATGTGTTTATGTTAATTGAGAGAGCTGATCACATTAGCCATCAGCCCTGGCTAATAGACGAATGGTCTAGGCTGAGGAGGGGGGAGATTGTTGTTTGTATTGTTAATTGTTTTAATGTGTGAAGCTCGGTGCCCACAAGACTGTCATCTGGTCTGGGTACATTTTGTAGTAAATTAGGTCATGTTAATTAGGTTAGCTTTGAGTCATCCCTGCTGTATAAAGGTCTGTGAGATCTCAATAAAGGTAGTTCTGATGTACTCCAAGACTGGTGTTGTCTAGTTCTTGGGGTTCCTATAGCCAGATCCATTGGACTCGTGTTCCAGAACTTAGGAAGCGGTATATGACGGAAGCACTCAAGCGGAGTGTGGGGCGTTCCGTGACACTCCTGAAAAGTAGCAAACAAATAAAATGATATGAGTGTGATGCTGTATTCCATTACAATGTATAAAGAGTTTGTACAATGTTGTTATCACAGAGAAATGTCACATGATGAGATTTCCATTGTATTTAGAATGTGAGCCATTAAAAAAAGGTATTTGTGTATTCACAGTAATGTCTTAGTGGATCCCCCGCAGAAGGTTTTTTTGTGTAAAATTTTCATCTTGATATTTATCCCTCAAATATTTCTATGTAGTTTCCGGGAAACTCCAAAAGTCTCTCATATGTGAAATGCATATGAAGAGAACTGAGCATGCTTGCAGCCAATGCCTTTGGTACCGGGGGGGGGGGGGGGGTGTGGAGCCCGATGGGGACCTTCAGCTCCATTTTTGCTTTTGATTGGCCAGACACAGAAAAAAAAGGGATCCATATCTAATATTCATTTAATGACAAATCATTTCCCATATATGGGCATTGTCCTGTTTTTGGACTATGACATCACCATTATCCCATTTACATTTATATTTCGGACAAGAAATCTCCCAGCCGACATGTAAGTGGGGGCAGGGATACAGCACTATATTGTGTACATACAGCCAGCTTCCCAACAAAGGCACTGCCCGCTCTGAGTACTCGTGTACCCGTCTATGCCAGCTCAGAGGTGGTCTTAATTATCAATCTACTAATCTGAGAAGTGGCAGAAAATGTTGAAGAAATCGTTGCCGCCATAGCAACAGATTGTTAAAGTGGCAGTAGTAAGAACATAGGCGTGTGCACAGGGTGTGCCAGGTGTGCCTGTGCACACCCTAATGCCCAGGCACATCCAACACACCCCAGTGCTTTTTTGCTGCCAAAATGTGTGAGAATTTTTTTTTTTCTAATTGACACTGCTGCAAGTTAGACTATTTGTCATGGATGTGTACAACTCCTGTGGGAACTGCAGCCACTGGCTGCGGAGTATTCAGTCAGTCAGCCGCATTTTCCGATGCTGACTCTGTAGTTCCGGCTACAGCATCCCTGTCAGCTGAATATCGCTCCGCCGCCAGCTGTCAGAGATGAAGCATGTGAACTTCAGAGAGCATCGGATAATTCCTGACTGCTTACTTTACAGCTGTGGCTGCAGTCCTTACAGGAGTCACCCACCATCCTATGCCCATCCTATGCCCATCCTATGCCCATCCTATGCCCTGTGTGCCAGAAGACAGCTTGCCGAACTCCTCTGTGATGCCGCATTTGGATGAAAACGGTCTCTCTCCTCCTCGGGTTCCTGTCTGGCTGAGTCGGGGCTTTCACAGCTCCAGTACAGGTGGGAGGAGCAGGAAGTGATATCACAGAGTGCACCCTCCATCACTTTCCTCCTGTCCAGCACACAGCACAGCTCTCCCTGGGGATGACTGAAGATCTCAGAGGACACATAGCAGCCTTTTACCTGTGAGACCTGTGAGTACTGACCTCTGCCTTCCACTATACAATTCTATGCACTTTGCAGAACAGATTTACTGAAAGAGAAAGTAACATTCTTCAACAGGTTAGGAATTCCTGGGACTTCTGAGGAGTTACATAAATGTATTCCACATACACATTATATCCTGTTAAAATGATTTTTTTTAATAGCATATAATATGTGTGTGTGTGGAATACATCTATGTAGCACCTCTGAAGTCCCAGGAATTCCTAACCTATCAAAAACTCTTCTCATAATAATACAGCCCAACTCCAGGACAGTAAAAAAGTCTATCCTTGCAGTGTGTGGGGGGAGGGGAGGGGGTAACCTCTTTCACTTACCTGACTCTAATGTCTCTTCCTTCACCCCAAAGCCGTGACATCATCACATCCCATACAGGGGACATTAACCCCGTATGGTATGATAGGGAGGCTGGAGTGTGACCACAGCCAGTAACTTAAAGCGGAGCTCCACCTTAAAAAAAAATATTAATAGCCAGCAGCTACAAATACTGCAGCTGCTGACTTTTAATAAATGGCCACTTACCTGTCCAGGGTACCCGCGATGTCGGCAGCAGATGACAAGCAATCGCTCGGTTTTCAGCTGCCCCCACCGCCATCCTCAGTCAGGGAATCAGGAAGTGAAGCGTTGCGGCTTTACTGTCGCCCTACGCGTCTTCACTGGTCCCCATTGTGTTGTGGGAACTGTGTGTTTCCCAGACCACAGTGGGGGTGTCAGGCATCTGCGGCTAGCTATTCCTGGAAGTGGGTGCAGATACCTGTATTATACAGGTATCTGCACCCCCCTTCCCCTTGAAAGGTGCCAATTGTGGCAACGGAGGGGGGGAGGAATCAGAGGAGTGGAAGCTCCACTTTAGGGTGGAACTCCGCTTTAAGACCCCTTTCACACTAGGGTATTTTTCAGGTGTTTTAGTGCTAAAAATAGCGCCTGTAAAGTGCCTGAAAACTGCCTCCTCAGTGTGAAAGCCTGAGTGCTTTCCCACAGGGGCGGTGTGCTTGCAGGACATTAGGAAAGGTCCCGCAAGCAGCATCTTTGGGGTGGTGTGGTAGCGCTGTATACACTGCTTCTAAACCGCCCAATGCCCATTGGAATGAATTGGCAGCGCTGGCGAAGCGCCTGCAAAGCGCTTTGGCAGCGCCGCAACATGGCCGGTTTTAACCCTTTCTTCAGCCGCTAGCGGGAGTTAAAAGCGTAAACCTCTATGCATTTATTATTTTTTAATAAAAAGTTGAACAAAGGCACTTGGGTCAGGCGGGCACATAAATGGGTGGTTTTATGTACATATATGTGAGTGTTTGTGTGTGTGTGTATACAGTATATGTGTGTGTAATATATATATTATTATTATACATACGCAAGTGTGTTTAAGTTTTGGGGTGCACACCCTAATGCAATAGGCTGCACACGCCTATGAGTAAGAACTAATCTGACATTGTCACACGGTAATAATGTTACCAACACTGGAGCAAATGCTTGTCTGAGTTGGGCATGAGAACTACCCACAGAAAAGTTCCAATAGTTCTTTTTACTCAAAAGTATGGAAAGCAGCGCCATGAACCCAGCATTGTTCAAGAAGCATTAACAAAAATAAGTTTTATCTTTTTTTAATTTAAATGTATAACCAAAACTTTTTTGTACAAAAAAATTATATATATCTTTTTTAAATAGAAAATAATATTATATATACCAGTGGTTCTCAACTCCAGTCCTCGGGACCCACCAACAGGCCAGATTTTAAGTATTACCTTGGGGAGATGCAGACTAGAATACTGCAATCACTGAGCATCAAGTGATATCACCTGTGATGTATTTCAGCTATCTTGCAAACCTGGCCTGTTGGTGGGTCCCGAGGACTGGAGTTGAGAACCTCTGATATATACAGTCCTCTGTAGTCCGATCAATTAGATGAAAAGTGCTGACAAAACACAACAACATTCCTAAAATGGTAGAAAAATGTGAAAACGTACGTCTGGGGTCACACTGCCGTATGGATCGGATCACATCAGGGGTCCGGTGCTCCCCTCTTCACTGTTTCGGGTTCGATTTTTGGTCAGAAGTTTTGGTTGAAGTCAAACCTGAAAACAGACCAGAAGACGCTCAGGACTCCGGTGTAATTCACTCCGAAGATGTGTGAACTTATAACAATGGCACAAAACAGAATTCAACAATAAAAATGGTTTTCCCCAACAAGCTAGAGGGGGATGGGAAAATGCCTTAAACTGTCCAGAGAGAGAAAAAGCAAAGTCATTGGTCTTTTCCAATCTTGGTAAATAAAAACCTCGGACCACAAAACTGGTTCTTCTGATTCCAAGTTTTTCTTTGCACATCTGTAGATCTTGGGAAAGGTGTTTATTTTTTTTCAATAATCCTGTGGGATAATAAAAAAAGTTAAATACTTTTCCAACTATGCCAGTCCTCAAGGTGCCCCAACAGGTCAGGTTTCCAGGATTTCCCTCAGATGAAAACGGCTGTGGTAATTACTAAGGCAGTGAAAGTGATGAAATCAGAGACCCTGAAAACATGACCTGTTGTGGTGCCTTGAGGAATGGAGATGAAAACACTGGCTTAGTGAGTGTCAGGAACATCTAGCACTCCTACTCTTCATTCCAGCATCCTGGTTTTGGCTATGGCATTCTCCTTGTTTGTCTGTCCACCTGCAAGGTGGTTAATGTGGCCAGTCTCTGGGTGGAAACCAAGTCTGTTAAAAGCCAGAAAAATCCTCAGTTGCATGCTTGTGATATAGTGTGCTTAATTCCTGATCAAGCTCCCTGTCTGCCCTGCTAGTTTCGATTTTCCTGTGTATGACCTCGGACCGGATATCGGACTATTATCAGAACTCTGCCTGCCTTTTACCCGGACTGTCATAGAACCACTCTACCTGTCTGCCAACTGCAAGTACCTGTTTGCTTTGCTCAGTTTGCGCTTTCCCTGGCATGATGATCAGGCACTATAGCATTGTGTATAAGACCTGGGGGCAACCGAGTACCGGTAGGCCTGCTTGTCTTATGGGAAAAGGGGGCTGCTATAGGTGAAGAACACAGTAGCGATCTATAGTGTCTGATCACCTCTGTTTGGGGTAAGTGTGACAGCGAGGCTTTACTCAACTCTGTCCTAGAGATTTTAATCACAGGGATAAGAAATGAGAAATGGTAATGTATGCAAACGATGGAGCAGTAAGGAATGTTTAACTGGACAGACTGAGGAGACACGGCCCAAGAGAATGATAAACACACAGGTTCCAACTCTTTGGCCAACACTTTATACAATTTTAGCTTGTATATAAAAACAGTTACAATGGGTTTACTCCACCATTCATTTAAGGACATTGTTCTTCTATAAACTTACAAGGGATATTCTGCCTAGTGGCTCTACTGTGGTCCTCCCAGGTCCCAGGGTCAGCCGGGAGAAAGATCAGAATTGCTCTGAATTATTATTTGTTGAGAGGCTCACTAGAGAACCTCCTGTCCTGATAGTTCTATGTAGGGCACTTGCTTCAGATCTACTAGAAGCCTCGCGTTATTTTGATATGCATTTTCCTCCAACTCACTTCAGGAAAACATTCTGGATTTTTAGATGGCCTTTCCTTTAAGTCATTACAGCAAGTAGATTGGTAATCAGTTTATATTCTATACAGCAGTCCTAGACCTAAACATGTACTTCTCTGAATATTGCTGCAAGCCTAACCTGTACGGGACATGGCAATTTACAACTATCTACAAAGAGGTAACTGCCTAAGGCCTCAGCAAGTTCCTATGGAGGGAACATGTCGGCCGGGTGGTTTATAGAGAATATGATTAAAAAAATGTGAATATATAATATATTAGAGTCAGTCTGGGTTAGGGTCAATAGTAGACGGCAAGTACTTCCCTTTCAGGACTGTTTATGAAGCAGCTGGTCAGTGAAGCTGGTTGGTGGCTGTTTTGCTATCAGTGGTAACATGCCTGGATCCTGGCTGGAAGACTCTTTTTTTCTGACTTGAACCTGTTGGGTGAGCTGGTCTGTATAATAGACCACCGGGGATGCCCACAACAGATGGATGACCAGGGATGCCACCTTAGACCGCCAGGGATGCCAGTAAGTGCCCAAATAATGCCAGTGCCAACACATCTTGCCAGTCAGTGCCGTGCCAGATGTCTCCTCATGAGTGATGCCCAGCAGTGCCACTCATCAGTGTCCACCTATCAGTGCCCATCAGTGCCACTCAGTGCTGCATTCCAGTGCCACCTCATCAGTGCCACTCAGTGCTACATTCCAGTGCCACCTATCAGTGCCCATCAGTGTCACTCATCAGTGTCCACCTCATCAGTGAAGGAGAAAATGTATTTAATTTACAAAATTTTATAACAGAAACAAAGAAAAAAACTTTTTTCAAAATGTTCGGTTTTTTTATTAGTTGCGCAAAAAATAAAAATGCCAGCAGTGATCAAATACCACCAAAAGAAATCTCTATTTGTGGGAACAAAATGATAAAAACAATGTTTGTGTACAGTGTTGTATGACCGTGTAATTGTCATTCAAAGTGTGACAGCGCTGAAAGCTGAAAATTGGCCTGGGCAGGAAGGGGGGGGGGAAGTGCCCCCCGGTATTGAAGGGGTTAAAGAGTTTATATATCTGAACCCCAATTTTTACTGTCCGATGTTGGAGGCCATTTACCATCACTTTCTGTACCGGTTGATCAGGACACTGAGGGAGCATTCCCTAAGAAGGGCACATCTTAAAGCCGAGTTCCACCCAAAAATGGAACTTCCTCTTTAAGGGAGGTGACCCCCTGACATGTCACATTTGGAATGTCATTTTTTTTGGGGGGGGGGGTACCCTCCTTTTTAGATCCCCTTTTTAGAGGGTCCCAGCTCCCACTTCCTCCCGGCGCACTGGAAGGGAGATCACCCCTCCCCCCCTCTTGGCAATCATCTGGGAGACACATCACAGGTCCCAGATGATTGGCCGGCCAGTCGCAGCTCGGCTTGTGCATGCGCAGTGAAGCCACAGCCGGGCGCCCACAGTTATAATGCAGAGAGGAGGGGTGAGAGGGGCGGGGCTTCATTCCCCCACATTGCTGGACCCCGGGACAGGTAAGTGTCCAATTATTAAAAGTCAGCAGCTGCAGTATTTGTATCTCCTGACTTGTAATTATTATTTTACCAGAACTCGGCTTTATTAGATATTTTCACTCAGTTTCTGGAATGTCTTCATAGCAGGAAAAGAATGGGGAACCCCCCGAACCCCAATGGGGCCTTAGACAAGTATAAAAATGCCAAAAGCACAAATCCTTCTCTTTTCTAACCAGAACAATGAAAGTGATTTTCTCTCTTGCAGTACATAGGGGGGGCATCCAAAAATATTTTCTGTGTTTGTAAAGTCCAACAATGGCGTCTGTATGTACATAGACCACCTATTACTGCTAGAAATCTTGTCATCTGATAATAATCAGACAGAACTTCATCCACAGCTCTTTGAACAAACACCTCCGCCTCTATGAAGGAGATCTAGAGGTCATCTAAAGTGGGGGGGTCACCAACCTGTAGATCACAAGACAGGTTACTAGTAGATCATGGTCTGGGCTTGCTGGACCTCCCTCCATCCCAGACCATCAAACCCAGTGCAATGCAGAGGGACTACTTGTAAAGTTGGAGCAAGAGCCGCATAAGCTGCTCCTTCCTCTGTAGTGCCGGATCCTGTCCCATGTGGAGTGACAACAACTGGACTCCACCTCTTATCCCCCCCACTAGTGACCTCCAGAGTGGTGCCAACAGCAGGAAAGAAGAGATCTCCATGTCAGTGTGAAGGAATACAGCGAGTATAATAGTAGAAGACGCCTTTCACACTCATGTGCTGTGCTTTACCCCACACCGCCGCTCCAGTACAGGGGACCTGCACCTTTCCTGCCCTTACCCATACACTTCTATTATGTGGATTAGGAGCACTTTCTGAAAGAACATTTCATCTACTGAATGCCGGAGATTTGATGAGCTTTCAAAAAGTGCAACTCACCCGCAGGATATAATAGTAGTCTATGGCAAAGTGCAGATCACCAAGGAAAGTTGTAGATACACCTGGGGTTCAGGTAAACTGCAGCACATCAGTGTGAAAGCAGCCTTATAGGGTTCTCAGAACAATAAGGGGTCATTTACATTTGTAGTTTGGGGGGGTGGTAAAACCTTAAGCTGTGTTTTTATCACCCCTGCCCTAACCACACTCCTTTAGTTGCGGTGTCCAGGGGTGTACACATGTTGTAGTCACAGCAGGACTTGTATGCCCCGTCATGGTTGGTGGGTGTAGCACCTACCAAACATGACCCATTCAAGTGAATGTGACCGCTCTGCAAGTGTCCTGCAACTCTGTGCAGTACAGCAAACCAGGGGTTAAGGCTGGCAGCATTGTTTTGTGTTCTCAACACCTGATTTAACCCCTTGCACCCTGCAGGTGTGGCGCCCCTTGTAGTGGGCCCATTTACTTGAATGGGTAGCAATTGTCAGGCGGAAGCCCCCACCAAAACCAACAGGGGGTGTAATTCCTGCTGCGGCATGTCTACACCTTTATGGCTGCTGCCTCCGCGGAGAGTTGGGATTGGGGGGCAGTAAAATCATGTCCCAACCGCATGGGTTTTCCCCAACTTTATATGTGAACAAACTCTGGGGAATGGGAGTGTCAGTATAGTGGGGGGTGTGGCCACCTGTACTCTGGCTCAGAGATCCTCTCCTGCTTTCAGAGGAATTGTTCTGAAAGGGAGGTTGGACATGAGACCTGAGTGACAGGCAGCTCATGTGAGGAGTTCTGACCAATCATTAACTTGCATTGGCAGGGGGCAGGCCTCCCATATAATCTGGGGTCACATGCTTCCAGGGAGGAGTTGTGGAGCACAGGAAAGACAGCATGGAGTGCTGAGGTGCTGTACCGGGTGTCCCCACGCGGGGATGTGCCATGCACAGAGGAGGAATGGAGGAGCTGCTAGGAAGGAGTCCCAGGGAAAGATCTTCATCTCTATGAGAAAGTATCAAGTTCCTGTGACTGGGGAACACAAGACTTGCATGCTGGAGAAGATCAAGTAGGAGAAGGAGCAGTGAAGTGTCAGAAGTAGATTGGTGTTCTGTGACCGGGGAACACAGGACTCTGATACAAAGTAGAAGGTCAGTGTAATGTAAAGAAGTTGAAGCAGGAGCGAGTAGTGTAGCATGTTGTGTGGCCGGGGAGCACAGCATGAACAGAAGTGGACAGGAACTTCCAGAGACTGTGGGGCTATTTAATCTTTTGAGCCATGGAAGATAGGCGGTATAGGCCTTTGTCTCTCTGATATGTAACAGGAAAACCTCATCAGTCTAGAGGGGAATTATTCAGAGTGATTCTTCTTGTTCTAACTGGAAGCAGTGAGTAGTAAATCTTCAGTCAGATATGCCAAGTAACAGAAGAAGCAATAGTCTGCAGTGAGGATTCTACAGGGAAACATCCATTTACTAGGCCAAGGCCATGGATGATATCATACAAAGTGAAATCTTTATGGGCATCTCATACCTCCTTTGTTTCTTCCAAGTTATATCCCGACAATAAAAGAGAAAGAAAACTAAATCATTGACTGTTTAATGTCTTTAACATGGTGAATGGGAGGTCGGCAGCAGGGTGATTGGCGGATTGCTATAACCAACTCAGCAGCTTTTACGAGGATACCGCTACAAAAGCTTCTCCATCGATCCAACCAAAAACTTCCACCAGATGTCCGTCACGCTGTATAGGGCTCCAGTAAACCATGTGAAGTCATCACTTGTGTACAGCAGTGATCGCTTTCCTCATCTTTCCGGTGACTGAGGAAATATACTTGCACAGTGCTATGCTCTAGCTTCCAGTGGGATTCATGTTGGTGCTCTAGTGGACCTGCTTTTCTGAACCACCCAGAGTTCCATCTGCAGCAGTCAGCCATAGGGTCCACTACCATAGCGGTGCACTCCTGACCCCAACGGTGTGCATCTGTCACCTGGCCTCAGGTGACCTGACAGAATTAGAAATAGACTTGGAAAACATAAAATAAATAAAATGACCAGGACCAGATGGCTTGCACCCGAGCCTCCTTGGGGGAACTCATTCAAGTGATTGCCAGACCATTGTTCCTATTTTTTACTGACAGTCTACTGACTGGAATGGTACCAGCTGATTGGAGAAAAGCCAATGTAGCACCAATATTTAAAAAAGGGCCCAAAATACATCCCTGGGAATTACAGACCAGTTAGCCTAACATCAATAGTATGTAAACTCTTGAAGGGGATGATAAGGGACTATATACAAGTTCTTTTATGAGAACGGTATCATTAGCAGTAATCAGCATGGATTCATGAAGAATCGTTCTTGCCAAACCAATCTATTAACCTTCTATGAGGAGGTGAGTTGCCATCTAGATAAAGGAAGGCCCGTAGACGTGGTATGTCTGGATTTTGCAAAAGCATTTGACACAGTTCCCCATAAACGTTTACTGTACAAAATAAGGTGCGTTGGCATGGACCATAGGATGAGTACATGGATTGAAAACTGGCTACAAGGGCGAGTTCAGAGGGTGGTGATAAATGGGGAGTACTCAGAATGGTCAGGGGTGGGTAGTGGGGTCCCCCAGGGTTCTGTGCTGGGACCAATCCTATTTAATTTGTTCATAAACGACCTGGAGGATGGGATAAACAGTTAAATCTCTATTTGCAGACGATACTAAGCTAAGCAGGGCAATTACTTCTCCGCAAGATGTGGAAACCTTGCAAGAAGATCTGAACAAATTAATGGGGTGGGCAACTAGGAAAATGGGCATGCATTAAAGGGGATTAACTAAAGCGATAAAATAAGAATTCTCCCGCTCTGCAAGACTCTGGTCCGGCCCCACCTGGAGTATGATGTCCACTTCTGGGCACCAGTCCTCAGGAAGGATGTACTGGAAATGGAGCGAGTACAAAGAAGGGCAACAAAGCTAATAAAGGGTCTGGAGGATCTTAGTTATGAGGAAAGGTTGTGAGCACTGAACTTAATCTCTCTGGAGAAGAGACGCTTGAGAGGGGATATGATTTCAAATACCGGACTGGTGACCCCACAATAGGGAGAAAACGTTTCCGCGGAAGGGAGTTTAAGAAGACACGTGGCCACTCATTAAAGTTAGAAGAAAAGACATTTAACAATAAACTGTCAAGAGGGTTCATTACTGTAAGAATGGCAAGGATGTGGAATTCCCTTCCACAGGCGGTGGTTTCAGTGGGGAGCATCGATAGTTTCAAAAAACAAAAAAAAACCAAACTTAGGTAAGCAACTGAATGACCACAACATACAGGGATATACAATGTAATACTGACATATAATCACACACATAGGGTGTACTTGTGTCTTTTTCAACCTCACCTAATATAGATAGGAAGAGGGAGGGGCAAACACCCTCAAAAGAAGCCCTGAATAGCAGGAACTTGCATGTTTGTTTTTTTGCACAGAAAATTTTATATTTTAACCCTTAAATTACCTTTCATGATATCTCCGTAGGTCATGTGACACATTGTAAATGCTGTGCCCAGACGTTGACAAAAATAATTGCTTCTTCTGAGAGTCTTCTTTCAGGAAGTTGGCCTTACCTGCTCAAAAAATACTTTGAACTACTGAAAAAAAAAAAATCCAGTACGCCAACTTTATTTTCCATCTCTCCAAACCCTGTTCTTTAGCATATTACCATTTCCTCTTCTTCCTCCAAAGCAAATGCTTCTACTTGGTTTGTGGCCGTCTTATGTAGCTGAACCCCAATGATTGGATAAGAGGCCGTGTTTTCGGAAGTGACGTATCTGTGGTGCACTCGCTTCTCCCTCTCGTAAACCTAGGAGTACAAAATAAAGATAAAACACGCAGAGACATCTTCTGCAGTCACAGATTCTTACATTTTGGGATCTAGCGATCGTAGGACGATCTCATTTCATGTAAAACATAGAAAAAGTAGTCACGAGGGTAGCAGAAGAACACTAAATTTCAAACAAGCAATTTTTTTTGTAAAGTGGTGTTTACTACATGACATTAATCAGGACCAAATCCTGGGGACATTGAACATGGAAGAAACATGGGAATGGTTTAGGAGCCTATAAAACAAAAAGGTATCACACAGTGCATTCAATATAGAAGAGTGAAGGTTAAACCAGGATGACTAAACCATAATGTAAAAAGCCTCATTAAAAGAAAAAAAAAAAAAAAAAGTATTTAAAACAATATAAAGGGGATGGGTCATTGTCACCATACAAACACTATAAGGAATGTAATAAGGAGGTGTAAGAACACAATAAATGTAGAAAAAAAAAAAATTACGATTACGAGAGACACAAAAAATCCAAAGGAATTTTTTTAGGTAGATTAACAGTAAAAATGCAAAATCAGAGCATATTGCCTAAATAAAAAAGAATGAGGAAGGGAGGATGGTTACGAATGACCCAGAGATTGTACTAAATGCCTTCTCAGTTTTTACACAGCACAAGGAGGGGGTATACCGACTGAGGAAGTAGTGTTGGTGAAACATCACAGGATGTACCCTTGTGGCTAACAGAGGCCAGAGTGAGGGAAGGACGAGATAAACTTAATACAAATAAATCATGATTTGGATGATTGGAGAAAAGCCAATGTACCAATATTCAAAAGGACAGAGACAAATCCCTGGGAACTATAGGCCAGTTAGTCTAACATCAATCGTTGGTAAATTGGAAGGGATGATAAGGGACTATATCCAAAAATTTACTGAGGAAAAAATCTTTAGTCATCATCAGCAGCATGGGTTTACTGAAGGTTGTCCTTGCCAGACCAATCTGTTAACATTCTACGAGGAAGTGAGCTGCCATGTAGACTGGGGAAGACCTGTGGACTTGGTGTATCTGGATTTTTGCAAAGGCATTCAATACAGTTCCCCATAAGCGCTTAATCTAAAAGCTGAGGTCTGAAGGCGTGGACAGGGCCGATCCTAGGGTCACAGACGCCTGGGTGCAGAAATATTTCTGGCGCCCCCACATGGGCGTAGTCATCTTACCAACTCCTCCCCTTTACAAATGATTCTATGGCAACGACTCAAACACAGAGCTGCTCCCCTAAGAAGTCTTTGTTACCCTAGGATCTTCCCACGATCTCTTAACAATAAAGAAAATACAGGAAGAGAGTACACTAATGAGACCTGGAAGGGAGTCTCTCTGATGCACACAGAGAGGGCTGTCTGTTAGAAAGAGTCCCCAGACATAATACAGGATGCGGTCAAAGACTGCAGACATGATACAAGAGACAGTCAGAGACTGCAATCATAGTACAGGCGATGATCAGAGACTGCAATCATAGTACAGGAGATGGTCAGAGACTGCAGACATAGTGCAGGAGATGGTCAGAGACTGCAGACATAATACAGGAGATGGTCAGAGACTGCAGACATGATACAAGAGATGGTGAGAGACTCCAGACATGGTATAGGAGATGATCAGAGACTGCAGACATGGTGCAAGAGGTGATCAGAGACTTCAGACATGGTAAAGGAGATGGTCAGAGACTGCAAACATGTTACAGGAGATGGTCAGAGACTGCAAACATGTTACAGGAGATGGTCAGAGTCTGTAGACATAGTACAGGAGATGGTCAGAGACTGCAGACATAGTACAGGAGATGGTCAGAGACTGCAGACATAGTACAGGAGATGGTCAGAGACTGCAGACATGATACAAGAGATGGTCAGAGACTGCAGACATGATACAAGAGATGGTCAGAGACTCCAGACATGGTACAGGAGATGATCAGAGACTGCAGACATGGTACAAGAGGTGATCAGAGACTTCAGACTTGGTAAAGGAGATGGTCAGAGACTGCAGACATGTTACAGGAGATGGTCAGAGTCTGTAGACATAGTACAGGAGATGGTCAGAGACTGCAGACATAGTACAGGAGATGGTCAGAGACTGCAGACATGATACAAGAGATGGTCAGAGACTCCAGACATGGTACAGGAGATGATCAGAGACTGCAGACATGGTACAAGAGGTGATCAGAGACTTCAGACATGGTAAAGGAGATGGTCAGAGACTGCAGACATAGTACAGGAGATGGTCAGAGACTGCAGACATGATACAAGAGATAGTCAGAGACTGCAGACATAGCACAGGAGATGGTCAGAGACTGAAGACATGATACAGGAAATGGTCAGAGACTGCAAACACAGTGCAGGAGATGGTCAGAGACTGCAGACATGATACAGGAGATGGTCAGAGTCTGTAGACATAGTACAGGAGATGGTCAGAGACTGCAGACATGATACAGGAGATGGTCAGAGACTGCAGACATGATACAAGAGATGGTCAGAGACTGCAGACATGATACAGGAGATGGTCAGAGACTGCAGACATAGCACAGGAGATGGTCAGAGACTGAAGACATGATACAGGACATGGTCAGAGACTGCAAACACAGTGCAGGAGATGGTCAGAGACTGCAGACATGATACAGGAGATGGTCAGAGACTGCAGGCATAATACAGGAGATGGTCAGAGACTGCAGACATGATACAGGAGATGGTCAGAGACTGCAGACATGATACAGGAGATGATCAGAGACTGCAGACATAGTGCAGGAGATGGCCAGAGACTGCAGACATAATACAGGAGATGATCAGAGACTGAAGACATAGTACAGGAGATGGTCAGAGACTGAAGACATGATACAGGAAATGGTCAGAGACTGCAGACATGACACAGGAGATGGTCAGAGACTGCAGACATAGTACAGGAGATGGTCAGAGACTGCACACATGATACAGGAGATGGTCAGAGACTGCAGACATAGTACAGGAGATGGTCAGAGACTGCAGACAAAATACAGGAGATGGTCAGAGACTGCAGACATAATACAGGAGATGGTCAGAGACTGCAGACAAGATAGAATAGATGGTCAGAGACTGTAGACATGATACAAGAGACAGTCAGACACTGCAGACATGGTACAGAAGCTGGTTAGAGATTGCAGACATGATACAAGAGATGGTCAGAGACTGCAGACATGATACAAGAGATGGTCAGAGACTGCAGACATGATACAAGAGATGGTCAGAGACTGCAGACATGATACAAGAGATGGTCAGAGACTGCAGACATGATACAAGAGATGGTCAGAGACTGCAGACATTATACAAAAGATGGTCAGAGACTGCAGATATAATACAGGAGATGGTCAGAGACTGCGGACATAATACAGGAGATGGTCAAAGACTGCAGACATTATACAAGAGATGGTCAGAACAAGAAGATGGTCAGAGACTGCAGTTCCTATGGACGTTAGTAGATAATGGCCGATCGGCCCTCTCACCTGACCCAGCGATACAGCAACGGTTCCTCTGATCAGGAGTCAGCTCACTTTGAATTACCCGTGGTGACTCCGCTGGGTAGCACCCAGATCTGTATTCCGGCAATGACTTTATTCCTTTCTCCACCAGGGATGGCGCTAGGCTGTGTGGCTTTACCTCTGGTGGCGCAGGGCAGCGGGGTTCCCTCTCTGATGGTGTTCCCTCAGCACTGCCCTCTCCCTCTGGAGTCCAGGGTGTACTTCCCTGAAAGCTTTCCCAGGCTCCTGTCTCTCTCTCTCCCATTCAGCTGAGCATGCTGTGTGGGCTGCAGTTTCCGTGTTACAGTGGGGCTGTCAGTCCTCGGGACTACATGTCCCACAATCCTCTTCTATGCTTCTTTTTCTATTCTATTTTTTCCCTGGCTGATATGAAGGCAGGGGAAGAAACATAGTGGGAGGCTGTGTCGGCCAGCACCGCTCACTAGTATAGCAGTGCACGTGCGGAGGAGAGGGAGGGGAAGGGGCAAAAGAAGAGCCCGCAGCTGCAGTGTAGACCCCCCAGGAGAACCCCCCTCCACTAGTACAGACCCCCACAGGACAAACCCCCCCTCCATTAGTACAGACCCCCCTCCATTAGTACAGACCCCCAGGACAAACCCCCCTCCATTAGTACAGACTCCCCCGGACAAACACCCCCCCTCCATTGGTACAGACCCCCCAGGATAAACCCCCTCCTTTAGTACAGACCCCCCCAGGACAAATCCCCCCTCCATTAGTACAGACCACCACCCAGGAGAAACCCCCCTGCATTAGTACAGACCCCCCCAGGACAAATCCCCCATTCATTAGTACAGACCCCCCAGGACAACCCCCCTCTATTAGTACGGACCCCAACAGGACAAACCCCCCCTCCATTAGTACAGACCCCCCAGGACAAACCCCCCCTCCATTAGTACAGACCCCCCTAGGACAAATCCGCGCCATTAGTACAGACCCGCCAGGACAAATCCCCCCTTCATTAGTACAGACCCCCCCAGGACAACCCCCCCTCCATTAGTACAGACCACCACCAGGACAAAGCCCTCTCCATTAGTAGACCCCCCAGGAGAACCCCCCCTCCATTAGTACAGACCCCCCACCAGGACAAAACCCCCCTCCATTAGTACAGACCCCCCAGGACAACCCCCCCATTAGTGCAGACCCCCCCAGGGCAAGATCCCTCCATTAGTACAGCCACCCCCAGGACAAATCCCCCTCCATTAGTACAGACCCCCCCAGGACAAGCCCCCCCATTAGTACAGACCCCCCACCAGGACAAATCCCCTCCATTAGTACAGACCCCCCACCAGGACAAACCCCCCTCCTTTAGTACAGACCCCCCAGGACAACCCCCCCATTAGTGCAGACCCCCCCAGGGCAAGATCCCTCTATTAGTACAGCCACCCCCAGGACAAATCCCCCTTCATTAGTACAGACCCCCCAGGACAACCCCCCCTCCATTAATACAGACTCCCCCAGGACAAACCCCCTCCATTAGTACAGACCCCCCCAGGACAACCCCCCCATTAGTACAGACTCCCCACCAGGACAAACCCCCCTCCCTTTAGTACAGACCCCCCCAGGACAAGCCCCCCCATTAGTACAGACCCCCCCAGGACAACCCCCCCATTAGTACAGACTCCCCACCAGGACAAACCTCCCTCCCTTTAGTACAGACCCCCCCAGGACAAATCCCCCCTTCATTAGTACAGACCCCCCCAGGACAACCCCCCTCCATTAGTACAGACCCCCCACCAGGACAAAGCCCCCTCCTTTAGTACAGACCCCCCCGGGACAATGCCCCCCCCTCTATTGGTACAGACCCCCCACCAGGACAAAGCCCCCTCCTTTAGTACAGACCCCCCCGGACAATTCCCCCCCCCTCTATTGGTACAGACCCCCCACCAGGACAACCCCCCCCATTAGTACAGACCCCCAGGACAAACCCCCCTCGATTAGTACAGACCGACCGCCCCAGAGACAAACCTCCCTCTATTAGTACTCTAGCTAGAGACCCATTAAAACCCGGGCGGCAGCTAGAGAGGACAGTGTGCAGCCGCGCCGCCCGGGTGAAGAGCAGTTGTCTAGACAGGCTTGGGCGGGCCGCGGGAGTGAGAGACAGAGGAGGAGAACCTGTGTGTGTCAGCCTATCAGGCTGCAGGCACGGACCGCTCTCCCCCTCAGCGAAGTCACTGAGCGGCTGGTCTCTCTCCACACAGAGACCAGCCGCTCCGATCTCCGGCGGCTGCTCTCCTTCTCTGACAGGAGAAGGAGGGAGGGGGGATGGGCTCTAGCAGCAGCGAAAAAAATATAGCTTCCGCGGCCGTGACCTGCGGAGGGAGCCTGCTCTGGACACGGAGAGGAGGAGGAGGAGGTAAGGGAGCACTCTGGCGCTTCAGCGCCCCCACCTCTCTGGCGCCCGGGTGCACTGCACCCCGTGCACCCGCCTGGGACCGGCCCTGGGCGTGGACCATGTTTGTTCTTCGTTGACCATAATGTTGGTTTTTTTTTTTTCTTAAACTGTTTATTTAACAATTTTTTCCATACAATACAAGATAACAAGTAATTATCAGAATCTTTCACAGATAAAGCAAATATAGATTGTCATTAAAATTGGATTGCAAACAATAATGGAGTGGAGTACACAAGGTCGATGCAAAAGGTAAAAGGTATTGAGAAAAAAAATTTAAAAAAAAAAGAGAAAACCAGCCAGGTAATGATGGTGACCTGCATATGTACGATTTGGCTTCATCCACACAGATTATCAATGTTAGTATGGGGGTCTAAAACAATGTAAAACACCCATGGTAAGTGGATATAATCAATATTAAAGAAGTCTGTATCAGTCTATGGAAGCATTGACCCCATAAATCCATTATTACTCAAACAGAACTGTCAGTTTCAGAGCTATAATCAGATTCATCCCAAGGCCTCCATATTTGCAAGAATTTATGTGAAGAACCTTCAACTTTGGCTGTTAAATGTTCCATGTTCCGTATGTCCGATATGATGGAAAGGGTCTACATAGGAGTGGTAGAAGCTGTAGAGAGCCATAGGTTGGGAATAGTTTTTTAGCTGCTAATAGTATGAAGGACAACAGTTTACGTTGAGGAGACGTAATATTAATGGGTAGGGCTTCCCTTTTGGTGGTATTGATTTTGTATCCTGAGATGGCGCTAAACGCTGCTAGAATATTATGTAGTGATGGCAGGGATGTATGTGGATGTGTAAGCATCAAGAGAACATCATCTGCAAAAAGGGATATTTTGTATTCTCTATGTCGCAAGTATACTCCAGTGACATTGGGACTTTCACGAATAGCAGCAGCCAGGGGTTCCAAGCTTAGGACAAACAATAAGGGTGACAGGGGACATCCCTGCCTGGTACCGTTACTGAGAGGGAATGTAGGGGATGTGTGGGATGACAGTTTTACCTGGCAGGTGGGATGAGAGTAAAGGGATCCAAGTGCCTGTATGAACAGTCCGGAAAAAACGTATTTCGCTAGAATTGCGAACATAAAGGGCCAACTGAGTCGAATGCTATCTGGGCATCTAAACTAAGAATCAAGACAGGGATTTTTGTTTTAGTTGAGAGATCGATAAGGTCTATTGTGCGCCTAGTGTTGTCACCGGCATGTCATGTAGGGACAAAGCCTACCTGGTCTCTGTGTATTAATGAAGGTAAAAATTTCAAGAGTCTATTGGCCAATATTTTTGTGAAGATTTTGTAATCTGAATTTAGTAAGGCAATAGGGCGATAATTATCAGGGGTAGATGGAACTTTGCCTGGCTTGGGTATTACTGTGATATGTGCATGTAAAAACGGAGAATGGGGTAAGGTACCTTTGAATAAAGAGGAAAATAAAGTTTAACATGTGTGGGGTTAATATTGGAAGCAAAGTTTTGTAATATGAATAGGGGAGTCCATCTGGGCCTGGGGCTTTGTTTGAGGGGAGTAGTTTGATCACATCTGCCAATTCCTCAGCGGTGATTGGCATATTAAGTGAGGATAGCTGCTCTGAGGAAACTGGCAGTAATTTTAAGGAAGATACAAAAGCGTCAAATTTCTCTTGTGAGAACTGTGTTGACGGGTCTGAACCCAAGCAATTGTAAAGATTATGATAAAATTCTCCAAAAACGTTGGACATTTCCTGGGGAGAATAAGTAGGTGTACCATCAGACTGTACTATATGGTCAGGGAAAGATAGGAATGGTCGTAGCTTTAACTTTTGGACTAGCATCCTATGTGGCTTATCTGCAAATTCATAAAATCTCTGTTTCGACCACAACAGTGCTCTAGAAATTTTACTCATATCCAAAGCCTTAATTTGGTTTCGAGTAGATACTACTGTACGTAGACGTGCTATCGTGGGAGATTGAAGCAAATGCATTTTCGCTGAGCGAAGTCGAGCTAGAAGATCTAATTTTTGTTGAGTTGATTCCCTTTTCTTTCATGAACCAGCAGAAATGCATTCGCCCCTAAAGAAAGCCTTATGAGCTTCCCATAGGGTAGATACGCTTGAGACAGAACCCACGTTTAGTTGAAAATATTCTGTGAGTTTCGATTTGGAGTAGGTTATTGGTGTCAACATTCCGCAAAAGGGACTCGTTCAGTCTCCAGTGGCATGTCTTGGGTAGTGCAGAGTGTATGGCCAAATCTAATGTAATAGGGGCGTGATCAGACCATGTAATGGGGCCTATTTCGGAGGCAACCAGATAAGGTAGTAAGGGTGCGGTGATTAGAAAGTGGTCTAAGCGGGAGTACAGTTTATGCGGGGGGGGGGGGCGAATAAAAGGTATATTGCCTTTGTGTGGGATGTTTCACCCTCCATGTATCAAATAAGTTGTATGAGCGCGTCAGTTTCCAAAATGAAGTGGACAATTTGTGAGCTTGGAGCGGTGGGGTGTTTTGGAAAAGGGCATGCCTGTCCTTACTGGGGGACATACATAAATTGAAATCACCTCTGAATATTGTAAAAGGTTGTGGGGAGGAATGTAACCTTTCGAGAATTTTTGTGAGGAAGCCAATCTGCCCCGAGTTAGGGGCATAAACATTGACCAATGTAAGGGGTGTTTTGTGGTGGACACAGTTCAGGAGGACATAGCTACCCTGGGGGTCCAGTGTTGAGGCAGTAATTTTCAATGGACAGGAGCATTTGATCAAAATGGCTACACCCGCCCTTCCCGAGGGGTCGGAGGCCATAAATGCAGTCGGATATATTTTGGAGGCAAATTTGAAGGAGCCCCCCGGACGAAAATGTGTCTCCTGAACCATGACCACATCAGCCCCTGAGGCCTTGAATTCCTTCAGAGCCAACCAGCGCTTGTGAATGGAATTCAAGCCCTTTATGTTACATGAGAAAATTGTAACGCAATATAACATTTTGAAATAGAGCAGAAAGCGTTTTCTTAACCTGGCATAGGAATGTATTCCAGCATACTATAAGCAATCTGCAAAGAGACATATGTAAACATTTCTTAATGAACATGAAGACAGTGATTAAATATTTGTCATTAAGGTAGTATAAACCTACCAAACTCAAACATGTAGGCAGGTCAAAAAAGGACCTGATAAAATAAAAGAGAAAAAAATAATAAAAGAAACAAAAAAAACTGAAACAGGCATTTTGTAAACCTGAAGGTAGGGAATCCTTCAGGAGGCCCAGGTAGGTTACCTTGGGAATGTATGGGAGCATGACGGTCAGCTAAAGCATCAGTTCGTGGCCTACTCCTTCAAGAAATATCTAAACTTGGACATTGTAAGCAAGAAGTAATGTTCAAAAACAAAAAGAGCACCACTTACTGGATGTGCATCTTAAAGAACACAACATACAGGGATATGGGAAATATAGACACTGACACATGTGCAGGTTAACCTGGGTGGCCTTTTGTCTTTATTCAGCCTTACCTACTATGTAACATTTTTTTTTACTTACTGTCATGTTCTTAACCACCCCTGGTCTCTGAAGATGCTTAAGCACCAGAACTGCTTCCAGGTAATATATAATATCACACTTGGTGCTCACATCCAAATTCTCTTTATTTTGGTCTTTCCCGATTAGCTTCCAGAAAGTTCTCCTTTGCTACCTCCAGCGGCATTCGGTTGGAGTTTTGGAGGCAGTCATCAAGGTTTCAAACCTGTAATTGATGTGAAGGGTACAGCATTGCAGGAAGTTCTAAGAAATGACAAAGTCAGAATAATCGGCACAACCAAAGATTAGATTACCTTTTACCGACATTCTCACGAGATACGAGCTTCATTATCCTATTTTGTATATCGTCGGTGATGTTCATAAAAAATGTACAATGTTGAAAAAGTTCAGGATCTTTCACAGAGAGATTAGTTCCCTTTAACTGATAGGTTACAAAGCGTCTCACGTGCTTCAAGTAGCCACTTATGGTCCGGTTCTTAAGGGGACGTTTCAAAGAGTTAAATGTATTTACTTTTCCTGTCCTTAGGACATATTTTGGATTCATAAAATATAATAATCTGGCCACATCCTCAACCTAGGGGGAAAACAAAACATAATTAATTATAAATTGGATGAAGGGTGTACTGCAGTGTTGGCACAGAGAAGCAGATTGATAAGTTTAGAGGAAAATCTGTCTGGCATATTCAAGGAGAAGTACAGGCAAAGCTCATTTGGCTGTACTTCTCCTGTGGATCACAGTTCATTCTGCACTCCTGTGAACCATTTTCAGTGGGCTGAAGCCCGCTGTTGGCTGATGTCACAGAGCCAGTCCATGCTCAGGAAGGGTCATGACCATATGGTCAGGATCGGCCCACATGCCTGGACCAGCACCCGGCTTAGGCTCCCAGCAAGCCACCGAGAACCTGAGCCGGCTGCTCCTGCCCCCTCCACAGCCCAGCACTAAAGTGAGTGAGGAGGGGGCAGAGCAGAGAACAGCGACTGACAGTCACCAGTTCTCTGCTCAGGGAGCTCTGAGAACCAAGCGATTGGCAGGGTTTGCTCGATTCTCAGTGTTAGAGCCAATGTTCCATCAGAATCAGCAACCTGTCAGATTAGGTAATTGGAGTGACGTTCCGTCAGCTGAATACTTATTGTGCATGAGCAGGTTTGCTCATCTGAAAGAACACCTGCAGTCATAAAGCAACAGTGGACATCTTGCTACACCCAGCTACGTCTTGAATTTCACAGTCCTTTAACAAATAAAGTGAGCATATATGACTCAATATAGTATATGGAGATCTGCCAAGTTGTTTTCATGTTCTATTTTCAGTCTAAAGGTTTAGCGCTGACCAGTGCGGGGTGTACCATCATGGCCTCTGCCAGCTTCCTACTGCTGGCATCCAGCTATTTTCAAAACAGCATCACAGATTTCAACATACTACATTTATATCCACTCAGTTTATTGCTAAAATGACTGAAATTCAAGACTTAGCTGGGTGTAGTAAAATGTCCGCTGCCACCTTGTGACTGCAGGTGTTCTGTCACATTATCAAACCTGCTACAAATGTGCAGTAAGTATTCATCTGACGGAACGTTCCCTCCATTACATCATTTGATGGGTCGCCAATTCTGACGGAACACCATTGGACAGATGCAGCATTGGAATTTCAAGCAAGGCCATTGGGTCAGTCCATTATGTAACACCACCATGTGTAAACTGATGTCCCAAACAGACCCCGCCTTCACTCACCCCTGGGTCCTAAAGAAACCCTACACAAGAAATGCCTGAAGGAAAGGGGCTTCTGTTCTGAGCTTGTGAACATCGCGTTTTTCTGTCTCCAGTAGGTGGAGCCACACTCTAAGGCACTCCCCTGGAAAGACCTCTTCAGCATTTAAGCCTAGGTTCAGACTAGTGTGATCTCAGACATCGCATGCGATTCATACCCGCACCATAGGTGGCGATCACATGCGATGTATGAGCAATGCGAGTTCAGCCACACAGTTGTATTCACATGCATTAACTGTATGCATTGAATTTGCACAGAAAATGGCGCAGGAACTTGTGTTTTCCCCGCACTGGAATCGGATCACATGGGTGTTCTCAGCAGTCCGATTCCTGTGTGAGTTCAAAGTTCGCACTGCAATCTGTGAACCATTCTGGGGGTGTCATTAACATTGTAATGACACCCACAGCGGTTGGCAGAGGGCGGTGTGACCTGCCTGCGGGAGAGATGGAGGAACCGGCGCTGGTTCCCGCATCGCACTAGTCTGAACCTAGGATAAATGTTTTTATTTTGATCCATTAACAGTTTGGTAACCAAATCTAGTACAGTACTGGTTTCATACCTCCTGTTTATAGTTCTCCATCTCCAAAGTTTCATACAAATATGTAGCAAACTCCTTGAGCATTGGTGCTTTCAAAGAATGCCTTTCATAGAGTCCTCCTTTTCTCATGTGTAATCGTGTCTTCGAGGTCCAGTTTGTATACTGAATCCTTTATTAGAAAAACATCAGAAATGCAGAAGAATGGAGAGTTTGAATTGATGCAGATAAAATTGTAAACAACATTTTATAGTTACCGTGAAACCCCATAAACCTCTGGTATATCATCTCCTGTATCCTCTTCTTCCTGCACTATTTTCTCCACTGTGGGCCATGTGCATTGTGAGGAACCGGAAGCTTCTTCAGACACACATGGTGAAACCATGGCAGTCCTTGACTGTCCTTCAGCCAATAAGTCCCTTATGGGGATGAGGTTGTACGAGTCTTCATTAAACAATGCAATGTTGTGGAGTCTTCTACAGATGGTTCCTGAACTCTCCCTGGATCTTCATGATTTGGCACATATGGTGTGACTTCTGTATTAACCTGAGGTCTTGGGGTTGTCGATGAATGTTCCATTTGGACTCTTGGGGGGGGGGGATTTAAGAACCCGAGTAAAGTTTTATTAATGTGTTTAATCAACACCATGTTGGATAGAGGGAGAGTGTGGTAAAACGTCTAAGTGAGATCAAGAGAAAGAACTCAAGTGAACATCAGATAGGAGCATGAGAGAACGAACGGTTCAAAAGAAAAATGTTGGAAAAAACGGGGAAATGAAAAATGACCAACTCTAAAACTAAACTACTGAAAAAGACTGGGCCAAAACATTTTGGAATTTTGCATTCTATTCCTTGAAAAAGACAAACTTTATCTAATTTTGTTAAAAGGAAACCTCTATGCAAGGGACTTTGAATAGTTGAAGTCTGTTTTAATAACCAAATCAATCTGTACAAACAGCTAGTTTGCAGATCTAAAGGAGATTATACTATTCGATTGATGTAATTGTAGCCATATTTGTGCACATTACAAAAACTGAGTACTGTCCATGATATTTTAGTTGCACCAACATCCAAAATTTTAGGGCCAGCTATTGGGGTGTACCCCTTTCTTCAAGGTCCAAACAGTACTAATACACAAGTAGATTGTTAAAGAATCTCTAAAAAAATAAAACACACAGCAATTGTAAATGCAAATTCAGGGGAGTTGTGAGAGAAGACGGGAAGAGAGCAATGAAATGGTGTGGGGGAGGGGGAGAGTCGCAGAGGTGGGAGTCATACTTATTAGTTACTTAAATTTGCTGGATAAATATTTGGAAAACTGCGGTCCACATTTAGTCCATGATATTTTGTGTGCAGAAGAATAACTTTAAGCAGAATACATTCATGTCTTACATAGTGTGGTCTAGTGCAGTGTTCCTCAACTCCAGTCCTCAAGGCGCCCCAACAGTTCGTGTTTTCAGGATTTCCCTCAGATGAAACGGCTGTGGTAATTACTAAGGCAGTGAAACTGATAAAATCACCTGTGAAAAATAATGGAAAGCCATGAAAACATGACCTGTTGGGGGGCCTCAAGGACTGGAGTTGAGGAACACGGCTCTAGTGTGTGGGACATTTCTCACAACCAGACCACACTATGAAAGACATGAATGGTTTACCTCTTCAAAACTACCCAGGAAAGTAAAACATTTGAATGATGAGTCTATTTGCAAAAACAATGGACTAAATGCAGGCCTCAGTATCTTTACATCTTTATCCAACAGTTTTGTGACCTATCAACTCCGACTCTCCCCTCCTCCCATCGCTCCTTCTCTGCCTTTTCTCACAAACTATCAAAGCTTACTTACCATTGCTAAGCATCAGATTTTTACTTTCAAAGTATTTTATTTTCATGAACTTGTGGTACAAAGAGATAGGCGGGATACAATCTGTCGGTATAATACAGTAAAATAAGATGGTGGAAAGAGTACAAACCAGACAATATAATATTTATATTACCCGCCCCCTATTGGGGGAGTTGATGTTAAGTGGGAGTAGCCTCCCAGCCCCCAATTTATCTGTGACGGCAGTCCCAAAATTAATAGAGAGGCCCCTCAAGCCCGACTAGGGTCGGAGGAAGAGGGTCCCATCACCTCGGCACCCCCTACGGGATCATACTGTTCCGAGGAGTGGGATCCCCCAACCCTGTGGGGAGCCTCTACTTGAGACCTGCTGCCTCCAGAGCAGGACCCTGGGAATGTACCAAGAACCCTGTAATAGAAAGGGACAGACCCAAAAGAAGAAAGAGGGGGAAAAGAACAGAAAAGGGAAGTAAGGTTTTTATGTCTCAATTTTTGTCCTGGCTTTGGCTCGGAAGTAACCCTGGGGAGATTGCTATACCCATGAGTTTAGCCCACGGTTCCCGGATCATCTCAAATTTCTGTTTTGTATCATTGAGGAAGCTCTCCATTTTCTCCTGGTCCATGATCCAGGAGATCTTCCTGATAGCAGCCCTTGTAGAGACTGAGGGTTGCTTCCAAGCCCTAGCCAGTGTCATCTTAGCTCCCAAAAATATAAAGTGAATCATTTTGCGATTGTACTTGGAAAGGCAAAGAACGTGTGCATTCAATAGTGCGGTTTCTGGAGACCTGGGAATCTCGCATCCGATTGCCCGTTTGATTAGATGAAATATCTTTTTCCAGAAAGGCCTGATTCTGGCCATGTCCACCACACATGCGAAATTGTGCCTGTAAGTTGGCAGCCTCTAAAACATAGGGGTTCCACTGATGGAAAGATTTTTGCCAGGTCTCCAGGCTCCACTGGAATTGTAGGTTGTGCTCCCAGGCCAACATGTATGAAGATTTGCAGAGGGGTTGGGAAAGTGACGCATAGACAACTGATATGACTCCTTTTTGCTCCATGGCCTGATCGCACCAAAGCTCGTAATTGGAAAATTTCAGGGGATTCGGTTTATCCAGCCATATGCTTCGCAGGAAGTGATTCATTTGGCCAAACCAAAGTCATTCTGAGTGTGGAAGGTCTAGATTACTGATGCATTGTGCAAGGGTTATAGGGCCCCCTAGACATGAAGAAATGGCCTATCCGGTACAGCTCCTTGTCAAGCCACCACTGGAAGGCCTTAATGTCTAATCCTGGAGGGAATTTCGGGTTACAGAACAAGTGTGACAGGGGTTTCGTTGCAGATGAGAGGTTTGGATTTGATCTGTTTGTCCCACATCGTGAAGGAGTGTGAGAGTGTAGGGGCAAAATGGGGGGTCTATTTTTGGGGAGAGTCCAGAGTAAAAAATCTAGGGTGTGTTGGGGGACCGCTTGACATTCTATCTGTATACAATCTGTTTTTTCCATGTTAGAATAAATCCCCGAGAGCTGTGCTAGTCTGGCTGCCAGGTAGTATCTGTGAAGATGAGGGAGGCCCAGCCCGCCCTGTTTTCGTGATGGATACAAGGTCTGTTTGAGCCTGTATCCCCAGCCCCCCCAAATAAAATTTTAGGATTTTGCTCTGGAAGGACTGAAGGTGATCCCTCTTCAATGGGATGGGAATGGCTTGGAAAAGGTAGAGTAGTCTAGGCATCAACGTCATCTTCACTGCATTTACTCTTCCTAGCCAGGACAAATTTTGTTTGGACCAGGATTGTATGTCTTGTTCTAGTTTATGGTACATGGGGGGATAGTTTTTGGTGTAGAGAGATTCAAATTTGGGGGTCAGGGAGATGCCTAGATATTTGAAGGCTGATTCATTCCAGTCAAACTGAAAGTTTAGTATCAGTAGGGAGATCGTCTCAGGGTTAAGGGAGATGTTAAGGGCTTTGGGATTTAGAATAGTTTATCTGGAGGCCAGATATGTTCACAAAAGAGGATAAAGTTTTGCATAGGTTGGGTAGGGATGTAAGGGGAGAGGGGATATAAAGTATTAGGTCATCAGCGAATAGATCACATTTGTGCTCCTGGGTTCCACGGGAAACCCCCCTAATGTCTGGATTCACTAGAATCTCTATAGCTAATGTCTCAATGGCTATGGCAAACACTAGGGGGGATAAAGGCCAACCCTGCCTCGTGCCTCTAGCGATGCGGATCGGGGAGGAGTGGTATCCTAGTAATCTAATAAGTGCTGTTGGTCAGGAATATAGAGCCTTAATAGTTCCTAGAAAGCGTTCACCAAACCCCCAGTGGTCGAATAGTGAGAAAATATACTGCCAGGATACTGAGTCAAACGCTTTTTGTATATCCAGGGAGAGTAACATTCCCTGTTGTCTGACACCCCCCGGCCAGTTCGTCTGTAGGATAGATGCAATGTCTATGGTTCGTCTGGTTTGGTCAGGTCCCTGTCTACCTGGTATGAAACCCACCTGATCTTTGTGAATATAGGATTTGATAAAGGAGTTTAGCCTGTTAGCGAGGATTTTAGTGAGGATTTTCAAGTCATTATTTATTCATGAAATTGGTCTGTAATTCCCTACCTCTTTGGGATTTTTTTCTTGTTTCGGGATAACAGTGATGAAGGCCATATTTAGGTCGGGGGAGAGCCAGTCGCCTTTTCATTAAAGAATTTGGTCAAGTAGGGAGCCAAGGTCTCTGGAGCGGGGGGTGGGGTTGTATAACTAGGCATTTATTGACAGTGAGACTCTTCTCAGTCAGTTGGAGAAACAAAAAGTGCTATGCACTGGATTAACTCAGGGGTCAACCCACTCCCTCAGAGTCTGCTCATACAGTTTCCAGTGGGGGAGAAAAGTATACAGAGGCAATGATAGTTGCCAATTGGGGAATAAGGGGAGAGGGAATCTGGGGCACCTTGGAGGAGTTATGACTCCTAGTAGTTCGGTAGGAAGTCCCTGGTCATTACTCCCTCTTGATGTACGGAGAAAAAAGAAAAAAAAAAAAAAGGCGCAGAGTCGAAAAGTGCAGGAGACAATTCCGTGCTTAAAGTCGGATTATTGTCCTTTGTTCTCTTTGTCTTCAGCTTGTTCCACATGGTTGTCAGCGGGCTGGTAGGTGAAGGTCGTTTAGCTGGGTTGTAGGCCGGGTTGGAGTCAATATCCACTTCAAGTGAGATGAGCTTCAGTGAAAGGAGGGTCTTCTCTCCGTCTTGGAAATTAGAGAACGTATAGTGTTTGCTCCTGTAGAAGAATTTGACAGCAAAGGGGAAAGTCCATTAGTATTTCATTTCTTTTTGGGCCAGCACTGTTAGTAAGGGTTTCAGTGCCCTTCTTCTCTGGATTGTGGAGGGGGATAGGTCTGCGAATATTTGTATAGGGTGTCCTTGACATGAGAGTTGTTTCATCACTCTGGACTGCTTCATCACCTCCTCCTTGACTAAGTAGAAGTGTGGCTTAGCAAGCAATGATGTCCCTGGGTGATCCGTCCTTTCTGGGGGGGCCCTAGGGCTCGGTGGACTCTGTCCAATTCCAGGCGGTGCTGCGGAATGTTCGGGATCAGGGATTTGATTATATCCCTAGTTGCTTGTGAAACCTCAACAATGGACTCCGGGAGACCTCTGATCCTGAAGTTGTATCGTCTGGATCTGTTTTCTAGTTCATCGATTCTGAATAGGGCTGTATCAAGTCTGTCTTGAAGTGTCTGGATGTGATCCGAGTTCTGATAAGTGGTAGCTACTGTCATGTCAAGTTTTCTGCTCTATGGCTTCCATCCTGGAGCCCAGACTCTGGAAGTCTGCCTTTATGTCCCCAGTTATCTTCACAGCCGTGGATGCAAGGCCCTTTTCCAGTAAAGATGACAGTTTTAATAGTAGGTCCTCAGGGTGGAGGCCTGCCTCTGGGGAAAGGTGTGCAGGGAAGAAAACATGGGGTGTGCAGGGGAGAAAACATGCGGGTCTCCATAGTGCCTGCTGAGAAACGATTTAGTGGAGGCCGGGAAGGGTGTAATCTGCTGCTGGAGCGTGCTCTGGTTAGTTGGGGTGAAGTTTAGAGACGGGGGCCAACACTTGCCTCTGATCAGCGTGGCTCTCCTTCCCTGAAGCATGCTGCTGGGCCACGGTGGCCATCTTGGTACACCCGGGCGGCGGCGCCTGATCGAATTGCGGCCCGAGATCTCTTCGGATCTGGTTCCCAGACATGCAGGTTCCCTGGATGCTCAGGGGTCTGGATCGCCCGCTGTGGCTCTTTAGAAAAAAAAATAAAAAAATAATCGGTCCGTGGTGAGCTGTGGGCGCCGCTGGGGCTGGGTGTGATGGAGCTCCGGCTTAAGCGGCCATCGTGGAGACTCCACGCATGCGTACCAAGTATCAGATTTTATCTTCAGAGAGAGTCTTATTAACACCCTGATAAAACTTTGTGTATTAGTACTGCCTGAAGAAGGGTGTACACCCTGAAACTTGTCCTGATTTGGAGGTTATTGCAGATAAAAAAAAAAAAAAAAAAAAAAAAAAAAAAAGGAAGTGCATCTCTGACATTACTCAATTCCAATTAGATTGTAACCGGTGTGGTAAGATGAAGACAAAACAGGGTGACCTTACATACCTTGTTAAGCTCGGTTTGTTTATTACAGTTAGTCCTCTGTCCTCCAAATACTTTGCAATGTCTTCCAATATTTCTGGATTGAATTGTTCTTCTAATTGTCTGGAAGGGACCGCACAACATTTGGCTGATTTGAATAGTTTGTCTCGAGCCCCAGAAATGGCGGCTTTGATTTCCTCATCAGGGGCCTCATTCATACAAACCCTTCTAAGGTGTGTGCAAAGGAAAGTCTCCACTTTAAAGAAAATAGGACACATAAGAGGAGATCTTCTTACCCTGAAAAGTGGAAAGACACATAGAAAAGGAGAGAAGACGGTAAATTGGTAAATGGTTTAAAACCTTGCAAAATAAAAAAAAAAAAAAAAAAAAAATAAAAAATAAAAAAGCAGCACTCCATCCTTTTCAGGCCATTAGTGCAAAATTCTATTTTAGAAATTCTCATATGCCAACAACTAGGTGTGTAAATCTGACCATTCTGCTCTTTATCAATTTAGCGATTAACTTGCAACAATTCAGTAGCAGCTTTATACCCTGCTTCCCCGAAAATAAGACCTAGCGTGATTGTCGGTGAGGCTGCAATATAAGCCCTACCCCCCAAATAAGCCATAGTTAAAGTCCTTGTAGGTCTTATTTTCAGGATAGGGCTTATTTTTGGGAAAACAGGGTAGCTAATAGATATCAATTAGCAGCAATGATAGCAGATAGCTGGTAGCAACAGTTGAGCAATTAACAGCAGTTATGGAGGGGGGGATATTAGTTGATGGGAGTCTCCCGGGGGGGGGTGAGGAGGGGAGAAAGAGAGAGAGAGGGCTACCAGATCTGAGATTTTTTTTATTATTATTATTATTATTATTATTATTATTAGTGGGGCTATTTTATGTATTGTGTAGTTTTGCTGTATCTGAACAAGATGAATGTGAAACGTGTTTGTTGTATTAATGTAAAAAAAAAAAAAAAAAAAAAATTGTAATAAAGATTACTAGATTTAAAGCTGGCCATACACTATACAATCTGATTGCTCAGTTTAAAATAATAAAAAAAAAAATCTTACTTAAGAACAAGCCTAAACCTGCCATTAGATTAAAAGATAACCCCCCCCCCACTATGAGAACGTCCCCTACAAATGTAAAGACCATTTTCATTACACATTTGCAATGTGGAAAATTATATATATATTATATAAAATTTTAAGATTGGGGTGATCAGACTCAAGTGATAGGTGCGTTTCCAGGGAGTACGCCGGTCCAAAACTGTATTTTAAGGGCGTGGTAGCCCACTTTTTTTTAATAAAAGGGTTCACAAAGACATCGGTATCCCACACAGGGGGTTCCACCATTACTGGATCTTACAGACTCCAAATGCTTCAGCCTCCTGGCTTAGGTTATTGGCGGCTGCTTCAGGCCTGTAGCCTAGGCCTTTCCTAGAGTGAAGTTCTCTCCTAACTTAGTCCTGATCAGCGCCTTACTAACGACGTGGAGGGGCTCATTTGCCAAGACTTGAGAGGCCGAGACACTTAGAGACCTCCACCTCAGAGGCAACTGACAAAACTTGCGGCTCCCCATGAGCACTGCAAATCACATGTGTCACCCTCATCCTCTCATTATCAGCAACACTGAGCCCTTCCAAGTCCCCATCCATCATCCCACCATCCTGACACTCAACATCACTCATCTCTTTTGCTGTGGACATAACCTCTGCTATGTATGCTCCTTTCCCGATCCTTCCAACTGGAGAGGGTTAACTTCTACAAAAGCCAACACACCTGTGTCTACTGGCCCTGCCGCCTCTCCATTTGTCACAGCAGCAATAGTGTCCACCTTACTATTGCCTTCAGAAATTTCTTTCCACCACCTTAATGGTGAGACTATCGCAGTCTATCCTGTCTGTGCTCCAGTCACCAGCACTCCGTAGTACGGCTCCCTCTGCCCATGGAGACACAGGTGGACAGAGTGGTTTAGTAGCAGACATCCTGCACCAGTCACTGTCACCCACATCACATTGTGATAATTCATCCTCCATCATTTGAGCTGTTTTCCCCATTGTGTCCCACCTGAGCAGTATCAGAGCTGTCCTGGACCCCCGCCGGCTCCAACACAGGGAGTCCTTGTGAGATTTCCAGGGACAACTCTGCGGCACCGCCTGTGGTTGCTATGGAAAAACCATCATCAACATTGTCAGAAATACATTCCTCATTATCATTCCTGACTCTCATAGGCTGTCCCAGCTCATTACCAGCTTGAGCCTGTGGGATATTTATTACATCACTTTTTACTTTATAAGACTCTCTCTCACCCGCCGGGGTGGCTACACAGTCATCCTGGGAGACCTCAAGCTCAGACACCATGAGCTCCTGGGAGGTCTCCAGGGACAACCTTGTTACACCTGTCATGGTTGCTAGGGGCAATGGCACATATCTCTCAGTGGTCACCCCTGACATATATACTTCAGCACTCTGCTGAATCAGTCCTGTACTTTGCACAGAACCGGTTTCCCTTTTAAACCCCAACATAGACGGAAATGGATCACCATTTTCAGAATTGTTAGTACATACCACATCATTAGGTTTACCTTTAACCTTTGTCTCTCTGCTACAAAGAGCATTGCATGGAGACAAGTCCTTATCAGTCCTCAAGCTTGCTGCAGGTTCAGCTTTAAACTGGGCTTTGCTACTAGACGAGGTATTCATTTTCATCAAGTCTCTGAAAGCAGATTTTCTGACTGGACTTCCTCCCACTTCACAGGGAATAGTCCCAGGACCACCCGTTGGCAGGTGTGGAAAACTTCCATTGAGGGCGTTGTCCCTTCTTTGCTGTGCTCTCGAATGCCCCCTCATGGACACGGGGCAACATTGCATCTTTCTTGGATTTTCCAACATTCCCTGCAGGCCAAACAGGTTTCCTGTTGCCGGGGGTAACAGCAGACCCACACACATTGTCACACCCCTTGCAGGATGCTGGATATGGTGCCCTCTTCTCTGGGCTGACCACTTCACACAAGCAGCCATAACTTGAAACCACTGGTTTCTTGTGCTCTCCATCACCCCCTGCAGGCTGAACAACATTTTCTCACATTATCTGTCTGTTGTCGCCAGGGGCAACAACAGACACTTTTACATGAACCTCTTCACTCAGAATTTGAGCCACATCTCCGCTGTAGCTCCTCCTTTCTGCAAACAGACTCTCTCTGGTTGCTATGGGAGACCACATTCTCCCCGCAGAACTTTTCCAGTGCTCCATAGACTGGATGTCTTCTAGATAATTATCGGAGTCATCTCACTCATAACCCATCAAGCGGTTCACCCCTTGGTACTCTTGTGTCAGAAAAGGTTGCACCAATTCAGCCTAGTGGTATCTGGGCCACCCTTGGTAGGAAGCAATCATCACAAATTCATCCAAAAAGTCTTCAACATGTTCAGAAGACAACATAGACCGTATGAAGTCAGCTGGATGGATTTCTGCTTTGTTGCCACGGGCAACCGCACCCATCTGCTGACTCTTTGCTCTAAGTGACGGCTTGCTTTCCTTTTGTCTTTGCTCCAGTGCCGCCAAATGCATCTTGTACCAGTCTGGGGCTTGTTCTGTCCGTAACAACCCCTCCAGCCACAGGGTTCTGTCTCTTATCACAGCAAACAAACATGTACAATATGGGGTGCTGTGTGTACAATATGGGGTGCTGTGTGTACAATATGGGGGGCTGTGTGTACAATATGGGGGGCTGTGTGTACAATATGAGGTGCTGTGTGTATAATATGGGGTGCTGTGTGTACAATATGGGGTGCTGTGTGTACAATATGGAGTTCTGTGTGTACAATATGGGGGGCTGTGTGTACAATATGAGGTGCTGTGTGTATAATATGGGGGGCTGTGTGTACAATATGGGGTGCTGTGTGTACAATATGGAGTGCTGTGTGTACAATATGGGGGGCTGTGTGTACAATATGAGGTGCTGTGTGTATAATATGGGGGGCTGTGTGTACAATATGGGGGGCTGTGTGTACAATATGGAGTGCTGTGTGTACAATATGGGGTGCTGTGTGTACATTAATGAGGAAAAAAATAAACGTAAATGATTTTAGCAAATGGCTGCAATATAACAAAGAGTGAAAAATTTAAGGGGGTCTGAATACTTTCCCTCCCCACTGTATATTTGAATTCATTAAAACCTCTTTTTTATCCTATTTATGTTTTTGCTTCCGTGTGCCTCATATAAAGTTCTGCCCTTTGCTCTCCTTTTCTCTCCCAGGAGCTCGGCATACCAGAAGACACAAGAGGGAGGCGGCTGAACTGTAGCCAATCCCAGGATAAGGAAGTACATACCTAGAGAAAATGAAACTAGCCAATCACACGCTCTCGTTTCTCACAAATCACATGATTGTTTTTTCAGGAACCCGAAACTGGAAGGTTTCCATATAGTTTAACCCTTTGGCTGCCAGGCCCTGCACTCCACTTTTTAAACTCGGCTGGCCGGACCATTTTGCCAATTTTTCTATGGATTTTTTATTTTTTCCCTTCCAGCAATCAGAGTTTGTGAAAGACCCCCAAACCAGACATTTCCTGAAAGCACATGACCCGTAGAATAAAAAGAAGGAGCTACTGTTTTTTTAGGCAATATTTGCGCAAACTATAAATGCACATATGAATAACAAAAATTCCGCGCTTAGGAAAATAGACAAAAAAGGACTGCTGCCCCCCTTATAAGTGAAAATCACCGAAGTGAGATCCAGAAGGTTAAAATTATTCTAAGCAGGGGAATTGGCGCTGTCCGACTATATGTGTATGGGTGATAGTTCTTCCAAAATAACGAAATAACAGAGTGTAAATTTAAAACAAATGTGTCAGAGATATCAAGAGAATATTAATGTGCATATAAAAAATATTAATGTGCATATAAAAAATCTGTATGTGGAATGAATCACCTATAAAGTATAATGAAAAAATTGCAAAGTTCTCTAAAAACGCTTGTAAAAAACGCATGTAAAAAATCCCATATGCAGTAAAAATTGATGTCTATATCTTAAAAGTGATCCCTATATATAAAAATACCTAGGGAATGGAAACCAATAAACAATGGTGAAAACAATTATGGTGATCCGCATGAGCAATTACTAAAACACATAAAAAGTGAAGACCTGAAGAATGGTAAAAAATGTGCATGAGAACCCCTGCCTGTGTGCAATAACAATCACAATAAAGGCAATCAATGCAAAACAATTCATATGTATATGAAAACAAAAAACAAAAAGTGAATTAACAAAAAATTAATAAAAATTAAGTAAATTAATAAAAAATATATTAATAGAAAAAAGTCCACAAAGAGTCCTAAAAATGTGTCCCACTGGTGAAGGAAAAAACGTAGTCACAGCCTTCAACTGTTGGTGTCCCGTCCTTCAATACACCCCCACTCGTGTGTACACTTACCGGACTGCCTAACCCCTGCAGGGGTAAAAGGCATACGCAGACAGTCCTGCGATGGCGGAACCGGGACGTGATCCTCCGTCCAGGGGTGCTATATCCTGCTCCGGCGTGATGTTATCCCCAGTAACGGGTATCCACATGAAGTGAAAAAAAGGAACACCTCATAGTGTGAATCCATAAAAAGTAGAAACTTTATTTAGAAAATCCATATGGTAAAAACTGGTAAAAGTACAATCCATAAACTGGAACAAGGAAAATAGCAGCCAGCACAGCAGTAGATCAAGTTACAAAAAGTGACAAAAAGGTAAAAAAGTGCAGCGCTAACAAGTGAAAGGTCATTAAACCTCTACAAATAATAAAGGTAAACTGGTAATGTAAACTTAGTGAAAAAATGTCCAACAATTTGTAATTGAAACACAAAGGGGGTTATTTACTAAAGGAAAATCCACTTTACACTGCAAGTGCACTTGGAAGTAAAGTCGCTGTAGATCCGAGGGGGACATGCAAGGAAAATAAAAAAACAGCATTTTAGCTTGTACATGATTGGATGATAAAATCAGCAGAGCTTCCCCTCATTTCAGATCTTCCCCTCAGATCTCCAGCGACTGAACTTCCAGGTGCACTTGCAGTGCAAAGTGGATTTGCCTTTCGTAAATAACCCCCAAAATGTCTTTAACCGGTTGCTGCCCGCTGTCATATGACATGATGGACTTTGAGCGGGGATATCTGAATGATGGGTGTAGCTACAGACAACATTCAGATATTGCCGTTTTCAACCGGTGATTCCTTACACCATAAGAGATGTGGGGTCTTATTGACTCCACATCTCACTGTAAAGAGGACCTGTCATGCCATATTCCTATTACAAGGGATGTTTACATTCCTTGTAATAGGAATAAAAGTGATCAAAATTTTTTTTTTCAAAAAAAGTGTCAAACTAAAAAAAGAAAGTATAATTAACAATAAAAAAAATGTAAAGCGCTCCTGTCCCCGTGTGCTCGCACGCAAAAGCGAATGTATACGTAAGTCCCCTCCACATATGAAAACGGTGTTCAAACCACACATGTGAGGTATCGACGCGAACGTTGGAGCGAGAGCAATAATTTTGTCCCTTGACCTCCTCTGTAACTCAAAACATGTAACCAGTAAAAAAATTTCAAGCGTCGTCTATGAGGATTTTTAAGTACCGAACTTTGGCGCCATTCCACGAGCGTGTGCTATTTTGAAGCGTGACATGTCAGGTATCTATTTACTCAGCATAACTTTATCTTTCACAATATGCAAAAATATTGGGCTAACTTTACTGTTTTTTTTTTTTTAAGCACAAAACTTTTTTTTCCCCTAAAAACGTGTTTGAAAAATTTGCCAGGCAAATACCGTGCGAAATAAAAAGTTGCAACAACCGCCATTATATTCTCTAGGGTCTTTGCTAAAAAAAACATATATAATGTTTGGGGGTTCTATGTAATTTTCTAGCAAAAAAATGATGATTTGTACATGTAGGAGAGAAATGTCAGAATTGGCCTGGGTGGCAAGTGGTTAAAGAGAAAGAGAAACTTCAAAGTGCAATGTCCAAAAAGATCAGTGACAATCTTCAACTTCATATGTGATCATCAAATATGGTACTAATTTGATCGTTTGATAGTAGATCCACCACCAGAAACACCAAATGCTTACCGGAGGGATTGAACTCAAGTAGGTGTACATCTAGTGAGTCCATCAAACTTTGTGGTATAATATACCCAGAGGACATCAGGTTCAGGATCCGGATATAACCTCCAGGTGGATATTGGATGTAAGTAGGTTCAGATGAATCGGACATTCAGCCCCACCATTGAAAGAAGAAGGAAGGCACATAGTGTAATTCCGTTGAGAAAATTTAATGTATAAAAAAACAGAGGAAATACACTCACGTTTATGTAGTAAAAAAGCGCTTGAATAAAAAGTGAGAGTGGTCTCAGCATGGCTCCCCGACGCGTTTTGACTTATAAGTCTTCATCTGGGGTGCTGATCCACTGTGGTCACTGTGTTTTTATATATGCTAAGTACCCCCATAATGAATAGCAGCTCCGTCTGATTGGTAATGCAATTCTAAGGTTACTTCCTGGTGCGGCCAAGATGGCGCCATAGCGTGCGTCCCAAGCCTCGTTCTGATATGTGGAAGCAGATATGACATCAGACTACACCATAGCAGGCGTTGACAACCAAAAAATGGCGCCACTGTCAGTGGGACAAAAACGTAACGCGGTCGTCAATCCTGGTTACATTCAATCCTGGTTACATTCCGTTCCTCGCAGCCAGTTCCTGAGACTGCGTAGGAATTGTTCTGACGTAAACACTTATTTGGTTCATCAACACTGAAAGAACGATTTATAGAGAAGGGATATGATCCAGTACTGGTAACTTCAGAACTAAATAAAGGGGCAGGGATTGATAGGAGTTCTTTGTTGGTAAAGAAACCTCCTCGGGAACAAGATAATTCCTTTAAATGTTCCATGCTCACCACATTTTCACTCCAACATAGAGAAATGAAAAACATCATCCGTTGTCATTGGGATAGACTGAGAAATGATCGTGTACTGAGATCTGTACTTCCGGAACAACCGAAAGTCATTTTTAGAGGAGTGTCTTCATTGCGAGGAAAGATTGCCCCTAATATGATCAATCCTCCGACACGACCTTCATTCTTTCACTATCTAGTTGGATATTTTCCTTGCAGGAAATGTACAGTATGCCAATATAATTCTTGTGGGGGATGTAAAAGTCTTGAATACAAATCTAATGTCACCAATCGGGTATATCCCATCTAAACATTTTGTACCTGTGCCACCACACATGTCCTTTATATGATCACTTGCCCTTGCGGCAAACAATATGCGGGTCGTACCATCCGTGCATTTTCCGTCAGGGTAGGTGAGCATATCGCTAAAATGAAGAGTGGTGATGTCCAACATAATGTGCCCCGACATTATAGAGAACACCATAGTGGAGACCCCCAAGGGTTCCCAATTCCTTATCATTGACAAATATATCCCCCCTTGGAGGGGAGGAGCCATGACACGTGGGGTCTCATGTCTGGAGACTTATTGGATTCACCAATTACAGACTTATTCACCTTTTGGATTAAATATTGAATGGGACATTAATGATTTTATCAGCCAGGCATGATGTTCTGCTATTCTGGATATTATTGGGTGCAATCGGTACATATGGAATCATTTGTGTATCCATGTGCTCTATGTACATTTCATATCAGTTTCTGTTCTATTTGTAGTGATTTAATGACCTTTCCCTTGTTAGCGCTACACTTTTTTACCTTTTTGTCAATATTTGCACAAATGTTTATCAAATTGCTATTTTCCCTTCGGGTCTGATATGGAAATTAAGGGGAACCCTGCGCCAATTTCTTTGGCGTAGGGGTCCCCCCCAAATCCATACCAGACCCTTATCCGAGCACGCAACTTGGCAGGCCGCAGGAAAAGGGGGATGAGAGAGCCCCCCCCCTCCTGAACCGTACCAGGCCACATGCCCTCAACATGGGGAGGGTGCTTTGGGGTAGCCAGGCACAATATTTAAAGGAATATTTCATTTTTATTGTTTCAATTTAAGCATTAAAAAAATCACTGCTCCCGAAAAAAACAGCCTTTTTTAAAAACTTTTTTTAGCATTGATCCATGTCCCCTGGGGCAGGACCCGGGTCCCCAAACAGTTTTTATGACAGTAACTTGTATATAAGCCTTTAAAATGAACACTTTTGATTTTTCATGTTCTTGTCCCATAGACTTTAATGGTGTTCTGGCGGCTTTCGAATTTTCCCCGAACATCACATATTATTCTCTGTTCACAGAACATCCGAACAACCAAACCTCGGCCCGAACCGTTCACCATCCCTACTGGAGAGCAATCCACACATGGATCGGACTTCAGAGGAAAGGGAGATTCAGACGCATGTCTATCCTTACTATGGTTTATTTTTTACAATTTAAATTTATTTATACAGTTACAAATATTTATTTATTTTTTTTATTTTTCTCATTTTTGGAGGGGGCTTTGTAGAGACATCAGGGGTCTAAACAAACATCTAATATCTCTTTCTTGACTATCTGCAGTCTCTTTATCTGCAGCTGTAGATGAATGAATAGGAGTCTGTATAGAGGATCCATTTTATTCAAAAACTGATGCATAGCAAACACAGTTTAGTATGCTTCAGCGATGAATGAATGCAGAAGTGATCAGTAACGATCGCTGACTGTATTCATTCAGGAATGGAAGGGGGCTTATAAATGCATGATTATCACCCCCCCCCCGCTCTCCATCCTGGCAGTGATCTCCTGCCCCAGTAGAGGTTGCAGCTGGTGGGAGGGGGAGCAAGGAAATCCAACCAGCAGCTGCACAGAGGGGGCATCCGGCCATCAGTGAGGTGGGGGGCACTGAAGGGGGGTCAGAGCAGCGGGGGGGATTTATTTGAACAAGTAGATCCCCCTGTGGCTGCCCTGCAGCACCCAAATCCAACAGGAGGATGGGGGAGGGAAGCTGGCAGCTGCAGGGTGACCACATAGGGATCAGGGTTTACAAGGGGGGATCAGTGCTGGGGGGGATCAGTGCTGGGGGGATCAGTGCTGGGGCTGACCAGTGCTGGGGGGGATCAGTGCTTGGGGGGGATCAGTGCTGGGGGGGGATCAGTGCTGGGGGGATCAGTGTTGGGGGGGATCAGTGCCGGGGGGATCAGTGCCGGGGGATCAGTGCCGGGGGGAAGTGCTGGGGGGATCAGTGCTGGGGGGGATCAGTGTTGGGGGGATCAGTGCTGGGGGGATCAGTGCTGGGGGGGATCAGTGCCGGGGGGATCAGTGCTGGGGGGGGATCAGTGCTGGGGGGATCAGTGCTGGGGGGATCAGTGCTGGGGGGGATCAGTGCTGGGGGGGATCAGTGCTGGGGCGGATCAGTGCCGGGGGGATCAGTGCCGGGGGGATCAGTGCTGGGAGGGATCAGTGCTGGGGGGGATCAGTGCTGGGGGGATCAGTGCTGGGGGGATCAGTGCTGGGGGGATCAGTGCCGGGGGATCAGTGCCGGGGGGATCAGTGCTTGAGGGGATCAGTGCTGGGGGGATCAGTGCTGGGGGTGATCAGTGCTGGGGTGATCAGTGCTGGGGGGGATCAGTGCTGGGGGGGATCAGTGCTGGGGTGATCAGTGCTGGGGGTGATCAGTGCTGTGGGGATCAGTGCCGGGGGGGATCAGTGCCGGGGGGGATCAGTGCCGGGGGTGATCAGTGTTGGGGAGATCAGCGCTGGGGGGGATCAGCGCTGGGGGGATCAGTGCTGGGGGGATCAGTACTGTGGGGATCAGTGCCGGGGGGGATCAGTGCCGGGGGTGATCAGTGTTGGGGAGATCAGCGCTGGGGGGATCAGCGCTGGGGGGATCAGTGCTGGGGGGGATCAGTGCCGGGGTGATCAGTGCCGGGGGGGATCAGTGCTGGGGTGATCAGTGCTGGGGGATCAGTGCTGGGGGGATCAGTGCCGGGGTGATCAGTGCTGGGGGGATCAGTGCTGGGGGAGATCAGTGCCGGGGGGGATCAGTGCTGGGGTGATCAGTGCCGGGGGGGATCAGTGCTGGGGGGATCAGTGCTGGGGGGGGATCAGTGCTGGGGTGATCAGTACAGCTGGGGGGGAAGTTGCAGGAAAGGGGGCATTAGAGAGGAGGTGGAGGGAACTTCCGATGTCAGTAAAGGTGGGTGAGGGGCGGAAGACACGGGGCAGAGATATCAGTTTCTTCATTTCTATGGGGAGGAGAGTTTTTTGTTTGTTTTATAACTGACCAAATATACACCAAAAATGCAGCAAACAGGATTTCTAACACCACAAGGGAAGTGCATTTAAATTCATGAAATCATACATGTATGAATGTGAGTATACATAAAAAAATATAAGTGAAAAAATACCAAAGTGAAAAAAAAAAAAAATGAAAAAAGAAAAACTAAAGCAAGGTCCCATCAAGAAACAAGTCCATAGATTCTTATAAAACAGAGTCCATCTAGATGAGATTAATTGCAGAAAAGAAATTGTGACAAAGTTTAAATTGGGTACGATTCTAATTTGGAAATTCGGATACATCGGAATAATGAAAATATGTTTGAATTTTATTTCGGAATGATCCGATCCGCACATGTCTAATTCCAGGGACAGGAGAGCTCCCAGCACTACACTCAGGATTATACTTCTACTGAAGACTTCCTGTCTGGAATCTAGTTACCCTTCACATCCCAGAGGGAGGTTCTCACCCAGATTTACTGTCCTCCATTACAGTTTATTACACATTTTGGAGTATCCCAAAACTTCCCCTCCCCCATCCCAGTTTTTTAAGCAAATAAACTACAAAAGGACATCCAAGGCCTGATCTATGACTTGATGGTGGAAATGCGTTGTGCCTGGCTGCTCTGGGCCTATCAGGGAATAGAACCTGGGACCAAGCATCAGGACCAGTCTCTGGTCTGTGCTATACTAGTAATAGTCCAATCTGTCTGATTGTTATATCTATATCCAATCATTGATCAATATTCCCATATACAGAGCCCAGGATTTCCACTTCCTGAGACTGTATACCCCTCCCCCGTCACCTCTCCACATTACCACACCCACACCACAATCCCCGCCCCCTCCACATCATAACCAATAGGAACAAGACTAGCAGTGGCTGTATTCATAGTGATAATCATCACAGCCAATCACAGTGAGGGGGAGGAGCAATCACAGATCCATGGATTGGTCATGTAAAGGAACCTGTGAGGACAGAAATGTCGGAATTCTCATTGTGGATATTAAAGTGTGTGTCTAGACAAATCCTATTGTTCTAGATTTGGATGGAGTGGGGGAGGATTAGAACCCCTGTCAGGTTTTTACTGCTATCCGGGGCTCCATTAGATTGATTTCCCCTCACTTCCTGTTCTGGTGACCTCGTTTTATCAGACAGGAAATGAGGGAAAATCTACAACAGGGACACAGACAGAAATAAAGATCTGACAGGGGTTCTAATCCTTCCCCTACTCTACTAAAGAAAAGGATTTTTATTTCTGTCTGTGTTGTTGTTGGAGAGTTCCCCTCACTTCCTGTCTGGGGAAATGTTGTCACAGGAACAGGAAGTGAGGGGAAATCTCTATAATGGAGCCCCAGATAGCAGAAAAAAATCTGACAAAGGTTATAATCCTCCCCCACTCCATCCAAAGCTGAAAATACCCCTTTCTTCTATAGATACACAGTGATGGTGGAGACCCCAGGGCCGTCATCATGATCCTGGCTACACTATGTAGTGTGTCACTGACCCAGAACAAGCATGCAGCCAGTGAAGGCTGAACAATCTGACCTCCTGCATGCTTGTTCCTGGTCAGTGACACACTAGGTAGTGAAGTGAGGTTTAGGATGAAGATGACGGCCCCGGAACCTGCAGCTTTATAAATAAATCACTCATGTTTCCTGTCCTCTGCTTCCTCCTATTGGATGAGTATTCCACCAATCACCAATCAGATAATCCACCTTGTGATGTCTCTGGGCAGATCTCTCACTTCTGATTCCCTCCACATATCTTTATACAGGAACCTCCCCCTAACCCCCCTACATATACCGCAGCATGGAGGGGCTCAGTGAAGGTGGTGGTGAAGGTGTGGAGATGTCGGATCCGGTCACACAGATCATAAAAGGAGATCCGCCCGGCCTCATAATCCAGATCTATCCTGACTCTGTCACTGGAGACATCGCCGGGTAATGGGGTCTTATATCTGTCATGTATCACTGAGAGCTGATTACCCCTCCCCCACCTCTCCAAACTCCAGGACTTCTTATTACATCCAATCAGTGACTGACCTCCTCTCCTGTCTATACTGGGGTAACACATCCCGACTCTCCAGTACTCTGCCCCCCCGACATCCACTTCCCAGTAATGTCTCCCTGAGGAGAACCTCTGACTGCTCATCACCTGATTATACTGAATCCTCTCTGGTGTTTCTGGATGATTCTGAGGTGATGATGAGTTGGATGCAGTTTTCCTGTCATCTGATATATGTAGATATTTACCAGCTGTCCTCACATCCAGTAATATGTCTGTAACCCCCCTCTCTACATTTACCCCAGACATGATATCAGATAAACCTGTGTGTAATGTGTGTGAGATCCCCCCCACATCCAGATCCCCTCCATCATGGAGGAGTTTATCATGTCTCTCTCTGTCCTCATCATCTCCATCCTCAGTATCACACAAGTCACCTGTGTCTGATTCCTGTAGGACAGTCAGTGGATCCGTCATGTTACACAGCTCCTCAATGTCCCCCATCTTCCTGGACAGCTCCTCCTTCTTTATTTCCAGATCCTGGACCAGATCATTGATTATCCCGGAGATCCGCTCTGCCTGCCCGGAGATTTCCCTCAGGACTCTATTCTCCAGATCTTCCAGACGTCTCCTGAGGTCTCTGAACAGGACAGTGACTCTCTCTGTTTCATCATCTGCTTCTCCTTGTACTTTCCTCCTGTGTTCCTGCAGACTCTGGACTCTTTTCTCCATCTCCTCTCTTTCTGTCATCAGTTTCTGCAGAACATTCCTCAGTTTCTTCTTCTTCATCTCAGAGGCCTCATCCAGAGTCTCCACCTGGTGTCCCCGATGTTCTCCATCCAGCCTGCAGGACACACAGATACAGGTGGAGTCCTCAGTGCAGTAATACTCCAGGATCTTCTTATGGACGGAGCATTTCCTGTTCTCCAGGGAAGTGGTGAGGTCACATAAGACGTGTTCTGGTGACTTGCTGTGGACTCTCAGGTGATTGTCACACAGAGAAGCTTCACAATGCAGACAGGATATCACAGCAGGTACAGGAGTGTGAATACAGTAAGTACAGAAGACCCCGGACTCCTCCTGATCTGGATGGGTGGACAGGAAATTCTCCACTATGTTCTGTAGTGTTATGTTCCTGTGCAGTGCAGGCCGATCCTGGAACTCTTCTCTACATTCAGGACAGGAATAACCTCCAGACCCCTCCTGTGTATCCCACACACGACCAATACAGTCCCGGCAGAAGTTATGTCCACATTTCAGGGTTACAGGATCTGTATAAATGTTCAGACAGACGGAACATTCCAGCTCCTTCCTCAGATCAGCAGACGCCATCGCTGAGAGCAGAAGAGAGAAATGAAACTGAAAGTATCTGACACTCATTATAACCAGTTCTGTACATTCCTACACAGGGAGGGGCTGAGACTGAGACACGTAGTCATAGGAACTTTTATACAGAAGAACACAGATAATACAGTATCTCACAAAAGTAAGTACACCCCTCACATTTATGTAAATCTTTTCTTCTATCTTTTCATGTGACAACACTGAAGAAATGACACTTTGCTACAATGTAAAGTAGTGAGTGTACAGCTTGTATAACAGTGTAAATTTGCTGTCCCCTCAAAATAACTCAACACACAGCCATTAATGTCTAAACTGCTGGCAACAAAAGTGAGTACACTCCCAAGTGAAAATCTCCAAATTTGGCCCAATTAGCCATTTTCGCTCCCTGGTGTCATGTGACTCGTTAGTGTTACAAGGTCTCAGGTGTGAATGGGGAGCAGGTGTGTTAAATTTGGTGTTATCACTCTCACTCTCTCATACTGGTCACTGGAAGTTCAACATGGCACCTCATGGAAAGAACTCTCTGAGGATCTGAAAAAAAAGAATTGTTGCTCTACATAAAGATGGCCTAGGCTATAAGAAGATTTCCAAGACCCTGAAACTGAGCTGCAGCACGGTGGCCAAGACCATACAGCGGTATAACAGGACAGGTTCCACTCAGAACAGGCCTCGCCATGGTCCACCAAAGAAGTTGAGATCACGTGCTCAGCATCATATCCAGAGGTTGTCTTTGGGAAATAGACGTATGAGTCCTGCCAGCATTGCTGCAGAGGTTGTAGGGGTGGGGGGGGTCAGCCTGTCAGTGCTCAGACCATACACCGCACACTGCATCAAATTGGTCTGCATGGCTGTTCTCCCAGAAGGAAGCCTCTTCTAAAGATGATGCACAAGAAAGACCGCAAACAGTTTGCTGAAGACAAGCAGACTAAGGACATGGATTACTGGAACCATGTTCTGTGGTCTGATGAGACCAAGATAAACGTATTTGGTTCAGATGGTGACAAGCGTGTGTGGCGGCAACCAGGTGAGGAGGACAAAGACAAGTGTGTCTTGCCTACAGTCAAGCATGGTGGTGGGGGTGTCATGGTCTGGGGATGCATGAGTTGTGCCGGCACTGGGGAGCTACAGATCATTGAGGGAACCATGAATGCCAACATGTACTGTGACATACTGAAGCAGAGCATGATCCCCTCCCTTCAGAGACTGGGCCGCAGGGCAGTATTCCAACATGATAACCACCCCAAACACACCTCCAAGACCACCACTGCCTTGCTAAAGAAGCTGAGGGTAAAGGTGATGGACAGGCCAAGCATGTCTCCAGACCTAAACCCTACTGAGCATCTGTGGGGCATCCTCAAATGGAAGGTGGAGGAGCGCAAGGTCTCTAACATCCACCAGCTCTGTGATGTCGTCATGGAGGAGTGGAAGAGGACTCCAGTGACAACCTGTGAAGCTCTGGTAAAACTCTATGCCCAAGAGGGTTAAGGCAGTGCTGGAAAATAATGGTGGCCACACAAAATATTGACACTTTGTGCCGAATTTAGACATTTTCACTTAGGGGTGTACTCACTTTTGTTGCCAGCGGTTTAGACATTAATGGCTGTGTGTTGAGTTATTTTGAGGGGACAGCAAATTTACACTGTTATACAAGCTGTACACTCACTACTTTACATTGTAGCAAAGTGTCATTTCTTCAGTTTTGTGACATGAAAAGATAGAAGAAAAGATTTACATTAATGTGTCTGGGGGTGTACTTACTTTTGTGAGATACTGTATATATGGACACATATATTGTTTATATACTAGTATTAGTATTAATGAACTCTCTCCACTAGATGGCAGTGTCTACAAGGCACATAAGAGGCTGTTCCCAGCTTGACAAAGGAGGGCGCACTGTGTACATCTCCCCAGTGCGCATGCTCCGAAACGCGTCATGAGCACGCAAGTGACGCCATCACACTCAGCGCTGTGGTCCAGCCCTCTCCATCGGACCTCAGCTGTGCTCCAACCCTCGGTTTGGATCCCTCTTAAGCGCCACAGTATCCTGCTGGCCAGGACTTCCAACAACACCATCTGGATATGGGAGGCGAGGGTCAAACACACAGCCTGGACGGACGTTAGCATGGTTCATTGGATCCATATGTACCTGATTACATAGGCGCCTGTGTCTTCTCTCTCTTTTTCTGCATGTCTGGAGTCTTCTTCCACTTCCCCTGCAAGGCTGGCCCTGATACAGTGGACTGTTCTGTTCCTTTACACAGAGCTGATTAGATCAAAGGACTTTTAGATGGACTTTTGTTTTATTTTAAAACACCTAATAGGCTGCGCCACTACCCATGTGTGTGTTATTATATAAAGACAAAGCCTCTGAATGAGGCCGTGGTCTCAGAAGGGATACATGTCCCTTTACTTCTTATATCTTTCAGATTTGTCTACAAGAAAAGTTGATATACATTATACTCTATGGACATTTCATTCTTTCATTCCTTAGAAAACAATTATTATCCAATTCCTCTCCGTTTTGAAGATCCCCACTGTCTATGGAGAGGATGTCGGGTGAGGATGTATTGGGTATGGTGAATGGTTCTGACTCCGGGTCACATCTTCCCATTATACTCTATGGACATTCCTTTCTATCATTTATCTGTCATTCCATAGAAAACAATAATAATCCCAAATAATCCCAATCTTATAATCCGCTCCTCTACTTGGGGAACACCTGTGGGAAAGGATAAAATGCTGAGCGTCTCAGATTTGTCTGCAAATAAGTATTTTGCATCCCATTATACTCTATGGGCATTCCCTTCTGTCCTTCATCCTCATCATTCCATAGAAAACAATAATAATCCCAAATAATCCCAATATTAAAGATTCCCAGTAAATATGGAGAGGATGTCATGTAAGGATATATTTGGTAGGACTAAGGCCCCTTTCACACTCGTATGACCTGTATGGAAGTGGTTCTCAACCTCAGTCCTCAAGTACCCCCAACAGGACATCATGTTTTGGGAATTTCTCTTAGATAAAATATCTCTCCAAAATACCAAACCATTCACTCTGATTTAAAGCCCCTGTGCAAGATAAAGGAAAACCTGCAAACATGGCCTGTTGGGGGTACTTGAGGACAGGGTTGAGAAGCACTGATCTAGGTCATCTCCTGTCCTCAGGACCCACTAACAGGCCAGATTTTAAGTATTACCTTGGGGGAGATACAGACTAGAATACTGCAATCACTGAGCAGCAAATGATATCACCTGTGATGTGTTTCAGTTATCTTGCAGACCTGGCCTGTTGGTGGGTCCTGAGGACAGGAGATGAGAACCTCTGATGTAAGTCACATGACTTGAAGCAATGCCTGTGTAATGTTGGGTCTATGGACCTCCAGTCACATCCAAGTCTGACCAAAGTAGTGCAGGGACTAATCTGAAGTCGCACAGATATGAGCGGTGCTCATTGGAGATCATGGGGGACCACTTGTCATGTGACTTTGCACTAGGGTTGTCACCTCATCCCTTTAAACCCGAACACATAATAATTACACGGGTTCTGTGGCTGATTAAGGTGGTAATTAAACTCACTTGGTGCCTTATCTGCATTAAATTATCCTCAGAACCCGTGTAATTCATATGTGTTCGGGATTAAGGGATGAGATAAGAACCCAACCTACAGTCCCAAGTCACACAAGTGTGAAAGGGGTCTAATGGTTCTGTGACCAACTGAAATCTATTCTTCCATTATTCTCTATGGACGTTCCTTTCTGTCATTCCTTGTAGTATGTCCCCATATCCAATACATCCCGACATCCTCTCCATAGTCAGTGGGGATATTTAATATTGAGATGAAGTGGGATTATTATTGTTTTCTATGGGATGACAGAAGGGAACGCCCATAGAGAATATTGGGAAGTAAAATAGGAACTCATTTTCAGGCAAATCTGAGAAGCTCAGCAGATTGTCCGCCGACGCCATCGGTCACAATGCCATACTATACCACGCTGACTCTCCGATTTGACTCTTCTAGTATTTTTTGTGTACGGAGGAGCCACAGACTCCGCCTCTTGCGGAACGCCCTGGGTTGTCTACCCGAGCCTCGATACCTCGAAAATGAGACATTTAAAATATGTGCAAATGACCGGGTGACCGCCAAGAGGCGTGTCACCCAGCACAGTTTCGCCGTTTGCCCGCGTTTAGGTTTTTTCTCCTTTGCGGCTTTACCACAAGGAACCTCGCCTGGTCCCTTTACCTCAGGCACCGTAATCTGCCTTCTGGCGCCTGTGATAGCGGTCCCTATGCAGTCATCATCGTGAACTGAATACAGCGCATGGACGCGCCTCTGTGAGACACGTAGGGAGAAGCTCGATATCGCGCAAATGTAGACAAGGGTGTGATATCATTTTTTGGCCCAGTCACAAATTTTTGCGCCGTCCGGCATTTGCACAAGGAATTTTTTTGTTTATAATTTCTCTTTATTAATTTTTTCATATAAAACAATCATTTATATCGACAACATCCCAATTAAACATAAACAATTCCACAGATTATACATCGTACTTCAATTTTCGTGATAATTTTCCCTTTTTCTTTTATTACAAACTGTGAAAGCATTCTTATCTAAAACCATTTTCTACCATGTATTCTTAACCCTCCTTCCCACCCCCCCAATTACTATATCTGCATCCGTATAACTTTCATACAGACAATCAAACATCCAATTCCATATCCAAAGGTAAAAAAAAAAAAAAAAAGTAAAAGGGGGGAGTTGTTAACCTCCCTCGCCGCTTCCTTCTCCCTCTCTCTCCGTTCCCTCTTTATTTTATTATAGATATTCTAATACTTCTCTTGATGATCGAAACTCATCCCAACTTTGCCAGATTTTTGATAATTGATTTGTTATATATCCTTCCTCCCTTATATGTTTTTCCATATAGTGAATTTCATTCATTTCACATATCCAGTCTGCTATTGTTGGACTCCTCGTTTTCCTCCAATTTCTTGCTATTATTGTTTTTGCTGCCGATAACATATGAATAATGATATCTTTTTTAATTGTCTTTATGGGTTTCGGTATTAGAGACAGTAACGAGATTTCCAGACTTGGGGTTAACTCTACTCCTGATACCTTATAATAAATCTGAAATATCTCGTTCCAGAAACCTCTCACTAGGGGACATCCATACCATATGTGCTCCATAGTTCCTTTTTCTATTTCACACCTCCAGCATAAGTCTGTATTTCCTTTATTTATTAATTTTAGGGTGACTGGGCTTCTATACCACCTCATTATTATTTTATAGTTTCTCTCTTGGTATTTATTTGCTGTAGTTGTTCTATGCATAATTTCAAAAACCCTTTCCCATTCTTCCTCTGATAAGGATCTACCCATTTCTGCTTCCCATTTCTTTATACTTGTTATTTCTTTGCAGGGGCTGTTCGGAATTAAGTCAGCATATATTTTGGATAAATTCCTAACTGGGATCTGTTCGCTCAGCAATAGTTTTTCAAATTTAGTTAGCGATCTATCTATCTTAAATATTCTGGGCTCTATAAACTTTTTTAATTGTTGATACTGTAACCATTTATTTTCGTTTTCCAATCCCAGTTCCCGCAACGTGGGTATTTTCCCATTCTCGAGAACTTGTACCAGTCTTGTATGTTCCGATCTATTCCATTTTAAAAACTTTCGCGCTTTCCTAGCTGGAGGGAACTCGGGGTTGAGAAACAATGGGGTCATGGGTCCAATCATCGTGGAGAGCTTCCCCTCTTTCATTACGTCATCCCATATCTTTAATGTGGCTTTAAGGAAGAGTGTTAATTCGTTTCGTTTAGGTCTTAAGTGTGGGACTCTGTCCATGGAAGAACTTTTAATTGGGGCCCCACTATTTCCTCCTCCATACTGACCCATTGCTTCTTTTCTTTATTATGGTACCAGTCTACTATTCTAGTCAGTGATGCTGCCTGCAGATATTTTACAAAATCTGGTAACGCAGGCCCTCCATTTCTTTTTCTTCTTGTTAGGTTTTCCCTTTTTATCCGGGGAGTTTTGTGCATCCATATAAACTCGACCGTGGCTCTCCTCAACTCCATCATCAGTTTTTTTGGGGGGTTCCAGTGGTATTGTTTGAAAAATGTATAGAAGCTTTGGTAGTATGTCCATTTTTACAATATTAACTCTTCCTGTCCATGAATATTTTAATTTCTCGTATTTCTGTAGTAGTTTGATAGCCCTCCGAATTGCTTCCTCATAATTCTTCCCCTGTAGTTGTTTGAAATCTTTTGTTATGAAGATTCCCAAATATTTTATTGCGTCTTGTTTCCATTTAAATGGAAAATCCTTTTGCATAAGTAGATATATTTTTTCATTTATTGATATATTCATTATTTCCGATTTATCATAGTTTACTTTGAAATAGCTTAATTCCCCAAATCTTTTGAATTCCTTCATTAGGTTAGGAATAGATGTTAAGGGGTTAGTTATATATATTAGCAGATCATCTGCATATGCCGCTATCTTGTACTCTTTCCCCCCCAGTTTTATCCCCTTTATATCTTTATTATTTCTAATTGCTGTAATTAGATGTTCCATTATTAATACAAACAGTAGAGGGGAGAGAGGACAACCCTGGCGGGTTCCGTTCGTTATTTTTATATCTTTTGATATTATGCCGCTTATTCTTACTTTTGCTTTCGAGTTGGAATACAGCGCGGAGATCCTACTACGCATTATTGGACCCATACCTAGTTGTATTAATGTTTCTTCCAGAAAGCCCCACCCTATCCTATCAAATGCCTTTTCGGCATCTACAGCCAGTATACATGTTTCCGTGGCTGTCTTTTGGGCGAATTCTATCAATGTGCAGGTCTTTATGATGTTATCTTTAGTCTCTCCGCCTTTCGTGAATCCTGCCTGATCTAATTTTATATAGCTAGGTAGGATAGGTGTTATTCTATTTGCAATAATCTTGGAATATAGCCTTATATCTATATTGGTTAAAGAAATTGGTCGGTAGTTTTTGCAGAGCGTGTGGTCCTTCTCTGGCTTTGGAATTAATATAATGTGAGCCTCTGTGCTTTGTGGTATGAAGCCTTGACTGTGAGATATAGAGTCGTATGTTTTTTTCAGGATGGGGGCGATTATGTCCTGGAAGTGCTTATAAAATCTAGTGATGTACCCATCAGGTCCTGGGCTTTTCCCCGGGACTAATTCTGCGATCGCTTTCTGAACCTCTTCTATTGAGATGTCTCTTTCCAGGACCTCGAGTGTTTCTTTAGGGAATCTCGGCAGGGCTGTTTCTTTAATATATTTTTTAATTTCTTCCCTGTCCCTTTCCTCCTTCTTTTTCCCATGTGGTGTTTTAATATTATATAAATTTGAGTAATATGCGTGGAATTCCTTCAATATTTCTTTTGGGTCATATGTATATTCCCCATCTGCTTTTAATATTTTAATTATATTTGATGTATTTTGTTGCTCTTTTAATGATTTGGCCAATATTTTACCTGTCTTATTTCCCTGCTGGTACCATTGTGCTCTTCTTCGGTCCCTGATCCTCAGAGATTCTTCATCAAGCATGGTTTGTAACTCCATTCTTTTCCCTTTTAGATTTATTTTTTCTGATGGATTAAGGGTTTGTTTATGTTTTATTTCCCGTTCTTCTATTTCTTTTATTAACTGGGATTTCTTCTGACTCTTACTTTTTTTTTAATCTTGAGCCATGCTTGATGAATGTCCCTCTTATTACGCATTTTAATGCTTCCCATTGCATGGGTATTGATGTTTCATCGTTCTCGTGAATCTCCATAAATTCCCTTATTGTTTTTCTTATATCTTCTGCACATTCTTTATCTTTTAACAAGTTGTCGTTTAGCCCCCAGTTACCTTTTATCTTTTCGCGTTCTATTACCTTAATTTCCAGAAACAATGGGGCGTGGTCTGACCATAAGAACCCCCCTATATCTGATGATGGAGTCATAACCATTCCTGAATGATTAATAAAAAAATAATCTATCCTATGGTAGGAATCATGTATGTTAGAATAATATGAATAATTTTTTTCCGCTTAAAGTTGGGCTCTCCATATATCCACCAGGTGGTACTTTGCTAATGTCCCTTTAAATTCCTCTATTTGATTTTTATTTTTATAAGCATGGGTATTAGTTGTATCCATTTTTGTGTCCATGATAAAATTAAAGTCCCCGCCCATAATCACTGTACCCTCAGCTTTCTCTATAGCCCTGTTTACAGCTCTTATTCCCGTCTTTATTTGATCATAATTTGGTAAATATAAATTAATGATTGTAAAAATTTTACCATATATTGCTACCTTTATGACCAAAGATCTGCCATCCTTGCCCATATATTTTTGTATTATCTGATAGGGTACTTTCCTATGGAAGGCAATGGATACCCCTTTCGACTTTGAGTGGGGAAATGTATCATGTATCCAATTGTTATAATTTCGGTTATTAAGTTTTAGTATGTGATTTGAACGAAAGTGCGTCTCTTGAAACAGTATAATATCCACATTTTGTTTATTGAGTAAATTTAGAATTTGATTTCTTTTGTTGGGAGAGTTAAGTCCCCTTGCGTTGAAGGAGCAAAATTTAATCTCACCCATTCAAGAGAGAAAGAGTGAAGAAGGAAGAAGGGAGAGAAGGAAAAAAAAAAAACACCCTTTTTTTTTTCTGCTCCGCACTTAACCTCTCACACATTCACACACGTTACACATACAATCTACTCTACTACTACTTGACTTACGATAAACAAGTCTATCTTACTAACTAAAGTAAGTTCCCTACTTTGGGGGATTTTGAGTCTGCTGACCAGAATCTGCCGACCTTTTGCTGGCCGCTTGCCGTATTTTTAATTGCTGGTATTCTTACTTTTTCTCTCTTCCCTTTCTCTTTTGTTCTATATGTCTTCTTACACTCCCTTTTATCTGTCCCATTATATTATTTATTTACCTCTTCTGGGCCCCTTATCCCCTTCCCTTCCTCCCTCCCCCTCCTCCCCTTTCCCTCTTCCTTCCTCTTTTTCTTTCCCTTTCTTTTCCTTCCGCATCATCACTCTATTTCCTTACCATACCTTTTTCCTCCCTCCTCCCCCCTGCTTCACCTTTCTTTACTCTCTCTCATATTGAGAACCGTGGAGGGACAAGGGGGGGGGGGGGTCGTTATTAATTTTATTACCGTGAGAGAAAAAAGAAAAGAAAGGGAAAGAATTATTATTGTTAAATAACCACATTCCATGTAATATCCCGGTGCAAAGAGAAAAAAATAAAACTTTGTGCTTGAAACATAATTATCATCTCTTTTGTACTTTCCATTTACCTTTTCCCTTCTTACCCTCCCTTCCTCCAAGTATTATCGAATTTTTTCCACAAATGCATGTGCTTCTACATTAGTTTCCCTATCCCGGTGCTAAGTGGGGGGAAAAAAAAAAAAACACTTTTTCTCACCCTTTCCTTACCCTACTTGTTATTGTTAAGTAACCTCGTTCCATACCATATCCCAGTGAGAGAAAAAAAAAAAAGGCCTTGTGCTTAAAACTTTACACCTTTTCCTTTCTTATCTACCCTTCCCCCAAACATTTTCAAATTTTTACCACAAGTACATGTATTGCTACATTAATTTCCACATCCCAGTGCAGAAAAAAAAAAAAAAGTCTTGTGCTTAAAACATATTTATCATCCCTTTTGTGTTAACTATTTGCCTTTTGCCTTCTTACCCACCCTTCCCCCAAACATTATCTAATTTTTACCATCAGTACATGTATTGCTACACTAATTTCCATATCCCAGTGCCAAAAAAAAATAGGCCTTGTGTTTAAAACTTTACACCTTTTCCTTTCTTACCTACCCTTCCCCCAAACACTATCAAATTTTTACCACAAGTACATGTATTGCTACATTAATTTCCACATCCCAGTGCAAAAAAAATAAGAATAAAAAAAAAAAAGCCTTGTGCTTAAAACATATTTATCATCTCTTTTGTGCAAACTATTTACCTTTTCCCTTCTTATCCTCCCTTCCCCCAAACATTATCAAAAATATCTGTACTATTACATTCATTTTCATATCCCAGTGCATATAAAAAAAAAAAAAGGTTTTTTGCCTAAATGCTAAACATATTAAATCTTCTCCTTTTCCGTAACTCAATTACATAAAACGTGCGTGTCAACTTTTTGATACTTATTATTTCCCCTCGGGGGAGGGGGAGAGAGAAGACAAAAAAAAAAAAAAGCAAAGAACCAAAAGGAAGGGAAAAAATCCTTTACATTTTTTTAAATGTTTGTATGTATGGAACGGGCCAGTCCGGTAGTGTTATTTCTGGGATTTTAAGAGTGTTCAAAAACTCTGGCAAGTCCTCCAGATCTCTAAATGTTATAACACGTCCTTCTGCTTGAACCTGTAATTGAAATGGGAATTTCCATCTATATTGTAGTTTGTTCTTTATCAGCTGCTCCACTAGAGGATTTAACGCTCTTCTACGATCCAACGTGAATTTTGATAGATCCTGGAAGAACATCAGAGGATCTCCGTCATATTGGATGTTCTTGTTTTGACGGACAGCGAACATTATCTTGTCTTTTATACGAGCAAAATGCATTCTACAAATTATATCCCGGGGCTTTTTTGGCTCTAGCTTCCTTATTCCTGTTACTCGGTGTGCTCGATCTATAATTAAATCTTTTGTATCAATGTCTGGAGCAATTTCCTGAAAATTTTTTTGTAGTGTTGTTATGAGTGTTTTTGGGTTCACCTCTTCTCTTAGGCCTCTTATTCTTATATTGGATCTTCTATTTCTGTTTTCTTGTTCATCTATATTGTTTATTGTTTGTATTAGTTGTTTTTCTTGTTTCTGTATTTTTTCCTCTATCCTGATCAGTTTCTGTTCTGTTTTTAGAACTCTCTTATCTAATGTAACCATTTTTTCTTGCGTATTTTTAGTGGATGTTTTAAGTTCTTGTATCTCCATTTTATATGATTCTTCCAATCTATGCACGTATTGGTCCATGTCCGCCCTGGTTGGAAGCGAACGAATATATGCTCTTATATCCCATTTCTCCTTATCCTGCTCTTTTTGTTCTTTTATTGATCCTGTTGTATCAATAGGTGAGCTGTTTCTAGGATGGTTTATTTGTTCTTCTCCTGATGATCTGGATATTATGGATGATTCTGCTATATTTGATAATTCTTGTGATGTTTGTATTGCTTGTGCTGCGTGTGGAGACTGTGGTTGTAACTGTTGGAAGAATTCTTTGATGTCAGTCGTTTGTATTGGCTGTACCCCTGTAGTGTTTTTATTGTTAGTTTCCGCTTTATCTTTTTTGCTCGTTTGTGATTGCGGTGTTTTGTTGCCTTTCTTAGGTGCCATCTTCCTCTCTTCTTCCCCCTACTTCCCTGTTTTCCCCTTCTCCGAACCCTCAAGATTATTGTTGTGCCTTTGAGTATTTCACAAGGAAAAGGGGGGGGGGGGTATTGGGGTATTAGGGGAGTCTTACAGTCCTTTCAGTCCTTTTAACACCCCCTTCTGAACCCTCTCTGAGCTCCCCTCGGGGCGTTTTTGTTCAATCGTTTAATCGTTATTTAACCGTTATTTTTTCATATAGGGTTAATTATGCTGTTGTTTGTGTCTCTCGTGCTGTTATTCCAATTCAATACAAATCACAGTCTATTAGGAGGTGAGTAATAGTAATAATGATACTTGCTCTTTAGGTGACTTTAGGCGATGTGCTGATTTTCTCCCGGGAGATCCCTGGATCCCTGGGTCCGTCTGTTCCTGCCTGATCACTGCCGTCCCGCCCACGAGGCCCCCGCCGGAGAGGGCGTCCGCAGACGAGAGTCTCCGCCGTCCGCTTCCGCAGACACACAGAAGCTCCCGCCCGGCCGCGCCCGCTGTCTCCCGACTCTGCCCCGGAAACTGTCTCGGCACTCCACAGGCAGATCCTCTAACAGCGCCTCTGGCTCTTTCGCTCCTGGTCTCCTCTTCCGCTCCTTCGCCTTCCTTCACCACCGCCTCTCAGCGTCCCCGCAGGCTCCCCCCTGAAGCGATGGGGTAATTCACCCGGAGAGACACCCAGAGAGAAGCTGGCGGCACAAGGTATGTTTGACGGCTAAACGAACCGCCAGAGTCCGCGGCTTGTTAGCATATCAGCTTGTCAGCTTATCCGCTTCAGGTGCATCGGCCAGCATGTCAGACGCTCGTTCTCTCTATGCTGCCATCTTGGTCAGCAGCTCCTCCCCCAACCTGGTCCCTTGCACAAGGAATTTTTAATTGAAATGTTTACATTCCTGGCTGCAGAGGTGCAAACTGCCACCAGGTGTCATAAAGGAGTTGGTTTTAGTTGTCATTTCAAATAGCAGCCACTAGATGTCACTGTTGTATTAACTTTCATTTGATTGTGTTGTAAGCACTAGAAAAGACTCAAATACTTTTTTTAAAGATTGATGAAATGTTATCAAGTCCTGAACTGGTCAGTATAAAATTACATATGTATGATTTATCATTTTGTGTTTAGAGGGTTTGGTTCATTTTGTCATTTAGTTCATAAAAATGTTAAATTTATATTTTTGGTTGATCGCATATATTATAAAATATTATTTACTGTTCCTTATTTAGTGTAACTATTCCTTATGTTTAGTGATTACACAACCACTCATTGCTTTTCTGTATGTTTTTGCTAAGGTCTAATCTACTTTTACTGCCTGATCAAAAATAATCAATAAATATTATATTTGAGAAAAAAAATAATATATATCTTTTCTTTCATACTTTCAGAAGATGAAAACTGTTTGCCGATGGCTTGTGGATTTCACCTGGACATGAAGATATATTGTGTACAGAAGTATAAAGATGAACTTTCATTAATTTTAGAATAAAGATAACCTTCTGTATATTGTATTGGAATGATATGAACGGGAGACATCATGCATGGGAGAGTATACAAAACCTATAATGGTAGTATAGTATAATAATATGAACCCGGAACATTTGGGAGCATAAAGGTGAGCTGTCACCTAGGGAGAATAAAGAGAACATGTCATGTATAGGAGTATAAATACCACTTGTAATGTATAGGACATTAAAGAGAACCTGTCACCAAAAAAAAAATGAAATAAAGTCTTATATCTTGAAAGCCAGAAGACTCTAAAATATTTGATCTCTTCCAGAACCAGAAAGGACTCAGGATTTGGGGCAGTACAGTATCTTTGTGATCAGCACTACTGCCATGCAGCCCTAAGGTTCCTGGTGTGGAGTGAGGATCTTCATTCCCCACATCCAGAGGAGTAGCTAGTCTAGAACCTTCAGTGCCGAGACCCCATGAAAGGCCCCCCTGACCTCGGACACCAGGGACCTTTCCACCAATCCCTTTACTCCTGTCATGGGGCCCTTTATTACGGACCCACAGAAGGACCCTTTCACATGTCCTGCAGCAGGCCCCCTTTCTGCCATCTTGGGTAGGGATGCCACCCTTTCTTCAAGTCAAACCCGAGCACTTTAGCGTCTGTCAGGGATACCACATGGAGGTATCCAGCAAGGATGACCTGATTGGTAGGCTGTACCTTAAGATATCATGAATCAGGCTGAAAGAAGGTAAATGAGGTTTATTAGGACAAATAACACAATTCTGACACCAACACCAGTAAACCATCAACAATACAAGTGACACTGAAACATGAAAGTGCAGCAACCCAAATAACAACCTAACTGGCTATGTAGGTCACAACTGGCACAATAAACAGGGGTATCGGGGAGCAGGGTACAGGGAGCTGGAAGAAGGGAACAGGGTGCAGGGTACAGGGAGCTGGAAGAAGGGAACAGGGTGCAGGGTACAGGGAGCTGGAAGAAGGGAACAGGGTGCAGGGTACAGGGAGCTGGAAGACGGGAACAGGGTTCAGGGTACAGGGAGCTGGAAGAAGGGAACAGGGTGCAGGGTACAGGGGGCTGGAAGAAGGGTACAGGGAGCTGGGTACAGGGAGCTGGAAGAAGGGAACAGGGTGCAGGGTACAGGGAGCTGGAAGAAGGGAACAGGGTGCAGGGTACAGGGGGCTGGAAGAAGGGTACAGGGAGCTGGGTACAGGGAGCTGGAAGAAGGGAACAGGGTGCAGGGTACAGGGAGCTGGAAGAAGGGAACAGGGTGCAGGGTACAGGGAGCTGGTAGAAGGGAACAGGGTGCAGGGTACAGGGAGCTGGAAGAAGGGAACAGGGTGCAGGGTACAGGGAGCTGGAAGAAGGGAACAGGGTGCAGGGTACAGGGAGCTGGTAGAAGGGAACAGGGTGCAGGGTACAGGGAGCTGGAAGAAGGGAACAGGGTGCAGGGTACAGGGAGCTGGAAGAAGGGAACAGGGTGCAGGGTACAGGGAGCTGGAAGAAGGGAACAGGGTGCAGGGTACAGGGAGCTGGAAGAAGGGAACAGGGTGCAGGGTACAAGGAGCTGGAAGAAGGGAACAGGGTGCAGGGTACAGGGAGCTGGAAGAAGGGAACAGGGTGCAGGGTACAGGGAGCTGGTCACAGATGCAGGTACAAGAGAAGTACTCAGGAGCAGGTCCAGAAACAAGGATCAGGCAGGGACCAGCCTCACAGGAAGAACACTGAAGAACTGAACTCCAGTTAAGGGAACAATTGTAAACCTTCCATCAGCACTTATTTACTGGGGCATAAAGCAAACAATGAGAAGCTACATCCTCCTTTCCTCCTTCCCATCAAGGGAGGCAGCTTTGCATTCACAAGACCCCACATTTCTCAATGAAGCCGCCTTACAGTATCCCTCAGCTCTTTATTGATAGTACAGACAGCTATCAAAGTGCAGGTAATTCCAGTCCTATAGTCAGAAGCTTCATTCTCTCTACCTGTTTCTTCCCATCTAGGAAGCCAGTTTCACACTCAAGGACTATTTTTGTCCAGGAAACAGACGGAAAATTTCCCTTAACCCATTTTCATAGGATGTCCAGCTTGGTGCGCTTAGCTAATTGCAATCCTGCATTCAGGAGCTTCATCCTCCATATCTGCTTCTTACCATCTGGGAAGCCAGTTTTACACTCACAAGAACTATTTTTTTCAGGAAACAGACTGAAAATTCTCATTAACTCATTTTTTATAGGCTGTCCAGCTTGGTGCGCATAGCTAATGACTGTCCTGCAGTCAGGAGCTTCATCCTCCTTATCTGCTTCTTCCCATGTAGAAAGACAGTTTCACACTCACATGGACTATTTTTGTCCAGGAAACAACCTAAAAATTTCCCGTAACTATTTTTTTTATAGGATGTCCAGCTTGGTGCACATAGTTAATTGTAGTCCTTTAGTGAGGAGCTTCATCCTCCATATCTACTTCTTCCCATCTAGGAAGCCAGTTTCACAATCACAAGGAATATTTTTCTCCATGAAACAGCCTGAAAATTTCCCTTAACTCTTTTTGGATAGTATGACTGGCTTGGCACAAATAGCTAATTGCAGTCCTGTAGTCAGGGGCTTCTTTTCCCACAATCACTTTCCATCTGAGTAAGACTGCTTCATTTTTTTATTACTGGGGCATGGAGCTAACAATGGACAGCTACTCCCCCTCCTCCAATGAGAAGATACAGCCTGCTTCCCATCAAAGGAGGCAGCTTGGCACCCACAAGGCCCCACCTTTCTCCATGATGGAGCCCTTACAATTTCCCTTAACTCTTTTTTGAAAGCACCGCCAGTTTGGCATGCGCAGTTATTTGAGGTCCTTCAGTCAGAAACTTCATCCAATGAGAAACTTCATCCTCCCTGTCTGCTTCCCATCTAGGGAGGCAGCTTCAACCTCACAAGACCACACCTTGTGCCCCAGAAGTCACAGAGGTTTTTATGTTCCACACTGACAGCTGTATAGCGTTCTATTTTCTCACTAGCAGCTTGGAGACAAGTGTGTAAGTGAGCGTGTTGTGGGAGGATGACTTGGAGCTGCACGAGTGTGACGGGAGTGACCCCGATACAGCTCTTGGCTCGCAGAGTCATTGTCCTGCACCGCGGGTGTCACCGTTCATGGAATGTGGTGCTCAGCTGGAAAAAGAGAAAACCGCATCCATGTTCTATAGACAAGAGATTAACTCTGTAGGATCCATCCGCTTGTCTGCTGAACTATGCAGTCCTCTAAGGTGACCCTTCTCTGAGCATGACCAAATGTCCAATTCCCTCTTTTACAGAGCGAGTGCATATTGTTTTTATCCCTTTACTTTCCAACATTTACACTGTACAGGATGCCAAGGATGGGTCCTGAACGGGGTGCTATGTGGCACCAGTGTTTAAGTTAGGATCCCTTTAAGGGAAGAGTGTGGGTACTCGGGGGGTCACCATAGGTGGGTGAGGAATTTCTGGGTTAGCCATGTTAAGGAGAACTGACTCGCAGTCCTCTCTGTATTAATAGAGAGGTATTTGGGACCAGAGGTTTTGAGCCCCTAAAGTGACATTTTGGTGAGAAATAAATAAATTGGTTGGATAATGCACTAGACCAGTGCGCCCCATTTTCTTTTTCTATTCTCACAAAAGGGCCTCCACCCCTGACTACAGGGACTCCAGTCTCTCAAGGTCTAGGAGCCTCTGGGAAGCAGCACTTAAACCAGAAAGTAGTATTCGGTGTGGTGGTGTGAGAAGGAGTTGGGGAGAGACACCTGTTTGGAGTAATAGGCAGACTGGGGCTGTGCTGAGCCCGGGGTAAAGTCCCATCTATGAACCGGGTTTCATTATATTTTGTACTTTTGTAGACAAGCAGACTTTTTGTGTGTTGCACTTTGTTTTGCTGCTGGAAGCATTTCTTTGTGTTTGCCTTCAGAAAAAGTAAACAGCTTTTAGTTTGAAGTTAAATGTCTTTGCACATGGTGCTGTGGAGCTACAACCCCCAAACTTTACAATGCTTAGATGGGGGGGCAGTTTTGTGTTTTCACAGCACGAGATCCACAGGAGATGGACCAGGTGTGACGAGCCACAATGCCCATAACTCTCTCAAACATTATTAGACAACCCTTGTGTTGGGTAGCTTTACCATTTTTGGTGACATTGTGCAACCAACCAGCCGGATCCACTTGGCCAGGGCAGCTGTTAGGCTGAATGGGTCCCCTTGATGTCTATCTGGCAGGACCCCCTCCCTCTAGCCCAAAGCAGACAGTCATGAAGAAGGTGGTGGCATGGACTGTGTGCAATGAAGAACGATCTGTATTATCATCTTCTTCTATATTTGATTTTATATCATCTGTTTATATTTAAATTTCTATTTTATATGTGTGTTAGATGGTCAGCCTGGCTTTTGCTTTTTGATTAGTTTGTTATTTGTGTGATTTATTATCTATTCCATATTGGTTTTATGCACTTGTCTGGAGACCATCCATAAGCTGGACCACATTTCATTTTGTAGTTGCAAGAAGCCCACAATTGTCTGTAGAATCACAAGCTCTTACAAACTGATATGAATGATTCTGAGTATGTTCTCTAGATCAGCCGTTTTCCCCCAGAGTGCCCTGGCAAAATATTTACCACAAATGTATACAGGCCAGCAGGTGGAACAAGCCTGCCTTATAGTGAAATAAAGCCACAGGTTCTCATTGTGCACCATTACCACCTTCTAGCCCCCGGAGTCCTAACAACCAATCATCCTCCCTTTGCCCCTCTCTGTAAGCGCTGGGGTTACATTAGATTAGCGATGGAGAAAAACTGAGGGAGAAGAGAAACTTTGGAATACTAGTCAGTACCAGTGTGTAAAAGTATAGTGGATTTGGAAAAATACATCACACCCAACGTTGGGTGTCCTTCATGTGTGGATGACGATGTGTTATGTAAAACTATTAGAATAATGTTTTATATTTTAGAATGGGGTGCCCCGAGACTGTTCATAATTTTTGGGGGTGCCTTGACTAAAAAATAGGTTGAGAAGCAATGCTCTAGAACAGGGGTCTCCAAACTGCGGCCCGGGGGCCAGATGTGGCCCTTTGCTTGCTTTTATCAGGCCCTTGGGGTACTATGTCATCCACTGATACCAATAATGGGGCATAATACCCCCTCCCCACACTGAGACCAATGAAGGGACACACTTCCTTCCAATTATACCAACGATGGGACACAATTCCTCCCAAAGACACCAACAACTGGGCAAAATGACACCACAGATGGGGCACAATTCCTCCAACTGACACCAAAGATGACGCCATTGTTTATTCCCACTGACGTTGGGACCTTTTCTACTCCCAATGACCACAGTCCTCCCCTCCAAAGTCCGAGGAACAGTAAACTGGCCCCCTGTTTAGAAAGTTTGGAGACCCCTGCTGTAGAAGATCACCATTACTGTGAATATAGTTTATATGAGATTGTTGTTGCTTAGAAAGGCCACAAGATGTCCCCATTGTCTGCAGGATGAGCTCTTGTGAGTTGAACAAAACCTCCTATGAACTTGTCTGCCCATTGTCTTAGGTTGATATTATTATGAATATACAGTTTATTTGATTTTGTAGTTGAAAACTGATGACAAAAAAAGCCCACATTGTCTGCAGAATAATGAGATCTTACAAAGTCATACAAATGCATTTGAGCATGTTCTCTAGATTACCATCACTGTAAATGGAGTTTATCTGAACTTGTTGTTCCTTAGAAAGGCCACAAGATGTCCCCATAGTCTACAGGATCAGCTCTTGTAAGTAAACCATCTCATGTGACCTCCTCTGAGCATGCTCCAGCTTGTCATTACTATGAATACACCTTTTTATATGATATTGTAGTGTAAAAACAATGAGAAATGAAGCCCACATTGTCTGCAGATTAATGAGCTCTTACAGACTCCTATGAATGCTTCTGAGCATGCTCTCTAGATTACTATTACTGTGAATGTAGCTGACATGAGGTTGTTGTTGCTTAGAAAGGCCACAAGATGTCCCCATTGTCTGCAGGATGATCAAAAACAAATCTAATGAGAACTGGTGTGATCATTACTATGAATACACAACCGTTTATTTGATTTTGTAGTTGCAAACAAAATACAAAAAAAAGTGCATTGTCTGCAGATCAATGAGCGCTTACAAACTCCTATGAATACATCTAAGCATGCGCTGTAGAATGATTACCATTTATAAGAACTTGTTGTTACTTAGAAAGGCCACAAGATGTCCCCATTGTCTGCAGGATCAGCTCTTCTAAGCAAACCAACTCCTATGAACTTTCCTGAGCATGCTTTCCATTGTCATTACTAGAGATGTCACATTTCCGGGAATTTTGAAGCTCGGAAAAAAAAAAAGTTTTTTTCCGTTTTTTGGGGGGAAAAAACTGAAATTTTCAGAAAAATTGAAAAAAATGCTACATTAGCACTTTTTTGTCTTTTTAAGATTGGAAGTCATTCTGTTACTTTAGGAACATAAAATATGACTATGGACAATTTGACTTGGCATAAAATGATCACAACTAGCATATTAAATATATAGTGTAGCCAAACAATTATCACAAACAGAATTTACTTTTTTATAATATTTATTTGTAACAAAGGGAGCGACAATCTCCTGAACTGATTACTAGTTTATGTGGAACAGCCAAAAAACCTCCACAAAACAATTTTCAAAACCAAAAGTAACAATTTGTCATATTTCCTCTCCACAGTATTAAATAAAAATAAAACCCCCATTCTCATAAAAAGAACTGAAGATGGGGGAAGTGTTAAGAAGAGAGTTGGGACTAAAGTTTCAATGGACATTTAATCAGAATCATTTTCTGAAATTCTCATTATCCGTCTCTCTGCTTCTGCAGATTCTCTTTTCTGTCCGTCATCACAATTAGGAACTTCTAAAAACTTAAGGTGAACACCCTGTCTTCAAATATTTTATTCCTCATGTTAAAATAAAATATTCCACAATTTTTTTTTATTTTTTTCCAATTTTTTTGGAAAAAAACAAAAAAGCCTTCAGGGGAAAAAAAAACACTTTTTTTCCCCGATTTTTCTGTTTTTTTTTCCGGGCCTTCACATCTCTAGCCATTACTATGAATACAGTTCCATTTTGTAGTTGCCAACAGAAGCCTCACTGTCTGCAGAATAATGAAATACTCCTGAAAAGTAGCAAACAAATAAAATCATATGAGTGTGATGCTGTATTCCATTACAATGTATAAAGAGTTTGTACAATGTTGTTATCACAGAGAAATGTCACATGATGATATTTCCATTGTATTTAGAATGTGAGATATTAAAAAAAGGTATTTGTGTATTCACAGTAATGTCTTATGCCGGCCATACACGGTTCAAATTTCATAAGAATTTTCTTTTGAAAATCGTATGAAAGAATTTTCGTATGAATTTTGCACCATTAGTGGGCTGCAACAACGGCCGATTTTCGTGTGGCAATCAAATTTGAGGAATCGGACATGTTGGAAATTTTTTGAAAAACGAACGATTTTCTAATCAATGATGGGAGAATCGTGCGAGAAATGTAATAAGAAAAGAAAATTTACGTAGCAACATGCGGAGAAATTGAAGGCTTGGTCGGCTGAATTTTGAAAATCAATGGTGGCTTCATCGGATCACAAAAAAACAAACTTTCTGATTTTGAAAAGAAAGTTCGTTCGAAATTCTACCATGTATGGCCTGCTTTAGTGGATTCCCCGCAGAAGTGTAACATTTCTGGTTCAAATTTCCATCTTGACTTTTATCCCTCAAATATTTCACGCCTGTGTAGCGGTGCTGACAGCTCTGGGTGAAGTGTGCATACTGGCAATTACCTGCCTGTTTGATTGATTGCTTGATATTTATTTATTTGATGTACGTATTTTTATTGAAGGGGGGTTCTCTGTCTGTCTTTGTGCAAGGGGTTTAAATCAATAAACAGGATTACGCTATGTGCACCTCTCTTTCTGTTTTTTGGTTTACTATGAGCCCTGCAAACCTGTGACCCTTTGTTTAGTGATGATGGCAACAAAATACTACGTCTAAAGAGTGCTGGCTCTGAAGGCGTTATTACTCTCCTCTCTGGTGAGTTTAACCCCCTAGGGGGGAGAGTGTGTGTCACCGGGTGGATTACACAAGTGATCGGTGGAAGGTGCACGTGGAGATCTGTGTTTTTTTCAAGATCACCTGTAGATTATCTGGCTAAACACCCTGAACTTTTCATCACTTCCCTTTATAAGGGTTTTCTTTTAAAAGGACTATTTTTTTGCTATAAGACTGTCCATGTTTGTGTTGTTGGCCACAAGTTTCAAATGCTCAACATTAGCGCTGTCTAGTGTGTTAATTTAGTCTAAATGTTGATTATTTTATAACACTTTTTTTAAGATTAACAAAAATACGTTTTATCTTTTAATTTATTTAAATGTATAACCAAAACTTTTTTGTACAAATATATACTTTTTTTAAAATAGAAATATTTTATATATACAGTCCTCTGTAGTCCGATCAATTAAATGAAAAGTGCTGACAAAACAAAACACAACAACATTCCTAAAATGGTAGAAAAATGTGAAAACGTCCGTCTGGGGTCACACTGCTGTATGGATTGGATCACATCAGGGGTCCGGTGCTCCCCTCTTCACTGTTTCGGGTTCGATTTTTGGTCAGAAGTTTTGGTTGAATTCAAACCTGAAAACAGACCAGAAGACGCTCAGGACTCCGGTGTAATTCACTCCGAAGATGTGTGAACTTATAACAATGGCACAAAACAGAATTCAACAATAAAAATGGTTTTCCCCAACAAGCTAGAGGGGGATGGGAAAATGCCTTAAACTGTCCAGAGAGAGAAAAAGCAAAGTCATTGGTCTTTTCCAATCTTGGTTAATAAAAACTCGGATCACAAAAGTAGTACTTTGATTCCAAGTTTTTCTTTGCACATCTGTAGATCTTGGGAAAGGTGTTCATTTTTTTTCAATAATTCTGTGGGATGAGAAAAAAAAGTTAAATACTTTTCCAACTATGCCAGTCCTCAAGGTGCCCCAACAGGTCAGGTTTTCAGGATTTCCCCTCATATGAAAACGGCTGTGGTAATTACTAAGGCAGTGAAAGTGATGAAATCACCTGTGCAAAACAATGGAAATCCTGAAAACATGACCTGTTGGGGTGCTTTGAGGAATGGAGATGAAAACACTGGCTTAGTGAGTGTCAGGAACATCTAGCGCTCCTACTCTTCATTCCGGCATCCTGGTTTTGGCTATGGCATTCTCCTTGTTTGTCTGTCCACCTGCAAGGTGGTTAATGTGGCCAGTCTCTGGGTGGAAACCAAGCCTGTTAAAAGCCAGAAAAATCCTCAGTTGCATGCTTGTGATGTAGTGTGTTTAATTCCTGATCAAGCTCCCTGTCTGTCTGCCCTGCTAGTTTCGATTTTCCTGTGTATGACCTCGGACTGGATATCGGACTATTATCAGAACTCTGCCTGCCTTTTACCCGGACTGTCATAGAACCACTCTACCTGTCTGCCAACTGCAAGTACCTGTTTGCTTTGCTCAGTTTGCGCTTGCCCTGGCATGATGGTCAGGCACTATAGCATTGTGTATAAGACCTGGGGGCAACCGAGTACCGGTAGGCCTGCTTGTCTTATGGGAAAAGGGGGCTGCTATAGGTGAAGAACACAGTAGCGATCTATAGTGTCTGACCACCTCTGTTTGGGGTAAGTGTGACAGCGAGGCTTTACTCAACCCTGTCCTAGAGATTTTAATCACAGGGATAAGAAATGAGAAACGGTAATGTATGCAAACGATGGAGCAGTAAGGAATGTTTAACTGGACAGACTGAGGAGACACGGCCCAAGAGAATGATAAACACACAGGTTCCAACTCTTTGGCCAACACTTTATACAATTTTAGCTTGTATATAAAAACAGTTACAATGGGTTTACTCCACCATTCATTTAAGGACATTGTTCTTCTATAAACTTACAAGGGATATTCTGCCTAGTGGCTCTACTGTGGCCCTCCCAGGTCCCAGGGTCAGCCAGGAGAAAGATCAGAATTGCTCTGAATTATTATTTGTTGAGAGGCTCACTAGAGAACCTCCTGTCCTGATAGTTCTATGTAGGGCACTTGCTTCAGATCTACTAGAAGCCTCGCATTATTTTGATATGCATTTTCCGCCAACTCACTTCAGGAAAACATTCTGGATTTTTAGATGGCCTTTCCTTTAAGCCATTACAGCAAGTAGATTGGTGTTCAGTTTAAATTCTATACAGCAGTCCTAGACCTAAACATGTACTTCTCTGAATATTGCTGCAAGTCTAACCTGTACGGGACATGGCAATTTACAACTATCTACAAAGTGGTGACTGCCTAAGGCCTCAGCAAGTTCCTATGGAGGGAACATGTTGGCTGGGTGGTTTATAGAGAATAGGATTAAAAAAAAGTGAATCTATAATATATTAGAGTCAGCCTGGGTTAGGGTCACTAGTAGACGGCAAGTACTTCCCTTTCAGGCCTGTTTATGAAGAAGCTGGTCAGTGAAGCTGATTGGTGGCTGTTTTGTTATCAGTGGTAACATGCCTGGATCCTGGCTGGAAGACTCTTTTTTTCTGACTTGAACCTGTTGGGTGAGCTGGCCTGTAAAAATAGACCACCAGGGATGCCCACAACAGATGGATGACCAGGGATGCCACCCTAGACCGCCAGGGATGCCAGTAAGTGCCCAAATAATGCCAGTGCCAACACATCTTGCCAGTCAGTGCCTGCCAGATGTCTCCTCATCAGTGATGCCCAGCAGTGCCACTCAGTGCCACCTATCAGTGCCCATCAGTGCTGCATATCAGTGCCACCTCATCAGTGCCCATCAGTGCCACCTCATCAGTGCCCGGCAGTGAAGGAGAAAACTTATTTAATTTACAAAATTTTATAACAGAAACAAAGAAAAACTATTTTTTTCCAAAGTGTTCGGTCTTTTTTTATTAGTTGCGCAACAAATAAAAATGCCAGCAGTGATCAAATACCACCAAAAGAAATCTCTATTTGTGGGAACAAAATGATAAAAACAATGTTTGTGTACAGTGTTGTATGACCGTGTAATTGTCATTCAAAGTGTGACAGCACTGAAAGATAAAAATTGGCCTGGGCAGGAAGGGGGGAAAGTGCCCCCCGGTATTGAAGGGGTTAAAGAGTTTATATATCTGAACCCCAATTTTTACTGTCCGATGTTGGAGGCCATTTACCATCACTTTCTGTTGATCAGGACACTGAGGGAGCATTCCCTAAGAAGGACACATCTTAAAGCCGAGTTCCACCCAAAAATGGAACTTCCTCTTTAAGGGAGGTGACCCCCTGACATGTCACATTTGGCATGTCTTTTTTATTTTGGGGGGCATACCCTCCTTTTTAGATCCCCTTTTTAGAGGGTCCCAGCTCCCACTTCCTCCCGGCGCACTGGAAGGGAGATCACCCCTCCCCCCCCTCTCGCCAATCATCTGGGACACATCACAGGTCCCAGATGATTGCCCGGCCAGTCGTGGTGCGGCTCGTGCATGCGCAGTGAAGCCACAGCCGGGCGCCCACAGTTATAATGCAGAGAGGAGGGGTGAGGGGGTGGGGCTTCATTCCCCCACATCGCTGGACCCCCGGGACAGGTAAGTGTCCAATTATTAAAAGTCAGCAGCTGCAGTATTTGTATCTCCTGACTTGTAATTATTTTTTTACCAGAACTCGGCTTTAAGTCGATATTTTCACTCAGTTTCTGGAATGTCTTCATAGCAGGAAAAGAATGGGGAACCCCCCGAACCCCAATGGGGCCTTAGACAAGTATAAAAATGCCAAAAGCACAAATCCTTCTCTTTTCTAACCAGAACAATGAAAGTGATTTTCTCTCTTGCAGTACATAGGGGGGGCATCCAAAAATATTTGATGTGTTTGTAAAGTCCAACAATGGCGTCTGTATGTACATAGACCACCTATTACTGCTAGAAATCTTGTCATCTGATAATAATCAGACAGAACTTCATCCACAGCTCTTTGAACAAACACCTCCGCCTCTATGAAGGAGATATAGAGGTCATCTAAAGTGGGGGGTCACCAACCTGTAGATCACAAGACAGGTTACTAGTAGATCATGGTCTGGGCTTGCTGGACCTCCCCCCATCCCAGACCATCAAACCCAGTGCAATGCAGAGGGACTACTTGTAAAGTTGGAGCAAGAGCCGCATAAGCTGCTCCTTCCTCTGTAGTGCCGGATCCTGTCCCATGTGGAGTGACAACAACTGGACTCCACCTCTTATCCCCCCCACTAGTGACCTCCAGAGTGGTGCCAACAGCAGGAAAGAAGAGATCTCCATGTCAGTGTGAAGGAATACAGCGAGTATAATAGTAGAAGACGCCTTTCACACTCATGTGCTGTGCTTTACCCCACACCGCCGCTCCAGTACAGGGGACCTGCACCTTTCCTGCCCTTACCCATACACTTCTATTATGTGGATTAGGAGCACTTTCTGAAAGAACATTTCATCTACTGAATGCCGGAGATTTGATGAGCTTTCAAAAAGTGCAACTCACCCGCAGGATATAATAGTAGTCTATGGCAAAGTGCAGATCACCAAGGAAAGTTGTAGATACACCTGGGGTTCAGGTAATCTGCAGCACATCAGTGTGAAAGCAGCCTTATAGGGTTCTCAGAACAATAAGGGGTCATTTACATTTGTAGTTTGGGGGCGGGGTGGTAAAACCTTAAGCTGTGTTTTTATCACCCCTGCCCTAACCACACTCCTTTAGTTGCGGTGTCCAGGGGTGTACACATGTTGTAGTCACAGCAGGACTTGTATGCCCCGTCATGGTTGGTGGGTGTAGCACCTACCAAACATGACCCATTCAAGTGAATGTGACCGCTCTGCAAGTGTCCTGCAACTCTGTGCAGTACAGCAAACCAGGGGTTAAGGCTGGCAGCATTGTTTTGTGTTCTCAACACCTGATTTAACCCCTTGCACCCTGCAGGTGTGGCGCCCCTTGTAGTGGCCCATTTACTGGAATGGGTAGCAATTGTCAGGCGGAAGCCCCCACCAAAACCAACAGGGGGTGTAATTCCTGCTGCGGCATGTCTACACCTTTATGGCTGCTGCCTCAGCGGATAAAGAGAGTCGGGATTGGGGGGACAGTAAAATCATGTCCCAACCGCATGGGTTTCCCCCCCAACTTTATATGTGAACAAGTTCTAAGGGGGCAACTAAGAGCTCAATAACAAGTGCAGCAGGCATTGCTGCTCCTCTGAAAAGCGATCCCAGTGTGTGTGACAGGTGGTGAGGAGGTCACCCCCTCCCCCTCTGATATAAACCCATGATAGCCGTGTAATGCCCGTGATGGGCACACAGTAGTGCGGCAATGAGAGGTGTGAATTGGGGGTGAGGAGGTGACGCTGTGCCCGGTGATCTTCTGACTTCTCCCATGTTCTTCAGGTAGATCACCACCTCTATAGGGTTCCCTTCCCCCGCTCTAAAGTCATAAAACATTTCCTGTGCTAGGATGGCATTGCTGCCTAATCCAGTAAGGTGAGTGTTCCCAACCTCGGGTAGATGTGATCTCCAGGGGGCATCGCTGGCTGAAAACAACATGAAGAAAAAGATGGCAGCCGCCACATGTGAAAAGTGGTGATGACAATATATACACCATATGATTGGAGATTATATCCCCTTTATCCCGGGTCACACGGCTGCAGGATGGAAATGGTACCAGTTCAGCCAAAACTCCATAAATAGTGACCTGATTGAAGAATATGAAGCCCCCCCGGTGTGGAAGCCGCCCAGCGCAGTGTCCGAGGAGCTGAAGGAAGCAGAAGAGGGAAGTGAAATGACATTAGATAGAGGAATACAGGAGACGCCGCTATATTATGTATTGATACATCCAACGTTTATCAGCTCCATGTCATCAGTGCCATTTATTGATTCTTTTCTATACAGCACTATGGATACAATGTTTGTGGATGGAGTGATAAGGATCCAGGATTTGGGGACATCCACTATCAGGATTTTGGGAGAGGGAATTCCCTGATCTGGGTGAGATGGATGTTGTGATGGTTTCTCCGGGTGAGGAGATCACATAGTCACTCTGGATGTACAAAGTCTGTTTGGAGGAAGAATTCTTCTTCACACCTCGAATATATCTTCATCCCTCATGTGTGTCTTCTCAATCCCTCTCTATTACAATTGGCACTTTGCTGAAGATTCAATCATTTCTAGACATTTCTTTCACCATTCCTAACATTCTCTTCATCTCACTGGAAGCTTTATCTCATTTTTCACTCATTTCTCTTTTCATTCATTTCTACTTTGTTTCTGGATTTCACCATTTTATACTTTTTGGACTATTTCATATAATATTTGGTACTTGTGTATGTTATTTGCCATTTATAGAGTTCATATTCTTCAATCAGGTCACTATTTATGGAACATCATACCAAACAAAAAAAGTTTTCACATTTTATATTGGGACTTGGCTTTAGTTTTCCCTTTTCATTATCTCAGGTTTTTTCACCACTTCTGAATATTTGACACAAACTTCACATTTTTGTGTTTTTTTCACATTATTATTAGAACTGCACCCCCCCTATGTTTTCACAGATCTGAGTTTGTATATAGAGCTTTTTGGTGCTGGCAGCTTTATTTATTTCATTCATTTCAATTTTTTCCTTTTTTTCTTTTTCACATATAGTTTTCCAGCACAACGTTCACCATCTGGTTCTTTTTCTAGTCGGAATATTCTTGTATTGTCCGTGTCTCACATATTCTACGGATTGTGTGGCTCCTTATATTTCTTATCTGAAACCTAAAGTGAAGAATGAATTGGGGGAGGGGAGCTGTATGTCAGAACATTTATTTTGCTTTGGATAGAGTGGGAAGAATTTCATCCCCAGTCAGATCTTTAGTGATACAAAATCTATGGAATGTAAATGTAATAGTAAAAACCTCTAAATCATATAGTCCTTTAAAATATTGCAGCAGCGCTCGTGTCAAATCCAATTAGATGAGAAGATTTCATATATAGTTCATATGCGAGTCAATGGAAAGAAAGGAGATCTATTATAGCTGTGATCTGTAGAGAACAACTTCCACCATACACTTCATTGGCATGGACCATAGGGTGAGTACATGGATTGAAAACTGGCTACAAGGGCGTGTTCAGAGGGTGGTGATAAATGGGGAGTACTCGGAATGGTCAGGGGTGGGTAGTGGGGTCCCCCAGGGTTCTGTGCTGGGACCAATCCTATTTAATTTGTTCATAAACGACCTGGAGGATGGGATAAACAGTTCAATCTCGGTATTTGCGGATGATACTAAGCTAAGCAGGGCAATAACTTTTCCGCAGGATGTGGAAACCTTGCAAGAAGATCTGAACAAATTAATGGGGTGGGCAACTAGGAAAATTGGCATTAAAAGGGGATCAACTCCAGAGATAAAACAATAATTCTCCCGCTCTACAAGACTCTGGTCCGGCCGCACCTGGAGTATGCTGTCCAGTTCTGGGCACCAGTCCTCAGGAAGGATGTACTGGAAATGGAGCGACTACAAAGAAGGGCAACAAAGCTAATAAAGGGTCTGGAGGATCTTAGTTATGAGGAAAGGTTTTGAGCTCTGAACTTATTCTCTCTGGAGAAGAGACGCTTGAGAGGGGATATGATTTCAAATACTGTACTGGTGACCCCACAATAGGGAGAAAACTTTTCCGCAGAAGGGAGTTTAAGAAGACTCGTGGCCACTCATTAAAGTTAGAAGAAAAGACATTTAACAATAAACTGTCAAGAGGGTTCATTACTGTAAGAATAGCAAGGATGTGGAATTCCCTTCCACAGGCGGTGGTTTTAGTGGGGGCATCGATAGTTTAAAAAAAAAAAAAATACACAAAACACAAAGTTAGATAAGCAACTGAATGACCACAACCTACAGGGATATACAATGTAATACTGACACATAATCACACACATAGGTTGGACTTGTCTTTTCAACCTCACCTAATAATATAGATAAGAGTGAGGGGCAAACACCCTCAAAAGAAGCCCTGAATATCGGGGACTTGCATGTTTTTTTTTTTTGCACAGATAATTTTATAGTTTAACCCTTAAATTACCTCTTATGATATCTCCGTAGGTCATGTGACACATTGTAAATGCTGTGCTCAGACGTTGACAAAAATAATTGCTTCTTCTGAGAGTCTTCTTTCAGCAAGGTTGGCCTTACCTGCTCAAAGTATACTTTGAACCACTGAAAATAAATAAATAAATAAGTACGCCAACTTTATTTTCCATCTCTCCAAACCCTGTTCTTTAGCATATTACCATTTCCTCTTCTTCCTCCAAAGCAAATGCTGCTACTTGGTTTGTGGCCATCTTATGTAGCTGAACCCCAATGATTGGATAAGAGGCCGTGTTTTCGGATGTGACGTATCTGATGTTTCCGGATGACCCAGAGATTGTACTAAATGTCTTCTCCTCAGTTTTTACACAGCACAAGGAGGGGGTATACCGACTGAGGAAGTAGTGATAGTGAAACATCACAGGATGTACTCTTGTGGCTAACAGAGGCCAGAGTGAAGGAAAGACTAGATAAACTTAATACAAATAAATCACCAGGACCAGATGGTTTACACCCGAGAGTCCTCAGAGAACTCAGTCAGGTTATAGCCAAACCATTGTCCCTAATCTTTGGATAGGATTGGTACCAGCTGATTGGAGAAAAGCCAATGTACCAATATTCAAAAAAGGACAGAGACAAATCCCTGGGAACTATAGGCCAGTTAGTCTAACATCAATCGTTGGTAAATTATTGGAAGGGATGATAAGGGACTATATCCAAAAATTTACTGAGGAAAAAATCTTAAGCAGTCATCACCAGCATGGGTTTACTGAAGGTTGTTCTTGCCAGACCAATCTGTTAACATTCTACGAGGAAGTGAGCTGCCATCTAGACTGGGGAAGACCTGTGGATTTGGTGTATCTGGATTTTGCAAAGGCATTCAATACAGTTCCCCATAAGCGCTTAATCTAAAAGCTGAGGTCTGAAGGCGTGGACTATGTTTGTTCTTCGTGGATCATAATGTTTGTTCTTAGGTCAAAAACTGGTTACAGTGGTGGGTCCAAAGGGTGGTGATAAATGACGTGTACTCAGACTGGTCTGGAGTGGTAAGTGAGGTGCCCCAAGGTTCTGTCTTGGGACCAATTCTATTCTATTTATTAGTAAATGATATAGAGAATGGGATAAATAGCTCAGACTCAGTTTTTGAGGATGACACAAAAATAAGCAGGACAATAACTTATCAGAATATAGAAATTTTACAGAAAGACTTGAACAAAATAACGGAGTGGGCAAATACATGGCAAATGAGGTTTAATGTGGAAAAAATGTAAAGTAATGCACTTGGGGGGCGCAAAAAACAAATGCAAACTACTCCCTAGGGGGAATCAAGGATGGAGAAAGATCTGGTGGTCCCAGTAGAAGACAGATTGAGCAATAACATGCAATGCCAAGCTGCAGCTACCAAAGCCAGCAGAATATTAGCATGCATATAAAAAAAAAAAAAAGAAAAGATATACTCCAGGGATAAAACTATAATCCCGCCACTTAATAAAACTCTGGTTATGCCACATCTGGAGTATTCTATCCAGTTCTGGTCACCAGTCCTCAGGAAGGATGTGCTGGAACTGGAGAGAGTCCAAAGAAGGGCAACAAAACTAATAAGGGGACTGGAGGACCTCGATTATGAGGAACAACTGCAAACCCCAAATCTTTTCTCACTGGAGAAACAACTCTTGAGAAGAGATATGATAGCGATTTACAAAGACCTCAATGGTGATCCCAGCATATAGAAAAACAATTCAGTCTCAGGAAGTGTAAGAGGACACACAATGAGATTGGAGGAGAAGCGGTTTAACCTTAAACTGTGCAGGTTTTTTCACTGTCAGGGCAGTGAGGATGTGGATCTCTTCCACAATTAGTGGTGACTGCGGGGAGTGTGGATATTTTTATGAGACTCTTGGATGAGCATCTTAAAGAACACAACATACAGGGATATGGGAAATATAGACACTGACACATGTGCAGGTTAACCTGGATGGCCTTTTGTCTTTATTTAGCCTTACCTACTATGTAACATTTTTTTACATACTGTCATGTTCTTAACCACCCCTGGTCTCTGAAGATGCTGAAGCACCAGAACTGCTTCCAGGTAATATATAATATCACACTTGGTGCTCACTTCCAAATTCTCTTTATTTTGGTCTTTCCCGATTAGCTTCCAGAAAGGTCTCCTTTGCTACCTCCAGCGGCATTCGGTTGGAGTTTTGGAGGCAGTCATCAAGGTTTCAAACCTGTAATTGATGTGAAGGGTACAGCATTGCAGGAAGTTCTAAGAAATGACAAAGTCAGAATAATCGGCACAACCAAAGATTAGATTACCTTTTACCGACATTCTCACGAGATACGAGCTTCATTATCCTATTTTCTATATCGTCGGTGATGTTCATAAAAAATGTACAATGTTGAAAAAGTTCAGGATCTTTCACAGAGAGATTAGTTCCCTTTAACTGATAGGTTACAAAGCGTCTCACGTGCTTCAAGTGGTTCGGTTCTTAAGGTGACGTTTCAAAGAGTTAAAAAATGTATTTACTTTTCCTATGTCCTTCACAAAATGTAGGTTTACACGTTTTGGATTCATAAAATATAAGAATCTGGCCACATCCTCAATCTAGGGGGAAAACAAAACATAATTGATTATAAATTGGATGAAGGGTGTACTGCAGTGTTGGCACAGAGAAGCAGATTGAGAAGTTTACAGAGGAAAATCTGTCTGGCATATTCAAGTACAGTGAAACTTCATTTGGCTGTACTTCTCCTGTGGATCACAGTTCATTCTGCACTCCTGTGAACCATTTTCAGCAGGCTGAAGTCCGCTGTCGGCTGATGTCACAGAGCCAGTCCATGCTCGGGAAGGGTCATGACCTTATGGTCGGGATCCATCCACATGCCTGGACCAGCACCCGGCTCAGGCTCCCAGTGAGCCACCGAGAACCTGAGCCGGCTGCTCTGCCCCCTCCACAGCCCAGCACTAAAGTGAGCGAGGAGGGGGCAGAGCAGAGAACAGCGACTGACAGTCACCAGCTCTCTGCTCAGGGAGCTCTGAGAACCAAGCGATTGGCAGGGTTTGCTCGATTCTCAGTGTTAGAGCCGGTGTTCCATCAGAATTAGCAACCTGTCAGATTAGGTAATGGGAGTGACGTTCGGTCAGCTGAATACTTACTGTGTATGAGCAGGTTTGCTAATCTGAAAGAACACCTGCAGTCATAAAACAACAGTGGACATCTTGCTACACCCAGCTATGTCTTGAATTTCAGTCCTTTAACAAATAAAGTGATCATATATGACTCAATATAGTATATGGAGATCTGCCATGCTGTTTTCATGTTATATTTTCAGTGTAAAGGTTTATCGCTGACCAGTGCGGGGTGTACCATCATGGCCTCTGCCAGCTTCCTACTGCTGGCATCCAGCTATTTTCAAAACAGCATCACAGATTTCAACATACTACATTTATATCCACTCAGTTTATTGCTAAAATGACTGAAATTCAAGACTTAGCTGGGTGTAGTAAAATGTCCGCTGCCACCTTGTGACTGCAGGTGTTCTGTCACATTATCAAACCTGCTACAAATGTGCAGTAAGTATTCATCTGACGGAACGTTCCTTCCATTACATAATTTGATGGGTCGCTAAGTCTGACGGAACACCATTGGTAAGATGCAGCATTGGAATTTCAAGCAAGGCCATTGGGTCAGTTCATTATGTAACACCCCTATGTGTAAACTGAGGTCCCAAACAGACCCCGCCTTCACTCACCTCTGGGTCCTAAAGAAACCGTACACAAGAAATGCCTGAAGGAAAGGGGCTTCTGTTCTGAGCTTGTGAACATAGCGTTTTTTTCTGTCTCCAGTAGGTGGAGCCACACTCTAAGGCACTCCCCTGGAAAGACCTCTTCAGCATTTAAGCCTAGGTTCAGACTAGTGTGATCTCAGACATCGCATGCGATTCGTACCCGCACCGTAGGTGCCGATCACATGCGATGTCTGAGCCATGTGAGGTCAGCCATACAGTTGTATTCGCATGCATTAACTGTATGCATTGGATTTGCACAGAAAATGGCGCAGGAACTTGTGTTTTCCCCGCACTGGAATCGGATCACATGGGTGTTTTCAGCAGTCCGATTCCTGTGTGAGTTCAAAGTTCGCACTGCAATCTGTGAACCATTCTGGGGGTGTCATTAACATTGTAATGACACCCACAGTGATTCGCAGAGAGCGGTGTGACCTGCCTGCGGGAGAGATGTGGGAACCGGCGCTGGTTCCCGCATCGCACTAGTCTGAACCTAGGATGTTTTTATTTTGATCCATTAACATTTTGGTAACCAAATCTAGTACAGTACTGGTTTCATACCTCCTGTTTATAGTTCTCCATCTCCAAAGTTTCATGCAAATATGTTGCAAACTCCTTGAGCATTGGTGCTTTCAAAGAATGCCTTTCATAGAGTCCTCCTTTTCTCATGTGTAATCGTGTCTTCGAGGCCCAGTTTGTATACTGAATCCTTTATTAGAAAAACATTAGAAATGCAGAAGAATGGAGAGTTTGAATTGATGCAGATAAAATTGTAAACAAAATTTTATAGTTACCGTGAAACCCCATAAACCTCTGGTATATCATCTCCTGTATCCTCTTCTTCCTGCACTATTTTCTCTACTGTGGGCCATGTGCATTGTGAGGAACCGGAAGCTTCTTCAGACACACATGGTGAAACCATGGCAGTCCTTGACTGTCCTTCAGCCAATAAGTCCCTTATGGGGATGAGGTTGTACGAGTCTTCATTATTTATACATTGCAATGTTGTGGAGTCTTCTACAGATGGTTCCTGAACTCTCCCTGGATCTTCATGATTTGGCACATATGGTGTGACTGCTCTATTAACCTGAGGTCTTGGGGTTGCCGATGAATGTTCCATTTGGACTCTTGGAGGGGGGGATAATTTAAGAACCCGAGTAAAGTTTTATTAATGTGTTTAATCAACACCATGTTGGATAGAGGGAGAGTGTGGTAAAACGTCTAAGTGAGATCAAGAGAAAGAACTCAAGTGAACATCAGATAGGAGCATGAGAGAACGAACGGTTCAAAAGAAAAGTGTTGGAAAAAACGGGGAAATGAAAAATGACCAACTCTAAAACTAAACTACCGAAAAAGACTGGGCCAAAACGTTTTGGAATTTTGCATTCTATTCCTTGAAAAAGACAAACTTTATCTAATTTTGTTACAAGGAAACCTCTATACAAGTGTCTTTGAATAGTTGAAGTCTGTTTTAATAACCAAATCAATCTGTACAAACAGCTAGTTTGCAGATCTAAAGGAGATTATACAATTCAATTGATGTAATTGTAGCCATATTTGTGCACATTACAAAAACTGAGTACTGTCCATGACATTTTAGTTGCACCAACATCCAAAATTTGAGGGCCAGCTATTGGGGTGTACCCCTTTCTTCAAGGTCCAAACAGTACTAATACACAAGTAGACTGTGAAGGAATCTTTAAAAAAAATCAAACACAGCAATTGTAAAAGCAAATTCAGGGAGTTGTGAGAGAAGACCGGAAGAGAGCGATGAAATGGTGTGGGGGAGGGGGGAGAGTCGCAGAGGTGGGAGTCATACTTATTAGTTACTTAAATTTGCTGGATAAATATTTGGAAAACTGTGGTCCACATTTAGTCCATTATATTTTGTGTACATAAGAATAACTTTAAGCAGAATACATTCATGTCTTACATAGTGTGGTCTACTGCAGTGTTCCTCAACTCCAGTCCTCAAGGCGCCCCAACAGGTCGTGTTTTCAGGATTTCCCTCAGATGAAACGGCTGTGGTAATTACTAAGGCAGTGAAACTGATAAAATCACCTGTGAAAAATAATGGAAAGCCATGAAAACATGACCTGTTGGGGGGCCTCAAGGACTGGAGTTGAGGAACACGGCTCTAGTGTGTGGGACATTTCTCACAACCAGACCACACTATGAAAGACATGAATGTTTTACCTCTTCAAAACTACCCAGGAAAGTTAAATATTTGAATGATGAGTCTATTTGCAAAAACAATGGACTAAATGCAGGCCTCAGTATTTTTACACCTTTATCCAACAGTTTTGTGACCTATCAACTCCGACTCTTCCCTCCTCCCATCGCTCTTTCTCTGCCTTTTCTCACCAACTATCACAGCTTACTTACCATTGCTAAGCATCGGATTTTTACTTTCAAAGTATTTTATTTTCATAAAATATAGGACAGAGTAACATTTGAAGTACAACATTATCGAAATGAACTTGTGGTACAAAGAGGTAGGCAGGATACAATCTGTCGGTATAATACAGTAAAATAAGATGATGAAAAGAGTACAAACCAGACAATATAATATTTATATTACCCGCCTCCTATTGGGGGAGTTGATGTTAAGTGGGAATAGCCTCCCGGCCCACCATTTATCTGTGACGGAAGTCCCAAAATTAATAGAGAGGCCCCTCAAGCCCGACTAGGGTTGGAGGAAGAGGGTCCCATCACCTCGGCACCCCCTACGGGATCATACTGTTCCGAGGAGTGGGATCCCCCAACCCTGTGGGGAGCCTCTACTTGAGACCTGCTGCCTCTAGAGCGGGACCCTGGGAATGTACCAAGCATACAAAACAGGAACCCTGTAATAGAAAGGGACAGACCCAAAAGAAGAAAGAGGGGGAAAAGAACAGAAAAGGGAAGTAAGGTTTTTATGTCTCAATTTTTGTCCTGACTTTGGCTTGGAAGTAACCCTGGGGAGATTGCTATACCCATGAGTTTAGCCCACGGTTCCCAGATCATCTCAAATTTCTGTTTTGTATCGTTGAGGATGCTCTCCATTTTCTCCTGGTCCATGATCCAGGAGACCTTCCTGATAGCAGCCCTTGTAGAGACTGAGGGTTGCTACCAAGCCCTAACCAGTGTCATCTTAGCTCCCAAAAATATAAAGTGAATCATTTTGCGATTGTACTTGGAAAGGCAAAGAACGTGTGCATTCAATAGTGCAGTTTCTGGAGACCTGGGCATCTCGCATTCGATTGCCCTTTTGATTAGATGAAATATCTTTTTCCAGAAAGGCCTGATTCTGGGGCATGTCCACCACACATGCGAAATTGTGCCTGTAAGTTGGCAGCCTCTAAAACATAGGGGTTCGACTGATGGAAAGATTTTTGCCAGTCTAGCTGGTGTCATGTACCATCTGGTCATAATTTTTATATTTGCTTCCATGAAGGAGGTATTGATGATACCTTTGTATGCCGAAGCTATTACCGACTGCCAGGTCTCCAGGCTCCACTGGAATTGTAGGTTCTGCTCCCAGGGCAACATGTATGAAGATTTGCAGAGGGGTTGGGAAAGTGACGCATAGACAACTGATATGCCTCCTTTTTGCTCCATTGTCTGACCGCACCAAAGCTCGTAATTGGAAAATTTCGGGGGATTTGGTTTATCCAGACATATACTTCGCAGGAAGTGATTCATTTGGCCAAACCAAAATCATTCTGAGTGTGGAAGGTCTAGATTACTGATGCATTGTGCAAGGGTTATGGGACCCCTAGACGTGAAGAAATGGCCTATCCGGTACAGCTCCTTGTCAAGCCACCACTGGAAGGCCTTAATGTCTAATCCTGGAGGGAATTTCGGGTTACAGAACAAGTGTGACAGGGGTTTTGTTGCAGATGAGAGGTTTGGATTTGATCTGTTTGTCCCACATCGTGAAGGAGTGTGAGAGTGTAGGGGCCAAAATGGGGGGTCTATTTTTGGGGAGAGTCCAGAGTAAAAAATCTAGGGTGTGTTGGGGGACCGCTTGACATTCTATCTGTATACAATCTGGTTTTTCCATGTTAGAATAAATCCCCGAGAGCTGTGCTAGTCTGGCTGCCAGATAGTATCTGTGAAGATGAGGGAGGCCCAGCTCGCCCTGTTTTCGTGATAGATACAAGGTCTGTTTTAGCCTGTATCCTGAGCCCCCCCCAAATAAAATTTTAGGATTTTGCTCTGGAAGGACTGAAGGTGATCCCTCTTCAATGGGATAGGAAGGGCTCGGAAAAGGTAGAGTAGTCTAGGCATCAACGTCATCTTCACTGCATTTACTCTTCCTAGCCAGGACAAATTTTGTTTGGACCAGGATTGTATGTCTTGTTCTAGTTTATGGTACATGGGGGGATAGTTTTTGGTGTAGAGAGATTCAAATTTGGGGGTCAGGGAGATGCCTAGATATTTGTAGGCTGATTCATTCCAGTCAAACTGAAAGTTTAGTATCAGTAGGGAGACTGTCTCAGGGTTAAGGGAGATGTTAAGGGCTTTGGGATTTAGAGTAGTTTATCTGGAGGCCAGATATGTTCACAAAAGGGGATAAAGTTTTGCATAGGTTGGGTAGGGATGTAAGGGGAGAGGTGATATAAAGTATTAGGTCATCAGCAAATAGACCACATTTGTGCTCCTGGGTTCCGCAAGAAACCCCCCCTAATGTCTGGATTCACTCGAATCTCTATTGCTAATGTCTCAGTGGCTATGGCAAACACTAGGGGGGATAAAGGGCAACCGTGCCTCTAGCGATGCGGATCGGGGAGGAGTGGTATCCTAGCAATCTAATAAGTGCTGTTGGTCAGGAATATAGAGACTTAATAGTTCCTAGAAAGCGTTCACCAAACCCCCAGTGGTCTAATAGTGAGAAAATATACTGCCAGGATACTGAGTCAAACGCTTTTTGTATATCCAGGGATAGTAACATTCCCTGTTGTCTGACACCCCCCGGTCAGTTCGTCTGTAGGATATATGCAATGTCTATGGTTCGTCTGGTTTGGTCAGGTCCCTGTCTACCTGGTATGAAACCCACCTGATCTTTGTGGATATAGGATTTGATAAAAGGAGTTTAGCCTGTTAGCGAGGATTTTAGTGAGGATTTTCAAGTCATTATTTATTCATGAAATTGGTCTGTAATTCCCTACCTCTTTGGGATTTTTTTCTTGTTTCGGGATAACAGTGATGAAGGCCGTATTTAGGTTAGGGTTGAGGGGAGAGCCAGTCGCCTTTTCATTAAAGAATTTGGTCAAGTAGGGAGCCAAGGTCTCTGCAAATGTTTTATAGAAGGGCACCGATAGCCTGTCCAGTCCTGGGGCCGATCCCTTCTTAAGGTTTTTAATGACCTCTAAAGTTTCTTCCACTGAAATTCGGTCCTCCATAATAGATTTGTGTTTTACAGAGAGTTGGGGAATGGGGAGGGTGTCCAGAAATTGTGAGATGGAGCTATCAGAGCCTTTCTGGTTGTCGCTATAGAGTTTATGATAAAATTCCCTGAATGCTGAAAGGATTTTGGTGGGGTCAGCGGTAGTAATCAGGTTATGTGTCCGTATCATAGGCGTACGCACAGGGTGTGCCCAGGCACACCCTAATCCCTCTGTTAATCACTCTGCACAGATTCCCCCTAATGCCCCCCCCCCCATTTCCCCAACAGCACTGCCGGCTTTCCTCTCCTCCTCTCCTCTCCCACTGGCTGCTGCTGCGGGCACACACAGGGGGATGTTTTAGGATGAATGGGGAAAGGGCCCAGTAAATATGTAATTTACCAACCCCTTCCTTTTCTAAATGATCATAGTGAGTGATCAGTAGCATGTGTTTGAGCTTTGGGGTGCACACCCTAATGCAATAGGCTGCGCACACCTATGGTCCGTATCCTAGGGAGTGCATCATGGGGGTGAACTTGTTGGCTAACATTGTGCCTAGTCTGTCTGTCTGAGAATAAAACTTTGCTCCACTCCACCGTAACAGTTTCTCCAGCTTGAACTGTGAGGGCTAGGTTCAGTTCTAGTCTGGCTGTGTCTAGTTGCGACGCCAGTCGGGTAGCTTTTATGTTGTGTCCGGAGGAAAGCGTACTTTTCTAGTATATCTATGTCTGCTTTCTTTCCTTTGGGATGCGATTTGGATGATCTTAACTCTGATGGTGGCTTTATGGGCCACCCACAGAACTTCTGCCGAGATATCGCCCACATTGTTTAGCGAGAAGTATTCTATTATTGCTTTGTTAATCTTGGTCACTCTAATGGGGTCCGATGGAGGCTAAACGAGTCAATCCTCCATTGAAAATGCTTGGGTCTGTGGGAAACATTATGTAGAGTCACTGTGACGATGGAATGGTCAGAGAGTGTTGTGTCAATGATTTTGGAGCTAGTTATGGTGGGTAGGTTTAGTGAGGGCAATAGGATATGATCTATTCTACCATAGGATTGATGGGGGCTAAAGAAGTGGGTGAAGTCCCTTTTCTTTGGGTTCGATTCACGTCATACATCAGCCAGTCCATGTGCATGGATCAATCTGGCAAATTTTAAACTGGCCCTAGTAGGACGAGTTAAAGTGGGTTTGGATGGGTTGGATTTGTCCAGCCCTTGATCTAGAGCTATGTTGGAGTCTCCTCCGAGTATGGGAGTCCCCTCCATGAGAGGAACAAGGGTTATGATAACATTGCTTGAAAAAATTTGTATTGACCCTTATTCGGGGGCATAGTAGGAGACGAAGGAGAATAAATGCCCATTTAATAACCCTTTGACCAGGATGAATCTCCCTTCCAGGTCTTTGAAGTCCGTCTGCCAAACAAAGTTGCAGGTTTTGGAAAAGAGGATTGTTACCCCTTTCGACTTGCCTTCTGCCTTTGCCAAGTAAAATAGAGGAAAGTGATGGTGCAAGAATTTGGGGCTGTACCATTCAGGGAAGTGAGTTTCTTGAATCATTACTACGTGTAGCTTGAGGGATTTGTAGCTGTCAAGCAGCTTTCTCGTTTTGAGGGGGGAATTTAGACCTTGAGCATTGTGGGCGGCTATTTTGAATGGGAATTTGGGTGGGTCAGCCATGGAGAAGAGGAGTGAGTCTGTTGTCAGGCCCTGCGTCACTTACCGTTTGGGAAGTCAAACAATGGACTTGCGACCTGAAGGACTATCCGTGTAGGTCTCCTGTGTGTTTGGGAGCCTTCAAGTAGACCGGATTGGATATTGAGAGAAAAAGGATTATTGAGAGACCCAAAAAGCGGGGAGGGGAAGGGGGGGTAGAGAGCAGAGAACGAAAAAGAGGAGAAGTGACAAGGTCATAGTGAGCCTCTTCAGATGTCTAGGGATAGCTCCCTTGGGACAAAGCCGTCCCCTGAAGTCTAAACCCAAAAGTCACATCTGCGCAAAGGGGCAGACAACCTATCCCACAGAGCTTGGAGGACTGGGGGATAGGTGGAGGCACATGCTCAGCACCCAACGCCATGGCGCCTGTATATGTAAAAATTAAACAAACCAATAACCCTTTAGGAAACTAAAACTGGCAGATCGCTATCCCAGGTATGGATTAGTGTCAATCCCCCTTAGGAAAGCCATATAGCAAAGTACCCAGCCCAACCCCCCCGAAGGTGTGTAAATGGTCCACTTTCATGTCCTAGCCTCTGTTGGAGCAAAAAATGAACTCATAAAAAAAAAAGGGGGAGCGGGGGGTGGGGTTGTATAACTAGGCATTTATTGACAGTGAGACTCTTCTCAGTCAGTTGGAGAAACAAAAGTGCTATGCACTGCATTAACTCAGGGGTCAACCCACTCCCTCAGAGTCTGCTCATACAGTTTCCAGTGGGGGAGAAAAGTATACAGAGGCAATGATAGTTGCCAATTGGGGAATAAGGGAAGAGGGAATCTGGGGCACCTTGGAGGAGTTATGACTCCTAGTAGTTGGGTAGGAAGTCCCTGGTCAATACTCCCTCTTGGAAAAAAAATAAAAAGGCGCAGAGTCGAAAAGTGCAGGAGACAATTCTGTGCTTAAAGTCGGATTATTGTCCTTTGTTCTCTTTGTCTCCAGCTTGTTCCACATGGTTGTCAGCGGGCTGGTAGGTGAAGGTCGTTTAGCTGGGTTGTGGGACGGGTTGGAGTCAATATCCGCTTCAAGTGAGATGAGCTTCAGTGAAAGGAGGGTCTTCTCTCAGTCTTGGAAATTAGAGAAAGTATAGTGTTTGCTCCTGTAGAAGAATTTGACAGCAAAGGGGAAAGTCCATTAGTATTTAATTTCTTTTTGGGCCAGCACTGTTAGTAAGGGTTTCAGTGCCCTTCTTCTCTGGATTGTTAAGGGGGATAGGTCTGCGAATATTTGTATAGGCTGTCCTTGACATGAGAGTTGTTTCATCACTCTGGACTGCTTCATCACCTCCTCTTTGACTAGGTAGAAGTGTGGCTTAGCAAGCAATGATGTCCCTGGGTGATCTGCCCTTTCTGGGGGGGCCCTAGGGCTCGGTGGACTCTGTCCAATTCCAGGCGGTGCTGCGGAATGTTCGGGATCAGGGATTTGATTATATCCCTAGTTGCTTGTGAAACCTCAACAATGGACTCCGGGAGACCTCTGATCCTGAAGTTGTATTGTCTGGATCTGTTTTCTAGTTCATCGATTCTGAATAGGGCTGTATCAAGTCTGTCTTGAAGTGTCTGGATGTGATCCGAGTTCTGACTAGTGGTAGCTACTGTCATGTCAAGTTTTCTGCTCTATGGCTTCAATCCTGGAGCCCAGACTCTGGAAGTCTCCCTTTATGTCCCCAGTTATCTTCGCAGCCGTGGATGCAAGGCCCTTTTCCAGTAAAGCTGACAGTTTCAATAGTAGGTCGTCAGGGTGGAGGCCTGCCTCTGGGGAAAGGTGTGCAGGGAAGAAAACATGGGGTGTGCAGGGGAGAAAACATGGGGTCTCCATAGTGCCTGCTGAGGAACGATTTAGTGGAGGACGGGGATGGTGTAATCTGCTGCTGGAGCATGCTCTGATTAGTTGGGGTGAAGTTTAGAGACGCCGGGGCCAACACTTGCCTCTGAACAGCGTGGTTCTGCTTCCCTGAAGCATGCTGCTGGGCTGCGGTGGCCATCTTGGTACACCCGGGCGGCGGCGCCTGATCGAATTGCGGCCCAAAATCTCTTCGGATCTGGTTCCCAGACATGCGGTGGGGTTCCCTGGATGCTCAGGGGTCCGGATTGCCCGCTGTGGCTCTTTAAAAAAAAAAAAAAAAAATCGGTCTGTGGTGAGCTGTAGGCGCCATTGGGGCTGGGTGTGATGGAGCTCTGGATTAAGCGGCCATCGTGGAGACTCCGCACATGTGTACTAAGTATCGGATTTTATCTTCAGAGAGAGCCTTATTAACACCATGATAAAACTTTGTGTATTAGTACTGCCTGAAGAAGGGTGTACACCCTGAAACTTGTCCTGATTTGGAGGTTATTGCAGATAAAAAAAAAAAAAAAAAAGGGACGTGCATCGCTGACATTACTCAATTCCAATTAGATTGTAACCGGTGTGGTAAGATGAAGACAAAACATGGTGACCTTACATACCTTGTTAAGCTCGGTTTGTTTATTACAGTTAGTCCTCTGTCCTCCAAAAACTTTGCAATGTCTTCCAATATTTCTGGATTGAATTGTTCCTCTAATTGTCTGGAAGGGACCGCACAACATTTGGCTGATTTGAATAGTTTGTCTCGAGCCCCAGAAATGGCGGCTTTGATTTCCTCATCAGGGGCCTCATTCATACAAACCCTTCTAAGGTGTGTGCAAAGGAAAGTCTCCACTTTAAAGAAAATGGGACACAAAAGAGGAGGAGATCTTCTTACCCTGAAAAGTGGAAAGACACAAAGAAAAGGAGAGAAGACGGTAAATTGGTAAATGGTTTAAAAAAAAAAGCCAGCACTCCATCCTTTTCAGGCCATTAGTTCAAAATTCTGTTTTAGAAATTCTCATATGCCAACAACTAGGTGTGTAAATCTGACCATTCTGCTCTTTATCAATTTAGCGATTAACTTGCAACAATTCAGTAGCAGGATATATATATATATATATATATATATATATATATATATATATATATATATATATATATAGCAATTATCAGTGATTATAGCAGATAGCTGGTAGCAACAGTTGAGTAATTATCAGCAGTTCTGGCGTTCCTCTGACAGCCGCATTCCAGCCGGTGTGGTGATTTGGCAGGTAACTTGCAGGAGCCTTTCAGTGATTGGCAACAATTCTAGCGATCTGATAGCAGCAAATCCACACTTTAGCGATTCAGCGACTAACTTGCAGCAAGGGTTCCATAATTAGCGACAATTATAGCAATCAACTAATAACAGCAGTTCAGCAATTATCTTGCAGCAACAATTCAATAGTTGACAGCATTCATATGGCTCCATCCTTATCATCCGGGTCTATTACCGATGATTATAACAGTCCATCAATGGTGACAAGTCTGCAGTTCTTCTCTCACCAACAGAGAACAGCGATTAGGAATTTTTTACCTTTAGCAGTAGTTCAGTCATAAATGGTTTTCCCACAGCAGCAGCTTCACCAGCTTAAGAGAACTTCTAGTATTTGACTGAAATCAGCAACACTTCAATAATATATGGAGAGCAAGTAGCTGAGATCTCACCAAAGAAAGTTTGTGAATGTTTGAATGGTGGACATGCTTTGACACGAGTCTATATGAGGTCTGTGTGGTGGGTCTCATTACTGTGGAGAAGTGTAATAAAGCAAAGCGGAGCAAGGAAGGAGATATTAAAATCACCCACCGCAGCCCCCCCATTCCTCTCCCCTCTCTCCTTCAAAGTTCCTCTCGTCTCCCATGATCTCTAATGCCGCGTACACACGGTCGGACTTTTCGTCTACAAAAGTCCGACAGCCTGTCCGACATACTTCCGACGTACCTTCGGCGGACTTGCGGCAGACTTTCTTACGAACGGACTTGCCTACACACGACCACACAAAAGTACGACAGCCTAGTACGCGGTGACGTACACCAAGTACGACGAGACTATAAAACGGAAGTTCAATAGCCCGTACGACACCCTTTGGGCTCCTTCTGCTAATCTCGTGTTTATCTCGTGTTAGTAGAAGTTTGGTGAGAGACGATTCGCGCTTGTGAGACTCGTATTTTTCAGTTCGTTTTAACTGTTGTTCAGTCTGTGCTTGTGAGGTTTGTATCTGCTTTTCAGTGCGTTTGGTCAGTTGGCATTGAGAAATCTTTGTTTTATTGGCCGCTCGTTCCTGATTTTCAGGTCGTTCTTCACAGGCCTTGCTGTTCTTCAGTGCGTTCTGTTTAGTGCGTTCTGACCAGCCGACCGTTTTGAAACCATGTTACCTGTACGTACTCGTCGTAGAGCTCGTGCATTGTATGTGTTTGGTGCTGTAGTTTATTCTTCAGCCCAAGACCAGTCCATGAACAGGGCGAGGAGGAGTTCATGGACCAAGAATTGGTTGCTTCAGCGTGACCAGTTCTGTCACATGCCTTTGCTCCGTGAGATCCGTGAGAATAATCCTGAGGATTTCAGGAACTTTCTCCGGATGACGGACCCCGTTTTTGACCGTTTGTTGGCTTTGCTGACCCCCTATATCAGCAGGCAGGATACCTGCATGAGGCAAGCCATCACTCCGGAGCAGAGGCTGGTCGCTACCTTGCGGTATTTGGCCACAGGGAGAAGCCTGCAGGACCTTAAGTTCTCGACAGGCATCTCCCCCCAGGCTCTGGGGATCATTATCCCAGAGACCTGTTCTGCCATCATCCAGGTCCTGCAGAAGGACTATATTAAGGTAAGATATTTTTCTTTTATTAGCATCACATGTTCTTTTATGTAATCTTTGATAATGTAATGTATTTCTTGCTTCAAACACTACTTACCATCATTGCAATATAGTGTGAATGTCCCCTTTTTATCCTCACACATGCTGGATTTTTTTCCTGTTATTTTTTGTCATGCATGTATATTTTCCTTCAATAACCTCCCCAGCATGCAATGATGGGAACATATCCACCTAGTCTACTCATTTAGAATGTATTTTGTTTGAGTGTATTTAGTGTGCTTATAATTAGCAATTAGCTAGATTTCCCAACCCCCCCACCCACCCCCACCTAAACTCAGTCCAAATAGTGTGCTGCTAATTAGCAATTATCTTGATTTCCCAACCCCCCCACCCACCCCCACCTAAACTCAGTCCAAATAGCGTGCTGCTAATTAGCAATTATCTTGATTTCACAACCCCCCCACCCACCCCCACCTAAACTCACTCCAAATAGTGTGCTGCTAATTAGCAATTATCTAGATTTCACAACCCCCCCCCCACCCTCGTTAAAATTTGCTTGAATGTTCTGTGGTGTTGATTTGTCTAAAGCAAATATATGTTGCAGTTTGCAAAATGCATGTGCACTCTACAAGTGCATTTGTTCCAGTGCTTTAGTAAATGAGCAGAAGCTCTGCTGATTTCCATCATCAAATCATATGCAAGCCTCAAAGTGTTTTCATTAATTGCCCTTGCCTGTGATTGTGTACTCCTTGCAACATGAATGCCTTTTTACATTACCTCATTTACTGTAAGCTGGTTAGCAACTGCACCTGCAGAGTGCGACAACTGCAGTCTTGTAGCCTTTTTAGTCCCTAAATTCCTGCGTGTCCTAAAAGTAATCTTTTTTAGGGATTTCACAACCCCCTAAAATGTAATCAATGTTCCATCAGAGGGGGTGAGCAATCTGATAAGTATGCCTTTCCATATTAGTTATTCCAGAAGAATTAAATTATTTAATGTTATACTGATGCTGGGGAATAATGTTTTGAATTGTCTAATTTTATTGCAATGTTAGCTTCCAAATTAATTGATTTTGGTTTTCTTGTTTGATTCCCCAGTTTCCTTCAACGCCACAGGAATGGCAGACTGTGGCATCCCATTTTGCCAGCCGTTGGGACTTTCCCAATTGTGGAGGGGCTATAGATGGGAAACATGTCCACATTGTGCCACCACCCCATTCGGGGTCATACTATTTTAATTATAAGGGGTTCCACAGTATTGTTTTAATGGCGGTGGTGTCGGCACACTATGATTTTTTATATGTGGACGTGGGGAAGAATGGCCGGATGTCGGATGGAGGAGTATTTGCCCAGACGGAGTTCTGCCAGCGTCTCCAGAGTGGTGGCCTGGGATTGCCACCTGATGAGGATAACGTGGAAGGACTCCCCTTTGTCTTCATTGCCGATGAAGCCTTCGCTCTCAGCAAGCACCTCATGAGGCCATTCCCCCAAAGAACCCTCACCCCGGAGAGGAGGGTTTTTAATTACCGGCTGGCCAGAGCTAGAAGAGTGGTTGAGAATGCGTTTGGAATTCTGGCCAGCCGGTTCCGCCTGTTTCAAACAGCCATTAATTTGGCGGAATACAAACTTAATTTTATCATTTTATCGTGCTGCATTCTGCACAACTTTTTACACAAACATTCTCCGAATTATATAGGCACAGTTGGGCCTGAGGCCGGACAAATAGAAGTCAACCTTACGGGCCTGGATACTGTCCATACTGGCTTGGCCCCCCAAAGTGCCCGTCAAGTTAGACAGCAATATGTTAATTATTTTATGGGTAGGGTAACCATTGCAATGGGCCAGGATATATAATTTTTTACAATAAAAAAAATATTGAGGAAATCTTGCATTATATTTATTGCTTGCCTTTCTTTTGGGCTGTCTCCTAGGTTATGGTCGAGCAGTTGTAGTGCCAACTGTATTTTAATTTTAAATGTCTAAATAAGCTCCATTGCCACTGTAAACAACTTTTTTACAATTATAACCAAACTGATACTGAGCCTTGAAATAACAAACCACACATTTATTTAATTCCTATAAGGAGATGTTTTTATTAATGGTTGTTATGCATTCAGTTCTGCATTTAGTATAAAATGTTCATAGACAAAAATATAATGATATCTTAATAATGTAGAAAAATATAATTATATTTAAATATTTCTACCTAATCCACAAAAAAATATTTTTGGCTTTTTGATTTTCGCAAACAGGCTTTTTTTTTTTTTTTTGGAAAATCAAGTTTTGTTATTTTTTTTGTTTTTTTAAAATCAAGTATTTTTTTTTTTTTTTTGGTTTTTTAAAATCACTTTTTTTTTTTTTTTTTTTTTTTTTGAAAATCAAGTTTTGTTATTTTTTTTGTTTTTTTAAAATCAAGTATATTTTTTTTTTTTTGGTTTTTTAAAATCAATTTTTTTTTTTTTTTGTTTTTTTGAAAATCAAGTTTTTTTAGTTTTTTTTTTTTTTTTAAATCAACTTTTATATTTCTTGTTTTTTTAAAATCAAGTTTTTTTAGTTTTTTTTGTATTTTTAAAATCAAGTATTTTTTTTTTTTTTTTGGTTTTTTAAAATCAATTTTTTTTTTTTGTTTTTTGGTTTTTGAGAAAATCAAGTTTTATTTTTTTGTGGATTTTTTAGGTATTTACGAGAAACAGCCCTCCTTTTTTAAATTAGGTTAAACAGCCATTTATGTTCAGCCAAAAAAAGAAAGAGAAGGCCCAGAATGGGGTCAGCAAAACAGGAAATGAAGGACATGATTGATGTTTTGGGGTTTAAAAAAGGGCATTTAGATTCGACCCAAAACATCAATCATGTCCTTCATTTCCTGCTGCATACGATCCAGACGATTACGCATTTCATCAATGTCTTTATTCCAGGCCATTATTTGACCAATTAGCCGTTGGGCACTTTCAGAGGTGAAATAGTCACTTCTTGTTGTACCTAAAGTGGAATGAAACCAAAAAATGTCTTTAGAAATATGCACACATACATAGTTTACCTTACCATAAATAAAGCTGTTGTCTCAGACACTGACCTGGTGGGGTGCCCATGTAGCCTAATTCCTCCACATCCTCGGGGGTGGCACTGTTGCTTGAAGGAAGCACAACCAGATCCCCTAAAATAGAGTAGACAAATTACATTAAACAAAAGGCAGCCATGCATAGATTACCGTAAGCTGGTGTGTCAGACACTCACCTGGTGGGGTGCCCATGTCGCCCACCTCTCCTTCCTCCACATCCTCAATGGGACTTGGGCTGATTTCCCAATCATGTTTGGCTTGGGGTGGACTGTCTTCTTGTTGGCTGAGTGATTTTTCCCCTATGTGAAACAAAAAATTATTAATCTACTTAGCACACAGATATTTTAGTACATAGTAATTTTCCAACATTTGTAGTGAAGTGGTTTGTGTAGAGTTCCTATTTTACCTCAATATTTAAAATTATAAAGACATATCGGATAGATAGATATCAATATCTCAAAATATAGTTAATAATCTTTTGATCTCTCTCTATATCTGGAACAAAATCTCTAAATATCTAACTAAATGTAAAGAAAAAAAATTAAGATAACTTCAAATATTCAAAAAGAATGTTTTACATTTCTATATCTATCTATCTACCTATCTCTATATTTCTCTCTCTCTCTCTCTCTATATCTATATCTAGATATATCTAGATATATCTAGATATATCTAGATATAGATATAGATAGATATATAGATATATAGATATATAGATATATAGATATATATAGATATCTATATATATAGATATATATCTATATCTATATATATCTATATATAGATAGATAGATAGATAGATAGATAGATAGATAGATAGATAGATAGATAGATAGATAGATAGATAGATAGATAGATAGATATAGATATAGATATAGATATATCTATAGATATATCTATATATCTATATAGATATATCTATATAGATATATCTATATAGATATATAGATATATATATCTATAGATATATATCTATATATATCTATATATAGATATATATAGATCTATCTATAGATATGTAACGAGGTTTATTAAAAGATCGTTTAAAACGATGAACAAAAAATCGTATAGGAAGGAAAAGCACATGGAGCAGTATACAAGGTAATAAACACAAGAGAAAAACACGACAAGTACTTACTTTTTTTAAGAACTTTCCGGATACGTCGGTATTGATCCGGCTCCCTGAGTTTCAGGTCAGACCATCTTTTTCTCAGTTGATCTTTGGAGCGCTGGACCCCAAAAGAAGCCTGCAAAGTGGCCACGACCTTCGCCATTATTTTGGCCTTGCGCAAATTTGGCCGTGCATACTTCCCATCATAGTCGTCTTTGTGAAGAATGGCCACCATCTCCACCATCTCTTTAAAACTCATATTAGAGGCCTTAAATCTAGGCCTCATAGATTTTGTTGACGTTCCAGCCTCCGGGCTATCTCCACTACCTGAGGTCGTCAACATTTCAGGTGTCTCCGCCATTATTTAACTCCACTACGCGCCGTAACAAAAAATGGGCGGAGAACATGAGTTAAAATCGAACGTCAGGGGCGGGCGACGCAGGCGGAGTTTCACACATGCGTAGTGTATAAAGAGGGGCCTTGCGCACGTGTCGTACGTACGTTCTGTGCGTCGAATTAGGGGGCGGAGAACATGAGTTAATTTCGAACGTCAGGGGCGGGCGACGCAGGCGGAGTTTCACACATGCGTAGTGTGTAAAGAGGGCCCTTGCGCACGTGTCGTACGTACGTTCTGTGGTAGGTGATAGTGGACCAGGACGTTACAAAACGAAGGTAATTTTAGATCTATATTTTTTGGGTTTTATGGTCATGACTTTGTAGCAAGCGGCCTATATGGCTTGATAGATTGATGAGGCCTACATAGGGAGAAGATGATGAGGGGTTAGCAGAAACCTATAATAAAAGTGTTTTTTGTCTTGTGACTTCATCTTTTCCAGATATAATGAATCCCCTATTTAAGGATCCAGAGTTCCTTACAGCTTTTATTTCGAAATATCGAGAGATGAGGAATTTGTGGGAGGTGAAACACCCTCAGTATTATGCAAAGCATGTGAGGAAGTCAACGCTGGAGAGACTTCTGGCCTTTGTCCAGGCGACCATCCCGGAAGCAACAATGGAGACATTGCTCAAGAAAATTGGGGTCTTGAGGAACATGTATAAGAGGGAGCATAAGAAGATCCAGGAATCAAGGAGATCAGGAGCATCAGCAGATGATGTTTATGTACCCAGGCTGTGGTACTACAATCAACTCCGTTTTCTGGATGACCAGAATGAAGCCAGGGCATCACTTTCAACCCTTCCCTCCACCCTTCCCTCCACCCCAGCAGAGGCTGATGAGGAGCAAGCTGGGTCTTCCACCCTGGATGAACCGGATATGACCATCTGGAGTCAGGTAAATTATTTTAACAAATATTTACTGTACTAATATTAATGATGTTAACTGGATGTTATAATTGTCTAAAATAATTTGGCACTCAAAATTGTGTATACATATCAATTGACAGTAGTGGCTAAATATGTTTGGCACCTGCTTGAAATAATTAGGGTGTCTGATTAGACTCTTTTATTAAAGAGATGTATTCACATTGAATTTGCTATTCATGAGAAGCAAACTGTGTGTCATTGATGAACCCAAAAAAATATACTCAAACTATTGTCCTTTTTTTATACACAGGATGAGTCCATCCAGGAGGAATGTGGGGAAAGTGGCAGGCAGGAGGAGACCGGGCCCATGGACAGCCTGGAGGAGGCCGGATTCACCATCATCCTGGAGGAGGCTGGGCCCAGTGTCAGGCAGGAGGTGGCTGCTCCCAGTGAGGTGGCTGCTCCCAGTGAGGTGGCTGGGCCAAGTGAGGTGGCTGGGCCAAGTGAGGTGGCTGGGCCAAGTGAGGTGGCTGGGCCCAGTAGGAGCCTGACCGAATCCCAAGTGCCTCCCCTCCACCTTCCCAAAAAAAGGGCCAGGAAGGGGATGGTCACACAGGACGCATCCCTGCGCCTCATGCAAGAGGCCACCCGTTTTTTAAGGAGCCCCCCCGAAGCGGAAGAATCCTATGGCTGCTACTTAGCCAGCAGGCTTCTTCAGATGGATTGGGAGCAGCGCCTCATTTGTGAGCGCCTATTTGGGGAAACAATCCATAAGGGGCTGCAGGGCACGCTAACACAAAACACCCAACTACATGAGGCAGCCCCCCCCCTCCTCCTCCTCCTCCTCCTGCCACAACTGAAACACCAGAGCCACAGCCTCAAAAGAAGGCTACAGGGAAGGCTGCAGGGCAGCGTGGAGGAAAGGCTGCAGGGAAGAGAAGAAAGTGATGACCTGGGTTCAGTCTGGTCTGACAGAAGACGCAGGCTGTTGTAGGACCACAGTCTGGGGACATCTAGATCATCTGCTGGTGCTATTGATCTCTGGGATTCTTGGACCAGATTGTGCTCCCTCTTATATGGACTCCGCAAGATCACAATTTTCTGGTACACCTACTTTTTCCAGCGTTGACTTCCTCTTTATTTTATTTTGACCATGAATAAATGGATCTTTTTTGAGTTTAGCAAAATACTTTATGTGTTTTCTTTTAAATCATTGATTTTACACACAATGTTAAATTAACAAGGGACAACAATCTCATTGAGTTTGGAAAAAACACACCAAAAATACATTACTAATGTTAATAATGTTCAAGTGGTAAGTCTTGAAAATAAAAAAATTTACATAACCAAAAACGGTGCTTTGGGTTAACTTTATCTAAAAACTAAAAAATAATCACTATAAAAAAAAAAAAAGAATAATGGGTTCTTTGTGGTAACTTTACAAACCTAAAAAAAAAAAAAAAAAAAGGGGAAAAAGTATTATTAGTATGGAAACATTGTTTTTAAAATGCATACTATATCATTCATGAGATCAAAGAGAAAAAGAATCCAGAAATCAGTTTGGGAGAACTCTGATTATGAACAGCAAAACACCTTCGTTCTTTATAGAGCCTTCGTAAAGAAGAAATAAAATGCGCTGCATTCAACGATCACAGATTTTGCAGCGTGATGAATGTGCTACCTACAATACGAACACTAGTTTTACTAGACCGAGTGCTTCCATTTAGTTTTTGCTTATGAGCATGCGTCGTTTTTTTGTCCGTCGGACTAGCATACAGACGAGCGGACTTCGGGGTCCGTCGTAGTTACGACGTAAAGATTTGAAGCATGCTTCAAATCTAAAGTACGTCGGATTTGAGGCTAAAAAAGTACGTTGAAAGTCCGGAGAAGCCCACACACGATCGGATTACCAGCCAGCTTTAGTCCATCAGCGTCCGTTGGACTTTTGTAGACGAAAAGTCCGACCGTGTGTACGCGGCATAAGTCTCCAGAGGCTGATGGAGAAGTTTTAGCCGTTCAGGAATTTCAGCCATCAAAGCCAATGGATCAAGTAAGACAGTGAGGTGAGGATGATGAGGTGAGGATGGTGAGGATGGTGAAGCCGGGGAGCAGACAGCAAACAGACAATGTGGAACGATGAAGAGCTGATGAGAAAACAGCTGATGTGCCGTCAGAGACCCGGCTGATAAGACAAGTAAACAGTCATGGTGGAGGGGTACCAGGGGGGAGACGATGATCATTAATAATCATTTAATAGCTTAGTCACTTCTGACATCGCTGCCAACATCCTCCTAAGCCAGGCGGGGTAAAGATGTTCCGGCATCCCCTCGGAATGGAGCGGTGTCAAAGCTCCTCTGAATGAAAGCCGCACATCGCAGAGCCGGCAAATGACCGTCCACTCAGCTCACCTCACATCCGCACCTGAGCCTTTCATTGATAAAGAGCAGAATTTATGTCATCAGATGATCGTTATAGTTGCTGTTAATTAATGAACTGTTACTGCAAGTTAAAGAGGAAGTAAAAAAAAAAAAAAAACACACCCTGTAAGATAAAGGCATAATGAGCTTGTATGCATAGCATACTAGCTCATTATGAATTACTTACCCGAGAACAAAGCCCCCGCAGCCATCCTCGTCTACCCCTCATGCCACCGACATGTCGCCTGGGGCTTGCTTCCGGGTATCACGGCTCCGATGCTGTTATTGGCCGGAGCCGTAATGATGTCACTCCTGCGCATGCGCGCGGGAGCCGCCGTGAACAGCACAGTACAACTGAACCAACGGCACGTACCTGCCATTGCTTCAGTTGGCTTAGGTGCGCATGTGCTGCATGACGTCGGCAAATAAAGGGATATCTCCTAAATCGTGCAGGTATAGGAGATATCCAGTGCAGCTCCAGGCAAGTCTAATTATAGGCTTCTCTGTAGTTTAAAGTGGTTATAAAGGGTTTACAACGACTTTAATTGCTAAATTATTACAGTTGTTGATTTGCTTTCAATAGACAATCACTACAATTACTGCAAAACTATCGAATTATTGTGAAGTCTCTGAATTGTTGCCGACTGATGAAACTGTTCCTGATTGTTACATATGGCTGCTAATTACTCTCTTATCTGATTACCCTTTATATCTGTGAAAGCCATCTGAAAAGATAAATAAATAATTTTCTTTTTTTATAAAAGTATATTTATCAAAAAAGGAAAGGATAACAGATTATGACCCGGCAAAGGAGGGGGAGGGAACCGGAGGCTGAAATGGAGAAATCACTGAGAGACAATGAGGAGATGCAGGCAGAGGGTTTCAATAAAAATAAAAGTTAAAAAAACTCAGAAGGATCAGAAAAAGGGGTTTAAGGAAATCTGTCCAAACAAAGAACAGATTCTAATAAGATGACAAAAGTCATAATAAATGAGAATAGCAAAGCTGGGGCCAATCAGGATACTCAATGAGTCTCAGAGTAATACAAAAACTACTCTTCAGTCTGGAATTCTTCGGGGATCTTGGAGATTGGAAGGGAGATCGGTATGAAATATATCATTAGTCTTATCAGCAGATCCCAAGGGGGATACGAAGATGATCGATTATGAGCTGAACACACAAGATATGGACATTAGTCACCTATTAAAAGATGGAAACACACCGTATATAACACAACCTACTCTGAGAGATCTTCTTACTGCAGGACAGACTTGCAATAATATTAATTCGCTGCTATCATTAACCAATCAGATGCTGGAATTGAAGGAGATATCGCAGTCATGAGACAGAATCAGAAAATATGTGAAAGAACTACAGTAATGGAAATGAGAGGAGGAGATCTGGAGGATTCTGTGATAAAGAAAGATCTCTATGAGACAAAGACACAGAAAGGATCAAACTCAGAGAACGGATGGAAACTAGACAAAGACACAACAACATCTGTATATTAGTCCAACCTGAACAAGAAGAAGGACAAACCCCCATTAATTTTTTAGAAAATTGGCCAATTAATTTTTTTGGAGGAGAGGGTTTTTCAATAGAACGAGCTCATTGGATACCTAGCCATTCTCCGCCCCCTGGAGGCAGACCCAGGCCAATTATTATCAGGATATTATACCGCCAAGATCGGGATCTTATATTGTCTAAAGCACGACAACGAGGTAGTATTGAATAGAAGGGTAAAGGATAAAGTGTCTTTTTTTCCCCCAGACTTTTCAGTGGAGGTACAGAAAGAAAGAGCAAAATTTGCCGCAGATTACAGGCACTGAAAATTATTTATTCAATGTTTTCCACAAAATTATATACTACAGATGGAGATGGAGTGAAGTTTTTCGACACCCCTGGTGCAGTGACTGCGTGGCTGGATAAGAGGCGGTAGCGGGTCGGGGGGAGGAGGGGTGATAAAGGTCAAGCGGGATGGAGGGGCGTCTTGCTTTTTCTGTTTTTCTTCTACCCCTTTGGGAGGGGAGGAGGTGCTGGGGAGGAATTTTTCTGAGGAACTCCCCCCCAAGTGGTATGTAGTTGGTAGCTTCCTATCAAGGAGAGATATCCAGCTGGAGATGGTAGTATTCAGATACAGGTTAGTTTGGGGGGGGGGTTGGGATGTACGGGGGGTTTTTTTGTTTCTCTCTTCTTCTCCCCCTCCCTCTTTCCCCCTTCCCTTCCTCCATCTGTCAACTATTCTTCATCATAAGATAATGGATTGTGAGAAGTAAAATGAAGATATTGTCTTGGAATGTTGGAGGTTTGGGGGATAGAAGAAAGAGACAAGCAGTAAAAGAACGAATAGAATTTCATAACCCAATAATAGTCTGTCTGCAGGAGACACATATGGGACGGAAGGAGGATAAAACATTCAGGTCATATAGATATCAATTCCATGCCACCCATTCTACATACTCTGGAGGAGTATTTTGAGCTCCATTAGGTTTATATGTAAACAGTGTATTAGAGACCCTTTGGTAGGGCTTTTTTTCAGGGGGAACTTGGTGAACTCAGTTCCACCACCTCTGGCTCAGACCCTTTGGTGCTGCTCACCACAATCCCTTGTAAACACAGAAGTCTGGTTTCTGTGTTTACAAGTGAAAGCTCTGCACTCCGTGTGTAACCCCCATGAACTCTGCACTCTGTATGTAATGCAATCCTAATATGTAATGCCCCTTTAAGACCCTTCTACTGTTGGTGAAATATGACCACACCCACTATTTAATGTGATTTGGAGGGTGTGTTTGGGGGGAGGAGTTTTGGGGGGTCGTGGTTGAGTTCCAGCACCTATTGTTTGAGAAGAAAAGCCCTGCCCTTTGGGTCAATATCTGATGCTTTTCTGTACTCTTAATGATAAAATGTTTGATGAATGTTTATATTCCCCCTCCATATAAGGATGAAGTATTAAAAAGGTTTTTGGAAAAATGGCACAATGGTCGGAGTTACCAATATTAATAATTGGGCATTTCAATAACATACTGAAAGAGGAGGAAGATGGAGTAAAAAAAAAAAAATGTAAAAGGGAATGTAACAAGACCGGTCAGGTTGGGGTCACAGAAAATTAACAAATTTAATACCGATTATTCAAGTGGTTGGTGATCACACCTGTTTTTAGCCAGCATGAGAAGGGGGAGGGGAAAGAAGGGAATATAAAAAGTTATTTTGTTGAGCCTTAAAGAAGTGTGTATAAAAAAAACCCTACAAGAGATATTAGGACCTTATTACTCCAAGAGAGAAATATATTCCTTAGAAGAAGAAGGTGAAAATACAGATTCATGTTCAAGTAAAATACTTTGTGGTAGCAACACAATGTAAAGTCAAGATTAATGGCAGGATCAACAAAAAAATAATTACTTAATGGCAGGATCAAAAAAGGAGGGATTAAGTTTATGACAGGATCAAAAAAGAGGGATTCAATTTATGGCAGGATAAAAAAAAGAGGGATTCAATTTATGGCAGGATCAAAAAAAGAGGGACTGAATTTATGGCAGGATCAAAAAAAGAGGGACTGAATTTATGGCAGGATCACCGGCAAACTTAATACATATGTTGTGGAGACGCCCTAAACTCCACCGATATCGGCAGGACATAATTATAACTATTAATGAGGAGCTTCAAATCAAACTGTCGGTAGATCCTGGAATTTGTATAATAAATATATTGGAGGAATTTAGTTTGATGAAAATACTGAAGATACAATAATGAGAAGAAGTTTCTTCCAGGCACATAAGATAATTGCACAGAAATGGATCTCTTCTTATACACAGACAGTGGAAGAATGGAGATCACAAATAAAAGAAACTATAATAAAAGAGAAATTTACTCTTCTACATAGAAATTGCTGAGGGAAGTTTGAGGCTATTTGGAAAAACTGGGTGGAGGTCCTAGGCCTGGAAATGTGAGGGGCCATAAAATGGAGGGGGGGATATTAGTTGATGGGAGTCTCCTGAGGGGGGAGGGGGGGATGAGGAGGGGAGAGAGAGAGAGAGAGAGAGAGAGAGAGAGAGAGAGGGCTACCGGATCTGAGATGGGAGATTTTTTTTTATTATAATTTGTGAGGCTATTTTATGTATTGTGTAGTTTTGCTGTATCTGAACAAGATGAATGTGAAATGTGTCTGTTGTGTTTTATTAATGTAAAAAAAAATTGTAATAAAAGATTACTGGATTTAAAGCTGACCATACACTATACAATCTGATTGTTCAGTTAAAAAAAAAAAATTACTTAAGAACAAGCCTAAACCTGCCATTAGATTAAAAGATAACCCCCCCCCCACTATGAGAACTTCCCCTACAAATGTAAAGACCATTTTCATTACACACTTGCAATGTGGAAAAATAAATAAATATAATTATATATATATATATATATATATAAGATTGGGGTGATCAGACTCAAGTGATAGGTGCGTTTCCAGTGAGTACGCCGGTCCAAAACTGTATTATAAGGGGGTGGTAGCCCAATTTTATTTAAAAGAACAAAAAGAAAGGTTCACAAAGACATGAGTATCCCACGCAGGGGGTTCCACCATTACTGGATCTTACAGACTCCAAATGCTTCAGCCTCCTGGCTTAGGTTATTGCCGGCTGCTTCAGGCCTGTAGCCTAGGCCTTAGGTCTGCTCCTTAGAACAAAAGAGTTTCCCAGAGTGAAGTTCTCTCCTAGCTTATTCCTGATCAGCGCCTTGCTGCTCTGTCACAAAGTACATCTGCCTCCTGCAGACATGCATGCTCTGACTTCACCCCATGCAGCCTCTGACTCCTGCAGAGGAATGAGAGTCCCCCTGACTCCAATGTACAGACTTCCTGTCTGTGGGGTCCTGAGCCATAGTCAGGTCACAACTAAATAGCCCAACACACAGCTGTCCAATCAGAGGGCCCGTCTCTCCAAAATCTGGTGTAAACCAGCAATCTTTCAGGTAGTACGGGGTCCCACTGCCACTAATTATATATATATAATGTAAATATTCTATAAAATGTATTTAAAAACTATGCCCAGCTCTCCATCCTTTTCAGGCCATTAGTCTGAAATTCTCATATCCTAACAATTAGGTGTGCAAATCTAGTCATACACTATACAATCTGATTGCTCAGAGAGCGTGGAGAATTTGGAAGAAGACCCCCGGAGCTGCCTAATAGATTACTTTAAAAACCTGTCTAATGTGTTTTATTTTAATTGACACTTTTTTTCCCCAGGTGAATGGGCAGGGGTACGATGTACCCCATAACCATTCACATAGGGATGGGGGGCTGGGATCTGGGGGCCCCCTTATTAAAGGGGGCTCCCAGATTCCGATGAGCCCCCGCCCGCAGACCCCGACAACCAACGGCCAGGGTTGTCGGGAAGAGGCTCTTGTCTTCATCAACATGGGGACAAGGTGCTTTGGGGTGGGGGGCGCAGGGCATGCGGCCTGTTACAGTTCAGGAGGGGGGGAGCTCGCTCATTCCCACCCCTTTCCTGAACGGCCAGGCTGCATGCTCGGATAAGGGTCTGTTATGGATTTTGGGGGGACCCCCACGTCGTTTCTTTCGGCATAGGGGGTTCACCTTAAAATACATACCAGACTGAAGGGCCTGGTATGCTCTTGGAGGGGAACCCATGCCGGTTTTTCATTTGAAATTTGCCATGGAGTTCCCCCTCAATATTCATACCAAACACAGTGCCTGGTATTTGCGGGGATCCAAGTCGGATCCCTGTTCATTGAAAGTCGGATGTATGTCGGCTTCAAGTCGCAGGGCAAAGTCGGATCCAAAGCAGGACGGCTGTCGTGTCGCACAAGTGTGAACCCGGCCTTAGTGGGTCCTGAGGACAGGAGATGAGAACCTCTTTTTTTTTAAATCAGATAATTTTTATTGAAAATCAAAAAAAAAAAAAAAGAAAAACAAGAGCAAGAAACATACAAAAGTTTTTCAGTAGTATTTTAGGACATATAATAAGCACATTTATCTGACAACAAATATCTGTACATTGTGTCACTCATATATAATAACATGCTTTGTAGCTTCATATCAGAAATAAAAGATGTATATGTGCAATAAGGCATTTGTGGTAGTGTTTCTTCATTCTTTTTACTTTATTCTTTATTTCCCTTTTTAAAAAAGAAAACAAAAACAAAAATAACCTATATGTCCTCTTAATAGGATACTATCTCTCTCCACTTTCGGTCCCAAAAAAGGGGGGGCCTCTGAGTGGAGTTTGTTACCGCTAACCCTTAAACAGCGGGAAGCGGTAAGTATGCTCTATAACAAACAGTACCCATTGGGTATAACACAACATAAACATTTAAATCTTTGCAGGTCCCAACACTCTTGCAGTATTGCTCTATCGTAGACTTTCTTCTCAGTGTCATAAACTAATTTGGTGTATTTATTGATGTCGGTCTACCACCTAAGATTCTATTTTGAACCAGTCGCAATGGAGCCAGTCCCGGGGTGTCTAACCAGGGTTCCCAGATAGATTCAAATTTTTGTGGGCTACCTCGATGCTTATAGGTGAGTTGTTCTCTAATAAGAGAATCATTTATGGACGTAATCCATTCTGTGTGTGTGGGGGCCGTTATAGATAGCCATTTTTTGGTGATGATTTTCCTAGCTAGGAATAAAGTTCTGAGGATGGCAATATATGTATGGGGTGTGTATTGTTCCCCATCCAACCAACCCAGCAAACAAAGTTTAGGGTCTGTAGTGAGTCTAATGCCCTGTACACACGGTCGGAAAATGTGTGATAGGACCTTGTTGTCGGAAATTCCGACCGTGTGTAGGCTCCATCACACATTTTCCAACGGATTTTCCGACACACAAAGTTTGAGAGCAGGATATAAAATTTTCCGACAACAAAATCCGTTGTCGGAAATTCCGATCGTGTGTACACAAATCCGACGGACAAAGTGCCACGCATGCTCAGAATAAATAAAGAGATGAAAGCTATTGGCCACTGCCCCGTTTATAGTCCCGACGTACGTGTTTTACATCACCGCGTTCAGAACGGTCGGATTTTCCGACAACTTTGTGTGACCGTGTGTATGCAAGACAAGTTTGAGCCAACATCCGTCTGAAAAAATCCTAGGATTTTGTTGTCGGAATGTCCGAACAAAGTCCGACCGTGTGTACGGGGCATAAGACTCCAGATACTATTAATGGTACTAATCACTTCCGCCCAATATCTATGCAACTTTGGGCATTTCCACAGCATGTGAACAAGTGTACCATTGTCTACAAGGCAGCGGGGACACAACGGATCATCTCTCCTGTGCCATCCGTGCAATCTCTCAGGTGTGCGGTAGGTGCGATGTATAATAAATAATTGAGTACGTTTTTGAGATGAGGACAGTGATATTTTAAGTACATTATCTAATATGGTAGTCCATTCCTCATCTGAGATATACTCTATGTCTGCTCCCCATCCAGCTCTACAATTCAGAGCCATCACTTTAGACACATGGCCCAGAAGAGAACCGTACAGAGAGGAAATTTGTCCCTTCCGGGATGAAGACAAGATCAGCTGTGTAATCACCGGGGACCTGGATAGCTCCCAAGTGGATTCTACAGCCTGTGCTGTTATAGCATGCCTAAGTTGCAGGTATTGGAAAAATGAGGTATTTGGTAGGTTAAATTCTGCGTGGAGTGATTGAAAATCGTGCAATATACCCCCACAATATAGTTGTGGGATATATTTTACTCCCCTAGCTAACCAATTGGAGAAATTTTCCAATTTGTTTAATTCCAGATAGTTTCTGTTATTCCAAATACGAGACCAGTTTGTATAACCCGTGTACTGAAGATGTTGTTTTGTTTTGTTCCATACTTTGTCTATAAGCTGTAGCGTGGGGTATTGAGTCAGTGCTCCCAGTTCACCAGACTCTATGCACTCCACAAGTTCACCACACGACACCTGAGTGCACACAATATTGCGGATGGGGTCAGAGGGCTCAGGGCAGAGCCAGCCCGTCAGATGTTGCATCTGAGCTGCTATAAAGTAAAGAAACGGATTTGGTACCGCCAGTCCCCCCGAGTCCTTAGCCTCTTCTAAGGTCTCTAGTTTTATTCTTGGAACCTTTTTCCTCCATATTTATGCACGATAGATGGTGTTACATCTCTTAAATATGTGGACAGGGATCCAGACAGGGGCATTGTGGAGTGCATAGAGTATTTGTGGATTCCAGATCATCTTTATCAAATTGCATCTGCCGACTACGGAGAGTGGCAATTTAATCCAGCTGGTGGTTTTTTCCTGAAATTGTTTAAGTAATGGGTCTATATTGGGCTTTATATAATATTCTAGGTTAGGGTGTATAGTTATTCCTAGGTATTTAAACTTATCAACTATTTTGATCTGTTCAGCTATCTGAGGTAGGGGCCCTGTTAGTGGATCTAAGGGTAGTAGTGTGGATTTGTCCCAATTTATTGTGAACCCGGAAAAGGTTCCAAATGTGTGTATTAATTCCATTAGCTTGATCAGTGAGGTAGAGGTGTCACCCAGAAATAAAAGTGCATCATCAGCATATAATGCCAATTTGTCCTCTATTTCACCCCATTTGAATCCCACTATGTCTGGGTTCCCTCTTATGGCTGCCGCTAGAGGTTCTATGGCTACAGCAAAGAGCAATGGAGAAAGGGGACATCCTTGTCTGGTTCCCCTAAAAAGTTCAAAGGAAGAAGACAAGGTGTTATTTATCCTAATACATGCCTTAGGGGCCTTGTATAATAATTTAATCCAAGAAATTATTTTATCCCCCAGACTAAATTTTTCTAATATTTTCCACAAGTAATCCCATTCTAGATGAGAACCTCTGATGTAAGTCACATGACTTGAAGCAATGCCTGTGTAATGTTGGGTCTATGGACCTCCAGTCACATCAAAGTCTGACCAAAGTAGTGCAGGGACTAATCTGAAGTGGCACAGATATGAGCGGTGCTCATTGGAGATCATGGGGGACCACTTGTCATGTGACTTTGCACTAGGGTTGTCACCTCATCCCTTTAAACCCCAACACATAATAATTACCCGGGTTCTGTGGATGATTAAGGTGGTAATTAAACTCACTTGGTGCCTTATCTGCATTAAATTATCCTCAGAACCCGTGTAATTTATATGTGTTCAGGATTAAGGGATGAGATAAGAACCCAACCTACAGTCCCAAGTCACACAAGTGTGAAAGGGGTCTAATGGTTCTGTGACCAACTGAAATCTATTCTTCCATTATTCTCTATGGACGTTCCTTTCTGTCATTCCTTTTAGTATGTCCGCTATTATAGGGGTATTATAGTGCGGGGGAGGGGGGTACCAGAGCCCTTCCCCCTCTGTAATCAGCACTCACACAGGAGGGCGGGGCCTTCACTGGCTGCATGCTTCTCCTTCACTCCTCCCTCCTGTGACAGGTTTATCTTAGAGACCCCGCCCCCTCCACTTCAGACTCCTCCTTCGAGAAAAGAAAGCCACCAGTAGAATTTCTTCTTTTTGGTGACGTCACTGGTTGCCAGGTGTTGCATCAGAATCAGCAACCTGTCAGATTAGGTAACAGAAGTGACGTTCCGTCACTACCCTGCGACAGCCATCTTGGTACACCTTGCACTGGTCCGCAGTAATCCTACAGTCAGAAGGCGGCAGCGGGCATCTTGGTATACCTCGCACTCGGCCGCAGTAATCCTACAGTCAGGAGGTGGCAGCGGCCATCTTGGTACACCCCACACTCAGCCGCAGTATGCCTAGTCAGAAGGCAGCAGCGGCCATCTTGGTACACCCCGCATTCGCCCGCAGTAATCCTACAGTCAGGAGGTGGCAGCAGACATCTTGGTACACCCCACACTCGGCTGCAGTAATCCTACAGTCAGGAGGTGGCAGCGGCCATCTTGGTACACCCTGCACTCGGCTGCAGTAATCCTACAGTCAGAAGACATTAGCGGCCATCTTGGTACACCTGGTACAGGGGGTCATTCCATGCACATGGAAGCCAAGGCTGGACTAGAGTTGCCACCTCATCCCTTAATTCTGAACACATATGAATTACACGGGTTCTGAGGCTATTTTAATGCAGATAAGGCACCAAGTGAGTTTAATTACCACCTTAATCAGCTACAGAACCCGGGTAATTATTATGTGTTCAGGTTTAAAGGGATGAGGTGACAACCCTAGGCTGGACCCAGGGAGAAAGCTGAGGCATCCCAGGCTTTCCCCAGCAGAGCATCGTCCTTCCTGTCCATTTGATCTTTTAATACACCATAATCCTCAGAGGAGAGGTCTGATCTCATAGACACCTGAGAAAGAGGGTCATCCAGTTTCGGGCTATTGAAAAATCCATCTTCAATCTCAGATTTAAAAGGAAATCGCCGTTTATGACCCCTAGACTGAAAAAGACTTTTTTCAGGTTCTTTCCATTTGGGAAGGATCATATCCTTCAAGAAATGATGGACTGGAAAAGTTCTAAGTTTATGTTTCTGTACATTTTATCCTGAGCTGATGGGGTCTGTTCTGGAACCTCATTCAGTTCTGAAGTATAGACTGCCTTTGACCACTTCCAGACCATCCATCGCATATATACTGCCACAGACCACCCATCGCCTATATACTGCCACAGACCACCCATCGCCTATATACTGTAACAGACCACCCATCGCCTATATACTGCCACAGACCACCCATCGCATATATACTGCCACATACCACCCATTGCATATATACTGCCACAGACCACCCATCGCATATATACTGCCACAGACCACCCATCGCATATATACTGCCACAGACCACCCATCGCCTATATACTGCCACAGACCACCCATTGCATATATACTGCCACAGACCACCCATCGCATATATACTGCCACAGACCACACATCGCATATATACTGCCACAGACCACCCATCGCCTATATACTGCCACAGACCACCCATTGCATATATACTGCCACAGACCACCCATCGCATATATACTGCCACAGACCACCCATCGCCTATATACTGCCACAGACCACCCATCGCATATATACTGCCACAGACCACCCATCGCATATATACTGCCACAGACCACCCATCGCCTATATACTGCCACAGACCACCCATCGCATATATACTGCCACAGACCACCCATCGCCTATATACTGCCACAGACCACCCATCGCATATATACTGCCACAGACCACCCATCGCCTATATACTGCCACAGACCACCCATCGCCTATATACTGCCACAGACCACCCATCGCCTATATACTGCCACAGACCACACATCGCCTATATACTGCCACAGGGCGGCCTGACTGCGCAAAATCACGTACCTGTATGTGATTTGGTGCACGCGGTGTTGGGGGTGCGTGCATGTCACCAGAGCGCCTCCCCCGCTTTTATTGGAGCCAATCAGTGGGTCCGGCGGCCATGATGGACCCAACCAGCGGACACTTGTAGAGCAGCCTTGTGTGTCAAGCCAGGGACCGAGCCAGTGGAGGAGACACTTGAGGAAGATACTACAGTGAGGATTGGAGGAGCTCAAGGGATTCAGTGGCCGTGAATCATCTAGTCTAGTGATAGAGAGAGAGAAAGACGGGGAGCTCAGTGGGCTGAAGAACTACAAGAAGTGATTGTAGTGGAAGTGACAGAACTGTTACACTTTGTGTTAGAAACTGCTAAGAGAATTTAGCCCATCTCATTTTTTGATGGAGCTCCTTCATTTTGTGGTTATTTGTCTATTAACATCTATTTCCTCCATATTTTATTCCTCAGCTGATTTCCTGCAGTCTATTAGCATCTATTTCCCTCCATTTTTTTCTTGGCTGATTTCCTGCAGTCTATTAGCAAGCTTTAGATTTACCTTCAACTGTTTAGTGTAAGTGTAGCCTGATTGGATATGAATTAAAAATGCTGTTTGGATTTGACCACATATTATATAATTTTTTTGGTCAGTCTAAATGAAAATTGTACAATCAGATTGTATGATGTATGGCCAGCTTAGATTTAGAACATGCAGAGTCAGAATACTCGCTGCTTTGCAGTGACCTTTATGTGACCTCCTGGCCCCGCCCTCTTATTACAAGGTAGTGAAGTGTCCGGAGATTCCGAGTTGTGAAATCTACTCAGCAGCGCCACACCTGGTTACTTTGGAAATGACATGTAATGAATGACTGAAGGTGAGGGAGAGTTCTACTTGTGTGGTGAATATTGTAGTCACAGCGCCCCCCGCAGGAGACTTTGCTAATGACCATCTCAGTAATATCAAATCTCACAACTAAAAAATATTAATATTATTACGTTTCTATAGGCGTTTGCTTAAGAGAATTTAGACCATCTCATTTTTTGATGGAGCCCCTTCATTGTGTGCTTATTTGTCTATTAGCATATATTTCCCTCCATAATTTATTCCTCAGCTGATTTCCTGCAGTCTATTAGCAAGCTTTAGATTTATCTTCAGCTGTTTAGTGTAAGGGCCTACCTGATTGGATACAAATTGAAAATGCTGTTTAGATTTGACAACATATTATATAATTTTTTGTGTTTTTTTTGCATTTTACTTTCAATCTTTTTTATTGAACAAGGTATAAAAGTTGTTACAAACATTTATCTGGTGTTATTCATCCATTAAACTTGAGTTTTGTACATTGCTTCTCAGGTGATCATTCCATTTCTCTTTAGATAACATCTTGTGTGGTAGAAGAGGAACACTTGTTGTGTTAATAACAAACTTACTCTGGATCTTTGGACTTACGGGATCTCTCAGTATGGTCACATCCTCGGATCCAGTGTCTTATCTGTATATCCCTTCTGATAATGTTTCCAGTAGTTACATATACATTATATATTAACTTATTAATTTAGTAACCTTCATACCTCCGTAGACAATATAATGCAGTAACAAAAGATTAAAATAGATAACATAAAGTAAATAATAAAAGGAAGAGAAAAAGAATAGGTAACATATTATAGAACAGAACAGTCAGAGTACAAGTCCGGTCAGAATCTCCATCTCAGGGTATTTAGACTAAATTATGTTCAATTGCCTTAAGTACCGTTCATTCCATGGCATCCATAGTTTGGAAACCTTCTGGTATTTCCCTATTGTTGATGAGTGTAGTACTTCATATGTGCCGTATGTGTGGATTGTGGCCATTACTTCTGATATAGATGGAACCTCTGTGTCTTTCCAATGTCTGAGAATTGTAAGCCTAGTAGCTAACAGTATATGAGACATTACTGTTCTGTGCCAGGGTGGCGTAGATTCTCAGTTTAGTGAGAGTATGGCCATTTCTGGTTTTAGTGGGTGGTTCAGTGGCAAAATATTTTGCATAATGTTTTCTATCTGGATCCAAAGTGGTTGTATTTTAGGGCAGCTCCAGAGAATATGAAACAATGTGTCACATTCTCCGCACATTCTCCAACATTTAGGAGAGGCATTGTGATATATCTTTGATATATGACTAGGTGTAAGGTACCATTTAAGGAAGATTTTTTGCTGCATCTCCCACAGATTGGTGCTCTTGGTGGTGGTTTATATAATTTTAAATGTTCAGCTGGATAAGTTCGCCCCAATTATTTTTCCCATGCTATCATAGTCTGAGATTTGGCACATGAGTTTTTCTCCTGAAGACTTAAGTATAGGGTTGAGATCCCTTTTAATTTGTTTTGGGTTTGTGTATAGTATTGGGTTATCTTTGTGGGTAGTGTAGTTGTTATGTTTGGGTTTCTTTTAAGGAGTTGAGTAACCTGTGTATATTTATATTGTTCTGTTTTTGGTAGCCCATATTTCTTCTGTAGAGTAAGAAAAGTTTTGACTGATGTGCTGTCTGCCAAATCTTCAATGTGTGGAATACTTTTCATCTGCCATGACTTGAGATTAATGTCTGGTATAATATGACTAAGTGCGGAGATATGTAGTTTTAGTGGTAGTTGCGCACCAGGCCAAGCAGGGTAGCTTCTAAGATGTCCCCATGCTCTTATAGCTGCAAGTATAGTTGGTGATAGTTTGTTATCTAAGGAGAAGTTTAGATGGGCTGTCATTAAAAAATCCCTCAGAGACCCTTTACTTACTTGATTTTGTTCAATCTCTGCCCACAGTGTATTGTGCTCGGGGTCAGAGGTTAACCAGTTGCTAAGTTGTGCTAAAATTGTTGCAAAATAGTAATCTTGGATGTGCATGTGTCCTACCCTTCCCGCTCTCCTATGTTTAATTAGCCTGGTGAAGGCACATCTGGCCTTCCTTCCCTGCCATACATATCTGTTTATTATGGGTTGTAGGAAGTTTAACCACTTCCCGCCCGCCCACGTCATATGACGTCCTGGGCTTTGAGCGGGTATATCTGAATGATGGCTGTAGCTACAGCCATCATTCAGATATTGCCGGTTTCAGCCAGCGAATCTCTACACCATAGGAACGATCATATTGGCCGTTCCACTGCTTGATCATTCCTATGGGAGGCGAGAGGGGAAGTCCCCCCTCCCGCCGCCCTCCGGTGTTTGTTCGGACTCACCATTACGATTGGTGAGGCGGAGAGCGGATCCGCCGGCGCGGGATGTAGATCATAGAGATTTCCGGCGGACCAGATGGTCACCGGAGTCTCTATGATCATCGGAGGCCGGGCGCGATGTTATGACATCACACCCGTCCTCTCCATTCAAAAAGATGGCGCCGCTTTGGCTGGGAAGCGGTGATCGTTTTATTTTATTTTTTTATTTCAGGCTTCCCAGCCTAGTGGTGAGATGTGGGGTCTTATTGACCCCATATCTCACTATTAAGAGGACCTGTCATGTCATATTCCTATTACAAGGGATGTTTACATTCCTTGTAATAGGAATAAAAGTGATCAAATTTTTTTTTTCAAAAGTGTCAAAATAAAAAAAGAAAATATAATTAACAATAAAAAAAATAAATAAAGCGCAGCTGTCCACGTGTGCTTGCACGCAGAAGCGAACGCATACATATGTCCCGCCCACATATGAAACCGGTGTTCAAACCATACATGTGAGGTATCGCCACGAACGTTGGAGCGAGAGCAATCATTTTGTCCCTAGACCTCCTCTGTAACTCAAAACATGTAACCAGTAAAAAAAATTCAAGCATCGCCTATGGGGATTTTTTAGTACCGAACATTGGCGCCATTCCACGAGCATGTGCAATTTTGAAGCGTGACATGTTAGATATCTATTTACTCGGCGTAACCTCATCTTTCACAATATGCAAAAACATTGGGCTAACTATACAGTTTTTTGTTTTTTTTTTAAAGCACAAAACTGTTTTTCCCCAAAAAAATGCGTTCGAACAATTCCTGCGCAAATACTGTGTGAGATAAAAAGTTGCAACAACCGCCATTGTATTCTCTAGGGTCTTTGCTAAAAAAAACATATATAATGTTTGGGGGTTTTATGTAATTTTCTAGCAAAAAAATGATGATTTTTACATGTAGGAGAGAAATGTCAGAATTGGCCTGGTAGGGAAGTGGTTAAGTAAGAGTTTGGCAATGGGATCAGAAGAGTTATAAAAAGATAAAGTAGTTGTGGCAGAATTTGCATCTTAAATGCTGCAAGTCTGCCCAGCCATGAAAGTTTGTTTTTTGCTAGTGTCTTTAGTTTACTATCTAGGGATTTCAAAAAGGGGGTGTAGTTGGCTGCCAAAAGGTCTCCAGTCTTAGGAGTCAACGTGATATCCAAGAACTTTATCCCTTCCTCTTTCCATACATAGGGGAATTCTTGTTCTAAGTTTTGTTTGGTCTGTTGCAGTATTCCTAGGTTTAATATATAGGACTTAGATTTGTTTACCTTGTAGTACGACACGCTATTGAATGTTTGTAAGGCCTTGTGGACTGTTGGCAAGGACACATCTACTTGGGTGAGCATCAGCATTATGTCGTCTGTGATTAAAGCTTATTGGATGTCTTCTCTGGCCTATTTGTACCCCAAATATGTGTGGATGTGTTCTCAAATGGGCTGCTAGTGGTTCCATTAACAGGTTGAAAACCAGGGGGGAGAGAGGGCACCCCTGTCTTTTCCCATTAGTGATTTGGAATGGGGTGGAGAGTGTTCCTGATATGAAGACTTGTGCTGATGGGTATGTATATAGGGCCATGATGGCTGAATATATAGAAGCGTCAAATCCAAACCTCCCCAGAACCTGGGAGAGAAATTGCCAGTGAATTCTATCAAACGCCTACTCTGCATCCAAGCCTAGAAGCAGAGAAGGCATTTTGTGTCTGTCAGCTATGTGAATCACGCTGATCAGCCGTCTTGTGGCGTCGGAGGTTTGCCTTACTTTTGTGAACCCTGATTGGTCTATATTTATAATTTCAGGAAGTATGTCCATCAATCTGGTTGCTGGAAGTTTTGCATAAATTTTGACATCATTATTTAATAATGAAATGGGCCTAAAGTTCTGTGGGGAGTCTATACTTTTCCCTGGTTTAGGCAGTGCAATTATAGTAGCTTTTAGCATTTCTGGAGGAATGACGAGGAGGCAACAGCAGTATTAAACATTTCCACTAGATGTGGGGTTAGAATATTTTGAAAGGCTTTGTAATATTCCCCCGAGAAGCCATCTGGGCTTTGGGATGAGTGGCAATGATTGTATGGTTTGATTGACTTCTGTGTCAGTTATAGGGGAATTCAGTGTGTGGAGGTGTTCTGTAGTAAGCTTAGGTAGTTGAAGTGTTTGTAGGAATGTTTCTATAGCATCTGGGGTCGGTTGTGGTATAGTGGAATCGTTTTTTAGATTGTATAGTAGCTTTAGTAGTGGCTGGAGGAATCAACTATGTCTTGTGGGTGTTGATGTTTGGTTTGTGTCTTCGGGTGAATAATATATGGGATGTGTGTTTTGTATCTGTGTCCCCTTAATTGATTGGCAAGTAATCGTCCTGCTCTGTTACCACTAGTAAAGTATGTCAGTTTTAATTTTCTGCAGGCCTTCTCAAAGTCTCCAGTAGCATTAGTCTCAACTCTGTACGGATCAAGGTGAGTTGATCTGTCAATTTTGAAGATGATTGGGACATATTTTGTTTTTCTAATATTTCGATTTGGTTTATGATTTTTGTAGTCTGCTGTTGCCTCAACCTCTTAGCTCTCTTCCCTTGTTCCACAAAGTGAATGGATCTGAGACCGACTCCTGATTGATGGTAAAGAACTCTTTCAACTGCTATTCAATGTACATCTTAGTCGGGCCATGCTGGAAAAGCCTAGGGTTGGTTCTCCAAATAAATGTGTTTTTGAGGATAGAAGGGTCCCCCACTTGTAGCTCCACTGGAGCATGGTCGGACCAAGTTATGTTATGTATCTTAGCAATTTTGCATTTGAACAGCAGTTGTTTGTCAACCAAGAAGAGGTCTATTCTACTATAGGATTTGTGACTATGAGAAAAAAAGGAATAGTCTCTGTCATTAGCGTTGAGACATCTCCATACATCATACAGTAAGTATTTGCGAAGCAGTGGTAGTAGGAATGGTGGAGGTCTTTTTGGCATGGATGTAGAGTCAAGTTTGGAGTCAGGTATTATATTGAAGTCCCCGCATATCACTAGTGCTTCTTGATGAATCTGATTTATTTTCTTGATAGTTTTGTGTAGGAATTTGGATTGTCCAACATTGGGGGCATATATGTATACCAGAGTGAAAGTTGCAGAGTTGATGTCGCACACCATGATTATATAGCGACCCTGTGGGTCTAATATGATCTTATGTAGATGGAATGCAATGGTGTCCTTTACTGCGATCATCACCCTTTTCGATTTTGTTTCCGCACTTGCGCAGAATGCATGTGGGAATTTTGGGTGGGAACATTTTGGTGGTGATGAGAGTTGGAAATGAGTTTGTCCGGTACATAAAATGTCACAGTTCCTTTGTAGTGCTTCTTTCCATAAAGACCTGCGTTTGGCCGCATGGTTGAGACCTTTGGAGTTAATAGTTGGAAAGGTCACTGCCATGAGTGCGGTTTGTTGGGAGATGTGGATAGCTTATTTTGTAAATGTCACTTACTGTTTTTAGAATCATGCCTTGTGAGTTGGATACATGTGGGTCATTTTGTTGTCCTGAAGATGTTGGCCTCTGTTCTGGGATGGTTTGATTCCTTCCTGGAAATGAAGTGGTACTCTTGACTGTTAGGATAAGAAAAAAAGTTTATAGTAACAAAAAGTTAACATTTGTTGCTGGATGCCAACTAACAAAAAGGTATTGAAGTGTGACTCTCAGTCACTCAGGTGGTAACTTGGGGGTAGTAAGTTCACTTAAACTTAACGGAACAATTGTAGAATCTCCTAAACGGGTTGTTGGTTTTGCGACCCACCCATGGTTGAATCAGTTGTGGGTGCAGGCGTTCCTACGATCAACATTGCTCCATTCTGGATCCGGGCTTGTGGTAGGGCTCCTTTGCCGTGGGGAAGTTTGAGTGTCTGGGATAATCCCCCAGGAGTCAAGCAGCGCCATACCTTTGGCCAAGGAGTCCATCACGTACTGCTTCTCTTGTGACAATCAGTTTGGTTGGAAAGCCCCATTGGTACCCCAGTTTGTAATTCCTGAGTGTTTTTGTAATGGTCGTCATGTTTCTGCAGCGTGTATTGTGATAACTCTGCATAGAATTGCAGGTTTGAGTAAGGTGATGGGATCAAATCTTTTTTGTCTTGAGGCTGTCATAAGCCTTTCCTTTGTGTGGTAGAAGTGTAGTCGAAGGATTACATCTTGTGGTATGTTGTCTGATAGGTAGGTAGGCTTAGGGAGTCTGTAAATTCTGTCCACAGTGTAATCTAAGGCTGATAAATCAGGTAGGATTGCAGTGAAGAGCTGGGTTACATAGTCTCTTAGGTCTTGCTGTTTAACAGTTTTCGGGACCCCTCTAATCTTCACATTATTCCTCCTGGACCTGTCCTCAATGTCCGCCATCTTGGCTTTGATTCCTTCTATATCATCCTCCTTGGCCTCATTTGCGTCTACCAAATCATTTATAGTGGTGGCGTATTCCCCCATCCTGTGTTCTATATGAGTCACTTTATCAGATACAGACCGAAGCTCAGTGCTGAATTTATGCATACATGCAATCATGTCTAAGTGGAGCGAACCCCTCAGGGACATTAACATCTCTTTCAACATTGTGTCTATAACTGGCTGGCCGTTAGTGGGGAATGAGTCTATGGAGTCTGGCACCTCCCTGGTGTCATCTCTTGAGTCAGGGGGAGAGCTCACCTCAGTGTTGTCATCCATGGCATTCGCCTTAAATCTTGTCTTTTCTTGACTCCCTGAGGATGGGGTGGCCAGTGAAGACCTTGTGTCTGCTGTGGGCTGCTTGTGGGCTGCTCCTTTTGCTGCAGGTGTCGGCGTGGATGAGGAGTCGGCGCCATCTTGCTTGGCCTCATAGGAGAAGTATTCCATCAGGTGCATAGACCAGTTCTCTTCCTTCTTTCTCCTCATCATTTTGTTGCTGTGTTCCCCGGGTGTGAGAGAACTGGAATGCCGTGGTTAGGGCTCAAATTGAGTCCCGGGAGAGGTGCTATGTGCCGCGATGTTCCTGTTGGTACCGGAGCTCCGCTATATCCATCTTGGACTCTGGCTAGCTCCGCCCCTATTATATGTTTTTTTGGTCAGTCTAAATGAAAATTGTACAATCAGATTGTATGATGTATGGCCAGCTTAGATTTAGAACATGCACAGTCAGAATACTCGCTGCTTTGCAGTGACCTTTATGTGACCTCCTGGCCCCACCCTCTTATTACAAGGTAGTGAAGTGTCCGGAGATCCCGAGTTGTGAAATCTGCTCAGCAGCGCCACACCAGGTTACTTTGGAAATGACATGTAATGAAAGCATTGAAGGAAAGTAAAGTGTTCCTCCTCCTCTCCCCTCCCCCTCTCCAATCTACACAGTTCAGCCAAAAGTGCAGCTCATGACAAGTGTCGGGGGAAGAATGTTTAATGATTACTGGGGATGTAGAATTGATGATTTTATGATTTTATGTAGTCAACAGATTTTGTAATATAAATGAGATATATAGTAGAGAGATTGCACAGATGATGGGAGAATACAGAAGTGATCGATATCGATCTTTTACTGACTTACATCTTCATAGTTTATACTGAGATGGTGATTGTAATGTGCCTCATATATGAAGTTAAAGAGGGAGAGGATTTAATATAGGGCTGCAACTAACGATTATTTTCATTATCGATTAGATGGCTGTGACAGACCTAGCCAGGAAAGAGACTTTTGGAGGGGACTGTATGCTAGCCTCTTGCTGATCGATCGGGGGCCCTTGCATTTGGGGGAACGGTGCTCTTTGTGAGCTGTATGTCTGGGGACCCTGGATTTGCCATATTGGAATAGTGGCTGATTCATAATGCTGGGACAGATACTGTTAGGAGATGCTGATGTAAATTCCAACACCTGTCTGTCTATTGTCTGCTAAAATGTGTATTGTAAATTAGTCTACTATGAGATCTAAGAGTCATTAGATCCCCATTGTTATTTGTGTTAATTAACTCTGCTATTGTGTGAAGAAGAGTCTATGTTGATTGTGATAATGTTGATTGGGTTTTCTGAACTACAAGATGGCCAGTCTGGCCTAACGGTCATGTCTGAGTCATCTAGGCTGTCTAAAGGGATTAGTTAATTAGCTCATGTTAATTAGGTTAATTAGGTTACAGCTGTATTGTTAGAGTAATATGAGCAGGAGGTCTGCACCTCCACTTTGAGTGTATAAAAGCCTGCATTTTGCAATAAAGGATATTCCTGGTTGAACTTACATACAGCCTACCTGGTGTTTGTTCTGAGCTACACAACTGGACTAGAACGGCACATAGCTGAAGTTCTAATCCCGGAGCATTGGATGACCGAACCATCAGACGTTGCAATCTGATTCAATAGCTGCAGAGGAGTGTTGGGAGAGTGGAATCGAGCGAGAAAAGGGGCTCGTTACATTGGTTGGCAGCCATGGGATTTGCTCTCCAGTTACTGGGACACTCCAAACCAGCCTGCAGGAGAGCCACGCTGAAAGACTTATTTGAGAACCGTGGAGGGAATGGTGGGATCATGCTTCCTGGTCGTGAACACATCCAAACCATCACCTGGATCCAAGGTAGCAGGATAGCAGGAGAGGAGAAATACCAGCCACCATGGATAAGGAATTCAGAAGGAGGTTGCGAGAGGAGATACAGCACAGAGGACCAATATCAGAGCAGGTCCTGCTAGGATGGTTTGATTCTGTCCGCTGTGAGCTCTGGAAGGAAGCGCTAGCCCATGAGCAGCGACACCAGGGAAAAGTTCTCCCCTCTGTCCATGTGAGGTTCTGGTCGCAGTATGAAGTGCGAATGCTGTTTTTGGGGGAACAGCCGAACCAGGAGTGGACAGCCGAGTTAAGCAGGCTGATCCGGGCAGAAATGCGGTTGGACGAGAGCTACAGAACCCTCCAGTGGTATGTAGCCCAAATGTGCCCATGGACAGCGGATGACAGCCCCACGGAAGGCTTTGACTACGATGGCCTGGGATTGTTATACTGGAGGCTGTCCAGGGACCCTGATTTGGAAGTGATCGGGAGTGGCGTTTGGAGGAATTAATGGAGCACAGAGAGCGGAGACTGAATGTCTCAGAAGTGCACTGGGCACTGGAAGATTTGGAGTTTATGGCCGTTCAGGAATGGGAGTTGGAGATCGCCTACAAACAGCTGTTAGACTCTGGTCAGCAGCATGGTGGTGCTCCCTTTGCCTGGGACTATCAGGAAATACCAGTTGACAACTCTGAAATCCTGGCTGAAGAGTTGACAATGTGGCAGAGTAACGGTGTGCTTTGCCAACCTGCACCCGCAGCTATGGAGGCGGAGGTCTTATGGCGGATGCAGCAAGTGCTGACTGATCTTGATGAACCTGTTTCTGAATTGGATGATCTTGGATGGAGGAATGTGCCTGTCCAGCAGAATGCCAGAGAATCGACAGTGGAAAATCTGAAGATTGCCGTCCCCAAACCTGAAGTGCTGACAACAGGGCAGAGCTCTGCTAACCTCTGCCCAGCACTGATAGCATCTTCTGGGTTCCACGGAGAGGAGATGGTGAACCTTTATCTCCAGACACCAGTTGCAGAGACAGGGGATTTGATAGACTTTTCTGCTGAGGAAGAACAACCTGGTGATCCTCCAGCAGAAGAAGAGCTGTTATTAGGGCCAAACTTCACCATGCTCTGCCGAGCACCAACAGAAGTATCTGTGAAGTCACAAGGAACTTCCCCAGCTGAAGCGCTGGCAACCGGACAGAGGGTCCAAGATCTCTGCCCTACACCTGCAGCGGTTCCGGAGGCTCAGGGTGAGAAGGAGGTGGTCACGTCCCAGCAGCGGATCAGGATACAGGGGGAGAAGGGAGAGGAGGTGTTCGTCATCCCTCCCCAACAGTTAGCCGGAGCAGATGGTGTGGGGTTTCCAGCAGAAGGGCTGGCAACAGGGCCGAGTACTGCTGGACTCTGCCCTCAACTAACAGAGGATGGATGTCCTGTGAAGGTGGATGGGACTTCAGTCTCCACCTGTATACCCCAGGGATGCTGGGCAGTCGGCCCAGATCCCCAACAGCATGACGGAGTGAGCCCAGACACCCTGTCTTCTCTCCAGTGGCAGAAAGGACTCCAGGGAGAAGGGCCAGTCCAGGCCTCTCCCCAGCGGCAGATATGTTCTCTGAGAGAGGCAGAGGTTGGGGTACTGTGTGGGTACAGGCATTAGAGGACTGGAACTACTGACTAACTTCGGAGTCAACCCGTCTGGGGTCTCCTCCTGTGTTAGTCTCCTGCCGAAAGGGGAGAAATGTGACAGACCTAGCCGGGAAAGAGACTTTTGGAGGGGACTGTATGCTAGCCTCTTGCCGATCGATCGGGGGCCCTTGCATTTGGGGGAACGGTTCTCTTTGTGAGCTGTATGTCTGGGGACCCTGGATTTGCCATATTGGAATAGTGGCTGATTCATAAGGCTGGGACAGATACTGTTAGGAGATGCTGATGTAAATTCCAACACCTGTCTGTCTATTGTCTGCTAAAATGTGTATTGTAAATTAGTCTACTATGGGATCTAAGAGTCATTAGATCCCCATTGTTATTTGTGTTAATTAACTCTGCTATTGTGTGAAGAAGAGTCTACGTTGTTTGTGATAATGTTGATTGGATTTTCTGAACTACAAGACGGCCAGTCTGGCCTAACGGTCATGTCTGAGTCATCTAGGCTGTCTAAAGGGATTAGTTAATTAGCTCATGTTAATTAGGTTAATTAGGTTACAGCTGTATTGTTAGAGTAATATGAGCAGGAGGTCTGCACCTCCACTTTGAGTGTATAAAAGCCTGTATTTTGCAATAAAGGATATTCCTGGTTGAACTTACATACAGTCTACCTGGTGTTTGTTCTGAGCTACACAACTGGACTAGAACGGCACATAGCTGAAGTTCTAATCCCGGAGCATTGGATGACCGAACCATCAGACGTTGCAATCTGATTCAATAGCTGCAGAGGAGTGTCGGGAGAGTGGAATCGAGCGAGCAAAGGGGCTCGTTACTATGGCCGATTATTGTTTTGATTAATCGGTTAATAACCTAAAAAAAAAATGCGGTGTATAATTTATATATAATAATAATGTATAATTTATTTATTTATTAATTTATGTAAAGTTTAAAAAAGGCAATTTATTCTTAAATCTCTCTATACAGTGCTAACTATAAATAACCAAATATATTGTTAGGGAGCAAAATCTCTAATCCACTCTGAAAATAACAGACAGAAGAGATACAGTACCTGACCGCGAGATTGTGTTTCCAGCGCGATCCCATCACGCTGGTTCTCGGCGACAGGGTACTGTGCATGTCGCGCTGGCTCGCTGATCGGAAAAGGAAAACTTTTTTTTCCTTTCGCGATGAGCGACAGGCAGTGCTGACAGCTGCCTGGTATGAATCATGAGGGGGTACGCCGTGCCAAATTTTAAATGAAAAAACGGTGTGGGTTCCCCCCAGGGGCATACCAGGCCCTTAGGTCTGGCATGGATTTTAAGGGGAACCCCCTATGCCGAAAAATCGGCGTGGGGGTCCCCCCCAAAACCCATACCAGACCCTTATCTGAGCACGCAGCCTGGCCGGTCAGGAAAGAGGGTGGGGATGAGCGAGCGCCCCCCCCCTCCTGAACCGTACCAGGCCACATGCCCTCAACATTGGGAGGTGGGTGCTTCAGGGGAGGGGCTTCCCCTTAAAATCCATGCCAGACCTAAGGGCCTTGTCCCCATGTTGATGAGGACAAGGACCTCTTCCCGACAACCCTGGCCGTTGGTTGTCGGGGTCTGCGGGCGGAGGGGTTATCGGAATCCGGGAGCCCCCTTTATAATAATAATAATATAATAATAATAATATCTATAATAAGGTCTATAATAATATCTATAATAAGGTCTATAATAAGATCTATAATAAGATCTATAATAAGGTCTATAATAAGATCTATAATAAGATCTATAATAAGGTCTATAATAAGATCTATAATAAGGTCTATAATAAGTTCTATAATAAGGTCTATAATAAGATCTATAATAAGATCTATAATAAGGTCTATAATAAGATCTATAATAAGGTCTATAATAAGTTCTATAATAAGGTCTATAATAAGACTTACCTGTAGATACCCCGGATATCTCCTATACCTGCACAGATTAGAAGATATCCCTGTATTTGCCGATGCGGGAGTGACATAATCGCGGCTCCGGCCAATCACAGTGCCAGAGCTGCGATACCCGGAAGTAACCTCCGGGACTGATGTCGGCCGCCGGAGCGGTGTATGGGCACCGCAGTGAGGGCTTCAATCTCAGGTGAGTATTACATAATGAGCTAGTATGCTATGCATACAGTACTAGCTCATTATGCCTTTGTCTTGCAGGTGTTAGTTTTTTACACCCACTTTAATGTTTATTGTATGTGAATTTTTACAATGGAGGAATTATAATCACTCTGTATTGGTTAGAACTTTATTGAAATGTCTCAAGGGATTTGCACAGCAGTGTTGGGATTTGCACAGTGGTGTTGGGATTTGCACAGTGGTGTTGGGATTTGCACAGTGGTGTTGGGATTAGCACAGTGGGTTTGGAATTTGCACGGCGGTGTTGGGATTTGCACAGTGGTGTTGGGATTTGCCCAGCGGTGTTGGGATTTGATCAGCGGTGTTGGGATGGATTTGCACAGCGGTGTTGGGATGTACCTTTTGTATTGAACTGTACTGTAATTGTGTTGTCCCCCTTATACATTGTAAAGCGCTGCGTAAACTGTTGGCGCTATATAAATCTCGTATAATAATAATAATAATAATAATAATTTGCACAGCGGTATTGCGATTTGGACGGCGGTGTTGGGATTTGCACGGCGGTGTTGGGATGGATTTGCACAGCGGTGTTGGGATGGATTTGCACAGCGGTGTTGGGATTTGCACAGCGGTGTTGGGATTTGCACAGCGGTGTTGGGATTTGCACAGCGGTGTTGGTATTTGCATGGCGGTGTTGGGATTTGCACAGCGGTGTTGGGATTTGCACAGCGGTATTGGGATTTGCACAGCGGTGTTGGGATGGATTTGCACAGTGGTGTTGGGATTTGCACAGCGGTGTTGGGATGGTGTTGGGATTTGCACAGCGATGTTGGGATTTGCACAGCAGTGTTGGGATTTGCACGGCGGTGTTGGGATTTGCACAGTGGTGTTGGGATTTGCACAGTGGTGTTGGGATTTGCACAGCGGTGTTGGGATGGTGTTGGGATTTGCAGAGCAGTGTTGGGATGGTGTTGGGATTTGCACAGCAGTGTTGGGATTTGCACAGCCGTGTTGGGATTTGCACAGCCGTGTTGGGATTTGCACAGCAGTGTTTGGATTTGCACAGCGGTGTTGGGATTTGCACGGCGGTGTTGGGATTTGCACAGCGGTGTTGGGATTTGCACAGCGGTGTTGGGATGGTGTTGGGATTTCCACAGCAGTGTTGGGATTTGCACAGCGGTGTTGGTATTTGCATGGCGGTGTTGGGATTTGCACGGCGGTGTTGGGATTTGCACAGCGGTGTTGGGATTTGCACAACGGTATTGGGATTTGCACAGCGGTGTTGGGATGGATTTGCACAGTGGTGTTGGGATTTGCACAGCGGTGTTGGGATTTGCACAGCGATGTTGGGATTTGCACGGCGGTGTTGGGATTTGCACAGTGGTGTTGGGATTTGCACAGCGGTGTTGGGATGGTGTTGGGATTTGCACAGCGGTGTTGGGATTTGCACAGCGGTGTTGGTATTTGCATGGCGGTGTTGGGATTTGCACAGCGGTGTTGGGATTTGCACAGCGGTGTTGGTATTTGCATGGCGGTGTTGGGATTTGCACAGCGGTGTTGGGATTTGCACAGCGGTGTTGGGATTTGCACAGCGGTATTGGGATTTGCACAGCGGTGTTGGGATGGATTTGCACAGTGGTGTTGGGATTTGCACAGCGATGTTGGGACGGTGTTGGGATTTGCACAGCGATGTTGGGATTTGCACAGCAGTGTTGGGATTTGCACGGCGGTGTTGGGATTTGCACAGTGGTGTTGGGATTTGCACAGCGGTGTTGGGATGGTGTTGGGATTTGCACAGCGGTGTTGGGATGGTGTTGGGATTTGCACAGCAGTGTTGGGATTTGCAGAGTGGTGTTGGGATTTGCACAGCGGTGTTGGGATTTGCACAGCGGTGTTGGGATTTGCACAGCTGTGTTGGGATTTGCACAGCGGTGTTGGGATGGTGTTGGGATTTGCACAGCGGTGTTGGGATGGTGTTGGGATTTGCACAGCAGTGTTGGAATTTGCAGAGCGGTGTTGGGATTTGCATAGCCGTGTTGGGATTTGCACAGCAGTGTTGGGATTTGCACAGCGGTGTTGGGATTTGCACGGCGGTGTTGGGATTTGCACAGTGGTGTTGGGATTTGCACAGCGGTGTTGGGATTTGCACAGCGGTGTTGGGATTTGCACAGCTGTGTTGGGATTTGCACAGTGGTGTTGGGATGAAGTTGGTTCACAATTATCCCAGAGTGATGGAACCATATAAAACATTCCTTCCCATTGGCAGTCACTGGCAGTGATCTTTAAACCCTTCATAATGCGGCATGAAGAGGATAAATAACACGGCCGCTGTCCACTAATACTGCATGAAAGGGGCTCATTAAAGAGATTTGTAAACCTCATTTTTAGTAACAACTGAAGTGAGATGAGGCTCAGGTAAGTATAGTGGGGGTTGGGGGGAAGCTCTACACAAAAGGTTTTTTTTTTAACATGAATGTGTAGTATTTAACCCCTTCAATACCCGCACTTAGACACCTTCCTGCCCAGGCCAATTTTCAGCTTTCAGCGCTGTTGCACTTTGAATGACAATTACGCGGTCATACAACACTGTACCCAAACAAATTTTTTATCATTTTGTTCCCACAAATAGAGCGTTCTTTTGGTGGTATTTGATCACCTCTGCAATTTTTATTTTTTGCGCAACAAATAAAAAAAGACCGAAAGTTTTGAAAAAAAACAAGTTTTTCTTTGTTTCTGTTACTTTTTTTGTAAATAAGTATGTTTTCTTTTTCAATGACGGGCACTGATATGGCTGCACTGGCGGGCATTGATAAGCACTGATGAAGTGGCACCAATGAGGTGGCACTGATGAGGTGGCACTGACGGTTCTGATAGGTGGCACTGGTATGCGGCACTGATGGGCACTCGTAGGCGGCACTGATGGGCACTTATGGGTGGCACTGATGTGTACTTATGAGTGACACTGATAGGTGGCACGGATGGGCACTGATAGGTGGCACTGATGACACTGATGGGTGGCATTGCTCGGCATCCATGTTTTATAATGTGCCACAGAGGTACCAGTCAGTGCCCATTTGTGAACACGGATTGGCATAATTTGGGCATATTTTTTCACATGTGGATGGTCATGGGGGATGTACCTGGCCATCCACATGCTGGGGGTTTCCCTGGTGATCCTGGGGGCTTCCCTGGTGGTCTAGTGTGGGCATCTGAGGGGGCGCTGTGCTAATAAACAATCGGCACAGACCCCCCCTGTCAGGAGAGCCGCTGATCGGCTCTCCTCTACTCATGTCTGTCAGAGGCAAGTGAGGAAAAGTCGATCAACGTCTCTTCCTGTTTACATCGTGATCAGCTGTTATTGGACATGACTGATCACGAGGTAAAGAGTCTCTGCCGGAGGCTCTTTACCAAGATCGGTATAGCGGTATATCAGACTGGCACACCGCATCACCGATTGTCGCGATGTGCGCCCCCCACGGGCACGCGGAGGCTGTTATCCTGAAGGGCGTCATATGACGCCCAGTCAGGATAACTGAACCACCGCCCGGCCGTCATTCTGCTATAGGCCGGGCAGGAAGTGGTTAAGGTGAGAAGAACCCGCCCAGCTTTACAAGCACTTTAACTCTTCAATGGGTCATTAATGGAGCACAAAGGAGATAATTATCACTGATGATAATACAGACATGACCAGTGTCAGTGATAATGAACCCTTCATACATCATTAGTGGTCAGGAGGAATGTTTATTAACCTCTTCCTGACCGCCTCACACCGATATACGTCAGCAGAAGGGCGCATAAAGGCAGATTAACATACCTGTACGTTGCCCTTTAAGAGGCGGCTTGAGGGCCCCCGCCGGGAGCTCCGTGACTGTAATCGCGGGTCCTGCGCACTCGATGTCTGACGATGTCTCGGATCGTCTCACGGAGAGGAAGAACTATGAAGTGTAAACAATCATCTCCCCGTTCTGCCTAGTGACAGGACACTGATCACAGATCTCTGTAATCAGGAGCGGTGATCAGTGACGTGTCACACACAGCCCCTCCCCCCACAGTTAGAATCACTCCCTAGGACACACTTAACCCCTGCAGCGCCCCCTACTAGTTAACCCCTTACTGCCAGTCACATTTACACAGTAATCAAAGCATTTTTAATTGCATTGATCGCTGTATAAATGTGAATGGTCCCAAAATCATGCCAAAAGTGTCCGATATATCCGCCATAATGTCGCAGTCACGATAAAAATCGCTGATCACCGCCATTACTAGTAAAAAAAAAAATTAGCAATAAAAATGCCATAAAACTTTCCCCTATTTTGTAGACGCTATAACTTTTGCGCAAAGCAATCAATAAACGCTTTTTTTAGCAAAAATATGTATTAGAATACATATCGGCCTAAACTGAGGAAAAAAACTTTTTTTAGATATTTTTGGGGATATTCATTATAGCAAAAAGTAAAAAATAATTTGTTTATAGCGCAAAAAAAAAAAAACGCAGACCGTGATCAAATACCACCAAAAGAAAGCTCTATTTGTGGGAAAAAAATTATGTCAAATTTGATTGGGTGCAGCTTCGCACGACCGCGCAATTGTTAGTTAAAACGACGCAGTGCCGAATCACAAAAAATGCTCTGGTCAGGAAGGGGGTAAATCCTTCCAGGGCTGAAGTGGTTAAAGACGAGTTCCACCCAAAAGTGGAGCTTCTACTTTAAGCCCTCCTCACCCTCTTACATCCCACATTTGGGGTGTCATATTTTTTGGGGGGAGAGTGCCCAGATATCACGTCCGCTCGGGCTGCCTAGGTGACTCCAGCGGAAGTTCTCCTCTCTCCTCTTTCTGTAAAGTCCTTCTAGACAGAGAACCTGTTATTATATAAAGAACCTAACATTAGCATATAAGCACTTAGTCATGTCATTTCATCATTAGTAAATCATATCATTATTTCTATCCAATGAATATGTCCATACAGGAAATGTAACAATTGTGCTGCCCCATAAGGATTATAGAGGTCCCGGGACTGAAGGGACAATAGTGATTGTAGTGTAGCGCCCCTCAGTGGGCTACTAGTGTTAGGTAAATGTAGTTTTTGGCCTCCCTGTAATCAGGGGGAGCGGTGATCGTTTGTTAGTGCCTGTTCTAGGTTCTGCTGACATAAATTTGAGGTTAAATATCTGCTACAGAAAAGAGGTTTCCCCCATTCAATGGGACTTTAAAGGCTCAGAGAGGAAACATAGATTTATAAACGGAAGTTTTATTATTAAAGAATTACATACAAAAGGTAGTAAATATATCAGAAATAGTACACAGTAAAAAGAAGGTGTACACAATGGCACAATGCAAAATCACACAGTATCAGTATTGGTATTTACATGCAGAGGTTGGTTTCATTTATTCGTTTTCGAATCAATTCAAAACGTTTTCAAATCAATTTCGAAGAGTTTTCGAATTTGAAGTTTTCCAAAAATAATAAAATAGATTAGAAAATAAAATGTTTTTCTATTCTTTTCCTTTATTTTCTATTCTATTTTATTCTCTTTGGAGATGGAAAAGTATTCGAAAACAATTTGAATTCGAATTTTGTCTGAATTCGGATTTCGTTATTTCAGATTCATTTAAATTCGGTACTATTCTAATTCGGAAACTTCTGCTGAAGACTTCCTGTCTGGAATCTAGTTACCCTTCACATCCAAGAGGGAGGTTCTCACGCAGATTTAGTGTCCTCCATTAGACACTGACAAAAAAATTGTTTGTTTTCGTTTCATTTGTTTTTTTGCTCTTTTTGGAATTTCGTAATTCGGAAATTTGAAAATCCTAAAATTCTGATTTTCGAATTTCCGTATTTTAGATTTTCTGATTTTCTGATTTCCAGGTTTTCTTATTTCCGAATTTTCTGATTGCTGAATTTTCTAATTTCTGAATTATCTAAATTTCCGAATTTTCTAATTTCCAAATTTTCTAATTTCCGAATTTTCCAATTTCCAAATTTCCTATTTTCCAAAATTCTAATTTGAAAATCCGAAAATTCGAAAATCCGAAATTCTAATTTCAAAAACCGAAAATCCGAAAATCCGAAATTCTAATTTGAAAATCCGAAAATTCGAAAATCTGAAATTCTAAATTCTAATTTGAAAATTTGAAAATTCGAAAATCCGAAATTTTAATTTCAAAAACCAAAAATTTGAAAATCTGAAATTTTAAATTTTAAAAACTGAAAATTCTAAAATCCGAAATTCTAATTTGAAAATCCGAAAATTCTAAAATCCAAAATTCTAAATTCTAATTTGAAAATCCGAAAATTCTAAATTCTAAATTCTAATTTGAAAATCCGAAATTCTAATTTAAAAATCCGAAAATTCTAAATTCTAATTTGAAAAACCAAAAAAATCGAAATTCTAATTTGAAAATCCGAAAATTCGAAAATCCAAAATTCTAATTTAAAAATCCGAACTTCTAATTTGAAAATCTGAAAATTCGAAATTCTAATTTGAAAATGCGAAAATCCGAAATTCTAATTTGAAAATGCGAAAATCCGAAATTCTAATTTGAAAATCCGAAAATTCGAAAATCCAAAATTCTAATTTGGAAATCTGAAAAAAAGAAAGAAAATCAGTAAAATTCTAAATAATAACTAAAATAAATAAATAAATTATAGGTGTTGGAATTTCCTTTCAAATTTGGCTGTTTGTGAACGTAACGAATACAAATTTATCTGAAGTTATGAATTATGCAAAATAATGAATGCCGCATCTAAACAAATGGAATGGAACAAATTAATAATAAATAATAATAATAAAAAGGTTTTATTATTATTATTGTTATATATTATTATTAGGTCGTCACATTCCATACTTTTAGATACTGCATTCATTATTTCAGATAATTTGTGACTTTGGATAAATTCGTACTCGTTACGTTCACAAACAGCCAAATTTGAAAGGAAATTCCAATACCTAGAATTTAATAATCAGTTATTATTTCAGATTTTCTGGTTTTTGAATTTTCGGATTTTCCAATTTCCAAATTTTGCATATCCGAATTTTTACATTTCTGAAAATTCGGAAATTCAGAAATTCGGAATTCGGAAGTTGAAAAATTCGGAAATGTCGGAATTAACGAATTTGTCAAAATTCATTAAAAACGAATTCGGAACTAAATGAATTGCACATGTCTATCCTTCATTACAGTTTATTAGACATTTTGGAGTATCCTAAAACTTCCCCTCCCCCATCCCAGTTTTTTAAGCAAATAAACTACAAAAGGACATCCAAGGCCTGATCTATGACTTGATGGAGGAAATGCGTTGTGCCTGGCTGCTTTGGGCCTATCAGGGAATGGAACCTGGGACCAAGCAGAAGGACCAGTCTCGGGTCTGTGCTATACTAGTAATAGTCCAATCTGTCTGATTGTTATATCTATATCCAATCATTGATCAATATTCCCATATACAGAGCCGAGAATTTCCACTTCCTGAGACTGTATACCCCTCCCCCGTCACCTGTCCACACTACCACACCCACACCACAATCCCCGCCCCCTCCACATCATAACCAATAGGAACAAGACTAGCACTGGCTGTATTCATAGTGATAATCATCACAGCCAATCACAGTGAGGGGGAGGAGCAATCACAGATCCATGGATTGGTCATGTAAAGGAACCTGTGAGGACAGAAATGTAGGAATTCTCATTGTGGATATTAAAGTGTGTGTCTAGACAAATCATATTGTTCTAGGTTTGGATGGAGTGGGGGGATTAGAACCCCTGTCAGGTTTTTACTGCTATCCGGGGCTCCATTAGATTGATTTCCCCTCACTTCCTGTTCTGGTGACAACATTTTATCAGACAGGAAATGAGGGAAAATCTACAACAGGGACACAGACAGAAATAAAGATCTGACAGGGGTTCTAATCCTTCCTCTACTCTACTAAAGAAAAGGATTTTTATTTCTGTCTGCATTGTTGTTGGAGAGTTCCCCTCACTTCCTGTCTGGGGAATTGTTGTCACAGGAACAGGAAGTGAGGGGAAATCTCTATAATGGAGCCCAGATAGCAGAAAAAGATCTGACAGAGGTTCTAATCCTCCCCCACTCCGTCCAAAGCTGAAAATACCCCTTTCTTCTATAGATAGACAGTGATGGTGGAGACCCCAGGGCCGTCATCCTGATCCTGGCTACACTATGTAGTGTGTCACTGACCCAGAACAAGCATGCAGCCAGTGAAGGCTGAACAATCTGACCTCCTGCATGCTTGTTCCTGGTCAGTGACACACTAGGTAGTGAAGTGAGGTTTAGGATGAAGATGACGGCCCCGGAACCTGCAGCTTTATAAATAAATCACTCATGTTTCCTGTCCTCTGCTTCCTCCTATTGGATGAGTATTCCACCAATCACCAATCAGATAATCCACCTTGTGATGTCTCTGGGCAGATCTCTCACTTCTGATTCCCCCCACATATCTTTATACAACCTCCCACAAATCCTACATATACCCCAGCATGGAGGGGCTCAGTGAAGGTGGTGGTGAAGGTGTGGAGATGTCGGATCGGGTCACACAGATCATAAAAGGAGATCCGCCCGGCCTCATAATCCAGATCTATCCTGACTCTCCTACTGGAGACATCGCCGGGTAATGGGGTCTTATTACTGTCATGTATCACTGAGAGCTGATTATACAACCCCATCCTCTCCAAACTCCAGGACTTCTTATTATATCCAATCAGTGACTGATCTCCTCTCCTGTCTATACTGGGGTAACACATCCCGACTCTCCAGTACTCTGCCCCCCCGACATCCACTTCCCAGTAATGTCTCCCTGAGGAGAACCTCTGACTGCTCATCACCTGATTATACTGAATCCTCTCTGGTGTTTCTGGGCGATTCTGATGTGATGATGAGGAGGATACAGTTTTCCTGTCATCTGATATATGTAGATATTTACCAGCTGTCCTCACATCCAGTAATATGTCTGTAACCCCCCTCTCTACATTTACCCCAGACATGATATCAGATAAACCTGTGTGTAATGTGTGTGAGATCCCCCCCACATCCAGATCCCCTCCATCATGGAGGAGTTTATCATGTCTCTCTCTGTCCTCATCATCTCCATCCTCAGTATCACACAAGTCACCTGTGTCTGATTCCTGTAGGACAGTCAGTGGATCCGTCATGTTACACAGCTCCTCAATGTCCCCCATCTTCCTGGACAGCTCCTCCTTCTTTATTTCCAGATCCTGGACCAGATCATTGATTATCCCGGAGATCCGCTCTGCCTGCCCGGAGATTTCCCTCAGGACTCTCTTCTTCAGGTCTTCCAGATGTCTAGTGAGGTCTCTGAACAGGGCAGTGACTCTATCTGTTTCATCATCTGCTTCTCCTTGTACTTTCTTCCTGTGTTCCTGCAGACTTTGGACTCTTTTCTCCATCTCCTCTCTCTCTGTCATCAGTTTCTGCAGAACATTCCTCAGTTTCTTCTTCTTCATCTCAGAGGCTTCATCCAGAGTCTCCACCTGGTGTCCCCGATGTTCTCCATCCAGCCTGCAGGACATACAGATACAGGTGGAGTCCTCAGTGCAGTAATACTCCAGGATCTTCTTATGGACGGAGCATTTCCTGTTCTCCAGGGAAGTGGTGGGGTCACATAAGACGTGTTCTGGTGACTTGCTGTGGACTCTCAGGTGATTGTCACACAGAGAAGCTTCACAATGCAGACAGGATATCACAGCAGGTACAGGAGTGTGAATACAGTAAGTACAGAAGACCCCGGACTCCTCCTGATCTGGATGGGTGGACAGGAAATTCTCCACTATGTTACGTAGTGTTATGTTCCTCTGAAGGACGGGGCGTTTTCTGAATGTTTGTCTACATTCAGGACAGGAATAACCTCCAGACCCCTCCTGTGTATCCAACACACGACCAATACAGTCCCGGCAGAAGTTATGTCCACATTTCAGCATTACAGGATCTGTATAAATGTTCAGACAGATGGAACATTCCAGCTCCTTCCTCAGATCAGCAGACGCCATCGCTGAGAGCAGAAGAGAGAAATGAAACTGAACGTATCTGACACTCATTAACCAGTTCTGTATATTCCTACACAGGGAGGGGCTGAGACTGAGACACGTAGTCATAGGAACTTTTATACAGAAGAACACAGATAATACAGTATCTCACAAAAGTAAGTACACCTCTCACATTTATGTAAAAATTTTCTTCTATCTTTTCATGTGACAACACTGAAGAAATAACACTTTGCTACAATGTAAAGTAGTGAGTGTACAGCTTGTAAAACAGTGTAAATTTGCTGCCCCCTCAAAATAACTCAACACACAGCCATTAATGTCTAAACCGCTGGCAACAAAAGTGAGTACACCCCTAAGTAAAAATCTCCAAATTGGGCCCAATTAGCCATTTTCCCTCCCTGGTGTCATGTGACTCTTTAGTGTTACAAGGTCTCAGGTGTGAGTGGAGAGCAGGTGTGTTAAATTTGGTGTTATCGCTCTCACTCTCTCATACTGGTCACTGGAAGTTCAACATGGCACCTCATGGAAAGAACTCTCTGAGGATCTTTTTTTTTTTTTTTTTTTAATACTTTATATAATATTTTATCTATACAAAACCAAACCCATCTGGTAAAAAATTACAAATTTCATTACCAAAATACATCATATTACTGTCATTCTTCCCAAACCCCGCCCCCCCCCCGTTCCTGCAGAAGGTTACAAAGGAGACATCCTATACAACTGTTCCGCCCAATCTTATCTAGCTCTCCCGCCCTTTATACACCGTTTATAAACTCCTCCAAATAACTCCAGGTCTTTTTAAACTTTTGCCATTCTGCCCATTTACCAATCCGTTCCTCACCCTCGTCAGGGGCCACTCCCCTACTGTCCAAACTTTCAACATTGTATACCTCATTAATACAGAGGAGCCAATCACGAATGTTTGGGCTAGCCGGATCTAACCATTTTGTTGCTATCTGCTTCTTGGCTGCATCTAGCAATATAGGAACAATAGAAGATTGGTATCCCTTCAACGACTTTGCCGTACCGTGGAATAAACACACCCACGGATCCTCTACAATGACTTCCCCTGTTATTTCCTTAATCAGTATTATAATTTTTTCCCAAAAGATTTTAATAATAGGACACTCCCACCACATGTGGGCCATTGTTCCTAAACAGACACACCCCCTCCAACATGTATCGGATTTAGTACTATCGATTTTGCTTAACTTGTCTGGAGTGGCATACCATCTTGCAAGACATTTGTAATGAATTTCAATTCTCTTGGTATCGAGTGCTGCATAATGTACCAACTTCAATATCTTCTCCAACGTGGATTTACTACATTGTGACCCTAACTCCCGCTCCCACTTTTTGATGTAAGGAGGCACCTCCAGCTCCGACCCCTCACCCAGAATCCTATAAATTTGTGCAATAGAACCACCTGCTTGCTCCCTCACACAGAGCCGCTCGAATGGTCTATACTCCTCCTCACTTCTGAGTGGTTTCGGTAATTTTTCAATAAAATGCGAAAGCTGGAGATACCTCCACACATCCATAACCCACAACCCCGATTCTGACCTTAATTCTGCAAACGTGCGTAATCTCCCCTTGTTTAAAATTTTTTTTAGTTGAATTCCATCCTCTTTTAACCAATTCCCTCCCACCTCCCACATCCCCGGCTCAAAAAATAAATTGTCTTTCATATAAATCAAAGGTGAGTTATGTGTCCACTTATTCTGAATGTGTAACAAGTCCCAATATTTGAGAGTGTTTCGAGTCAATTCCACTGTGTTTGTGCCCAGTGCTCTATATTTTGGGGGGTTCCAAATGATATGTCCTAAATCCGTGTTACTCAAATAATGTTGACCCATCTCTTCTCCGAATCCTTTTTTGACCATTCAATAACGCGTGATAATATAACTGCTAAATAATACTTATTGAAGTCGGGTAGAGCTAGTCCCCCTTTTTTTTCCCCCTGCTCAAAACTGCGTAGGAGATACGTGGTTTTTTGCCACCCCAGACAAATCTTGCTATCGAACTCCGTAGGGCTCTAAGGTAATACTGAGGGAGTGGAATAGGCAACATCTGAAATTTAAACAGTATTTTGGGAGCCAATATCATTTTAGCCGCATTCACACGCCCGAGCCATGAAAGAGGCCTCAATAATAATCTACTAGTTTCCTGCCTAATCTCATCTAGCAACGGAATATAGTTTTTTAGGTACAGTTTTTTAAATGTGTTAGATAAATTTATCCCTAAATACTTAATTTCCTTTTTCCAAGGGAAAGGGAACACCTGAGCGAGGTGGGCTTCCTGTTGTTTTCCCACACTGATATTCAGGATCTCCGACTTCTTCAAATTTATTTTAAAATTAGAGGTTTCCCCGTATCTTCTAAGGATCCGTAACACATTTGGGAGGGTGATTCTGGGATTTGTGATAAAAAACATTACATCATCGGCGAATGCCGCGAGTTTGTGTTCCTCTGCTCCTATATTCAACCCCACTACAGTCTGGGTTATTATGAATAGTGGCTAATAGGGGCTCAAGAGACAGGACAAACAAGAGAGGGGACAAAGGGCACCCCTGCCTAGTGCCGTTTTCCATTTTAAAGGGTTTTGAAAGAACCCCATTAACCCGGAAGCCGTAGGGTTATTGTATAGGGCCTTGACCCACGAAATATACCTCAGGCCCACCCCCATTACTTCCAAAGTTTTCATCATGAACCCCCAATCTACCCTGTCAAAGGTCCTGCGTCCACTGACAGGAATAGAACTGGGGGCCCGTCCCGTTTACTTGATTCCAACAGGAGCGCTGCTCGTACCCCATTATCCCTGCTCTGTCTCCCAGGCACAAAGCCGGCCTGGTCAGCATGTACAAGGGAGGTCATTTTATCCTTCAGTCTACTTGCCAGCACTTTCGCATAAAGTTTAACGTCTGCATTCAGCAGCGAGATGGGTCTATAACTAGAACAGAGCTTAGCATTTTTTCCTTCTTTTAATATCAGGGTGATCGAAGCTGTTAAAGCCTCTCTCCCCATTACACAGTTGGTACCCAACTCGTTCCAGAAATGGCAGAGCCTAGGAACAAGGATGTGTTTCAGTTTTTCCAGGTATAGGGTAGTAAAACCATCAGGACCTCTTGCCCTTTGGGGAAGTTTTCAGGGCTGCCAAGATTTCCTCCTCTCCTATCGGTCTATCGAGGGTAGTTCTCTCTTCCTCGGTGAGCTCTGCAACTCCTGCCCCCCTCAAAAATTCCTCGGCCATCCCCATATGTGTTGGGTTGCCTTCTCTATCTTGCCCAATAGAATATAGGGCCTCGTAAAACTTTTTGAACTCATTTGCTATGCCTTTACTAGTCATTATTAACTCCCCTTTTTTATTTTGTATTTTTTCAATAAAATTCCTATCCCTTTTCTTTCTCACTAATCTGGCCAGGTGTTTACTCGACTTGTTCGCCCAAAGATAGTTATCCTTTGTTATCCTATTGAGAGCTCTCTTAGAATCCTGTTCCATAGCGTCCCTCAACTCCTCCCTTTTAGCGGCTAGTTGACGGAGGACGTCCTGATTCTCACCCTTCAACTTTTTATGGGACTGTTCCAATAAAAAAATTTCCTCAATCATCCTTTCCCTTTCTTCCTTTCTCTTTTTTTTATCCCAGCTCCTAAGGAAATAAGAACCCCTCTGATATACGCCTTGTGCGCTTCCCATAAAATGGAGGAGGAAACCTCTCCTGTATCATTTGATTTGAAGAAAAAATCAACTTCTTCCTGTACCTTTTCAAATATTTTTGGTTCCTTTAACAGGTATTCATTCAACTTCCACGATAAGGGCCGCCTCACCCTATCCGGGAGCCTCATCCTCATCGTGACTGGTGAATGATCTGAGATAGATAAAATTTCTATTCTGGTTTCCTCCACCCATTCCAGGAGACTATGGTCCACAAATATGTAATCTAATCTCGAATACGTCCCATGCACAGGGGAAAAGAAGGTGTAATCTCTATCCTTGGTGTGTTGCAGCCGCCATGCGTCCATCAGTTGGCAGCTAAACAGCCGCCGCCCGTTTGCGCTAATTAAGGCCTTCCTTATCCCCTGGGCCCGGGACATACTATTGAGACCGGGATCGAGGCAGAAGTTGAGGTCCCCCGCCAACAACCTCCCCTTCCCTAAACTTCGCCAGCTTCGTCAGCACCTGTCCCAGGAATACAGTTGGGTTTCTATTAGGACAATATACGTTCGCTAAAGTAAACGTTTTATTCCCAATATTACCCTTCAAAAAAATATAGCGGCCATCCGGGTCCGTCACCCTATCTACCAGGGAAAAGTTAGAGGCCTTCGAGAGCCCTATTGCAACTCCCTTCGATCTCCTGATAGGAGAATTGCTATAGAACCATTGAGGCAGGCCTGGGGAGAAAAGCCTAATTCTGGAGTCTAAAGATAAATGAGTCTCCTGAAGAAAAACTATGTTGGCTCCATAGTGTTGAAGTTCCTTCAGTATTTTGTGTCTTTTTGTAGGCGAGTTTAGAGATTTTACATTGTATGATAAGAACTTAAGATCAGGCATTTCTCTCAATCTATCCCTTTTCACCTTCCGATTGCTCCCCTGAATCCCACCCCGCAGGAACGCCCTCCCCCTCCCCCCCTCCCTCCCCCCACCTCTCCCACCCTTACTTCCACCTCAACCCCCCTCCCGCCCCCCGGTGCAACCCAGCCCCAAGCCCGCATGTAGGGGATACTCCCTCCATCCAAAGATGAGGCAGAGGATGGTAGGGAAGGCGAGAAACCAGCACACCGACCGGGCACCACACCTCCCCATGCCCCCCACCCCCCAGCAGCTCGATCCTTTGTCCATACATTCAAGTAACTCAAGTCCAGAGTCGCATCCTATGAGCTCCCCGGAACACCTGATGGGGAGGGGCGGAAAAAAAAAAAACACACTACGCCCCTAACCCCTCACCCCCCCACCTCCAGGATGCCCCGCAGTTCGCCATTCACTCTCAGGCAGCTGGTCTTTGTGTTCATCGACTCTCCCTTCTTGAGACTTCAGGTATCGGTATACCCAGGCGGGAGACTTGTCAGGCGATTAGGTCCCTGTGTAAACCGTTGCTGGCCGCTTGCTTTTTTCAGTTCAGCGCAAATTTGTACTTGTTTTTTGCCATTATTGTTTTGATATATTTATTTGCTGCTGTTCCTCTATTGCATTACATATTTAATGTAATTAATTAAGGTGATTATTATGGATATCTTTGAGTTTCGTAGCTCTAGGTGCATTGATCTTAAAGGTGTTTTTAATGATGCTGCTGATCAACAGAATAATGACTTGGGAGGTCTTTTTATGCGTTTAAAGAACCTCATGGTTGCTGAAATACATGGTAACTGGGATGTTGCCTTTCTAGAAAAATATTTGGATGCTCAAATGGTTCCTAGAAGCCTCAGGTTTGAGGTTTCACCCCATGAAGATGACAGATATCACTGGGTGGTATAAATATTTCAACGATGTTGGATTGGATATCTTACGTTTTTAATAGGGAGAAAAAGGAGAAAACTTAATAAATTAGACGAAGAGATCAGTGAGGTTAAAACCAAATTAATACCCTATAAGGAACTAGATGAATATAGAAATAAGTCTGACAGTCTTAAAAAAACTTTGGAAAAAGAGGATATTGATCAGAAATTTAAGAAAAAGAAAAAGTATTCCAGAGATCAGGAGGATTACAGAACCAATCAGGTTTTTAAATGGCAAATTAGAAGAGCCGCTATGGCTAATGGAAATAATGAGTCTCTGAATAGACCACACGTTGAATCCACTTCTATGCCTGTGATTCCTTCCCATCATGCTGGCAATTCTCGGGGGAGTAAGCCCGGGAATGGCTGGAAGAAGGTGAGTCCTAGAAAAGGACCTAAACCAAGGCAGCCGTGGACTAGGACCCACGATGGAAGGGAAGGTCATGCTCAGTATAACCATCCCCTAGGAATAATTCTGCTCATTTTCCTACTAACAATTACTATGAACCCCTTAATAGGGAATACACTGACAACTATGATGGATATGACAATCGAATTATTGTGAATCATCCATCACAGCACACTTCCAGGGCTGGTTATTACACCAGGGAACGCTCTAATTGGGATTCTCCTGGTTATTATCCGCCTAGAAGTTCTCAATATCCACCTAGAGGTCCTCCACCCCCCCTGGGTCCACCTTCCACCCCTTTTTTTCCAAAGGGTTCCCAAAAGAACAAGAGGGATGGCGAACCAAAAGAGGGTCCAGAGAGGGGAGGAGGCACAGAATGAAAAAGAAGGAGACTGTAAACGATATCGGGATTTTTAATCTCAGCAAGGCCACTTTAAGTGACAATGAAAAATTTGTACTAAATCATGGGCTTAAATATGCACCTGATAAACCATTGAGTAAATTCAATGCTTTTATTGATGTACAGAAATATATCAGGAAGATGAGCATAAAAAGACACTTCCTGTCTCAACCCATTGCTAGATCCGAACATACTACTAATGGAATTAGATATTCTGCCCTTGCGAATGCCTCGTTATTCAACCCGCCGGGTTTTGTGCCACCATCTATTTCAGTTTTTAAAGATCTAGTCTTGAATGATCTGGAGAAATTGAAAATTCGGAGGGATCCAAACAATCAGAAATTTCAGGATGGGATGAAAACCCTTTAAGATAGGGGCGACATAATTGTTCGCCCTACTGATAAGGGGGGAGGGATTGTTGTCTTGGACAGGGTTGCCTACATCTCAGAGATGAAGAGAATTCTTTCGGATACTGACACATACCTTCCCCTTCCTCATGATCCTACTGTCAGATATAAGAGGGAATTGCAGAAACTTATTGAAAAGGGGTTTAACGAACAACTGATTAACAAAAAAGAAAAAGCCTTTTTGGTCCCTATGGCTCCCAGGATTCCGGTAATTTACTTTTTACCAAAAATTCACAAAAGTTTAGTTAACCCACCTGGGAGGCCCATTATCAGCGGGCTAGAATCTGTCACTTCCCGTATTGGGAAATATATAGATGCATTTTTACAACCCCTGGTATCCCAGACCCCTTCTTTTTTGAGGGACTCTTCCCAGGTCTTACAGATACTGGATACCTTGGTGTGGAAGGAGGGTTAAATCATGGCTACCGCCGATGTGTCCTCTTTGTATACCATCATATCCCACTCAGATGGTATGCACGCAGTTGAGACCTTCCTTGGTAGAGATGACCAACTGGCCCCCCCACAGAGGGATTTCATCTTACTCCTGCTAAGGTTTGCCATGATGCATAATTATTTCTGGTTTGGGGGTTCCTGCTACCTCCAAACCAGAGGTGTAGCCATGGGCGCAAAATTTGCGCCCAGTATGGCTAATTTGTTCATGGCCAAGTGGGAGAAGGATGTCGTCTATGCTGACAGATGGCCAGAATTGGTGTACTGGGGCAGGTATATAGACGACATTCTCCTCCTATGGGATGGTGATGAAACATCATTGACCAATTACATGCATGACCTGAATCAGAACACCCTTGGTATCTCTCTGCAATTCGAAATGAGCAAGGTTGCTATCCATTTTTTGGATTTGAATATACAGATCTGTGATAATAAATTTACAACCACCACTTTTTTCAAGGAGACAGATCGAAATGGCTATATTAGTCAGGGGAGTTGTCACCATCCCTCCTGGTTAAAAGCGGTTCCTAAAAGCCAGTTTATTCGCCTAAGGCGTAATTGTACCTTTAAACACGACTTTTTGATGCAGGCCTCTGACTTAAAAACCAAATTTGTGGAGAAGGGGTACTCTGGTGCAGACTTGGACAAAACCATAAATGAGGTTGCGTGCCTGGATAGGGCCAATATGATAAAGGGCACAGATAGAATCGCTAAGAATAATAATATCCATGAGTTTTCTTTAGTGACCACCTACTCTCGACAACATTACGATATAAAGAAAATTCTTAGAAAACATTGGGCCGTGTTAAAAAATGATAAAGTGTTGGGCCCATCCTTACCTGAACGCCCACAAGTTATCTATAGGGGAGTACCCCCCCTAAGGCTGCAGGTTGCCCCTAATGTTCTTGATGCCCCCAATAGGGTCCCCTTTTTTCAGAACTCAAAAGGTTTTTTCCCATGTCACAAATGTAAAGTGTGTCGCATAAATGGCGATAAAAATAGGAAAATTTGTCAATTTAAATCTAACTCCGCCACAAAGGTCTATGATATAGATACTTTCATCACCTGCACCTCAAAAAATGTTGTGTACTTATTAACTTGTCCATGCGGTCTACAGTATGTAGGCCGCACTATGAGAGCCATGAACGTGCGAATAAAGGAGCATATAAAAAACATAAAGAAAGGTTTTCCTAAGCACACGGTCTGACGTCACTATTTAGAATGTCATAACAAAAATTCAGTAGGGACTTTGATTACCGCCATCGATCGCTTCACACCCCATTGGAGAGGTAGTTACACCAAGAGAGAAATCTCAAGGTTAGAAACTCGATGGATACACACCCTCAAATGCTATACGCCATATGGGTTAAACGTAGAGTAGGATGTTAATAGCTTCATTAATAACAGTTAGCATCAATACACTCCTTTATTTGTTTTATTTTCTTTTTGTTTTTTCTCCTTTATCTATTTGAAAATCTTGTGTCTAGGTCAGTTTTTTTAAAATAATATTTTTTAAATGATGTTTACATTCATCTGTTTTGATTTTAACACATGTATTGATGTATATTGCATGCATGTATTTTTATTGAATTATGTGCGATTAATCGCATTTACAATGTTTATTGCTTAGTTGCATGTGAGGCGCTGGTTTGTTAAACATAGGTTAGTGTTTTTCTTCCATGCAGGCACTGATTTGTTATACAAAGTCTAGCGTTTTTATTTCTATGCCTTTGATCTATACTGCATGACAGGCGTTAATTTCATGTTAATTCTTTTCCATTTTTTAATTTATATATTGAGTTATATGATATCAGGTTTTTGTCTGATCAATTAAAAATAAATTTTTAGTCTTTTCATGTTCCTGAGCCGGACCGCACAGCCGGCGTTTTTTTCTCTTTGCCTGTTCATGCTTATCTGGCATTTTTCATTTTTTCTGCTCACTGAGAGATAGGTTAACCAATGAGGTGGCACTGTGTCATCTGTTGCCATCCTCTTTTTGTACCTATCCTCTCTTTTTTCTGATTGGCCGCTGCACGAGACACACATCTTACCCAGCTGTTAGTGATGAGTTTGATTATATCCCCTCTGATCCACCCACTAACCATACCATATATATAGCGTGCGGTTGTAGCTGTAGCCATGCCTCTGAAGACATCTGTTATGATGAAATATGTCAGGCAGGCTGACATCTGTACGCTGATTGCTGCAGCCGTTTGTTCCTATCATTGATGCATGCTGTTTTAAGCTTCAACTGTAAGTTACTACAATAAAAGTTTTTTATCTATCATTACGGGCTTCACTATGGGTTCTTCATTTTCTTTTCTCGGATATATGATGACTACATGCCTGAATGCCTAATTGTGAAGTGACCATTGGGAGAAGTTTATATGTGAAGGAAATCCCACAGATGTTGTGGTCTGACAAGGGGTTCCAGTGGGCTGGATTTGCTGGATGCTTTTGAGTATTTATCATCTATGCCTAATCCTTAATACCTTCTGGTAAGCAGACTACATTACCACGTGGTGACGAGTGACTCTTTCTACATCTGCACAATATATTTGGTGATTGGATTCCTCCCACTCTTCAATTTCATTTTTGAACTTTTCAGCGCCGCAATAATTTTTATGCATGTGACTTTTTGTTTGTTATCTACGAATTTTGCTGGCCGCTTGCTTTTTTCAGTTCAGCGCAAATTTTTACTTGTTTTTGCTAATATATCCAGTTCACCAAGATATTCATGCAATTTCCAGGCCACATTGTTGGCAACATGGCACTTGTAAGTTGGCACTCTGGAAAGTCATCATCCACAACAAGGAAGGAAAGACTGTTATCGCGTTGCCGTGAGTCAGAAATAGGTGAGTACCTGCTCAACTGCCCACATACCCCCCCATCCATCATTGGTTTCCATTCATTTATGTAACTCTTGTTTTATTTGCCAATGTAGTGTAAGTACCACTGGAATGAGTGGATGAGGCTTCATCATGACAGACACATCAGACACATACAAGTTGAAGACTTCACAGGTACGCATTAACCATACACATCTTTTAGGATGTATAAATAACGTCAAACTTATATGTAGGGATGCACGATAGTGGTATTGGATACTAGTAATTATTTCTCTGTACTCATCTTCAATACCAAAGACCATTCAGGTGCATCCAGGTACTGTTAGAGAGCGTGACGCCGGCTTCACAGCTTATCAGGAAGCCAGGCCTCCCAGATTCTTGATTGGCAGTCATTTGGTATTGATGAATACAGATCAAAAATTACTCGTATCCAATATCGGTATCAGTGCATCCCTACATAGAGGGAATCTCAAGTGATGCATGTTCATTTCAAACATAAAATCAAGACAGCTGTATACTGAACACTTATACACTTTTCCAGATCATTATATGTTGTAGTCCAAAGTTTCAGTAACAGAAATGGAAATAGTATTAGTATTCATTACTAATACTTTTTCCATTTCTGTTATTGCAACTTTGAACTAAAACATATAATGATGCAGAAATAAAAAGAGAATAGTAAGGTCAGCGAGCCAGTATAATACCTAGCTAAATCTAAATGAAGTTGTTGGTGACAACTGGCAAGGATGTTCTTTTTAAGTTGATGATTACCATGTGTGATAGCATGTGTGTTATTATCAAGCAATAAGCAACCAGATATGTAATAAAGTGTAAAATATCACATAATAATCAATATATAAGCACTAAAGCATGCTTTTATTAGGCAAAAATTATTTGCATTTATTTGCACAAACAAACGTAGAAAAAAAACATGTATGTTAACACGTATAGAGGAAGAACTAACCCTCAGTTTTCAGAAGGAGAGGGTTCTCTGCTGCTTTCTGTACTAACATACGAGCTCCCAGGCAATGGAGCATTGTGCCTGGAAATTGCTTCCATCAATGAGAGTCTCAAATGCTCCATTGCCTGGTTGTGCTGTTGATTTACCCGGTTCAACAACAATTCAAAATGGTCCATTTGCTGTCTGCCTATGAGATGTATGGTCCGGGTAAGCCTTCTCATGTCCGGTGACTGCCTTCTATTTTCAGTTGACAATCTCCTCACTTCTCTAAGGAGCCTCTCAATTTGTGCAGTTAAGCCAGGCGGTACAGCAGTTGGCACCCGGACAGGAGGTGGTGACTGCAGTACATGCACACTGGGGGCAGCAATACATGGTGGCAGCAGCATGCCGGAACCTTGGCCCCTGACCTCCTCCTCTGGCCATGGGGAGAAGGCAGGAGTCTGTGACATAGCAGGTCTCAATTCTGGCTCATTCTGCAGCTCTATACCCTCCAAAATAAGGACAGGCGAGTGCGGGCTGCACTGCGCTCTCCCCTCAGGCTGGTCTTGTTATCTGAAATAGATGAGATAGCAAATGTTGAGGATAGCATTCATAAACAATTCTAGGTTACACATACAAACATTGGGGTTGATTTACTAACACTGGACACGGTGCTAACTCTGGTGAAGCTTTGCAGAAACCAATCAGCTTCTAACTTTAGCTTGTTTAATGAAGTTTTCACAAAAAAATCTGGAAGCTGATTGGTTTCTCTGCAGAGCTGCACCAGATTTTGCACTGTAATTTTGTGTAAATCCACTTCATTGTTTACTACTTTAAAACACAAGACTTCACTGTATGATTTCATGGAGAAGTGATTGAAGTATGAGTTGTGTGTATGAGTTTGAAAATGGATGGTATTATCTTTATAGGTTAACCCTTTCATGACTAAGCCTATTTTTGACATTTGGTGTTTACAAGTTAAAATCCATATATTTTTTTGCTATAAAATTACTTAGAGCCCCCAAACATTATATATATTTTTTAGCAGAGAATATAGAGAATAAAATGGTGATTGTTGCAATATTTTTTATCACACGGTATTTGTGCAGCGGTGTTTTAAACACAACATTTTCGGGAAAAGGAACACTTTCATGAATTTAAAAAAATTAAAAAACAGTAAAGTTACCCCAATTTTTTTTTGTATAATGTGAAAGATGATGTTACGCTGAGTAAATAAATATCACGCTTTATAATTGCATGCACTCGTGGAATGGTGAAAAACTACAGTACCTAAAAATCTCTATAGGCGACGCTTTAAATTTTTTTTACGGTTACCAGGTTAGAGTTACAGAGGAGGTCTAGTGCTAGAATTATTTATCTTGCTCTGACAATCGCGGCGATACCTCACATGTGTGATTTATAACACCATTTACATGTGCGTTTTTTGGTGCGCGAGCTCGCGGGGACAGGGGCGCTTTAAAAAAAAAAAAATATTATTTATTTTTATATTTAGAAATTGTGTTTAAAAAAAAAAAATTTGGATACTTTTATTGCTGTGACAAGGAATGTAAACATCCCATGTGACAGTAATAGGTGGTGACAGGTCCTCTTTATGGAGAGATCTGGGGTCTATAATGAATGTAAACATCCCATGTGACAGTAATAGGAGGTGACAGGTCCTCTTTATGGAGAGATCTGGGGTCTATAATGAATGTAAACATCCCATGTGACAGTAATAGGGGGTGACAGGTCCTCTTTATGGAGGGATCTGGGGTCTATAATGAATGTAAACATCCCATGTGACAGTAATAGGGGGTGACAGGTCCTCTTTATGGAGAGATCTGGGGTCTATAATGAATGTAAACATCCCATGTGACAGTAATAGGTGGTGACAGGTCCTCTTTATGGAGAGATCTGGGGTCTATAATGAATGTAAACATCTCATGTGACAGTAATAGATGGTGACAGGTCCTCTTTATGGAGAGATCTGGGGTCTATAATGAATGTAAACATCCCATGTGACAGTAATAGGAGGTGACAGGTCCTCTTTATGGAGAGATCTGGGGTCTATAATGAATGTAAACATCCCATGTGACAGTAATAGACGGTGACAGGTCCTCTTTATGGAGAGATCTGGGGTCTATAATGAATGTAAACATCCCATGTGACAGTAATAGGTGGTGACAGGTCCTCTTTATGGAGAGATCTGGGGTCTATAATGAATGTAAACATCCCATGTGACATTAATAGGTGTTGACAGGTCCTCTTTATGGAGAGATCTGGGGTCTATAATGAATGTAAACATCCCTTGTGACAGTAATAGGAGGTGACAGGTCCTCTTTATGGAGAGATCTGGGGTCTATAATGAATGTAAACATCCCATGTGACAGTAATAGGAGGTGACAGGTCCTCTTTATGGAGAGATCTGGGGTCTATATTGAATGTAAACATCCCATGTGACAGTAATAGGTGGTAAAAGACCCCTGATCCCTCCTTTGCACTTCACAGTATTCAGATTGCCATTTTTGGTGATTCTGAATACTGTATATTTTTTTTAAAACAGACGCCACTGGCACCTGAGTAGACAGGAAGTGACGCCATGAGGTCGCTTCCGCATTTACAATTAGAAGGCTGGAATGAAGCCAATCACAGCTTGGTTCCAGACTGTCAGCAGCCGGCAGTAGCCGAGGTGGCGGATTGGTGATCGGCCTTCCGGTGGATCGGGAGGCCTGGTAAGAGCGGCAGGAGGCGGCGGGAGGGGGGGTATGGAGGGGGGGAGAGTCCCCTCTCGCTCCTCCGGTATAACAGACGAGCAGCTTTTAGCCTCATCGGTTGTTATACTTGGAAAGCCGATCGCCCGCTCTACAAAACAGTAATGGGATGATGCCTGTAGCTGCGGGCATCTTCCTGGTATAACCCCTGGAAGTCGGGGCTGCACATCTGCGTACGCTCGGTGGGAAGGGGATAATAATGACTGTGTGTAATGTGTAGATGATTATGGGGGGTCCTGTTTCTTTATATTGGCAGATTGTGTACTTCCCCTGAGGAGTATTGGGCCGCTGTTTTCTGTCAGATGACGCTGGAGGGATACGGCTCGGGCTTTCTGTTAAAGAAGGAAGAAAAGAGACAAGGTAATATTCCAGATAAAGGTAAGTCAGCGCTATTTATTTTTGCCTGTTATAAGTTGTACTACAACATCAAAGCATTATAAATAAAAGGTACCCCGGATGTATCCTGACTCCTTGTGTCATAAATGACTGTATCCCCATCTTATTGCCCCAACTATAATTGCCCAAAAATATACTGACACAAAGATCGAAATAAATTGTCCGTTTTCTTTTGGCTGACGATCCTTTGGAGGCACTAAGTATCAAAAATGTTCCCCTTGTATCTGTGTAAACGACTTCCATGGTCCCTCCCTACCGCTCGGCACCGACTCGGAGATGAACCACATTCTGCAGATACACCATTGTAATTACCAATTAATCCACCATAACTGGCATTCCACCGGGGGGACCCCCATACCTTAGATGGGTCCCAATCATCTGATCACAGAAAGTTATTTTAAAATACCTCCAAAGACCCAACCGAACGTACCCTGCAAAATAAACAAAAACAACCAATACAACAAAAAAGTAAGCATAGAAGGAACCGAGCCGATGTAGGGAGGGAGGGAGGGAGGGAATGCTTCTCCTCCTCGTGTACTCCCAGGATGTCTGCTTTCACCTTGTCTCCCCCACACTCCTGGCTTTTTGCAGTCCCTCCCCCACACTGTCTGCCCAATCCCCTGCACCCCCATGTTCTCTGACAACATGTTTTTATCCCGACTTGCCCGTCTTCCCTGGGCTCCTAATCATTCTAGCACTACGTTGTTTTTTTTATGTTTGGGCTTCGAGCTAATACTCTGTACTCACAAAAAAGTGCACTGAGGTGAAGTAAAGTGGATTGTGTACCCCACTTTGTCATTTTATCCCTACAGGTGATAAGGCTTACCTGAACGTAAAATGAATATTATTTAGGAGATATCCTCCTCAGATGCAGCCGCTGAGGCCAGCGGTGGTGCATGCGCCCTGAAGGTCCGCCGGACCCTGCAGAAAAATCAAAGCTCCTTACCACTAAAAGGACTCCCACGCGCATGCGTGGGAGAGACCTTATTGCGACTCAGAAGCGCCGGAGCCCGCGACTGCGGAAGAGATGGCGAGGCAACGTGTCGGCCCCCTCAGCGCTGACCAGGTCGGGCTGCAGGGGCCTCGTTCTAAGGTATTTCATAGAAATTCATAATGTGCTAGTATTATGCGATGCATACTAGCACATTATGCCATGGTCTTGCAGGTTTCTTCTGTGGTTTAAAGCCGCTTTAATTTGCACTGGAACTGTAAAATCTAATCTAAAGTTGCTGATGTGTTAAACAGATGATATATTTTTTGGCAAATTGAACAATGAACACTTTTGTGAATAACCTTTTACATATACTATACTATACCCCCCTCTTTTATTACACAATCCCATGCTTACTTCAGTTTCCTCAGTCCCCCCCCCCCTTCACATCACAGTTTCCCCTTCACAGTCGTGTTCTGAAGGAATGAGGTGTCATGTGTGTATGGATTGACAATGGATCTTTTATGTGTATTAGATGATAATGCCTGTGTGTATATAATATCATGGACATCGATGAATGATGATGATGATGGCGTGTCCTGATTCTTTCCGGATTATGGACACTACTTCCCCTGAGGCGTAATGGTCCTCTGCTTCCTGCCACTTGATGCTTCTGGAGAGTCCGGTGTTCCGACATATAGTGTCCTCCTATCGGATAGTGTCCGCTCCGTACTGCGCATGCGCAGCGCTTGCGCAGTACGTAGCAGAAGGAGATGCCGAAAGTGTCCGAAGTTGATCAGCTGACCATCAGCTGTACACGGCGCTTCGGCAGTTCTTAGCGATGGCTGTGTAAGAGGGCCCCTCGCGGGCTCGCTTCGCTCGTCACGCTTCGGGCACGGCCTCGCTGCGCTCGCCAACTATTTATTCTCACTCTATGTCCACTTGGATAGTAGGGAATGAACCTGGACACAGGGTGAGAATAACAGCGCAGGCGCCGTGTACAGCTGATGATCAGCTGTTAAACTTCGGAGACTTTCGGCGTCTCGTTTGTCCTCCGTACTGCGCCTGCACAGTACAGGGCGGACACTATATGATAGGGGACTGTATTTGACAAGACACCGGGATACGGATCGCGCTTTCTGTTAAAGACGGAAGAAAAGACAAGAGCCAAGTAATGTTCAAGATAAAGTCAACAGCTTTATTTCTTATTTTTGCCTGGTATATGTTGGACGACAACAACATATTTTATAATCCAAGTGTAAAAAAGTGCACTGAGGTGAATTAAAGTGGATTGTGTACCCCGCTTTGTCATTTTTTTACCTACAGGTAATCCTATAATAAAACTTACCTGTAGGTAATATGAATATCCCGTAAACCTGTACGGTTTAGGAAATATCCACCTCGGATGCAGCCCCTGACGTCAGTGGCGGTGCATGCTCTCTGAAGGGCCGGCGGACGGTTCCGAAAAATCAAAGTTCCTCGCTGGAAACAGAACTCCCACCCACATGCGTGGGAGAGACCCCATCGCGCCTCCAGCCACACACAGCGTCGACGCCCGGAAGAGAAGGCGAGGCAACGTGTCTGCCCCCATAGTGCTGGCCAGGTTGGGCTGCTGGTGCCTCGTTCTAAGTTATTTCATAATGTGCTAGTATGCGATGCATACTAGCACATTATGCCATTGTCTTGCAGGGTTTTTTTTTTCTTCCGTGGTTTACTACCGATTTAATTTGCACTGGAACTGTAAAATCTAATCTGAAGTTGCTGATGTGTTAAAACAGATGAGATGGTATATATCTTGGCAAATTGACCAATTAACATTTTGGTGAATAGCCTTTTACATATACTATACTATAGTACACCCCCCTCTTTTATTACACAATCCCATGCTTGTTTTAGTTTCCCCTTGACAGTAGTGTTCTGATCTGAACACCCTTCACAATGGTATCTTCTCCCCCACCTTCATAGCACCTGAGCACACCTGTGTCCTCTGCCCTCCCCCTTTGCATCCTAACCCCCCTGCAACTCGACCCTCCTTCACATTACAGCCTTGGCACCTCTGGCCCCCTTCACATTACACAGCCCCCTGCATCTCTGGCCCCCTTCACATTACACAGCCCCCTGCATCTCTGACCCCCTTCACATTACACAGCCCCCTGCATCTCTGGCCCCCTTCACATTACACAGCCCCCTGCATCTCTGACCCCCTTCACATTACACAGCCCCCTGCATCTCTGGCCCCCTTCACATTACACAGCCCCCTGCATCTCTGACCCCCTTCACATTACACAGCCCCCTGCATCTCTGACCCCCTTCACATTACACAGCCTCTGCATCTCTGGCCCCCTTCACATTACACAGCCCCCTGCATCTCTGGCCCCCTTCACATTACACAGCCCCCTGCATATTTGGCCCCCTTCACATTACACAGCCCCCTGCATATTTGGCCCCCTTCACATTACACAGCCCCCTGCATATTTGGCCCCCTTCACATTACACAGCCCCCTGCATATTTGGCCCCCTTCACATTACACAGCCCCCTGCATCTCTGACCCCCTTCACATTACACAGCCCCCTGCATCTCTGACCCCCTTCACATTACACAGCCCCCTGCATCTCTGACCCCCTTCACATTACACAGCCTCTGCATCTCTGACCCCCTTCACATTACATAGCCCCCTGCATCTCTGACCCCTTCACATTACACAGCCTCTGCATCTCTGACCCCCTTCACATTACACAGCCTCTGCATCTCTGACCCCCTTCACATTACATAGCCCCCTGCACCTCAGGCCCCCTTCACATTACACAGCCCCCTGCATCTCTGACCCCCTTCACATTACACAGCCCCCTGCATCTCTGACCCCCTTCACATTACACAGCCTCTGCATCTCTGACCCCCTTCACATTACATAGCCCCCTGCATCTCTGACCCCTTCACATTACACAGCCTCTGCATCTCTGACCCCCTTCACATTACACAGCCTCTGCATCTCTGACCCCCTTCACATTACATAGCCCCCTGCACCTCAGGCCCCCTTCACATTACACAGCCCCCTGCAGATTTGGCCCCCTTCACATTACACAGCCTCTGCACCTTTGACACTTTCACATCCCCCCTGCAGCGCTGCCCCGTCCTACCTTATTTGGGCACACAGAGCCGGAGACACAGCAGCACTGAATAATGGGTGGGAGCAGGAGGTGCTGAAGTTAACCAGCAGTTGATTGGTTGCTAGGGCCGCATAGCAACCAATCACCTGCTGTTTAACTTGTGAAGTTATTTTCAGCAGCTCTGCGATAGTGACAGCGGCAGAGGGAGGCAGACAGAACCGGCACCTAAATGGCTGGATTGTGGCGTTCCAGATGGCACAGTGACTTGGTCCACATCTGGCCCACAGTCCGCCATTTAGTGATGCCTGCTTTAAATGTTAAAGAGGAGGGCCAGTCAAAAAAAATAAAATAAAAGTCAGCAGCTACAAATACTGCAGCTGCTGACTTTTAATTGAACACTTACCTGTCCCTGGGTCCAGCGATGCGAGGGATCGAAGCCCCGCTCGTCTCCCCCTCCGTTCAGTGGCGCCGGCATTGCAACTGTGGGCGCCGCACGCCATGATTGGCCGCTCAGTCACCTGAGACCTGTAATGGATCCCAGATGATTGACAGGAGGGAGGGAGCAGAGTGGAGCCCTTCCTGTGCCGAGGGGGAAGTGATGTCACCAGCCCAGGCACTGGAAGAGGCAGACTACGAGGGACCCCCTAGCAACAGGCATTTAGAGGTAAGTTAAAAAAAATATCCAAATGTTTTTTTTAATTTTTTTTAGGCACAATCATGACTTTTTTTTTTTTTTTAGGGTGGAACACCACTTTAAATAGAAGTTTATCATTATACATCCTTTGTCTTTGTGTTAGGTACTCACCAGAATGTCGATAGGATGTAATTGGAGCTGATCGCTCTACAGATGATGTTGCTCAATCTGGAAAACATGTATGTAAAGAAAAACGTAAGTCTCACATGCATAGTCATAAAAAATAATAGTGAGCTTGAAACAACCATATAACTGCAATATATAATGATATATTTCATTTTACTCACCACCAGCTCTTTGATGTGGACCCCTGCTGCTGACTCCAGGGACATCCTCTGCCAGAAGGCCAAGGCCATCTCTCAGCTTTGCCTCCCACTCTTGTAATTCAACAGGCTTTCCCCTAATATGCTCTCCCCGTAGACGCTTCTTCAGCTTTTTGATGACTGCCGCCCGACAATTATAGAATCTGCACATGAAAAATAAACATTATTAGTTACATAAAATAGAAACCAAACTGATTTATTTTTTTGAAAAGCAACCTGTCGTTTCACACAGTGATGGTTTTATACGTTACAATATTTCCATGTATGTTAATGTTCTCTTCTGTATGTGGCTGTGCCAAATAAATAGTTTTGTAAAGTAGAACTGTTACTTTTTATTGACTATTACACTGTGTATTTTTTACAAATGTGTGTTCTAAGAGTGAAAGAATATTGGAATAATTACCTGTGTCTGACACCAGTGGTGGGCCTGCAAAACTTGGAGACCACATTCACGGAGTCCCGGACTCGTCCCCAGCCTGCTGCCTTCTCGGATGTTGGCACGGTTTGGCAGAAGAGTGTCACTTTTTCTATTAGAACTGCAGCAACCAATGCAGCATTCTCCTCTTGGGTAAATACAGGCCCCCTTGATCTTTGTCATTGCTTTGGTGGGGTTGCTGCATGTCCAAGTCCGCACTCCCTGATGTAGTGGGGGACACATGTCTCCGTTTTTGGCCATGCTTCCGCTCCACTCCACCTCCACACTCTCTTCCAGGCCTTGGCTCCACTACACGCCTCCATTCACCTCCACTCCTCTCCCCTCCACTCCTCCTCTCCCCTCCACTCCTCCTCTCCCCAACAATACTCTCCCCTCCATGCCTCTCCTCCCCTCCACTCCTCCTCTCCTCAACAATACTCTCCCCTCTACGCCTCTCCTCCCCTCTATGCCTCTCCCCTCCACGCCTCTTCTCCCCTCCATCTTTCCCTCTACGCCTCCCGTCCCCTCCTATTCTCTCCTCCCCTCCACGCCTCTCTTCCCTGCTTCGCCCCTCACCTCCATGCCTCCCCTCCCCTCCACACCTCCCCTCCCCTCCCCTCCACGCCTCTCCTCCCCTACACGCCTCCTCTCCCCTCCACGCCTCCTCTCCCATGAGTCCCCTCCTCCACTCCTCCACTCCCCTCCACTCGCAGTCACGGCAACAACTCTCATACCGACACACTCACTAACACCAACATTCTCACTCCCAGACATTCTAATTGCAACAACAAAACTACCAAACCACACAAAAACAACTACAAAAACAACTATCTCACTCTCTGCTCTCTGCTCCTCCCAGCTCCCAAACCTCACCACACCAATGCACCCACAGTACACCCTCTCAAAATGGTGTACAGGGGCGGAGGCTATAGCTGGCTAGCCGCGTGTTGAAAACTAAACTAAAATACGAGATTGCGAAACATTACAAATGACCGCGATGTATTTACGAATGTACGAATCCATTCGAAGCACGCTAGTAGACTCGAATCAACGAAAACAAAACAATGTTACGAAACTACGAATCAACGGGAAAGGCAATCTCACAAAAGTAACAATTACTAAATTACGAGAAGTGTACCGAATAAACAAAAATGATTATCTAACAAAATTACGAATTTCGAATCAAAGAAAATTAGACAGAATTACGAATCATTAAGTATCAACGAAAATACAAACGACTCCGGATCAAACCGCGTCTTATGAAATTACGAATTGCTAGACTAACGGAATTATGAATTATATCGTTTAAAGTTTAACGAAAATACAACTGTCACGAAAATACGAACGAGTCCGAATATGAACCCTCGCGTATTATGAAATTATGAATCGTTACGAATCCACGGAAACAAGACGAAACGAAACTAAACTAAACAAATTTTTTGTTGTGCACATGTCTAGTTTGAATAGTTGAATGTTTGTTTTAATAAACAATCAATCTGTACAAAGACCCTTGCATAGAGGTTTCCTTTAATAAAATTGGCTAAAGTTTGTCTTTTTCAAGGAATAGAATGCAAAATTCCAAAACGTTTTGGCCCAGTCTTTTTCGGTAGTTTAGTTTTAGAGTTGGTCATTTTTCATTTCCCCGTTTTCCAACATCATTTTCTTTTGAACCGTTCGTTCTCTCATGCTCCTATCTGATGTTCACTTGAGTTCTTTCTCTTGATCTCACTTAGACGTTTTACCACACTCTCCCTCTATCCAACATGGTGTTGATTAGACACATTAATAAAACTTTACTCGGGTTCTTAAATTATCTCCCCCCAAGAGTCCAAATGGAACATTCATCGGCAACCCCAAGACCTCAGGTTAATACAGCAGTCACACCATATGTGCCAAATCCTGAAGATCCAGGGAGAGTTCAGGAACCATCTGTAGAAGACTCCACAACATTGCAATGTTTAATGAAGACTCGTACAACCTCATCCCCATAAGGGACTTATTGGCTGAAGGACAGTCAAGGACTGCCATGGTTTCACCATGTGTGTCTGAAGAAGCTTCCGGTTCCTCACAATGCACATGGCCCACAGTGGAGGAAATAGTACAGGAAGAAGAGGATACAGGAGATGATATACCAGAGGTTTATGGGGTTTCACGGTAATTATAAAATTGTGTTTACAATTTTATCTGCATCAATTCAAACTCTCCATTCTTCTGCATTTCTAATGTTTTTCTAATAAAGGATTCAGTATACAAACTGGACCTCGAAGACACGATTACACATGAGAAAAGGAGGACTCTATGAAAGGCATTCTTTGAAAGCACCAATGCTCAAGGAGTTTGCAACATATTTGAATGAAACTTTGGAGATGGAGAACTATAAACAGGAGGTATGAAAGCAGTACTGTACTAGATTTGGTTACTAAACTGTTAATGGATCAAAATAAAAACATTTAGCCTAGGTTCAGACTAGTGCGATGCAGGAACCAGCGCCGGTTCCCACATCTCTCCCGCAGGCAGGTCACACCGCCCTCTGCCAACCGCTGTGGGTGTCATTACAATGTTAATCACACCCCCAGAATGGTTCACAGATTGCAGTGCGAACTTTGAACTCACACAGGAATCGGACTGCTGAGAACACCCATGTGATCCGATTCCAGTGCGGGGAAAACACAAGTCCCTGCGCCATTTTCTGTGCAAATCCAATGCATACAGTTAATGCATGCGAATACAACTGTATGGCTGAACTCGCATTGCTCAGACATCGCATGTGATCGGCACCTATGGTGCGGGTATGAATCGCATGCGATGTCTGAGATCACACTAGTCTGAACCTAGGCTTAAATGCTGAAGAGGTCTTTCCAGGGGAGTGCCTTAGAGTGTGGCTCCACCTACTGGAGACAGAAAAACACGATGTTCACAAGCTCAGAACAGAAGCCCCTTTCCTTCAGGCATTTCTTGTGTAGGGTTTCTTGAGGACCCAGTGGTGAGTGAAGGCGGGGTCTGTTTGGGACGTCAGTTTACACATGGGGGTGTTACATAATGGACTGACCCAATGTCCTTGCTTGAAATTCCAATTCTGCATCTGACCAATGTTGTTCCGTCAGAATTGGTGACCCATCAAATTATGTAATGGAAGGAACGTTCCATCAGATGAATACTTACTGCACATTTGTAGCAGGTTTGATAATGTGACAGAACACCTGCAGTCACAAGGTGGCAGCGGACATTTTACTACACCCAGCTAAGTCTTGAATTTCAGTCATTTTAGCAATAAACTTAGTGGATATAAATGTAGTATGTTGAAATCTGTGATGCCGTTTTGAAAATAGCTGGATGCCAGCAGTAGGAAGCTGGAAGAGGCCATGATGGTACACCCCGCACTGGTCATCACTAAACCTTTAGACTGAAAATATAACCTGAAAACAGCATGGCAAATCTCCATATACTATATTGAGTCATATATACTCACTTTATTTGTTAAAGGACTGAAATTCAAGACGTAGCTGGGTGTAGCAAGATGTCCACTGTTGCTTTATGACTGCAGGTGTTCTTTCAGATTAGCAAACCTGCTCATGCACAGTAAGTATTCAGCTGACGGAATGTCACTCCCATTACCTAATTTGACAGGTTGCTAATTCTGATGGAACACTGGCTCTAACAGTGAGAATCGAGCAAACCCTGCCCATCGCTTGGTTCTCAGAGCTCCCTGAGCAGAGAGCTGGTGACTGTCAGTCGCTGCTCTCTGCTCTGCCCCCTCCTCGCTCACTTTAGTGCTGGGCTGTGGAGGGGGCAGGAGCAGCCGGCTCAGGTTCTCGGTGGCTCACTGGGAGCCTGAGCCGGGTGCTGGTCCAGGCATGTGGGCTGATCCCGACCATATGGTCATGACCCTTCCCGAGCATGGACTGGCTCTGTGACATCAGCCGACAGCGGGCTTCAGCCCTCTGAAAATGGTTCACAGGAGTGCAGAATGAACTGTGATCCACAGGAGAAGTACTGCCAAATGAGCTTCGGCTGTACTTCTCCTTGAATATGCCAGACAGATTTTCCTCTAAACTTATCAATCTGCTTCTCTGTGCCAACACTGCAGTACACCCTTCATCCAATTTATAATCAATTATGTTTTGTTTTCCCCCTAGGTTGAGGATGTGGCCAGATTCTTATATTTTATGAATCTAAAATATGTCCTAAGGACATAGGAAAAGTAAATACATTTTTTATCTCTTTGAAACGTCACCTTAAGAACCGGACCATAAGTGGCTACTTGAAGCACGTGAGACGCTTTGCAATCAGTTAAAGGGAACTAATCTCTCTGTGAAAGATCCTGAACTTTTTCAACATTGTACATTTTTTTTATGAACATCACCAACGATATAGAAAATAGGATAATGAAGCTCGTATCTCGTGAGAATGTCGGTAAAAGGTCATCTAATCTTTGGTTGTGCCGATTATTCTGACTTTGTCATTTCTTAGAACTTCCTGCAATGCTGTACCCTTCACATCAATTACAGGTTTGAAACCTTGATGACTGCCTCCAAAACTCCAACCGAATGCCGCTGGAGGTAGCAAAGGAGTCCTTTCTGGAAGCTAATCGGGAAAGACCAAAATAAATAGAATTTGGAAGTGAGCACCAAGTGTGATATTATATATTACCTGGAAGCAGTTCTGGTGCTTAAGCATCTTCAGAGACCAGGGGAGGTTAAGAACATGACAGTAAGTAAAAAAAAGTTACATAGTAGGTAAGGCTGAATAAAGACAAAAGGCCATCCAGGTTAACCTGCACATGTGTCAGTGTCTATATTTCCCATATCCCTGTATGTTGTGTTCTTTAAGATGCACATCCAAGAGTCTCATAAAAATCTCCATACTCCCCGCAGCCACCACTAATTGTGGAAGAGATCCACGTCCTCACTGCCCTGACAGTGAAAAAAAAACCTGCACAGTTTAAGGTTAAACCGCTTCTCCTCCAATCTCATTGTGTGTCCTCTTGTACTTCCTGAGACTGAATTGTTTTTCTATATGCTGGGATCACCATTGAGGTCTTTGTAAATCGCTATCATATCTCTTCTCAAGCGTTGTTTCTCCAGCGAGAAAAGATTTGGGGTTTGCAGTTGTTCCTCGTAATCGAGGTCCCCCAGTCCCCTTATTAGTTTTGTTGCCCTTCTTTGGACTCTCTCCAGTTCCAGCACATCCTTCCTGAGGACTGGTGACCAGAACTGGACAGAATACTCCACATGTGGTCTAACCAGAGTTTTATTAAGTGGCGCTATTAATTTATTTTTTTATGAATGCTAATATTTTGCCGGCTTTGGTAGCTGCAGCTTGGCATTGCATGCTATTGCTCAATCTGTCTTCTACTGGGACCACCAGATCTTTCTCCATCCTTGATTCCCCTAGGGAGTAGTTTGCATTCATATTTTTTTGCCCCCCCCCAAGTGCATTACTTTACATTTTTTCCACATTAAACCTCATTTGCTATGTATTTGCCCACTCCGTTATTTTTTTTAGGTCTTGCTGTAAAATTTCTATATTCTGATAAGTTATTGACCTGCTTATTTTTGTGTCCTTAAACTGAGATTGAGCTATTTATCCCATTCTCTATCATTTACGAATAAATAGAATAGAATTGGTCCCAAGACAGAGCCTTGGGGTACCTCACTTACCGCTCCAGACCATTCTGAATACACTTTATTTATTGCCACCCTTTGGACACACCACTGTAACCAGTTTTTGACCTAAGAACAAACGTGGCACACGAAGAACAAACATAGTCCACACCTTCAGACCTCGGCTTTTAGATTAAGCGCTTATAGGGAACTGTATTGAATGCCTTTGCAAAATCCAGATACACCAAATCCACAGGTCTTCCCCAGTCTAGATGGCAGCTCACTTCCTCGTAGAATGTTCACAGATTGGTCTGGCAAGAACAACCTTCAGTAAACCCATGCTGATGATGACTACTGAAGATTTTTCCTCAGTAAATTTTTGGATATAGTCCCTTATCATCCCTTCCAATTTACCAGTGATTGATGTTAGACTAACTGGCCTATAGTTCCCAGGGATTTGTCTCTGTCCTTTTTTGAATATTGGAACATTGTCTTTTCTCCAATCAGCTGGTACCAATCCTATCCAAAGATTAGGGACAATGGTTTGGCTATAACCCGACTGAGTTCTCTGAGGACTCTCGGGTGTAAGCCATCTGGTCCTGGTGATTTATTTGTATTAAGTTTATCTAGTCTTTCCTTCACTCTGGCCTCTGCTAGCCACAAGGGTACATCCTGTGATGTTTCACCAAAACTACTTCCCCAGTCGGTATACCCCCTCCTTGTGCTGTGTAAAAACTGAGGAGAAGGCATTTAGTACAATCTCTGGGTCATCCGTAACCATCCTCCCTTCCTCATCATTTATTTGGGCAATATGCTCCGATTTTGCATTTTTACTGTTAATCTATCCAAAAAAATCCTTTGGATTTTTTGTGTCTCTCCTAATCCTTTTTTTGCCACATTTATTGTGTTCTTGCACCTCCTTATTGCATTCCTTATAGTGTTTGTATGGTGACAATGACACATCCCCTTTATATTGTTTAAAGACTTTTTTTTTTTCTCTTTTAATGAGGCTTTTTACATTATGGTTTAGCCATCCTGGTTTAACCTTCACTCTTCTATATTGAATGCACTGTGTGATACCTTTTTGTTTTATAGGCTCCTAAAACATTCCCATGTTTCTTCCATGTTCAATGTTCCCAGGATTTGGTCCTGATTAATGTCATGTAGTAAAGACCACAGTTCAGAAAAAATTGCTCTTTTGAAATTTAGTGTTCTTCTGCTACCCTCGTGCCTACTTTTTCTATGTTTTACATGAAATGAGATCGTCCTACGATCGCTAGATCCCAAAATGTAAGAAATTGTGACTGCAGAAGATGTCTCTGCGTGTTTTATCTTTATTTTGTACTCCTAGGTTTACGAGTGGGAGAAGCGAGTGCACCACAGATACGTCACTTCCGAAAACACGGCCTCTTATCCAATCATTGGGGTTCAGCTACAGAAGACGGCCACAAACCAAGTAGCAGCATTTGCTTTGGAGGAACAAGAGGAAATGGTAATATGCTAAAGGACAGGATTTGGAGAGATAGAGAATAAAGTTGGAGTACTGATAATTTTTTTTTTTTTCAGTGGTTCAAAGTATACTTTGAGCAGGTAAGGCCAACCTTGCTGAAAGAAGACTCTCAGAAGAAGCAATTATTTTTGTCAACGTCTGGGCACAGCATTTACAATGTGTCACATGACCTACGGAGATATCACAAGAGGTAATTTAAAGGTTAAACTATGAAATTATCTGTGCAAAAAAAAACATGCAAGTCCCTGCTATTCAGGGCTTCTTTGGAGCTGTGTGAAGTTGGCACCCCATGTTTGTAAAACCTGAATAAAAATATACCATTCGTTTGTGCCGTGTTTGTGCTGATTTGTGCCGCAAAAATTAGCGTTTGTGCCGGTTCGGTTTCTGAGATATTAAACATTCAATTTAATGCAAGCCCCGCCCACTTTGCACCCCATGTCCCTGAATTTTAAAAACAAACGTGCCATTCGTTTGTGCCGCGTTTGTGCTGGTTTGTGCCGCAAAAATAAACGTTTGTGCTGCTTTGGTTGCGGAGATATTGTGCTTTATAGTTGCTGTAACCCCGCCCATTTTGCACCCCATGTTCCTGAATTTTAAAAACAAACGTGCCATTAATTTGTGCCGCGTTTGTGCTGGTTTGTGCCGCAAAAATAAATGTTTGTGCCGCTTTGGTTGCGGAGATATTGTGCGTTATAGTTGCTGTAACCCCGCCCATTTTGCACCCCATGTCCCTGAATTTTAAAAACAAACGTGCCATTCGTTTGTGCCGTGTTTGTGCTGGTTTGTGCCGCAAAAATAAACGTTTGTGCCGCTTTGGTTGCGGAGATATTGTGCGTTATAGTTGCTGTAACCCCGCCCATTTTGCACCCCATGTTCCTGAATTTTAAAAACAAATGCGCCATTCGTTTGTGCCGCGTTTGTGCTGGTTTGTGCCGCAAAAATAAACGTTTGTGCCGCTTTGGTTGCGGAGATATTGTGCGTTATAGTTGCTGTAACCCCGCCCATTTTGCACCCCATGTTCCTGAATTTTAAAAACAAACGTGCCATTCGTTTGTGCCGCGTTTGTGCCGCAAAAATAAAAGTTTGTGCCGCTTTGGTTGCGGAGATATTGTGCGTTATAGTTGCTGTAACCCCGCCCATTTTGCACCCCATGTTCCTGAATTTTAAAAACAAACGTGCCATTCGTCTGTGCCGCGTTTGTGCTGGTTTGTGCCGCAAAACTAAACGTTTGTGCCGCTTTGGTTGAGGAGATATTGTGCATTATAGTTGCTGTAACCCCGCCCATTTTGCACCCCATGTTCCTGAATTTTAAAAACAAACGCGCCATTCGTTTGTGCCACGTTTGTGCTGGTTTGTGCCGCAAAAATAAACGTTTGTGCCGCTTTGGTTGCGGAGATATTGTGCGTTATAGTTGCTGTAACCCCGCCCATTTTGCACCCCATGTTCCTGAATTTTAAAAACAAATGTGCCATTCGTTTGTGCCGCGTTTGTGCTGGTTTGTGCCGCAAAAATAAACGTTTGTGCCGATTTGGTTGCGGAGATATTGTGCGTTATAGTTGCTGTAACCCCGCCCATTTTGCACCCCATGTTCCTGAATTTTAAAAACCAACGCACCATTCATTTGTGCCGCGTTTGTGCTGGTTTGTGCCGCAAAAATAAACGTTTGTGCCGCTTTGGTTGCGGAGATATTGTGCGTTATAGTTGCTGTAACCCCGCCCATTTTGCACCCCATGTTCCTGAATTTTAAAAACAAACGCGCCATTCGTTTGTGCCGCGTTTGTGCTGGTTTGTGCCGCAAAAATAAATGTTTGTGCCGCTTTGGTTGCGGAGATATTGTGCGTTATAGTTGCTGTAACCCCGCCCATTTTGCACCCCATGTTCCTGAATTTTAAAAACAAATGTGCCATTCGTTTGTGCCGCGTTTGTGCTGGTTTGTGCCGCAAAAATAAACGTTTGTGCCGATTTGGTTGCGGAGATATTGTGCGTTATAGTTGCTGTAACCCCGCCCATTTTGCACCCCATGTTCCTGAATTTTAAAAACCAACGCACCATTCATTTGTGCCGCGTTTGTGCTGGTTTGTGCCGCAAAAATAAACGTTTGTGCCGCTTTGGTTGCGGAGATATTGTGCGTTATAGTTGCTGTAACCCCGCCCATTTTGCACCCCATGTTCCTGAATTTTAAAAACAAACGCGCCATTCGTTTGTGCCGCGTTTGTGCTGGTTTGTGCCGCAAAAATAAATGTTTGTGCCGCTTTGGTTGCGGAGATATTGTGCGTTATAGTTGCTGCAACCCCGCCCACATTGCACCCCATGTTCCTGAATTTTAAAAACAAACGCGCCATTCGTTTGTGCCGCGTTTGTGCTGGTTTGTCCCGCAAAAATAAACGTTTGTGCCACTTTGGTTGCGGAGATATTGTGCGTTATAGTTGCTGTAACCCCGCCCATTTTGCACCCCATGTTCCTGAATTTTAAAAACAAACGTGCCATTCGTTTGTGCCGCGTTTGTGCTGGTTTGTGCCGCAAAAATAAACGTTTGTGCCGCTTTGGTTGCGGAGATATTGTGCGTTATATGTTGTCAAACCACATTGACTTTACACCTTGTTATTAAAGCTTACATACAGAACCTAAACTCAGCTTGGGTTTCCTTAATGTAAAGCTCCTCCCACTGTACTGGCGCTGCACTTCATATTGTACCCTGAAAAAGGCACCTCTGCCGGGTTAGCCCCCCCATATCAAAATTTTTGAAAAAATCTTATGCAGTTTGTTAGATCTTTGTTAGATCAGGTTAGATCAACCGTTGTTTGCGTTAGATCTCACACAGAAGAAGCGATATTAACAGTTATTTGCTGGGGGGGCTAACTCGTCATCAGCCCCCCCTTATCAAAAAATTGACCAAACAGTTAGCTATTTTGGAAGCAATTTGTTAGATCCGGTATGATCAAGTGTTTTTAACGTTAGATCTCACATAATTAGAGACTGATTAAGTGATTAATGTGGGGGGGGCTGGCCCCTCCTTATTAAATTTTCGGCCCAAAAATCATTCAGGCTAATAGATATTCGTTACATCCGGTAAGATCAAGTGGTTTTAACGTTAGATCTCACATCATTTCAGAGATATTCCACATCAAAATAGAGATATTAGGTGGTACATATGGACAGGTTAGCCCCCCCTTATCAAATTTTCGGCCCAAAAATCATTCAGGCTAATAGATATTCGTTAGATCCGGTAAGATCGAGTGTTTTTAACGTTAGATCTCACATCATTTCAGAGATATTCCACATCAAAATAGAGATATTAGGTGGTACATATGGACGGGCTGGCCCCCCTTATCAAATTTTCTGGCCAAAAATCATTCAGGCTAATAGATATTCGTTAGATCCGGTAAGATCAAGAGGTTTTAACGTAAGATCTCACATCATTTCAGAGATTTCATATTCTTTGCCAATAACAACATCCAAGTTAGTAGTTAATTGTTAGATGAAGTTATTATTGCATTAAACCTAGCATGCACATGGCAGAAATCAGTAATAATCGCAATGTAAGTAGGGATAAAAGCTTGTTGCAGTTTGATCAGTGAGATGTTTTATTTAATCTATGATAAATACATAACAATTCGTTATTTTATATGAGAAGTTAGGCCCCTGTGGCAGTAGCTTAAAATTAATAAATTTTGGCATCGCTGCTCTAAATTGTGGGCACAACTGGAACAGGCCCAGACTGACATTCTGCTGCCAGGGGCTCTGTGGTGCTATGACCAACTACCGCCTGTGCTGAAGTCACAACCCATAATGGGTACGACACTCCGCATATGCTCCCAGGTCAGCACACAGAACCGGCTTTCTTCCCTGATTCCCCATTGCTCCCTATCATAGAAAAAACGTGGTTCCTCCCTGGTCTGGAACCGCAAATGTTTCGGACCCTAAGCCAAACAGGTAGGGTCCAGGCATCCCACTTCCTAACGGGAGGCCAATGGCCTTCCACAGTAGTGCTAATGAGCCCTTCAAACTTTACTTGTGGACAGCGCTACAATTACAACACTTTCTCAATACTTTGCCTAATCCACAGGGATTTAATCGTCCCCTGACGTCCTTTGAAGCATACTGTTCCAAAGAGGGTTCCCTTCCACAGGCTCTATCCAAAACATACGCCCTCTTCAACTGTCCGGCTGAACAACCACACTTACCGTTCTTGAACAAATGGGAAAGTAAGCTGGGGCGTACATTTACATCTGCTCAGATACAACATGTCCTCAGATTTTCGTTGAAATCATCGGTTTGTACAAAAATTAAAGAGACCAACTATAAACTGTTAACAAGGTGGTACCTCACCCTGCAACTACTGACCAATGTTGGAGATGCCAGGGGGATGGAGGAACACTACTTCACATATTTTGGTCGTGCCCTAAATTGATCCACTTCTGGGAGACAGATAAACCACGCAAAAATTTATGGAATACAAGGTTCCTGGTGATCCAGCTTTTTCCTGCTACATGTCTCCTCCATCTGAGCCAAACTCTATAAAAACTCCATTCCAAATGAGATGGAAGATCTAGTACTCACTGCACAACACCAACAGGAAAAATACTCTAACACTTGGGGACTATGGAACCAGTTTGTCGTTTCCGCAGAGGGTACTGCCCTTCTTGGGACTTAATGTCACAGATAAGTTCCGGAGCCCGTTTACCATAGTTATCCTGAACCAATGCCATTTCACCCCCCCCCCCCCCCCCCCCAGCCTTACCTCCCCCCCCCCCCTTCTCTCCTCTTACCTTTTCCATCCTTTTTTCCTTACCTTCTTTGATTATTGAAAATGAGAAAATAGTTTTGGGAGACAGCGGGTCTTGCTCCACAGCCCATTTTCCATCTTTAATAAAAACTGATAGGCCAGGAGGTGAGCAGCCTTTTGAGCAGTGTGCCGAAAAATGTTTTCAAAGAAATTGAGCGTGCCGATTTGATAACAAAAAAGTCAACTTCACAATCTCAATCACGAAAAGGATTTTTTATAAAGTAAATGCTGTAAACTACTTTAGTAGTGAGAAATTAACATCCTGCACTCTCACGCCTCAGATCAACCCCAATTCATACACCTTCACACCTCAGATCACTGTATCACCTGCAAATCTGCCCCACCACTGTACCCCCCTGCTCAACTGCCCCACCACTGTAACCCCCTGCAAATCTGCCCCACCACCGTACCCCCATGCTCTTCTGTCTCACTGCTGAACCATCTTCTCATCTGTCCTAACACTGAACTTATCTGCTCATCTGCCCCACCACTGTAACCCCCTTTCTCATCTGTCCCACCTCTCTAACCCCCTTTCTCATCTGCCCCACCACTGTAAACCCCTTTCTCATCTGCCCCACCACTGTATCTCCCGCACATCTGTCCCACCTCTGTTCCCCCTGCTCATCTTCCCCACCTCTGTAACCCCCTTTCTCATCTGCCCCACCACTGTAACCCCCTTTCTCATCTGCCCCACCTCTGTAACCCCCTTTCTCATCTGCCCCACCACTGAAACCCCTTTTCTCATCTGCCCCACCTCTGTAACCCCCTTTCTCATCTGCCCCACCTCTGTAACCCCCTTTCTCATCTGCCCCACCTCTGTAACCCCCTTTCTCATCTGCCCCACCACTGTAACCCCCTTTCTCTTCTGCCCCATCACTGTACCTCCTGCACATCTGTCTCACCTCTGTTCCCCCTGCTCTTCTGCCCCACCGCTGTAACCCCCTGCTCATCTGTACCACTAATGTACCTCCTTTCTCCTCTGCCCCGCCACTGTACCCCCCTGTACATCTGCCCCACCTCTGTTCTCCCTGCTCTTCTGCCCAACCACTGTAACCCCCTGCTCATCTGTCCACCAATGCACCTCCTTTCACATCTGCCCCACCGCTGTACCCCCCTGCTCTTCTGTCCCACCACTAAACCCCCTTCTCATCTGCCCCATCACTGAACCCCTCCTGCTCATTTTCCCACCACTGTAACCCCCTTCTCATCTGGCCCAACACTAAACCCCTCCCCCGCTCATCTGCCCCATCACTGTACCCCCCTGCTTTTCTGTCCCACTGCTGAACCCCCTTCGCATCCCTCCCACCACTGCACCTTCTGCACATCTGCACCACCACTGTACCCCCTTGCTCTTCTGCCCCACCACTGTAACCCCCCTGCTCATCTACCCCATCAATGTACCATTTTTCTCATCTGCCCCACCACTGTACCTCTCTGCACATTTGCTCCACCGCCATATTCCCATGCTCTTCTGTCTACTACTGAATCACCTTCTCATCTGCCCTACCACTGTAACCCGCTTTTTCATCTGCCTTACTAATGTACCTCCTGCACATCTGTTTCACCTCTGTACCCCCTGCTCTTCTGCCCCACCTATGTTCCCCCTGTTCTCCTGCCCCACCACTGTAACCTCCTGCTCATCTGTCCCACCAATACACCTCCTTTCACATTTGCCCCACTGTTCTACCCCCCCTGCTTTTCTGTCCCACCACTGAACCTCCTTCTCATCTGCACCAAAACTGAACCCCCCCTGCACATCTGCCCCACGGCTGTACCCTCCTGTTCTTCTGTCCCACATCTAAACCCCTCCTGCTCATTTTTCCCACCACTATACCCTCTTCTCATCTATGATATGTGTGATATGCAGAGTGGTAAAAGGAAGCAGAGATGAGACACATCTACTTGTCCTGGCACACTCATCCTGCTGATTCACCTCTTGCAACCAGCCCACGTGTTTGTATGTGATGTATGTGATGTATGGGATGTATGTGATGTGTGGGATGTGTGGGATGTATGGGATGTATGTGATGTCACATACGAGCATCTGGAATGGATGTGCAATGATGAGCTCAGGTCAGGGGTATTTTCTGAAAGCAGTGGGCTTGTGTGCAGGATCATAAGTTGGGCCCCCGCAGCTGAGGAAAAGTTTTTGCGCCGCAGCAAAAGTTGGGTGTGATTTTCATTGCGCTGAATATAAGGGGGGGGCAGCCCGTCCATATGTACCACCTAATATCTCTATTTTGATGTGGAATATCTCTGAAATGATGTGAGATCTAACGTTAAAAACACTCGATCTTACCGGATCTAACGAATATCTATTAGCTTGAATGATTTTTGGCCCGAAAATTTGATAAGGAGGGGCCAGCCCCCCCCACATTAATCACTTAATCAGTCTCTAATTATGTGAGATCTAACGTTAAAAACACTTGATCATACCGGATCTAACAAATTGCTTCCAAAATAGCTAACTGTTTGGTCAATTTTTTGATAAGGGGGGGCTGATGACGAGTTAGCCCCCCCAGCAAATAACTGTTAATATCGCTTCTTCTGTGTGAGATCTAACGCAAACAACGGTTGATCTAACCTGATCTAACAAAAATCTAACAAACTGCATAAGATTTTTTCAAAAATTTTGATATGGGGGGACTAACCCGGCAGAGGTGCCTTTTTCAGGGTACAAATTGAAGTGCAGTGCCAGTACAGTGGGAGGAGCTTTACATTAAGGAAACCCAAGCTGAGTTTAGGTTCTGTATGTAAGCTTTAATAACAAGGTGTAAAGTCAATGTGGTTTGACAACATATAACGCACAATATCTCAGCAACCAAAGCTGCACAAACGTTTATTTTTGCGACACAAATCAGCATAAACCCGGCACAAACAAATGGCGCGTTTGTTTTTAAAATTCAGGAACATGGGGTGCAATGTGGGCGGGGTTGCAGCAACTATAACGCACAATATCACCGCAACCAAAGCGGCACAAACGTTTATTTTTGCGGCACAAACCAGCACAAACGCGGCACAAACGAATGGCGCGTTTGTTTTTAAAATTCAGGAACATGGGGTGCAAAATGGGCGGGGTTACAGCAACTATAACGCACAATATCTCCGCAACCAAAGCGGCACAAACGTTTATTTTTGCAGCACAAACCAGCACAAACGCGGCACAAACGAATGGCGCTTTGTTTTTAAAATTCAGGAACATGGGGTGTGAAGTGGGCGGGGCTTGCATTAAATTGAATGTTTAATATCTCAGAAACCGAACCGGCACAAATGCTCATTTTTGTGGCACAAATCAGCACAAACACGGCACAAACGAATGGTATATTTTTATTCAGGTTTTACAAACATGGGGTGCCAACTTCACACAGCTTGTATAAAGATATGTGGGGGGAATCAGAAGTGAGAGATCTGCCCAGAGACATCACAAGGTGGATGATCTGATTGGTGATTGGTGGAATACTCATCCAATAGGAGGAAGCAGAGGACAGGAAACATGAGTGATTTATTTATAAAGCTGCAGGTCCCGGGGCCGTCATCTTCATCCTAAACCTCACTTCACTACCTAGTGTGTCACTGACCAGGAACAAGCATGCAGGAGGTCAGATTGTTCAGCCTTCACTGGCTGCATGCTTGTTCTGGGTCAGTGACACACTACATAGTGTAGCCAACATTGAGGTGACAGCCCTGGAGGCACTCTTTTAAAGTGTATCTATAGGCAAACATATTTATGTTTCAGTTTTATGTGTGGTGATTGTTTGGGACCCCTGTCAGGTATTTACTGCTATCAAGTACTACATTAGAGCGATTTCCCCTCACTTCCTGTCCCTTTGACGACATTTCACCAGACAGGAAGTGAGAAGAACTCTCCAACAGCAACACAGACAGAAATAAAAATCCTTTTCTTTAGTAGAGTAGGGGAAGGATTAGAACCCCTATCAGATCTTTATTTCTGTCTGTGTCCCTGGTGTAGATTTTCTTTCATTTCCTGTCTCATAAAACGTTGTCACCAGGACAGGAAGTAAGGGGAAATCTCTCTAATGGAGCCCTGGATAGCAGTAAAAACCTGACAGGGGTTCTAATCCTCCCCCACTCCTTCCAAATCTAGAACAATAGGATTTGTCTAGACACACACTTTAATATCCACAATGAGAATTCCTACATTTCTGTCCTCACAGGTTGTTTTACATGACCAATCCATGGATCTGTGATTGCTCCTCCCCCTCACTGTGATTGGCTGTGATGATTGTCACTATGAATACAGCTAGTGCTAGTCTTATTCCTATTGGTTATGATGTAGAGGGGGCGGGGATTGTGGACAGGTGACGGGGGTATACAGTCTTAGGAAGTGGAAATCCTCGGCTCTGTATATGGGAATATTAATCAATGATTGGATATAGATAGAATGATGGGATGGATTGGACGATGACTACAAACACCATTAAACCCTTCAGTCCCGGCAGCCAAGCAATCATTCCATTTCCTCTATGGCCCTATTCATCTGATAAAGAGAAATAATTTTCATATGATTTACTAATGATGAAATGACATGACTAAGTGCTTATATGCTAATGTTAGGTTCTTTATATAATAACAGGTTCTCTGTCTAGAATGACTTTACAGAATGATTTTATTAGAACAAATTGTTGTTCTCCGGATCCTTGGAAGATCTTGTTGGGGAACATAGAGACAGTTGGTCTTCTTCTTCTACAATGAGGGATTTGGGAGTCTGGAGGTGGGACAAGCTGATAAGGTGTTCAGAGATAACAGAAATGAATGTCTCTTGTAATGAATGATGTGCTGCTTGTACAAATTCTTCAGTGAATGATTCCATCTGTAAAATGTTGATGTTTGGGACGGTCCTCCATGACAACTGTCCAGGATTGGAGGGTAAAAGCCTCCCGATTGATGAAGAGGTCAGATCCTTGGTCCATCTGCCATGTCTAATGCCGCGTACACACGGTCGGACTTTTCGTCTACAAAAGTACGACGGACACCGATGGACTAAAGCTGGCTGACAGTCCGATCGTGTGTGGGCTTCCCCGGACTTTCAGCGGACTTTTCCAGCCTCAAATCTGACGGACTTTAGATTTGAAACATGCTTCAAATCTTTACGTCGTAACTACGCCAGACCCAGAAATCCGCTTGTCTGTGTGCTAGTCCGACGGACAAAAACCCACGCTAGGGCAGCTATTGGCTACTGGCTATCAACTTCCTTATTTTAGTCCGGTGTACGTCATCACGTACGAATCCGTCGGACTTTTGTGTGATCGTATGTAGGCAAGTCCGTTCATAAGAAAGTCTGCCGCAAGTCTGCCAAAAGTCCGCCAAAAGTCCGTCGAAAGTCTGTCGGACAGGCTGTCGGACTTTTGTAGACAAAAAGTCCGACCGTGTGTACGCGGCATAAGGATCTCCACACATCTTCATCTCTACTTTCTAATCTTTACTTTTACTTTGTAACTCTTCATATAAATAAACTTTCAGAACCTTCACCGGGATCAGATGTTGTTATTTCCTCATCACATTCCACAAGAACTTTGTACCCCCCCATGGAACACATCCATCATTTTATTGAGACACACAAGGCTTCCTATGGTCAGGATTGTCTTACAATGTTACATTTTCCTATATATAAGACACAATCACATCACAGAATGGAACAAATAGATCTCCTTTGCTTGGTATGACCGGTGTTCATGTTACTGTAAAGCTAAAACTAAAACACACGGATATTTATTTCTATTACAATTATTGTTCTTTGCTTTCTTGTTCAGAATGACTATTACAGATTAATGTCCGGTATTTTGTAACATTACATGTATTGAACATTTATGCCGCGTACACACGGTCGGACTTTTCGTCTACAAAAGTCCAACGGACGCCGACGGACTAAAGCTGGCTGGTAATCCGATCGTGTGTGGGCTTCTCCGGACTTTCAGCAGACTTTTTCAGCCTCAAATCCGACGGACTTTAGATTTGAAACATGCTTCAAATCTTTACGTCGTAACTACGACGGACCCCGAAATCCGCTCGTCTGTGTGCTAGTCCGACGGACAAAAACCCATGCTAGGGCAGCTATTGGCTACTGGCTATGAACTTCCTTATTTTAGTCCGGTGTACGTCATCACGTACGAATCCGTCGGACTTTTGTGTGGTCGTGTGTAGGCAAGTCCGTTCGTTAGAAAGTCTGCTGCAAGTCCGCCGAAAGTCCGCCGGAAGTCTGTCGGACAGGCTGTCGGACTTTTGTAGACGAAAAGTCCGACCGTGTGTACGCGGCATTACACTTACATATCTAGTATATGGATAATAATTTTTCATGTTAAATTCCTTTTTCATGAGACTTTAGCGTTCTACTTATCTATGTTCATTCTTTAATCATATTCAAGTATTATGGAGGTCTAATTGTTGTATTCAATGGCTTAGTGGTCTGCACTCAATGAGAAAAATCACTCAGGTTATGGGTTCAAATCCCAACCATACTGCCCCTTGCCTAAGGTTGTGACTTTTCAAGCGCATAAGCGAACACCCAATGTAAACCAACACCCTGCGTGTTCACTAGGGATGAGCTTCGTGTTCGTGTTCACGCCAAATTCGAGTAGCGCGTCATGGCCCATAATTCACTGCGGCATCGCAGTGCATTGCTGGCTGATGATTGGCCAAGCATGCACTATGACCCGCATGCTTGGCCAATCACAGCGCCTTCTGTACAGAGAGCCATAATTGGCCAAGGCCAGGGTGACTTTTTTAGGTGTCAAGTGACGCAACACGTAGGAGGAGTCAGTGACGTAAAGCATTGAGGCTGGTCAGCAGCTCGTTGCGAGCAGTGTGAAGACTCACCATGCCCCAAGCTGCTGATTGTTTTTTCCATCCAGGCACTAATTATCCAGGCTTATGTGAGTGTACCTAGTGAAGTGCTTCTATTTTAAAGCAATCGTTCATTTCGCAATAATGTCTCTTCTTTTTATTTTATATATCCGTGGTAACTGAGAACATTCATCCGGGAGACCCTTACACTATACAGCAATATTGGGGATATTTGTGAACAGATCTAACTTTGGCACATATGGAATTTCGCTCAATAGTACACATTAGTGCAATGCATACTCTCTACAATTAAGAACGGCTATCAACATACAGCTCCAAATTATAATCTAGCCATAAGAGGGAATTTTTTGAATCGTATTGATATTGGACAATATACATAGTAATCATATTTACTTATTAGTACAGGTGGCAACCTGTGTTTCATTCACTCTGTGGAGCATATTATTATAATTCAGTGGCTATAGTGTTTCTGACCTGACCACGCTTATATGTATTTATTTTTTATTTTATATATATGCATCCCAGTTGTTGTGTGTATATATATATATATATATATATATATATATATATATATATATATATATATATATATATATATACACTGTATTCAGTTTAGCTAGATCCGTTCCTGTTATTCTCTTACTAATATACTGACAGGCAGGCAGGTGTTTTTACAGTATTTACAGTTAGTGTACTGTGTACCCTGCACAGTTGCACCTATAGCTACCTGAAAACAAGTGCTGATGTTTTTCTTCTGATCCTATTAATACCACAGGCAGGCAGCTTGAAGTATTTACAGATAGTGTACTGTGTACCCCTGCGCAGTTGCACCTATAGCTACCTGAAGACAAGTGCTGGTGTTTTTCTTCTGATCCTATTCCCAGGCAGGCAGCTTGAGGTATTTACAGTTAGTGTACTGTGTACCCTGCACAGTTGCACCTATAGCTACCTGCAGACAAGTGCTGGTGTTCTTCTTCTGATCCTATTAATACAACAGGCAGGCAGCTTGAAGTATTTACAGTTAGTGTACTGTGTACCCTGCACAATGTGCACCTATAGCTACCTGAAGACAAGTGCTGGTGTTCTCATACTAATAATACTACAGGCAGGCAGTTGATTCTGCTAGCTGCAGTATAATCAGTATATATATATATATATATACATCTCAGTTTTGTGCAGCTACATCTCACTGCAGGCCATTAGTATGTCTGGAAGGCCAACAAGGAGAGGCAGACAGTCACAAGCCAGTAAAAGAGGGCAAGCAGGCTCTGTGTCTAGAGGCAACAGTGCTGGTCATGGACACGATGCATCCTCATCAGCACGTGGCCGTGGGACATGCTTGTCCTTTTTTTAGGCAGCTGGCCGTGTTGAGCCGCAACATGCGGAAGACTTGGCAGAGTGGATGACCAAGCCGTCCTCATCCTCCTCATCCTATCTTACCCAGGCTCAGGGTACTTTGTCTGGCAAAGCAGCTGCCAATGCGGCCTCTTCCCTCGGCTCAATGGCATCAGTCACTCCTTCCCTAGTCCCACAATGTCCTCCTGAGGAGTCCCCCGAACTGTTTGACCACAGTGTTGGGTACTTGCTCCAGGAGGATGCCCAGCATTTTGAAGGCTCTGATGATGGTACCCAGCTAGAGGAAGGCAGTAACGTGAGCCCAGAGAGAGGGGGTGCACAAGGAGGACAGCAATCTGGCAGCCAAGCCATGTTCCCCCAGCTGCAGCCTACTGCCAGGTTTGCTCCAGTGATGAGGAGGAAGGGGATGATGAGGTCACTGACTCCATGTGAGTACCAGATAGGAAAAAGAAGGAGGAGGCACATCACCAACGAGGCAGGATGCCCTCCAGGGGCCTGCTTAAGGGCAGCACACTGACTGCCTCACACCGCAGAGCTCTGCATGTGCAGGGCGCTGCTGTCTCTGCGCATTATTCCAAAAGTTCTTTGGTGTGGGCCTTTTTTGAGACGAGTGCATCAGATCGCACCGCTGCTATTTGCAACATATGTCTAAAGCGTACCTCGCGTGGCCAAAACATCACCCGCTTGGGAACCACATGCTTGACCAGACGTATGTTGACCTGCCATGCAGTTCGTTGGCAAGCGTAACTAAAAGACCCACACTAAAGAACAAAGAGGGCCTCTCCTTGCTCCTCATCAGCTGGGATCTCCAACCCCACTATACCTTCAGTCCTCTCTGAGACCTGCACTGAGAGGAATGAAGGTGTAGAATTAGGTGTGTCACAGCCAAGTACTTGCGGGCAATCTGCTATCGGTACACCAACATCACATTGTACCAGGCAAATTTCCCTGCCCCAGCTGCTGAACCGCCGAAAGAAGTTCGCTCCCAGCCATCCACGTGCCCAGCGGTTGAATGCTAGCGTGGCTAAATTGCTAGCACTTCAACTGCTGCCTTTTTAGTTGATAGACTCTGCCCACTTCCGTGAGTTTGTGGAATGTGTGGTTCCTCGGTGGCAGGTTCCCAAATGCCACTTTTTCTCACGGAAGGTGATTCCGGCTCTCTACCAGCATGTGGAAGGCAATGTCTTGGCCTCACTGGACAGGGCAGTCAGCGGTAAGGTGCATATTACCGCTGACTCATGGTCCAACAGGCATGGAAAGGGACGTTACCTATCTTTCACGGTACATTGGGTGACTCTGCTGGCAGCAGGAAAGGATGCAGGACAAGGTGCAGTAGCGTTGGAGGTTGTTCCGCCACCATGCCTCCAAAATTCTACTACTGGTGATTCTGACACACCTCTCTCCTCCACCCCTCCTCTTCTCCTTCCTCCATGGCCTCTTCCTGTGCTTTGTCCTCGGAACCAGCAGTGCTCCGTAGGCATTCAAGGGGCTACGCAAGTACACAGGCCAAAAGATGCCATGTGGTGCTTGAGCTGGTGTGCTTGGGGGACAGGAGCCACACTGGGGCAGAGATTCTGTCAGCTCTGCAGGGGCAGGTTCAGAGGTGGTTGACGCCACGTCAGCTTAAGGCAGGAATGCTCGTTTGCGACAATGGCACCAACCTCCTCTCCGTCCTCCGACAGGGAAAACTGACCCATGTGCCCTATTTGGCTCACGTCCTTAACTTGATGGTGCAGCAGTTCTTGGGCAGGTACCCGGGCTTACAGGATGTCCTGAGGCAGGCCAGGAAAGTCTGTGTGCATTTCCGCCGGTCATATAATGCCAGTGCTCGACTGGCTGACCTCTAAAAGGAATTTAACCTGTCCAAGAACCGCCTAATCTGTGACATGCCCACCAGGTGGAACTCAATGCTGGCCATGCTTCAGCGGCTGCACACGCAGCAGAAGGTCATCAATGAGTACCTGTGCGACTATGGCACCAGGACAGGGTCAGGGGAGCTTGTTATTTTTCCCCACGCCAGTTGTCCATGATCATGGATGCATGCACTGTCCTGTCACCATTTGAGGAGGCCACGAGGATGGTGAGCAGTGACAGTGCATGCATCAGTGACACTGTCCCTCTTGTCCACCTGTTGGAGCACACGCTGCGTGAAATAATGGACAGGGCACATGAGGTAGAACAGAGGCAGGAAGAGGAGGAATTCCTTACCTCTCAAGGCCCCCTTTATCCAGACAGTGTTCCTGCGTGCCCGCCAATCACACAGGAGGAGGAGGATTGTGTCAGCATGGAGGTGGAGCCTGGCACTCAGCATCAGCAGCAGCCTTCAAGGGATCATTTACAGTCCCAAGAAACCCATGGACTTGTACGTGGCTGGGAGGAGGTGGCTGCGGATCATGTCATCCTTATTGACCCAGAGGGCTTCGGACCGAATGCCTCAGCAAACCTATGCATGGCCTCCCTGATCCTGCAAAGCCTGTGGAAGGATCCCCGTATTTGTGGTATCAAGGGGAGGGATCATTACTGGCTGGCAACCCTCCTTGATCCAGGTTACAAGGGTAAGGTTGCGGACCTTATCTTGCCATCACAGAGGGAGCAGAGGATGAAACATCTTTGGGATTCCTTGCAGAAAGGTCTGTGCAACGCGTTCCCAGAGACTGGGAGGTTACAAACTCCTGTTTCTGGACAACATGTTGCTGAGGCTTCGGTCAGTCAAAGAAGGAGCGGTGGAGAAGGTGACCATTTGTCTGACGCGTTCAGACAGTTTTTTAGTCCGCAGCTCCAAGGTGTGGTCGCTTCCAGCAACCATTGCCAGCGTCTGTTTTTACATGGTGCAGGAATACCTAGGGGCACCTTTCCCGCTGAAAATCCTCTGGGTTACTGGGTCTTGAGGATGGATCACTGGCCAGAGCTTGCACAGTATGCAATTGAGCTACTGGCCTGTCCTGCATCCAGCGTTCTTTCGGAACGCACATTCTGTGCTGCTGGAGGCTTTGTAACTGATCACAGGGTGCGGCTGTCCACCGACTCGGTCAATCGACTGACCTTCATAAAAATGAATCAGTCTTGGATCACCACCAGATACCAAGCACCTGATGCTGATGTAACTGAATATATTTTTTTTAAATGTCAGATTCCTTCAAGACTGCCTATGCTGATGCTGGGTGACTATCCTGTTATGCTGAGTGACTATCCTCTTCCTCCTCAATGATCATGCTGATAGCTTGTAAGAACATTTTTGGTTCTGGGTGCCACCACCAGTGCTAAGGCCCAATTTTTCAGCCCCTGTTTAACAGGGACATGTAGTTACAATTCTTGATATTTCACAGCAGGGCCCGTTTCAGCTCCCACCAAGAGTAACTGTGAGGGCTTACAGTGTTGTGGCACCAGCACCACCACCACCACCACCACCAAAGGCCCAATTTTTCTACCACTGTTCAACAATGGCATGTAATTACAATTCTTGATCTAATATTTCACAGCAGGGCCTGTTCCTGCGCCCACCAAGAGTAACTGTCAGGGCTTACAGTGTTGTGGCACCAGCACTACCACCAAAGGCCCAATTTTTCTTCCCCTGTTCAACAGGGGCATGTAATTACAATTCTTGATCTAATATTTCACAGCAGGGCCCGTTCCTGCGCCCACCAAGAGTAACTGTGAGGGCTTACAGTGTTGTGGCAACACCAATACCTAAGGCCACAATTTCTGCTGAGTATATAGGGCAGGCCCCTACTTTCAAACATCCAACTTACAAACGACTCCTACTTGCAAACGGAAGGAGACAACAGGAAGTGAGATAAAATCTACCCCTAGGAAGGGAGATTCTCTCCTCTAATGCCCTGTATACACGATCGCACATTCCGACAACAAAATATATCGGATTTTTTTTCCAACGGATGTTGGCTCAAACTTGTCTTGCATACACACGGTCACACAAAGTTGGTCAGAAGTTCCGAACGTCAAGAATGCGGTGACATACAACACGTACGAGGAGCCGAGAAAAATGAAGTTCGATAGCCAGTGCTGCTCTTCTGCTTGATTCTGAGCATGCGTGGCACTTTGTGCGTCAGAATTGTCTATACACGATCGGAATTTCCGACATCGGACTTTGTTGTCGGAATATTTTAGGCCCGGGTCTCAAACTTTGTGTGTCAAAAATTCTGATGGAAAAAGTCCGATGGAGCCTACACACAGCCGGAATTTCCAACAACAAGCTCCGATCACACATTTTCAGTTGGAAAATCCTATCGTGTATACAGGGCATTAGAGTTAATATGGGAAAAACGTGTCTCCTCTTCACTGATACTTTATCACCAATCCTTGTTTCGCTAAAACCCCCAAATTTTCAAAAAACATTTGTCATTGGGACAAAAAGTGAGGTGAAATCTTCTGAAGAGGAGCACAGACAGCAAAACAAATGTCACAGGTGTGATAACCCTTCCCTATGTTTTCCAAAAAGCTTAAAAATAGATTTTTTGGCTGGAGCTACTCTTTAAAAATGTACCAGTTCAAAATTACAAACAGATTCTACTTAACAACAAACCTACAGTCCCTGTCTTGTTTGCACCACCTGTATACTGCTGTACAGAGTATATAGGGCCTGGTGGCCCCACACCTTTCCTTATTTTAATTTGGGTGCGGGGTTCCCCTTAATATCCATACAAGACCCACAGGGCCTGGTAATGGACTGGGGGGTACCCATGCCGTTTGTCTCACTGATTTTCATCCATATTGCCAGGACCCGACATTACATTAAAGCCGCAAGCAGTTTTAAATGACTTTTATTCCTTTAAAAATGTCATTTTGTGCAGGGACTGTTCTAAGCACGGGAAACACGCGTCACTTTACAGGCATACTATAGACACCCCCCAGGTACGATATTTAAAGGAATATTTCACTTTTTTTCACTTTAAGCATCATTAAAATCAATGCTCCTGAAAAAACGGACGTTTTTAAAACTTTTTTTTGCATTGATCCATGTCCCTTGGGGCAGGACCCGGGTCCCCAAACCCTTTTTAGGACAATAACTTGCATATTAGCCTTTAAAATGAGCACTTTTGTTTTCGAACATTTGAGTCTCATAGACTTCAATGAGGTTCTAACGTTCGTGCAAATTTTCGGTTCGTTCGCAGGTTCTGGTGCGAACCGAACCGGGGGGTGTTTGGCTCATCCTTAGTGTTCACTAGTGTTTGACTCTTTTCATTCCACTCAATAATAATATTGTTGCTAAATAACATCGCATATGTTCTGAGCCATTGAAACAACCATGCTGATATGGCAATTAGGCATTCACCCATTTTCTGCTTACTATTTAAGCTTTAAGCAGGTGATATCATGTTTGGGATTTGAACCCATGGCCTGAGTGTTGCCAACTAGGAGTGCAGACCACTAAGCCACTGTGCTGAGCTGAATTATCCTGCGAATATACAGTAGTAACATAATTAACGACTGAACCTTGATTATAGAGAACTCTATATTCTCCTAAAATGAACGCATTCCTTAACTGTTGCCAGCGAGGAGTGCAGACCACTAAGCCGCTATGCAGAGTACAATTCTACATGGAATATACATTTGTACCATGATTAATGAATTTTTATATATATATATATATACATACATAACAATAGAGAGGCAACTGTAAATGTTCAATAAATGGCAATTATTATATATTTTTATTATTAGATTTTTTTGGTGAACGATTGCCCACCCCCCATGGTGAGGGCATCTGGCCTGGTAAGGTTCAGGAGGGGGAGCTTGCTCGTCCCCCCCTTTCCTGGCCTGTCAGGCTGCATGTTTGGAGAAGGCCCCTTTCACACTTGTGTGACTTGTCCTGCGACTTGAGACTACAAAGTCACATGACAAATTGTACCCCATGATTTCCAATGAATACCGTTCATATCTGTGCGACTTCAAAGTAGTCCTTGCATTACTTTGATGTCCATAGACCTCAAGATTACACAGGCACATCAAGTCGCATCAAAGTCGCACTACTTTCAGGTTGTACAAGTTTGAAAGAGGCCTATAGGATCTGGTATGGATTTGAGGGGGTATCCACGTCGTTGGTAAAAAAAAAATGTTGGCATGGGGGGTTCCCCCTTAAAACCTGTAACAGACACAAAGGGCTCCCTGCTTTTTTTTGTTTTTACTTTCAAGATTTCTTTTATTGCTGGCAATGTTAAAGATGCTGGAGGGCGCCAGCTCCAAAGGTTTGCATCTGAACCGCTGCTTAGGAAACGCTCCATTCATATTGGACATGTGTGAACCCAGGACAAACTCCAGGTAGGTGGTGCTGTGGCTGGGATTTGAACCCGTGACCTGAGTGCTGCTAGTCTGGATTTGAACCCATGACCTGAGTGCTAGCTAGTCTGGAGTGCTGACCACTCAGCCACAGTGCTGATCAGATCTAGAAGAAGAATATATAGGAGGACTGTGATGAAAGGAGCAACATCTATAACTAGAAGACAACATTCTAATTCAATTCTATTTACACATTAAAAAGATTAATGGTATAATAGAGACCTAGGGGCATGGCCTGGATTGGGTGGGGCCCACATTGATTTTATTTACCAATCAGATTTGTGTTGTTACCCCCCTTGGGGCAGGGAGCACAACTCCTAACTTTCATAACCCTCGTACACACGATCCGACTTCCAACCAACTTTTCCATGTATTTTGGTCTGAAGGGCGTTGGCCGTGAACTTGTTCTGCATACACACCGCACAACATTTTCAGCCAACATTCACCAAACCACGTGGTTTTTCAGCTCTTTACCGCCACCCTTTGGGCAACTTCTGCTATTGTTGGCTGATGTATAACATTGGATCTGAGCATGCGTGTTTGTACATCGGATTTTAGTTGGACCAACTTGCGTACACATGATCGGATAAACCAACGTAACAGATTTATTGCCCAACAATTGTTGAGCATGAAGAGCCAACTTTTGTTGTTGTTAATTCAGCCAATAATTGTCTGATGGAGCATACACACGGTCAGATTATCCCACCCAACACGTCCGTCAGACAATTATGGACATAAATCTGGATCGTGTGTATGAGGCTTAAATCTTACTGAAGTGGGTTTGTATTTAGAAAATGTTGTTGTATTTCCTGACATGAAGCAAACAAGGATTGGGAGTTGTTAGCAAATAGTTCATTTTAGGTGTCCATACACTATACAATCTGATTGTACAATCTCCTTCAGATTTACCAAAACTTATATAATGGGAGGACACACCGGCTCTCTGATCACTGTGTATCCAATCAGGCAGGCCCTTGTACTACATCATTGATGGAGATTGTACAATCAGATTGTATAGTATATGCTGAGCTTTACAGAACTCGGGACACGTTTCTCCTGATTCCAATACTACATCTCTATCCACATAGACTGCTCTCTGATCTCTCATCTCCTCCACTCTACAGATCAACAGATCTATGCAAGATGGAATGAAGGAATCAAATGTCTGTATTTAGAGAGAATCGGTGATCACTGATCAATTGTATTGTAAGTGTGCACCTGGGGGGAGGGGTGTGATCTGCTGGGGGGAGGGGTGTGATCTGCTGGGGGGGAGGGGTGTGATCTGTTGGGAGGGGGGAGGGGTGTGATCTGCTGGGGGAGGGGAGACACAGGTGTGTACTAATGAGGTCAGCTGACTTCCTTCCTGTGTCTTATTGGCTTCTCAGTCTGATATCTACAGACCAGCAAGAGATGAGGTGTTATAGGAAATATAGGAAACACGCAGGGAAGGTCTTCTTCTCTCAGGTACAGAAATTGTGTAGATTTTGCAGCAGAGGTACATTAATGGTATATTAGTACATAGGGGGGGGAGGGGATTTGGTCTTTAATGGTGACATGTGGAGACACTCATCTGTCAGGGAAAACGGTTACAAATGTGACCAGAGAGGACTCATCGGTGACATTTTCTGTGAATGGAGAACTTTTGATGGGGTGACATGTGAACCCCACCAGGATGAGGCCATCAAAAACCAGACAAGTATGTATGGGGGGGGAGGGGTGAGGATTGCTGGGTGACGTGCGGAGAGGTCATTAGGACTATACAGGATTTTATTTTACACAACAGTTTGTGGAGCTCTGGATAAAATGTATATATAATATATACACTTCCCACACTGTATATACAGGAAGATGTAGAAATCCAGGAAGTCTCCTGTGTATAGAAACAGGAAGTGATGTGTGTGCTGAGGATCACTAAACACAACATTTCACACATCAAACCCCGGGAACATGAAGACATCTCCCACACTTACCTTCCAAATCAGGAACATCTCCTCATGAGAAGAAAGTCATCTCACTGACAACTACAAGCAGCCCGAGCAACAGTTCTGTGCGCTATTGTGACCATCTATGTGCGGGAAATTCCCATTCTCTACATCTTCTCACACAATCCGGTAATCTGCTTTTATATTTTTCTGCTGTCCTAGGCAACACCAAAATCGGGGCCCCATGTAAGTTTGCCCCACCCCTTCCTGTTTAATAGACTGACTTCCTCAAATTGAAGGACTACAAGTCCCAGCATGAATCCCTGAGGTCTCTTCAGTTCATGCTGGGACCTGTAGTCCGTCACTAGTTGACTAGCTAGGGGAGGGGGTGTCATAAGCTCTGAGGGGCTCGTGCTGGGACCTGCAGTCCTTCATATTTTTTTTTCTTTTGGGGGGTCACATCCATATCTCACGGGCTCATGCTGGGACCTGCAGCCCTTCATTTTTGGGGGTCACATCCTTGGATCTCACGGGTTCATGCTGGGACCTGCAGTCCTTAACTAGTTGGGGGGGTGTCACATCCTCGGCTCCGAGGGGCTCATGCTGGGACCTGTAGCCCTTCACTTTTGGGGGGGTCACATCCCCCCCAAAAGTAAAGGACCACAAATCCCAGCATGTATCCCTGAGATCTAAGGATGTAACCCCTTAGATCTCAGAGGTTCATGCTGGGACCTAAAATCCTTCATTAGGCAGATGGGATCAGTGGCAGTGATGGGGGGGTTTCAGGGGCAGTGATTTGGCGGGGGTTGGGTGGAATGGAATAAGTAACTCTCACTTGCTGTCACTCAGTGTGAGAGACACCCCCCCCTCAGCCCTGTGTCCCCCGTCCGTGGGTAGGTGTGTGTGATGCACCTACCTCCCACCTCTCCTCATCCTCTGGACCCTCAGCCTGGTCAGCCTGTCTTCCTTTTGCTTTTTCAGTTGGGGGTGGAGAGGAAGTTGAAGTGCAGACTCCTGGAGGAGCCAAAGGTGCTGAGACCACAGCTGCTCAGGTCAGGGTGGTCACTGTACTGAGGTTCGGTGCATTTTTTTTTTTTTATATATATATATATATATATATATATATATATATATATATATTCCGGTGCATTTTTGATGTGTGTTGCTGTGTTCCAGTACAGTCCATTACAGGAAAAATGCAACAGGTATGTGGTGTGTGGGTTTTTTTTTTTTTTTTTCTGGAACTGACCACACTGGTGTGAACGATGCCATTGGAAACCATATAACCTACTTTTCCATACATTTTTGATGCAGAAAAAAACGCACTGCACTGTATGTGGTGTGCAATTTAAAATCACAGCCTAAAACCCAGCAATAGGAGCGTCCCAATCGGTGCAACGCCACACCAATTCCCAAAAGTAGCTCCTGCACTACTTTTGGTGACTTCCGGAGCGATTTCAATAGACCTCATCTGTGCAAGAAACCGCACGGATGTCTTTCAAGTCACCCCCCCCCCCCAAGTTGGACTGAAATGCTGCTTTGAAATGGTGTGAGTTCACATGAAGTCGCTCAATTTCAAAGCCGTTTTCAGTGTGAAAATTTAATAAACTAAATGCACACACAAGAGACAGGCTGGGCAAATGAAGTGGGGGAGGGGAAATTTCTGTTACAGTGAGAGACATCTTATAGCCCACCTACACCAGCCACAGCTTTTTGCACCATGTGCATGTCTGGAAAACACACAAGACTCTGATGTCATGGTTGGGATTTGAACCCACGACCGTAGTGACGTGAGGCAGAAGTGCTAACTACTAAGCCACTGTTCTACCTGTAGTATCACCTAGAATATATATAGTAGTAATATCGTGATTCAAGAAGTAAGATCTATAAGATTAGATATTCTAATAAAATGTCATATACTAGAGATATAACTGTTATTTTATAGATATGACGAGAGTCACTTTGGGTAGGGTGCCCGAGAACCCCAGTCTGATCTGTATATTGTACAGTATATTGTCTCATACTGTTGTGGACTCTTTGGGTCTTTGGGGTGTGGTTGTATTCCATTGTTTTTATTGTCTGTCGGCCTTGGAAGAAAAGTATATTATGGGATGTATGTCTTGGTGGGGTGGGACCCTCCTGCAGCCCCTCCCTGATGAGACTGTTTACTGATGAGAAGCTTGAATACACCTGACCTGTGTGTCTATTGTTATTGGACAGTTTACCCCGCCCTGAATCCAAGGGAGGGGGAGGGAGTGTCCCTGAGTTGTATATCTGTTACATGTGTTTGAATAAATAGTCTGTTTTCACCCTACATTGACTTATGGATAGTGACTGGGTGAGCTAAGGGGTCTTGGATAGAGCTGGTTCTGGACAAAGGAAGCATTTACGGCAGACATACTTCTGTTGAGGAAGGAGGTCTGTTACAATTAGAGATGAGCCGAACACCCTCCGGTTCGGTTTGCGGCAGAACATGTGAACAGGCAAAAAATTAATGTTAATTAAACACCATTAAAGTCTATGGGACACGCACGTGAAAAATCAAAAGTGCTAATTTTTAAAGGCTTATATGCAAGTTATTGTCATCAAGTGTTTGGGGACCCGGGTCCTGCCCCAGGGGACATGGATCAATGCAAAAAAAAAGTTTTAAAAACTGACTTTTTTTGGGGAGCAGTGATTTTAATGATGCTTAAAGTGAAACAATAAATGTGAAATATTCCTTTTAAATATCTTGCCTGGGGGTGTCTATAGTATGCCTGTAAAGTGACCCATTTTTCCCGTGTTTAGAACAGTCCCTGCACAAAATTGACATTTCTAAAGGAATAAGTCATTTAAAACTGCTGTAATGTAAAAACGGCTGTAATGTAATGTCGGGTCCCGGCAATATAGATGAAAATCATTGAGAAAAATGGTATGGGTCCCCCCCAGCCCACTACCAGGCCCTTTGGGTCTGGTTTGGGTATTAAGGGGAACTCTGCACCCAAATTACAAAAAAAATGCATGGGGCCCCCAGGCCCTATATACTCTGAACAGCAGTATACAGGCGGTCCCCGGGTTACAAACAAGAACAAACCTACAGTCCCCATCTTAAGTTTAATCTGTTTGTAATTTTGGAACAGGTACATTTTGTAAGTGTAGCTCCAGCCCAAAAATCTATTAAGCTTTTTGGATAACATAGGGAAGGGTTATCACCCCTGTAACATTTGTTTTGCTGTCTGTGCACCTCTTCAGAAGATTTCACCTCACTTTCTGTCCCAATGACAATTGGATTTTGAAAAATTTGGGTTATTAGGGAAACAAGGATTGGTATTAAAGCATCAGTGGAGGAGACACCTCTTCCCATACTAACTCTTACAGGAGAGAATTTTCCTTCCTAGTCATTTGTAAGTCGGATGTTTGAAAATAGGGGACTGCTTGTGTATATACTATACGGCCTGCCCTATACACTCTGCGGAAATTTGGGCCTTAGGTGTTGGTGGTACCAGAACACTGTAAGCCTTCACAGTTACTCTTGGTGGGCGCTGGAACCTGCCCTGCTGTGAAATATTATATCAAGAATTGTAATTACATGCCACTGTTAAGCAGGGGTAGAAAAATTGGGCCTTAGGTTGTGTGGCACAACACTGTAAAGCCTCACGGATACTCTTGTTGAGTGCAGGAATGATCCCTGCTGTTAAATATTTGAGGGGCAGAAAAATTGGGCCTTAGGCAGTGGTGGTGGTGCCCTGAATCAAAAATATTCTTAGAAGCTATCATCATGAAGATTGAGGAGTAATAGGATAGTCATTCAGCATATGCAAGGGATCCCACATCCATAGAAAATCAATCGGTTACATCAGCATCAGGTGCTTGGTAGCTGGTGATCCAAGTCTCGCTCACATTCATAAAAATGAATCAATCAACAGAACCTGTGGACAGGTGCACTCTGTGATCAGATACAAAACCTCCAGCAGCACTGAATGTGTGCTCAGAACGCTGGATGCAGGACAGGCCAGTAGCTCAATTACATATTGAGCAAGTTCTGGCCAGTGGTCCATCCTCAAGAACCAGTAACCCAGTGGATGTTCTGTTGGAAAGGTCTCAAAGTCTGATCTTGCCCCTAGATATTCCTACACCATGTAATTCAGACGCTGGCGATGGTTGCTGGAACCAATCAGACCTTGAGGACTGAAGAATTGTCTGAAGGCATTGGTCAGCCAGCCACCTTCTCCGCTGCTCTTTCTGTGACTGAACGAAGCCTCAGCAACACGTTGTCCAGCACCAGGAAGTTGTAACCTCCCAGGCTCTGGAAATGCATTGCACAAACCTTTCTACAAGACCTCTCGAAGATGTTTCATCCTCTGCTCCCTCTGCGAAGGCTGAATAAGTTCTGCAACCTTACCCTTGTAACGTGGATCAAGAAGGGTTGCCAGCCAGTAATGATCCCTCTCCCTAATACCTCAAATCCTAGGGTCCTTTCGCAGGCTTTGCAGGATCAGGGAGGCCATGCATCATAAGTTTGCAGAGGCATTTGATCCTGAGTCCTCTGGGTCACTAAGGATCACATGATCCTCAACCACCTCCTCCCAGCCATATACAACTCCATGGGTTTCTGGGGACTGAAAATGATCCCTTGAAGACTGCTGCTGATGCTGAGTGTTATCCTCCACCTCCATGCTGACACAATCCTCCTCAAAGGGGCCTTGAGAGGTAAGGAAGTCCTCCTCTTCCTCCCGCTGTTCTGCCTCAAGTGCCCTGTCCATTATTCCACGAAGCGTGTGCTCCGACAGGAAGACAAGAGGAACAGTATCACTGATGCATGCACTGTCACTGCTCACCATCCTCATGGCCTCCTCAAATGGTGGCAGGACAGTGCATGCATCCTTGATCAGTAGCCACTGGCATGGCGAAAAAAATCAAAGCTCCCCTGACCCTGTCCTGGTGCCATACTCACACAGGTACTCATTGATAGCCCCTTGCTGCGTGTGCAGCCGCTGCAGCATTGCCAACGTTGAGTTCCACCTTGTGGGCATGTCGAAAATGAGGCGGTTCTTGGGCAGGTTGCATTCCCTTTGAACGTCAGCCAGCTGGGCACTGGCATTATATGACCGGCAGAAATGACCACAGACTTTCCTGGCCTGCCTCAGGAAATCCTGTAAGCCCGGGTACCTGCTCAAGAACCACTGCACCACCAAATTCAAGATTTGAGCCAAACGGGGAACATGGGTCAAGTGTTCCTGTTGGAGGGCGGAGAGGTGGTTGGTGCCATTGTCGCATAAAACCATTCCTGGCTGAAGCTGGCATTGTGTCAACCACCTCTGAGCCTGCCCCTGCAGAGCTGACAGAATCTCTGCCCCAGTGTGGCTCCTGTCCCCTAAGCAGACCAACTCAAGCACAGCATGGCATCTTTTTGCCTGAGTGCTTGCGTAGCCCCTTGAACTCCTACGGAGCACCGCTGGTTCAGAGGAGTAATATGCAGAGGAAGTGGCCATAGAGGAAGAAGAGGGGGTGGAGGAGAGCTGTGGCAGAATCACCGCTAGCATTGTGGTGGAACAAGCTCCAACAATACTGAACCCTGTCCTTCATCCTTCCCAGCTGCCAGCAGAGTTACCCAGTGCACCATGAAAGAAAGGTAATGTCCCTGTCAATGCCTGCTGGACCATGAGTCAGCGGTAATATGCACCTTACTGCTGACTGCCCTGTCCAACGAGACCAAGACATTACCTTCCACATGCTGGTAGAGAGCCAGAATGGCCTTCCGTGAAAAGAAATTGCGTTTGGGGAGCTGCCACTGAGGTAACGCACATTCCACAAATTCACGAAAGGGGGCAGAGTCTACCAGCTGAAAAGGCAGCAGTTGCAGTGCTAGCAATTTGGCCACGCTAGCATTCAGACGCTGAGCATGTGGATGGCTGAGACCGAATTTTATTCGACGGTTTAGCAACTGGGGTAGGGAAATTTGCCTGCTAAAATCAGATGTTGGTGTACCGCTAGCAGATTGGCCATAAGCACTTGGGACACCTATTGCTATACCTTCATTCCTCTCCGTGCAGGTTTCTGAGAGGACTGGAGGTATAGTGGAGTTGGAGATCCCAGCTGATGAGGAGCAAGGAGAGATCCGCCTTGTTCTTGTGGGTCTTTTAAGTTCTGTTGCCAACGGACTGCATGGGAGGTTGTCATATGTCTGGTCAAGCATGTGGTGGTCAAGCAGCTGCTATTTTGGCCACGCTTGATACGCTTCAGACATATGTTGCAAACTGTGCAATCTGCTGCATACGTGTCAAAGGCCCACACCAAAGAACTTTATAAAATATTCGGGGAGTCCGCATCGCCCTGCACCTGCTTAGCTCTGCGGTGTGATGCAATTGGGTGGCTGCCCTTAAGCTACCCCCTGGAGGGCATCCTGCCTCCTACCGGGCACCAAAGTAGTCAGTGACCTCTTCATCCCCTCCCTCCTCGTCACTGGAGCAAACTTGGCAGTATGCTTCAGATGGGGAACATGACTGCCAGTTTCTTGGGCACCCCCTCTCTCTAGGCTCGCGTTACTCCCTTCCTCAACCTGGGTACCATCATCGGAGCCTTCAAATTGCTGCACATCCTCCTGCAGCATGTACCCGACACTGTGGTCGAATAGTTCAGGGGACTCCTCCATGCATGATGGGGCTAGGGAAGGAGTGACTGTTGACATGGAGCTGATGGAATAGGCCGCTTTGGCAGCTGCATTGGCAGGCAAACTACTCTGAGCCTGGGTGACAGGATGAGGAGGATGAGGACAGCTTTGTTATCCATTCCACCAACTCTTCTGCATGTTGTGGCTTAACACAGCCAGCTGCAGAAAAAAAGGACAAGCGTGCCCCATGGCCACGTACTGAGGATGCACCATTGAGTGTAGACACAGAGCCTGCTTGCCCTCTTTTAGTGGCCTGTGAGTGTTTGCCTCTCCTTGGTGGCCTTCCCGACATGCTGTAAATTTTGTTTAGCAAAATCACACTACACTGTATTGTGTACACCACCAGAAAAGTAGTAGCAACTGCACTAGGGGTGCACAGTATTGTGTACACCACCAGAAGTCTAATAGCAACTATGGATGCACTGTATGTATTGTGTACACCACCAGAAAAGTAGTAGCAACTGCACTATGGGTGCACGGTACTGTGTACACCGCCTGATAGGTCGCATTGATAGGCAGCACTGATCTAGAAGAGGGGGAGTTTCCCATTGAGCAGTCAGGGAGGCATGTAAGAGCCACTCAGTGTGTGAAACTGTAATGTAATGTCACTGCTTGCAGAGAGGAGCTGTCAAAACTCAGCGCTAATGTCGGGGGTGGGCGGGACTGAAGTTGGCTTATCAAACACAAGCCAACGGGATAGGGGCTGGGCAGGCTGCTCCATGTATGTGGCTGCGCCCCCTTTCTTAAGCAGTCCAATCATTGACTGGTGTATGATAGCTGATAGGGGGTGGAGCCACATAAACGGAGTGGCCTGCCCAGCCCCCTATCCCATTGGCTTGTGTTTGCTAGGCTAGCTGTTTGGTCCTACCCACCCCCAACATCAGCGCCGAGTTTTGACAGCTTCTCTCTGTAAGCAGTGACATTACATTAGTTTCGCGCACAGATCGGCTCTTGCATCCCTCCCTGACTGCTCAATGGGCAACTGTCTCACAGGCAGCTCCCTATACAGTCTTACAGCATTTTACAGCAGATCTCCAGGGACACATTAGGGTGTGCCCAGGCATACACCTAATGTGTGTAGTAATGTACAGAGCTGGTCACCTCGCCCTGTGTAGGAATGTACAGAGCTGGTCACCTCGCCCTGTGTAGAAATGTACAGAACTGGGTAATGTGTCAGATACTTTCACTGTCATTCTCTCTCTTCTGCTCTCAGCGATGGCGTCTGCTGATCTAAGGAAGGAGCTGGAATGTTACGTCTGTCTGAACATGTATACAGATCCTGTAACCCTGAAATGTGGACACAACTTCTGCCGGGACTGTATTGGTCGTGTGTTGGATACGCAGGAGAGGTGTGGAGGGTATTCCTGTCCTGAATGTAGAGAAGAGTTCCAGGATCGGCCTGCACTGCACAGGAACATAACACTACGTAACATAGTGGAGAATTTCCTGTCCACTCATCCAGATCAGGAGGAGTCCGGGGTCTTCTGTACTTACTGTATTCACACTCCTGTACCTGCTGTGATATCCTGTCTGATGTGTAAAGCTTTTCTGTGTGTCAATCACCTGACAATCCACAGCAAGTCACCAGAACACGTTTTGTGTGTCCCCACCACTTCTCTGGAGAACAGGAAATGCTCCGTCCAACACTCACACCTCCAGGCTGGAGGACCAAATATTGGGGCTGTACAGCAAACATCAGGGGTGTCAGGGGTTACAGACATTTTACTGGATGTGAGGACAGCTGGTCATCTTCTACATATATCAGATGACAGGAAAACTGCATCCTGGTCATCATCACATCAGCATCGCCCAAAAACACCAGAGAAGTTTCAGGGTCCTCAGGTGATGAGCAGTCAGAGGTTCTCCTCGGGGAGACATTACTGGGAAGTGGATGTCGGGGGGGCAGATTACTGGAGAGTCGGGATGTGTTACCCCAGTATAGACAGGAGAGGAAATCAGTCAAGGATTGGATATAATCAGAAGTCCTGGAGTTTGGAGAGGTGGGGGTTGTGGGGTAATCAGTTCTCAGTGATACATGACAGTAATGAGATCCGATTACCCGGCGGTGTCTCCAGTAGGAGAGTCAGGATAGATCTGGATTATGAGGCCGGGCGGATCTCCTTTTATGATCTGTGTGACCCGATCCGACATCTCCACACCTTCCACACAACCTTCACTGAGCCCCTCCATGCTGGGGTATGGGTAGGGGGAGGTTGTATAAAGATATGTGGGGGGAATCAGAAGTGAGAGATCTGCCCAGAGACATCACAAGGTGGATTATCTGATTTGTTTCAGTTTTGTATGTGTGGGGATGGTTTAGGACCCCTGCCAGGTATTTACTGCTATCCAGTGCTACATTAGAGCGATTTCCCCCTCACTTCCTGTCCCTTTGACAACATTTCACCAGACCGGAAGTGAGGGGAACTCTCCAATAGCAACACAGACAGATAGAGAATTCCTTTCTTTAGTAAATTAGGGGAATGATCAGAACCCATCAAGTTTTTATTTCTGTCTGTGTCCCTGTTATAGGTTTTCTTTAATTTCTTGTCTGATAAAAAGTTGTCACCAGGACGAAGTGAGGGGACATCTCTCTAATGGAGCCCCGGATAGCAGTAATAACCTGACAGGGGTTCTAATCCTCCCCCACTCTATTCAAATCTAGAACAATAGGATTTGTCTAGACACACGCTTTAAAATCCACAATGAGAATTCCTACATTTCTGTCCTCACACAGGTTCCTTTACATGACCAATCCATGGATCTGTGATTGCCCCCCCCCCCCTCAATGTGATTGGCTGTGATTCATATCGCTATGAATTAATGCCAGTGCTAGTCTTGTTCCTATTGGTTATGATGTAGTGGGGGCGGGGATTGTGGACAGGTGACGGGGGGTATACAGTCTCAGGAAGTGGAAATCCTCAGCTCTGTATATGGGAATATTGATCAATAATTGGATATAGATAGAATGATGGGAGGGATTAGACGATGACTACAATCACCATTAACCCCTTCAGTCCCGACACCTCTATGATCCTTATGGAGCCGAGCAATTGTTCCATTTCCTTTATGGCCCTATTCATCTGATAAAGCGAAATAATTCTCATATGATTTACTAATGATGAAATGACATGACTAAGTGCTTATATGCTAATGTTAGGTTCTTTATATAATAACAGGTTCTCTATCTAGAATGACTTTACAGAAAGAGGTTATTAGAACTAATTGTTGTTCTTGGGATCCTTGGAAGGTCTTGTTAGGGAACATAGACAGTTTGTCTCCTCCTTCTTCTACAATGAGGGATTTTGGAGTCTGGAGGTGGGACAAGCTGATAAGGTGTTCAGAGATAACAGAAATGAATGTCTCTTGTAATGAATGATGTGCTGCTTGTACAAATTCTTCAGTGAATGATTCCATCTGTAAAATGTTGATGTTTGGGACAATCCTCCATGACAACTGTCTAGGATTGGAGGGTAAAAGCCTCCCGTTTGATGAAGAGGTCAGATCCTTGATCCACCTGCCATGTCTAAGGATTTCCACACATCTTCATCTCTACTTTCTAATCTTTACTTTTACTTTGTAACTCTTCTCTTCTAAATAAACTTCCAGAACCTTCACTGGGAAAAGAGGTTGTTATTTCCTCATTACATTCCACAAGAACTTTGTAATCCCGATGGAACACATCCATCATTTTATTGGGACACACAAGGCTTCCTATGGTCAGGATTGTCTTACAATGTTACATTTTCCTATATATAGAAGACACAAACACATCACAGAATGGAACAAATAGATCTCCTTTGCTTGGTATGACCCGTCTTCATGTTACTGTAAAGCTAAAACTAAAGCACATAGATATTTATTTCTATTACAATTATTATTCCTTGTTTGTTTTTGTTCTGAATGAGTATTACGGAGTAATGTCTGCTATTCTGTAACGTTACATGTATTGAACATTTACACTTGCATATCTAATTATATGGGAATATTTTTTTTCATGTTAAATTCCTTTTTTAGGAGACTTTAGAGTTCTACTTATTCATGTTCATTCTTTAACCACTTGCTGACCGCCTCACGCAGATATATTGCGGCAGAATGACACGGGCAGGCAGAGTAACATAAGGGTGCCCGAGGTGGTCGGCATCGTTCCAGGAGTGATCCGTGCTGGAGGGGAGGCCACCGATTCATGGCCACCCCCTCGCGATCGCTCCTGAGGAACGAGAAGCTTCCGTTGCTTCTGAACAATAAACAGAAGCAGAGGAAGTTATGTCATCTCACCTCGTGGATCCTTTTCGTTCCGGTGCCCGAGGAGAGAAGACATCAATGTGAGTTTGCACTAACACTAGTACACATAGGCACATAAAACCAACCCCCCGATCACCCCCCTGCACCCTCTGTCACAGTGCCACCAATAGCAGTTTTTATTTTTTTACTGATCACTGAATTGGTGTCATTTGTGACTGTTATAAGTTTTATGGCAGTTAGTGGTAGGCCCCTTTAGGTCTAGGGTACCCCCCTAACCCCCCATAAAGGATTAACCCCTTGATCACCCCACCCAAGTTAACCCTTTCCTCCCCTGTCGCCAGTGTCACCAAGCAATCTTTTTTCTGATCGCTGTATTGGTGTCACAGGTGACGCTAGTTAGCCAGGTAGGTATTTAGGTTCACCATCAGCTTTTTATAGTGTCAGGGACCCCCATATACTACCTAAATAAAGGAAAACCCCCTGATTGCCCCCTAGTTAACCCTTTCACCAGTGATCACCATATAAGTGTTACAGGTGACGCTGGTTATCATTTCTTTATACCTGCCGTTTTATCCCCTGATTACCCGGCGGGTGATATCAGTTAGGTTTTTTTGTGTCAGATGGGGTCTGCGTCACTACAGGCAGCATCAGATTAGTGCCAGTAGTGCTAACACCCTCGCATGCAGCATACACCTCCCTTAGTGGTATAGTTTCTGAACGGAACAATATCTGATCAGATCTATACTAGCGTCCCAAGCAGTTTAGGGTTCCCAAAAACAGTGTTAGCGGGATCAGCCCAGATACCTACTAGCACCTGCGTTTAACTCCTCTGCCCAGCCCACCCAAGTGCATTATCAATTGATCACTGTCACTTACAAAACACTAAACACGTAACTTATGCAGAAAAAAAGTGCAGCGCTGGATAAATATACCTTGATATACTTAAATATAAACGTATACAAAAAACACAAACGTAAATAGAAAAAAATGGAGAGAGAAATTTGCAACGCTGAATAAATATACTTATGTATAAAAAAAATGCTAATACGTGATCACAAAAATTTATTTGAATTAATAATGAAAAAATAGTTAGGTACCTGGTAACTCTTTTTCTAAGAAGTCTTCCAGGGCAGCATCTGAGAGATAGGCGGCTCCTCCTCCCTGAAACAGGAAACACATTAGTCCACCATTATCAATTTCACATTCTTACCTGTGTGCCTCAGTTGTATTAAAGCACCGAAGGAAATCTCAGTAAATCTTAAAAGCTCCCCCGTTGTACCTGGTATTTGTCTTTTTCAAGGGTGGGAACTAGTGCTGCCCTGGAAGACTTCTTAGAAAAAGAGTTACCAGGTACCTAACTCTATTTTCTCGAATCGTCTTCCAGGGCAGCATCTGAGAGGATGTATCAAGCAATACTTACTAGGGTGGGGATAGAAACTGGAGCACCTTGCGACCAAGTGCCTGGTCTTGGTCAGACAGCTGGTCTATGCGGTAGTGCTTTGCGAAGGTACTGAAGCTCGACCATGTCGCTGCCCTGCAGATCTGCTCCGGAGTTGCCCCTGCTTTCTCTGCGACCGAGGTAGCCCAGGCTCTGGTTGTGTGTGCTCTGATCCCGCTTGGCGGAGTGAGGCTTTGTGCCTCATAGGTCATCTGTATTCCCATTCTTATCCATCTGCTGATGGTATTCTTGGAAGCCTGTTTCCCTTTGACTCCTGCATAAAAGGATAAAAAAAAAAAAGGGAGGTCGTTCTTCGCCAATCCTTCGTTCTTTTGAAGTATGTTTCCTACATCACGTTTGTTGTGAGTGTCTCTTTTCGCTAGCCATAGTTTTTAGAAGCAAAAGTATGATGATATTTTGGGTTCTATGGAATGTTGAGGGGACCTTGGGCAGAAAGGCCGGGTCTGGAGAGAGAATTATTTTGTCTAAATGTATTAGGCAGTATGGTTCCATTATAGACAGTGCTTGGATTTCACTCACTCTTCTGGCTGATACTAGGGCCACAAAAAGTACAGTCTTTAAAGGTGAGGATTTTGTCTGAGCTATCTTCCATCGGTACAAATGGAGGGGAAAGAAATCCTCTAAGTACTGTGGACATGTCCCAAGTTGGAGTTCTAGTCATTTTGAGTGACATCAGGAATCGCTTTATCAGCGGGTCCTCTGCTAGTCTTGTGTCTATGATTGAGGAGAGAGTGCTGCAACATGTGCCTTCAGCGTACTTGGGGAAATATTTTTGTCTGCTCCATCTTGTGGAAAATTCAGGATTGTTGGGATTATTCCTCTTTTGGAATATGGTTTGTTTCTGTTCCAGGAGACAAACTTTTTTCCCCCTCACTTCCTCGTAGATCGCCCTAGTTCCGGGCTTCCTGCTGTTTAGGATGGTATCGATCCCATTGTCTGACAATCCTTTGTTCTGAAGTCTCACCCCTTCAGTACCCAGGCCGAAAGCTTCAGGATTCTGTGGTTCGGGTGGTTGACTGGGCCCTGCGATAGGAGATCTGGTTGGTCCGTCAGTGTCAGCTGAGGCTGGATGCTGAGGTTTTTCAAGTGGCTGAACCATGCCCTTTGTGGCCAGTGCGGTGCTATTAGTATCACCATTGATCTCTCTCTGCCTTTTATTTTTTGAATCACTCTTGGTATTATGGCAGTTGGAGGGAATGCATAGCATAGTTGCCATAACCAGCTCTGGTTGAAGGCATCTACGCCGCTGTTGCCATCTATGGGGTCCAGAGAGAAGAATGTTGGTGATTTTGCAATCGCTTTGGAGGCGTATAGATCTACCTCGGGTACTCCCCACTTTTGAGTGACTTGTGCGAAGGTCGCTTGGTTCAGAGACCACTCCGTCTGTTTTATGGTCTTCCGGTTCAGGAAGTTTGCCAGTGTATTGTCTGTTCCTTTCAGATAGATACCTGATATTGACTTTGTTTGATTCTGCCCATAGTAGGATTTTCTCCGTCAGCTTCATCAAGCTTCGGGACTTTGTCCCACCTTGCCTGTTTAGGTATACCACAGTCGTGACGTTGTCCGATTGTAACTTTACGTTTCTTCCCTGTATTGCTGGTTTGAACGCTTTTAATGCTTTCCCCACGGCTTTTAGCTCTCTCATGCTTGAGGAGGCTTGGGACCATTTGGAGGTCAATTTTCCCTGTGAGCAGAGGCCCTCCAAGTGTGCCCCCCAACTTAGGGCACTGGCATTGGTGGTGATCCCGATTGGCTTGGATTGGGCCCATTTGCGTCCTTCGATGTATCGAAGTAGATTGAGCCACCATTGTAGTGTTAGTTTGACTGTGGTTGGAACAGGAAAGGACCTGTCTAGGGATGAGTGGCTGCCATCCCACTGGGACAGAATGTAGTTCTGTAGAGGTCTCATGTGAATATGTGCCCAGGTGATAGCTGGAATAGAAGATGTCATCAGTCCTAGTACAGTCATACCCTGTCTGAATGTTATGGCGTTGGTCCTTATTAGGAAGGTTACTGCCTGTGTGTGGTGTGTTTTGTTTTTTTGTTTTTTTTTGTTCTTTTCTTCCATTAGGAAGGTTTTCGTTAGTCTGGAGTCCAGTGTATATAGCCCAAATATACCACTCACTGGCTTGGGGTCATCTGTGATTTTTCTGCATTTATTATCCATCCCCGGTTTTGCAGATAGGACATACTTGTGCACAGGTTGCTTTCTAGGGCCTCTGCTGAGTCCACAAAGAATAGTAAATCATCTAAATATGGTATTATGCCAATACTTAGTTGTCTTAGACCTTTTAACGCTTCTGCCATTATCTTTGAGAAGATTTTTGGTGCAGAGGAGATGCCGAAAAGGAGAGCTGTGTATTGAGGGTGCGGCGTAGTTGCTGGCCCTTGTACTGCGAACCTCAGGAATTTTTGGATGACCCTCCTTTATGGGGACATGTAGGTAGGCATCCTATAGGTCTATTGTCGCCATAAATGTCTCCCGTGGAAGGATGTCATGTCTTTGGAGTGTGGGAGGAAACCGGAGTACCTGGAGGAAACCCACGCAGGCACAGGGTAAACATGCAAACTCCAGGCAGGTAGTGTCGTGGTTGGGATATGAACCAGCGACCCTTTTTACTGCTAGGTGAGAGTGCTACCCACTACACCACTGAGCTGCCCTCCCTAGGTGTGTCACTCTCCAGAAGTGCTTGAAGCTGGGGTAGCCAGATTGATAAAGTCCGGGCTGTGCAGGTGGAGCTATTGCCGGATTTCCATGGGGTCACTTAAGGTACCGGCGTCGTCAAAGGCCAAGTCAGATTTATTTGACTTTTGCCAGAGAATCATCCACTTTGGGGCATGTAGCCCAGGTTTTGGTGTCAGTCTCTGCAAACGGGTCTGCGTTTGACTGTGGCTGGCATGAAGAGTTTCTTCTCTGGGTCTTCGCACTCTTTTTTTTTTTAAAGATATCTTTATGAGTTTGGTATACAGGGAATGTACTAGGCTTTCTGGGTTGTAGCTCTTTATACATCTTGTCATGTATTGTAAGTTCTGCGGATTTATGTTCTTTAATACCTAGCGTGTCCGCTATGGCTTTTAGAAGGCTATTCGTATCCCCTGATAGAAATATATTGTTGCCCTCTGAAACCGCATCTTCCTCGTCGGAGTCTGAGCAAAGTTCATTCTCCGATTCGTATTCATCCGAATCCTCCTTGTTCTGTCTGTTCCCTGTTACCTGAAGGAACGCATATCCAGTGGTAGACGGGGTATTGGTCTGACTGACGCTTGATGGCGCTTCTAACTTTTTAATAGCTGAGAGTAGAGGTGCCATGGTGCTCTGTATTTCTTTCTTGAAAGAGCTGAGCAGATCTTTCAGATACCCTTGCGATTCTTTGGCCACCATTTTGTCTCTACATTTTTGATATATGGGTTTTTTTTTTGTTTGTTTTTTCCATTCTGGGGAAAACCGGTGGCTGCACAAAGCACATGTTTTGTTGCTTTCCACTTCCCTTTCCTCAGGGGTCTTTGCCTGAAATCAAGCACAAAAAAGGTCCCCATGAGGTAGGCGGGTAAAGGCTGCCTGTAAGTAGGCAGTTTTACAGTAAGGTTAAGACAGACTCTTGAGTATTCTGGCTTACCTTGGAGCTGTCCTGGCTTGCAGGATCTGCAGGGCAGGGTGGAGAAGCGTCAGCATGGTCAGCCACCAGGATCCTCTGCTTAGAGGGGCCTTTTTAACTGCTTCCTGCTTAAGCTCTGGCCCCGCCCCCAGCTGACCCCGTGCAGGTTGGTGGATATACCTGCACATGCCGCTGCAATTGGTATCCTCCCTTCTGGGACCAATAGGGAGGGGGACTCTGCTGCAGTATGCATGTATATTGATATATTTGCTATTATTAAAAATCTTTTTTTTTTTTTTAATTCCCGCCCCCGGAAGTGATGTAACCGTAGCCCATTCTGTATCCTTGGAAGCAGGCTCCAGGAAAAGGGCTGCTAACCCGGAAGTGTCTCTGGCGCCATCTTGGTACACCCCACCAAGCCTACATGAGGAGAGGCTTGTTTTGCGGTGTGTAGAGGGCGCCGATCGCGGCAAAAAAACGGCAATCAAGTGGGCGGCGGGTGAGGCACCTACTGGCGCGGCAGCGGCTGTAATCAGGGGGTAAGGCATCCATGCACCCACACCACTGTACGCTCTTCATGTCTGGGAGTATGTTGCCAGAGTTTGCACATGGAGTTCCCTGGTGAAAAAACTGCAGCAGGTCCCTTGAGCAGCGGCATGGGAGAAATGTCAGTGCATTATTGCAGCTTGGGGGGATGATTGCAGACCCCTCTGTAGGGGTGAAATCTCAGGCAGAGCAATACTGCTCAAATATGCTGCCCCTGCTCACCCTCCCAAGGCCTGCTGGGCTGGATGGGATGCTGCAACTAGCACAGAGACTGAAGTAAAATAACAAACGTTTCTTTTGCAGCTCCTGTGGGTCCGGAGGAAACACAAACAGCTGAGGCACGCAGGTAAGACTGTGAAATTTATAATGGACTAATGTGTTTCCTGTTTCAGGGAGGAGGAGCCTATCTCTCAGATGCTGCCCTGGAAGACGATTCGAGAAATTTATATAGAAAATTTTTTGAATTTCATAAACCCTAGTGTCCATATATTAATTGTTGTGAAGTGATGAATTGGGGATTTCGCTGCAGATGTGTATATTGTGACTTCCACCGCAATACACCGCCCTTCACCCTAGGAAGATTAAAGGCTTACCAGGGTTTATGAAAATCAAAAAGTGTGTGTGTGTGTGTGTGTGTGTGTGTGTGTGTTTATATACACACACACACACACACACTTTTTGATTTTCATAAACCCTGGTAAGCCTTTAATCTTCCTAGGGTGAAGGGCGGTGTATTGCGGTGGAAGTCACAATATACACATCTGCAGCGAGATTCAGGCTCAGAATACGATCCTGTAGAGGACAGCGGCTCCATGACAGATAGCTGACGGAGTTATGGTCCCTGCCAAGGTCAGGTGTACCAGACCCCGAACTTCTTCTGTCGTTGAGGTGCAAGAACTGCAGGGCTCTCGTATGGAGCAGAGAAGTACTAGTTCCGCTCATCCTTCTGGTGAACTGGCAAGCACCAGCGGCCTAGTACACCCTGGTCATAGTCACACCAGCACTGCAGTATCACATGGTGACGTGGCGAGTCCCATAAGTGAAGTTCAAACTGGTGAGGTGGCAAGTGCAAGTAGTGTCCCGCTGCCACCAAGAAGACAAAGACAGGCCCGTCGAGCCCATAGTGCCCTTCCTGCTGCATTCACCAATCCTAATTGGGAACCCACCACTTCTGCAGCACCCGTACTTCCCCTATTCACTGGCCAATCCGGAATTCAGGTGGAAACAGTTGAGTTTACGCCACTTGATTTTTTTTTTTTTTTTTTTTTTATTCGCTGTTTTTCACGGAAGATCTCTATAGATCTATTGTGGACCAAAGTAATTTTGTATGCTGGTCAATTCATTGCTGCTAATCCCAAGTCCTCCCTTCCCAGAGATTGGAAACCAATTACGGTTTCCAAATTTAACACCTTTCTGGGCATATCCCTCCACATGGGCATAACTAAAGAGTATATTGCGGTCATATTGGTCCATTGACCCAATTCACCATATGTCCGTGTTCTCTGCCTCCATGGCCAGGGCACGATACGAGCAGATCTTGCGGTTCATGCATTTTAACAACAATGAACTTCAACAAGCAAATTACAATTAGAAGAAAAGAGGTTTAACCTTAAACTACGTAGAGGGTTCTTTACTGTAAAAGCGGCAAGGATGTGGAATTCCCTTCCACAGGTGGTGGTCTCAGCGGGGAGCATTGATAGCTTCAAGAAACTATTAGATAAGCACCTGAATGACCGCAACATATAGGGATATACAATGTAATACTGACAAATAATCACACACATAGGTTGGACTTGCGTCTTTTTTCAACCTCACCTACTATGTAACTGTCGTCCTCGTGGAGACCCTGGATGTGATTGGCTCTACAAAATTTGGCCCCTTGTAAACCACTTCAACCAACGTTTTGCAGCCTTGTTTACTTACCATCAAGTTGTCTGCATTTGAGTCCCTGATTAAATTTTCTGGCCGTTGTCATTCAAACCGTATCTTCCCAGCAAGCGTGCCAGATACGGGGTCAAGATGTATAAGCTCTGTGGCAGGGCCACAGGCTATACATGTAGTTTTATGGTTTACGAGGGAAGAGATAGTCACGTAGAGCTGCCAAACTGCCCAGATTACATAGGAAGCGCTGGCAAGATGGTGTGGGACTTGGTGTCACCCTTATTCGGAAAGGGGTACCATTTGTATGTGGACAATTATTACACGAGCGTGCCACTTTTTAGTCACTTGTTTGATCATCAGATTAGCGCATGTGGCACTGTGCAATCTAATCGCCGGGGCTTTCTCCAGCGGCTTGTAGATTCCCGTCTTAGGCTGGGGGAGAGAGCCTGCTTGAAGTGTAATAACTTGCTCGCTGTGAAGTGGAACGATAATAAGAATGTTTTTGTTCTTTCCTCCCTTCATGCAGACACGACGGTCCAAATTCCTACGGCGACTGGTGTTGTGGAGAAACCCCTCTGTGTCCACGAATATAACCAAAATATGTGAGGGGTGGACCTCAACGACCAGTTGTTGGCACCGTACCTAGTTGCCCGTAAGGCTAGACGCTGGTACAAAAAAGTGTCTGTTTATTTATTTCAATTGGCTTTGCTGAACGCTCATGTGCTATACAGAGCTTCAGGTCGGACTGGATCCTTCCTTAAATTCCAGGAGGAGATCGTCAGGGCTCTTCTGTTTCCAGACGGTGCTCCACTTCACCTTCCCAATCCAAATGCAGTAAGCTGGCTGCATGAGAGGTATTTTCCGTATGTCCTCCCGAGTACCCCTACCCAACAAGTCCAAAGAAAATGTGTCTGTAAAAAGTGCGGATATAGGCGTGACACCCGCTATTTTTGTTTTCAGTTACGCCATTCAGCTGCAGCGTTGATTTATTTATCTTGACCGCAACCGCGTTTGCTCCCACAATACATAAAGCCGTGACTACAGCACTGTAGGAGGTGATTTCACCACCACAGTTAAAAACAAAATGGTGCATGTATGCCCATCATTAGAAGTGGGTGGATGAAGGGGGGGTATTCTAATGGTGGGCATACCCACTGATCAATTTTTTTTTTTTTTTTTTTTCTCGAATCGTCTTCCAGGGCAGCATCTGAGAGGCTCCTCCTCCCTGAAACAGGAAACACATTAGTCCACCATTATAAATTTCACAGTCTTACCTGCGTGCCTCAGTTGTTTGTGTCTCCTTTGTGTTTGTTATTTTACTTCAGTCTCTGTGCTAGTTGCAGGAGACTCCCTGCCAGCATCCCATCCAGCCCAGCGGGCCTTGGGAGGTCGAGCAGGGGCAGCATATTTGAGCAGTATTGCTCTGCCTGAGATTTCACCCCTACAGAGGGGTCTGCAATCATCCCCCCAAGCTGCAATAATGCACTGACATTTCTCCCATGCCGCTGCTCAAGGGACCTGCTGCAGTTTTTTCACCAGGGAACTCCATGTGCAAACTCTGGCAACATACTCCCAGACATGAAGGGCGTACAGTGGTGTGGTGCATGGATGCCTTACCCCCTGATTACTGCCGCGCCGGTCCGGTAGGTGCCTCACGGCTTATTTTTTGTTCCTCTCCTACCCCCGTGATGTCCGCACCCGCCGCCCACTTGATTGCCGTTTTTTGTGCCGCGATTGGCATCCTCTACACACCGCAAAACAAGCCTCTCCTCATGGAGGCTTGGTGGGGTGTACCAAGATGGCGCCAGAGACACTTCCGGGTTAGCAGCCATTTTCCTGGAGCCTGCTTCCAAGGATACAGAATGGGCTACGGTTACATCACTTCCGGGGGCGGGAATTAAAAAAAAAAAAAAAAAAGATTTTTAATAATAGCAAATATATCAATATACATGCATACTGCAGCAGAGTCCCCCTCCCTATTGGTCCCAGAAGGGAGGATACCAATTGCAGCGGCATGTGCAGGTATATCCACCAACCTGCACGGGGTCAGCTGGGGGCGGGGCCAGAGCTTAAGCAGGAAGCAGTTAAAAAGGCCCCTCTAAGCAGAGGATCCTGGTGGCTGACCATGCTGACGCTTCTCCACCCTGCCCTGCAGATCCTGCAAGCCAGGACAGCTCCAAGGTAAGCCAGAATACTCAAGAGTCACCTCTGACTTAACCTTACTGTAAAACTGCCTACTTACAGGCAGCCTTTACCCGCCTACCTCATGGGGACCTTTTTTGTGCTTGATTTCAGGCAAAGACCCCTGAGGAAAGGGAGTGGAAAGCAACAAAACATGTGCTTTGTGCAGCCACCGGTTTTCCCCAGAATGGGGAAAAACCCCTATATCAAAAATGTATAGACAAAATGGTGGCCAAAGAATCGCAAGGGTATCTGAAAGATCTGCTCAGCTCTTTCAAGAAAGAAATACAGAGCACCATGGCACCTCTGCGCTCAGCTATTAAAAAGTTAGAAGCGCCATCAAGCGTCAGTCAGACCAATACCCCGTCTACCACCGGATATGCATTCCTTCAGGTAACAGGGAACAGACAGAACAAGAGGATTCGGATGAATCCAAATCGGAGAATGAACTTTGCTCAGACTCCGACGAGGAAGATGCGGTTTCAGAGGGCAACATTATTTCTATCAGGGGATATGAATAGCCTTCTAAAAGCCATAGAGGACACGCTAGGTATTAAAGAACATAAATCCGCAGAATTTACAATACATGACAAGATGTATAAAGAGCTACAACCCAGAAAGCCTAGTACATTCCCTGTACACCAAACTCGTAAAGATATCTTAAAAAAAGAGTGCGAAGACCCAGAGAAGAAACTCTCTTCATGCCAGCCACAGTCAAACGCAGACCCGTTTGCAGAGACGGACACCAAAACCTGGGCTAAATGCCCCAAAGTGGATGGTTTTCTGGCAAAAATCACAAATAAATCTGACTTGGCCTTTGACGACGCCGGTACCTTAAGTGACCCCATGGAAATCCGGCAATGGCTTCCACCTGCACAGCCCGGACTTTATCAATCTGGCTAACCCAGCTTCAAGAACTTCTGGAGAGTGACACACCTAGGGAGGGCAGCACGGTGGTGTAGTGGGTAGCACTCTCACCTAGCAGCAAAAAGGGTCGCTGGTTCATATCCCAACCACGACACTACCTGCCTGGAGTTTGCATGTTCTCCCTGTCCCTGTGGGTTTCCTCCAGGTACTCCGGTTTCCTCCCACACTCCAAAGACATGACATCCTTCCACGGGAGACATTTATGGCGACAATAGACCTATAGGATGCATACCTACATGTCCCCATAAAGGAGGGTCATCCAAAAATTCCTGAGGTTCGCAGTACAAGGGCCAGCAACTACGCCGCACCCTCAATACACAGCTCTCCTTTTCGGCATCTCCTCTGCACCAAAAATCTTCTCAAAGATAATGGCAGAAGCGTTAAAAGGTCTAAGACAACTAAGTATTGGCATAATACCATATTTAGATGATTTACTATTCTTTGCGGACTCAGCAGAGGCCCTAGAAAGCAACCTGTGCACAAGTATGTCCTATCTGCAAAACCGGGGATGGATAATAAATGCAGAAAAATCACAGATGACCCCAAGCCAGTGAGTGGTATATTTGGGCTATATATACACTGGACTCCAGACTAACGAAAACCTTCCTAATGGAAGAAAAGAACGAAAAAATCACACAGGCAGTAACCTTCCTAATAAGGACCAACGCCATAACATTCAGACAAGGTATGACTGTACTAGGACTGATGTCTTCTATTCCAGCTATCACCTGGGCACATATTCACATGAGACCTCTACAGAACTACATTCTGTCCCAGTGGGATGGCAGCCACTCATCCCTAGACAGGTCCATTCCTGTTCCAACCACAGTCAAACTAACACTACAATGGTGGCTAAATCTACTTCGATACATTGAAGGACGCAAATGGGCCCAATCCAAGCCAATCGGGATCACCACCGATGCCAGTGCCCTAAGCTGGGGGGCACACTTCGAGGGCCTCTGCTCACAGGGAAAATTGACGTCCAAATGGTCCCAAGCCTCCTCAAGCATGAGAGAGCTAAAAGCCGTGGGGGAAGCATTAAAAGCGTTCAAACCAGCAATACAGGGGAGAAAGTAAAGTTACAATCGGACAACGTCACAACTGTGGTATACCTAAACAGGCAAGGTGGGACAAAGTCCCGAAGCTTGATGAAGCTGACGGAGAAAATTATACTTTGGGCAGAACCAAACAAAGTCAATATCAGGTATCTATCTGAAAGGAACAGACAATACGCTGGCAAACTTCCTGAGCCTGAAGACCATAAAACAGACGGAGTGGTCTCTGAACCAAGCGACCTTCGCACAAGTCACTCAAAAGTGGGGAGTACCCGAGGTAGATCTATACGCCTCCAAAGCGATTGCAAAATCACCAACATTCTTCTCTCTGGACCCCATAGATGGCAACAGCGGCGTAGACGCTTTCGACCAGCGCTGGGTATGGCAACTATGCTATGCATTCCCTCCAACTGCCATAATACCAAGGGTGATTCAAAAAATAAAGGCAGAGAGATCAATGGTGATACTAATAGCACCGCACTGGCCACAAAGGGCATGGTTCAGCCACTTGAAAAACCTCAGCATCCAGCCTCAGCTGACACTGATGGACCAGCCAGATCTCCTATCGCAGGGCCCAGTCAACCACCTGAACCACAGAATCCTGAAGCTTTCGGCCTGGGTACTGAAGGGGTGAGACTTCAGAACAAAGGATTGTCAGACAATGGGATCGATACCATCCTAAACAGCAGGAAGCCCGGAACTAGGGCGATCTACGAGGAAGTGGGGGGGAAAAAAGTTTGTCTCCTGGAACAGAAACAAACCATATTCCAAAAGAGGAATAATCCCAACAATCCTGGATTTTCTACAAGATGGAGCAGACAAAAATATTTCCCCAAGTACGCTGAAGGTACATGTTACAGCACACTCTCCTCGTTCATAGACACAAGACTAGCAGAGGACTGCGATTCCCAATGTCACACAAAAGAGCTAGACCAGCCAAAATGAATAGAACTCCAACTTGGGACATGCCCACAGTACTTAGAGGATTTCTTTCCCCTCCATTTGTACCGATGGAAGATAGCTCAAACACAAACCTCACCTTAAAGACTGTACTTTTTGTGGCCCTAGTATCAGCCAGAAGAGTGAGCGAAACCCAAGCACTGTCTATAATGGAACCATACTGCCTAATGCATTTAGACAAAATAATTCTCTCTCCAGACCTGGCCATTATGCCCAAGGTCCCCTCAACATTCCATAGAACCCAAAATATCATCATACTTTTGCTTCCAAAAACTATGGCTAGCGAAAAGACACACTCACAACAAACGTAATGTAGGAAACATACTTCGAAAGAACGAAGGATTGGCGAAGAACGACCTCCCCTTTTTTTTGTCCTTTTTTATGCAGGAGTCAACAAAGGGAAACAGGCTTCCAAGAATACCATCAGCAGATGGATAAGAATGGCCATACAGACTATCTATGAGGCACAAAGCCTCACTCCGCCAAGCGGTATCAGAGCATGAAGAACCAGAGCCTGGGCTACCTCGGTCGCAGAGAAAGCAGGGGCAACTCCGGAGCAGATCTGCAGGGCAGCGACATGGTCGAGCTTCAGTACCTTCGCAAGGCACTACCGCATAGACCAGCTGTCTGACCAAGACCAGGCACTTGGTCGCAAGGTGCTCCAGTTTCTATCCCCACCCTAGTAAGTATTGCTTGATACATCCTCTCAGATGCTGCCCTGGAAGACTATTCGAGAAAATAGAGTTAGGTACCTGGTAACTCTTTTTCTAAGAAGTCTTCCAGGGCAGCACTAGTTCCCACCCTTGAAAAGACAAATACCAGGTACAACGGGGGAGCTTTTAAGATTTACTGAGATTTCCTTCGGTGCTTTAATACAACTGAGGCACGCAGGTAAGACTGAAATTTATAATGGTGGACTAATGTGTTTCCTGTTTCAGGGAGGAGGAGCTTATCTCTCAGATGCTGCCCTGGAAGACTTCTTAGAAAAAGGGTTACCAGGTACCTAACTTTATTTTCTTTCTTTTTTTTTTTTGTTCAGGCCACAGGCTGCATGGAAAAAAAAGATTTACAATATATGCGCAACAAGGACCAGCAACGTACTGGTATGTTGCTGGACTTTGAGTGGTTATACCAGAATGATGCCTGCGGGTTTAGGTATCATTCTTTTCAGACAGCGGTCGGCTTTCATGTAAAAGCAATCCTAGCAGCTAATTAGCCTCTAGACTTCACAAGCAGTGGGTGGGAATGTTCAACCCCCCCCCCCCCACCATCTTTCATGGTTTTCTCTCATCTATACCAGGTGTTATGAGTGACCCCGTGACGCCGCCTCACACTGAGATCCCTCATGTGTTGTGACGTCACGGGGTTGGAGGACACATACTGCGGCCTTGTTCCGCAGTTCTCATAGGCCAGCATGGGACCCGGAGATCTTTGGTATCAGATCCAATTCAAGTAAGTGTTTTACCCCATCACAGCCGTGCATCCTGCCCACCACCCTCACTACAGCCTTGAGTGTGGTTGGGGCAGCATTGCCATTACATTTACTATCTTTATTCGACTACACTTTATAGATTTTGGATCTGGGTTAATGACTTCTGGCATCTACAGGCATATAGCCTGTATTCAAGCATTTACCCACTAATCTTTTTTGAATTACTATCGGTTAATCAATTGAATTCATCATCCGGTGCCCCCGTTTTTCACTCATAACACCTGGTATAGGTATATATTGGTCCTAGTCCTTACTTTATTCACAGTTATCTTGTCCTGTGTGTGTTCTGGGTTTCACCATTGCATTTACTATTGGTATCTCTACCCTTGGTCTACACACCAGTAACCCTCTACACTTTCCCCTGACTATTTCTCCAATTCTTGGTTGCTCATTTATCATTAATATCCTTCACTGTCACCCTTCAGTCATGGTTTGCTTCTGGTCCTATCACTATCATTTTTCTGCTTATCGCCTTTTTGTTCACACTACCCCTTCTGCTTTCAACTCGGCCGTTGGTATGGACTCTTCTTCCTGATTCTCTCCACCTTATTCCCAATGGTGTTTTTTCCTATTTACCCTTATTCTTTTGACTACATTCATGTATATTATTCATATATACCCCTTTATCACTTAATTAGACGTTTGTCTTCTTGCGGCCTGATTTTGTGCCCTCCCCAGTCGCCACTGGAGACTTTACCGGGTTTGGCCCCAGCGTGTTGTGCGCCTCAACATGGGTAAGCTGCTGTCTACATTTGTCTCTTCCCCATTTACCACACCTTGGTATTATCTATTTTTTATACCCTTCTTTAAATCAAATGAAACTATGTATATCTCATTGCATTGTATTTTATTCGCAGACACATTTCCTGATTAAGCGGGTTTCCCACGAAACTAGTCGAAATTCCATGTCATCTGCGCATATTTTAATATAGTTTGTATTATTATTAATTATTATTATTATTTATTATTATTATGATGTCTTGATTTTTGTATTAATAAAATCTGTTTATTCTTGAACCATCTAAAAAAGTTGGGAGGTAGACATGAGCAGTTTGTTTCGTTCCGAATTGAAATTTGGATGAATTTATGTTTTTGGCAATTCGGATGTAATTTCCGAATTACAATAGTATCGAATTTCAACGAATTTGAAGTAACGGAAAAAAAAAATTTGAACGGAATTCGAATGTGAATCGATTCAAATAGTTTACCAGTTTTCAAAGAGAATAAAATAGGATAGAAAAACATAGAATAGAAAAGAATATAACAGAAAATGAATGAATTGAATATAATATATAATGGAGTAAAACAGAACAAAATAGAAAATAAAAGTAGAACAGAATAAAAAAAAAAAAGAATTGTATAAAATAAAAATATGACCATCTTCTGAAATTCGAATTTCAAATAGAATGAATTTGAATTCGTATACATAAGAAAAGAATAACAATAGAATAGAAAAAAAGAATAGACTATAATAGAAAAACAATCGAATAGAAAGAATATAACCATTTCTCAATATTCAAATAGAATCCATTCCAATTTGAATAAAAAATAACAGAATAGTATAGAAAAAAAACAATAGCATGGAATAGAAAAAAATATAACCATCTTTCGAATTTTGAATATAAAAGGGATAGAATAGAAAATTGATAGAATAAACAGACTAGAAAAACTTAAACTAGAACTTAAAAAAAAATAGAATAGTACATAAAGATTTGAGCCATTTCCCAAAATTCAAAGAGAATCCATTCCAATTTGAATAGAATAGAAAATAACAATAGTATGGAAAAAAACAATAGAATGGAATAGAAAAAATATAACCATCTTCCAAAATTAGAATTTTGAATAGAAAGGGATAGAATAAACTAATAGAATTTTAGAAAAAAAAAAGTATAGAAAGAATATAACCATTTCCCAAAATGTAAATAGAATCAATTTGGTTTTGAATAGAAAAGAATATATTACAATAGGATGAAGGTTATATTTCTCTTTTTTTTTTTTTTTTTTTATTAATTATTTATATTTTACAAAACTAAAACCATACATTGAAAATACAACTTAGATAAGTACTTCTCGAAAATCCCTCTGTAGATTAATAAACCGCCCCCCTCCCTGCAGATGTTTCTATTTTACATACAAGAAAGCAGATTTCCTTCCTTAATTTCCTAAATTAGAACTCATTATGATTTAACCAATAATCTCCTGAACATAACTCCACGTACCCTTAAACCTCCGCCACCCTGCCCATTTGTCTTGTCGTGCAGCCCCCTCATCTGGTTCCAAACCAGAACCATCCAGACACTCTATATTATAAATTTCATTCACACAAAAAAACCACTCCCGAGTTTTAGGACTCTCAGGTTCCAGCCACTTCTTTGGAATCTGACTCTTAGCAGCATCCAATAATATAGGGACAATGGATGTTTGATATTGCTTAATTGGCTCCTCTGTCCCATGGAATAGACATATCCATGGGTTGTCCGATATAGTTTTATTAGTTGTTGTAAGATTTTCTATACTATAGACACCCCCCAGGTACAATATTTAAAGGAATATTTCACTTTTTTTTTTTTTTTTTTTTTTTTTTTTTTTTTTACTTTAAGCATCATTAAAATCACTGCTCCCGAAAAAATGGCCCTTTTTTTTTTTTTTTTAAACTTTTTTTTTTTTTTTTTGCATTGATACATGTCCCCTGGGGCAGGACCCAGGTCCCCAAACCCTTTTTAGGACAATACCCTGCAAATTAGCCTTTAAAATTAGCACTTTTGATTTTGAACGTTCGAGTCCCATAGACGTCCGATCCATATTTATATTTCAATTATAATTCTTGATCGAATATTTCACAGCAGGGCCCTGTGAGGGCTTACAGTGTTGTGACCACAACAACACCTAAGGGCCAAATTTCTGCTGAGTATATCGGGGAAGGCCCCTACTTTCAAACATCCAACTTACAAACGACTGCTACTTGCAAACGGAAGGAGACAACCGGAAGTGAGATGAAATCTACCCCTAGGAAGGGAAATTCTCTCCTGTAAGAGTTAATATGGGAAAAATGTGTCCCCTTTCCACTGATGCTTTCCAATCCTTGTTTCAATAAATACCCCAAATTTTCAAAAAACATTTGTCATTGGGACAAAAAGTGAGGTGAAATCTTCTGAAGAGGAGCACAGACAGCAAAACAAATGTCACAGGGGTGATAACCCTTCCCTATGTTTTCCAAAAAGCTTAAAATAGATTTTTTGGCTGGAGCTAAACACGTTAAAAATGTACCAGTTCAAAATTACAAACAGATTCTACTTAACAACAAACCTACAGTCCCTGTCTTGTTTGCACCGCCTGTATACTGCTGTTCAGAGTACAGAGCCTGTATACTGCTGTTCAGAGTACAGAGCCTGTATGCTGCTGTTTCCTTTTTTAATTTGGGTGCGGGGTTCCCCTTAATATCCATACAAGACCCAAAGGGCCTGGTAATGGACTGGGGGGTACCCATGCTGTTTGTCTCACTGATTTTCATCCATATTGCCAGGACCCGACATTACATTAAAGCCACAAGCAGTTTTAAATGACTTTTTTTTTTCTTTTTAAAAATGTCATTTTGTGCAGGGACTGTTCTAAGCACAGGAAACACGTGCCACTTTACAGGCATACTATAGACACCCCCCAGGTACGATATTTAAAGGAATATTTCACTTTTTTTTTTTTTTTTTTTACTTTAAGCATCATTAAAATCACTGCTCCCGAAAAAACGGCCCTTTTTAAACGTTTTTTTGCATTGATACATGTTCCCTGGGGCAGGACCCGGGTCCCCAAACCCTTTTTAGGACAATACCATGCAAATTAGCCTTTAAAATTAGCACTTTTGATTTTGAACGTTCGAGTCCCATAGACGTCAATAGGGTTCTAACGTTCGTGCAAATTTTCGGTCCGTTTGCAGGTTTTGGTGTGAACCAAACTGGGGGGGGTTCGGCTCATCCCTACTCTTGGGGTCTTAGGCTCTGCTGTTTTTTTATATTCTTTCAATCCTCGTGGTTTTTTCTAGACTATTCTCTTAATTTCTATTCTTTTCAAATTTCAGAAGATGGTTTTATTCTTTCTATTTAATTCTTTTTTTTTTTTTTTTTTTTAATTCTATTAGTTTCTATTCTGTTCTTTTATTTACTATTCTATTTTGTTCTATTTTACTCTACTATATTCTATTCTTTTATTTTCTGTTATATTTTATATTTCATTACTTTATTTTCTATTCTATTTTAGTTTCTTTGGAAATTGAAAAACTATTCGAATTTGAAATTGATTCAAAAACTATTTGAATTCCCGAAAATTTGAATTCAAATAAACAAAACAAATCCCAGAAAACTAATTAAACAAAATGTTTTCATTCTGCACATGTGTATTGGGAGGTATGCTAATACTCAATCAGTAGAAGGAACCAGAGGAAACAATCAGAACCTGGAAGAGAAAGTTCTTTCACTAAGGAGGAAGAAGATTTTATTTTTTCCTTGTTAAATAAATATATTGCGTTTTCACAAAAGAAAAAAATAAAAGGATATGTTACATAGCATACATTCAATACGTTTTACAATATAATAAAGGAATTCGCTATCTTACAACCTTGTTTACTATATGTATTGTGGTGGAGTGGTACCCCACCAGTGTTTGGATGCAGGATTCTCAACCAGGCAGGTTGAGGGGCTCCAGTTTATTTTCTTATTTGGGAGGAAACTGGCTTTTCAGTTTCCTCATTGTTTTACTAAAATCCGTTTTGGGATCTGGAGCCTGGGGATTTCTTAGAGATCAGGGTGGGATGAAATCCCCAGTCCTGGGTCGAGGTTTTGGGACTCACTGGCACTCTGATTTTTCAGGTGAGTGTGGGCCTGATAGCAGAGTCAGGACCATAATTCTGGGCTCCACCCAGAGAGACAGGAGGTCAACAGGTGTGCACTGAAGAAGCCAGAGAGTGCAGGCTGTAAGGTAAAAGCCAGAGACCTGAGTCTGAGGTTGCTGACAGTAGTCAGGAGAGCTCCATGTGGGGGGCTGAGCAGTGGTGTGTCTGCTGCTGAAGAGAGCCAGGTGGCTCGGTATTTTTGTTTGCAATGCTGCATATGTAAGCCAGGAGGCTGAATATCCTTTTATTTGTTGCTGGCAATAAAAACCCCCTGTGAGGGAAACCACTTTTGCTGTAATTTTGTTTTTCTTTAATAAAAGTGGGCCAAAAAGCCCTGAAAAGGAATTATCTGAGTGGACTGTTCTCGCTAGCGGGTGCCAAACTTGAGCTAAACAACCCCCAAACCTTACAGTATGCTGAAAATAAAAGATGTAAGAAACAAATTATTAATCTAGTAATCAGACTAAGTATCCAGAGCATTGCAAAAGAATAATAAAAAGGGGAAAGAGGGAAAGATAGAGATAAGAAGATTTTTCTCGGAATGGTGTCCTGGCTCACGATAGATATACCCACATAGTACATATTTAAGTAGTGGTATGGTATACGACCTATTGAGGTAACAGAGATTGGTCAAAATCGGTGGGGAGGTAGTGTTTAACCCATGGTTGCCAAATTTTGCGAAATGGATTGATTTTATTTTCTTCAATAGCTGTCATCTTAGCATATACAAGTGCTCTGTTCATTCTGTATTTGGTTTCAGCAAGAATTCGATTTTGGGACTTCCATGCCAATCGTTTGCTTTGCTGCAGTACTAAGTTGAATAGACAATTAAAATTGAGTATGTGTGAGTATAGAGGGTTTAAAGTTTAGGAGAGCCGTAGCAGGATCTGGAGGAATACTGATTTCCAAAGCTTTATAAGCTATAAAAAATATATTCTTCCAGAATTCTTGAACTACAGGACATTGCCACCATATGTGGAAATGTGTACCTGGCGTGTCACATCCACTAAAGCAATTAGGTGAGTACATGGGGACATATTTAGCTATTCTAGCTGGTACTCGGTACCAACGTGCTAGAACCTTGTAATTTGTTTCTACAGCAAAACGGTTTGTAGAGGAAGTTTTGGTGGCTATCCATATATTAGACCAATCTTGGTTGTTAAACTCTCGATTCAAATCCTGTGCCCATTTAGAAGCGTATGGGGGTAGAGACTCACTAGAGATCATATTAAGTTGGTTGTATAATATTGAGATAAGTCCTCTAATGTGAGGGTCGCTTATACAAATCCGCTCAAATTGAGTCATTTGATTAAAGGTTGAGCCTGTACTTAGAAGTGGTTCATAGAAATTTTTAATTTGTAAATATCGGAATATTTCTGTTTTTAGGTAACCCAAAGGTCTCATATAGTACAGGAAAGGTATAAATGGCTTTAGCAGAGGTAAGATTGTCTAAGTGAGTTAGGTTCTTAGATGACCATACAGAGAATGATCTTGGAAATTTCCAAGCAGGATAGAAGGCTGGATTATTAAGGAATGAAAACAAGGGATTATGTGGTGATTGAAGATTATGCGCAGATTTATATTTATCCCAAATTGCTAGGGTCTGTTTCGTGATAGGATTAGAAAGATGTACTCTATCCGAAGGACAAGGCCAAAACATATTTGCCACTGAGATAGGGTCACTTTCCACCATTTCAATAGATACCCATAGGGGAGTTTCAACATAAGTATGATATTTGGGAATAATTGCTATCTGTGCGGCGTAGTAGTAAGAAGAAAAGTTGGGTAGTCCCAAACCTCCACTTGATTTACTAAGATAAAGCGTGGATTTAGTTATGCGAGGTTTGGTGGTGCCCCAAATGAAGGGGAAAAATTGGTGACTCGCGCTAAACAAATTAGTATGTGTGTGGCTAAAGGGTACCACAACCATAAGTAAGTCAAAATACAAAAAATATATATAAATGTGATAGTGTAGCTCACTATACAAAGTTGGGGGAATACACAGGCCCCCTTGGGTACATATACAGATTATGCAATAATGTATCACAATTAGTGCAGAGAATCTATAAAAAGAATGAGTTCCATGTATGATATATACAAAATTAGAAATATAAGTGTGAAGTATTAAAGAAATAGTCCATATGGAAAAAACACCCAAAAAAAGTGATTGACAATCCTGGGTTGTCCAATTGTATGGAATCCTAGGTGTATGGGTCCACCACCCTAAATAAAGAGCCTGGCCGCTTACCAGAACCCCATGACCCCCCGTTACAGAGGGTCTAAATGGGCTGTGAGATCCTGCTGATCCGGAACTCCCAGGAGTCAAGATGGAGGCTGGAAAAGGATGTCAGGAACTGTGGTGGAGATGAATGGGTCCACAGGGAAGGATTCAGCCCTCAGCAAAGTGTTATCATCATAAGGAGAAAAAGAGGAGGGCTCCCATAGTGTAAAATCAAACGATATTTATTTAAAATAATAGTATACACTCACATGTAGAATAGGAAATAACATCCTCAGAAGAAGAACAGTCTGGCACAGGCCGGATGACCACAGATGGCCCGTCCTGATGTGTATATACAGCGACAGTGGGAGGTGACGCGATGATACCGCTCAGCCCTACACTGCTTTTCGCAAAAAAACTGCGTCTTCCAGGGGCAAATGAAGGACATAACTCTACGTTGAGTAAGTCTAAGAAAATAAGATGGTAAAGATATAGGGAGTACCCTAAATAAATATAGGAATTTCTGCAATATTGTCATCTTTACCGCATTAATCCTTCCCAACCATGACAATGAAAGGTAAGCCCATTGTTTCAATAAGCCAGAGATTTGTTTTAGGAGGGGCAGGTAATTAGCTGCAAATATATCTTTAAGGGAAATTGTGAGATTAATTCCTAGGTGTGGAAGTTGCTTTAAAACCCAGTAAAAGGGTAAGGAAGTTTGTGTCTGAAGTTCTGATTGAGATAATTAAATATTTAATGCATTCGATTTTGTTGGGTTAACGTAAAGTCCTGAGATATGGGCGAAATTATCTAATGTTTTAAGTTAGGGGTGGATATATGAGGATGTGACAAGAATATGAGAATGTCATCCACAAAAAGACACAGTTTATGATGATGACCACCTAATGCTATGCCTTTAATGTTAGGATTGGTTCTAATAAGGTGTGCCAGGGGTTCTATTAACAGGGCAAAAAGTAATGGGGAAAGAGGACATCCCTGTCTAGTGCCTCTTTTGATATCAATCATTGTTGACTTATAACCAGCATATTTGATATATGCTCTAGGATTATTATATAAAGAGGAAACCCAAGTCAAAAAGTTGTTTCCAAACCCCCATTTTTGAAGTACATATTCCATATAAGGCCAGGTAACAGAATCGAATGCTTTCCTTATGTCTAAGGATACGAGGCAAGCTGGGATTCATCTAGTTTTAGCTGCATGAATAAGCAAGAGTGCTCTCCTAATATTATCACCTGCCTGGCGTTTAGGCATAAAGCCTGTTTGGTCCTTATGAATTAGATGACCAATAATATTATTCAATCTAGTGGCTAGAATTTTAGCTATTAATTTTATATCAAGGTTGAGGGATATGGGATGATAGTTACTCCAAGAGGTGGAGTCAGAGTGTGGTTTGGTGATCATTGATATTATAGACGTAAGAGTCTCTGTTCTAAATGAATTACCTTTTAAGGATCGAATTGAAAGCTTTAGTTAGGATGAGCATTAAAATATGTGCAAATTGTCCATAATATGTTGCTGAGAATCCATCTGGGCCCGGTCTCTTACGTAGTTTTAAAGATTTTATAGCATTAAGAACTTCAGTATCTGTAATTGGGCTTTCAAGAAGATCTCTCTGTTGATCTAGATTAGGAAGTGTGATATTAGAGAATATAGCATCTGTTTTAGTTATATCAAAATTTGGAGCAGAAGAATATAATTTAGATAGATTAGAGCGAAAAATCTCAAAAATTTTCACTGGGTTACTAGTGTATGCTTCTCGGGATACTTTCAATCTGATAGGCGTATGTATGTGTTGTGAATTCTTTAGAATTCTAGCCATAGGTGTATCTGGCTTATTTGCTTTACGATATTGAACATACTGGCATTTACTTATAATCTTATCTGCAGAATCAGTCAAAAAAAATCCAGTTTAAGACGGGCTTTTTCTAATTTAGAATTGTTCGTGGGAGTTGGGGAGGTTTGAAAAGTCTCTGGTGGCAGTCATTAAAGGTAGATTCAAGTTTTGCAAACAAAAGTTTGCGTTCTCTTTTAAGGGCAGTTGCTTGTTGTATTAATCTACCCCTAATGACTACTTTGTGTGCCTCCCATAAAGTAATAGCAGAGACTTCACCTGTGTCATTAGATAATCAGAGATTGCTTTTTCAATATCAATACGATGAGAAGGATGGGTCAGTATTGAGTCGTTTATACACCAGGTGGTGTCATGAGATCTAAGGACTGTGGAAGCGATGGTAGTGAATACTGCACAATGGTCTGTCCAAGGAAGAGGAATGATTTTGGCTGATATGATTTCTGGTAGCATACTTGACGGAATAAGAATATGATCTATTCGTGAAAAGGAGTAATGTGGGTAGGAGTAGTGAGTAAAGCATCTACTGATAGGGTTCATTTCTCGACAAGTATCTACCAGACCATACGTGGTAAGAAGATGTTGAAAAGTTAGGTTTATTGAGCTTGTAGTAGGTCCAGAAGGAGATTTATCCAAGAACGGGAAAATAGTTGCATTGGAATCCCCACGTATAACAGTACCAAATTTATGTACATCTATAAGCTGAAAAAGGTGCGATAAAAAAGCTGTTGGGTGTTTATTGGGGGCATAGTAAGACACAATCGTAATAGGATTATCAGAAATAAATCCTGTTAGGAGAATATATCGTCCTTCAGGGTCTGTTAATTGTTATACAAGGTTAAACGGAGTGGAACGGTGGAAACCAATGAGGGTTCCGCGCTGTTTAACCGTAGCAGAAGCAGTATAGAATTGTAGATATGATGAAGAAAGAAATTTGGGGTAAACTTTGTCAGTGAAATGAGTTTCCTGCAAACATATGATATTAGCTTTCTTCATTGCAAAAGAGCGAAGTGCCTTGGTTCGCTTATGTGGAGTATTAAACCCTTGTACATTTTAATGACAAGATATTTATAGGAGCCATAAACCAACAAGTGTGAATATTATATCATAACAAGTAAAGTACTCACCGAGAGCCAGGATCCTCAATCCGAGAATCAGAAGGGAGAAGTAAAGGTTAAAGAAAGAAGCAATAAGACAAAAGAAAAAAAAAACAAAAGAGAATTGATCGAACCCAATATAAAGATAATTTAGCAGTATGTAGAGGGTAAATAATTGGGTGTGGGAACATCTCAGGAGAATATTAAGTACTCCCTGAGAGGGTCCGGGACCACTAAGAAGGACCCCCATAACAATGGTGGGAGTCCTCAAGTGGTATGAGGGGCAGCAAGAAATTCCTTAGGGATAATTAACATCGGAGGACCACAGGAACTATTCCATTGCTATCATGGAACATGACATTGAAATTATTTTTAAAAATATAAAAACAAAATGAAGTTAAAGTTCAAAAACTGAGAGAGAAAAAAAAATATATATATATATTTTTTATACTTATTACAGTACCATGTAGCCAAAGCTCATTTCAGTCATGAATATGGCAGATTAACTCAGCCAGCATACAGTGCTGGAAAATGTAAAGAGAGAGAATACTTTATTGGAACTGGATTATCAGTCCATTGAATCCTCGTTGTTCGGCGGTGAATGTTCATATCGACCTCGTTTATTAAGATTTTGTTGGGAAGATGTGGAAGAGCTGGATTTTGGGTCCTTATTATGCTGTGTAGAGCGGGAGGCTGGGCATCTGAGACTGGTTCTTGGAAAAGACTGCTTCAGCTAAACCCATTTCAATGAGGGCCGACTGCAAGTCCTCTTAGTATCTGTTCTTTGGTTCTGTAATAGTGCATTTTGGCTATTATATCTCTCGGAGGACCATTAATTTTGCGTGGGGCTAGCGCTCTATGCCCTCTATCCATTTCAAGTCTGTCAATAGGGGTACCAGGTTCCTAAAAGAGGGCCGTGACAGTAACCTGCAGGTCTAAAACAGATTCAGGGATTCCCCTGATTCGCAGGTTCGATCTGCGATCCCTATTCTCTTGGTCTTCTAAACGTGCCTGTAGTGTAAGGTTTTCCTCTTTAAGTATCAACTCAGATGTATAGTTCTGTGTAAAATTATCCATTTCATCAACCCTCAGTTCTAAATCAGCTGTTCTCTGACCTAACTCTCTTATCTCTTTAGTTAATTTGTCTGTTATGAGATCTGAAGTTTGCTTGAGGGCTTTCTGATGCATATATTCAAATTTTTGAATATGTCGGGTTGTACAGTTGTTTGTAAGTCACAAATGTCATATTCCGGCTCAGACTCGCCATTAGTAGTCTGTGTCTTCTGGCTATGAGGCAGAGACTTTTTACTGTGTGTACTGCTGCGCTGTGAGGGAGAGGATGCCGCCGCCATTCTAGCCGCCAGTCTGTGTGCCGTTTCCTTCGATTTACCTGATTTAAGTTTTGATTTAGGTCCTTTCAGGACCATTATTTATGAATCTGATAGCGCTGGGTAGAGCTTTCTAATGTTTTGAGGAGATTGCGGTGCCTCTGGGACCTGTAGTCCTCCGGTGAAATCTCCAGAGGAGCGGAGCTCTAAGGTAGCATAACCGTTACCTCAGGCTGCCATGCATGCAGATTTTTTTATTTTTAATGCTCAAAGCTAGATGTGGCCTTGTTGTAAGATTCCAGGTATGCAGATGTTTCCTTTGTTGAATCAGAATCCATTGAGGGTCCAATGGATAATAGGGATGAGCCGAACTACCCTGGGTTTAGTTCAAGTAGGGATCAGTGAATTGGTTTGGATGATGAACCCAAACCCTATTGAAAATCAATATAATCCAAATCTGTCAAATTTTAAAAATAGCTGTTTTCCTGGCAGATAGGCAAGGGGGCGGAGGTTGCCCAGGGGAACACGTACCAATGCAAACATTTTAAAAAAATTCCATTTGGCTAAGAGCAGTGTTTTTTTTTTTTTTTTAAATTTATTTTATTTATTTTTAAATGCTAAAAGTGGAACATTAAAAATGCCCAATTCCTTTACCCACTGGAACACGAAAGGTTTTACCCCCTTTAGGTCCAGGCCATTTTTTGCTATTTGGCACTGCACTACTTTAACTGATTTGCACAACCATGTAATACTGTACTCAAATAAAATGTAGATTTTTTTTTTTACACAAAATATTGCTTTCTTTTGGTGGTATTTGATCACTGGGTTTTTTCATGTGTATTATTTAAATGAAAAAAGACCAAAAATTTTAGAAAAGCACCGCCGATACTTTCTATTATAAAACCTATCCAATAAAAATGTCTTCATAAGTTTAGGACCAAATGTATTCTGCTACATGTCCGTTGATTGTAGACATGTGCACTGCCGAAGAAAAAAAAAATTTTTTCAGAAATTCTAAAACCAAAAAATAGGAAAGAAAATATGAAATAACTATTGAAATTTCCTTTCAAACTTGGCTGTTAGTCAACAGAATGAATATACATTTATCTGAAGCTACAAATGATCTAATGAACAAGTGGAACGTAATGAATTAATAATAAAAAGTTTTTATTATTATTTATTATTATTGTTTATTAATATTAATTAGTTATGTTCCATTTATTTAGATACTGCATTTGTTATTTCGAATAATTCATAACTTTGTATAAATTTGTATTCTTTACATTCTATAACAGCCAAATCCGAAAGGGAAACTCCAATACCTATAATTAATAGTTAAGGTATTTATAGTTATTATTTCAGATTTTTGGATTTTCATTCTTTTGAATTTTCGTTCTTATTTTGGGATTTACGAATTTTCAAATATTCGGAAAAATCAGTTAAACGGGTTTTCATTAATTCAGATATTTTTCCAAATTGAACGAATTTGTTGAAATTTAATTTAAACTAATTCAGAACAAAACAAATTGCACATGTCTAATTGGTTTGTGAGAAAGGATAACAGGTGCTACTAAATCTGGGGTCAGCCAATTAAGGTTGGTAAGCAACTCTGGAAGGCTACTGTTGGCTCTACGCCATGTTGCCTGCCGTCAGGTGCCCTGAGTAAAATCCCTCCTTACATCAGGTGTTCCCAATGGAGTCCCTCCTTACATCACAGGTGTCCCCAGCGGAGTCCCTCCTTACATCACAGGTGTCCCCAGCGGAGTCCCTCCTTACATCACAGGTGTCCCCAGCGGAGTCCCTCCTTACATCACAGGTGTCCCCAGCGGAGTCCCTCCTTACATCACAGGTGTCCCCAGCGGAGTCCCTCCTTACATCACAGGTGTCCCTCCTTACGAAAGCCGCACCTGCGACGCCACTGGTGATTTGGTCTCCGTTATATTACAGAACACCAGCTCGTGGATGCCGAAGGGAAGAACCAAGAGGGGGCGCCTGAATTCTGCCTCTTGTTTCTTCCTTGCGATAGCTGGTCTTCTGTAAAATGGCAGCCGGCAGAGACAATTCACCAGTACCGGCCACGGACTACTAGCTGCAGAAAAAATTGGGAAAATGCTGATTTCCTGGGACACGGTAAGACCAGGACAAAGGTCTAAATACTGGGAATGTCCCGGGAAATACAGGACAGTTGGCAACTAGGGAGGAGCTGAACACCCCCGGTTCAGTTTGCACCAGAACTTGGGAACAGACAAAAAATTTGTGCAAACATGCGAACACTGTTAAAGCCTATGGGACACAAACATGAAAAATCAAAATTGCTAATTTTAAAGGCTTATATGCAAGTTATTGCCATAAAAAGTGTTTGGGGACCTGGGTCCTGCCCCAGGGGACATGTATCAATGCAAAAAAAAGTTTCTAAAACTGACTTTTTTTGGGAGCAGTGATTTTAAGAATGCTTAAAGTGAAACAATAAAAATAAAATATTCCTTTAAATGTCGTGCCTGGGGGTCCCCTTTAGTCTGCCTGTAAAGTAGCAAATTTTTCCCATGTTTAGAAAAGTACTGCAGCAAAACAGAAAATTGTATACTCACCTTTCCGTAATTTTCCTTTCCTGATGCATCCCATGGCAGTACACTGGGTTGTGACTCCGCCCCCACAACCTGATAGGACTGGTTAGTTATAAGCATTGAAGAGGAGTCCACCGCTACATTCTCAGTATCTATTACCTTAGTTGGGTGGGTATCTGTGTGCTGCCATGGGATGCGTCAGGAAAGGAAAATTACGGTATACAATTTTCCATTTTCCTGAAGCATCATGGCAGCACACACACTGGGAAATAACCCGCTACATGGGTGGGTGCTTTTCAAAGATTTTTATTTTTATCCACAAGATATGGAAGAATTAGCTTTAATGATCGATCTTCCACATTCAACCGTTGTTAACTGAGCCGGGTCTATTCTGTAATGAGACATGAACGTGGTTCTAAAAGACCAAGTTGCTGCCTTGCAAATAGTTTCCGGCGACACTCTACAATATGCTGCCCAAGATGTCGCCACTGTCCTGGTCGAATGAGCCTTCAGGTCGTTGGGTATTGGAAGAAGCTGGATTCCATACGCCCTCTTAATGATCTTTATTAGCCAAGAGGCTCTTGTCCTGGAAGAAGCTGCCTGGCCTTTCTTAGCGCCGTGTGGTATGATTAGCACGTTTTCTGCTTTCCTGAATGGGTTAGTAGCCTCCAGATATGAAGAAATATCCAATGGATGTGGGTCCCCTTGGCTAGTGAGGAACGCTGGCAAATTGATCTCTGGATTGAAGTGGAAAGCAAATGCTACCTTAGGTATGAATTGTTCAGAAGGTCTTAGAACAACTCTCAGGACAGAAAATCAAATGAGGTTCTTTCATTGATAGTGCTTGCAGCTCGGACACTCTCTTTGTGGAGGTTATTGCCATTAGAAAGGCTAAATTGAGTGTTAGTCCCATAATGATATCGACTCCAAAGAAAAAAAGGGTTCTTTTGATAAGGCCTCAAGAACTATCGATAAGTTCCATGTTGGGAAGGTCGGCTTCCTAGGTGGTCTTATTTTAAAACCTGCTTTTTGAAATTGAATTATGAGGCAATTGAAGGCCTATTTGATTCCCATCATGGCTGATAAAGCAGATATTTGAACCTTTAGTGTTCTTGAACTTAGATCTCTTTCCAGGCCTAGTTGTAAAAATTCAAGAATTTGTGACACTGTAGGAGAAAGTGGGTCCCAGGACTGTTGTTGTGCTAATGTAGTGAATCTTTCCCAAATTCTGTTATAAGTGCTGATAGTCGACTTCTTCCTTGCCTGTTGCAGGGTAGCCACCACCCTTATAGCGCAACCTTGATCTAGTACACTCTGTTTCATTTTCCAAGCCATTAGGTGTAGTCTTTCTGGTGCTGGATGTAGGAACTGACCCTGTGAGAGTAAATCCAGAGTTACCGGAAGAGGTAATGGGTCCTCTGTACTCAGTTGTAGGATGGTCGTGAACTACGGCCTCCTCGGCCAAAACGGTATTACTACTATCACCGTGGATGTTGAGTTCCTCAGTCTGGCCAGGAATCTGGCTATTAAGTGGAGTGGAGGAAATATATAACCTAGGCGGAACCTCCACTGGTGATGGAGACAGTCGACCCCTAGTGCCGTTGGATAGGCGACCCTCGCCAGGAACTTGGCACACTTGTTTTTTCTTTGGGTTTGCTGCCAAGTCAATATCGGGAATGCCCCACTTGCGTTTTAGAAGGGAAAAGGCTTGGTGATTTCGTAACCATTCATTGTTCGAGATGAACATTCTGCTTAGATCGTCTGCAAGTTGGTTCTGCACTGTTGGGACGTACACCGCTTTCAGGTCTTCCAAATGGTTTTGGGCCCAGTCGAGGATAGGATGCACCTCCCGCATGAGAGCGCTGCTCCGTGTGCCCCCCTGCCTCCGGATTTAATTTACCACCACCGTATTGTTCGTGCGTACTAATGCACTCTTCCCTGTGAGGTATAGCCTGAACGCTAAAAGAGCCTGAAAGGCGGCCCTGAGCTCCAGGATGTTCGATACTACACCCTGGGGGCGAAAAAACCAATGGCCCTGTACCGCCTGATCTCGGTAATGTGCTCCGCAACCTTGGAGCCTTGCGTCCGATGTGATTTATTTCCGGCTGAGGGGGCACAATGTGTCGATGATGTTTTAGGTTGTTGACTCGCATCCACCACCATGCAGATTGTTTTACTGGATTTGTTGACGAAGGTTTGTTAATCCATTAATGTTCCATTCCATTGTTTCAGGAACGACAGTGGTTCCTAAGAACCAGTGACAGCAGGAAGCTGTTATATATAGAAGTTGTAGAAATACTGCTTCTAATTATGATGCTTGATGGTTTGGGCATTCAACTAAACAACCAAAGTTCAGATCGAATTGCCAGCTTATCCCTAATGGATAGGAAGGTAAAGGCTCTCCTTAGGTTAGCCTAGGATGTAAGGTATTCCTCCATGGCACTAGCCTAATGTGTGTGGCTCACACCCCATATGTTTGATTGACCACTTAGGTCAGCACCTTGCAACAGATTGTAAATATCCTTCAGGTGGTCTCCAAGTCTTATTTGGTAGACACAACCATGAAGTCCGTCAGAGCCTCTACAAGATTAGCTGCTTTTTGTCAATTTGGGTAGAAGGGCCATCTGGCACAGCATGCAATACACTGGCATTGCAATCTGGGGGTGGGAATGTGAGTTTGTAGAGGGTGGGACCAGTGGGCACAGCTGCTACCACTGCTGGGAATGTGGGCAAACAAGAAATAGGACTAGTGGTCAGCACTGATATTAATGCTGCTACCACTGAAAGCATCGGAACCTCATGCTGTCATCACAGGACACAACCCAAACATAACTGTGATGGAAAAACTGACCAAAAAGTAGTACTGTCAAAGCAAATCTGGAACAGTTGGTAATTATCGATCACTGGAGCCCATCATTTCACCTGCTAGCTAATACAGTGTTTTAAATGGAAGTTATTAAACAGTAAAAAAACAGTAGAATCCAAATCTGTACACTGGAACATTATAGAAGTATAGGTTTTCCAGACATGAAGTAGTAAAGTAGTAGTAAATATTGGTAGTACTAATAAAAGTCATATGCTCCGATAGCAATCCCAAAGAAAACGCGACTAGCCAACAATGGGAAAAGAACTCGCAATAGATCTGTTAAAGGAAGAGTGGGAGCAAAACCACACTCACATCCACAAAGGGTCAACCAACATTAACGCACAGGAAAATGGGTACAAATCTATTCTAGGTGGTACAGGACCCCAGATAGAATCCATTAATATCATCCCAGTGCCTCCCCACAATGTTGGAGATGCAACATGGCCTGAGGTTCCCTACTCCACATATGATGGGAATATCCATTGTTACAACCATACTAGAAAGAAATACACCGCCTTACCTCCCATATAACGACCTACTCCCCAGACGTCACACCGGCTCAATACTTGCTCCACTAACCTTCCATACCACAATCCACTTACAAATGATCTCTCACCCTTCACCGCATTAATGCAGCTAAAATGTGTATTCCTCTACATTGGAAGGACAGCACCCCTCCAGCATCTCAGAATGGCTTCAACGAGTAGGGAGAATAGCGGAAATGGAAGACCTAGTACACCAGGCTAGAGAGAGCCCGACGAAATTTCAAGTCTGGGCCTGCTGGTTACATTTCACAGAATCTGTAGAATTCCAATCTATTGAACATATCTCAATAGCTTGACCTGGGGGTGTAATGGATGTGAATAATAATGATATCAGGTGTTACTAGGTTACTAGGTGAGGTATATTAAAATGTCTATTCCAAACGCTTTATATCTGTATCCGACACATTGAATGTTAAAAAACGTAACACTTTCCAGATATTTTGCTACTTCCTCTTTTTCTGTCTGGAACCAGACCGCATTGAGTTATCAATAGATTGTAGCTTCCTGTAGCTTTCTGTTACTTCCTCATTCATCTCCCAGAAATTGCATCAAAAGCAGACATGACGTCAACATATAATAATAGCTTTGATTAATTGTCAAGTTTGTTGAGATTATTGCTAAAAGTTACTAAAACTGCTGACTTTGACATGTTTTGCATATGCTGTACTATTTTGTGAGGGTATAAAACCCACTGTAAAGCGGAAATTAAAGACTAGAGGTTTCTTATTCTGAACTAAGTGTCAGAGCGTGATTACTTCTTAATGGCATGCATGCTTTAATTTGATAAAGGGGTAGATATAATAATTTCAGAACTTTTATTCTGAATCCAAAACATTTTGGCGCCCAACATGGGGCTCGAGGCTAGGATCGCCAGGTAGCCGATCTCAAGAAGGAACCAGGATGCAGGAGGAGACTGATCAACTCTAGAAATGGTAAGACACTTTTGATATCTTGTATATCTAGTCTGCTGTTTATCCTGTATCCGTGGCTGATCAATCTCTGTGCCCATATCGGCTTCCTGCGATCCTCAAAGACAGGTATTAATCTTGCCTCGAGTCTGTTGATAAGTTAAAGAACCTGCAAATTATATCTACCGCCTGTTTTGTTCTGTTCTGTTTTGTTGATTGATCATTGTGTTTGGTGATGGCTGTTGGGGATTGCTTATATAGTCATGGATGACAGATGAAATTAGTTGACGTGGTTAAACTTCTCCTGGGACTAGGAGAAGGTGTCAGGACGTGGTTAAACTCCTCCTGAGGGAATAAAAATAAATAATTATGCAGGCAAAGCACGGGTACAATAAGTACAGAAGTATGGGCAACCGGGAAACCTCAGGGGGGGCGTCAGGAACACGCACAGTGGCATGGGGGATCCCGTGACAGTTTGAGAGATCCTGTACTCCATTGCAGCCGTCACATATCTTGTTGGTTGATTATGTCATGTCCTAAATGTGTTTGTGGTCTGTTATTTGGGATACATGAAGAGGGCTGGGGGTTGATTGAAGTGGTAGAGCCAGGATATAGAGTTGAGTCTCTTGGTTACAAACCTCTACTGCCATATACCCCGCGTTTATTGGTGTTCAGATTGAATGTGCATTATCCAGTAAAAATTGTTGTTGGCAAATCACTGGAAGTAATAGAGGCTCAAACCAGAATAACAGGACGTGCAGCCGAAAGGTGCCCCTTGCAACTTGAACAACCGGAAGGGTTAGAAGAAGGGGAAAGAGACAGAGTGAGAAGTTTGGGTATTGAATTGGGACATGTAAATGAGATTTAAAGTGGTGCATTGAATATTAATTACTGTACTCCTTATCTGTTTGTTAATTGTCTTGTTGAGGGTAATAAGTAGTCACGTATTACCCGCCCGCTCCCTTACCTGTGGCCATCTGAGTGGACACTGCTGTGACTGGTCTACGTTTTGGGAAGACGCGTGTAAGGAGACTTGCTTGGCAGTCGAACACTGTAGACGTTTTTTCTCTCTCTCTATCCATTTTGACTTTTGTCCTCGTTAACTTGAGACTGTGATATGGTCTGAACCGGTACCAGGTGACGGATAGAGGATTGTCAGACCCTTGAGTCAGGACAGCCTCATGACCCGTTGAAAGTCCTGAGCAGACACACATAAATATCACAGTCATCAAGACAGAACATAGCAAGATAGTGATATATATTGGAAAGTGGTCTGAAAGAGGACAGGTGGTGGTCAGAGGATTGTCGGACCCTCGAGTCCAGGACAGCTTCATAAAACCGCCATACAAATCCTGAGCCTGGACACATAAACTTCCCAATAGCTAACGATGGGGCAGAAGTTAGAAAGACCTAAAGAGGGTAGTTTGGCTTGTGATCTGGTATTAGAGCGAGAAGGAGAGGATGCTATCAAGGAAGGGAAGAGATTGGCAAAAGTGTGTGGAGTCACTAGCCATTTGGGTGGTCGGCTAGAGCCGAATGAATGGTGTACTCTGTTAAGAAGGGAAAGGGGTTTGTTATGGGGCCATGGGCTGCTGCAAACAGCAGACGCTTGGTTTAAAGTTGCCAAAGCCATTCATGAAGAAGGATGAATAGAAAATGAAATATTTCTGAATGGTTGTATTATGTATGTATACAAGAAGCCAGAAAAGGGGTCAAAAGCTAAGACAGACAGCCAGCCACCGCCCTATAATGGTGTCTGGACCCCAGGAAGTACACACTCCCAAAACGTTACTCCCCCTCTGCTACAAGTGACAGGGGAGCCTGTGACACCTCCCCCACTGTGCTTAATAATAGACAATGTGCACTTGTCTTTATACGGCTCAGGTGGTTGCTGTCACACACGCCCAACACAAACTGTACCACTGCCCCCACCGGAACCTACCCACATACATCCGGTGATAGACCAGTCCTTGCTATCGTATTACAGAGCCCAACCTACCCCAGTAATGACAAGGGTACATTCTGGGAAAGACTCGGACAGCTCCCAAGGGCGGAAACACAGACACTCAAGCCTCAGGAGGTCCCCCCCTTAGCCCTCCTGCCCTAATAGACCTAGGACTAAGGACTCAGACTCTACCCGACCTAATGCTAATAGACTAGGGGACCCAACTTTAGCCCCAACCCGGTCCCTCCTCTTAAAGTCCTGACCAGGGTCACGCCGGCCCTGTTAGGATGCACCAAGTTGACAGGCATGCTGGAACAGGTGCAACCCCAAAACGACAGACTGTTACATTGTAAGGCACACCCTGCATCGGATCCATCCCCATGTATGACTCACAAGCTGGGGGAATGGTTTCCTTTGTGCCATTGTCCAACATCCCATTCGACTGCATATACGGTGACATACATTTACAGCCCCTCTTACACCCCTTGTAATCCAGTACCCACAATCCCCAGCTCAAAGAACTGCTGGGGGATCCAGGCCAGCACACAGTGGGAGGAACAGTGGGGGGAAGCGGCAACAGAGCCTGATCAGAGTTATTGGGGATATATTTAAAGTACTCAAAAATGTATGTCTATATGAAGGGCCATTTTCAATACGGTCCTTTCCTTTCATCACCAAGAGACTGAGAAACTGAGAGTCTGACTTTTAAGGAGTTTCTTTAAAACAGTGAATGTAGCAAATGTGCTATATTCATGCAAATTGTAATTATGTAATTGTGTTTAAGCTGTATTAGAAAGAAATGATTTTAAAATGAAGTTTAAAATGTTCAAATTCAATTGAGAATATATTTAACAGTAAGAGGAACTTTATGCTCTGGGCGTTATGCCAGGAGAAAAGCGAAAGAGGAAGTGTTTTCTTCACTCAAATCTGTATCTAGATTTGAAGGCTCATTCACATCTGAGTATTTAAAAAAAAAAAAAAAAGAGAAAAAAAAAAGAGAAAAGAAAACAACATTTATTCTGTATGTATTCATATATGCACTCTGAAATGTCTGACGCCTATATGTGTATAGGAAATCACATGAGGAAAGGCAAATTTGTTGAGAAAAAGCACAAGAAGTTTACTGATTTGGGTTTTAGTGTGCTGAACAAAGACACATAATTTATTTCACATCTTAAAGAGTTAATCCAAAAGGGTCTGAGTATAGAGCTAATGGAGCCCGAGGCTGTAGTAGCTAGTGGAGCTAATGGAGTTAGTAGTAGTTAGGTCCTCACAAAGCAGTAGAGAGTAGCTCCTCTCATGATGGCCTCTGACACACCCTATCTGCGCCCATCAGTACCAACTCCACGTGTCTGCTACAACTGCAGAAGACCTGGCCGTTCTAGAAGAGAATACTGAAGACAGCAGAAGCTTGCCCACAGGCCCCAACTGTGACCCACGTGAAGATATCCAATAGGAGACATGACATTCCTCCCCCATCCCCTCCAGACCATGTAGACTTTCTCAACTAGGATTCCGGCAAACCTGTGTCACTTACCCCTACAATGGAATCCTCTGAGGATTCAGGAGGTCCTCTTGCAAAAAATAACTACCAGAAGTGTAGTTAGGACAGAAGAACTATCCGATACCTTGTTCTTATCAGACATTGAGATAACATGCGTAGGGGTGGATGGAACACCCAGGAAAAACCCATTTACATGCCCTTTACAGGTGGGCAACTTTCCTGTGGTCTTTTCCACATGCCCCTTAAATCTTTTAAGGGCTGATGTCTTATCCAGACTCCAGGCTTCTATTTCCTTTCAACCCGATGGTGGTGTTCTGGTCTCCTCACCACTGACCATCGATGATGCTTCAGCTCTGTGCTCTGTTCCCCTTTTTGTTATCATTGGATGCATAATGTGAGGTTGGAATCCCGAATCCCAAAAGAGGTTCTGGATCAAGTCCCTACACGCCTGTGTGCAGCTAAAGTCTGGGGCCCCTTTGCCCAGAAGACCACAGTACCCCTTGAAGCCAGCTCAAGCTGCATCAATTTCAAAGTTAATCGAAACCCTTCTGTCAAATGGAGTTTTGATACCCTGCACATCTCCGTGCTACACACCACTGTCCCCAGTGAAGAAACAAACTGCAAAAGGAGAGCCAGAAAAATACAGAATGGTACAAGACCTTAAGGCTGTGAACAAAATTACTGTATTGGAGACACTTATGGCGTCCCTGGTTGGGAAACCCACACACCTTGCTGGCAGGAATACTGCCCACAGCAAAATACTTTACAGTAGAAGACTTAGCTGGACTGTTATGCCACAAGGTGCCCAGAACTCCCCTTCCCAATCCGCCAATGTAATGGCCCTCATTCTGGACTACTGGATGAAGTTACCCCTTCAGTATGTAGATGACTTTCTGCTCTGTGCAGATACCCTTGAGGATGCCCTTAATCTTTTCCAAAAGTCTCCTCCAACACTTGGCAGAGCAAGGATGCAAGGCCTTAAAGCAAAAAGTCCAGAGAGAAAGTGAATTTCCTAGGCCTCTGCATCTCCCAAGGTACCCGACATCTCAATGAAGAAGGAGTTGCTGCAATCAAAGCCATCCCTTTGCCTCAAGAATGAATCCCAGAAGCCTTCCTCTTGATGCAACCCCTCTATGATGCCCTTTCTTGCTTTCTCCAGAAGTTGTCGACTATTTTGAAACTCTGAAGGAGATTCTTTCAACAGCCCTCGCTTTGGGACTAAAAGACTTTCAAACTGTTTGTCTCAGAGAGACCAGAACATGCCACAGGAGTTTTGGTTCAGACCCATGGCAACACACTCAGACCCATTGGGTATTACTCCTGTCAACTGGACTCAGTGGCTTCAGAGCAGTCTTTGAAGTACAATGCCCCTCATGACGTAGCTGCCATACTAAACCAAGTACAGCCCAAGCACCTGTCTTCAGCAAGACACCTCAAACTCCAGTGTGCCTTGCTCTTCCCTGACAACATCACTCTCCTCCGATGTGATACTCTCAACCCATCCACTCTACTTCCACTTCTTGAAGGGGGGATCCTTTTTGGAGAAAGATGTTCGTCTCACCGCTCATGACTGTTTTGAGGTAATGAAGATGGAGACTTCACATTTACAACAGTCAGTGAAACAGCCCTTGAGAATCCTGACGTGACAATCTTTGTGGATGGGTCTAGGTATGCTGACAGCATTGGACGGTGCCACACAGGACCACGCAGTCACCACCGAAGATACAGTTCTTCAGGCTGGATTCCCAAGAAACATGAGGCAATCACGTGGTGGATACTGCTGCGAAACAAGCTGCAAACAGAACACAAGAAGTTGTCAGTGGAGTGGATGCACCCATCCTGGATGGTACAGTGGGTACCCCTCAAGAAACGGTACAGACCACCATGATTGATGATTCTACAAGACCTTCCTGTGAGCAGGACCCATCTCAAGGAGCAGCAAGAAGCAGCTGATAAAGAAGAAGAAGAAGTGTGAATCAAGAAAGGAGCCACAGAAACTGAAGGGATCATGGAATTAGACAAGAAGCCGTGTCTGCCACAATCAATGTTTCCTGCAGTGGTGCAGTGAGCCCACGGTGCCTCTCATCTGTCAAAAACTTTGATGAATGCCCTGATCAATAAATACTACCTAGCCCCAGGGATTACACCACTCACCAACAACTTTTGCAAGTCATGCACTATCTGTGCTAGATGTAACCCAGGAAGAATGGAAAAGGTACCTTTTGAAGCATCTAGCAAAGGCCCAGTACCCCTTTCAAAGGATACAGATCAACCGCATCCAGATGCCAAAGAGTGGCCGATATGAGTATGCATTGATTGACAGAAAAAAAACACGGAAAAAAGACTTTTAACAGAAACAGTGGGCAGGTATGGTGTCCCAGAGGTTATAGAGAGTGACCAGGGGCCGGCCTTTATGGCCTCAGTAACCAAGGAAATATAGGCAGCTCTAGGGGTCACATTATCTTTCCACACCCCATACCACCCTTAGATCATTGGGAAGGTGGAAAGATTAAAGGCACAATAACATTTAGAATGCTAAAATGTCACAGGAAACAGGGATGAGTTGGCCAGATAGCCTGCCCATAGCCTTATTCAGTGTTGGGTACACTCCAAGGGGAAACCATGGTCTGTCACCCTATAATATTTACTTTAGCCCCCAGACTAGGTTGTTATTTCCTACAAAAGTTGTAACTCCAATCTGATGTATTAACTGATTATGTGACTGCTTTATCTCGAGCATTAATCTATGTCCATTTGGAAGTGTTCTCCTCCATTCCAGATCCTGAGTGAGATACAGGATTACAAAAGTTGGTTCCCGGAGACTGGGTCCTGGTAAAGAAGTCTGTGAGAAAGAACACCCTTGAACCCAGATATGATGGTCCTCTCCAGGTTCTCCTAACAAGCGCCACATCAGTCAAGGTGGCCGGGAAAAACTTGTGGATACACGCTTCCCACTGCAAGAAAGCTCCTGTACCTGAGGAAGAGGCCAAGGGAACCAAATGATTCTGTATATCCTTTTCATTGGAACACTGGGGGTACAAACGGGGGGTACAAACCTGAAAACACCCAAAATAGGAAAGACAAAATGGGAAGTCACTCTTAGATAAAATGACAGTTAACAAACACACAGATCAGCCTTACACCAAAGAGTTCAGGCTGACCATTGAGAATCCTAGCCCAGAAGACAGTGGGACCTATGTTCTGAGCCTATGGTGGGGAGGTGGGCATTAGAAAGCCTTTCCAACTGAAAGATATGTTCAATAATCCTGAGTGGGAAGTTCCCCAATCCACATCTAGTAAACCCCCTGAGCCCCATATACAGAAGTTAGGGGACATGGTGGCCATAGCAGACCCTACCTGAAAGGAAATGATGGCTGCAGAAACTGGGTTCTCAGACGTCAACTTGTGGCTAGAATTTATGAGGTACAATGCAGAAAAACATAACAAGACCAATTGGAGGGGCTAGGCCTCATCTGGGAACAGTACCGTTAGACATACCCCCCAAACATGAGACATGTTTCCTTAGCCTGTTTACAAACACAACCACTAACCACTCCCTGTGTGAACATTGGAAGGAGGAATATACCATAGTCGCCAAAACTCCCAAGTAAGGAGAAGGTATCACTATATACCCTGGCAATTACACATGCCATGGATGGTATCAGGGAATGGGGAAACCCTTTGGGAATTTGACTAGGGGTTACTGTGGATCTTATAGTGAGGCCTCCATAGATCTAGTACAAAATCAAGTCCAATCCTTGGGAGACATATACTGGATTTGCGGGGACATGAAAATCAGAAGCATATTAACAGAGTAGAGGACAGGGGAATGCGCATTGGCCAAGGCTATAATGCCTCTACACATTTCTCCAGAGGCCACTCCACAAATAGAACCAGATTTAAACAACATACCCAGACTTAACAGGGGGCGTAGGAGTGCCCCAGCAGGAAGCTTTCACCTTCATGTATACATAGACAACATAGGGGTCCCTAGAGGGGTCCCAGATGAGTTCAAAGCAAGAGACCAAATAGCAGCAGGATTTGAATCTTGATCCCCACCATCACTGTAAATAAAAATGTAGACTGGATAAATTACATCTACTATAACCAACAAAGGTTTGTTAATTACACCGGAGATGCACTCCAAGGTTTAGCCGAACAACTAGAAGCCGCGTCACACATGACTTTCCAAAACCACATGGCCTTAGATATGGTCCTAGCTGAAAAGGGGGGTGTGTGTAAAATGGTGCCTAAAACAGGTACATGTTGTACCTACATCCCAGAGAACACTGGCCCAAATGGTAAGGTGACTTTGGACATCAGGAAACTTGAGGATTTGTCCGAAGAATTAAAAAAGAATTCAGGGCTCACCAACCCTTGGGATCAATACTTCACCTGGGTTAGGGGAGGGTGGCAGGGATTACTAACACAGATAGGAATAACCATCCTAATAATCTTGGTGACCTTGGCTGTCATAGTTTGCTGTATTCTCCCTTAATTCTTCTCTTAAAAAAGTGTGTCGGGAAAGTTACTAACCAATGTTCTTTCGCTTTTGTGAATCAGGAAATACCAGATGAAAGTTTTGAAATGCACTCCGTTACAGTCACCTCCCCTCGGGGTGCAAAACCATAGGGCTATAGGGATAGATAGCACCTGGCCACATTTTGCCAGTTATATCGAGGGGAGTGGGGAGCTAGTCACTGCCCCTTCTCTACATACAGCTTAAAAGAGTTGCAGAGGTAAAATGGGCCGGGTGGGGTAGGTTTTTTTTTCAGTGTGAGGGACAGATTCTTAAATAGACATTTTCAAGGGGGGAACTGTAATGGATGTGAATAATAATTATATCAGGTGTTACTAGGTTACTAGGTGAGGTATATTAAAATGTCTATTCCAAACATTTTATATCTGTATCAGAAACATTGAATGTTAAAAAAGGTAACACTTTCCAGATATTTTGCTACTTCCTCTTTTTCTGGCTGGAACCAGACCGCATTGAGTTATCAATAGATTGTAGCTTCCTGTAGCTTTCTGTTACTTCCTCATTCATCTCCCAGAAATTGCATCAAAACCAGACATGACGTCAACATATAATAATAGCTTTGATTAATTGTCAAGTTTGTTGAGATTATTGCTAAAAGTTACTAAAACTGCTGACTTTGACATGTTTTGCATATGCTGTACTATTTTGTGAGGGTATAAAACCCACTGTAAAGCGGAAATTAAAGACTAGAGGTTTCTTTTTCCGAACTAAGTGTCAGAGCGTGATTACTTCTTAATGGCATGCATGCTTTAATTTGATAAAGGGGTAGATATAATAATTTCAGAACTTTTATTATGAATCCAAAACAGGGGCTCCCACAATATTCTGGATACCTGGTCCAGCTAATCAACTCACACTTCACTCACCTCACCCAGCATCCCCCCCCCAAATAACAGAAACTAAGGTTCAACATTAGGCTTTAGAGCTACCCCAGCTAAAATGTACAACATTCCACTTTAACATAGTGCCAGGGGATTCCCCCTCACGGCACATCCATGCAGATAAATGTAAAATGTGACAGAGAGTGACTCGAATATACTCCCTGGAGAACTGGAAGGAATAAAGAGACACATTTCGGCTATAATTGCCCCCACCCACTCACAGTTTGTTCCCAATAGGGGTGTTTGGGTGCCTCGGAGGCACGCCCGGTTTCTCTATCAGTCCGACACACAGTCCCCCACATGTCTCACCTTACTTTCCTTTGGGTTAGACCCAAATGGTTCCTTAATCTTATGCACCACCAGGTTTCTGTGGATATTACTAAAAGTTATTATTATCTTGTTTATGAATGGAATCAATCATTTATGTACGACTATAAACTGATCATTGTTTTTATTCTTGTGCATTGAAAAACCTTAAAAACTTTTAAACAAAACAAAATAACAACAAAAAAATAGTCAAATGGCTTTTAAAACATAATTATGTAATATTCAATAAACAAGAGGCGAAGAAGCACAAGAGCACCACCCAATGCACAGGAGGAGTAACCACAGGATAGTAAAAGTTACTACACTATGCAGCTGGGGGGGACTTGCTGATCTCAGGCTCTGTAACCTAATTATTCCATCAATGTATCCAACGATTCCTCAGTCAGCTGCAACAGAGTAATTAAGATCTTTATTTCAGTCATGACAATAATATACTTACCATACACGCCTGCTATAGAACAATTGCAAAACCCACATTTTATTACACTTGACAATGAATAGTAAAATAGAGAAGAAAACCAACAAAAATTTGTGCAGATATATCTAGCAGTTAAAGATTTACACAAAAAAGTCTACAGTATTCTAAAATGTCTTACCGTCACATAGGACATGAGGCTTGTACAAGTCCCAGAGTACATCCAACACATCCGTCTTGTAATTAATAGGTGACCGAAAGCGTGTTAAATGATATCCATCTCCTCCAATATTGAGGGGGATTTTCTTTTGATCTAGAAGAAGACACAACACAGCGCCTGATAAGGCTCCATAATGGACATCATGCACAGTTATGTCATATGTACTACCGTATTCCTGGATAGATTCTCTGGAGGCATTTCTGCTTTCCAAGGCAGGTGGACATATTTTAAAACATCCAAAGCAGAACACCTCTCAGAGGCGTTGAGGGCCAACATGCCCCAGAACATCTTCCTGGCTTCAATAGAGAATTGTCGCCACTTTCTTGGTGACAAGGTCAGATCCTTCTGTGTTTGCCACCAAGCAAACTTCTGATACTTGAGGTCATGACTCCCTGCTTCTCTCCAGGGGAAGGACCCTGTCATAGCTGCGTATATCATGACCCCAAAGGCCCAGATGTCAATGCTCGGGTGCAGCAGCAACTTTTCCCCTTGTTTTAGGGTGCACAGTTCCGGAGCGGAGTACGGTATAAACCATGGCATAAAGGGTGCTTGAGTTCCCTGGAGCATTGTCAGTCCAAAATCTGCCAGCTTGACATTATTACATTCCATGTCCATGAGCAAAATGTTGTCCAGTTTAATGTCCCGATGGACCATTCCTTTGCTGTGCATAAAGTCCAAAGCATTCGCGATCTGTAGAACACAGCTCTTCACTATATCTTCATTCAAACCAACCTATAGTAAAAAAAAATACAAAATTAATTGCTAGACAACATAGCAAAATGTTACCCAAATATAAAACTCATCTTATCTCTTGCACAGGAAAGCAGAAGATACATTAGCTGCATACACAAGGAGTATACTTAAATGAAACCTGCATGCAAAGTGGGAGCTTCTATTAATGGTGCAAGATCCATCTTAACCCACCTTACTCCATCCTTATTAACTTTGTTCACAACTGAGGGAGTCACATACCTAAAATAACAATCTTATGCTCATTATAGGTCCCACCAGCTCACTGCACTGGGAGAGGATTCCTTAAACCTCAGAAATGCTTTAAAAGGAGCAATGGATAGAAATTATAACTTTTTAAATATCATTCAATTTCTGATACAAACTTACCCTTTCCTTTACTATTGAGAGAAGATCTCCAGCTGACGCCACCTCCTGGACAAAGACATAGTCACTGCTGGTATGGAAAACGATCTCGTGGGTTGCAATGATATTTGGATGGCTGCTGAGACTAAGAGACATGCCATATTCCATTAGGAAGTTGTCCTTTGGAGTTGTCTTCTTGCTCATCAGTTTTACAGCCACCAACTCATCTGTTGGAAAGAGGGAGAAAAAAAAAAAGATAATTAGCATCATAAACCAAACAATGATGAAGCACGCTAAAATCCTACTGAATTTAGTTAAAAGCTTGTGTAAATCTAAAGCACTGAATTATTAGGATCCATAATCATCACTTAAAAACTGGAAGTGAGGGGTTGCTTGGAAAACTTTAAAGAATGCTGCTCAAAGCATTGGAAATTTTCTGCAGCTGAACCATTCTGTTAAATCTCAGATTCTCAGTTTAGAAGTAGAGACCCTCTAGGCATCTGCTCAAACTTTCTTGATGTTTTGCGCTAAATAGAACTAAATCCCAAGAGGAGCCCCAGAACATTGACTATACTCTCTAAAGCCCCATACACACTATCAGATTTTATGCTGATTTTTTTCCTTCAGATTTACTAAAACCATATAATATGAGGTCAAACCTTAGGAGTTTCAATTTGTATGCAATCAGGCAGGCCCTTGCACTGGTTTTGGTAAATCTGAAGGCAAAAATAAGCAGAAAATCTGATAGTGTGTATGGGGCTTTAAGATCATACTTGCACATTATAGTAGACTTGCTCACTGTAGTTTGCCCTCCTCTAGTGATGCAAGGTCCCCTGATCACCACAGAAACTTTACCTGTTAGTTATTTTTTATTTAGATTTGTTCCACTAATTTAGAAACAAAAATGATTAAAATAAAAATATTTTCTTTACATGAATGAAGCTACAAAGTTTACCTGAACCCCGATGTTTGGCCAGCAGAACCTTTCCATACGATCCACTCCCAAGCTCTTTAATGGGGTCAAAGAAGTCAGTCACCTCCATCATCCTCAGGTTTTCAGAGGTTTCAGAGATGAGCTCAAGGAGATTCTTTGCGGTGTTCTTGGTCACGTCCTCAATGTTAGAAGCCATTCTGGAATCACAACATCAGAAAATACAAATTAGTTTTATTTCACATGAATCTCTAATAAACAGCATTAAACACAAGAGATAGAACTATAATTCTAGCACTTTAAAAGACTCTGTTTCAGCCATATCTGGAGTATGTTGTCCAGTTCTGGTCACCAGTCCTCAGGAAGGATGTGCTGTAACTGGAGAGAATCCAGAGAAGGAAAACAAAGCTAATAAGGTGGCTGTAGGAACTCAGTTACAAGGAATGACTACAAATAATAAACGTATTCTTCCTGGAGAAGAGGTGCTTAAGAGAAAATATGATGGCAATATAAAAATATCTCAGTGGTGATTCTAGCATAGGGGAGCACTATTCATTCTCAGGTAGCTTGAGAAGACACATGGCCATGTAATGAAATTGGAGGAGAAGCCATGTAAGCTTAAACTGCATAAGGGTTTCTCTATTGTCAGAGTGGTAAGGGATTGGAACTCCCTTCCACAATCGGTGTCAGCAGAGACTGTTGATCATTTAAAAAAACTTAGAGGCACATTATAAAGAAAGTAATATATAGGGATATGGAAAATGGTAGTGACAAACACAAAAACACACTCACATAGGTTGAACTGGTTCGACTGGTGTCTTCATTCAACCTTACTAACTATGTAACATCCCTCTGGATATTATCCAACATCTATTAATTGTAACCTTCATTAGATGGAAGGGTAGTACTATAATTAAAGACAGCGATTTTAAGGAAGGTATATGCTTACAGTTCTTTTTAAATACATTTTGGGCCTATAAAGATTGGCTTTTGTTTACAGCAAGTGGGTATTGTATTCCTATATAAGTCTATGGTAATGCAAACCCTACTTGAAGTAACCTTAAATTCACCTGTCATCATATTATATATATTATTTTAGAAGGGTCTCAAACGGACATCAAACTGATTCTATTTACACAAGACCTTAATCTGATGTTGGAGATGCATACAATTATAGATTATAAATACAAAGAGAGAGACAGAAACTGAGACAAAGAGAGAGACAAAGAGAGAGACAGAGAGACAAAAGACAAAGACAAAGAGAGACAATGACACTGGGCAAAGGACCTAGAGCGCCATCATTCCAAACCAACACATGTCTACAACAAAGTAACAACTTTCTAGGATTTCACCCAGAGATATAAATTCAAAACATAGATATAAAAATCAAATCTACAAAAATATTTCCAAATGTATTAGTCACGTTTTATTTTATTTTTAGGTTTTGAATTTATATCCCTGAGTGCCATCCTACAAAGTCCCCAGTTTTACGTTCCTTTTGTAAAGTAAAATGAATTACTAAAATCTCACATAGAGTCAAATACATGACTTCCTTATACTTTAGGCACAAATCCAATCCAAGAATTTGGATAAAAAAAGAACAGGTTAGAACATCTGTAAACTTTTTATTGCCATTTCCAATGTCAGTGGGAAGGTTTTCCCTCACTTCATATGTGTGGTCAACAAAAGCTCTTTAACCACTTGCCGCCCGCCCACCATCAAATGACGGATGGGCGGTGCGGCTCTCGTTCTTGGTGAAGAACACAATATTACAGCGCACACATGCAAAAAAGACATTTACCTCCTGCAAGGCTTATTTAAAACACCTAGACATTTTCCAAAAACATGGGGATTTTATCACACCATATTGCTATATTGCTATATGGTGCTTAAGCCCACTTACTGCAACAAAGTACCCCATGATTAGTGGGTCCAACACTATCCATAGACTGGGAGATCCTGCTTCTATGAACCATGGGAGACATACACTCCTCTATATGGGAGAACTTGAGGTCTCCACCCATGACACAGGTGGACACTAATATTTGCAAACAGTCTCCCCTGACAAATCAATCTTCTTACAAAATCTCAATGTGCAAACACAATTTGAATTAATGTTTGCCATCAAAAATGCCAAACATGACCCATCTGGACTGTACTTACTGGGCATATATAACATTTCCATCTACTCTCTCCACAAGATTTAGCATATCAATAGATGTCAGGAAGGGGCTCAGTGATATTGTTTTGGTGTTCCCTAGATGTTAATCTTATTCTGATATTCAGTACTGTGTACCTTGTAGGATGCTAATATGATATCTGAAAGTCTTCTGCTTACTATTCCCTGTTTTTGTTTTGTAAAATTCTTTATTGCTCTTCTATCAAGAGTTATATATGTACAGACTACTGAATAATGTATTTACTATACATCATTTGTGCTCATGTATGTAATATGTATAGCTGTCTTTTATAATTCAAATACAAATTTATAGAAAAAAAAAATATTTCAGACCCAACTAAAAATTGAAACAGTGTAAAAGACAACCTAAGAAGATCCCTTTCATTTTTTAAGGATACATGAACAAAGATGTAGTTGGGGAGATATCATATTCTGTGTCATCTCCAGTGATGGATACATATGACAGGTAAAAGCTGACAGAGATTACAAACCAAGAAATGGGTTTTGGTTGAAGATGATCTCTAAATTACAGCACTAGTAGAGAGCAGCTGGTTAGAATTTATGAACATTCTAGTTAGAGGTGCAAATGTCACTGGTATTGTAACAATAAGGCATAAGAGAAATTAAATAACACTCCCGTGTAAGTTAAAAACAAATCGTAATGGTGGAATTTGGAACCCAAAATACTATTAAAAATTGGATTGTGCTTTCACACCCAACTGTTGGATCATGGAGATTATCAAATAACCTAAGATTTCACCGTTCTATCTATGAAGTAAAAATGTAAGACAGAACATCTCCATGTATGAGGTTGGTTATATTTAAAAAAAATAAGTCTTGCAAGATAATGTGGATTTCCAATCCGTGTATGAATCTCTACTCTGACCATGGCAGGAGAAATAAATTAAAAATCAATCTAAATTGAAAATACATTAAAGAGTTTGCCTATTTAGCTCACTGCTAAGTTATAGGTTCCAGAGAGTAGACAACAGGTTCTAAAAGAAAGATCCTAATATTTTAGAGAAAACTATGACTAACCTGAGAAAATGAAGGTACAGATGGGATCTCACTGGGTCTTCACTAGTGGAATCTTTGTAGACTTCCCAACCTGTTAGTTCTTCTTGAAATAGTTGCAGGATGAAGTAGTCAATAGAAATACAAACTCACTTTTGCTTCAAGTAAAAGTAAGATTGGTATGGACTGGATATACTGTATGTGAGGTTTATATGTGGGCAGAGAGTGGCTTTTGCTAATTGATGGGAGAATCTGATTGGCCAACACACAGGAGCTGCTGATTAACATATGACTGGAGACTTTGGAAAGAGATCTAGAAGGGTGGGGCGGGTAGGTCCATATCTATGGAGTTTGTTTATTCTATTTTGTTGGGTGGAGGGTTGAAACCTGAGCCTAAAATTAGGTAATCTGAAGGATTTTAATAACTTAATAAAAATTATTATGTTTCGAAAAATTCAAAAAAATCAAGCCACTACATTCCAAACATTCAAAAATGTTGAAATCAAATACATTGACACGCTTTAACTATAATTCTATGTTTTAAAATCATGTATAAAAACATCTGTATTAGTAAACACATTCCTTCTTCCAGATATAGATCATAAATACAGTATACAATCATAAAAGTAGCATAGAACTATATTCATCTTAGAGACTAAAAAAAGGGGGGACCAATATAATCTGCCATAAAATGTTGAAATTCTTTGTAAATGGGCCCTGAATTTGAAGTTATTATTTAAACAACAAAGATTCTCGATCACCAAAAGCTTCATGAATGCTTTGCAGACTCTTGTGGTGTACACTAATCTTATACAAGCAGAGGATTTACATATAAAGTTTGAGGATAAAACACACTTTTCTGCTATGGTGCTGCATTACTTGTCATTTTTAGTAGAATGGAACTGCTAAGAATCCCCCATGTGCTCCGACATTTATATGTTCATTGGAGAGATCTGAAGGAACTTTCCTTGAAATGATGATATTTGTATCTTTACTGTCACATTGTATTTGTTGTATTTTGTTTCCACAATCTGTCCACGTTACTCTAATGCCCCGTACACGCAGTCGGATTTTCCAACAGAAAAAGTGCGATTGGATTGTGTTGTCGGAAATTCCGATCGTGTGTGGGCTCCATCAGACTTTTTCTGTCAGAATTTCTGACACAAAGTTTGAGAGCAGGCTATAAAATTTTCTGACAACAAAATCCGATCGGTTAAATTCCGATCGTGTGTACACAAATCCGACCCACAAAGTGCCACGCCTGCTCAGAATAAATTAAGAGACAAAAGCTATTGTCTACTGCCCCATTTATAGTCCCGACGTACGTGTTGTACATCACCGCGTTCAGAACGATCGGATTTTCCGACAACTTTTGTGCGACCGTGTGTATGCAAGACAAGTTTGAGCCAACATCTGTTGGAAAAAATCCATGGATTTTGTTGTCGGAATGTCCGATCAATGTCCGATCATGTGTACAGGGCATAAATGTTCAGTTTGATATCACAAAACAAAAAACAGAGAGTGTGCCATTGTGGCAGACCCAGATCACATTGGGGGGCAAACTCTTTAAAATGAAGAACATGACATGAGTAAAATGCATAGTTTTTTGGGGGGTGAAGGTAAGGAGGTGACCTCACCAGTGTACCCCATGCTGCCTGATCTTATTACAAGGCATAAGGAATCATAGACCCAATGTGGAGGAAATGCAGGAAATACCCAACTACTCTGTATTAGGTTGGATAATATAACATGGCTGAGAATTACCTTGTAAATTATTAGATTGCTGGATTTCCATATTCAGGTCCTTTTACTGTACCCAAAAAAATGTTGTGGATGGATCTCCACTTAAGTGTCTGATCCTATTACCACTGGTTATACAAGTCTGATAATATCTTCACCACAACCCCCACATCTGTTTATGAAAGTAAAGTCATTTTTGGGGGGTTTAAACTGATCCAGATTACAATCAGTGATTGCCACCCCAGCAATACTATTTACTTGAAGCGGGTACCTTGTTGTTTTAGTTGGGGGAGGGGGGGTATTAGAATAACTCTAGGAGGGAGAATGTACAACATTTTCATTATTATATTTATATATCCTAAAATTTTATGTGAAAAGTATATGGGAAGAACCATTAAAATCTGGTCAGTTTAATAGGGATTATAGACCGAACAGGAAGTGTGTTTTGTTTGTTTCATTTTCTTAGTTGTTTGTTCTGTTAATAATGTAAGAAAATATTGTTTTTGTGGGTTGGCAGATTAAACTTTTTTGAAAAGCCTTGTTTTATGTTAGTTTATTCTGACTTGATCCATTGAAATGAACTGTATTTGTATGAAATTAAATCTAAAAGCAGCCTAAGGAATTTTGGGAATGTACACGGGTTTTAGTATCCATATTTTTGGAAAAATTTAAATTTTATAGAAGATGCTTGAACTGAAAACAGTGAGAACAGTTGTGGATAAATTATAGTTGCACTTGTTTTTCTGTGCAATGTAAAAACTTTAAAGAGGAAGTAAACTCTCCCACTTTGATGCTGCTTTTCATTTAGTCCATTATAATAAGTAATTATCAAACTATAGCCACTGTAATCCAGCCCAAATCGCATATTACTTACTGTTTAAAGAAACTTTAAAAAAAACTTGTTTCCAGAGGTTAGGCAGCACCATCTTAAGTATTGTTTTCTGAGTCCACAGTAGAGTGTATTTCCGCCCTTACATTGAGCACTTCCTGTACTGCTAACCAAGCCTCCTTCTCAATCCAACGTTTCTATGGCAACCCTGCTTTACTGCTCATAGCTGACTTGTTTTATTTCATAGTATTTACTTGTGCCAATTATCTAGTGTTTGCCTTTGTCAGTCTTATCAGCTTCAGCTGATAAGGCTGCAGTAATGCTGTCCGATGGCCAGGTTTACACTGCATGTGATGTCACATGGTCACATGGGGTGTAGTAGGAAGCTCTGAGTGATTGTGAAGTCTCGTGGGATTTCAGAGTTGTGCCATAGGAAGATCTGATAATATCTGATAATAGACAGACAAGTACACAGAGTGCCGTAAATCAGGGGAGATCTGGGCATGCTCCGTGAAGTCATTCTAAAGAACAAAAGGGATTACAACAATGTTAAGCAAGTAAAGGAGATATCTACAAGCCGTGTTCATTAGGGTTTTTTTATGCTGATTTACACAGGACAAAGTTGTCGGGGAGAGTTTACAACCACTTTAAAGCTGTATATGGTCAGTGGATCAGAATATGACATATTTTAAGTTTCTTCTGGCATTCCTATGGGTATTTGTCTATAATTTTTAATATTCATTGCCATTAACACACAATATTATCAGTAGTTGGTGTCTTTCCAGGCATACAAAACTGCAAATATTGTTGGTTGGTGGAAATGGAAGCCATTGTCTGTCTAAGCGTTTACCTCTACTATTGTTTCAGTGTTGGATTGGAAGCCATTGTCATTGTCAAATGTTAAACTAGGTGATCCCGTCTACTATTGTTTGATTGTTTATCGCAATTACTGAATCCTGTCACCATTGTTCTCAGCTCCTCCTCTGTCTATTGTTTGTTGGGTGTAGACTGAGACCACTCAGGGTAGATCTTATTATTATGGCTTCTTTTCTTGCATTATCTTAACTTGATAGTGTAACTCTGAAAAGTATGAAGGTAATTACTTGAAGACCATGCGTACCATCTGCTAGAAATGGCTGCCATGTCTAGTATGGAAAGCTTTACAGCTCATACTTTTAAGCATAAGAGCATTTTTTTGCTAGAAAAGTACAGAAATGTTTTTGTTTTGTAAAAAGTCTTACAGTTTGATTTTTTTTTCACATTTGTTTATGTTATTAAGGAAAAAAAGCTTGTTTTGTTGTTGTTTTTTTTTTTAAGCCTTAACAATTTTTTTTATATATATATTTTAATATTTAGATTTTGCGTCCACTAAATGCACTGTATTTTTTTTAGAAAGGTAGAATAATTTGTGGTAAAAAAATGGTACCGTATATACTCGAGTATAAGTCGAAATTTTCAGCCCCTTTTTTGTGACTGAAAGTGCCCCCCTCGACTTATACTCGAGTCACCGCCGTCTGCCTACATGATCAGCGTGTCATGCAGGCAGACGGTGGCCAGCGTGTGCTACATACCACTCGGCAGCCTCACACTGTTCAAAAGCCGTGCCTCCTCGTCTGTGATAGGCAGTCAGCGTAAGCCTATCACGGACATTCTCTCATCCTCGTCCATGGAAAGAGGATGAGAGAATGTCCTTGATAGGCTGACCGCTGGGAAATGGAGTTTTCTGCCTATCATGGACGAGGAGGAGGCACGGCTTTTGAACAGTGAATGGCCGCCGCACGCGCTGATCGGTGCAGAGCGGCACACGGAGGATGCACAGGACACATGCACACAGGTACATATACACATGACACAGGTACATGACACATGCACATATACACAGGTACATGACACATGCACATGACACATGCACATATACACAGGACACAGGTACATGACACATGCACATATACACAGGTACATGACACATGCACATATACACAGGTACATGACACATGCACATATACACAGGTACATGACACATGCACATATACACAGGACACAGGTACATGACACATATACAGAGGACACAGGTATAGGACACATGACACATATACACAGGACACAGGTACATGACACATGCACATATACATAGGACACATGACACATATACACAGGACACAGGTACATGACACATGCACGTATACATAGGACACATGACACATACACAGGACACAGGTACATGACACATGACACATATACAGAGTACACAGGTATAGGACACATGCACATATACACAGGACACAGGTACATGACACATGCACATATACATAGGACACGTGACACATATACACAGGACACAGGTACATGACACATGCACGTATACATAGGACACATGACACATACACAGGACACAGGTACATGACACATGACACATATACAGAGGACACAGGTATAGGACACATGACACATATACACAGGACACAGGTACATATACACATGACACATGCACATATACACAGGACACAGGTACATGACACATGCACATATACATAGGACACATGACACATATACACAGGACACAGGTACATGACACATGCACGTATACATAGGACACATGACACATACACAGGACACAGGTACATGACACATGACACATATACAGAGGACACAGGTATAGGACACATGACACATATACACAGGACACAGGTACATATACACATGACACATGCACATATACACAGGACACAGGTACATGACACATGCACATATACACAGGACACAGGTACATGACACATGCACATATACACAGGACACAGGTACATGACACATGCACATATACATGACACATGCACATATACACAGGACACAGAGAGGTATACAGCTGCAGATGGGCATTGTTGACCCTCTTTTTCCACTTACAGTAGCTGCTGCATTTCTCACCCTCGTCTTATACTCGGGTCAATAATTTTTTACCATTTTTTGGTGGTAAATTAGGGCCTCGACTTATACTCGGATTGACTTATACTCGAGTATATACGGTATTTCTGTTGAATTGGTTTCGGTAGTTATTGGCATAATACTGTCATTGTTTACTGTTCCTATTGTCTGCCTGGGAGGGTCACCTGTACTATTGTACATTGTATGTTTACGGTTTGTAGTCTATCCCATCACCATTGTCCACCATATCTCCTGTCTATTGTCTATTGGGTGTAGACTCTGATTATTCAGGGCAGATACCATTGTTTTATAAAGTTTGTGTCTGAAATCCTGTGTACAGAATATTCCAGTACATGGATCACAATCAGGCCGATTCAGCAGGGACCGCCCGAGTTTTCAATCCATGTATGGGCAGGATGATTGTACCTAAGTTGATCTATTGATTATCTTGGCCTGTTGGATTTTCCTACATATAATTACTGCCTTCATATGAATAAGGTATATTTAATATTATTATTATACAGGGTTCATATAGCACCAACAGTAGACGTAATGCTTTACAGTAACAAAGGGAGACAATATCATTACAATACAATAAAATACAAGAGGATTAAGAGACCCAGAAGAGCTTACAATCTAATATGGTGGGGCAGGTGGTACAAAAGGTTGTAATTGTGGGGAATGAGCTGATGGAAGTGGTAGAAGATTAGTTGGAGGAATGATAGGCTTCCCTATTATGAGTGGGGTGCTCCAGCCCAAAAGGATTTGGTCAGAATCCATACAATAGACAAACTCCCCCATCAGTGCCTCTCATTAGTGTCCACCTGTGTCATAGGTGGAGACCTCAAGTTCTCCCATATAGAGGAGTGTATGTCTCCCATGGTTCAGAGAAGTAGGATCTCCTAGTCTATGGATAGTGTAGGACCCACTAATCATGGGGTACTTTGTCGCAGTAAGTGGGCTTAAGCACCATATAGTAATATGGAGTGACCAAATCCCCATATTTTTTGATAATGTTTTTTGTTAATGTTTAGGTGTTTTAAATAAGCCTTGCAGGAGGTAAATGTCTTTTGCCTGTGTGTGCTGTAATGTTTTGTTCTGTTATATGGTCTTATGGCTGCACCATCTTTAATGGATCTTTTAGGGTGTGCCCCCCAAATATCTTGTTTGGTTGTCCTTCACTCACACTAAATTCACCAACACACTGACAAGAGTGCTGTGAAGTCGCTTTATAGTGTTTGGGCTGAAACTTTACTGTGACCAATATTGGCCAACCTCTTGTACCTGACTAGAGGTCAAGTATATGAACATTGCCTGAGACAACGATCGCTCAAGTAATGTTTCGGGGGGACATTTGGTGAGAGGAATTCCATCCAAACATCCTTAAAGTTCAGATCTTCTCTAAACAGTGTTATACCAATATAATGCTGCGCTATCCAAATGTACTCATACGGGAACCGTACTAAGTCATAATATTACTGGCTGCAGATAAATAGTGGTGGTGAGATATTCTATTCCTGTATGAAAAATCTAGTGAATATAATAATGCAAACTTATGCGATTTATAAGTTGCAATCATGAATTAAAAATTGCGATCCTCCCAATGACAACCCGTGTAGCATACACTCCTCTATATACACATGTAGCATTCATATATAATAGAGAAATTTGCAACCCTGTGCAATAATCGCAGTGACCACCTGTAATTTACATAAATCTATATAAAAGTGCATCAATATACAATAATCAATATAGAAATAAAGTGAACTGTGTTTAAAGTGCTCTTGTGCCAAACTAATTCATACATTAATCTGTGTCCATAAAATCTCAGCATAAAGTCCATTGATAACTCCTCCATTCTTCTGGTGCTCATTGCAGATGATAAAACAGATGATATAACAGTAAAGTGCTCGTGTCCTCTCTTGTGCTCCCCCTTTGGTGTATGTGCTCACCTTGGAGCGTGTCACCTCGCACCTAAGCTCGGTCAGAACACGCTTTTATACCACCTCGGGGTTTATGGTCAGCATTCAGATCCTTGGATGGTTGCTTTCAGCAATATTCATATGGAAAACAGAGGAAAATGGATAGTGTATTACCGTTTTAAAAGTTTTATGTAAAATGACAATATTCCCTATATTGGGGTACTCACATTTAGTAGGTGCTATGAGCCCACCACTCTGTATCCAGACAAATATAAAGTCGCTGTGGTGATGTGTCCTCTCCCGCTCTGAGAACACTCCACTGTCTCACACACCGGCCTATCCCCTCACCACTATATAACTGCACCCAGTAATATTATGATTTAGTACGGTTCCCGTATGATTACATTTGGATAGTGCAGCATTATATTGGTATAAAACTTTTTGGCACGAGCATATGGGACGTGATCTATGCTAGCAGCTGTCCTTTAATCATCTCTAATTATCATTTAGATTTTCACATGGTAGATCACAAGTTTCTGTTTTTTTTTTAGATTGTCTTCTCTGAAAAGAGTGTTTGCAGTTTGAACTTATGCTCGGACCTAATGTTTGGGTCTACCCTACATATCATCAAGGCCGGCGACAGCATAAGGCAGCCCAGGAGGGCACCAGGAGATGGGGGGGGCGCTAATTTTGGGGGTCCCTAAAGAAGAGCTTATGCTGGCGCTGACTCTGCTCACACATTTACATAGCTTAGCCCAACACAGCAGACACAGTGACAAAGCCTGAGGAATAGATTGGAGATGGGAACATAGGGGCAACTGATCTATGGACTCTGATGGTGACAGCTGATCTATGGGGACACTGATGGTGACAGCTGATCTATGGGGACACTGATGGTGACAGCTGATCTATGGGGACACTGATGCTTAGACTTGATCCATGGGGACACTGATGGGGACACTGATGGTTAGACCTGCTCTATGGGGACACTGATGGTTAGACCTGCTCTATGGGGACACTGATGGGGACAGCTGATCTACTGGGATGCTGATGGGGCACCTGATCCATGGGGACACTGATGGGGGGACCTAGTCTATGGGGACACTGATGGGGGGACCTCGTCTATGGGGACACTGATGGGGGGACCTAGTCTATGGGGACACCTCGTCTATGGGGACACTGATGGGGGGACCTCGTCTATGGGGACACTGATGGGGGGACCTTTTCTATGGGGACACTGATGGGGGGACCTCATCTATGGGGACACTGATGGGGGGACCTTGTCTATAGGGGCACTGATGGGGGACCTTGTCTATGGGGACACTGATGGGGGGACCTCGTCTATGGGGACACTGATGGGGGGACCTCGTCTATAGGGACACTGATGGGGGGGCCTCGTCTATGGGGACACTGATGGGGGGGACCTTGTCTATGGGGACACTGATGGGAGGACCTCGTCTATGGGGAGACTGATGGTGGACCTGATCTATGGATACACTGATAGGACACCTGATCTATGGGGACACCTGATCTATGGGGACACCTGATCTATGGGGACAGTGATGGGGACACCAGATCTATGGGGACACTGATGGGGACACCAGATCCATGGGGACACTGATGGGGACATCTGATCCATGGGGACACTGATGGGGACATCTGATCCATGGGGACACTGATGGGAGCACCTGATCTATGGGGACACTGATGGGGACACCTGATCTATGGGGACACTGATGGGGGCACCTGATCTATGGGGACACTGATGTTGGCACCTAATCTATGGGGACACTGATGGGGGCACCTGATCCAAGGGGGCACCGATGGCGACACCTGATCCAGGGGGGCACCTGATCCATGGGGACACCAGATCCATGGGGACACTGATGGGGACATCTGATCCATGGGGACACTGATGGGAGCACCTGATCTATGGGGACACTGATGGGGACACCTGATCTATGGGGACACTGATGGGGACACCTGATCTATGGGGACACTGATGGGGGCACCTGATCTATGGAGACACTGATGGGGGCACCTGATCTATGGGGACACTGATGGGGGCACCTGATCTATGGGGACACTGATGGGGGCACCTGATCTATGGGGACACTGATGGGGGCACCTGATCCATGGGGACACTGATGGGGGCACCTGATCCATGGGGACACTGATGGGGGCACCTGATCCATGGGGAAACTGATGGGGGCACCTGATCCATGGGGACACTGATGGGGGCACCTGATCTATGGGGACACTGATGGGGGCACCTGATCTATGGGGACACCTTATCTATGGGGGCACTGATGGGACACCTGATCTATGGGGACACCAGATCTATAGGGACATCGATGTGGACATCAGTGGTGTCATCTGATCGATGGGGACACTGTTGGCAACAGCTGATCCATGGGGACACTGATGGAGACACCAGATTGATGGGGACACCTGATAGATCAATGATCTAAGGGGACACTGATGTGACACCTGATTGGGGACACCTGATCTATGGGGAAACTGATAAATCAGTGATCTATGGGGACACTGATGGGAAACATGCTCTATGGGGTCATTGATTGGGATACCTGATCTATGGTGACACCTGATCCATGGGCACACATACAAGAATGACATTTCCTGCAGGGCTAGTTAAAAACACCTGAACACCTGAACATATTAAAAAAAAACGGGGGTTTGGTCACACTATATGGTCATATAGTGCTAAGCCCACTTACTGCGACAAAGTACCCCGAATTAGTGGGTCCTACACTAGTAATAGAATGGAAGATCCTTTGTCTCAACTAGGGATGAGCCGAACACCCCCCGGTTCGGTTCGCACCAGAACCCGCGAACGGACCGAAAGTTCGCACGAACGTTAGAACCCCATTGACGTCTATGGGACTCGAACGTTCGAAATCAAAAGTGCTCATTTTAAAGGCTAATTTGCATGGTATTGTCCTAAAAAGGGTTTAGGGACCCGGGTCCTACCCCAGGGGACATGTATCAATGCAAAAAAAACTTTTAAAAACGGCCGTTTTTTCGGGAGCAGTGATTTTAATGATGCTTAAAGTAAAAAAAAAAAAGTGAAATATTCCTTTAAATATCGTACCTGGGGGGTGTCTATAGTATGCCTGTAAAGTGACGCGTGTTTCCCATGTTTAGAACAGTCCCTGCACCAAATGTCATTTTTAAAGGAAAAAATCTCATTTAAAACTGCTTGCGGGTTTAATGTCATGTCGGGTCATGGCAATATGGATGAAAATCAGTGAGACAAACGGCATGGGTACCCCCCAGTCCATTACCAGTCCCTTTGGGTCTTGTATGGATATTAAGGGGAACCCCGCACCCAAATTAAAATAAGGAAAGGTGTGGGGCCACCAGGCCCTATATACTCTGAACAGCAGTATACAGGCGGTGCAAACAAGACAGGGACTGTAGGTTTGTTGTTAAGTAGAATCTGTTTGTAATTTTGAACATTTTTAACGTGTTTAGCTCCAGCCAAAAAATCTTTTCTAAGCTTTTTGGAAAACATAGGGAAGGGTTATCACCCCTGTGACATTTGTTTTGCTGTCTTTCCTCCTCTTCAGAAGATTTCACCTCACTTTTTTGTCCCAATGAAAAATGTTTTTTGAAAATTTGGGTTTTTTTGTGGAACAAGGATTGGAAAGCATCAGTGGAAAGGAGAACTTGTTTTCCCATATTAACTCTTACAGGAGAGAATTTCCCTTCCTAGGGGTAGATTTCATCTCACTTCCTGTTGTCTCCTTCCGTTTACAAGTAGGAGTCGTTTGTAAGTTAGATGTTTGAAAGTAGGGTCCTGCCCTATATACTCAGCAGAAATTTGGGCCTTAGGTGTTGCTGTGGCCACAACACTGTAAGCCCTCACAGGGCCCTGCTGTGAAATATTAGATCAAGAATTGTAATTACATGCCCCTGTTGAACAGGAGCTGAAAAATTAGGCCTTAGGCACTGGTGCTGGTGCCACAACACTGCAACCCCTCACAGACACTCTAGTTGGAACGCAGGAACGAGCCCTGCTGCAAATTATTGCTTCAAAAATTGTAATTACACGCCCCTGTTAGACAGGGGCAGAAAAATTGGGCCTTAGGCACTGGTGCTGGTGCCACAACACTGCAACCCCTCACAGACACTCTAGTTGGAACGCAGGAACGAGCCCTGCTGCAAAGTATTGCATCAAAAATTGTAATTACACGCCCCTGTTAGACAGGGGCAGAAAAATTGGGCCCTAGGCACTGGTGCTGGTGCCACAACACTGCAACCCCTCACAGACACTCTAGTTGGAATGCAGGAACGAGCCCTGCTGCAAAGTATTACATCAAAAATTGTAATTACACGCCCCTGTTAAACAGGGGCTGAAAAATTGTGCCTTAGGCACTGGTGGTGGCGCCCAGAACCAAAAATGTTCTTACAAGCTATCAGCGTGATGATTGAGGAGGAAGAGGATAATTACTCAGGGATAGTCACTCAGCATCAGCATAGGCAGTCTTTGAAGGGATCTGAGATTTCAAAAAAAATTATTCGGTTACATCAGCATCAGGTGCTTGGTAGCTGGTGGTGATCCAAGACTCATTCATTTTTATGAAGGTCAGCCGATCGACCGAGTCGGTGGACAGACGCACCCTGTGATCGGTTACCACGCCTCCAGCAGCACTGAATGTGCGTTCCGAAAGAACGCTGGATGCAGGACAGGCCAGTAGCTCAATTGCATACTGTGCAAGCTCTGGCCAGTGATCCATCCTCAAGACCCAGTAACCCAGAGGATTTTCGGTGGGAAAGGTGTCCAAGTCTGATCTTGCCCCTAGGTATTCCTGCACCATGTAAAACAGACGCTGGCGATGGTTGCTGGAACCGATCATACCTTGGGGCTGCGGACCAAAAAATTGTCTGAACGCATCGGTCAGACGGCCACCTTCTCCACCGCTCCTTCTTTGACTGACCGAAGCCTCAGCAACACGTTGTCCAGAAACAGGAGTTTGTAACCTCCCAGTCTCTGGGAACGCGTTGCACAGACCTTTCTGCAAGGCCTCCCGAAGATGTTTCATCCTCTGCTCCCTCTGCGATGGCAAGATAAGGTCCGCAACCTTACCCTTGTAACGTGGATCAAGGAGGGTTGCCAGCCAGTATTGGTCCTTCTCCTTGATACCACGAATACGAGGATCCTTACGCAGGCTTTGCAGGATCAGGGAGGCCATGCAGCGTAGGTTTGCTGAGGCATTCGGTCCGGAGTCCTCTGGGTCACTAAGAACGACATGGTCCGCAGCCACCTCCTCCCAGCCACGTACAAGTCCATGTGTTTCTTGGGACTGATCCCTTAAAGACTGCTGCTGATGCTGAGTGCCAGGCTCCACCTCCATACTGACACAATCTTCCTCCTCCTCCTCTTCCTCCTCCTCCTCTTCCTGTGTGATTGGCGGGCACGCAGGAACACTGTCTGGATAAAGGGGGCCTTGAGAGCTAAGGAAGTCCTCCTCTTCCTGCCTCTGTTCTGCCTCAAGTGCCCTGTCCATTATTCCACGCAGCGTGTGCTCCAACAGGTGGACAAGGGGGACAGTGTCACTGATGCATGCACTGTCACTGCTCACCATCCTCGTGGCCTCCTCGAATGGTGACAGGACAGTGCATGCATCCCTGATCATGGCCCACTGGCGTGGGGAAAAAAAACCAAGCTCCCCTGACCCTGTCCTGGTGCCATAGTCGCACAGGTACTCATTGATGGCCCTCTGCTGCGTGTGCAGCCGCTGCAGCATGGCCAACGTTGAGTTCCACCTGGTGGGCATGTCACAGATTAGGCGGTTCTTGGGCAGGTTAAACTCCTTTTGGAGGTCCGTCAGCCGAGCACTGGCATTATATGACCGGCGGAAATGCACACAGACTTTCCTGGCCTGCCTCAGGACATCCTGTAAGCCCGGGTACCTGCCCAAGAACCGCTGCACCACCAAGTTAAGGACGTGAGCCAAACAGGGCACATGGGTCATTTGTCCCTGTCGGAGGGCAGAGAGGAGGTTGGTGCCATTGTCGCAAACCACCATTCCTGCCTTAAGTTGGCGTGGCGTCAACCACCTCTGAACCTGCCCCTGCAGAGCTGACAGAACCTTTGCCCCAGTGTGGCTCCTGTCCCCCAAGCACACCAGCTCAAGCACCGCATGGCATCTTTTGGCCTGCGTACTTGCGTAGCCCCTTGAACGCCTACGGAGCACCGCTGGTTCCGAGGAAGAGGCCATGGAGGAAGAAGAAGAGGAGGGGGTGGAGGAGAGAGGTGTGTCACAATCAGCATTTTGGAGGCGTGGTGGCGGAACAACCTCCAACACTACTGCACCTTGTCCTGCATCCTTCCCAGCTGCCAGCAGAGTCACCCAATGCGCCGTGAAACTTAGGTAACGTCCCTGTCCATGCCTGCTGGACCATGAGTCAGCGGTAATATGCACCTTACCGCTGACCGCCCTGTCCAGCGAGGCATGGACATTGCCTTCCACATGCCGGTAGAGAGCCGGAATCGCCTTCCGTGAGAAAAAGTGGCGTTTGGGTACCTGCCACTGAGGAACCGCACATTCCACAAACTCACGGAAGGGGGCAGAGTCTACCAACTGAAAAGGCAGCAGTTGAAGTGCTAGCAATTTTGCCAAGCTAGCATTCAACCGCTGGGCATGTGGATGGCTGGGAGCAAACTTCTTTCGGCGGTGCAGCAGCTGGGGCAGGGAAATTTGCCTGGTACAATCTGACGTCGGTGTACCAAAAGCAGATTGCCCACAAGTACTTGGTTGTGACACACCTAATTCTACACCTTCATTCCTCTCACTGCAGGTCTCAGAGAGGACTGAAGGTCTAGTGGGGTTGGAAATCTCAGCTGATGAGGAGCAAGGAGAGATCCTCTTTGTTCTTTGGTGTGGGTCTTTTAGATACGCTTGCCAACGAACTGCATGGCAGGTCAACATATGTCTGGTCAAGCATGTGGTACCCAAGCGGGAGATATTTTGGCCACGCGAGATACGCTTGAGACATATGTTGCAAATAGCAGCGGTGCGATCTGATGCACTCGTCTCAAAAAAGGCCCACACCAAAGAACTTTTTGAATAACGCGCAGAGACTGCAGCGCCCTGCACATGTGGAGCTTTGGGGTGTGATGCAGTCAATGTGCTGCCCTTAGGCTGGCCCCTGGAGGGCATCCTGCCTCGTTGGTGATGTGCTGCCGCCTCCTCCTCCTCCTCCTCCTCCTCCTCCTCTCTCCTATCAGGCACCCACGTTGAGTCAGTGACCTCATCATCCCCTCCCTCCTCATCACTGGAGCAAACCTGGCAGTATGCTGCAGCAGGGGGAGCATGACTGCCAGATTGCTGTCCTTCTTGGGCACCCCCTCTGTCCGCGCTCATGTTACTGCCTTCATCGAGCTCAGTATCGTCATCAGAGCCTTCCAAACGCTGGGCATCCTCCTGGAGCATGTACCCAACACTGTGGTCAAACAGTTCGAGGGAATCCTCATGAGGACATGGTGGAGCTAGGGAAGGAGTCACTGATGACATTGAGCTGAGGGAAGAGGCCGCTGCTTTGCCAGACAAAGCACCCTGGGCATGGGTGAGAGAGGATGAGGAGGATGAGGACGGCTTGGTCATCCACTCGACCAAGTCTTCCGCATGTTGCGGCTCAACATGGCCAGCTGCCGAAAAAAAGGCCAAGCGTGTCCCATGGCCACGTGCTGATGAGGATGCACCGTCTCCACGACCAGCACTAGACACAGAGCCTGCTTGCCCTCTCTTATTGGCTTGTGACTGTCTGCCTCTCCTTCTTGGCCTTCCAGACATACTAATGGCCTGTAGCTGCACTAAGCTGGGATAGAACACCTGTAATTTTCTTCAAGTAGCTTTATATACTGTAACCAGACAAGCCTGCCTGTCAGTAGGAAGATAACAGGAACGGATCTAGCTGAACACTGTGAGCAGGACGCACTGTACTAAATGTAAATAGTCTAGCTGCCTGACCGTGGTACTAATAGGATCAAATAGAACACCTGTAATTTTCTTCAGGTAGCTTTATATACTGTAACCAGACAAGCCTGCCGGTCAGTAGGAATTTAACAGGAACGGATCTAGCTGAACACTGTGAGCAGGACGCACTGCACTAAATGTAAATAGCAGGAACGGATCTAGCTGAACACTGTGAGCAGGACGCACTGCACTAAATGTAAATAGTCTAGAAGATAACAGGAACGGATCTAGCTGAACACTGTGAGCAGGACGCACTGCACTAAATGTAAATAGTCTAGAAGATAACAGGAACGGATCTAGCTGAACACTGTGAGCAGGACGCACTGCACTAAATGTAAATAGCAGGAACGGCTCTAGCTGAACACTGTGCGCAGGACGCACTGCACTAAATGTAAATAGCAGGAACGGATCTAGCTGAACACTGTGAGCAGGACGCACTGCACTAAATGTAAATAGCAGGAACGGATCTAGCTGAACACTGTGAGCAGGACGCACTGCACTAAATGTAAATAGCAGGAACGGATCTAGCTGAACACTGTGAGCAGGACGCACTGCACTAAATGTAAATAGCAGGAACGGATCTAGCTGAACACTGTGAGCAGGACGCACTGCACTAAATGTAAATTGCAGGAACGGATCTAGCTGAACACTGTGAGCAGGACGCACTGCACTAAATGTAAATAGTCTAGAAGATAACAGGAAGGGATCTAGCTGAACACTGTGAGCAGGACGCACTGCACTAAATGTAAATAGCAGGAACGGATCTAGCTGAACACTGTGAGCAGGACGCACTGCACTAAATGTAAATAGCAGGAACGGATCTAGCTGAACACTGTGAGCAGGACGCACTGCACTAAATGTAAATAGCAGGAACGGATCTAGCTGAACACTGTGAGCAGGACGCACTGCACTAAATGTAAATTGCAGGAACGGATCTAGCTGAACACTGTGAGCAGGACGCACTGCACTAAATGTAAATAGTCTAGAAGATAACAGGAACGGATCTAGCTGAACACTGTGAGCAGGACGCACTGCACTAAATGTAAATAGCAGGAACGGATCTAGCTGAACACTGTGAGCAGGACGCACTGCATTAAATGTAAATAGTCTAGATAGAAGATAACAGGAACGGATCTAGCTAAACTGAATACAGTGTATATATATATATGCAACACCTGGGATGCATATATATACACAATACACTGTAAGTGCAGCTAACTGACTGACTGTTCTGCCTAATCTATCTAACTCAAATCAAATGACACTGTCTCTCTCTCTCTCTATCTCTCAGCACACCGGAACACACACTACACAGGGCCGCCGTGCAGGCGGCCTTATATAGTGTGGGGTGTGTACTAAATCCCCTGAGCCATAATTGGCCAAAGCCACCCTGGCTTTGGCCAATTACAGCTCTCTCTACTGACAGCGCTGTGATTGGCCAAGCATGCGGGTCATAGTGCATGCTTGGCCAATCATCAGCCAGCAATGCACTGCGATGCCGCAGTGAATTATGGGCCGTGACGCGCCACACGAATTTAGCGCGAACGGCCCATAACGTTCGCAATTCGGCGAACGATCGAACAGCCGATGTTCGAGTCGAACATGGGTTCGACTCGAACACGAAGCTCATCCCTAGTCTCAACCATGGGAGCTGAACTCCTCTATGTGGGAGAACTGAAAGGGATACATCCTAAACACTGGTGGCCACTAAATAGGAGGTAATGAGGAGGGGGGGGGGTGCTCCAGCCCAAAAACCTGGTCAGGGCCTATTACAACATACAAGAACATATTTGGGGGCCACACCATACAATGCATTTAAATTCAAGATGGTGCTGCTATAAGACCTACAAACAGTACAAAATATTTTGATCAACATCTTGAATTTAAACACATTGTATGGTGTGCCCCCAAATATGTTCTTGTATGTTGTAATAGGCCCTGACCAGGTTTTTGGGCTGGAGAACCCCTCCCCCTCCTCATTACCTCCTATTTAGTGGCCACCAGTGTTTAGGATGTATCCCTTTCAGTTATCCCACATAGAGGAGTTCAGCTCCCATGGTTGAGACAAAGTATCTTCCATTCTATTACTAGTGTAGGACCCACTAATTCGGGGTACTTTGTCGCAGTAAGTGGGCTTAGCACTATATGACCATATAGTGTGACCAAACCCCCGTATTTTTTGAATATGTTCAGGTGTTTTTAACTAGCCCTGCAGGAAATGTCATTCTTGTATGTGTGCGCTGTAAAATATTTTGTACTGTTTGTAGGTCTTATAGCAGCACCATCTTGAATTTAAATGCATTGTATGGTGTGCCCCCAAATATGTTCTTGTAGATTGGAGGAGGAGACAAGAGAGCTTGAGAGTAGGAGGTCTTGAGAGGAGCGGAGAGGGCGATTTGGAGACATGATTGGTGATATTTGGAGACATGATTGGTGATGTAGTTCGGGGCAGAGTTGTGAATGGCTTTGTATGTTGTAGTTAGCATTTTGAATTTAATTTGGGTGATTGGGACCCAGCGAAGAGATTGGCGGAGAGGGTTGGCAGACACTGAGTGGTTGGTAAGGTGGATAAGTCTGCCAGCAGCATTCATGACAGACTGAAGGGTGGATAGCCTATGGAGAGGTAGGCCAATGAGAATGGAGTTGCATTAGTCAAGGCGAGAGATAACAAGGGAGTAGGGATCGGCCGAACACCTCCCCGTTCAGTTCGCAGCAGAACATCTCAAACAGGCAAAAAGTTCTGGTGAACATGCAAACTCTATTAAAGTCTATGGGATACGAACATGAAAAATAAAAAGTCCTAATTTTAAAGGCTAATATGCAAGTTATTGCCACACAAAGTGTATGGAGACCCGGGTACTGCCCTGGGGGACATGTATCAATGCAAGAAAGTTTTTAAAACAATTGTTTTTTTTAAGGAGCAGTGATTTTAAAGATGCCTAAAGTGAAACAATAAAAATGAAAAATTCTTTTAAATACCGTGCCTGGAGGGTCCCCTTAGTCTGCCTGTAAAATGGCGCATCTGTTCAATGTATAGAACCTGCTGCAGCAACCCTTAGCTGTGGTTGTCGGGGTCTGTGGACGGTGGCCTTATTGGAATCTGGGGCACCCAGATCCTGCCCCCCCCCATGTGAGTGGGTATCGGGTACATCATACCATTACCCATTCACCAAAAAAGTGTCAAAAAACAAAAACCACAAGACACAGTTTTTGACAAATCCTTTATTAAAAAATAAAAATAAAAAAAATGTCCCTCAATATAATCCATCGTCAATCAGGATACCCGACAGACCTGAAAAATAGAGAAAAAAAACCCACTCCACCACCTGGGACGCCTCCCAGCCAACTGCCCGCTGTGCGCTTTGACAGTTCTTATATAGGCAGGGGGCGGGGCGAACAGGCTATGTCACCCGGTGGTACCGCCCCTTTTGACATCACGTGATGTCCAAATTATTATTATTAGTATACAGTTGTTATAATAATTGATTAACTATGTTGTCCAATTTTCCAATTGTTGCACCTATAGCCAAATTATTATCATTATACAGGATTTATATAGCGCCAACAGTTTGCACAGCTCTTTACAATTCCGTCCTTCTTTATTATTATATGTCTGATATCACTGTGTGTAATGGTAATTCCTTCTCTTTTTTATGATACGGGAAGGCTTATCATTTTGGGTCTTTACTTATTGCAATGCAACTTTTTATCTCAAAGACAAGTTGTTCTGTCTTTCAGTACGTATATCAACTTTTTTAGTAAGGAATATTGAAACTATATTTAAAGATATTGCTTAGACATATGTCCAGAATTAATGTCAAGAACAGAAAACAGGCAAAAATGAAAAAAAAAAAACCTGCACCCATAGAGCCACCTGCCCCCTGTGTTGGCCTTGGACTTCAGGCTGAAGCCCCTGGTCTTTTTGCCACCTAGCAACGCCCTTGAACAGGGATGAGAATGGATGAGGAGGAGGAATGAAACTGGGGGAGAAGGAGGAAGAGGAGCAGAAGTGGCACTGAAAGAGGAGGACTAAGAATGGAGGAGGACTAAGAATAGAGGAGGTTGAGTGAAAATAGAGGAGGAGGAGGAGAACTAAGAATAAAGGAGGAGGAAGAGAATTGAGAATGGATGAGGAGGTAGAATGGAGGATGAGGAGTACGAAGAGAGGGGGGGAGGAGAGTTGTGGAGTTATCTTAGTCATTGAGGCCTAACTTGAAGGCACATACTGGAGTATAAGAGATCAGACAAAACAACAAATATATGCTGAAAAAGTCTCTATTTATTACAGATTTGACATAAGTATATAAAAGAGAAAAGATGCAAGGTGTTCAGTCTTTGGTCATCTGTCAGATGTTTGTGACGATTGATAAGATGCTGGTGACAATAAGGTGGTGGCGACAATCGGTGGTGATGTTTGGTAGCTTCTGGGTCTTTTGCTGGAATTTCTCGTTGTCTGGATATATTCTTCATTTCTACGTTGATGATGTAATGTCTGGAGACTTGGCACTGATGTTTGTTGTCCCGGGTTGTGACACTCGGAAGTAGTAAAAATAAGTATAAAGAGCAGAAGTTAGCTTCAGTAACAAAGTTATAAAGTCATCAGTACAAAAAATCACCAGTGATTATTGTAAAGTCATACAAAGATATACGGTATCAAGGTAGACAAGTAAATACCACCATTGTAAGGAACACCTTTCCATGACAAGGAATGAGGATGGAGGAGGAATGAGAATGCAGATGGAGGAGTGAGAAAGAAGATGGAGAAAGAGGAGCAATTTGACTAGAAATGAATGAGGAGGAGAAGTATTGAGAATGGAGATGAAAGATGTAACAATGGAGATGTGAGAATGGAGATGGAAGAGTGAGAATGAACATGGGGAGGGAGAAGGATTTAGAACAGAGATGAAGGAGGTGGAGAAGTATGGAGAAGGAAGAGCAAGAATGGAGATTTAAGAGTGAGAATGAAGATGGGGAGGAGGAGGAATTACAATAGAGATAAAGGAGGAGGAGGAGGAAAGTATCGAGAATGGAGATGAAAGATGTAACAATGGAGATGTGAGAATGGCGATGGAAGAGTGAGAATGAACATGGGGAGGGAGAAGGATTTAGAACAGAGATGAAGGAGGTGGATAAGTATGGAGAAGGAAGAGCAAGAATGGAGATGGAAGAGTGAGAATGAAGATGGGGAGGAGGAGGAGGAATTACAATAGAGATGAAGGAGGAGGAGGAGGAAAGTATCGAGAATGGAGATGGAAGAGTGGGAATGGAGATGGAAGAGTGGGAATGGAGAAGAGGAGGAGTGAGAAAGGAGATAAAGGATGAGGAGTGAAAATGAAGATGGAGATGTAGGAGGAGTTAGAATAGAGATGGAGGAGGAGAAATATTGAGAATGGAAATGATGGAAGAGGATACTATTTTTGGGGACCTTTGGAGGGGGGTCTGCAAACTTTTTTGTTAAATAGCAAAGGAAATGGCAATGTAACACAGTTTTCCTTTTGTGAATATTAGTCAAATTGATTTTTTTTGAATTTGTGAATGTTACTCAAGACAGGGCCCCCATGCTGTTTGTTTTTTTCTTTGTTTTTTTTGTTTTTTTTGAACCCTTTGCCCGTTAGCCCAGAAAATGGCCATTTTTAATTTGACAGATTCTGCTTCCATTGATTTCAATGGGGTTCAGGTTTGCCATCTGATCTTCTTTGAAGTTCCCCAAACCCTGTTTGAACATAACCGAGGGCAGTTTGGCTCAAACCTAATGCTGGGGTTGGTAATAAAAATAAATAACCCAAACAAAACAAAATAAATCTAAAAACTCCCACTCAAAACACTAAGACAAAACCTAAACTTTTTTTGGCTTAATTTAAAAGAAAACAAACTAGCTACTATTAACAAAATGTTAAGTAACGCCACAAAATTTAAAAAAGCATTCCTAAAATGAACTATTGGGTCTTTTTATATTGCAGTATTACAAGGGGCTTACACTCCACTCTCCAAAGCCACAGATACTGCAATTTACTATAAAAGCATCAATAGAAAACTGTATACAGCATACAATATACTAATACATATAACACTGAATACAGTTTAAAGCATCATACTGAAAGCACACAACACTAACCCGTCTTTCCCTTTAAAGTAGTTGTAAACCCACTAAAAAACAAAAAACAAAAACCTGCAAGACAAAGACATAATGAGCTAGTATGCATAGCATACAAGCTCATTATGAAATACTCACCTTAGATGGAAGCCCCGGAAGCGGTCCCAGTACACAGCTCCGGCCGGTGATATCACTCCAGGAGTTATTTCCGGGTATCGCGCAGGCTCTGGCGCTGTGATTGGCCTAAGCCACAATGACGTCACTCCCGCACATGCACGTGGGAGCCGCCAGTAACGGCACACTAGCTGAAGCAACGGCACAAACATGCCATTGCTTCAGTGCACATGTGCCGATGATGTTGGCACATGCTGATACAGGTGATATCTCCTAAACTGTGCAGGTTTAGGAGATATCCAGGGTAGCTACAGGTAAGCCTTATTCTAGGCCTTATTATAGGCTTACCTGTAGTACAAAGTGGATTATAAGGGTTTACAATCACTTCAACAAATGTCAGTTGTCCTTCACTCACACTAAATTCACCAACACAATGACAAAAGGGTGCTGCAATGTCAGCCTTTACAGTGTGTGGGCTGAAATTATTCTGTGACCCAACATTGGCTGACATCTTGCTCCTGACTAGAGGTCAAGTATATGACCTTAGCCAGCGTTAGCTAAAGAAATGCATCGGGGGACATTTATGGTGGGAGGAAATATCCTTAAATTTCAGATCTTCTATAAAACAGCCAAACCGAGAATGTTCAATTTGAACTTATGCTCGGACCTAACGTTTGACTCTACCCTACCTATCATATAGAGTTTTGCCCACACTATGATTTTTTTTTTTCCTGAAACATATCACTTCCAGGGCCATCTTACAGTTTTATGATGCTTTGATCCATAATTCCCAAAAAACAATACTGTAGATAAGCAATCACGTGAGCAAAAAAATCAACAGTGTTCTACAATTTCTACGTTCTTACCCTCAACTAGGTCACTTTTACAAATCCCCAGCGTTCATTCAGCAATTTGGTCCCTTGATTACCAGGTGATCAAAATTTTTTTATGAAATTTCCACCTCAGCTCCTATAGAAAGAGAAGTTGTCTCGTGATCAGGTAGAAGACACAAGGCGGCACTTGCTGTAGCTTTGGAATGTACATCATGTTCTCTGTAGGCCATATGTATTGAAGTGCTCCTTGTATAATTTTCTGTTTTCCATGGTACATGAAGATATATTAGAATGTCCATGGCTGAGCACCTCTCGGATGCATTGAGGGCCAAAAGGTCCCAGAACATTTTCCTGGCTTCAAGAGAGAATTTCCTCCACTTTTCCGGTGCTAAGGTCAGATCCTTTCTGACTTGCCACCGAGCAAAGTCTCTGTACGTTGGATCATGACCCTCTGCTCCTATCCAAGGAAAGTATCCAGTCATAGCGATGTAAACCATGACCCCAAAGGCCCAGATATCAATGCTCGGGTGTAGAAGCAATTGTTCTCCTGGTTTCAAGTTACACTGTTCCGGAGCTGTGTAGGGTATGAACCCGGACAAGGATGGTGCTTCAGTTCCCTGGAGCCTTGCCAGTCCAAAGTCTGCCACTTTGATAATATTACATTCAAAGTCCATTAGCAGAATATTGTCTGGCTTGATATCACAGTGGACCATCCCTTTGTTGTGCATGTATTGCAATGCACTGGCTATCTGAGGAACACACTTCTTTACTGTCTCTTCATTTAAACCAACCTATAACAAGAAGAAAACAGGACAAAATTAGTCACTAGACACCACCATGGCAAAATGTAATCAAATAAGAAGCCTATCTTATCCATCATACAGGGACATAGAATATTAGCTCAATACACTTGAAAGGATGCTTAAAGGAAACCTGTTGGTATACAAATATGAGAATCACCATTGATGGTGCAAAATCCAGGACTATCTTTCTTAACCTTGCTTCACAGATGAGAACATTACATATCTAAAATCAAGCCTATAAATCAAATGATACAATATCCGACCCAACTCACTGTAATGAGTGGGGAGTCTTTAAACCTCAGAAATACTTTAAAGATATTGAGGGCAGAGATGATATCTTTTCTTAATGTAAGAATTATTCATTTTTCATACAAACTTACATTTGGCTGTATTAAGGAATGAAGAGTTCCAGCTGTCGCCACCTCCTGGACAAAGACGTAGTCTCTGTTTGTATGAAAGGCAACTTCATGGGTCGTGATGATGTTGGGATGGCCGCTGAGGCTGATAGACATCCCATATTCAACCAGGAAGTTGTCCATTGGGATCTTCTGTTTGCTAAGCAGCTTCACAGCCACTAACTGACCTGTCAAACAGAGAGAGAGAAAAGAGAGAATTAGTAACATAAGCAGAAACTTGCTAAAAGCCTTTTAAAGTGTGCTAAATGCTTGATTAAATCAGCAGCAGCAGTGACATTAATTAAGTTACATAATCATCGCCCTAAAACTGGAAGTGAGGGATGCTTCAAGAACTTACTTTGAAAAGGTACTTGGAAGCAGCTTTAGGAATTTAAAAGAATGCTGCTTTAAGCAAGGTTAATACTTTGTAAAATATTTGTAAATGTGGTACAGCGCTGCGCTAAAAACAAACTGGGGGAGCAGCCAACACACCCGTAGACTCAAGGGCAGAAATACCAACGAAAAAATATATAAAGTGTGGCGCTAATAGTAGCAATATATGAAACTAAGCATTGGGTAATATCACACAATAAAAATGTGAAACAGAATTAACACGTGAGCACAAATGACAGTGTCTAATGAACAGAGATAATGAGTAAATATATGTGTTCAATGCAAATATAATCTAAAGCAATAAGGGAAATATGTGATAACAGTGCATGAACAGTTATCTAATGTAAAGTCCAAAACAACAAAAAAACGTGACAGCAGTGCATGAACAATATTAGGCAGGTGTTTTCTCATATGTGTAGAAAAACTTTCAATCCAGTAGCCTGGTAGGTACGTAGACTATAGAGGACCCGAGGTGCACAGAAGTTTGAAAACAGTGCCAGGACCATCACCAGAAGTTATGGAGGCTTACCGGAAGGTATGGCCTGAAATGGCGTATGCCATACAGGTCAAAAAGGCTTAATGACCAACAGGTCTAGACGTATTATCCGGTCAGGAGTTATCGTCACACAAACCATGGGGAGGAAAAATCAGTCAACAAGACTTCCACATTGATAGATATACCACCGTAGACCATGCGAAAAATTCGTATTACATGTGAGGAAATAAAAACACTCACATAGTGTAATAACGTAAAACTTGGATTTATTTAAAAAAAGCCAATAAAAACAGACTCACATTTTTTGCAGATAAAATTAGCGTATCAATCGTGTAGCGGTAGCTGTGAGGGATCAACCCGACATGTTTCGACTAAGTAGTCGTCTTCTGGGGTGTGAACCCCCTCACCCCACCGCTCTATATATAAACAGACAAATAGGTGATGACCCCCAATGGAAGTGTCCTGAGCCGGAAATGAACCAACATACAAGTCTCTTTTACCTGCTGGCAATTTAGCATTTTTTAAAAGTTTTCTTACACTAGTTCCATTAAATTAATATGATTCAAAAGCACGGCTAATACTAAGAAATTAATTTCCTTACATGAATTAAACTATAACATTTACCTGAACCCCGATGTTTGGCCAGGAGGACCTTTCCATATGACCCCGACCCAAGTTCTTGGATGGGGTCAAAGTGCTTTGAAACCTCCATCATCTTCAGATTTTCGGACGTCTGGGTGATGAGTTGGATGACATGTCTTGCGGTGTTCTTGGTAACTTCATGGATGTTAGAAGCCATTCTAGAATCACAACAACAAAAAAGCATTAAACATCCCTCTGAATATTGCCCATCATCTAGGGTCAGTATTTTATAACCATATGGGTCCCGGTTGGGGAGATGACATATTCTGTGTGTTTACCAATGAAGTCTCACCAACATGGACACATGACAATTAAAAGCAGACAGAGATTTTGAGATTTATGTTTTAAGGGAGTCCAATAGAGTTTTAGGAAAAATAATGATATTAGTATTTATATAAGACGGGGAGGAAAGATATATAGGCATGTATAGAAATACATAGGAATAGACTTTATACATGGTTATGTTTAAGAAAGAGGAAATATTGATACTGAAGGATTTTTGTATTCTCCCATTTTATCTTCTACTTCTCTTTCTGTTTTTGCATCTTTTTTTCTTTGTTAAATGAGAATTTAATAAAAATAAAGCTGACAGAGATTACTAACCAAGAAATGGGTTTTGGCTGAAGCTGATCTCTAAACTACAAGACTTGTAGAGATCGGCTGGTTAGAATGACCAACATTCTAGTCACAAATAGAGGTGTGAATGTCACTGGTATTGTAACAATAAGGCATAAGAGAAATTAGACCACTTTTGTGTAAATTAAAAACAAATTGGAATGGTGGAATTTGGAACCCAAAGTACTATTAAAAAAAATATACTAAAAAAAAATTGTATTGTGCTTTCACACCCAACTGATGGATCATGGAATTATCAGACAATCTAAGATTTCACATTTTAATTTTACGTCATAGATATATGAAGACAGATCATCTCCATGCATCAGGTTGGTTGTATTAAAAAAAAATAAGCATTGCAACATATTGTGGATTTCCAATCTGTATATGGATCTCTACTGACCATAAATGGCAAGTGAAATAATAAAAATCAATATAGATTTAATGAAACAAAAAAAGTATTCAGTTTTGGACCGCAGTCCATGGACTTTATTGGCACATCACACTCATAGAAGTAAAAGTAAAAATTTTGTTTTTGAAAAGTCATAAAATCTATTAAAAAATATCAAGTAGCATATTTGCACCTATGTGTCAATAGGTGGTGGTGGCCCCTGAACATCTACACCAAGAACCATACAATACACTAACAGCCAGTGTTGTAAAATAGCCATAGATGGATCTCTGCTCTGACCATACATGGCAAGTGAAATAAGAAAAATCTATTCAAATTTAAAGAACATTAAAGAGTTTGTTTATTTATCTCAATGCTAAGTTATCTGTAGACTGCAGGTTCAAAAAGAAAAATCCTATAATTTTAGAGGGGAAAAAACTATACTGCTCTAAAGGACAAACCTTAGAAAATGAAGGTGCAGATGGTTTCCCACTCGGTCTTCACTAATGGAATCTTTGTAGACTTCCCAACTTGTCAATTTTTCTTGAAATAATTGCAATATGAAGTAGTCAATGGAAAAATAAACTCACTTTTGCTTCAATTAATAATAAGATAAGTGGAAGTAAGGCTGGATATATGTGGGGTTTATATGGGAGGAGAGAGTGGCTTTTGCTAATTGATGGGAGATTCTGATTGGCCAGCACACAGGAGCTGCTGATTACCATAAGACTGGAGAGTTTGGAAAGAGATTGAGAAGGGTGGGGCAGGTAGGTCCATATCAATGTGGTTTGTGTATTCTGTTTTGTTGTGCGGAGGGTTGAAACCTGAGCCTGAAACCAAGTAACTTTACTGATTGTAATAATTATTATGCAATGAACATTTTTATCAACCGCTATATTCCAAACATTCTGAAGTAAAATACATTGGCCCACTTTAGCCATGTAAAGTTTGTTTTAATTGTTTATTTATTTATTTTTTTATTTTAAACATTTTTACAAAAAATAAACCTCTAATAACAAAAACCACTAAGAAAAGAAAGGGGAAAAAAAACAAACAAACAAACAAACAAACAAACATGCAAACCTAGGCCAAGTTACCATATTAAATAGTAACAACATCCACATAATTCATACATTATCATCTAGGTTTCAAAAATATTCAAAATTGTTCTATTATTTTTCAAAATATTTGAAAACATTCAAAAATATTCAAAGATATTCAGAAATAGTCATAGTCAGAAATACTCCAGAACAGCCATGGGGAATGGAGGAACTCAGCTATAAGGGGATGGAGAAGATCAGGTATGGGACATAGAGGAGTACAGCTATGGGAGATGGAAGAGCTCAGCCAGGGGGGATGGAGGAGCTTAGCTATGGGGATATTGGTGCTCATCTATAGGGGATGGAGGAGCTTAGCTATGAGAATTGATGGCATAGATTACAGTCAGGGCTGTCTTTAATATGGTTATTAAACATTTCGGCAAATTTTTTTGCCCCCCAATGCAATTTTGCTCTTCAACCCAACATCTCAAAAAAACAGACACACACAGAATTATCTAAAAAAACACACAGCAGTCCCACGGTGACCTCAGTTCCCTTTCATGTCACAGCACTCCATTACATTACAGACATTTCCACATTATAGTGCCCCTTTACACATCACAGTGCCCCCATTACATTAGAGTCCCCTTCATGTCATCGTTCCCCTTTACACATCACAGCACCCCAATTACATTGAAGCCATTGTAACACATCACACATTCACATGTATGTGTTTTGACGGCCCACATTTGGGCAGGCACAGCAGACTATTCATTTGAATGGGCTGCCATGCCTGCGTTTCCTGCAGAAAAAAAGGTTCATGCAGTGGCCTTGAAATCCATTCTGCTTTTGCACAATGCAACTTACCTGCAGTTCCTGCACACACAAACGCACTGTGTTTTTAAAAGAGTGGCCTAAACATCTAAAAAATGCAGGAAGTTTGCCGCTGCAGGAACTGCAGGTCAGTCACATGGTGCAAAAGCAGAATGGACAGACAGTGCTGTATTTCACTGCTTGGGGGGCATAGGTGTGCGCAGCCTATTACATGATGCATGCACATTTTTTTTGCAGGAAACGCAGGCATGGCAGCCCATTCAAATGAATAGGCTGCTGTGCCTGCGCAAATGTGGGCCACCAAAACACATACATGTGAACCAGACAGGCCCAAAATAAGCCCCTCAAGCAGTTAAATACACTAGTGCTATCTAGGTGCTGTAATGCAGTGTGCTCTGTAATAAAAAATACAGCCACAACCTCACTCAGCCCCACTTTTTGAAAAAAGATCATCAGTTGCAGCCACTGTGCTGCTAAAACGCCACTGTCCCCACTTCTGTTTCATTTTATTTCAAGAATACATGAACAAAGAACACCTCAATGTATGCATGGGGGTGGTTATATGCTAAAAAAAGATCCTGAATATTCAATTAATATACAGATCTCTAAAAAAATAAATTAAAAAAACACATTCAATCCCACTTGTAGGGCAGTAACAGGCAAGTGAAATAAAGAAAAATTATTTAAATTAAGGGAACATTAAAACCTTTAAAAATCGCGCTGCCCTTAAACATTATTAGATAGTGAGTATGACATCTATATATAAACCTAGGTGATAAGTGTTACATGTGTATATATGAACCAAGACCAATAGATAACAAACAGGGAAATGAATATACCATGCCGGTAATATTGAACAATAATAAAAATGACATTTAACGTGTACAATGACAAATGACCAGTGATCGATAGACAATTCAATAGCAGATTATTATTTTATTATTGTTTAATATTACCGGCATGGTATATTAATTTCCCTGTTTGTTATCTATTGGTCTTGGTTCATATATACACATGTAACACTTATCACGTAGGTTTATATATAGATGTCATACTCACTATCTAATAATGTTTAAGGGCAGCGCGATTTTTAATTTTTTCCTTTTGTGTGTGTATTGATGCTGTACATATTCATTGCTGCTCCCTAAGTGATGGTTGGGTGTTAATCATCTTGCCATCACCTTCCTAATTTAGTTTTTAGTTCTCATAGTGCGGTTTTTATATATTTTTTTTTCAGCATTAAAACCTTTGTCTGGGGTGAAATTAGGAAAACACTTGGAAGTACAAAAAAGACAGAGAACTTTTGATGGTGAACATGCAGTTGCTAATATACAATCTAACAGACAACTTAAGACGGAACTGTTTAATGTTATTTCAAGGGTACGTGAAGAAAGAACATCTGAGTATAATGTATGAGGTTGGTTGGGTTCTAAAATCAAAATATTGCAAAATAATGTGCATATGCAATCGATCAATCTATGGATCTCTTTACAAAAGAAAATAATCTAATCCCATATGAAGGACCACAACAGGCAAGTGAACAAAGGAAAAAAATAATGTAAATCATTTTAATTCAGGGAACAATAAAAACAAAAAGTTTTAGATTTTTTTTCTACTTAACTTTCTGCTAAGACATCTGCATTGTTAGGTTGTCATTGTAAAATATGGTGAAAGTGAAAATTAAGAGAATAGGAAAAATACTTGCTATGTCCAAAAAAAGACAGAGAGGAATAGCAAAATTTACAGGAATGGCAAAAATTAGGACAACCTAAGATGAAACTGTTTAATTTACTTTTGACGGTACATGAAGAATGAACATCTGAATGTAAAGCATGAGTTTGAAATATTTTTAAAATAAAATATTGTAAAATAATGGGGATATTCAATCAATATATCCATCTCTAAAATAAAAGGCCCTTTAGAATATTAAAATGTTTTTACTATTCCATTTCCTGCTAAATACATCTCCTCAATCAGAGAAAAATCCCAGCTTTTTAAAGCATAAAACTATCAGGTCTATAGATCTTTGGGGTTCTGTATGACTTACCTTAAACAATGAAGATATAGATGTCTCCAAGTTGGTATCACTGAGGAAGTCTATATGGTCTTCTCCAAAGCTATTCCGATGGGAAGTGGTCAATGGAGAAAATAAATCACTTTTGCTACAAGCAAAATGAGATTCATTGAGTAAGGAATGGAGGTCTATATGTGTGTCTGGAGACTTTGGGTTGAGCTCTAGGAGGGTGTGGCCAATAGGTCCATAAGAATGGGGTTTGTTTATACTGTGCCAGTGTGTTGAGGGTGGGAAAGTTACCCTGAAACTAATTTCAAAAGATTTAATTAAGGAAACCAGTTTCTAGGTGCTGAGATTTCTAAAGGTAATGTATAAAATGTCTTAGTATTCTAACCAATAGTATATTTTATATAATATATAATGGATCATTATTTGCAATAAATATTATGCAATTGAGTATTTCATTTAATAAAATAATAATAAAATAAATATACATACAGTGTGTGTGTGTGTATATGTGTGTGTGTGTATATGTGTGTGTGTGTGTATATGTGTGTGTGTGTGTGTATATATATATATATATATATATATATATATATATATATATATTTATATAAATATTTATTCTACAAAATTCAGCACTAAACTCTATCCACCTCAGAAACTATAATGTAGGTAATATACCGTATATCAATTGGCTTCCTAAACCATGTTGGGATATCTAGGTGTAAATGGGTCCTGGGACTTACTGGTTACTTTTCAAAGTCTTAAACAAAGATGCTCAAAACTCTCTAAAAGACTCTTGTGGTGTCCATGAATCTTATACAAGCAGTGGGTGGACATGGGGAAATTTGCTCATTCACACAGTTAGTATGAGAAATCTCCACTGTTTTTTTTGCCACTGATAGAAGTTTAGAGAAATTAGTTCTTTGGTAAATATTTCACAGATAATTAGTGGAAAGGAGCACACATGTGGTTGTACCATTTGTGGAGCTTGATTGAGCTACAAAAAATGGCCTCCAATAGAGGGAGATACACGGGAAGCATGCAGTAGACATTTATGGGACAATGCTCTATATATGTGTCATTCATCACTACTGCAAGATATGTGTTCAACCAGGCTCACTGATAAGGCAGTATGGCCGACCCTCCTGTACCGGGACTCAGCCTCATCACTTCATAACAGGGGCTTTTACTAGCAGGAGGGATGGCTGTACTGCCTTATTGCAGACACCGATCCTCTTCTGCCTTCCCCAACATTGCTGAACTTCCCTCCTCTGCTCTCCCACCGGTTGCTGGGGGGAGGGGAGTGTTAGGGGAGTCGATGACAGTTTTTTTTATCTTACTGTGCATGAATAATATGTTCTAGGGTATATAGCTTTTTATATGTGATCAGTGAATCAGAGGTTTGCATTTTTTTTTGTTTTGTTATTAAAAGTTTAGATTGCCTTTTGAGGTGCACTTTAAGCAATGTCATTGTCCAGTAAAGTCAGTATTTGTAGGGAATAAATGAGATTTATCTATTAATATGGGTTTATATGGGATATGGACCTAAGTATGGATGTGTGAAGAACTTTTTTACAAGACCAACAACTGTCTCTGAAGAAAGACAAAGGCTCTCCTGTTAGTTCCTTGATTATTATGTGAAAGCCAAATGTTGCCCATCATAATTAGGGTCACCCTTTGTCTTCAGACGCAGGTGAATAGGGGGAAGCCAGGTAATAGGCAGTGTTGTGTCCATGATGTCCGGCTGCTTTGATATGCTAACAGACCAACTGACAGGCCAATGTTTAGAATCACGTGGGGCGTCTTGGAGTGTCTGAGTCGTTGTGTCATTTCAGAAGATAAAGCTTAACAAACTTATATTTGCAAGAGATGTCATGACCTGGAGCTTATTACAGATGTTCAAGTTAGAAAGAACTTTGGAAATGGTAATTACAGGACAGAGAAGCATAGTGGAATGAAAAGAGCTCTACATTAAAAAAAGATAGGGAAAAGTAGGGCTAAAATTAGAATACAAGAAACACATTGCTACACAACATTTTCGAATACTCAAAACTAGGGTGTTACAAGAATCATTGTTGACCCCCCCGGGGGGTTAGATCTGTCATATTATGATGATGTGGATGGTTTTTAAGGTTTGTGTTCATAGAGGGTAGATGTAGTGTATGTTGCTTTTAATAATGGCTACACTATTGTTGCCTTTTTTTTAATACCAGCCACTTCTTGTTTAGTGGTTACATTTCAATAAAAGATTGGATTTTAATGTACGCATGTGTATTGACATTTGTTGAGAGATTGTCCACCTTAAAAATCGTACAAAAAAATTCTTAATAAATGAATAAGGGGCGAGGGTTGGAGGGGCTCAGCTATGGGAGATGAAGGAACTCAGCTATGGGAGATGGAAGAGCTCAGCTATGGGAGATGAAGGAACTCAGCTATGGGAGATGGAAGAGCTCAGCTATGGGAGATGGAAGAGCTCAGCTATGGGAGATGGAGGAGCTCAGCTATGGGGGGTGGAAGAGCTCAGCTATGGGAGATGGAGGAACTCAGCTATGGGAGATGGAAGAGCTCAGCTATGGGGGTGGAAGAGCTCAGCTATGGGAGATGAAGGAACTCAGCTATGGGAGATGGAAGAGCTCAGCTATGGGAGATGGAAGAGCTCAGCTATGGGAGATGAAGGAACTCAGTTATGGGAGATGGAAGAGCTCAGCTATGGGAGATGGAAGAGCTCAGCTATGGGGGGTGGAGGAGTTCAGCTATGGGAGATTTAAGAGCTCAGCTATAGGGATAGAGGAGCTCATCTATGGGGGATGGGGGAGATCAGCTATGAGGATTGATGGCATAGATTAGTTATTCACTTATGAGAAGAGGCGCATAAGAGGAGATATGATTACAATGTACAAATATATCATAGGTGACTCCAGTAATTATGATAAATTGTTTACTTTAAGGTCCCTGAAGAGGACACTTGGCCATAATTTGAGGTTAGAAGAAATTGTGTTTAACCTTAGAGCAGTGGTTCTCAACTCCTGTCCTCAGGACCCACTAATGGGCCAGGTTTGCAAGATAACTGAAATTTGCAGCTCAACGATTGCAATATTCTAGTCTGCATCCCCCCAAGGTAATACCTAAAATCTGACCTGTTATTGGGTCCTGAGGACAGGGGTTGAGAACCACTGCCTTAAAGTGAAGAAAGGATTCTTTACTTTTAGAGTGGTAAAAATGTGAAACTTTCTCTGCAGGAAGTGATACTGACTGAGAGTGTTGACAACTTAAAAAAAAACTTTTAGATGTCTTCTTCAGGATCAGAATATACCGGGCTATGAAAACTGTTAGAGAATAAAAGTCACACGCATTAGTTGAACTGAATGGAGCTGGGTCTTTTTTTTGTAACTTTACAAACAATGTTAAATATAAATCTGAATACCAGGGAGAGATCTTAATTAATATTGGATATCCATCACATCAAAGGGTCTTGGGTTGTCATCCAATCACTTTCATGAGACAGATATGATTGTTGTCTTTAGACCAATAGGTAGAGTCTTCAATGATAAGAATGGAAGAGAGAGACCTGACCTACACATAGAGACCAGCGAATGTTCAATCTCCTCGGAGTGCTAATATGGGAAATTCTTGTTGGTTAGTTTTCTGTTGAACTTATTATAGTGTGATTGTATTGTCTAAGCTATTCACTGTACTGTAATTTTTGTACAATATACTATTTTTCACCTGCAGTTTGTGATGTGAGTTTCATTGCTGACCTTCCCCTACTGAACGGTGGAAAGTGGGTGCTGACTGATATCACTGATATTATTTATTAATATTTAATGATAATATTAATAATAGTATTATTATTTGTTTCATCACCTGCATTTTCTTACTACCCCGCTAACACTGTCAGTTGAATTGGTTGTGGTAGTTATTAGCATAAAACTGCCAATATTTACTGTGTTGGGGGGTCTCCTCCGCTATTGTTTGTTGTGTTTTACAGTACACACTGTGTCACCATTTCTATAGTTCTCCGTATCTTCTGTCTATTGTCTGTTGGGTGTGTAGGCTCAGACTATTCAGGGTGGAAACATTTGTTATTATACATTTTGTGTCTCGATCCTGTGTGTGGAATATTCCAGTCTAAAGCCTGGTACACACCACCAGTTTTTCCTTTTTCATTCAACCCAGCGGGTTATGTGTTTAAAGAGTCTTTTCAGAATAATATAGCCAAAGCCCCAAATATTAGAGGAGATTACACAAAAAACATTATTATATGTGTGGTCTAGTCTCATGGTTACCATGAGGTTTATGTGAAATCTCCATTAACAGGTGTAAACAGGTGTAAATCCCGTAATTAGAAATATATTTTTGTTAGAGTATGAATATGTTGAATATGTTTGAGTAATATGTTGCATTATATGTCCATGTTCTGAGAATAAGCTGATGGGGGGGGGGATTCTTTTAATGATAGGTGATACTGTTGGCTGAAAGACATGACAATAGGCTGAGAACAATCTGGTGCCAGGTTAGTATATCTGAGAAAAGGGAACCAACTCCAGATATCAGCTTAGAAGGAATCCTTTGTTAAGAAAAGCAGTAAGGGTGGCCACCTTCATCACTTCTGTACATGTGTGTTTTTTCTCTCCAAGGGGCTGAACTGTTGGGTTGGTAAGACTAATGGCTACAAAATAATATCTGAAAAGATCCAGTCCTCATAGAATTAGTCAGACATCATAAGATTGATTAGATAGATGCCCATCAATCAGTAACACTCCATGTAAGTCTGTGAATGTTAGGTCTATAGCAATCCAGACACTTGAGGAAAAATAAGGTTAGGAGGAATCTCTGAACCACCAGAACACCTGTCAGGTTTTTATAGCTCTGTGTCCCTCTTGAGGGGGCACCTCTCTCTTTGTACTTGTGACCATAATCACCAAAGGTTGTCACCAGAACAAAAATAGAGGGGGAAATCTTCCAAGTTCTTGTGACCTTGGAACACACATAGCAAAAACTGGGGGATAACTAAGCCTAAATCTACTCCCATCCCCCATTCTAAGACTATTCTATCTACCCTGTGAAATAAAATATGTCTATACTTAAAGTAGTAGTCCACCCTAACACTAAAATCCCTGCATCTACAGACATCCACAATCTAACACTAACCTATCTAGCCCTGTAAATTAAAAATCAGTATACATACTTTTTTGAACTGCCTCGATTCCCACATTGAGCTGTCACCTGCGGCTTTGCTGTGGAGGTGGGTGCAGAGGACACAGCAGACAACGGAAGCCCCATAGTAACTCTATGGGTGACGTCACTCCCCATTCATTTCACATCCTTTGTCGGCTGTGTCCTCTGCAGAGCTTCCGCCGCTGGAGACCAGATTGGATCGGCTTCAAAAAAGGTATGTATACTGATTTCTTAGATAGGTTAGCGTTAGATTGTGGATGTCTGTAGATGCCAGGATTTTAATGTTGGGGTGGACTTACACTTTAACAATTCTGAGTGTGCTCCAGTCTGGTCACATGATCGGTCCCAGCCCTGGATTCAGTGTAGAGGAGGGACAGCCAACAAACATCTGCAGGGCGAGAGGGAATAGAGAGAGGTGAGAGAGGTGAGAGAGAGAGAGGTGAGAGAGGTGAGAGAGAGAGGAGAGAGAGGAGAGAGGAGATAGAGAGGGGTGAGAGAGAGAGTGAAAGGAGAGAGAGAGAGAAAGGAGAGAGAGAGAGAGAAAGGAGAGAGAGAGAGAAAGGAGAGAGAGAAAGGGGGGAGAGAGAAAAAGGGGGGGAGAGAGGTGAGAGAGAGAGAGAGAGAGAGAGAGAGGAGAGAGAGAGGAGAGAGAGAGGTGAGAAAGAGGTGTGTGAGAGAGAGAGAGAGAGAGAGGTGAGAGAGAGAGGAGAGAGAGGTGAGAGAGAGGTAGGAGAGAAAGGAGATAGAAGAGAGAGAGGAGAGGAGAGAGGAGAAAGACACAACATGCTTTATTTTCTTGGATTTTTCTTTTCAGTTTGGTTTTATTGTCATCAGGCATGTTTTTTTGTTTTTGTAAAAAGCCTTACAGTTCTAATTTTTTTTCAGATTTTTTTATGCTCTAAAGGAAAAAAAGCTGTTTTTTTTGTTACTTTTAAAAGCCTTAACAATGATTTTTTAATTTGATATATTTTTATATTTAGATTTTGCGTCCACTAAATGCACTGTATTTTTTTCAGAAAGGCAGAATCATTTGTGGTAAAAAAAAATGGTATTTCTGTTGAATTGGTTTTCGGTAGTTATTGGCATAATACTGTCATTGTTTACTGTTCCTATTGTCTGCCTGGGAGGGTTCACCTGTACTATTGTTCATTGTATGTTTACTGTTTGTAGTCTATCCCATCACCATTGTCCACCATATCTCCTGTCTATTGTCTATTGGGTGTAGACTCTGATTATTCAGGGCAGATACCATTGTTATTATAAAGTTTGTGTCTGAAATCCTGTGTACGGAATATTCCAGTACATGGATCACAATCAGGCCGATTCAGCAGGGACCACCCGAGTTTTCAATCCATGTAAGGGCAGGCTGATTGTACCTAAGTCGATCTATACCCAAGTTGATCTATTGATTGTCTTGGGTAGAACCAACCTGTTGGATTTTTCTACATATAATTACTGCCTTTATATGAATAAGGTATCATTATTATTTTTATACAGTATTTATATAGCGCCAACAGTTTACATAGTGCTTTACATTAACAGGGAGACAATACCATTACAATACAATAAAATACAAGAGGATTACGAGGCCCAGAATAGCTTACAATCTAATAAGGTGGGGCAGGTGGTACAAAAGGTTGTAACTGTGGGGAATGAGCTGATGGAAGTGGTAAAAGATTAGTTGGAGGAATGATAGGCTTCCCTAAGGAGATAAGTTTTCAGGGATTGCCTGCAGGAGTAGGAGATAGCCAGACAGATTGGAGGAGGAGACAAGAGAGCTTGAGAGTAGGAGGTCTTGAAAGGAGCAGAGAGGGCGATTTGGGTGATATTTGGAGACATGATTGGTGATGTAGCTCGGGGCAGAGTTGTGAATGGCTTTGTATGTTGTAGTTAGTATTTTGAATTTAATTTGGGTGATTGGGAGCCAGCAAAGGAATTGACGGAGAGGGTTGGCAGACACTGAGTGGTTGGTAAGGTGGATAAGTCTGCCAGCAGCATTCATGACAGACTGAAGGGTGGATAGCCTATGAAGAGGTACGCCAATGAGAATGGAGTTGCATTAGTCAAGGCGAGAGATAACAAGGGAGTAGGGATAATCCAAACACCTCCCCGTTCAGTTCGCAGCAGAACATCTCAAACAAGCAAAAAGTTCTAGCCAACATGCAAACTCTATTAAAGTCTATGGGACACAAACATGAAAAATAAAAAGTCCTAATTTTAAAGGCTAATATGCAAGTTATTGCCACACAAAGTGTATGGAGACCCAGGCACTGCCCTGGGGGACATGTATCAATGCAAGAAAAAGTTTTTAAAACAATTGTTTTTTTTTAAGGAGCAGTGATTTTAAAGATGCCTAAAGTGAAACAATAAAAATGAAAAATTCCTTTAAATACCATACCTGGGGGGTCCCCTTAGTCTGCCTGTAAAATGGCGCATCTGTTCAATGTATAGAACATGCCACAGCAACCCTGAGCTGTGGTTGTCGGGGTCTGTGGACAGTGGCCTTATTGGATCCCGCCCCCCCCATGTGAGTGGGTATCAGGTACAGCATACCATTACCCATTCACCAAAAAAGTGTCAAAAAACAAAAACCACAAGACACAGTTTTTGACAAATCCTTTATTAAAAAATAAAAATAAAAAAAATGTCCCTCAATGTAATCCATCGTCAATAAGGACACCCGACAGACCTGAAAAATAGAAAAAAAACCCCCACTCCACCTTCTGGGACGAATCCCAGCCAACTGCCCGCTGTGCACTTTGACAGTTCTTATATAGGCAGGGGGTGGGGCGAACAGGCTATGTCACCCGGTGGTACCGCCCCCTTTGACATCACGTGATGTCCAAAAATATTATTATTAGTATACAGTTGTTATAATAATTGATTAACTATGTTGTCCAATTTTCCAATTGTTGCACCTATAGCCAAATTATTATCATTATACAGGATTTATATAGCGCCAACAGTTTGCACAGCTCTTTACAATTCCGTCCTTCTTTATTATTATATGTATTATTGTTATTATATTGAAACTATATTTAAAGATATTGCTTAGACATATGTCCAGAATTAATTTCAAGAACAGCGCCCTAGAGCCCCCCGTGTTGGCCTTGGACTTCAGGCTGAAGCCCCTGGTCTTTTTGCCACCTAGCAACGCCCCTGAACAGGGTTGAGAATGGAGAAGGAGGAGGAGGAATGAAATTGGGGGAGAAGGAGGAAGAGGAGCAGAAGTGGCACTGAAAGAGGAGGACTAAGAATGGAGGAGGACTGAGAATAGAGGAGGTTGAGTGAAAATAGAGGAGGAGGAGGAGAACTAAGAATAAAGGAGGAGGAAGAGAATTGAGAATGGATGAGGAGGTAGAATGAAGGATGAGGAGTACGAATAGAGGGGGGAAGGAGAGTTGTGGAGTTATCTTAGTCAGTGAGGCCTAACTTGAAGGCACATACTGGAGTATAAGAGATCAGACAAAACACCAAGTATATGCTGAAAAAGTCTTATTAATTTATTACAGATTTGACATAAGTATATAAAAGATATATATATAAAAGAGAAAAGATGCAAGGTGTTCAGTCTTTGGTCATCTGTCAGATGTTTGTGACGATTGATAAGATGCTGGTGACAATAAGGTGGTGGCGACAATCGGGGGTGATGTTTGGTAGCTTCTGGGTCTTTTGCTGGAATTTCTCGTTGTCTGGATATATTCTTCATTTCTACGTTGATGATGTAATGTCTGGAGACTTGGCACTGATGTTTGTTGCCCCGGGTTGTGACACTCGGAAGTAGTAAAAATAAGTAGAAAGAGCAGAAGTTAGCTTCAGTAACTATCTTATAAAGTCATCAGTACAAAAAAATCACTGGTGATTATTGTTAAGTCATACAAAGATATACGGTATCAAGGTAGACAAATCAATGCCACCATTGTAAGGCACACCTTTCCATGACAAGGAATGAGAATGGAGGAGGAATGAGAATGCAGATGGAGGAGTGAGAAAAAAGATGGAGAAAGAGGAGCAATTTGACTAGAAATGAATGAGGAGGAGAAGTATTGAGAATGGAGATGGAAGAGTGAGAATGAACATGGGAAGGGAGAAGGATTTAGAACAGAGATGAAGGAGGTGGAGAAGTATGGAGAAGGAAGAGCAAGAATGGAGATGGAAGAGTGAGAATGGAGAAGAGGAGGAGTGAGAAAGGAGATAAAGGATGAGGAGTGAAAATGAAGATGGAGATGTAGGAGGAGTTAGAATAGAGATGGAGGAGGAGAAATATTGAGAATGGAGATGATGGAAGAGGATACTATTTTTGGGGACCTTTGGAGGGGGGTCTGCAAACTTTTTTGTTAAATAGCAAAGGAAATGGCAATGTAACACAGTTTTCCTTTTGTGAATATTAGTCAAATTGATTTTTTTGAATTTGTGAATGTTACTCAAGACAGGCCCCCCATGCTGTTTGTTTTTTTTTTTTTTTTTAAACCCTTTGCCCAGAAAATGGCCATGTTTAATTTGACAGATTCTGCTTCCATTGATTTCAATGGGGTTCAGGTTTGCCATCTGATCTTCTTTGAAGTTCCCCAAACCCTGTTTGAACATAACCCAGGGCAGTTTGGCTCAAACCTAATGCTGGGGTTGGTTATATAAATAAATGACCCAAACAAAACAAAATAAATCTAAAAACTCCCACTCAAAACACTAAGACAAATTTAAAAGAAAACAAACTAGCTACTATTAACAAAATGTTAAGTAACGCCACAAAATTAAAAAAGCATTCCTAAAATGAACTATTGGGTCTTTTTATATTGCAGTGAATACAAGGGGCTTACCCTCCACTCTCCAAAGCCACAGATACTGCAATTTACTATAAAAGCATCAATAGAAAACTGTATACAGCATACAATATACTAATACATATAACACTGAATACAGTTTAAAGCACCATACTGAAAGCACACAACACTAACCCGTCTTTCCCTTTAAAGTAGTTGTAAACCCACTAAAAAACAAAAAATAATAACCTGCAAGACAAAGAAATAATGAGCTAGTATGTATGGCATACAAACTCATTATGAAATACTCACCTTAGATGGAAGCCCCGGAAGCGGTCCCAGTACACAGCTCCAGCTGGTGACATCGCTCCAGGAGTTACTTCTGGGTATCGCACGGGCTCTGGCGCTGTGATTGGCCTAAGCCACAATGACGTCACTCCCACACATGCACGTAGGAGCCGCCAGTAACGGCACACTAGCTGAAGCAATAGCACAAACGTACCATTGCTTCAATGCACATGTGCCGATGATGTCGGCACATGCTGATACTGGGGATATCTCCTAAACTGTGCAGGTTTAGGAGATATCCAGGGTAGCTACAAGTAAGCCTCATTCTAGGCCTTATTATAGGCTTACCTGTAGTACAAAGTGGATTATAAGGGTTTACAATCACTTTAACAAATGTCAGTTGTCCTTCACTCACACTAAATTCACCAACACACTGACAAAAGGGTGCTGCAATGTCAGCCTTTACAGTGTATGGGCTGAAATTATTCTGTGACCCAACATTTGCTGACATCTTGCACCTGACTAGAGGTCAAGTATATGACCTTAGCCAGCGTTAGCTAAAGAAATGCATTGGGGGACATTTTGGTGGGAGGAATTCCAGCCAAATATCCTTAAATTTCAGATCTTCTATAAAACAGCCAAACCGAGAATGTTCAATTTGAACTCGGACCTAACGTTTGACTCTACCCTACCTATCATATAGAGTTTTTCCCACACTATGATTTTTTTTTCCTGAAACATATCACTTCCAGGGCCATCTTACAGTTTTATGATGCTTTGATCCATAATTCCCAAAAAACAATACTGTAGATAAGCAATCACGTGAGCAAAAAATCAACAGTGTTCTACGATTTCTACGTTCTTACCCTCAACTATGTCACTTTTACAAATCCCCAGCGTTCATTCAGCAATTTGGTCCCTTGATTACCAGGTGATCAAAATTTTTTATGAAATTTCCACCTCAGCTCCTATGGAAAGTGAAGTTGTCTCGTGATCAGGTAGAAGACACAAGGCGGCACTTGCTGTAGCTCCGGAATGTACATCATGTTCTCTGTAGGCCATATGTATTGCAGTGTTCCTTGTATAATTTTCTGTTTTCCATGGTACATGAAGATATATTAGAATGTCCATGGCTGAGCACCTCTCGGATGCATTGAGGGCCAAAAGGTCCCAGAACATTTTCCTGGCTTCAAGAGAGAATTCCCTCCACTTTTCCGGTGCTAAGGTCAGATCCTTTCTGACTTGCCACCAAGCAAATTCTCTGTACATTGGATCATGAACCTCTGCTCCTAGCCAAGGAAAGTATCCAGTCATAGCGATGTAAACCATGACCCCAAAGGCCCAGATATCAATGCTCGGGTGTAGAAGCAATTGTTCTCCTGGTTTCAAGTTACACTGTTCCGGAGCTGTGTAGGGTATGAACCCGGACAAGGATGGTGCTTCAGTTCCCTGGAGCCTTGCCAGTCCAAAGTCTGCCACTTTGATAATATTACATTCAAAGTCCATTAGCAGGATATTGTCTGGCTTGATATCACAGTGGACCATCCCTTTGTTGTGCATGTATTGCAATGCACTGGCTATCTGAGGAATGCACTTCTTTACTGTCTCTTCATTTAAACCAACCTATAACAAGAAGAAAACAGGACAAAATTAGTTACTAGACACCACCATGGCAAAATGTAATCAAATAAGAAGCCTATCTTATCCATCATACAGGGACATAGAATATTAGCTCAATACACTTGAAAGGATGCTTAAAGGAAACCTGTTGGTATACAAATATGAGAATCACCATTGATGGTGCAAAATCCAGGACTATCTTTCTTAACCTTGCTTCACAGCTGAGAACATTACATATCTAAAATCAAGCCTATAAATCAAATGATACAATATCCAACCCAACTCACTGTAATGAGTGGGGAGTCCTTAAACCTCAGAAATACTTTAAAGATATTGAGGGCAGAGATGATATATTTTCTTAATGTAAGGATTATTCATTTTTCATACAAACTTACATTTGGCTGTATTAAGGAATGAAGAGTTCCAGCTGTCGCCACCTCCTGGACAAAGACGTAGTCTCTGTTTGTATGAAAGGCAACTTCATGGGTCGTGATGATGTTGGGATGGCCGCTGAGGCTGATAGACATCCCATATTCAACCAGGAAGTTGTCCATTGGGATCTTCTGTTTGCTAAGCAGCTTCACAGCCACTAACTGACCTGTCAAACAGAGAGAGAGAAAAAAGAATTAGTAACATAAACAGACGCAGAAACTTGCTAAAAGCCTTTTAAAGTGTGCTAAATGCTTGATTAAATCTACAGCAGTGACATTAATTAAGTTACATAATCATCGCCCTAAAACTGGAAGTGAGGGATGCTTTAAGAACTTACTTTGAAAAGGTACTTGGAAGCAGCTTTAGGAACTTAAAAAAATGCTGCTTAAAGCAAGGTTAATGCTTTGTGATTGTTTCCTGTACACAATGCTCAGGATAATATTCACAAGCTAAACAAATTGTGTGTACACGTGGCTTCAAAGTTGTCCTACTGATTGTCTACAGATAAGCAATTCTATTGATTCTTGGATCTTGGATGTCAGACTCTGCATTTTTTTTCCAGAACAAACATACAAGTCTCTTCTACCTGCTGGCAATTTAGCATTTTTTAAAAGTTTTCTTACACTAGTTCCATTAAATTAATATGATTCAAAAGCACGACTAATACTAAGAAATTAATTTCCTTACATGAATTAAACTATAACATTTACCTGAACTCCGATGTTTGGCCAGGAGGACCTTTCCATATGACCCCGACCCAAGTTCTTGGATGGGGTCAAAGTGCTCTGAAACCTCCATCATCTTCAGATTTTCGGACATCTGGGTGATGAGTTGGAGGACATGTCTTGCGGTGTTCTTGGTAACTTCATGGATGTTAGAAGCCATTCTAGAATCACAAAAACAAAAAAAGCATTAAACATCCCTCTGAATATTGCCCAGCATCTAGGGTCAGTATTTTATAACCATATGGATCCCGGTTGGGGAGATGACATATTCAGTGTGGTTACCAATGAAGTCTCACCAACATGAACACATGACAATTAAAAGCAGACAGAGATTTTAAGATTTATGTTTTAAGGGAGTCCAATAGAGTTTTAGGAAAAATAACGATATTAGTATTTATATAAGACGGGAGGAAAGATATAAAGGCAGGTATAGAAATACATAGGATTAGACTTTATACATGGTTATGTTTAAGAAAGAGGAAATATTGATACTGAAGGGTTTTTGTATTCTCCCATTTTATCTTCTACTTCTCTTTTTGTTTTTGCATCTTTTTTCTTTGTTAAAAAAAAAGCTGACAGAGATTACAAACCAAGAAATGGGTTTTGGCTGAAGCTGATCTCTAAACTACAAGACTTGTAGAGATCGGCTGGTTAGAATGACCAACATTCTAGTCACAAATAGATGTGTGAATGTCACTGGTATTGTAACAATAAGGCATAAGAGAAATTAGACCACTTTTGTGTAAATTAAAAACAAATTGGAATGGTGGAATTTGAAACCCAAAGTACTATTAAAAAAAATATACTAAAAAAAAATTGTATTGTGCTTTCACACCCAACTGATGGATCATGGAATTATCAGACAATCTAAGATTTCACATTTTAATTTTACTTCATAGATATATGAAGACAGATCATCTCCATGTATCAGGTTGGTTGTATTAAAAAAAAATAAGCATTGCAACATATTGTGGATTTCCAATCTGTATATTGATCTCTACTGACCATAAATGGCAAGTGAAATAATAAAAATCAATATAGATTGAAAGAAACAAAAAAGTATTCAGTTTTGGACCGCAGTCCATGGACTTAATTGGCACACAACACTCATAGAAGTAAAAGTAAAAATTTTGTTTTTGCAAAGTCATAAAATCTATTAAAAAAATATCAAGTAGCATATTTGCACCTATGTGTCAATAGGTGGTGGTGGCCCCTGAACATCTACACCAAGAACCATACAATACACTAACAGCCAGTGTTGTAAAATAGCCATAGATGGATATCTGCTCTGACCATACATGGCAAGTGAAATAAGAAAAATCTATTCAAATTTAAAGAACATTAAATAGTTTGTTTATTTATCTCAATGCTAAGTTATCTGTAGACTGCAGGTTCAAAAAGAAAAATCCTATAATTTTAGAGGGAATAACTATACTGCTCTAAAGGACAAACCTTAGAAAATGAAGGTGCAGATGGTTTACCACTCGGTCTTCACTAATGGAATCTTTGTAGACTTCCCAACTTGTCAATTTTTCTTGAAATAATTGCAATATGAAATAGCCAATGGAAAAACAAACTCACTATTGCTTCAAGTAATAGTAAGATAAGTGGAAGTAAGGCTGGATATATGTGGGGTTTATATGGGAGGAGAGAGTGGCTTTTGCTAATTGATGGGAGATTCTGATTGGCCGGCACACAGGAGCTGCTCATTACCATAAGACTGGAGAGTTTGGAAAGAGATCGAGAAGGGTGGGGCAGGTAGGTCCATATCAATGGGGTTTGTGTATTCTGTTTTGTTGTGTGGAGGGTTGAAACCTCAGCCTGAAACCAAGTAATCTTACTGATTGTTATAATTATTATGCAATGAACATTTTTATCAACCGCTATATTCCAAACATTCTGAAGTAAAATACATTGGCACACTTTAGCCATGTAAAGTTTGTTTTAATTGTTTTTTATTTATTTTTTTATTTCAAATATTTTTACAAAAAATAAACATCTAATAACAAAAAACACCAAGAAAAGAAAGGAAAAAAACAAACAAACATGCAAACCTAGGCCAAGTTACCATATTAAATAGTAACAACATCCGCATAGTTAATACATTATCATCTAGGTTTCAAAAATATTCAAAATTGTTCTATTATTTTTCAAAATATTTGAAAACATTCAAAAATATTCAAAGATATTCAGAAATAGTCATAGTCAGAAATACTCCAGAACAGCCATAGGGGAATGGAGGAACTCAGCTATAAGGGGATGGAGAAGATCAGCTATGGGGAGTTCAGCCATGGGAGATGGAGGAGTTCAGCTATGGGACATAGAGGAGTTCAGCTATGGGAGATGGAAGAGCTCAGCCACGGGGGATGGAGGAGCTTAGCTATAGGGATATTGGTGCTCATCTATAGGGGATGGAGGAGCTCAGCTATGGGGATAGAGGAGCTCATATATAGGGGATGGAGGAGATCAGCTATGAGAATTGATGGCATAGATTACAGTCAGGGCCATCTTTAATGTGGTTATTAAACATTTGGGCAAATTTTTTGCCCCCCCAATGCAATTTTGCTCTTCAACCCAACATCTCAAAAAAAACAGACACACACAGAATTATCTAAAAAAAACACACAGCAGTCCCACGGTGACCTCAGTTCCCTTTCATGTCACAGCACTCCATTACATTACAGACATTTCCACATTATAGTGCCCCTTTACACATCACAGCACCCCCATTACATTACAGTCCCCTTCATGTCATCGTTCCCCTTTACACATCACAGCACCCCAATTACATTGAAGCCATTGTCACATCGCACATTCACATTTATGTGTTTTGACGGCCCACATTTGGGCAGGCACAGCAGACTATTGATTTGAATGGGCTGCCATACCTGCATTTCCTGCAGAAAAAAAGGTTCATGCAGCATTTTACAAATGTAGTGGCCTTGAAATCCATTCTGCTTTTGCACAATGCAACTTACCTGCAGTTCCTGCACACACAAACGCACTGTGTTTTTAAAAGAGTGGCCTAAACATCTAAAAAATGCAGGAAGTTTGCCGGTGCAGGAACTGCAGGTAAGTCACATGGTGCAAAAGCAGAATGAACAGACAGTGCTGTATTTCACTGCTTGGTGGGCATAGGTGTGCGCAGCCTATTACATGATGCATGCACATTTTATTTGCAGGAAACGCAGGCATGGCAGCCCATTCAAATGAATAGGCTGCTGTGCCTGTGCAAATGTGGGCCACCAAAACACATACATGTGAACCAGACAGGCCCAAAATAAGCCCCTCAAGCAGTTAAATACACTAGTGCTATCTATGTGCTGTAATGCTGTGTGCTCTGTAATAAAAAATACAGCCACAACCTCACTCAGCCCCACTTATTGAAAAAAGATCATCAGTTGCAGCCACTGTGCTGCTAAAACGCCACTGTCCCCACTTCTGTTTCATTTTATTTCAAGAATACATGAAGAAAGAACACCTCAATGTATGCATGGGGGTGGTTATATGCTAAAAAAAGATCCTGAATATTCAATTAATATACGGATCTCTAAAAAAATAAATTAAAAAACACATTCAATCCCACTTGTAGGGCAGTAACAGGCAAGTGAAATAAAGAAAAATAATTTAAATTAAGGGAACATTAAAACCTTTAAAAATCGCGCTGCCCTTAGAAATTATTAGATAGTGAGTATGACATCTATATATAAACCTACGTGATAAGTGTTACATGTGTATATATGAACCAAGACCAATAGATAACAAACAGGGAAATTAATATACCATGCTGGTAATATTAAACAATAATAAAAATGACATTTAACGTGTACAATGACAAATGACCAGTGATCGATAGACAATTCAATAGCAGATTATTATTTTATTATTGTTTAATATTACCGGCATGGTATATTAATTTCCCTGTTTGTTATCTATTGGTCTTGGTTCATATATACACATGTAACACTTATCACGTAGGTTTATATATAGATGTCATACTCACTATCTAATAATGTTTAAGGGCAGCGCGATTTTTAATTTTTTCCTTTTGTGTGTGTATTGATGCTGTACATATTCATTGCTGCTCCCTAAGTGATGGTTGGGTGTTAATCATCTTGCCATCACCTTCCTAATTTAGTTTTTAGTTCTCATAGTGCGGTTTTTTACATTTTTTTCAACATTAAAACCTTTGTCTGGGGTGAAATTAGGAAAACACTTGGAAGTACAAAAAAGACAGAGAACTTTTGATGGTGAACATGCAGTTGCTAATATACAATCTAACAGACAACTTAAGATGGAACTGTTTAATGTTATTTCAAGGGTACATGAAGAAAGAACATCTGAATATAATGCATGAGGTTGGTTGGGTTCTAAAAACAAAATATTGCAAAAATAATGTGGATATTCAATCAATATATATGGATCTCTAATCAAAAGAAAATAATCTAATCCCACTTGTAGGGACACAACAGGCAAAAAAAGGAAAATAATTTAAATAATTTACATTTAGGGAACATTAAAAACAAAAAAGTTTTCTTTTTAACTTTTTGCTAAGATTTCTGTATTGTTAGGTTGTCATTGTAACATATAGTGAAAGATGAAAAACTTTTGATTTTGAATTGCATTTAACATGCAACTGCTAATCTACCATCTAACAGACATCCTAAGATGGAGCTGTTTAATTTTATTTCAAGGGGACATGAAGATAGAAAATCTGAATATAATGCATGAGGTTGGTTGGGTTCTAAAATCAAAATATTGCAAAATAATGTGGATATTCAATCAATCAATCTATGGATTTCTTTACAAAAGAAAATAATCTAATCCCATATGAAGGACCACAACAGGCAAGTGAACAAAGGAAAAATAATGTAAATCATTTTAATTCAGGGAACAATAAAAACAAAAAGTTTTATATTTTTTTTTCTACTTAACTTTCTGCTAAGACATCTGTATTGTTAGGTTGTCATTGTAAAATATGGTGAAAGTGAAAATTAAGAGAATAGGAAAAATACTTGCTATGTCCAAAAAAAGACAGAGAAGAATAGCAAAATTTACAGGAATGGCAAAAATTAGGACAACCTAAAATTAAACTGATATAAAGATGGGTTATTCCCGCGCTATCATATATGAAGTCGGCTAAAAATAGAATAGAAAAGCTGCATGCACTGTTAAAGGTAAGCACCTGACCTTGTAAGTAAATCTAAAAAATGGATAGTGCTGCGCTAATCCTAGGCATTTATCAAAAAAAAAAAAAAAATTTTATTAGTTGATGGTATGTATACAAGACTTGAATGCGTGACTGTTGTTAAAATCTGATAGGCGTAAGGTGGTGTTTAGTTAAAAGGTGTGGTGGCTAAAATGGTGGTAAGTACAATATAAGTACCCCCTGGGATCTGAGCAGGGGTCTAAATCCCGCATAGGGGGGCGGCGATAGTAATGAGTGGGATCAATAAAGTTAGGTGGGATCAAATTAAAAAACAATATAAAACAGTACTACTATACGATAATAATTATAACATGAGTGACTGTCAATAATAAATATAGTGCATAACATTGGGGGTAAATGCATCCACAGTGGGGGGTACCCTATGCTAATTAGTGCTAGTATAAAGTGCAGTGTGAAAGAGCCCATTCAAGGCAGTGAGTAGTGAACTGCTAATTCATACAGTGCAAATGTGCAAAAAAATATATTTATACAAAAAATAAATTAATAATATAGTGTCTCAAATCCGTGTAAAAGGTTTGGCAGGAAAAAAGTCTTATAAAACCAAAACACAAAAGTCCTTAAAAATTCAACAAATTGTGACGACAACGTCTTGACATGCACACGTTGCAGTTAAAGTGCTCCAGTGCAACACATCCAGTGCTTCTTCGTGTGACACCACTCAGGTTAGGTAATGGCCCCTTACCTTTAGGTAATAGGGCAACAGCATATAGCCACAATGACTCTTTAGAATCCTCCTATGAACTCCAACGCGCCCCTCACCAACCTACGTCCTGGGATGGGGTTCCCTCAGGTATAGTGCCAGGGCGGGGGATATAAAGGATGATAGGCAAAAAGGAAAAGGCCAATAGTGTAATCCCGTTTTTGGTAGATTGAACCTCTTTTATTAAAAGTATATAGGTACTCACATTAAAAAATGAACAAGGGGATCCCCTGATGAAGTCACGTGTGGTGTGACGTCACGCGTAGGGACGAGACAGGCTGCAATCACCACAGAGGCACACGAGCTCGCCGCTCGTTGGACTACATTCGCTGTTGTTCATTTTTTAATGTGACTCTAAAGAGTCATTGTGGCTATATGCTGTTGCCCTATTACCTAAAGGTAAGGGGCCATTACCTAACCTGAGTGGTGTCACACGAAGAAGCACTGGATGTGTTGCACTGGAGCACTTTAACTGCAACGTGTGCATGTCAAGACATTGTCGTCACAATTTGTTGAATTTTTAAGGACTTTTGTGTTTTGGTTTTATAAGACTTTTTTCCTGCCAAACCTTTTACACGGATTTGAGAAACTATATTATTCATTTATTTTTTGTATAAATATATTTTTTTGCACATTTGCACTGTATGAATTAGCAGTTCACTACTCACTGCCTTGAATGGGCTCTTTCACACTGCACTTTATACTAGCACTAATTAGCATAGGGTACCCCCCACTGTGGATGCATTTACCCCCAATGTTATGCACTATATTTATTATTGACAGTCACTCATGTTATAATTATTATCGTATAGTAGTACTGTTTTATATTGTTTTTTAATTTGATCCCACCTAACTTTATTGATCCCACTCATTACTATCGCCGCCCCCCTATGCGGGATTTAGACCCCTGCTCAGATCCCAGGGGGTACTTATATTGTACTTACCACCATTTTAGCCACCACACCTTTTAACTAAACACCACCTTACGCCTATCAGATTTTAACAACAGTCACGCATTCAAGTCTTGTATACATACCATCAACTAATAAAATTTTTTTTTTTTTTTGATAAATGCCTAGGATTAGCGCAGCACTATCCATTTTTTAGATTTACTAAAATTAAACTGTTTAATTTACTTTTGACGGTACATGAAGAATGAACATCTGAATGTAAAGCATGAGGTTGAAATATTTTTAAAATAAAATATTGTAAAATAATGGGGATATTCAATCAATATATCCATCTCTAAAATAAAAGGCCCTTTAGAATATTAAAAAGTTTTTACTATTCCATTTCCTGCTAAATACATCTCCTCAATCAGAGAAAAATCCCAGCTTTTTAAAGCATAAAACTATCAGGTCTATAGATCTTTGGGGTTCTGTATGACTTACCTTAAACAATGAAGATATAGATGTCTCCAAGTTGGTATCACTGAGGAAGTCTATATGGTCTTCTCCAAAGCTATTCCGGTGGGAAGTGGTCAATGGAGAAAATAAATCACTTTTGCTACAAGCAAAATGAGATTCACTGAGTAAGGAATGGAGGTCTATATGTGTGTCTGGAGACTTTGGGTTGAGCTCTAGGTGGGTGTGGCCAATAGGTCCATAAGAATGGGGTTTGTTTATACTGTGCCAGTGTGTTGAGGCGGGAAAGTTACCCTGAAACTAATTTCAAATGATTTAATTAAGGAAACCAGTTTCTAGGTGCTGAGATTTCTAAAGGTAATGTATAAAATGTCTTAGTATTCTAACCAATAGTATATTTTATATAATATATAATGGATCATTATTTGCAATAAATATTATGCAATTGGGTATTTCATTTAATAAAATAATAATAAAATAAATATACATACAGTGTGTGTGTGTGTATGTGTGTGTATATATATATATATATATATATATATATATATATATATATATATATATATATATATATATATTTATTTATTCTACAAAATTCAACACTAAACTCTATCCACCTCAGAAACTATAAAGTAGGTAATATACCGTATATCACTTGGCTTCCTAAACCATGTTGGGATATCTAGGTGTAAATGGGTCCGGGAACTTACTGGTTACTTTTCAAAGTCTTAAATAAAGATGCTCAAAACTCTCTAAAAGACTCTTGTGGTGTCCATGAATCTTATACAAGCAGTGGGTGGACATGGGGAAATTTGCTCATCCACACAGTTAGTATGAGAAGTCTCCACTGTTTTTTTTTGCCACTGATAGAAGTTTAGAGAAATGAGTTCTTTGGTAAATATTTCACAGATAATTAGTGGAAAGGAGCACACATGTGGTTGTACTATTTGTGGAGATTGATTGAGCTACTAAAAAATGGCCTCCAATAGAGGGAGATACACGGGAAGCATGCAGTAGACATTTATGGTACAATGCTCTATATATGTGTCATTAATCACTACTGCAAGATATGTGTTCAACCAGGCTCACTGATAAGGCAGTACAGCCGACCCTCCTGTACCGGGACTCAGCCTCATCACTTCATAACAGGGGCTTTTACTAGCAGGAGGGATGGCTGTACTGCCTTATTGCAGACACCGATCCTCTTGTGCCTTCCCCAACATTGCTGAACTTCCCTCCTCTACTCTCCCACCGTTTGCTGGGGGGAGGGGTGTGTTAGGGGAGTCGATGACAGTTTTTTTTATCTTTCTGTGCATGAATAATATGTTCTAGGGTATATAGCTTTTTATATGTAATCAGTGAATCAGATAGAGGTTTGAATTTTTTTTGTTTTGTTATTAAAAGTTTAGATTGCCTTTTGAGGTGCACTTTAAGCAATGTCATTGTCCAGTAAAGTCAGTATTTGTAGGGAATAAATGAGATTTATCTATTAATATGGGTTTATATGGGATATGGACCTAAGTATGGATGTGTGAAGAACTTTTTTACAAGACCAACAACTGTCTCCGAAGAAAGACAAAGGCTCTCCTGTTAGTTCCTTGATTATTATGTGAAAGCCAAATGTTGCTCATCATAATTAGGGTCACCCTTTGTCTTCAGACGCAGGTGAATAGGTGGAAGCCAGGTAATAGGCAGTGTTGTCTCCATGATGTCCGGCTGCTTTGATATGCTAACAGACCAACTGACAGGCCAATGTTTAGAATCACGTGGGGCATCTTGGAGTGTCTGAGTCGTTGTGTCATTTCAGAAGATAAAGCTCAACAAACTTATATTTGCAAGAGATGTCATGACCTGGAGCTTATTACAGGTGTTCAAGTTAGAAAGAACTTTGGAAATGGTAATTACAGGACAGAGAAGCATAGTGGAATGAAAAAAGCTCTACATTAAAAAAAATAGGGAAAAGTAGGGCTAAAATTAGAATACAAGAAACATATTGCTACACAACATTTTCAAATACTCAAAACTAGGGTGTTACAAGAATCATTGTTGACCCCCCGGGGGGGTTAGATCTGTCATACTATGATGCTGTGGATGGTTTTTAAGGTTTGTGTTAATAGAGGGTAGATGTTGTGTATGTTGTTTTTAATAATGGCTACACTACCGTTGCCCTTTTTTTTTAATACCATCCACTTCTTGTTTAGTGGTTACATTTCAATAAAAGATTGGATTTTAATGTACGCATGTGTATTGACATTTGTTGAAAGATTGTCCACCTTAAAAATCTTACAAAAAATTTCTTGATAAATGAATAAGGGGCAAGGGTTGGAGGGGCTCAGCTATGGGAGATGAAGGAACTCAGTTATCTGAGATGGAAGAGCTCAGCTATGGGGGGTGGAGGAGTTCAGCTATGGGGGGTGGAGGAGTTCAGCTATGGAAGATTTAAGAGCTCAGCTATAGGGATAGAGGAGCTCATCTATGGGGGATGGGGGAGATCAGCTATGAGGATTGATGGCATAGATTAGTTATTCACTTATGAGAAGAGGCGCATAAGAGGAGATATGATTACAATGTACAAATATATCATAGGTGACTCCAGTAATTATGGTAAATTGTTTACTTTAAGGTCCCTGAAGAGGACACTTGGCCATAATTTGAGGTTAGAAGAAATGATATTTAACCTTAGAGCAGTGATTCTCAACTCCTGTCCTCAGGACCCACTAATGGGCCAGGTTTGCAAGATAACTGAAATTTGCCGCTCAGCGATTGCAATATTCTAGTCTGCATCCCCCCAAGGTAATACTTAAAATCTGACCTGTTAGTGGGTCCTGAGGACAGGAGTTGAGAACCACTGCCTTAGAGTGAAGAAAGGATTCTTTACTTTTAGAGTGGTAAAAATGTGAAACTTTCTCTCCAGGAAGTGATACTGACTGAGAGTGTTGACAACTTAAAAAAAAAACTTCTACATGTCTTCTTCAGGATCAGAATATACCGGACTATGGAAACTGTTAGAGAATAAAAGTCACACACATTAGTTGAACTGAATGGAGCTGGGTCTTTTTTTTGTAACTTTACAAACAATGTTAAATATAAATCTGAATACCAGGGAGAGATCTTAATTAATATTGGATATCCATCACATCAAAGGGTCTTGGGTTGTCATCCAATCACTTTCATGAGACAGATATGATTGTTGTCTTTAGACCAATAGGTAGAGTCTTCAATGATAAGAATGGAAGAGAGAGACCTGACCTACACATAGAGACCAGCGAATGTTCAATCTCCTCGGAGTGCTAATATGGGATATTCTTGTTGGTTAGTTTTCTGTCGAACTTATTATAGTGTGATTGTATTGTCTAAGCTATTCACTGTACTGTAATTTTTGTACAATATACTATTTTTCACCTGCAGTTTGTGATGTGAGTTTCATTGCTGACCTCCCCCTACTGAACGGTGGAAAGTGGGTGCTGACTGATATCACTGATATTGTTTATTAATATTTAATGATAATATTAATAATAGTATTATTATTTGTTTCATCACCTGCATTTTCTTACTACCCAACTAACACTGTCAGTTGAATTGGTTGTGGTAGTTATTAGCATAAAACTGCCAATATTTACTGTTCCTATTGTCCACCTGGGTTGGGGGGTCACCTCCGCTATTGTTTGTTGTGTTTTACAGTACACACTGTGTCACCATTTCTATAGTTCTCCGTATCTTCTGTCTATTGTCTGTTGGGTGTGTAGGCTCAGACTATTCAGGGTGGATACATTTGTTATTATACATTTGTGTCTCGATCCTGTGTGTGGAATATTCCAGTCTAAAGCCTGGTACACACCACCAGTTTTTCCTTTTTCATTCAACCCAGCGGGTTATGTGTTTAAAGATTCTTTTCAGAATAATATAGCCAAAGCCCCAAATATTAGAGGAGATTACACAAAAAAAAAATTATTATTATATTTATATTATATATATATTATTATTATTATATTTAGCAAACTCCATGCAGGCTTTCATGTGTCTTGCACTGAGGAGAGGCTTTCGTCGGGCCACTCTGCCATAAAGCCCCAACTGGTAGAAGGCTGCAGTGATGGTTGACTTTCTACAACTTTCTCCCATCTCCCGACTGCATCTCTGGAGCTCAGCCACAGTGATCTTTGGGTTCTTCTTTACCTCTCTCACCAAGGCTCTCCCTCCGATACTCAGTTTGGCCAGACGGCCAGCTCTAGGAAGGGTTCTGGTCGTCCCAAACATCTTCCATTTAAGGACTATGGAGGCCACTGTGCTCTTAGGAACCTTAAGTGCAGCAGAATTTTTTTTGTAACCTTGCCAGATCTGTGCCTTGCCACAATTATGTCTCTGAGCTCTTCAGGCAGTTCCTTTGACCTCATGATTCTCATTTGCTCTGACATGCACTGTGAGCTGTAAGGTCTTATATAGACAGGTATGTGGCTTTCCTAATCAAGTCCAATCAGTATAATCAAATACAGCTGGACTCAAATGAAGGTGTAGAACCATCTCATGGATGATCAGAAGAAATGGACAGCACCTGGGTTATATATATGAGTGTCACAGCAAAGGGTCTGAATACTTAGGACCATGTGATATTTCAGTTTTTCTTTTTTAATAAACCTGCAAAAATGTCAACAATTCTGTGTTTTTCTGTCAATATGGGGTGCTTTGTGTACAATATGGGGGGCTGTGTGTACAATATGGGGTGTTGTGTGTACAATATGGGGTGCTGTGTGTACATTAATGAGGAAAAAAAATGAACTTAAATGATTTTAGCAAATGGCTGCAATATAACAAAGAGTGAAAAATTTAAGGGGGTCTGAATACTTTCCGTCCCCACTATATATATATATATATATATATGTGTATGTGTGTATATATATGTATATGTGTGTGTATATATATATATATAGATATATATATATATATATATCATTTTTAACATAAAATTACAACTTCAGAAAACTCTCCATGCCTCTTACTAAATACATTGGACTGTCTACTTTCCAAAGAGGGTCAGTTGAGGGGTATCTGTACTGTCCTGGCATTTTTGGGCCTTTTAGAGTTCAGGATTGATTGATTTTTCAGATATGTCCCATAAGTTTCACACAGATCAAATAATATACACTGATTTGGGTTATTTTCACCACACAAATGTAGCATAATATATTTTGGCCGAAATTCATTAATAAATAATATTTATTTGCAAATTTTTATAACAGAAACAAAGAAAAACTTGTATTTTCTTTTGCAAAATTTTCACTTTTTCCATTTATTTAGCAAAAAACAAGAAACCCAGTGGGGATTAAATACCACCAAAAGAAAGTTCTATATGTGTGAGGAAAATGATGATACTTTAGTGTGGGTACAATGTTGTATGACCGCGGAATTGTCATTCACAATGTGACAGCGCTGAAAGCTGAAAATTGGCCCTGGGCTGAAGGGGGTAAAAGTGCCTGGTATTGAAGATGTTAAGATTGAGATTGGAAAGTGATGTATCTATCCAATTTCTTCATATCTTTACAAACTTTTAAGAAGCATTATATTGAATGTAAGTATATTTTTCAAACATTTTTCAAAACATTACATGCTTGTCCATTTCCCAAATCCAATCCCCAAGGGTACGATGGTGGGGTGGAACCCAACGAGAGGCTATAAGCCTACAAACTATAAAAAGTGATCTCATAATAGTCACTACATGAGTGTGATCTAGGCTATTAGAGTTTTACTTTAAGATCATGTATAAAACATCTGTATAAGTAAACACATACATGCTTCCAGATATAAATAATAACTACAGCATACAATCTTCAAATTATTATAGAATTATATTCATCCGAGAGACTATAAAAAGGGGGAAACCAATAATCGATAAAGGTTGAAATTCTTCATTGTTAATGGGCCCTGAATCTGAAGTTATTCTTTAAACAACGAGGCTTAACAAAGATTCTTAAACTCCAAAAGCTTCCCAAATGCTTTGCAAAATCTTGTGGTGTACACTACTCTTATATAAGTAGAAGATTTAGATATAAAGTTTGAGGGATGCATTACTAGTCTTTTTTTTAGTAGAATGTACCTTCTAAGAATCCCCCATGTGCTCCGACATTTATATGTTCATTGGAGAGATCTGAAGGAACTTTCCTTGAAATGATGATCTTTGTATCTTCACTGTCACGTTGTACTTGTTGTATTTTGTTTCCCGGAATCTGCCCCACTTTACTCTAAATGTTCACTTTGACATCACAATACAGAAAACAGAGCGTGTGCCATTGTGACAGAACCAGATCACATTGGGAGACACATTGTTTTAACTGAAGAAGTTAATAAATCCCTTGACATGGGTAAAATCCAAAGCCTTTTTTGGAGGTCAAGATAAAGAGGTGGCCTCACCAGTGTACCTCCATGCTACCAGATCTTATTGAACAAGGCAAAGAGAATCATAGACCAGATGTGGAGGAAATGCAGGAAATAACCAGCTACTCTATTAGATTGGCTAATATAACATGACTGATAATTACATTGTATATTAAAGAGGAGTTCCACCCAGGGGGGCCGTCAAAAAAAAAAAATTAAAAGTCAGCAGCTACAAATACTGCAGCTGCTGACTTTTAATTTACCTGTCCCAGGGTCCAGCGATGCGGGGGATCGAAGCCCCGCTCGTCCCCCCCCTCCGCTCGTCGGTCCCGGCATTTCAACTGTGGGCGCCGGGCTGTGGCTTCACAGCCTGGCACCCACTGCGCATGCGCGAGCGGCGCGGCGCGCCGTGATTGGCCGCTCAATCACCTGGGACCTGTAATGGGTCCAAGATGATTGACAGGAGGGAGGGAGCAGAGCGGAGCCCTTCCTGTGCCTGGGGGGAAGTGATGTCACCAGCCCAGGCAAAGGAACAGGCAGACTACGAGGGACCACCTAGCAACAGGCATTTAGAGGTAAGTGAAAAAAAAATATCCCAATTTTTTTTTTTTTTTTAGAATTTCCAGGTATTTTTGTTTTTTGGGTGGAACCCCACTTTAATCATCCTTTTACCACAAGTTATACCAGTCTGACAATACCTTCACCACAACCTCTACATCTGCTTATGGGAGGTTATTATTGGGGGGGGGGGTTCAAACTGATCAAGATTACCATTGGTAGATCATTGTTGGTTGGTGGAAATGGAAGCCATTGTCTAGGTGATCACCTCTACTATTTTTTGGGTGTTGGAATTGGAATCCATTGTCAAATGTTTGTCTAGGTATGTAGAGGTATCACCTCTACAATTGTTTGATTGTTTCCTGTAATTACTGAATCCTGTCACCATTGTTCTCAGTTCCTCCTCTATATATTGTTTGTTGGGTGTAGACTGAAACTGTTCAGGGTAGATCGTATTGTTATGGTAAATGTCTATGCTTCAACACCTTAGGTGTACTGAATACTCCAGTCTCAGACTAATAGTTTAAAAATATTATGTTTTTTGGTTACCTTTTGTGTTATTTATTTTACAATTACTTCTTTTTTTTGCATTATCTCAACTTGTTAGTGAAAAGTTTTAATGTAATTACTTGGAAACCATGTGTTCCATCTGCTTTGTAGCTCATACTTACCTACTTTGTAGCATTTAAACATAAAAACAATTAATTTGTATGTGATGCTAAATGTAAAGATACTCCTTAAGCCTGGTATACACCACTAGGTTTTTTTTTGTGAATTGAACGGAAAAAAAAAATATGCCAGCTCCGGCCAGAGCCCATGTACTAACAATCCAATGTTAGTAGAGCGATCTCCCCCACTGAGCTATTGTGTTCTGATAGGGGGACAGCCCCCCCACCAGAACACTCCGGTCAGGGCTCTCTGCTATTGGCTGAAAGTGCTGATTGAGATCCGGTCTGCTGCTGGTTTTCCAGCATGCTCGTCCAAAAGAAGTCAACCAAATGACTGGCTTCTGTCGAACCGGCTGCCATTGTTGTGAGTGCGGTAAAGAATTTTGATGATAATAAATATGGGGAATTTTAATAAAATAAAAATTTAGTGTTTTGGCAAATGGTAAATTATAAAAAAAAACTAATGTCTGAATAAAAGTAAAGTGTTTCGCAGTGCCTCCAGCCTATTACGGCAACTAATAAATAACTTAATAAAATATGAATTTTGTTTAGACAATCAGTAGTATACCACAATCATTTCCTGAGTTTGTTAATCAATTAATAAGTATATAGAGTTTATTAATATACAAGTATAAATTAAACAACTTCATACAAAATTGAAATTTCTGGTGATTAATATTTCATCACATAATCAAAGACATCAACACAACAATAAAATTATTTCTCTTAAAAATGTAAAATAACCCCGGGACAGCCCCAACCAACTATAAAAGGGGGTGTTTAACCGTGTCTGAAACTATTAAAAATTAATATCTCTTGGTGCTCATAAGACAACTTTCTGACTTTCTCCGGCCAAAAGAAAGGACAGAAATATATCTTGAGGAGACAAAAGATAGAAAATACCACATTTGAAATAAGTTCTAACTTCAAAGAATCTGCCAATTTAGAGTGGACCATAGACAGTTTTCATGGGACCACAATAGCTGATTTAGTTGCAATGCGGGTCTATACCCAATTTCACCCAGACACGGCTTCAATACACAGCTTAGACAAATGTGGGAAAATGATGGATTTATAAACTACCCTGCACACTGTAAATGATGAGGTTAAAAATATAAACGGTAACATACAATCCCTACAATTTTGGGAGAAAAAGGTTCATTAACCACTTAAGGACCAAGCCTCCTTCTGAGATGTGGTGTTAAAAACTTTTTTTTTTGCTTGAAAGTTACTTAGAACCCCCAAACATTATAATATATATATATATATATATATATTTCTAACACCCTAGAGAATAAAATGGCGGTCGTTGCAATACTTTCTGCCACATCGTATTAGCGCAACGGTCTTAAAAGCACACTTTTTTTGGAAAAAAGACACTTTTTTGAATAAAAAAATAAGACAGCAGTAAAATTAGCCCATTTTTTTTATATTGTGAAAGATAATGCTACACTGAGTAAATTGATATCCAACATGTCATGCTTCAAAATTGTGCCCGCGTGTAGAATGGCGACAAACGTTTACCCTTAATCTCCATAAGCGACATTTAAAAAATTCTACAGGTTGCGTGTTTTGAGTTATCGAGGAGGTCTAGGGCTAGAATTATTGCTCTCACTCTACCGATCGCGGTGATACCTCACATGTGTGGTTTGAACACCGTTTTAATATGCGGGCACTACTCACGTATGCGTTTGCTTCTGCACGCGAGGTCGCCGGGACAGGATGCGTTTAACAAAAAAAAACTTTCTTATTTTACCTTTTAATTTTTTTATTTTTACACTGTTCTTTTACAAAAAAATGGATCACTTTTATTCCTATTACAAGGAATGTAAAGATCATAGATTATGGGACATGAGATAGACTTGACCACATGAGACCACCACCACAGAGAGACAGGAGGCTTACCAGAAAGCCAGTGACCGCCCTTATTCAGGGGGGTCATACAAGGCTTGTTGGATCTGAGATCCTGTTGGAGAAGTATCCTGATGACTGGAGCCTGAAGAGATGTCCCAGAGATGTGCTGGGCCTTTCCCACCGGATGGTTTCCACAAGCGCTGAGCGGTAGTCTAGTCCAGTCCCACAGCTTAATTTATGTCCATAATATCCAATGTCAACTCCTTATGCCGCGTACACACGGTCGGACTTTTCGTCTACAAAAGTCCAACGGACGCCGACGGACTAAAGCTGGCTGGTAATCCGATCGTGTGTGGGCTTCTCCGGACTTTCAGCAGACTTTTTCAGCCTCAAATCCGACGGACTTTAGATTTGAAACATGCTTCAAATCTTTACGTCGTAACTACGACGGACCCCGAAATCCGCTCGTCTGTGTGCTAGTCCGACGGACAAAAACCCATGCTAGGGCAGCTATTGGCTACTGGCTATGAACTTCCTTATTTTAGTCCGGTGTACGTCATCACGTACGAATCCGTCGGACTTTTGTGTGGTCGTGTGTAGGCAAGTCCGTTCGTAAGAAAGTCTGCCGCAAGTCCGCTGAAGGTACGTCGGAAGTCTGTCGGACAGGCTGTCGGACTTTTGTAGACGAAAAGTCCGACCGTGTGTACGCGGCATTATAGATACTTAATTGTGAAAAATACACAGGCAACCCACCAAAAAATTCTCCAAGATCGGGGCAGAATTATTTTGGTTGGTTGCTTTTTATGGGGTATCATTTATGCTATGTACATGCTATGTTTTGGAGACATCTTATAAATGGACAACTTTGTGTAAAAAAAAAAATATGTGTTTTCATTTTTTTTCCCACATTTTCCAAAAACTTCTGGCAAAAAAAATGAACCGTTCAAAAGACTCATTATGCCTCAGATTATACGTTGAGGTGTTTGCTTTCCAAAATGGGGTCATTTTGTTGGCATTTCCATTGTGCTGGTGCTCCAGGGCCTTCAAAAGTATAATAGGTGAATGAGAAATGAGATGCATAATTTATGCTTCTAGAATGCCTGAAGGTGCTACTTCAATGTTGGGCCTCTGTATGTGGCCAGGCTGTGTAAAAGTCTCACACATGTGGTATCGCTATACTCAGGAGGAGTAGCAGAATGTATTTTGGGGTGTAATTTGTTGTATGCATATGCTGTGCGTGAGAAATAACTTGTTAATATGACAATTTTGAAAAAATAAAATAAAATTGCAAAGAATTGTGGGAAAAAATTACAACTTCAAAAAACTCACCATGCTACTTAATACCTTGGAATGTCTACTTTCCAAAAAGGGGGTCATTTGAGGGGTATTTGTACTGTCCTGACTTGTTAGGGTCTCAAGAAATAAGATAGGCCCTTCAGTACATCAGGTGTGATCAATTTTCAGAGATTGGCACCATTGCTTGTAGACTCTATAACTTTCACAAAGACCAAATAATATCCACTAATTTGGGGTGTTTTTACCAAAGATATGTAGCAGTGTAAATTTTTTGCCAAAGTTTATGAAGAAAAATTACTAATTTGCAAAATTTTATGACAGAAACAAAGAGACCTTTTTTCACAAAATGTTTGGTCTTTTTTTATTTATAGCACAAAAAATAATAACCCACTAGTGATTAAATACAACCAAAAGAAAGCTCTATTTGTGTGAAAAAAAAAAGGATGCAAATTTCATATGGGTAGAGTGTTGCATGACTGAGTAATTGTCATTCAAAGTGTGAGAGCGCTGAAAGCTGACAATTGGTCTGGGCAGGAAGGGGGTATACGTGCCCTGTATTTAAATGGTTAAAAAGGGGAAGATGTCCAAAGAATTACAAGTATATTTGTCTAGTTTGGGCAGCAAAGTCCAATGAGATGGTGGAGTGGTCAATTATCAGTGAGCTTCAAATTCGTCCAGGGAGTGTATCAGCGTGAGGGTGTTTGGTCCTCGGTCACAAATCATGTGCGTTTCCGCTTTTATGGGGTGCAATCCTATTGTTGAATTGTTACCTCCCCACCTCATGTTTACCATCTTATGATTGGTTGGTTGTTTCCAAATGTGAGCGGTAACTGTCCATTTCTCACTCGCCCATTAGTGATCATGGCAGTTGTGCAATCAGAATAATGGTGTCATGTACTACCGTGTTTCCCCGATAGTAAGACACCCCCGATTGTAAGACGTATCGGGAGTTTCAGAGGGGTCAGCTAATATAAGCCGTACCCCGAAAGTAAGACATATGTCTTACTTTCGGGGAAACACGGGGGGATAGGAAGGTTGGGTGTGTGGGCTGGTTTCTGGTGAATGAATGACCCATGAGAGTGTGTGAGGAATGCGGGCGGTGTATGAATTCCGGGAATAGGGTTGTATCGGTATCGGCACCGATACCGAGCATTTGCCCAAGTACTTGTACTCGGGCAAATGCTCCCGATGCCTCCCCGATACCTTGACTGTCAGCTGTGATCGGCGTGTGGGGGAGTTACAAGATTCTCCCCCAGCGGCTTTCACCAGCTTTAGTGACATACAGCTGTGATCGCTCACAGCTGACTGTCACTGCATCCTCCTCCATGCCCCCTCCTTTCCTCTGTCCCTCTCAGCTGTCCCCTCCGTTCTGCTCTTATCTGTCCCCTCCGTTCTGCTCTTATCTGTCCCCTCCGTTCTGCTCTTATCTGTCCCCTCCGTTCTCCCCCTCAGTTCTTCCGTCCTCCCCCTCCTCCTTCCTTTGTGTATGGATAGAGTCAGCTGACTCTGTCCATTCACATAACTGAAACATTGTAATCTTCTGTGATTACGATGTGTCAGTTTATGAATGGAGAGAAGCTGCGGTCTTCTCTCCATTCATTGTCAGTGCAGCTGACGCTGCAGAGAAAGGGACTGGGGAATCTCTATCCTCTGTCTCTTTCTCTGTCTCAAGGGGGAGATATCAGAGGTCTGTTAAGACCCCTGATATCTCACCAAAGCCCCCCAAAAGGGCTGATTAAAAAAAAAAAAAAAAAAACAATAAAGAATAAAAGAAATATTATTGTAAAAAATAAAAATTGTAAAAAAAAAAAAAATAACACACACATACAACGTTCTCAGGTGATTGCTAACAGATCCCCGCACCCCAGGTAATTCGACAATTTTTTCCCAATATAAGACATACCCCGAAAGTAAGACATAGTGGGGCTTTTAGGGATAAAAAGAAAGTAAGACACTGTCTTACTTTCGGGGAAACACGGTATATAAGAAATGTATTTTATTATGTTTCACGTTACTGTGATATGGTGATTACTTGTCTTCCTTTTATTCGCTGTCCCCATCTCGTTGCACTTTGCTGATTATAAGAAATTTACACCTTTAATAATTACACCAATAATTAAACACAGTGTCAGAAACCATGAAATCAGACCGAGACAGAAGTACAGGTAAATCACACTTGTTTTAATAATAAAAGTAAAAGGAACAAACATAGTCAAAACATACACCATCTGTGTCAACGTAAGTTCTTATTGAACCTTGTTCTTAAAACAATGGGGCTGTTTACATGGGTCTTCGTGGAACAGAGACCTTGATATCCTGATCTCAAAACACCAGGTCACAACTCAAACATTGTCAGTTGGGTTTGTGTAAAGTGGCACCATTGTTTGGGTCTCTTCTTTATACATATAGGAGCTGGCATACTAATTTTCACCTCCCACTTGAGAGTATAATTCAATCAACCTTTCCCCTGGTGGGGAGGGGGGGGGGGGGGGGACTCTCCTCTGGTCTGGAATCTCCTTGACTGAGTATTTTATGAATTCTAAAAAAAAAAAATACGTATCCACATCATGACACCATACATGTGGGCCAAATGTCAGCCAGTTTTTATTAAACTGACCGATGTCACCCGACTCTGTGTACTAGGCTTTAGGCATATGTCCAGCATTTGTTTGAAGAACAGGTGAAAACATGTAAAAATGATAAAAAAGCTTAAAAAGGTTTGACCACGGCAGGTGGTATCCTTACTGCCTGCATGGCTATGGCATGGCTATTTTATTAATATATCCCCCGACACTGGCAAAATCCAGATTTTCTACTATCCTGAGGGAAATAGTCTTTTTGAGATGTGAAAGTAAAAAAGGTAAGGAGGCGCCCTCACCAGTCTACCCCATGCTGCCAGATCTTATCAAGCAAGGCATGGGAAACCATAGACCAAATGTGAAGGAAATGCAGAAAACAACATTACGTTTGATTGTGACCTACTGAATAAAATAAAATGATAGAAAACCCCATACAAAATGATAACAGATTGTGGGTGGCCAATATTACCAAAAAAAAAAAGGGGAACGCCACAAAAGGTGGATATGGAATCCTGAAGGCTCTTAGTCCAAAATGCACAAACATTTTGAGACCATCGAGATGAATCCAGGTAACTGGGCTTATCACATGGATTATATTCAATACTCTGAAATAAAAGCTTTAAAAAAAAAAAAAACACTTTTGGAAGAATTTGGGCAATTTGTTGAAGACCATGGTGAATTTTGAAGTTGAAAAAAAAATCTGTAGGAAAAATACAAGAATATTGATGGATGTGCAGCAGCTACACAAAGTATGACGACAATTATGTGCACAAAGATTTTACAAAGCATTTGGGAAGCTTTTGGAGATCAAGAATCTTTGTTAAGCCTCCACGTTTAAAGAACAACTTCAGATTCAGGGCCCATTAACAAAGAAGAATTTCAACCTTTATCGATTATTGGTTTCCCCCTTTTTATGGTCTCTCGGATGAATATAACAAACCGATTAGACATGTACCATTCATTTCGTTCCAAATTAGTTTAATTATTTTGACAAATTCGTTAAATTTGGAAAAATATCCAAATTAATGAAAACCTGTTTAACTGATTTTTCAAAAGATTTGAAAATTTGTACATTTGAATATTCGTAAATCCTAAAATAAGAACGAAAATTCGACAGAACGAAAATCCAAAAATCTGAAATAAGTTATAATACCTTAACTATTAAATTATAGGTATTGGAATTTCCATTTAAATTTGGCTGTTAGAGAATGTAAAGAATACAAATTTATCCAAAGTTACGAATTATTCAAAATAATGAATGCAGTATCTAAGCGAATGGAACGTAACAAATTAATAATAACAACATTTTGTTATTATTAATTCATTAAGTTCCATTTGTTTAGATGCAGCATTCGTTATTTTGGATAATTCGTAGCTTCAGATAAATGCGTATTTGTTCTGTTGACTAACAGCCAAGTTTGAAAGGAAATTCCAATACCTATAATGTAATAGTTATTATCTCATCTTTTCAGATTTTCTTTCCTATTTTCAGGTTTTCAAATGTCTGAATTCTCGATAACGAATGGCCCGAAAAAAAAAAACAAAAAAAAAAATATATTTTTTGGCAGTGCACATGTCTAAAACCAATTATACATTATTATTGGGATTTTTTTTTTTTTTACCACAGACATGTAGCAGAATACATTTTGGCCTAAATTTATGAAGAAATTTGATTTTATTGGATAGGTTTTATAATAGAAAGTAGAAAATAGCTGCAGTGCTTTTCTAAAATTTTTGGTCTTTTTTCATTTATATAATAAAAATGTAAAAACCCAGTGGTGATCAAATATCACCAAAAGAAAGCAATATTTGTGAAAAAAAAATCTACATGTCATTTCCAAAGAGACTAAAATAGAATAGAAAATAAAAGGAATTGAATATAAAATATAACAGAAAATACGAGAATAGAATATAATAAAGTAAAAACAGAACAAAAAGTAAATACAAGCATAGAATAGAAACGAATAGCATAAAAAAAAAAGAATAATAAAATAGAAATAATATAACCATCTTCTGAAATTTGAAGAGACTAGAATAGAAAATAACAGAATAGTCCAGAAAAAAACAATAGGATAGAAAGAATATAACCTTCATCCTCTTCTAATTTATTATTTTCTATTCAAAACCAATTGATTCTATTTACATTTTGGGAAATGATTATATTCTTTCTATACTATTCTATTGTTTTTTAAAATTATATTTTTTGTTTGTTTATTCTATTGTTTTCTATTCTATCCCTTTCTATTCAAAATTCAAATTTCAGAAGATGGTTCAAATTGGAAATGATTCTCTTTGAATTTTGGGTAATGGTTATAATCTTTATATACTATTCTATTGTTTTGTTCTAGGTTTTTAGGTTTTTCTAGTCTGTTTATTCTATCCTATCCCTTTCTATTCAAAAGAAGGTTATTTTTTTTTTTCTATTCCATTCTATTGTTTTTTTCTATACTATTCTGTTATTTTCTATTCAAATTGGAATTGATTCTATTTGAATTTTTGGGATATGGTTATATTCTTTCTATCCTATTGTTTTTCTATTATAGTCTATTCTATTTTATCCTTTTCTTGTGTATTCAAATTTATTCTACTTGAAATTTGAATTTCAGAAGATGGTTAGATTCTTTTTTATTCATTTTTTTTATTCTGTTCTATTCTATGCTTTTATTTTCTATTTTGTTCTGTTTTACTCCATTCTATTCATTTATTTTCTGTTATATTATTTTCTATTCTATTATAGGTTCTTCTAGTCTATTCCTTTATTTTTTTATCCTATTTTATTCTTTTTGGAAATTGGAAAACTATTCGAGTTGATTCAAATTCCGTCCAAATTATTATTTTTTTTTTGGATTCCATGAAATTCGGTACTATTGTAATTCGGAAATTACATCTAAATTTCCAAAAACATAAATTAGTCTGAATTTCAATTCAGAACGAAACAAACTGCACACACCTACCTCCCAACTTTTTGAGATGGGAACGAGGGACACCTATTAGAAAAAGTATGTAGGCCTAGGACACACCCCCTGCCACGCCCCTTAAAAGAGTTATAAAAAAAATAACTAGCTAAACCCACAAGTGTTTTATTATACACATCTGTATAGATCAGATCGAAATGAGGGGCAAACGAGGAGGAAAGAGGGACTTTGTTACAAATCAGGGACAGTCCCTGGAAATCAGGACAATTGGGAGCTATGAATAAGGTCCTTCAAGGATTGATGGGAAGACTCTCCTCTTTTGGTCTTGTAATCATGCAGGACTCTAAGGGCACAATGGAGATAAAAGTTTTGTCCAGTAGGGGTCCTGTTCACACCACAGCACTGGTGTCATGGGCACACATGTTCCAATTTTTCTACACAGAAAACAAATGCGCATGACGCCGGTATCGGGGTGTGAACAGGACACATGAAAAGAAATCGTTTTCTTTATGTCCATGCAGAGATCTTTATTAGACTGGGACAGAAAGATAACCGTCTATTAGACATGTGCAGAACAAAAACATTGGTTTTGTTTTGTTATTTACATAAATTCATTTAGTTAAATTAGTTTCATTCGTTTTCGGGATTTGATTCGTTTTCGAATCGGTTTGAAAAGTTTTTGCATCAATTTCAAAAAGTTTTTGAATTCAAAAACTATTAGAATATCGTCCGAATTTGGATTTGTTTCAATTCGGTACTATTCTAATTCGGAAATTCAGATAGATCCGAATAACGAGAATTAGTCCGAATTTAATTTAAAATTTAAATTTGGAAGGAAATGAACCGCACATGTCTAAGGTCAATATACATGGATGTGACGGAACCCATAAAGTACACCCAAAGCAACACCGTGTCCAGAAATCCTTCAATAAAAAGGGAGGAGGTAAGTGTTAGAGATGTCATCTCCACAACCATATGGGGGGACAAGAACCTGATAATGAAGGGTAATCTGGGGAAAGAGAGGAGAAGGAAGCACACAGATCTGACCCTTCAATCACCACCAACAGCCATATTGTAAAAAAAAAAGGCAAAAAAACCCACCATAATGACCAGGCCATTTTTTTTTACGATATGGCACTGCGTTACTTTAACTGACAATTGCGCGGTCGTGCGACGTTGTACCCAAATAAAATTGATGTCCTTTTCCCCCCACAAATAGAGATTTCTTTTAGTGGTATTTGATAATCTCTACATTTTTTGTCTTGTTTTTTTTTGTGCGCTATAAACAAAAAAATACAATTTAAAAGAAAAAACATTTTTTACTTTCTGCTACAAAAAAAAAACCACATTGGTTTTTGCAAAAGTTATCGCGTCTACAAACCATGGGATATATTTATGACATTTTTCTTTTTTGATAGTAATGGCGGCGATCAGCGATTTTTAGCGTGATTGCGGCAGACAAATCGGACACCGGACACTTTTTTTGGAAACCAGTGACATTATTACAGTAATTCGTTTTGTTTCGAATTCATTTAAGGAATTTTGACAAATTCGTTCATTCGGAAATATCCGAATTAACGAAAACCCGTTTAAGGAATTTTTCTGAATATTCATCAAATGCGTAAATCTGAAATAACTAAAACTAATAATAAAACTTAACTTTTACCAACTATTAAATTATAGATATTGGAATTTCCTTTCAAATTTGGCTGTTAGTGAACGGAACGAATTTATCCGAAGTTACAAATTATCCGAAATGACGAATGCCGCATCTAAACGAATGGAACGTAACAAAATAATAATAATTAATAATAATAATAATAAAAAGTGGAATCTGTAATGGTTGTTCTAATCCTTGTAATGTCCATCGATCACCCCGAGGGGAAGGTTTTTTTTTCTTAACAAAAGTGGATTTACACTTTAAGGTCTTGTATATGTAAAGTTGCGTTGTCTGGGAAAAGTGAATTGATTGTCAGAGCAGGAAGGGGGACAGCCGACAGACATTCTGGAAGCGATACCGCCACCTCCCGAATGTTGTGGGTTTTCATGGACAGTGGAAGAAATCTTCTCGGCGGGATCACGCCACAACGCTGAGCCTAATGTATGCCAGGCAGTTGCAGCACAGCTCTATTCTCTTGAATGGATCCCGTTCAGAGACAGTACTGCTCGCTGAATGCCATGGAGGGCGATCGTTTTTCCCCGTTCCACAATGCACTATGGTATGTTTGTGCCCCAATATGGCTGCCTTTGCAGCTTAAGTGGAGTGGTAAAAATGTCGCTAAACCACCTATTTTTACTGCCCCCCTCCCAACCGCAGGTGTCCCGGTTTTGGAAATACTTCTAGGAATCTTCTAGAACAGCTTGTGGTGGTGTTGGTGTTCATACATCCCCGTTCAGGAAGTCCCATTGATGACCATTGGGATGCACCAGCTGCACGGACACAGCCGCTGCTCCCAGTCTGACACCCGTGTTGGTGAACAGCTCCAAACACAGACCATGTGAGTTTGGGAACATGCGCCCCCATCCACACCGATGTCACATTGGGAGCAGCCTGCATGTGTATGGACCACCTGTGCGGGTAAACACAGACTTGATGGACTACACCGTATGCCCATACCTATGTGAACGAGGCCAAACTATTGTTTTCAACAATGTTATTTATATTATTTTATACTTTTTTTTGTACAACCCTGTTGTGTGGCTTTGGAGAAATGGACCGAGGACATGGTTTTCTCTGCAGCCTCAGCTGCACTGAAGATGAACAAACAAGTGGCGCTCTGTACAGAGGCTTCCTGTTCATTCACAAACAAGCATAGTAAGTAACGTTTACTATGCTTCAGTGATGAATGTACACAGGAGCAATCAGTACTGATCCCCCACTGTGCTCATTCAAGATAGGAAGGGGGCTAGTAAACATGACAGGTTTACCAGAGCCCCGTTCTCAATCCTGAAACCAATCCCCTGCCATATGCCCCAACAGCAGCTGACAGTCGGCGGGAGAAGGGGGGGGGAGGGTAAACCGGCCAGCATAAGTGCAGATAAGTGCTTCAGGGAGGAGAGCTTTCCAGGATAAGGAGGGGGAAGAGCAGCAGTTGGGATTTTTATTTTTTTTACAGAGTTCAGTCCCCCTGTGGATCCCCGGCAGCAGCTGAAGCTGGAGAGAGGGAGAGAAGCCGGGAGCAATGGGGACCCCAGGAGACCCATGTTGTGGGGGGTTGTCTTATGAGTTTATGTAAAATCTCCATTAACCACTTCAGCCCCGGACCATTTCACTGGCCAAAGACCGGAGCACTTTTTGCAATTCGCACTGCGTCACGTTAACTGACAATTGCGCGGTCGTGCGACGTTGCTCCTTTTTTCCCCACAAATAGAGATTTTTTTTTTTGATCACCTCTGCGGTTTTTATTTTTTGCGCTATAAAAAAAAAGCGTCAATTTTGAAAAAAAACGCATTATTTTTTACTTTTTGCTATAATAAATATCCCCCAAAAATATATAAAACTTTTCCTCAGTTTAGGCCGATACGTATTCTTCTACTTTTTTTTTGTTTAACAAAAATATCGCAATAAGCGTTTGATTGGTTTGCACAAAAGTTATCGTGTCTACAGAACAGGGGATAGTTTTATGGCATTTTTATTAAATTATTTTTTTTACTAGTAATGGCGGCGATCTGCGATTTTTATCATGACTGCGACATTATGGCGGACACATCGGACAATTTTGACACATTTTTGGGACCATTGTCATTTATACAGCGATCAGTGCTATAAAATTGCACGGATTACTGTAAAAATGACACTGGCAGTGAAGGGGTTAGGGGTGAAGGGAGTGATTCTAACTGTTAGGGGGCGTGGCTACGAGTGACACGTCACTGATCATCGCTCCCGATCACAGGGAGCAGAGATCAGTGTCACTAGGCAGAACGGGGAGATGCTTGTTTACATTATCATCTCCCCGTTCTTCCTCTCCGTGAGACGATCGCTGGTATACCCACAGACAGGACCACAGGACCCGCGACCCGACTCAGAGCTCCCGGCGGGCGCCCGCAAGCCGCCATGTACAGGTACATGATTCTGCCTGTACGTGCCCTTCTGCCGCAGTATATCTGTGTGAGGCGGTCGGGAAGCAGTAAAATAGCTGAAAGTGTGTGTGTGTGTGTTAGAATAGGGATAAGAAACAAGGATTGGTTTGTATGAAATATTGCTGGTAATGGATTAATAGTTATCTGTACACATGGGGCCGGCTTTAGTTTCAGAACCAAATTCATATAACAGTTTCCTTTTTGATCTGCAGGAATGTTGGGTGTGATATGGGAGATGCTCTGCTATTTACCCCTCGTATGTGAGCAAAAGACACCATCCGAGATCAATACTTTATCAAAGACCCAACGGGGCCGAAGGACTTAGCTAGATAAAGGCCTTCTAGTCCTTTTGTAAAAAAAAAAAAAAAAAATATATTACAAAAGTTGTCACTAAATGATATATTGCTCACACATGCCATGGTTATATGTGGAATTGCACCCCAAAATACATTCTATTGCTTCTCCTGAGTATGGGGATACCACGTGTGGGACCTTTTGGTGAGCCTTGCCGTGTACGGGGCCCCAAAAACCAATCACCGCCTTCAGGATTTCTAAGGGTGTAAATTTTTGATTTTACTCCTCACTGCCTATCAGTTTTGAAGGCCATAAAATGCCCAGATGGCACAAAACTCCCCCAAATGACCCCATTTTGGAAAGTAGACACCCCAGGCTATTTGCTGAGAGGCATGGTGAGTATTTTGCAGCTCTCATTTGTTTTTGAAAATGAAGAAAAAAAATTTTTTTTTTATTTTTTATTTTTTTCAATTTTCAAAACGGTGTGACAAAAAGTGTGGTCTACAAGATACTCACCATACCTCTCAGCAAATAGCTTGGGGTGTCTACTTTCCAAAATGGGGTCATTTGGGGGGGTTTTGAACTGTCCTGGCATTTTATGCACAACATTTAGAAGCTTATGTCACACATCACCCACTCTTCTAACCACTTGAAGACAAAGCCCTTTCTGACACTTTTTGATTACATGAAAAAATTATTTTTTTTTGCAAGAAAATTACTTTGAACCCCCAAACATTATATATTTTTTTAAAGCAAAGGCCCTACAGATTAAAATGGTGGGTGTTTCATTTTTTCACACATTATTTGCGCAGCGATTTTTCAAACGCATTTTTTGGGGAAAAAAACAAAACACACTCTTTTTTAAATTTTAATGCACTAAAAAACACACTATATTGCCCAAATGTTTGATGAAATAAAAAAAGATGATCTTAGGCCGAGTACATGGATACCAAACACGACATGCTTTGAAATTGCGCACAAACGTGCTGTGGCGACAAACTGCATACATTTTTAAAAGCCTTTACAGGTTAGTACTTTAGATTTACAGAGGAGGTCTACTGCTAAAATTACTATCCTCAGCGGCGATGCCTCACATGCATGGTGCAATTGCTGTTTACATATGACGCCAGACCGACACTTGCGTTCACCTTTGCGCGAGAGGGGGGGGGCAGGGGTGCTTTTTTTTTAAATAATTATTTAGTTTGCTTTTTTATTTTATTTTTAACCTGTTCCTTTCATTTTTTTAATCATTTTTATTGTTATCTCAGGGAATGTAAATATCCCCTATGATAGCAATAGGTAGTGACAGGTACTCTTTTTTGAAAAAATTGGGGTCTATTAGACCCTAGATTTCTCCTCTGCCCTCAAAGCATCTGACCATACCAAGATCGGTGTGATAAAATGCTTTCCCAATTTCCCAATGGCGCTATTTACATCCGGCGAAATCTAAGTCATGAAATGCTCTTACTGCCGGTTCACACAGGGGCGATTTGTCAGACGACCTAGCCGCCTGACAAGTCGCCTCCCGTTCTGTACTATGGAACCGTTCTAATAGGAGCAACGCAAGTCGCTTTGACTTAGAAAAAGGTTCCTGTAGTTTTTTGGGACGACTTCAGGCGACTTGCATTGACTTCTATACAGAAGTCATTTTGCAAGTCACCGCCGAAGTCGTGTGCAGGTTGCCTCGGTGAGGCGACCTGCAAATCGTGCCGCCCCTGTGTGAACCGACACTTAACGTCCAGTTTCTTAGGCCATAGAGATGATTGGAGCCATTCTGGTCTCTGATCAGCTCTATGGTCAGCTGGCGGAACCACCGGCTGCATTCTCAGGTTCCCTGTTGGGACAGAAGAGCCAGAGAAAACCATGGAAGACGGTGGGAGGGGGGGCATTCCCTCCCACTGCTTGTAAACGCAGTCTAGAGGCTAATTAGTGTTGTGGAAAATGTTATATTAATATATTGTCATAAGAGTCTCCCAGTGTCTGTTCTCTCGCAGCCCACTCTAAAGAGCTGACTGGGGCAAACTGACGCTGGTTGAGATCTGTTAGGTAGTGGAAAACTTCCTGGTGTTTGGAGAGAGGTGGGTAAATAATACTTTCGCGCCCGTGATAATAGTAAATATAAAAAATTATGAAAAATTAATAATTGTAATAATAAGTGTATAAAAAACAAAACAAAAAACAAAAACACAAAAAGTCACAAATGCAAGCTGCTCCCCTAATTTTGAATGAAACAATCAAATAAGTAGTGGTGTACAGTAGGGGGCGCTAAAGACCTGAAAACTTATGTATCTGTCACTAGATACACACACAATCCACATCAACCGCAGTGAATTAAATAATACTGTTTGTGCTGAAATGAAAATAAACCAAATACATAGTAAAAATATACAAATATATGAAATAAAAGTGAAGAGTGATATTAAGACCAAAAAAAGTTCTTAGTGCAAGTGTGATAGATGAATTCGTGATGTTTGATTGTCCCAATCCATTGAAAAGATCAGAGCAAACAGTTAGTTGAAACCAACATTATAGCTGACACATAGATCTTCAAAGATGCAACAAATCTTGCGATGATATATAGATTCCATCACCCAAGAGGAAAAAACACCTGAAGATAATAGATATCTGCTTACCAGATACCAATGACTTCTTTAACTAAAAAGAGAGTCATTAGCGCTTGTACAGGATTGTGCCTGTTCACATGAAGGCTGGAAGGCTGGATGGTACTTTAGGCATAGATCCCTCCCGTCCCATTCATTCAGGATAGGAAATATGAGAAACACAAAAGGGAATCTCCATAGCGTAAAACCGTTTAATGTATAAAAATAAAGAACAATAAAATAGCCAAATGGCCTCTTACATTGATCGGTGCCTACCCGGCACTGGGACTGCTTGCATGTCAGGGTGAATGGTGTCAGAAACCCTTCGCATCACATCGCACATGCGGCGTGCGTTCCACCCCGTGCGTCTAGCTAACCAGATGATCCGGAAGTAGGTAGGACGATTCTGGACATGTGACCACGTACCGCTCCGACGTACGTTTCGTTTGTGAACGTCTTCAGGGAAGCGTGTCCTGAAGACGTTCACAAACGAAACGTACGTCGGAGCGGTACGTGGTCACATGTCCAGAATCGTCCTACCTACTTCCGGATCATCTGGTTAGCTAGACGCACGGGGTGGAACGCACGCCGCATGTGCGATGTGATGCGAATGGTTTCTGACACCATTCACCCTGACATGCAAGCAGTCCCAGTGCCGGGTAGGCACCGATCAATGTAAGAGGCCATTTGGCTATTTTATTGTTCTTTATTTTTATACATTAAACGGTTTTACGCTATGGAGATTCCCTTTTGTGTTTCTCATATTTCCTATCCTGAATGAATGGGACGGGAGGGATCTATGCCTAAAGTACCATCCAGCCTTCCAGCCTTCATGTGAACAGGCACAATCCTGTACAAGCGCTAATGACTCTTTTTAGTTAAAGATGTCATTGGTATCTGGTAAGCAGATATCTATTATCTTCAGGTGTTTTTTCCTCTTGGGTGACGGAATCTATATATCATCGCAAGATTTGTTGCATCTTTGAAGATCTATGTGTCAGCTATAATGTTGGTTTCAACTAACTGTTTGCTCTGATCTTTTCAATGGATTGGGACAATCAAACATCACGAATTCATCTATCACACTTGCACTAAGAACTTTTTTTGGTCTTAATATCACTCTTCACTTTTATTTCATATATTTGTATATTTTTACTATGTATTTGGTTTATTTTCATTTCAGCACAAACAGTATTATTTAATTCACTGCGGTTGATGTGGATTGTGTGTGTATCTAGTGACAGATACATAAGTTTTCAGGTCTTTAGCGCCCCCTACTGTACACCACTACTTATTTGGAGAGAGGTGTTTGTGGAGAGAAGACATGTCTGCCAGCAAAGGGCCCCTGTACAATGCACAGAACGATCATCTGGTGGGGGTGTGTTCGCTCTGCAAAGACATTATTGGTTTAGCGGTTGTTTGCTCTGGTATGCCTGATCAACATATTTGGGGTGCCATGACGTACACCTGCAGATAATCTCCCATCCACAAGGAACTCTGGTTATCGTCATTTGGTTGTATTTTGTTGTGTTAAATCCTTGTTTGGCCATATCCTGTGAGGTCATATCCTGTGAAGGAAGCGATCGGCTGTTGGGGCCAGGGCTTCCTGTTTGTGATTGCTTTTGTTGTCTTTGAATAAAAGAGCCAGACTGAGGGCTGTGGCATTCAGTTGCTGGGATGAGAATGTAAGAAGGAGTTGATGTCTGTTTGTGGGTAATGGGGCACACACCAGAGGATGGGCTACGGCAGAGAATGGCATACGATCAGAAAGTGAGATGCATTTATATCATCATTAGACAAAATTGTTATTATTATTAGAAACAGGAGATTTGGTTGTGTGCAGCCAAATTTCGATAACATTAGCTGCTAGGATTGCTTCTACATGAAAGCCGACCGCTGGCTGAAAAGAATGATACCTAAACTTAAATTCTGGTATAACCAAAGTTGCTGGTGTTAGCGAAATTTGGTTGTACGCAAAGCACACAGCCAAATCTCCTGTTTCTAATCATAATAGCAATTTCGTCTAATGATATAATACCAGTGCATCTCACCTTTTGATCATATGCCTCTCCTCTGGTGTAGCTCATCCTCTGGTGTGTGCCTCATGCTTACAAATAGAATCACAACACATCCTTCTTACATTCCCATCTCAGCAAGACTGCCTTTACAGCTCTGTCTGCCTCCTTTATTCAAAAGACCACAAAAGCAATCACAAACAGGAAGCCCTGGCCCCAACAGCCAATCGTTTCCTTCACAGGGTGTGACCTCACAGGATGTAAGTGACCATATAAGGATTTAACAACAGAATACAAAACAACCAATGAACAATGACTACAGGACATGATACAATATACTAAATGATGATGACTAAAGTTCCTCGTGCATGGATGAGAGATTATCTGCAGGTGTAGGTCATGGCACCCCAAACATGTTGATCAGGCATACCAGGGGCGACAAGAGCAAAACACCTCTAAACTGATAATGTCTTTGCAGAGTGAACGCATCCCCACCAGACGATCGTTCTGTGCATTGCACAGGGGCCCTTTGCTGGCAGACATGCCCTCTCTCCGCAAACACTTCTCTCCAAACACCAGGAAGTTTTCCATTACCTAACAGGTCTCAGCCAGCATCGATCTGCCCCAGCCAGTTCTTTAGAATGGGCTGTGGTTGATCAGACACACTGGGAGATTTATGACAACACATTAATATAACATTTTCCACAACACTGGTCCTTGGGCATATATTGTAATCTTTTTTTTTTTTCCCCATGCAGCCTGTGGGCTGAACAAAAAACAAAAAACAAAAAAACAAAAAAAAGAAAAAAAAGAAAGAGATTGATCGGTGAGCATGCCCACCATTAGAATACCTCCCTTCATCCACCCACTTCTAATGATGGACATATAGCACCTTTTTGTTTTTAACTGTGGTGGTGAAATCACCTCCTACAGTGCTGGAGTCACGGCTTTATGTATCGTGGGAGCAAAAAACTGTTGCTGTCAAGATAAATAAATCCATGCTGCAGCTGAATGGCGTACCTGAAAACAAAAAAATGGTTAACAATAAATTCACAGTAAAAAGTAAAGTATAAAAAAAATACATACCTGAAAAGCAAACATGATAAAAGATTGCAGAATAGAATACAGTAAAAAGGAGAGCAGAACAATAGAGAGAGAACAATAAAATGACAACTATTTTATATTTTTTTTATGTTTTTTTTTTTTTTTTTTTATTGTAACTGTAACGGTTCCAGGTTTGGGTCTCTCAAAATGCGATGGCATCTTGGGAGACCCTGTGAAAGTGTGTCCTAGTCTGTGCAGTGCTGTACCCTATGCTAATACTCAACTAGTGAATGGTAGCGCTCAAAACATTCACCAATGCAAAGACCGGTATTGTCAGGACAGGAGGGACAAAAATAGCAGGTGTCATGCATATAATCGCGCTTTCTACAGACACGACATTTTCTTTGGGGGGCTCGTTGGGTAGGGGTACTCGAGAGGACATACGGAAAATGCCTCTCATGCAGCCGGCTTACTGCATTTGGATTGGGAAAGGTGGAGCACCGTCTGGATACAGAAGGGCACTGACGATCTCTTCTTGGAATTTAAGGAAGGATCCAGTCCGTCCTGAAGCTCTGTATAGAACATGAGTGTTCAGCAAAGCCAATTGAAATAAATAAACAGACCCTTTTTTATACCAGCGTCTGGCCTTACGGGCAACTAGGTACGGCGTCAAACAACTGGTCGTTGAGGTCCACCCCTCCCATATTTTGGTTATATTCGTGGACACAGAGGGGTTTCTCCTAAACACCAGTCGGAATTTGGACCATCGCGTCTGCATGAAGGGAGGAAAGAACAAAAACATTCTTATTATCCCTCCACTTAAAAGCGAGCAAGTTATTACACTTCAAGCAGGCTCTCTCCCCCAGCCTAAGACAGGAATCTACAAGCCGCTGGGGAAAGCCCCGGCGATTAGATTGCACGGTGCCAATCTGATCATCAAACAATTGACTAAAAAGTGGCACGCTCGTGTAATAATTGTCCACATACAAATGGTACCCCTTTCCAAATAAGGGTGACACCAAGTCCCACACAATCTTACCAGCGCTCTCTATGTAATCTGGGCAGTTTGGCGGCTCTACGTGACTATCTTTTCCCTCGTAAACTATAAAACTATATTTATAGCCTGTGGCCCTGTCACAGAGCTTATACATCTTGACCCCGTATCTGGCACGCTTGCTGGAAGATACTGTTTGAATGACAAGCGGCCAAAAAATTTAATCAGGGACTCAACACAGATAACTTGATGGGGAGTAAACAAGACTGCAAAATGTTGGTTGAAGTGGTTTACAAGGGGCCGAATTTTGTAGAGCTGATCGTATCCAGGGTCTCCACCAGGACAACGGAGTTCATTGTTGTTGAAATGCATGAACTGCAAGATCTGCTCGTATCGTGCCCTGGCCATGGAGGCAGAGAACACGGGCATATGGTAAAATGGGTCAGTGGACCAATATGACCACAACTCACTCTTTTTAGTTATGCTCATGTCGAGGGATAGGCCCAGAAAGGTCTTAAATTTGGAAACCGTAATTGGTTTCCAATCTCTGGCAAGGGAGAACTTGGGATTAGCGGCAATGAATTGACCAGCATACAAATTGCTTTGGTCCACAATAGATCTATAGAGATCTTCCGCGAAAAGCAGCGAATAAAAATCAAGTGGCGTAAACTCAACTGTTTCCACCTGAATTCCGGGTTGGCCAGTGAATGGGGGAAGTAAGGATGCTGCAGAAGTGGTGGGCTCCCAATTAGGACTGGCGAATGCAGCAGGAAGGGCACTATGGGCTCGATAGGACTGTCTTGGTCTTCTTGGTGGCAGCGGGACACTACTTGTGCTCGCCAGTTTGAACTTCACTTATGGGACTCACCACGTGATACTGCAGTGCTGGTGTGACTATGACCAGGGTGTACTAGGCCGCTGGTGCTTGCCAGTTCACCAGAAGGATGAGCGGCACTAGTACTTCTCTGCTCCATACGAGAGCCCTGTGGTTCTTGCACATCAACAACAACAGCAGAAGATCGGGGTCTGGTATGCCTGACCTTGGCAGGGACCACAACTCCGTTGTCAGAGCTATCTGTCATGGAGCCGCTGTCCTCTACAGGATCGTATTCTGAGCCCGAATCTGACAGATAAGTGACTTCCTCTTCACTATCGGTCATGCTCAGAAACATGTAGGCCTCTTCACTACTGTACCTTTGATTTGACATTTTGGGCTCTAAATTTACTGGTACAGTAATGAGACTCACAGGTAAAAAAAAGCTCCTAGGCTGTCAGCAACTGTATCAAACGCTATAAAAAAAACTGTTAGCGATCGCAGGGATCAGGCCTGACTCTGAACGCTGCAATTATGTGTTTAGTTCTAAAAGAAAAAAAAATTGCACTAGGTGAATAAATAATTAAGTGATAAATATGTGTAACCTGTGAAGATACCCTGCAGCTGAACACTTATAACCCTGATAGGGGGCACAAATGTAGCATATACAGAAAAGTGCAGCCCTGGATAAATATACCATGATATACTTAAATATAAATGTATACAAAAAAATGCAATAGAATAAATAGAAAAAAAAAAAAAAAAAAAAATGTGCAACGCTGAATAAATATACCGTAATATACTTATAAAACGTATACAAAAAATGCAATTACGTGATCACAAAAATTAATAATGAAAAAAATATATATATATATTTTTTTTTTTATTTATCACACACACACACACACACAAACAATTTTTGATTTTCATAAACCCTGGTAAGCCTTCAATCTTCCTAGGTTAAAGGGCGGTGTATTGCGGTGGAAGTCACAATATACACATCTGCAGTAAAATCACCAATTCATCACTTCACAACATTTAATATATGGACACTAGGGTTTATGAAAATCAAAAATGATATATATTTTTTCATTATTAATTCAAATTAATTTTTGTGATCACTTATTTGCTTATTTTGCATTTCTAAGTATATTACGGTATATTTATTCAGCGTTGCACATTTTTTTCTCCATTTTTTTCTATTTACGTTTGCATTTTTTTGAAAACATTTATATTTAAGTTTATCACGGTATATTTATCCAGCGCTGCAGTTATGTGTTTAGTGTTTTGTAAGTAAGTGACAGTGATCGATCAATACTGCACTAAACGCAGGTGCTAGTAGGTATCTGGGCTGATCCCGCTAACACGGTGTTTTTGGGAACCCTAAACTGCTGGGGATGCTAGTATAGATCTGATCGGATCAGATATTGATCCATTCAGATACTATACCACTAAGGGAGGTGTATGCTGCGTGCGAGGGTGTTAGCGCTACTGGCACAAATCAGATGCTGCCTGGGGTTACGCAGACCCTATCGGACACGAAAAACCTAACTAATATCACCCTCCGGGCGATTAGGGGTTAAACCTTTATTGGGTAATAAACGGCGGGTATAGAAAAAAAACTAACTAACCAGCATCACCCGTAACACTTATATGGTGATCACTGGTGAAAGGGTTAACTAGGGGGCTAGTATTAGGTAGTATATGGGGGTACCTGACGCTATAAAATGCTGACGGTGAACCTAAATACCCACCTGGCTAACTAGCGTCACCTGTGACACCAATACGGCGATCAGAAAAAAGATAGCTTGGTGACACTGGCGACAGGGGATGAAAGGGTTAACTGGGGGGTGATGAAGGGGTTAAACCTTTTTGGGGGAATTAGGGGGGTACCCTAGACCTAAAGGGGCCTACCACTAACTGCCCTAACACTTAGAACAGTCACAAATGTAGTGATCAGTAAAAAAATAAAAACTGCTATTGGTGTCACTGTGACAGGGGGTGCAGGGGGGTGATCGGGGGGTGGGTTTTATGTGCCTATGTGTACTAGTGTTAGTGCAAACTCACCATTGATGTCTTCTCTCCTCGGGTGCCGGAACGAAGAGGATCCACGAGGAGAGATGACATCACTTCCTCTGCTTCTGTTTACTGTTCAGAAGCAAAGGAAGCTTCTCGTTCCTCAGGAGCGATCGCGAGGGGGTGGCCATGAATCGGTGGCCTCCCCCTCAGCACGGATCGCTCCTGGAACGATGCTGACCGCCTCTGGCACCCATACCTTACTCTGCCTGCCCGTGTCATTCTGCCGCAGTATATCTGCATGAGGCGGTCGGCAAGTGGTTAAAGAATGAACATAAATAAGTAGAACTCTAAAGTCTCTTAAAAAAGGAATTTAACATGAAAAAATATTCCCCATATAATAGATATGCAAGTGTAAATTTTCTATACATGTAATGTTATAGAATAGCGCACATTACTCTGTAATACTCATTCAGAACAAAAACAAACGAGGAATAATAATTGTAATAGAAATAAATATCTGTGTGCTTTAGTTTTAGCTTTACAGTAACATGAACACGGGTCATACCAAGCAAAGGAGATCTATTTGTTCCATTCTGTGATGTGTTTGTGTCTTCTATATATAGGAAAATGTAACATTGTAAGACAATCCTGACCACAGGAAGCCTTGTGTGTCCCAATAAAATGATGGATGTGTTCCATCGGGATTACAAAGTTCTTGTGGAATGTGATGAGGAAATAACTTCTGTTCCCGGAGAAGGTTCTGGAAGTTTATTTAGAAGAGAAGAGTTACAAAGTAAAAGTAAAGATTAGAAAGTAGAGAGATGAAGATGTGTGGAGATCCTTAGACATGGCAGGTGGACCAAGGATCTGACCTCTTCATCCAAACGGGAGGCTTTTACCCTCCAGTCCTGGACAGTTGTCATGGAGAATCGTCCCACACATCAACATTTTACAGATGGAATCATTCACTGAAGAATTTGTACAAGCAGCACATCATTCATTACAAGAGACATTCATTTCTGTTATCTCTGAACACCTTATCAGCTTGTCCCACCTCCAGACTCCCAAACCCCTCATTGTAGAAGAAAGAGACCTACTGTCTCTATGTTCCCCAACAAGACCTTCCAAGGATCCCGAGAACAACAATTTGTTCTAATATCCTCTTTCTGTAAAGTCATTCTAGACAGAAAACCTGTTATTATATAAAGAACCTAACATTAGCATATAAGCACTTAGTCACGTCATTTCATCATTAGTAAATCGTATTAGAATTATTTCTCTTTATCAGATGAATAGGGCCATAGAGGAAATGGAACAATAGCTCGGCTCCATAAGGATCATAGAGGTGCCGGGACTGAAGGGGTTAATGGTGATTGTAGTCATCGTCCAATTCTTCCCATCATTCTATCTATATCCAATCATTGATCAATATTCCCATATACAGAGGTGAGGATTTCAACTTCCTGAGACTGTATACCCCCTGTCACCTGTCCACAATCCCCGCCCCCTCTACATCATAACCAATAGAAACAAGACTAGCACTGGCTGCATTCATAGCGCCAATCATAACAGCCA